>NC_064435.1:12538199-13991532 GCF_023343835.1 Lagopus muta
GGGAATCTTATCCTTGTAGATCAATATGTACCTTCTAGACAGAAATAGTAAAGGAGATGGACCCATACTCTTCTCAGTGGTGCCCAGTGACTGGATCAGAAACAATAGGAACAATCTGCAGCAAAAGAAATTCCATTTAAAAATAAGAAAATGTTTTTCCCTATGATGGGTGGTCAACCACTGGAACAAGTTGTCCAAAAGGTGCTGTGGAGTCTCCATCCTTGGAGATATTAAAAACCTGACTGAACACAGACTTCAGTAGTGTTATTTAGTTGACCTTGCTTTGAGAAGTATGTTGGATTAAGTGACATTCAAAGATGCCCTCCAACCTCAACTGCTTTATGATTCTTTAGTATGGGAAATAGAGACAAGAAGATGAGCACAGAAAATGCACAATATGAAATGATACATGCTCCATAGTTTTTGAGGACTAGTGAGGAAATAAACTTGAGCACTAAGAAAATTATCCTTCAAGGCATGTATTGAATAGATTCCCTTGAGCTGTTATCACAGTATTGTGTAGGAAAGATTGTTATCTTTCTTAAAAGATGAATACTACATCATACGTTGCAGTTCATAACATCTGAACCCAGATATATGGAGGACAGAAGTTCATGTACAACTTCTGTTTTTGTCCTGAATCTTACTTCCTTTTCTTGCATCAGTTGTATAAAAAGTAGGCATGTTTGCTCCTTTTCCAGTCTGGTCTTCAATAAAGAAGATTTTATCATACTTAAGTATGAATACACTTCCCTGAGTTTACATTCTGTTCAGAAAAACTGGTGTTGTAATATTAAAACCAGAGTTTACCTTCTCTATAAGGACATGTTCTGTTCAACTGACATGTCTCACCAGAGTAATATTTACTGTTTACTTTATTTCTTGCCTAATGCGTAAGGTCAAATATAAACTTAAAGAGGTAATAGGTTAAAATCTCTTTTCCTCTGAAAGCAATGACAGTTTTCATGTTCATTTCAAAAGAGCCAATATTCTACTCCATGTACATGGCATAACAATCTGAAGTATCTATGAAAGAATGCTCTCTAATGCATCATTGATATCAACAGGATTCCAAGGATTATAGCAGATACAAAATCCAACTTTACACAAAGTGTATTTAAATTTCTATATTGCAAGTGACAGAGCTCTTTCATAACCACAATAACCTGGTCTTCTCTTTTTTTTCCCCCTTGTTTATTTTGTGAATATTTATAGATGTGGGTGGCTATAGAAAAAAAAAATAGATATTTTGAGCTATAATAAAGTTGTTTCCACTTAGTGAAAAAGGAAAAAACTTACACGTCTGAAAAGGACACTGTAGTGTCACATTTATTTATTCCCTGGGCAATGAGTGGCTCTGTTTTTCGCTTTTCTGCAACTTTTTTTTTTTTTTTTTTTTTTTAATGCATTCTGTGAAATTAGGTTAGCTGTGTGCAGAAAGCATACCAATTAATTTCAAACCAAAGTGAACTTGGTCAGCTTATTTATAAATCTGTCAGGATCAAGACCTATGGAGAAAAGAATGATTTATCTAACGCAACAGCACTGCATAGCTTTAGGCAAAAAGGGATTTGTAGGACTGCAATCAGTTCTGGGAATGCTGTTCTGTGTTCATAATCTTCTCACATTTGAGTTTTTCTGCAAATAAATCCTTGAAACTTCATGTTTCTCTCTTCTTCATAGGTCCAGTCAGTTACAACTCAGCTGAAAGTCTAGCTGCTTTGTGGTTGCCTCAAGGACCTCAGAGGAGTATTGTTTTGTTGGCTGCCAACTCTTCCCCATAGGTTGCTGTGATTTTCTTCCTCCAGACCAGCTTCTTGGGCTATCTCCTTTGACTAACTGCAAACTTCAAATGCTGCAGATGCTCTAAATTCAGCTTGGCATCTGCAGTTCTCTTCTTTAGGATTAAATCAGGGCTAACTCTGTACCGGAAGAGTCTGGGTTTCCTTTGCTAGTCAGCCAAGCTTTGAGACATAATTTTCCTTTCCATAATGAATTTATAACAATTGGGTGTGCTGACAAATGAGAAGGGTGTCACTTAACACTTCCTAGGGGGGGTAAGGAGGATGTTCACAAGCCATTTCATAAAGATTCACATCAGATTATCAACACAGGCAGGAATCTCTGATTTGTCCATTGTTCCATGACGACCTTCATAATCCTCATCTCCTTTCACAGAATCATAGAATCAGAATCATTGAGTTTGGGAAAGACCACTAAGATCACCTTGTCTAACCACCAACCCAACACCATGATACCCACTAGACCATGTCCCTCAGTGCCCATCTACACTTCACCAAAAATGAGAATTAATATTTTACAGAGTGCTCATTGAGGATAGAATTATGCCATCTGCAAAAAAGATCAGACTGCACAGTCTTCTGGAGAGAGCCCATCTTGGTACACACGAGCTATAGTTAATACATTAGGTCTTTAAACCCCAGTTATTAATGCTATACAAAACTGATAATAACAAAAAGTAAGTCTGGGGATCTAAGTAGTCTAATTGCTCAGAAGACTTTCACTTGGTAAGTTTATATTTTTAAATTGATAAAGAGTCAGTAGCCATATTTTTAGTGTGTTTTTGCTCAGCTTTTCCACTGTGCCCAGCCTGTGCCCAGAGATTACAGCTGTGTCTACATAGATATGCCTTTTGTTACATAACTGTGTCTTCTATTCACAGATCAAACATAGCATAAAAGCACACACATTGCTGTGTTCAGACGATCTGGGCAGCAGATTATTGCTACTTGAGCAGATACTAAGACAATTAATTCATAAATGGACTATTGAAAAAATGGACTATGGAAAAAAAAAGTAGACTTCCCTGTGCTTTGGGAAAATATTGAACGTATTGAACATCAGACAAAATATCTCCTTGTAGAACATGAGTTTGAGTTAAGAGTTTCCATGATCCTTGTTCCGTGCTCTCAGTCCTCAGTGCAGGTTTTGTCTTTACCGGATGCTCTTATCTCATGTCACCACTTGGTTCCGGTCAGAGCTGGCCCCTCGTGACACAGCAGAGGAGGCAGCCTGACAGGTCACCACTGATCCTCTGTCTCCATATCACCTAGCACTCTGTCTCTAGCTTTGTTTATGCCGGCTTACAGATACTAGCTACATGTTTCCATCCATTACTGCCCCCAGTTGCTTTGGTGACAGTGTTAAGCACTCCAATTTCTATCGTTCATGCTCTTGAGAAGACAGAAGGCTTTTTCCTTGGTCATGTTTTTCTGCATTTTGACAATGGATTAACAAAATGTAGTATCACAGACAGGATATATTGGGCGTGTAAAAACTCTAAAATACACTGGCAATGCACATGTGCATTTCTACATAGCTGAAAAAGTTATAAGTGTTAACAAGGAGAAAGAATTTTGTTGTACATGTCAATTTTGTTGCTTAGGTTTTGCTTTTTCACTCTTATCTGGGGTTTACTTTTAGACCTCTTGCAGGACAATGTTTTGGAAGCAGAGGATGAAAAACTCAGGTTTTCCTTAGCAGTTTTGCCCTGACTTTGTGGAGACTGCTAGGGCAATGCTGATAAGATCCAATGCACGTACACAAATGGCACCCTCAGGTTCAAGGTTTTTTTAGACCCTATTGACAAATGGGTTTAGGGGTAGAGCTAAGTTTTATTTTGGGCTGGGAACTTAAACAACTTTTGACTGGGGGCTGTTTAATATGGGATTTATCATCCTTGAGATGAAGCAGACAGCACACGCTACCAAGGAGTTATTTGTGTGCCGAAATCCAGGATTGCTACACTTGAGATTAGGAAATTGGCTTTTCTGCTGTTTTCTGGTGACCTCTGAGATTTGTTGAGAACTGGAAGTATGAGGAAGACAGTTGCAACCCTTGCCAGCCTGCAGCAGCTGCAATACTGATCCAGTTTTTGGCAGTTTTAAAATGCTGGATCTGTGTGGGTTGCCTGCAGCCCTTTTCCATCAGGTCTCTTCCAACACTTGCAACTGAACTTTCTGGGTCCATACCCTGGCTCTCATTTTGAGATCTGAAACAGAATGCCACACAGGTTGCTGAACTACTTGTAGGCTTTCTAGGGATGCTTTTCAAATGGAGGAAACCCTCTGTGCTCCAGCAACTGGTTTGGTTTTGTTTTGCATTTGTGTGAAGTTCATCAGCCATAAGAACAACCATCTAGTTTGAAAAACATATGCTAAACTGCAACTCTGAGATTCAGTCGGGATGGACAGGAATTTCCTTGAGAACTGTTGTGCACAGATCTCTGAGAGATCATGTGGTTTGAAAATTTGAAGTTTCATCCCTTTTGTGTCAGCGTTCTCCTTTCCCTGATGGTTGGTTCTGTAAGATTTAGGAGAACGGATAAAGTGCATTAATTACTAAGTCCTATTCAAATGTTATTCGCATTGGTGGCAGTGCAATCTTGTTATCCGAAGCATTGATATTTGAATATTTTACATACAGCAAAATCAGAAAATATAGATTCTGTAGATTGTTTACCTGATGTTCATTAATTTCCTGGATTGTGTTTTGATTTCAGGAAGAGTAGCTGACATACATCTTTATTCATAAATATGTAGATCTGTATGTATCAGTAGCTGCTTGGCATCCTGAACAGCTGTTTAAAGATGGGATTTTAAAGGCATGAATAAACAGAATTTTTAAATGTGTTTGTTTTTCCTTCCACCGTTGCCTAATGACAGTGTTGGTATTTATTTAGCTGGTTCTGAATGTACAGCCAGGGTAAAGTAATATCAGCAAAACACTTCTGTGAACAGATGGCAAAGGAACGGCCCCACACAGCCAGAGGAGCAGAAAGTGGGTAAAACCCATCTTTCAAATGTACCAGAGTTTCCAGGTTGTTTGTGGGGTCTGTGAACAAGGACTTAAATAAACTGCTTGAAAACTGTAAGTTCAAACATCCGACTGGATTCAGATCTAAGAGTTTCTGGTCTGTTGATTCAGCTTTTGAATCTGTTTTGCTTCACTACTGCTCGGAAGCAGATGTAGAAAGCATGTTTATGCTATCGGATAACTTATCTGCCTAGTTTACACCTGGTCCCCTGCTGAAATGTTAGTTCACTCCTGAGGTTCCTTTTCCAGTGAACAAAACAAAGGGTTGGTGTGGTTCTGGGGGGAATTTCAGTGCTCATTTTTTATGTATTCTAGAGGTCACACCCTGAATCCCTTTGCACTGCGTGAACCTCCATCATTCCTCCAGGCTTTGTTCTCTGCTCCCCTGAGTTCCTATGAGGGCACCTCACCCTACCATATCACACTATTGTAGACAGTTTGAGATCAATCCTTCCGCCACTCCATTGTGACTTGACTCCAAAACAAATGTGCAATCAGATGCTTTGCAACATGGACATACCTGGTATTAGGCTGAGATGTATGGACTGCTAGCAGGGATGACATGTATGTGGTAGTGTAGATACGATCACTGTTAAATGCCTCCACATGTGTCATTAGGAGTGAGGGATGTTGCTACAATCCTATTAATGTCATCAGAGCAATGTAGTTCTACCCACCAGCTAACTTGGCAGAAAGGATGTGCTCCGCAGCACCTCTTGAACAGTGAAATATGTGAATTATACAATCATAGAATGATTTGGATTGGAAGGAACCCTATAAACCATCCAGTTCCAACTCCCTGATATGGGCAGGGTTGCCACCCACCAGACCAGACTATACAGGGCCCCATCAAACCTGGCCTTGAACATCACCAGGGATGGGGCATCCACAGCTTCTCTGGGCAACCTGTGCCAGTGCCTCACCAAACTGGATCAACTGGACTAAATATTGGCAGTAAACATCAGAGGTATGGGGTTCAAGGTAAATCTGATGTGGATTTTATTCATCTGTGAGTTTTATGATCATGTTAGACTACTTGTATTTACTCAACATTCAAGTAACGCCCAGTACACTACACGATGTTTTGATGCGGAATACTGAAAACCAAAAAAAAACCATAAAACCATGACATTGAGACTTCGTGTCAGACAGATGCTCACTTTCACTCATAAGCCCCTTCTGTTTGTATTGCAGCAACAACCAGATGACTCAAATAAACTCAAGAGTCCACTGAGTTGGACAAGAGATAGGCAGAAGCAACAAACCACAGTGCCCCTTTCCAGATAAACTCTGAGTGCTACTCTACAACAACTATAGTATTTTCTGTAGCTCTTGATTATAAAGGATAATTATACAAAAAGAAATAAGAAAGGAAGGATAGGGAAACCTAGCATTTCACTGGTGAAGTTTCAGTTTTTTATATCTGAGCCATTTACAGTGGATATTCAGCTTTTAGAGGAGTGAATTTATTATCCCCATATTTGGAGACTGGAAGATAAATTCTCCTTACACCCATCCCTCACCCCTCTGTGTCATCTGAGTGCATGCAGTCAGATGCCTCTCCAGAGACTACTTGAATAAAGTGCCAGTTCCAGAGGAATGTTGCTGAAATCCATATTGAGTTGGGCAGTAATTCAAGAAAATATCTTTCTCACTGTGTTTATATCTGCTCTCTTCCTATTAGGCTTTGAAACTCATACGTGAAGACTGACATAGAAAATACAAATGAACCATGGTTTGAAAAGCAAATGGCATAATTCTTTGCAACTTTTGAAGGATACACTTTAACTTTGCAGCGCAGCTCCAAATTAGAGCATAATGCCATAGATCTAATGTCATTACATGCACTAATGATTACTTGGGCTAAAAAGAGCTGGCAGAACTGGGGAAGAAAAAAAATATGGTTTAAGCCTGTTCAAATGGAAATTCTTGTAGTCATTGTACTCAGTGCTTTAATGCCTCTATAACAAATGGGAAAGTGAGAAGTGTTAACATGCTGCCTATATAAATAACTTGCTAGAATTGAGAGGAGGGAAAAAAGCTGCTACTCAGAGTCTGGAATAAAATCAGACAGTGTCTCGTATTTGTCTCTTCTCTCTCTAGCTTTTTGCAAGCTTTTCTCATTGCTTTTTAAGAGCACTCTTCATTCTTACAGTGGCTCTCCTGTCTATGCTGCTCTGCTCCCTCGTGCACGGCCTTGAATGTTGGCAGCAAAACGGGACTCTTTGGAATGATAATCTTGGTGCTGCCTGGATGAACAGCCCTCAGGATCAGCCTCCTGCTCTTGTTCTTTTTTCCTGACACCACACTCCTGCCTGCTATGCAATGGGGCAGAAGCATGAGGAAAGGGACAGGGAGCAGCACATAGTCGCTGGCAGAGGATTGCCACTCAACTGGGAGAATTTGGGGTGACTGGGTGAACACATGCAGTCCTGACTGTCCAAACTAAAAAAAAAGCAGGGCTGTGAACCAGACCCAATTTGGGAGCTGCTTAGGCACTTTGTGCAGGACACTGCGTGTACTGTAACTTTTAGGGCTTAATTAGAGAGGTGAAACCAGACTAGGCATGCATAACCCTCAGTCTCTTCTATTCAGTGCTGTCTAATGCAGTCTGTCTGCTCCACACTGTGTGAATTTGGCAGTTCCTTCACCTATGGCACAGCTGAGCTTGGACTTCTATTAACAGGTCTGTAAGAGAGGAACTGGCTAATACTCCAAAACTTTGCAATAAAGGGAGCTGCCAGCCTGCTTTTCCCACTTGACTTTGTAAATATATGTAAAAGATGTTTTGTAAGTGCTTAGAATTTTGGGGCCAATACTCCCTTTCTTCCCTCACTTTTAAACTTTCCATGAGGTTAACCAAGATAAACTTAATAAATTTGGGCATTTGCAGTATGGGACATAAATAATTGATATTGCTGTTTCTGTTCACTGACTGCTGTACGTCACTGAGTAAAACTGTAACCACTCCTTGCATTCTCCCATTTAGTTTCATAGAAACTTAGATGTCTACCAGAGGTACTTCTGGAAAGTCCACCCCAATATTTACACAAGAGCTTTACAGCAAGTGGGCAACAGTAGCTTTAAAACCAGTAGTCCTGAAATATTTTCTTTCCTACATTTAGTTTTATAACCAGAGTCTTCCTCTGAAACTCCTTGCCAAAAGGTTTTAAGAAAGATATTAAGATAATGTTGCCTTTTTCCTGCAATGGAAAGTGATCCGCTCAGTGGGGATAGCATTGTTCTTGACTTGGTAGTTCCTTGGTCAAACTATCAAACTATCTAATGCACTGGTGCGTCCTAGTATCCACTACATGCCTGTTGGTTGCAAAAAAATGTTCATGCATTTGTTCAAATACACAAAGTTTGTGATTTAACTATTCCAAGCATGGAATAGGCAGTCAGATATTCTTGCTATTCATTTCTTCATTGATTGCTTTACCATAGACACAAACAAGAAGTGCAGATGTATACAGAGGGTAAAATGATTTATGTGTGCATATGCATGTATATATAAAATAAACATAGCAATATATATATTTCTACGTGCATGTATATATACTTACAGAAAAGAGACAGACAAAGCAAGAAAGAAAGATATACAGAAGCATCATAAAAATGTCTTGGTTCAGTTTTGCACTTCTAACATTTTCCCTTCTTGTTTCATGACTTGAGATTGTAATAGAACTTGGACCGTGTCTTTTGGCAGCATTGTTCCTAGCAATGGCCAGGCTTAAGAAATACAGTAGAAGATTATTCTGGGTAACAGGAAGCAATAATTCACACTGATGTGAAGTTAAAGAAACTTTAGCCAGACTTAATTCTGCAAAATCTTACCCTTTTTCTTTCTCTGGATAAGGGAAATTGGATAGATTTGGCTAGTAAGCCACAATGTCTTGTCAAATGTTCAGTATTGTATTTCTGAAAGCAAAAATGAAGGGCATTCTGTAGATTAAAAAAAAAAAAAAAAAGAAAACCGAAGAGCTGTCTTGTGGAGTTAGTTGTGCCAACACAGCTGATATTTCATGGAAGTGTTGATATGATTCTACACAATTATTTTTTAGAGTATTTCCTTCGTAATTTTCTTCAGGAGGTCACATGAAATCTCTCTTAAACATACTAAGAACAAGAAAAAACTTGTATTATTAAGAATGCCAAATTGAGGTCTCATTAAAAAGGTCAGAATGTAGGTTGCTGTCCATTATTTCTGTCCTGTTGGGTTGAAGTGAACAATTCTTGATTTTATTTTCACTTTTGGCAAGTCTGTCACACATTAGACACAGAGCTTTGGGGAGGCCAAAAGGCTTGAGAGCTCACCCAATCTGACTGTATGCCATATCTGAGGCAAAATCCAAAGAAAAAAAAAATCAGCACTATTCACAAAAACATTTGGAAATATCTTGTTGGTACAGAAGACCAATGTAGGTACCATTTCCTGAACTAAGTTACAGGAATAATGGTTCTCTTTCTTTTATGGAATCTAGTTTGCAGAAAAGCCATAGCCCAAAATGTTGATAGGACTCAGGAATTGGCCTTTTCTTGAGCCTGAGGAAGTCAAAGGATGACACAACTTCCAGAGCAACTGTTCCAACTGGTCTTTTGGTTCTAAGAAGTAAGACAGAAACATTTCTACCAGTTTGAGAATGGTGTGTGAGTCTCCTTGTAAAGGCAGACCTGATTTTTGAGATTTCCTTGTGTTCAGCAGCTACAATGCCTGCAAAGAAGTGCTTTAATATTCAATTCAGCACAATGCTTAAAATACTTTAAACTTCCTTTTATTTATTTATTTTTTTTCACATAATGCCCCACTTTCTCATGAATAATTTTGGATTATTCCAATACTTACATAAATTGAAGAGCAAACTGAGAAATTATATATATGTATTTGTGGGGGACTTGTGTGTGTGTGTTGATTGACTGTAATATATAGCGTTTATATATTTATGTATATAAAGGCTTTCAATGCACTTTTGTTTGTTCTTGCAGAATCTCCCCCTCAGTACTAGAAAAACATGGTGTCCCAGTGCTGTCTTTCTTGGGAATCTTGTAGGATGAAGACAGCATTCATGGCACTGGGGGCTCTTTATCTTAGGCAGGCAGAAGACCTGAACAGGGGAGGTCTGGAACACGTTGTTCTTGTATGTCTGACACAGAGAACTCTTCCAATACGTACAAAGGCTAGTTTGTCTCTTTTGAATACAGCCAAGCTCCCTGGAAACCTGCAGAGAAAAAGTCGATAATGATAAATGGGAAAAGTGTGGAGATAAGGGTGTGGGCCACATCCTCAGCCTGGTAGTAATGAGGTAAGGGTTTAAAGCATGGCCTCTTGACAGTAGGTAAAAGTTGCATAGCAACCTAATTTTGGTTCCCATGAAAACAATAAGCAAAAGCAGTTCTCTTGTTTACTTGAGCATTAGCCTTGCTACCCTTCTCTCCAATTTGAGTGGGTGTCTCTAAATCCTCCTCCTATGTACAACCAACAGTGCAATTACGTCTTTAAGCACTTTGGCAGCTATCTCCTAATCTCTGGTTGCAAGCTTCTGTGCACACACTGCTTCTTCATAAAACACAACCATGTTTGAGATAAATGCGCTCTGAAAAAATGTTCCCACTTCCCAGTGCACTTCTGTGTGAAGGGAGATGGGCCTCTTGTAGTGTCTGGATTTTGCTTCCTAATTCCTCCACTCTGTGGAGGGGAATGCTGTTAAGATATTCCCTTCTGCCAAAAATGAGCTGATAGAGTGGGTGTATGTTATCTTCTTGTAACCATAGAAACAGACAAAAATTAGTGGGTCGAACACAACCAGACTGTTTTCAGCTTCTGAAAAGCTGAAGGGCTCCCTTTCATCCTTGGTGTGGCATTGACAGTGTCAGTCCTACTATCGGTATGGATCAAAGTTATGTTTACTGTAGAAAATGTCTTTACTGGGATATTCGCCAGTGCAGTGCACCTAACTTAAGGAAACTTTGTTTCTCTTGACTTCTGAGTTTCTTCTCTTTCATTTTTTTGCTACAAAACCCCATATTTAGTCCTCCTCTGTAACATATCTGCCTTATTAAAGTCGCAACCTGTCTATGACATCACTGCAGCATACATCTGGATAGTGCATTATGAATACACTCCAGGAAGCCCAGTGCAATTTATGGGAATCATTTTGTAATTTTTGTATTTTGCATTAGTTTTATATTATTGTAAATAAACACTATGTAAAATATATTATAAACTTTGTGCAAATTGTGGTAGTACCTCCTAAATGAATGTATTCACTTGCAAGCGTACAGACCACAAATCATCATTAATGGGCTGTACTTTAAAGCTGACAGCGTAAGTACTAACAACTGAAAACTTACATCCAGACGACAAAATATGCTTTCCTGAGTCCCAGACTTCATGGTTTATGTACCACTCTCTCTTGGGGCTCTCTATTCTTGTGATTAAGCTATATAAAAACGTAGGATAAATCAGTAACTATCAGAGCAGAGCTCTGGTCTGTAGTGGAAGGTCACAAATTCCACAAAATCATTCCTAACACCCCAGGCCAGGTGACGTGTCCAGGCAGCCACAGAGTTCAAAGAACTTCACTTTTTCCCGCAACAGTTTCGGAGCAGCAGCTGAAACTCAGCTGTATGGTGGTCAAACTGAAGCAATCTTTTGCCGCTGTGATTCATGGAAAAAAGCCCAGGGCTTCATGTGGGCTCCACCTCTGCCAAGAGTTTCCAGAGGGCTGAACGCTGCAACTGCATCCCACTTGTTCTGATAGGCTCCTACACAACTTCCAGCCATATCTCTTCCACTATGATAATGTGTGGAAAAGGTAGAGTGTGTATAAAAGAACCCACGTTGGTGCCATCATCAATCATTTCTGACTCTGCATCTCTTGAGCATGATGAATAATGTCTAGAATTAGGTCTACATATTCATAGATGCGGGGGGTGAAGGACAGCACACACTGCTTTATCTGTCTGCATATACAAATAAAAGGAATCTGTATCATGTAAGATAAATGAATTATTTTATGAGTGAAGTATTAAATGTAAACATCTTTAGAAGAATTGTGAGTTATATGTACCTATATTTTAATATATATGTGAATATAGTGTGTATGTGTATATATAGGATATAATTGCACGTATTTACATGTATAAAATATGTATATATATTCATACATGAAGAGGTAGATATATGTTCTTGAAAATGTATTTACATAAATGAATGTTTGCATAAGTATACATGCCTAAATACATTTATATATTATTTATATATCTGTGTGTGTATGTGTACATGCACATCATCATGTATCAGGGAAACTACTGCAGACTACTTCTTGGTTACCACATCTGTTTCCCTGCAGGCCTCTCTGCTAGCGTGTTTTATCTTGGTTTCCCAATTTTGTGGCACATCAAAAATCTTCCTTAGCATTTACTCAGAACTCATACTGTAATTGCTATCAGAGCCTGGCCTCTTTTAAGGAGTCACTTGGAAACTCTCCACATAAATGTGAGTTCAGAAAGTGAACCCTAATGATCCCTTTCCTCCTCAATTAACTCACCATGGAAAGCAGTCTGGTCCTGGCTGCTTTGCCCGCACTTCTGCAGTCTGGGACGGGGCGGGGGGGGTGGGGATGGGTAAATGTTGGAAGGCTTGCATGGCGTTAGTACAACTATAGAGCTTGGGAAAGCTCTCTCTTGGGAAAGGCAAATGCTCAGGATATCCGTCAAAGGTTATCTTTCCTCTGCAGATAGGCATATTCCTTCTTTCAAATAATCTCTCTCCTTCTGATAGGGGTAGTGAGTGTCTCTAACTCCCGCTTTTTTGGGTTCCCTGCTTCCAACAGAAGGAAAAAAAAGCACTTAGAGAACATTATTTGGCAGGATTCATTGCTGTTAGTTATTAAATAAGTGTGGTTGATTGAGCTCTAACGGGCCTTTGCACAAATGTCAGAAGTGAATATCCTGAAACACAACAAATTATTTTCCTGAATTCTGTTGGAACCACAGAAGTGGCGAGAAACAAATAAGATGCTCACCCATAGAAAAGGGAAGGAGACTGGAAGAAAGACTCAGCAAATGGGAGTTCATTTTGTTGTTGGGTTAAAAAAAATCCAAAGGAATGGACAGATCTGTAAGGTGTCTCCTCCTCTTCCTTAATGGCAGCAGCAGGTCAGCCTAAAACACTGCTGGCAAGTGTTGTCTGTCCTGTGATGACAGCTGTGGAAAGCCTACAGTCTCCCTGGAGATCTTATTCCAGTGCTCAGCTATCCTTACCAAGAGGAAGCTTTCTTTATTATTTAGCCTTAATTTTCCACCTTTCTTTAACCATATTGGATACTCTTCCTGCTTCATTGCAATAACTTGTATTAATTAAGAGACTGTGAGCAAGCCTTCTGTGTCCTTGGCAAAATATAACTGCCTTCTAAAACATGGAGATACAATAGCATAGAACAGCATTCTACCACTCAGTGGTCTGCTATCAGCATGGTTTCATAGGCCTGATGTGCCTCATTGTCCATGTAATGAAGTCAGTAACTCTTTTTTAGTTTACAGGGAGTTTTGTTTTTTTTCACTGTAATGACAAGGAAATTTGGACACTGTAGGACAACTGAAATGCTCAACATTTTGAGGTTTGTGTGGATGGCTAATCTTCAAAATCAGATTTTGCAGTTACAGTAATATCAATGGAATTAATTTAGATAAAACTTTACAATAGAAAGCATTTTAATCTTGTATCCAAATTGTTAGCAGAGATTAAACACTTCACAACATTGACAATGTCATCAAAATGATGGCTTGCATTTGGTGAATGAATGATACATCACAGATCTGAAACACCAGATTATTTATAGGTAATAGTATAACTGAGAAGCTATTTAAATAAATTTGATCTTTTCTCTATCCATGTTAAATTTTATTAGGACCATTAGACTTCTAATAACGCTTAACGTAGGCTTTGCCTCTCATAGCAAGGACCATTTCCAAACCCATTTTGACTGTGAAGGGGGCTGTAGTATAAAACTGTATGAGGGTATACACAGAGCTGACTAAATGTTGTTTAATTGTAAATGCTGAACAAGGAAAATATCCATTTACTCTAAACAGTGTATCTTGAATTACCATTGGATCTACTATGAGGAATCTATGATAGATTAGACAGGGTGCCAGCAGTGTGAAGTTTGAAACTATTCAGACCATAGTCATACAGCAGTACTACTGCTGCAGAGAGGGAAATTTCTCTCTTGGATCCATATAAACATTTTTTTTTAATCTATATGACAGAAATGTTTTTGCATCTAGAATTAAATCTATCACTATATGGGTTATCCAGAAGATTTCCAGGGCAACACTAACTGCAAGGATGGAAATGTGATTGTTTTAAGGCCTTTCAGGGTGTGGAAATTTGCTGATATATATCTGATGCAAATGGAAGTCTGCATTTATGGAGATCAGCTACAGTTAATCGAAAGCTTTGTGTTACTTGCTCTGGATAGGGCTAAAGTTAGGATGAATCCTGTTCAATATATTCAGAAAAGATCTAAAAAGGGGCTGATGTGACAGTTTTCTAATAAGGATAGCTACAAAGAATAACAGAATTATCTCACACTACTAAATTTCTGGATAATGAAATGACAGATGAAACTCCATATAAAGTGATACTCAAGAGAAAACCAGTACTGTATTTACATACCCAGTGATGAACTCTGAACTACTATTACCATGAAAAAAATGAGAATCTGGAATTATCACAGTCAGTTTTATGTACTTATAGCAGCAGACAAATCAGAAAATAAAATGTAGGGATTTTTAGTGTGAATTAGGGAACAAAATAGACATAATTATTCCTCTGTACAAACTCATGATGTGCCCTCATCTCAAATACATCATATAGTTTCTCATTTATTCACTCTCTTTTCTTCCACAGGATTAAAAGATGTTATAACCCAACTGAAAAATGTTCAGAAAGTTCATCAGAAATAGTAAGCAATAATGATACTCCACTGTAGAAGAAACAAAGATTTATCAGCCTGGAAACTCCTCTGAGAAATATATAAAATCATGAGATATATGCAAAATGGCAGTCTGAAATGATCTCTCCTAACACAATCAGTAAAGGGTATCAGATGTAACGTGTAGAAGTCTAGTTCAGAACAGTATCAATAATAAAAAGGAAGCATTTCACCAAATAGTGTGATGTTACAGTTGTGTTAATTACAACTGTTCAAACTGTGACTGAAAAAACTTATGGCAGAAAAACATGGCAATCAATTCAGCACAGAGATGTCGTCTTTGGCTCAGAAAGTTCATGAGCCATTCATGAGTGGAATTTGGTGAATACACTGGCAAATACATTCCAGCACTGTTCTTACGTTCTGTGCATGTTCATGCGTTCATGACTGGCAGCTGATGTAGACAAACACTGGAGCTTTATATCTTAGCTCAGCTTGGCTGCTCAAAGGCCTTTATGGCTTATCAAGACCAGTAAGGTGACAATAAGGATGAAAAGAAGCCCCAGATATCTGTTAACAGCTAAGCTAGCAGCTGGCCTTCATCTATATGCTGTTAAGTATCTGTCTCACAGCAGGATAAGTCACCTCCGGGCAATGTCTTTCTCTGTGCTGATTTTGAAGGAACCTGGAAAATTAGCTTAGACCAGATGCTTGCAGCCAACAGAAAAAATCTGACATTTTGTGAGAAGGAGGGACAGTCTTCAGGACCTAAGAGCTCTGAATTAAGCAGTGTTGCCTCAGCACAAAGAGGTATGGCTATAAAGAAATGTAAACAGCCATGTAAGTCAAGTGAAGAGAATCAGCATCAAGCATATAGCATTGCTCCTTTCCAATTTGTTGAAATGAACTCGTTAAAATCTTCCTTGACAGCAGTCTGTTCACAGCATGCTCCTTTGTCACCATATTAGCTTTCCTTTCAGTTGTCTTGTTTCAGCCTTCTTTAACATTTCAACTACCTATTACCATCTACTAAAGACAGTTTAGCATCTTTTGCCACTCCTGTCCTTTCTGCAGTGAGGATAGTGACAGTCAAAATCCTGCATAATCCCTGGAAACCTTTTCACTGCCCTGGGAACTTCCCTGTGAATGCCATTCCCTTTAAGAAAGATCCCTCAGGCCCTTCAAGAACTGATGAACAGTTCATGAACTGAAGAACATCCAGTTTGTGAGATCAAGCTGCCCCAGCCTAAGATTTGAAACTAAGTCTTCCATATGAATACAGGAAACAAAGTTGAAGTTTATCTTCTGTTGGGTAAAGGCTCCTTTCCTAACCGTATTACTACTGATCATCCCACTGAGGTAAGTGGATCTTTCAGTCAGTATTGGACCAGAGACGTCTTTAAAACAGGCACATTCTCATGCAGTATTACCTGACCCACCGCAATGTCTTTGCCTGAAGCCCATTTATAACCCCTCATTCATCTTGATCTTTTAGGCTCATGTTTTATTATTGAGTCTTCAAGAAGTAATTTTAACACAGTTTTATCATAGGATGCTTATTTCAATTCCAACATTTCATCATCTGCGATATGAGCCAGAACAACTTGGCTGAGGCATTTCTCCTGAAGTCCCTATGACTTACTCTTTTTCCATCTCCATCTCACTAAGATATGTAGTCTTTGACTATATTATATATGAGCTTGAATTTTAAATCTTTTGAAGTAGGGACTGCTTGCAATATTTTAAGACATAAAGAAGTAGTCACAGCAACCAACAAATAAGACTTAACAAATGTAAGTGGTGGTAAGCTGCCTCCTTGAAATGCACAATGTAGGAGAGCACTGTTTCTCTGCCCTTCACTGGGCATACAGACCACAGCTGCTGAATGAGTGAAAAAAACCCTAATATCCAGAGCAGACTATTTAGCTGGTTGGGAAAATGCTACCATCATTACACATATCTGCAAAAGCAATTCACTTAGCATGTAAATGGCCTTTTCAAACCTTGTTCCTGTGTGGCTGCCTTTTTGCAGCTGACTGCTTTTTCTGCCATCTAACAGCGGTTAATGGAGCTGCAAATTGTTATCAGCTTGATATTACTGCAGAGCCAGCTTACACAAATACCTGATAAGCACTGTGACACAATTCAGTGAATGAAAATTCACTGTATGGAGTTGTTTCCTTTTACCTTAATGCGTTCCAGACCACTTGGACAGCTCACTTAATGAATCCCATTTTGTGGCGGACAGCTGTGTTTGAGAGGCTGCCAGCCTGGGGCCCCTGTATGATGACCCAGGTGAGATCCTGTGACAACCAGCAGGGTCAGGATGACTGTCTTGTTGCAAAATGCAAACCAACCCTGGAGGGATGATGATTATAACAGGGCTGAAGTGTTTAAAAATCCTAAATTTTGTCAGGCCCCATGCACAGTGTGTTGAGAAGCAGCATAGTAAAAAGTGTTTCTGTGGCAGCTGCACTGGCTGCTGATCTGCTTCTTGGACTGTTACTGGCATGTATCTTATTCTGTGTAGGCACAGTCACATAACAGCAGCTATTTTTTAAGTGTTGAAGTATCTCATTTTAAGTAGGGTGATTTTTTTTCACATCCTGCACATCAGATGTGGAGAGTTGAGATGGAGGCATTTCAGCTGTATCCAGCAACATGAATGTCAGACTTCAAGCCTGTTGGTTTTTCAGCCTCTCTACAGAGTGCCACAGAGGCTTTTCTGAACACTGTACACCCCATGATAATGTAGACATCTGCTCTGCTAGGGATTCATTGCCCTTTATCTGTTCTCTCTCTGTTGATCACAGCTAGGATGACTGTAGGGGCACTAAGAAACCTAAGCACTACGCAGACCACTTGCAGACCAGGAACTTAATGGCTTTAAACTGAAGGAGGATAGATTTAGAATACATATGAGAAATAAATTTTTTACAATGAATGTGGTGAGACACTGAAACATGTCGCCCAGTGAGGTTGTGGATGCCCCCTCCTGGGAAGCATTCAAAGCCAGGCTGGATGGAGCTTTGAGCAACCTTGTCTACTGGGAGGTGTCCCTGCTTGTAGCAGAGGGTTGGAACAAAATGATCTTAAATGTTCCTTCCAACTCAAATCATTCTATGATTCTATAACTTAAGAAAGCTTTCAAGTATCTCATACAAATGTGTTGCTTAGGGAAATGAGTGCTCCAGCAAGGCTGGGATGGGATGCAGGACTATCCAGCTCTGGAACGAGTCCAGGAGACCTTCTCAAGAGACTCAATGACTGGAGTGATTCTGGGTGGCAGCACCACTCTGTCTGACCTTGTGTCAGTGGCTCCTAATCTCATGTGGTGCTTGAGATTAAGGGGTGAAGGATTTCTCTCTGGCAGGAGAGGAAAATTTTACAAGGAGTGCTTCCAACGAAATTACTGGGTTTTAGTTCGACATTACTGAATGAAGTGCAGAGAAAGTCTGAAAGTTGTACAACTCTTCAGATGACTTTAGGGCTTCTGGAAAGAGTCAAAAGTTCTGAAAATTTGAAGCTTTAATAAATAGCATAGACAAATTGCTGGCAAAGTATAATTTTGCAAACTAGTCAGCATCAGCAGGAAAAAAAGGAGTCCTGTTTCCAATCCACATGACTCTATGATTAATTTTTTTCTGCCTTTTTTTGGTACTTTTAATTGCTTTTCTTTTACTAACTCCTTGCTTGCGTATAGTATGCATGGTGGCCAAACTGTTAAACAGTATCAACGTTTCACTTCAGGTATGGCCACTCTTCTGTGGAAGCAATGTGACTCCTGCAGAGATGAGGGAGGAAAAGAAATTAAAAGAAAAAAAGAAATTTGGCAGACAACTTAAATAGGCTTTCCTTCATGGCAGGGTGTCTACCTGAACTTTTTCCCTTTGAAACTTTTCCGTCACAGTTACTAAAGTTAATTTGTAAATAGCTAAAGTAAATATGCACGAAGTACTGTTAAAATAATATTATTAGTTTGTTTTCTCTTTTTAGGAACCTTGCAGAGCATCAGATTCTGATGCCATTCCTGGCCTACAGACTCATCCTCTGGACCACCCTTCAGTTCTATTTGTACAGCACCTAGCACTAAAAGGACCTGCTTTTCCTTTAGCCCTCAAGCCATGTAAATATAAACATATAAACAGTAATAACTGGCCACAAATGCACTTCAAAGAGGACCACAGAGATCAGCAGAGGTCAGATCCTCTTTGACGCCATGAAAACAGCAGTAATACCCTTGAAAATTAGTAATAGTGGAAAATGATAGATATTTATTCCTGAGAACCAGCTTTCTGCTTCTTGTGAAGAAATCAATCCATACTTTGTGAGACAAATTCACCACATCTCTAAATTTAGATTGAAAAGTGGTAGCCTCACTACTCATGAAAGTGTGCATTCATTGCCAGGGTACACAGTGGCCAGCTGAAAATTTGCATGTCATTACGTTGGTATTTAATTTACCCCTCTTACAAGTCTGTTGGAATTAAGATTCAGTAAATTTTAAGGGGAGACATAGTAAGGACAGACTGAGGATTTGTAAATTCAGTAAACTCCACCTGTCCCTTGCCTGAATAAATTTGGACTTTTAAAGAAAACCTATATTTATTAACTATGGATGTGTAATAAAAATAATAAACAGTATCTAACATTTTTAACATTTCACTCATCTGTTCTTCAAGCATAGAATCATTAAGGTTGGGAAAGACCTCCAAGTTAATCTGGCCCAATCATCCATTCACCAATGATACTATACACAAGCAAGGAGTTAGTTCCCACTAAACCATGCTCTCTAGTACCACATCTACACATTTCTAGAACATCTCCAGCTATGGTGACTCCACCACCTCCCTGAGCAGTCTATTCTGGCACCTGACCACTCTTTTGGAGAAGAAGTTCTTCCTAATATCCAACCTGAATCTGCTCTGGCACAGTTGAGGCCATTACCTCTCATCCTATTGCTGCTATATGGGAGAAGAGGCCGACCCCCACCTCACCACAGCCTCCTTTCAGGGAGCTGTAGAAAGCAATAAGGTCTTCCCTGTGCCTCATCTTCTACAACTGAAGAATCCCAGTTCCCTCAGCCACTCCCTATAGGACTTGTGCTCCAGACCCTTCACAGCTTCATTGCCCTTCCCTGGACACACTCCAGGGCCTCGATGTCTTTCTTGCAATGAGGGGCCCAACACTGAACACAGTACCTGAGATGCAGCCTCACCAGAGCTAAGTATAGGGAGAAGATCACATCTCTGCTCCTCCTGACTGCACTATTTCTGATACAAGCCAGGATGTCATTGGACTTCTTGGCTGCCTGGGCACTTCTTCAGTTATCTATTTACGTTATTTATGTTGAAATTTGACTTGAAATATTGGCTTTGCAATGACAATTAACAAAAAAAAACCCTATAGAAGGAAGAACCCAGGACCCCCATCGAGAGGGACATTAGACACTTTACCACAATTTATAAGTGCTGACACTAGGAAGAAAATTACATTAGTATTGCTCAGTCTGTTAGATAATGTTAAAATGATGTAGGAAGTTGGTGCTAGAAAGTTCAAAACTGCCCTAGACATACTTAACAGTGTGGAAATATAGTGGAGATAGGTGAACATTGTGCTGGTTAGTTTTTTTTTTTAGATCAGAGAAGCAGTTTTTCTAAAGGAGCTTCTCAAGTTAACAGATGATGAAGGATCAGAGCAGATTGGGTGGTCGTGGTGATCTCTAAGATCTACACATATTTGGAGCAGGCAAATTTCCAAACAGAAAATATGTGAACTATTTCTGTGCCTGTACACAGAAATAGAGGAGCGTGCTTGTAGTCTTGGAGAAAAACAGAATGTTTGGAGCAAAGTCCATTTCTTCCCCGAGTAGCTATCAAAAACAGGTCCGGTGACTCTCTGGGGTGACTTGCCCACCTCCATTGCTGCAACATGTTCCTGTGGGCAGCTCATCTGTCTTGGGATTATTAAGGAGTGCAGAAAGCTGAGAGCTGTGAGGAAAGCTGTGTAGCACATGGCTGCACAGGACAAGTCCCTCACAACTCATGTTTCAAGAGGTTGGACTTACTCTTGCATTTGTCAGTCTGGGTCACTCCTTCTGACAGCCTGTGGGGCAAGGAACTGCTCTTGTGGGCAACGTTCAGCCACTGGAGCACACTCACATACAGTTCCTGAGTGTGTCTTAAGGGTAGAAGAGGGATGGGAGCTTTCTCATTCCCACTTCGGGTGTGCTCTCTGCTTTGGAGGTAAAAGGATCTGGTCAGTAGGGTGGAGACTGTCTAGCTCAGCATATAAATATAGACATAGCATGAAAGCCACTGTTGTCAGCAGTGTGTTTTTCCAAACTCTTGAAAATAGTGTTGGGTAAAAATATTTCAGATGTACATTACCATGGCCTTTGTGAATTTCTTTGTATTGTAAGGCTAGCTAACATGCTCAGTTCAGCAGGAACAAAACCAGTAGCATTTTGTTTAAAGACCCTTGTATGGAAATAATGTCATTTCCATCCCTTTCACTGGAACAGAAAGGAAGAGGAGCTTATTCTTTATTGCAGTCTGTTACCCAGATGCAAGCCATGGCCTTAAAGTGTAGACCTTCCCCCCATAATGCTGCTGATATCTGAGCCTATATCAAAGCTGTACATTAATCACTGCAGCTGGAAGTGAATTCATCTCATCTGATGTGTGACATACTTAAATATTCCAAGATTATACTTTTGGTTGCATCTTCAGTAACAGCAGGGCTGTAAATCCATATCTGAAACCTAAAATATGACTTTATGAGTTGTGTATTGATCTATCCAAAATTTGCTCAAATGCAAAAGATTTTCCAGGTTCCTGAACTTTTACACTGGTTAAAATTACTGTACATATATTCACACATATGCACACTTAAATAATGTATAAGAATATAGAATTATAGAATCATTTGAGTTGGAAGGAACTCAAGTCCAACTCCCCTGCAATGAACAGGGAAACTTACAGTTCGACCAGGGTTGCTCAGAGCATATATATATATATGTATATATCAAAGAAGTACTATTACAGAGCTCGACCTAGTCAGCAGTTTATCATTTTCCTAGTCACAGTGTCCTTGGCTTAACTGATGTTAACAGATGTTAAAAATACAATTCTGAGAACAATCACCATAAAGCTTTCATTGAACATACCCACTGAGAACATAGATTTTCATTTATGAATCTGCAGTTGTATAGAACCACTATAACCAGCAAAAATATGAGGACATCTATTGGGAAAACATAAATTAATTTGCCAACAGCATCCCCATAAATATGTCACATACTTTATAACTACCTTCATTAGGGCATGTTACTATGGAGATATAAAAGTGAAAGCAACAACATGTAACAATTCGGTTTTCTATAAAATCCAGTTACTCTGATATTCACATTTTCTGCCTTGGTTTCCTACAGAGATTAAATTTGCATTTGTGCTTCCTGTCTGCTAATTGTGTTTGGCAGCATGTTTTGAACTTGCTTAGTTGGAATTTTAGTTGAAAATATACCTCAAAATATTATACTCTCTCTCATTTTGCAAGTTAGAGAAAACATAGAGATGCAGATGTAGTCTTCTAATACAAGACTACAATAAATCCTCAGACTAATGGCTAGACATCAGACAATCAGAGACAATCACACCAGAAGAATCTGAGAGTCATTTTGAATGCTTTATTTTGCTAATCAGGAGATTAGCAATGAGGACATTCTAGTTCTGCTCTCAGCACTACATACTAATACTTGAAGAAGCATAGTGATTTCATTTGCATTTTAAATTTAAAAAAAAATTGAACATCTAACAAAATTGCTTTAAAATTTCATCATTTTTGTTTCATCTTCAGTAGTAAAAAAAAGAGAGACAGAGATCTACTCAAGGTTTGTCAGAAATATAGAGCAAATGTCTGCTAATGGATTTTTGATAATTGTATATTGACAAGAGCATAATCTCAAAGTCATCAAAAGTGATTAAATAAAACAAAGAAAAATGTGAATTGTATGAAGGAGAGCACTGCTTCTATCAAGAAGTCATCAGAACAGAGTGCGCTGTGCAGTCATCAGAAGGAAGTGATTGAAACTGTATTGTTTCTGTCTTTCATAGCCACAACGAAAAAGCAACAGGGTATTTGCAATGAAGCATGAGTTCTGAAGTTTTATTCCTCCCTTATCTAAGAAGTTTTTAGTAAATCATTCACATGCACATACGTGTATAGGCTGATTCCATGGTCTTTGTGAAAACAAATGGATCAGAACTAACTTCAGTTCTGGGAACACAGAAATAAACCCATGCTTGCACATATGTTAAGGTGTTTGGTTTTTTTTCAGAATACACAGATAATGTGTAAATGTATGAAGTGACATTGTTCCCTATATTGCTGTGCTATCAAACAATATGTCACTTTTTGAAATGAAGGAGGAAAGACAGGGAAACAGCGGAGTGAAGAGTTTCAGCTTTCAGCTGTCAATCATTTACCCACTGAAATTGTTCTTTCTAAGAAAATTTAGCATCAAGTTCGTGTTATTCCAGCATAGAAATATACAAGAAAAAATGATTTTTACTAAAATCTATTGTTCTTCTTATTTTACAGTAGAATTTTCTGACATAAGTATTTATACTTTTTTACTGTTTTTTTTTTTCTATGAATGAAGTACTTACACTTTCTAACCAGCTGTTCTTCAGAGAAAAAGGTTAGAGTGAAAGGAGGCAATAAATTTTAGAAATAAGAAAACTCCCTAATTCAATAAAGAAAAGCACCAGACACAAAACTGTAATAGCTGAGGTTGTACTGAATTCCTTCAGGAGTAAGAGTGCCATGTTAGAAAAGCTGGCTTCCTCCTTTATTAAATGAAGTACTTCAGAGCAATCTCCACAACATTTTTAATGTTGCTGGTGGACTATTTGGTGTAGTCAGTGGACCTCACAGCAGCTCAGATAATCTTCAGCTTATTGGACACCACAGCTGGTGATCACAACTATTCTTAGACCACAGTCCAGATGAACATACAATGGGCATAAACTGAAATACAGAAATTTCTGTAAAACATACACACAAAAAACTTTCTACTGGCTTCTACTTTTCCAGTGGTTCAATAGAGATGTTGGTACAGAGATGTTGTAGAGTCTCTGTTCTTGAAGATGTTTAAAACACAACTGGACATGGTCGTCAGCACCCTGCTCTAGCTGACCTTACTTTCAGCAGGAGCTTGGACTAAATGATCTCCAGACATGCCTTCCATGCTCATTAGCTCAGTGATTTTGTCAGTAATCTCCTTAGGGACATGGTAGAGTGCCCATCGCTGGACTCTTTCAAGATACAGTTGGACAGAATGCTAGATAATTTCATCTAGGCACCCTTTTCCCATGAAAGGCTGGATCATATGAACTTTGAAGTCCTTTCTAGCCCGAGATGTTGTATGATTCTATGAAATGTGACAGAGACCTGAGTGCACAGTTTTTATAGTCAAACTAGTAGGACTTGGTGCTGGAATAATTCTTTCTATTTTTGTTTTGTTTTGTTTTTATGTGGAGTGGATTAACAAACAAGAACTATGCTTAAAATTTCATGATTTCCCTGAAAGATGGAGTCAGGGCGTTAGGAGGGGAAAATTAATTCATCAATTGGTTCTAAGTTCTCAGAGAATCCTAAAACAATGTTTACATATAACTAAAGGCTAATCAAGGACCCAAAATTACTCTTACATTAGTTTCATTTGGCTTTGTTCGTGCTTTATACAGAAAAATCAAAGTGTTATAAGATCTCTTTTCCTAATTGAGCTTCCACTTTTTTTTTTTTGTTGGGAGTAGCAATTATGTTCTCTCCATGACAGCTAAGATAATGTATAAATGCACCAATGCTGCCAAGCACCAAATGAAACACACCTGCGTTTACCATTGTACCCACATTGAAGAAATATAAATACGACTAAAAAGCAGATAGAATCATGATATTGTGTGATATAGCATCAACTGGAGGCTGAGCTTTTTTCCCACTCTCAAATTCTTTGGTCTCCCAAGACAGAAAAAACAAAGTTGCAGACTGCAGGGGTAAAAAGAGCAAAATGCTGATGCATCTCAGATAGCTGATGCAGCTTCTTTTCATGCAGAAGTCCAAGAAGATTAAGCTTGGACGCTTAGCCGTTGTCAGCTCAGCCAACTGCACACTGAGTTTCAGGGATGTTAGAAGATACCAAGCCTAAAGTCTTCAACTCCTGAAAGCTCGTATATTCAAAGCACTTGGCAAAGATGCATGCGCCTATTGTTTTGCAGTTCCGAAATTGAAAATAAGATGCTATGTGAGATCTGCTTTTACTTGAAAAAAAAAAAAAAAAAAAAAGTCTTGCAAAACTCCACTTTGAGGCATTTTATCTCTCTCAAACCTATTACTGCTTTAATAGTAATTTTCTGAAAAATTACCCAGTAAGCTTAAAGGAAGTGAACCCCACACAGTGTGGAGCAGCAGTTTCATGTTAATAAAACAATGCAGGTTAATTTTTAATTGTGGATTCATCTCAGCTAATAGCATGCACTTGTGTTCATTTCAGAAATCTTCCTCTGCTGTAGGTTCATAGGCAAACATAGGTCTGGGAGCTGATTCCCTCTGGAGATGGCCAAAAGCATGCCTCTAAATAACATTGCTTCCCCCAGCTATTTCTTATTCCGGCATTTCCAAGTCAAAACTATTGTGCCATTGGACGAACAAAAACCCTGATAAACTCTGTCTACTCAGTACCCACTTTCCTCAATTTGACACATAGAATACTGCACAATTTTAGAATACGATATGCTATATTTGTATTTTATCTTATAATGGAAATAATATTTTGCTGGCTGTGAATTCTGCACGGTTTACGTTCTTTAGAAATACAGACTGTAAGATCCCAAATACTCGTGTATAAACTAATATACTGGAGATTTAATTTTCTTTTTCATCATTAACTTTGCAGAAACAAAGAAATGAAAGATGAAAATATCCTCTAAATTTATTTGTCCAACTTCCACTCTCATCTAATGCCAGCTCATATGTTCTCTACCTCATTGTCCACTCTTGATATAGTTAACTTATAATAAGCCTTTCAACAGTTTACCTGTCTACACCTCACTGTTAGCCTGTAAGTGTAATAATTGGATCATAGAATCGTAGAATGATTTGGGTCGGATGGGATCTTTAAGATCATCTAGCTCTAACTCCTGCTATAGGCAGGGACACCTCCCTCTAGACCAGGTTGCTCACAGTCCCATCCAGTCTGGCCTCGAATGCTTCCAGGAAGGGGGCATCCACAGCCTCACTTGGCAACCTGTTCCCATGTCTTATCACACTTACAGTCAAGAATTTATTGGATAAGAAATAAAGATGTGGTGGGGGCCCATGTCAATGTTCTTGCAGAAGTCCAGTTAGATGACATCAGTTGCCTTCTCTTTCTCCACCAGTATCGTCACTCCATCACAGAAGGCCATCAGATTGGTCAGGCCCAACCTTCCCTTGGTGATTACCCACTCATTCCTTATATGCCTTAATATGTCTTACAGGAGGATCTGTTCCATGAACTCCTATGCTCAGAGGTGAGTCTCACTGGCCTGTATTTCCCCAGATCCTCTTTCCTCTCGTTACTTCAAATGGGAGTGGTGTTTCCTTTATTCCATTCCTTGGGGGCTTCACACGACAGTCACAAAATGCTAGATAGTTCACCGAAGGATTTGTTCCCAAATCAGTGCCTATTGCCTACTTTGATGACAACTACAATAAAGCCTCTGTTTGTAATTACAAAACATGTAATATGCTTTTTTCCAACTCTTGCTTTGGCTATGTGTTATTGTAATCTCTGTCAGACAGTTCACAACAAACAAATCCTACCCTTGAAATCTTGAATTTAAAGTTGATACTTTTTGTTTTATTGCAGAGTGGGTTAAATGGAAACATCAGTGTCTCACAATCCTGCTTCAGATAAAACCTAATCTTTCTTTAAATAAAAAAATCACAGACATTCAGGAGTACAGCACAGAAGGAATCCATTTCCTCTCTCTCTCTTTTTTATTTAATTTATGTATATTTTTTGCTAAAAAGAATATGAAATACATGATGTGGCCTATGAATAGTTGACTATGTAGTGACTGAAAACACAATTTTTATTATATAAATATATAGATTTATAAAGATTATAGTCAGAAAATGCATCTGATTAAAACCAATGCTGCTTTTTTGAAAAGTCTTTTGCATGTCAAAATGCTTCTGAGTGCCTAACTTGGCATTCCCTCAGAGGAACCTGATTTTCTGAAGATAAAGTCTCTGTAATATCACTAGTCACTTTAAAACAATTAGTTAACACATTCTGGCTTGCTAACAAAATGTACAGTTCTCATGGAAAGTATTACATGCTCTGGAATTATGCGGTCGGTGCGGTAAGTTTTCTATCAGATCAAGCAGGATTTTAGACATTTTAAAATGTATGCCCTCAGCTCAAGTGATTTTATGTCAATGAAAACTTTAATGAGGAAATAAGTGAGGTATTTTAACCTAGTATGGCTTTCATTTTCACAGCTTGCCATCTTCTGGGCCTTCCCTTTATTTTCTGTAATGAGTGTTCATAGTTTGCCCAGGAGCTTGAAGACGCATGCCTCAGCTTTTGCACCTCATTTCCTACTTCCATAAAAAGAACCCTAATCCTGGAGTGACTTGTCTGGGTGTGGAGTCCATTGCTGAGCACAGACACCTTGCATAGCTTGGATGATTCTCAAAGACCCATTCAAGCTACACAGTTCCTCTGAGCATCTGTGGGATGCTGTTATTATTGGTTGACTTCAGCCTAAACTGGAATATAAGACAGAGTGGACCAATTTGCAAGACAATGAAAATATCATCCATTGCATGGGAGAATACAGTGGATTCTTCAGAGTTTGAAATCTTGATTAGAAATGATTGAAAGTTTTGTTTTGGAGCATTTTATTGCTTTTTTGTTGGTTGTTGATTTTTTTGTGGTTTTTTTTTTTCTTTTATCTTTTTGTTAATTATTATTGTTTTATGAGAATTTTATAGTGCTTAAGGTTGACTTGCTCTCTCACTTCTAATTGACATCTGTGCCACCAAGAGGCAGTTCTCAACAGCATATTTAATGAAATTCAGTTCCACAGTGTATATGTGATAAAATGTTCATTGCCCATGTGAATATTTCTGAATTTTCTACACTAAGTAGAAATGGATATGAATCAACATTTTCCAGCATTTGCATGTTTAATTGCTAAGTGTTACCAAAACTCTATATTTTTACTATGATTATAGCTATTTTCAAGAATCTTAGAAGTTCCACCATGTATTTTATAGGAGCTAAATATTCCTTGCTTTCTTGGGAATTCTTAGAGGAAAATAGGTACGTTTCTTGCTTAATCTAATGAAATGTGTGAAATTGTTTCTAATCACATGAGAAAAATGGTGAAATCCTTGTGATGGAGCTCAGCAAACATCTTGCTTCCTTTTTGGCATCTTCTTATTCATTTTCCACAGATAATTGCAGTTCCTACAATGTGAGAGCTGTTCTACGGGGAAACTATGCGATGGATTATGCTTGTTGCCTCTGCATATAGTATGGTTTTTTGGTTTGTTTTTTTTTTTCATATTTTCCCAGAGGATGACCTCTGTCCTCATGCATGAGAAACTGTGAAAGATGCCAAAAATCCTCTCTGACCATCACTTTTTTTTTTATATGTTATGAGCCTGTTAGTCTTTATTTGACCATTCACTTATGCATTAACATATGGTGACAATAAATACTACAAGTGTTCATGGTTCATGCCATCCTGCAAAACACACACACAATGAGATGCAAGTTACTCTGACATAAAACTACAGGAATTATCTTTACAGGCAACCAGAATCATTGTCATTTGGCCAGCTGCTGACAGTTTTCAAATCTAAATGAGTTTTGGCTATGTGCAGTGCTGATAAATCTTAGAAAAGACTAGAAAATGTATCCATACACATAGTTTTTTGGTTTGTCTGGCTATAGTTTAAGGCACTTTGGCTTTGGTCAGCCTGCTACAATTTCATGGCTGAATAAGACTGTCAAAAAGTAAGTCATGTTTTTTTTCTTTTCAAGAAAAACATATAAATGCTGTAAAGTTTTTTGATCTCAGGTCATGGCTGCTGCCACATGATGATGTTACCTCAATGATTCATTTTTAGCTAGGTTGGTGTTGTCAGAAAGACGGTGTTGATTTGGGCTTAGGGTTGGTGCTTTTGGACATGGATGGATTGCCTCCAACCAACAACTTTTTACATGGGCAGATAGTGATAGGACAAGGGGGAATAGTTTCAAACTAAAGGAAGGGAGATTTAGATTAGATCAGGGGATTTTTTTCCTGAGTGAGGTGAAGTGCTAGAACAGGTTGACCAGAATGACTGTGGGTGCTCCACCCTTGGAGGAGTTTAAGGTCAGGTTGGCCCTAGGCAATCTGATCTAGTACTTGATCTAGAGGCTGGGAGCCCTGCCTGTGGTGGGGGTTTGCAACTCAGAGATCCTTGAAGTCTCTTCTAGCCCAAGACGTTCTGTCATTCTCTGAGTCTATGAGTCGAAGACTCAAGTCCAAGGAACACCTAACTCTCCAGGTTCAACTGTAAGATACAGCAGCAAAACAATTTGGGGAAGTGAAAATGGCCAGATTGTGTCCATGCTAAGAAATTCCAGGCAGTGGCTAAATCCTGAATGACACCTTACTCATACTAATGATATGGAATTCAGGACAGAAACAACAGTCATAGCTGCTTTTATTAAAACAGTTTTGTTTGTTTTTTTAAAAAAAAAAAACAAGGCTGATGTTGATGCTGTGTCTTAAATAGTAGATTGGAGCAATCAAATCAGTGCTGGCAAGAACCTGGATTTCTCCATCAGTTGAATGGCCTATTCTGTTAGTGACTGTTACACAGGAAATTTTCAACAACATGAATAATTAAGGCAACTAGATTTTTAGGCTACAGGTCCAAATTTTACTTGGACCCTTCATTTCAGAGATGCAAGAATTCCATCTTCCAAAAGTTTACTTATTTTTAGTAAAAGTCTATGAGTGTTCTTTAGGAAACTTCTACTAATTTCATAATGATTTCAAGTAATTTTTACCTCTAATCTCAAACACAGTGCTATTCAGTTTTCCTGAAGGCTGTACACTTTCTGTCTTCCTTCCTCGTTGTTTTTTTGGAGGAGAGAGAGTATTAAATGAGAATTCATGAAGTCACACAAAAGGTATTTTTCAGCAAGTAACTGATTTATTCTCTGCTAATTGTCAGCTCTACTTCAACTTAATCTTTATCACACATTGATATATATTTAGATAAGAATAGATTCTCCTTATCACTCAGTTGGTGATGATGATAAAAGGAGTTGATGCTACATTAAACACTGTGTGTAGGTTTTTGCTGTAGTATAAGCACAAGGCTAAATAAATCCATGTGATTGGAGAAGTGGCCTGAAAAGATTCTGAGTTTCTCATGAAACTTCTGAACAAAACTAAATATGTTTCATCCTCATCATAAGACAATCTGAACATGCTTAAGCTAAAAGAGCAGGGAAATTTGCCAAGTATCATATGAACAGATTACAGGATTTTATGAACTGGTGAGGCCCAGTCAGAGCTGCACAAATGAGTTGCAATAAAGTGACTAAAGGTTTTTAGAATCTCAGCATGCAGCTTATCTTTGTGTAGTTCCAGCTCTTGCACATATCTCCATATCACTGTGGCCCAAATCATCAAATCCATTTTGGTGATTCGGTCCAGATTCATAAAGTGCCTTAGGTACTGCAAGTCTAAACATTTCAGTGCTTAAGTGTTGGAGTCTAATGCCACAAGTAGAAATCATATTTCTGTGGCAACTGCAGTGAATGAGAAGGAGGTATCATTTCCTAGGAATGGGATTTATAAGGAATAATAGGGAAGAGAAGGCATAATTTAGCCAGCCAGTAAGAAATGGTGTGGAAATGCCTCTTTCAGATTTGATCTGCCTTCCTGAAGCATGTATGAATGAGTTAGAAACGTCCTTCTGGTCAACGTGCATAACTCATCTAACTAGAAGGGATATAATGCTGTAGCCTAGTTGACATAGAAAAGGAGAAAATTGATTCTGATTTTTTTCTTTCTCCAAGGCTGGTTTAATTATTTGTTTGATTGATTTGTTTGTTTGCTGGTTTTTTTTTCATTTGTTTGTTTGTTTGTTTTTTTCTTGAAGAAATCATGGAAGAACAGAAATAGAAGCAAAAAGTTATTCTTAAGAGCATAACAGATACTTTTTAGGAGTGTGCTATTAAAAAAAAAAAAAAAAATAAAAATCCCTGAAAGTCAGCAGAAAATATTTTGCCCTGTTCAGGAACTTGCTTGGAGGAATCTCACGGGAGATGGCCCTAGAGAAATGAAGAACCTGGGAGAGTTGTTTGATTTTCAGGGATCACCTCCTTCAGCCTCAAGAATGGCTCATCTGGATATACAGAAAGTCAAGCAAAGGTGGAAGGAGCCTATGCATGCATGAGCAAGATGCCTGTGACCCAACTCTGCCTTAATCTTTATACACAAGATTATCTTCCAGGAATCCCAGACCCTTGAGACCAATATAAAAGTCTGAAATATAAGAATATAATAATATGGAAGATGCTCTCAATAGAGGAAGATCAGTCTGGGGAACATTTGAATGAATTGGGCATACCTAAGTCTGCAGGACCCAATGGGATGTTCCTGTGAGTGCTGAAGGAAATAGTCAATGTCACTGCATAGTGACACTCTCAATCATTTTTGAAAGCTAATTTGAAGACATCCCCTCCTGTCCTGAAAAACCTGAGGAGTAGCTACCAAATTCTCAGTGACATCTCTTTCACTCTGCCTGTTTGCTCCTGTTACACTATACTAACTTGGTGGTAGACCAGTTGTATTGCATTGATTCAATGTGTAAGGTGGATTTAGAGGATAAACAATGTTGCTTTTTTTAAAGTATCTCCTTCTCTGTTTTTGTTGCGGTGTTTTACTGTTGTTTTTGATTTGTTCGTTTCTGCTTTTGTTTTGTTTTTAATCTGAAATGCAATACAATTGAAAATGATTTAGCTTGGAAATGTAGTTATTGACATAAGACCTACAACTTTCTGCTAGCAGAAAGAAAATGGTTTACACAGAAGGAAGAAGTTATTGAAACATAAAGAAGACAATACAGAGTATACAAAATTACAAAACATCCAGCTGTTTTTTATTATTTGAATATGGTCTGGTGTGCAGACCTGCGGAAAGCAGCTGGTAGCTTTTTACAGTCTCTAGGCTCTCTGGAAAACTGTCTTTCTGCTTACAGAGCAGGCAGAAAGTTATCCCACAGAGCCAGAACAATCTTTTCACTTGAAAGGGAAAGAAGGAAAAAGAATCCTTATCTTCCTGCTGCTTTCCATCTTCTTCCCACACCTACACAAAGTCCAGGAGCACAGAATAAACCCTGGTTGCTCTCAGCACAGTTTAATAACCTGGTGCCCTTCCCTCAAAGCTAGCTGTAATTTGAATGTAAATTCTTCCTTCAGCAATAATTCTCCTTGGAAGAAAATACTCAACACTGAGCTCTGCTGCTCCACAGTTAAGGGTCTTGAAAAGCAAGAGTTTTTTGATGATTTTTATTGATTTATTATTGAATTATTGAATTATTGATGAAATTGCTCCATGTCTGATGGAGATGTGGTATATGCACTCACCTCTTCTCTTGCATTTATTATTTTTTCTGTTTTCCCAGTGAACAAACTCTCAGCAATGGAGAATTTTCTCTTTGTGGACAGCCTTACTCATCAGGATATGGGCTTCCACAACAGCTGAAATCAGCTCCATTTTATATTATTATTTGTGTGTGTTGCAAAATGTATTTTAAAATAATAAGAAGTTAAGCCTTTCTGAATCTCCAGGGCTGGAAGTACAGAGATATACGTGACCTAAGCAGTGACGTTTATCAGGCTGAGACCATTAAGGAAGTGAGATGTATGCAAAGCTGAGGAGGGATGATGGCAGAAGAACTGCAAGACTCAGAGTTTTGTTTCCAGTTACCAAGTGTAACAGTAGTGGAGAATGCTGACAGCCATCAGAGGCCAAAACAGAATCTTGCCCCAGGGAAGTGATCAGTAGGACAGAAGCAACATCACATGAAAGATTTGAAAAAGCCACCAAAACTGCAGGTCAAAGGCAACTGGTCAAGAACCAAACAGGCAGCCAAAAGCTTAGGCTTTTCACACAAAGCCCTATTATCCTGATGGAAAAAAATATATATTTATAGAAAAGACTAGGGATCTTATGACAATGATATTGCAATCTCCTCTGATCTACTGAGTAAGAATTAGAATCTGTGGGGGAGTGAAAAGGACAGAGAGATTCAGGCATGTAATACACTTAGTAAGAAAAAATCTGTTACAGAAAGGCTTGATAGGCTGGATCAGGTAGTGGAGGTCAGTCTGTCTAGCCATCGACCACGGAAGTAACAAAGTATGACTGTGTTCCTTCCCTTGGCATTTCCATTTGGTACATAAAATTAGAACAATCTTTTTTAAAGGTATTATTTCCAGATAATGGAAGTGATAAACAGGATCAACACAAGCAGTGTAACACAAGAGTTCTGAACTTACCTTTAGTGCTTATGTTGCTTATCCTGCTTTAAGGGCAGGGGGAAATACAAGACAAGGGTGATTTCTGGGCTTATGAACCAAAGTTGATGTGGTCCAAGAGCTCTTAGAGGTGTTCTGGAAGGAGGACAGATGAAATGGCATAGCTGTAGTGCCAGGATATAAGGGTAGTTATTTGTGGGGTTAAGTACTTTACTTGTATAATTCATACCATATGCCCCAGTGCCTTGGCACTAAGTGCATCAAAACCAAATACCTAAAGAACAGTGTAAGAACTGGGACTACAAATACTGATATTTCCTATGGTGCTTTCCCAGTCTCTGATGATTTGAGACTCCAAGGCTTTCATAGCTTGACATCATACTTAATACTATTCAACAGATCTTTATCCTGTGAATTAGTGTAATTACTTTTTGGATCTGTGCAAACTTTTAGCACCCACAACATCCTGTTTCAAATCTACAACAGGCCAGTTTGGTCTGAGGTCCTCTATTTCATGTGTCAAAATGAAATGAAATTATCATTCTCTATTCATTTGTTCCTCAAAAGATAAAAAACCATGGATATTTAACAAGAATTTCAGTCCAGGTAAAGGTTATATAGGTATGAGGACCTTAATACATTTCTGAGCTATGAGATTATCCAGCATATCTCCAAACACTGTAATGTACATTTAGTACATTATGAAAAAATTCAATTTAGATTTTTTAAAGGCTTAAAAGGCAACTTATACTAAGTATTTCACATTGTGTCTCTGATAAGTTTTCTGCTTACATTTTCTATTGAGGTGTCACAAAGAATGGAAAAAGGGTTAAACTGCATACACCAGATGCAGAAGGGTACATTTACATGATCAATGAGGAAGAAGATGTTCAGTAAAATTTGCTACAGCTGCAGATATGAGAAATGTTTTATTAATCTTTTTATTATGATGAATGTCATTTCGGTGTAAGATTGTGGTCTTTATGTGTAATTCATAGAAGGCTTTGAGGCTTTGATGCGCTTGAGACTTATTGACTTGCACTTATTGTCATACAGCATGAGTTTAAGAAAGAGTTGTTCCATTTCAGTCATAATGAAGCTAGTTCATACAATAGCAGATGCTATTCCAATCATATTTTGACTAACATATCCTTTAAATCACTTCCAGATACACAGATCTTTCTGAAATGAGATAGCTTAACATCATGATCAGATTTATAACACTTCAGTGATTCTGGACCAGATCCTAAACCAGGATAACATTGCCTGAGATCAGGCTCTTGGCAGGCCTAGTTTTATTTACTTTAGAAAACAGACACAGTGGAGAAAGAAGAGAAAACTTCTCTGAGGTAAAAAGTACAGACACTAAGTCACAGTAGTTGTATATGCAAAAATACTCACTATGAGGTTCCCCCCCCAAAAAATAATGCCGAATACAGACACTAAGCTAAGATTTAATGTAGTTTTATGGATTCAGTTTCTAAAATTTATCTTTATCTTATCATCAAGCAAAATGCACTGTTGTAAAAGATGAGCGTGGAAACCACTTCAGATTATAAATGTTGCAAGCATAGCTGTATTTAAGAAACTTGTACGTTAGTGAAAAACATCCATAGCTGCTCCTGACTTCATGATAAAGAGATTTTTTTTTTCTAAAAGTCTGTGTTTGGGTTTTGAATAAAAGTCCTCATTTTCCATAGTGAATACTTTATCTTAGACAAAGAAAAAATTATCAGAACTTTCAGTAACAAAAATCATGAAGTTTTTGAGAATGCTGTGTATAGTTCATTTTTCTCCTTTCCTTAACTTTTCAGTTTGTTACAGCAGTTTATGGATCCCAATTCTGACTTGAAGCAATTGCAAGCTATTAATTGATCAGTCTGAGTGGTAATCTGTACATTTTATGAGAGTTTACATTTGTTGGAGGTACTCCTTTATGCTTTGAGGTCTATTACCCATCTCTTTGGATGTGGTGGATCTGTATTTGCATATACACTCAGTGAAAGGAGTGCCCACTGGATTTCCTTACATTGGCACCAGCTGGTTCATCATGCCTCTGAGTCATGTGATAACTGGCAGGATCCATACACATCTCTGCCTATTCCCATCCACTGCACAGCTCCAGATGCTCTTGATGTGCAACGGAAGATACTCATCTTGCATGTAAGAGAAATTGAAATACCCCATTCCTTTCCACTGATGGCAGTTGATTTAGAGTGAGAAGAGGATGAGAGAGACTGAGATGATGTGACTAGAAGAAAGGCATCTTTTTCAGGTTATTCTGATGCAGTTAAAAAAACCACACACATACAAAGATTTGTCATTCACATACTATACTTCATGATGTTTCAGTCTGAATCTGCCTATTTCTGTGCTGTCAAAGTTTATAAAGCTTTATAAAGTAAGAATGAAAATGAGGAGGAATCAGAACGTATAGAAGAATGTAAAGATACAGAGAGAATGCAACTTAGACATTGCTGTAAGCTGGATAGATATTGCAGAGAGTAAAAAAGTCCTTGGAGATGAATGGAATTGTATGGAAATCATATGTGACATTACCATACAATTTTCCTGAGAAGTATCAAACTTTTAAAATAATAATAATTATTACTAATATTAATCTAAATCCTTTATGGGGAAAAAAATAGGGAAAATGTTTAGTAAAAAAGTACCATGCACTACATCTTACTTAGAAACATGAAAATTACTCCAATCTCAAATATTGTGCAATAGATTCTTTTATAAGAACAACCATTAATATCTGCTCTGAAGTTTTATATTGAAGTTTTATATTAAACTTAGTTTCCACTTGATGCTACATCAGTGATATCTTTCATTTCATTCTTTCTTCTGAACTCTTGACATGGGGATTTATCAGACAGTCATTATACAGAAAGTTGTTACTCCCTCTACTAGTATTATTTTAACTCAGCAGAAGCTGGGAGAATTAGAAATTATCTGAATGCACTCAATGAATCATGCCCTTGTAGAATCTTGAGTTCAGAAATATCTGATAAGTAATTATTGTCAGGAGCCTGGAAGTCGGATAATCAGTTCAGAAAAGGCCATGTATCTCTGTGCATGTCCAATAAATACAAGTTTATCTACCTGGGAAAGTTTCTGCATGAAATGTTATGTATCTGATTTAAGTCATATGAACATATATATTCCCAGATTTTTTATTTTATTTGATTATTTTTTTATTTTTGCTCCTAATTTTGGCATGCATAATAATTCTGGTATCTAAATGGTTTTTAGAAAAGTCTGTCCATGCAGCCAGCTCAAGGAAGATCTACTTGCTAGTCTTCCATGATATCATCTATTTTTACTTTCAATGCAGTGTTTTTAGTGTATTTTTATATCTCTATTGGCAAGTCTTGGTGGGGAGTGAACCAGGAGACTTGGGAAGGACTTCATGCTTATTAGGTTGGAGCATAATTACCTCCACAGGCTGTAGATGTCCAGTAGCTGCACTTTGAAAGTAGCTCTCCAGACAGAGACCATGATGTTGCTCACTTTCAATATTTTGCTTAGCAGCAAAAACAGTTTTCTTTCAGAAAGCCAATTTATCAGAATCTGCAATTATGACAAATTTTTTAAGATCTAATGTAACTGAAGAAATTATGCTTTCTTTGACTGAAAAACTTCTCACTTTTTGATTTCCTCCCATAGAATGTATTTGTAGCATTTTTGCCTTCTTTTCACATCTGTGTTCTAACCTCTCTCTGTCAGCAACTCTCACAGAGATGTGCCTCCCTCTTTCCCTCCCCCTGCCCCGAGGATCAGGTCTGCTTTCACAGTAAATTTGTTGCTGGAAATTTCCTCGTTTCCAATCCTCTAAAGGCAACTGTTTCCCAAGATCAACCAGGGAAAATGTGGGGCGTAGCAATCTACTTTAGTTGCAAGCTGTGTTGTCTGTGAAGACTTCTGGTTTTAACTGAAATAGGGTAGGAAGTCTTTGCCTTACCCAGGCAGGAAAGTCTCTAGTAAGTGCATTCAGAAAAGTAGAAGCCTCTTCCAAGTCTTGATTATTTAGAAAGGATGAGTTCTTGCAAATAAATTACAGTTCCTAATGGGAGACTGAGGAAGATTTGAGTGAAAAGTTATATTTAAAAAAGTGTGAACTTGTTCTGCTTTTGTTTAGGATGTGGCAAATCTACCAGCTAAACTCTGCCTCATCATTTCCCATTTATCAAAAATCAATCACTCAACATCCAGCACTGGCTTCAGAGTAAATCTGAAGGAAAATTATCAGCCCACCTGAAAACTTCCACACCAAACCAGCAGTCCGCTTCTCCAAGCATCTGCAGGCTCTGAGGCCCATCAGAGCTGCATGCTGCCTTCCCTTTTGAAGCTGAAGGAAATTAGTTATTTTGTTTAGATTTGGTCAAAATGTTTCTAGGCACTCAAATAGAGACAGCATTTTAGTTCAATTTATTCTTTTTTTGAGTGAATGAAAAATGAAATGTGTTTGCGTTTTTCCGAGTTTTGCTGGTGTTGTCAACTTTTGAATCTTTGTCCTTTTATCCTCTGCTGGATAAAAGAGAATGAAAGAAAAAAAAAAAAAAAAAGGAAAAGTAGAAGAATGGATTTAGCTTCCCTTTCTATCTTTCTTGACTTTCTTTCCCTTTGACCTCTTATTTCCTTGCACCAAAAGCTGTATTCAAGTAGAAGACGTAGCTTTTAAAAATGAAGCAATAAGGCCAAGCCAAGTAAGGAAAGATATGATTCAAATGAACTCTGCTCTCCCTTCTCAGTGGTTTATAGTGCTGCTATATTTTTGTTGGTTGGTTTTTTATTCTGTACTTGATCCAAGTTCAGGGCCTGACGAGTCTTAGGGCTAGTAGTTTGCTTTCATTCTTTTACTTGGCACCCAATTCTCATTTAGATTGAGCTCTTTTTGGATAGTAGGATCTGTTATGAAGTTCTGCCTGCTTCATGTCAGTGCAGTGTGCAGACTATCTCCTTAACTGCGCTGGACAAAACTTTTGGAAGAAAAATAAACCTTTTTTTCCTTTGATCTGCTGTGCATGTATACATGCATGAACATCTAAACAAAAAATTTTTTACTTTCCTCTCAAAAATAGATCAACTGTCAGCCAGGAGATACTAATATGGAGCACGTTACAAGTTTCAGAGTGGAAATAAAGGCATTTAGATGTTGTTGAGGCATGCTGGATGCTTACAAATTAAGCAACATGAAAACCGGTATTTTAACTGTGATTTCTGCAGAAGAGGTCTGTTGTCCCAAGCACTCTGAGTTGCAATGATAATAATGAGCTTTTAGAAACATGCTGATGATATCCTTCTGCTAAAAAAAAAAAAAAAAAAAAAAAAAAAAGGAGCACTTCAGTTCTTTTTTCTATATCCTTGATAACTCGATGTCCCTCTTCTCCTTCCCTGACCTACTCCTGGCTCATCAGTGAAAGCACTGTTTTGACAGTAGCACAAAAATTGCCACATTAAGCAATAGCAGAGTTGTAAATAAGCTGGTGAATGACACAATTATAAACTAAACAGATTTCTAGGAACCTGAACCTGAAATCCTTTATATTTCCTAATCCTTTTCCTAAGTAATCTACTGAAGGACTTATTATAGCCTGAGAGGTTGTCCTGATCGAGGAGCCATGTAACTCATTTTGAACCATAGCATAGGATTAGAAGCAACCTACTACCAAGTGGAAACTGATTATTGACTGCTCGTGAGTCAAACACGTTGGTGGTCTTTCATTCTTAACAGAGAAGGATTCACGTCACACATGCAGCCTTGGGGTCGCACACACATCTCTGACTATCAGAGCAGACACTAATCAGTTTCTTCCTGATGGCCTTAGTGGAAAGAGAGATTAAAGTTTACCAGGGAATTCTTGCAAGGAAACAGTAACTGTGAAAACAAGAGTGTTAAAAGAGGAATGTCCCTAGTGCCAGGGAAAGGATAGCGAAGAATATCTTCTTTGTTTCTGAGTCAGCTGTCCAACTTGGTCACTGCTAGCATTTCACTTTCACCCTGAAGAGCAGCTAATTGTTTATGAAATGACCTTGTTATTCCTTCCCTAGTAACCTTGTCTGGACGGCCACCACATGCATTTATTATTCTCTGAAGGAAAATGTGCTTTCTGACATCTGTTCTGCATTTATTTTCCTTGAATTTCCTTTAACTTCCATCACTCCCCCTACCCCAAGACTTTTCATCTGGGCTGCTCTGCACAGGATGGCACTGGCTGTGCTCATTTACAGCACTAATGTCCAGCTTTATCCTTTCTGCCTTCTTGCCTAGTAGTCAGAAAATAAAGGACAGAGAAAAGCATGGTTAAATTGCCTCATTCCTCATTCTCCTCCTGTGGCACACTCTTTGTCTCTCGAATTCCATATTTAAGCTTAGGACTGTGAGTGCTCTAGGTGCAAGAGTTTATGTGGAATACATCATGTGGTTAGAGGCTCCTTCTATACTAATCTGCCCTGGGAATTCGTTCTCCTCTTACTCCTTTTTACTTCTGCTGCCAGAGAGTGCAAAAGCATTGGCAAACCGGTCACATTCCCATGCCATTTTTCAGATAGCAATAATGGGCATCTACAGCATCAGTTCCTGAGCTCCATTATTTGTGAGAAATGTAAGTGATCAAGATCCTTTCTTGGTTAAAATATTTTCTGTCAAAATAGCAGCTTCTTCAGATTTCTTGAGATAAACAAACTAAGAGAATGACCTGGCTGATCCCCAGGAGGTCTTGGGGATCTGTTTGTTAATGACATGTCTTCAGTTGTGCTAGTTTAAGCAACTGACCCCTTTGCCTGCCCTCTCCAATCAGCATGTGTTCCAATCCTGACTATTCTCTCTGCTGTTAGTGTGTTTGGAGGGTCATGCAGAGAATCTGATTTTAGAGGGTTTTCTTGGGATTGCTTGGGATGGGATGGGATGGGATGCTATGTGATGCAATCAGATGTGATCGAATGCAACAGGATGCAATGGGATGCGATGGAATGGCACACGAGAAAGATCTAGAAGATCCGGGACAACGTGTTAACACAAATTCCTGCTGGCATCTGGAAGTGGGTGGTAGACTAATGGGAACATGCAGAAAGGAGTGCCTGTAGTTTATACTGGCTTGAGCAGGATGATCTAGCATCTAGCCACATGTTTGTCCACAACCTCATGGATTCTGGTCATGACCATGGTCATGCCTGTAGAAAACTTCATCCTTTAGCTTCATTACTCTTTAAATCTACCTAAACTCTCAGATGTGTTTTTGGGTCCTGCCTTCCCAGGGTCGCTCAGTATGCACATTTATGGAACTAATGTGCAGTGACCATGTCTTCAGCTTAACTCTGTGTACTATGTCCAGAGAGGAAGGCTGTTATGGACTTGTAAGCTAGTCTGTCTCTGCCTTCAGTTTTTATGAAACTTCCTGGGCAGGCTTTAAAAACACCAGCCATGTTCACAAAAAGTGAGCAGCCCTGATGTTTGGACTAGATGATCTTAGATGACTTTTCCAATCTTAATGATTCTATGATTGTATAATTCTATGATTCTTCTTTCAATGGCGAGTTGAGCCAGGTTACAGTAGCAGTCACATAGTTTTACTTCAGAATGTGTGCATTCAAATTCTGGCTGTTGATAGGAAATATCAGTCTTATAAATAATTCCAGAACTATTTCATGATCTCTTATTTAGGAACATGCTGTTTATTTAGCTTTTCATTGGGAGATTTGTGAAAATGCTACTGTGGCTTTTTCAGAATTTAGGCTGGTGCCTCAAGTGGACTATACAAAATGGTAATATTTTTACTTCCTTTTATTATTTGTTTCAGTTGTATCAGTTGATATCTATTGTATGTTTCTGTGAAACAGCTATGGGTCTTGGAAATGCTGGGGCAATTGTTATTCAGAATATCTAAGAAGATGTTACACAGCACCAAGCTGATTTTATGCTTTTAATGGTGCACTGATGGGCATTGGAAAGAGAGATGTGACTCTTCAGCTTTCCAGAGAAGCCACATTATGTCAGGATACACAGGATTGCAAAAGAAAGAAATTCTTTACATTGATCATGGAAAATGTTTTTGAGATGAGACCTGTGATTCACTGAGGTCTCTTCCAGGTTCTTTGGCTTTTGCTTTCTGTGGTTCATTTCATCTTCTGTGCTGTTTACAGTTGCATGTGGCATGTGCTCATTTAGGTTTGTTGATGCGGAATTTTATTTACTGAATGGCAGACTGATTTCAGAGGAAGCCCAGTTCCTTTTTCTGTTCAATCACTTTATATAATCAGTGAATGCAGCTTGAGTACTGTTTTCCATCTGTCTCAGTCATTTATATAGATTAAAACCAGCAGAGTAATGGCCTTGTGGAGAGGATTCCCCACAGTGGGGTGGCTTGCTTTACAAGTCTTCAGATTTCACTCTGTTTGTTTGCTTTTTCTAGTCTATTCATTCACCATTTGCATGTTAATAGGTTTGAAGGAGAGAAGACCTCCACCTACAGCCTCACCAGCAGTACTCTTCTTAAAAATACTAATTTTCATTAAAACATCCTCAGTTATTTTCTTGGACGTAAATGGATTATGATAAATTAATTTCAATGCCTACACATATATTTAGAGCTATTTTATAATATTTGCTCTTACACCATTTGGAGATAATATAACTTGTAAAGTCTCTACACTGAAAACACTTCACTTTTTTGAAAGCTTTGCAGCTACAAGATTCTGTTCCTTTTGATAAAGATTCCAGCAAATCAATGAATAAAAAATACCTTTCATTGTCCATTCTGCAAGTTACTGATGTCAGAAATTCTGGACTGCATTTTTACACACTTGCCTGGCCTTTATCCTTCAAGAATTTGTTCTGCCATTTTCTGTTAAATACTACATAAACCTACGCATGGAAGAAGGAGGGGATTATTAATTCAGGTTTTATTATTTTCACAGGAACTACTGTCTCCTACATCCGTACAGCTGGTTGTTACCTTAAGGAGGGAATGTGAGAAAAAAAAGCGTGCAAGCGTCCCAAGAATAGATGTCCCTTTCCAAAAGACACAGTTTGTGGCTTTCAGTAGGCTGTCTGGCTTCCAACAGGAGTTACTGTGAAACAAAAACTATTTTTAGCAAATGAAAACTCAAAATGGCAGTTTTGTTTCTGAAAGGAATCGTAATTTCTTGTTCCTGATTAGATTGACTCTTCAGGCATTTGGGTAGATCAAGGAAAAGTCTATCAGCCAATTATCAAGGAACTATTCTTTGAAGGCTTGTTGCAGTGTCTATAAATCTGTAAATGTGTTTCTTAGTCATTCAGTTAGAGCTGTAATAAGTTATCAGACCAGATGAGCTCTGAAGTCAGATCAGTTGCACGTTCCCAAGAGGATTTATTTCTGGCTTAGCTATTCTATTTCCTTGAAAGACATGTAAAATTTCATTTATTCCAAACATACATTAGTCCCAGAAACTGATGTATCAAATGAACGCTGCCTGAGAAGATAATAAGGCACAGTTTGCTTGATACTTATCAATCTGGCCTTTCCATGCCTGAGGTTAGTTGCCTATGGAAGCAGAGACATGTTCCTCTTCAGTAAACAGATTTTTTGGCTTTATGGAAACTGTGTTATGTCCAGAGGTTATGAGAGAACACTGCTATATTGGTGTGTTTCATTTATTCTCCACTGGATCTCATACAGCTCAAATAACTTGCAGAAGTGGAATACTATCATAAAAATAATGTGGTTTACGTTGAATCTCCCTGAGCACCTAAGAGATAATTTGTGGGTATAGTTTGTAGTAACCTACAACACTGTTTCCTGTGTTACAAGCAAAACAGTGTTGAAGCTATCAGTCTGAATGTGAAACCATTCCATTAATCCAGTCTGATCATGTGCACTGCTATCGAGAATAACCTTGTAAGAGTTCAAAGCAGATACTAACAAAGAATTGCTAGAAATATTTGAAATGTTGAAATAACTAGCTAGACTGTGCAATATAAGCTTCACAATATCCAGTAATTCAGAGGACAAATAAAACAAATTGCAATATATTCAACAAAATGATGAAGTCTTAAGAAATCACACATCCTAGTAGCTTAGATGCTTAACTCTCAGAAACTCTCAGCAAATTTTAGACGACATCAAACTGGGGAGCATATAATGTGCTGGAGGACAAGGCTACTACTTAGAATGATCTAGACAGACTGGAGAATTTAACCTACAGAAAGCTCATGAAGCTTGGGACGCTTGTAATAGAATCATGGAATCACAGAGTATACAGAGTCTAGAAGGGATCCACAAAGATCATGGGATCCAACTCCTGGCTCCACACAGGACCATCCAAAATGCAAACTGCATTTCTGTTGTCCAAACACCCCTTGAACTCCATCTGCTCGGTGAATTGACAACTTCCATGGGGAGCCTGTGTCAGTGCCCAACCACCCTCCCAGTGAATAACCATTTCCTAATATCTAATCTGAACCACCCTTGATTTGTCCATTCCCTTGTGTCTTAACATTGGTCATCAGAGAGAAGAGATCAGACCTTCAGACCTCCTCCTCTGTTCCCTGTTATCAAGAAGATGTAGACTACAATGAGGTAACTCCTCAGCCTTCTCTAAGTTGAAGAAACCACCAAAAGAGGTCATGAAGCTACAGCAGATAATGTGTGAGGAGAAGCTGAGAACTGGGTTGGCTCATTCTGGAGAAGAGATGGCTCAGGGAACTCTTACTTCTGTCTGAGTCAACCTATTGGGAGAATGTAGAGAAGATGAAGTAAGTCTCTTCTCAAAGGTAGACAATGAAAGATGAAGAAATGGACACAAGCTGCGAGGGAAGATAATCTGTCTATATAGAAGAGAACATTTATCCACAGCAAGGGTAATCAAGGAAGAGGGGCTCAGAGATGCTATGGGTTCTCCTTGTCCTGCAGACATTCAGACTGAACTAGGCATGACCCTGAAGAACAAGCTCAAAAATTAATCTTATTTTGAGTGGACGATGATACCAGATAACCTCTGGAGTTTCCTTTGAACCTAATTCATTCTATGATTTTGAATTTTTAAGAAGAGTTCTTCTGGCCTTTCTTGCAGCAAGAGCCTTCTGCTACCTGTGGTTGCAAACTGAGCATTGCAAGTGGAGTCTCTGAAGGCTTCCACGGGGTCATTTCCTACTTTCAGGCACTTGCAGACACCCATACATCAATCAGTGTCATTGAGATCTGTGGTGAGTTAAAAGGCAGGGAGCTGGTAAAGTCTCGTTTTTTTTTATGTTCACACTCTGCCTTTCTCTGAAAATCTGCCCTCTTGGACAAAGGATAGACAGGAGAACTTTGTGATACTGCGATATAAGACACTGTGAAGATTGCCTGTGTGTTGCTGGGGTAATCCATGTGAATCCGATTTCCAAGTGATGAATAACTCTAGGCTGCTTTCATGGAAACATAATAAGCAGTCCTGATTTTCAGTTTATTGAAGGGTTCAAATTCTTTCAGATCTTGAAAGCTGGGCTCCTCAAAACCCTAAACCTTCCAAAAAGTCATCAGTCACCTTGAAAGGTCTTTCTTTAATCTTTTTCTGGCCTATACATAAAGGGAAAGGTGGAGATTGTTGTTGTTGTTTTTGTTTTCCCTTTTCCCTCTTCTGTCATCCTTTGTGAGCCAGAAAAAAATCAGATTTCTGTGCTAGATCCTAATTACAAATTTGGATACAACAGTAGTAGATTAACTCCAGAGAGGGAATGAGAGTAGCAGAAGAGACAAATCAGCATGAGAAAGTCTCTCGTCCTTCCCGTTCTCTAGGGATAGGTTCCAAAAACACATGGCATTTGGCTGTCAGCTTATTTTTGGCATCTGTACTCCAGCTGAGAGCTTGTTCAGCCTTGCACGCTTTGATGCAGTAACAACTCAGCCCACATTTCTGCTGATTAATCATTTGGTCATTCTGTAATTTAACCAGCTGTGACCATGAGCTATTTTCCCCACAAAGATTAGAGATGTCATTGTTCATCATTTTCATATTCTTCACTTTCTTCATATAATGGCTGAAGGGTCCCATTGGAGCAGGTGCTGAGGACACACATTCCCTCTGAAGGCAGGGAAAGGTGCAAATGTCTTGCCCCACTCCAAGTCAGATGTTATTTCCCTGTCCCTTCAAAGCTCATAGCAAACAGAGGAGTTATGCTCTGAGTTCAGTTTTATCATAGAAGTAGAAATCCCCATAGTTATATCTTCAATTTCTGCTTAGTTTTTGGCATCTGATGGGTTGCAGCCACTGCCAGCAGATGGAAAATGTCAAGCAAATGCACTTCCTTTATGACTCATTCACCCTCTAGAATATATGGCAAATAAATCCTCCACATAAGATTAATATTAAATATAGGAAGATTGCGTTTGTTGATAAACTACTGCAGCATTTTTTGTTCCTTCAGAACCATTTCAGTGACTCTCCCTACTTGTTTTAGTCACTGGGGCGGTGGGATTGCTGGCAGTATTAAGTTAAAAGAGAGAGATTTAAACTTCCTCCCTGGAGATAATAGCATGGTTTTCAAGCAATTCCACTTGTAAATAACAGAATGCATGCTTGCAGCTGAATGCATACAGTGTAACATCTGATTTGTCTGAATTCACCTAAAGAATGAATGCTAACATGGTCGATATTATGTTTGCAAATTAAAATGTAAAATATGTATGTTCTTACTATTTCTTTATTATGAAAGATATATTTTCTTTGGAAATGCATAAGTTTATTTTTCTCTCCTATTTTGTCCAAAGTGAATGATTTAACTCATAAAGGGATTCAAAGTCAATTAAATCATTCTTATGAAGACAGACTCTTTAGGTTTGTACATAATAATATAAAACTTAATCAGTGCATCCTGGGTGCAAAGTAGAAAAGCATGTGTGAAAACAGTCCCAGAGGTTCTATATATAAAATTTGATTGTCATCATCTGTCGTGAGAAGAACAGGAACATGCCCTTCCTTAAATGTTATTCATCTGGAGTCTTTGTTGAATGCTTTGTCTAGATTTAGTCTCTACCACACTCACTTCAGTGGGAACATGCTTTTATTTCTATTTTTTTCTCAATGAGACTGAGCTCTTTTCTATATTGTAGAAGTGATACGGGAGGAAAGCTATAGAATCATTGAGTCATTTAGGTTGGAAAAAACTCTCTAAGTCATTAAGCCCAACCATCAATCTAACATAGGTAACCATAAGTCCAATCTCAACCTAACAACCTTGCAATAAGTGAAGTGTGACCAGCAGGGCAATGGAGACGATTCTTCTATCGTGAGACCCTCTACCCTGCCCTCATGAGAGCCCACCTGAAGTACTGCATCCAGTTCTGGAGCTCCCAACATAAGAAGAACATGGAGCTGCTGGAACATGTCCAGAGGAGTGCCACACAGATTGTCTAGCAGAGGGCTGCAGTACTTCCCCTATGGAGACAGGCTGAGAGAGCTAGGAATCTTCTGCCTGGAGAAGAGATGGCTCCAGGAGGACCTTATGGCGGCTTTCCAGTACCTGAAGGAGGCCTACAGGAAAGCTGGGGAGGGACATTTTACGTGGGCATGTAGTGACAGAACAAGTGGAAATTATTTTAAGCTGGAAAAGGGTAGGTTTAGACTAGATATTAGGAAGAAATGCCCCTCTTTACTGTGAGGGTGGTGAGACACTGAAACAGGTTGCCCAGCGAGGTTGTGGATACCTCCTCCCTGGAAGTATTCAAGGCCAGGCTGGATGGGGCTTTGAGCAACATGGTCTAGTGGGAGGTGCCCCTCCCTACAGCAGGGGATTGGCTGATCTTAAAAGTCCCTTCCAACCCAAACCATTCTATGGTTATATGATTCTACAACAAATCCACTGCTTAACCATGTAGCTAAGAAACACATCCACATCTCTTAACAGTGCAGAGATGGTGACCCCACCTTTTTCCTGAGCAGCACCTTTCAATGACTAATCACGCTTTCCATAAAGCAATTATTCCGAATGTTCCACCCAAACCTTCCTTTGGCAACTTAAGGATTTTTCCTCACAACCTATCCCTTATCATCTGAGAAAAGAGACCAACTCTTACTACACTACAACTTCCATGTAATCTAAATTAGTTGAAGACACTGAAGATACAGTATTGACATTAAATAGCAAACAGGTAAGCAAGGAGTGAACACAGACTTGACAGGACAAGGAAGGAAATGGAGAACTGCAGATCCCACTCTACCTTTTGCATGGAATTATGCAGGATTTATGCTGTTACATAAACAGTGTACCTCTTTGGTAGCCAATTGTATGAGACAGCTCTGATGAACGTAAAATGTGAATGTGGCTCACAGAAACAATGTGATGGGTGGTTATTAACAGTGTTCATTTTTCTAAAAGTGAGGCATTTCTGCACTGAGCAGGAGTTCACCATGTTCCTGCTAAAGCTGAGGTGGGAGGAAGCTATGGAGGAGCAGATCATACTGTCTTTCCTAGGAGAGAGCAATAAAAATCTGAATTATGAACCTTGTCTCTTTAGTGATTCTTCAGTGATTTGTAAGCAACAATTTGGAAGGCATAGTCATGGTTACAAAGGGCTTGGCAAGGGCTTGGAGAGATATTTAGTCCTTTTATCTCCCTGAGAGAAAATAAATCGTTCAGAGACATTAAAGCACCAACGCTAATTTTCAGTCATTACTCTGATGTATGCTGTCTGTCATATCAGTGAAAGTGCAGGAAAAAAAAAAAAAAAAGGCATTTTTTTGCTCAGCTTTCTTTGCTGAGTTTCCTTCATAGGCTCATAAATTTTTCAGAAATTTCTTCTATCAATTTCAGTCAAGCTGTACGTAACCATACGCATACATAAAAACAGATTCTAACTATGCTTGTTACTTACATTTTGTTTTATTTGACTTGATGTATTTGTGAACACTCTGCTGTTTATTTAGCTGTTTATAGTAGTGGTGAGAGGCTAACACATTTCTAAATCAGGATTAAAATATCTACAGTTGACTTTTCTCTTTGAACAACAAAGGTCGTTGAAGAAGGCTTTGAGTCTAGTTTTACCGAAGATCAATGAGATCTTTCTTAACATTTGAATGTTTTTTTACTTAATGAATGCAGTCTAATTAAAATATATTGATGGTATGTTCCTATGCAGTATGTCTGGAATGAAGATTGGTAAAACTATATGGTACAGAAATACATAATTTTTAGTGATGAACAGAACATATTTTGCTAGTGCAAGGCTAGTTCTAGACACTTCACACTGGGCCTTTCCATTTGCAGTCTATGAGCTTATGATATTTATCTAGAAGATCAGGAGGACATGTGTGATGTGTTTAAACAAGGGAGCCATTACAGTCTAATTTATCAAGGAAACTCAGAATAACCATACTAACGACATGAGCAATCTTCTTCTATTCACTTCACTTAATAAAAAGAAACAGAGTTTACAATTGCAGTAGTTTCTAGAAACGTGCAGCAACTGCAGTGTAAGTAAATTAAATTCCAGTGAACTACTTAAACATTTGAATTAATTTTGGCAGATTATGGTGTAAGGAGCAGTGAATAAGCCAAACTACCTCTTATCTGCTCTCTTCTTGCATTTCCAGGGGCTAGAGTGCAGGTGGGAACAAAAAATTTTTTTTCATGCTCTTCACAAGATCTATATAAAGATTTATGACTTATTTTTTCCATGTAAAATTCTGATTTACTATAATTTCCTCTGACATAAAAATAATCCTCCCCAAATCCCTAGCCATTTAGGTTTGATATTTTCAAAATAAAATATATTTTAGTATACTTCATTCACAAAGACTCTGTCTCTCCCATTTCTTTGTGTCTTGCATTCAAGGCAGGCTCCACATATATTTACATTTCACCAGCATCCACTCAATGCAGACCTATATGCTATTTCTGTGACCAATAGACCAAAAATTATATAGGAAGTAGATACGTTCAGATCCTAATAGTAATGGCCTTAAAATACCAGAAAGATGGTCCAAGGCAGAAGCATACATCTCTAGAATACCAGTAAAAATTTTAGAACATTTTATTGGAAATAAAAGGGTTTTAAAGAGAGACAAGGGTCTGGCAGGTAGGACAGAGCAGGAGAGAAAGAAAGAAATTTCTGTAAGTGGTTTCAAGTTTTTGGCAGTGACTTTCCATCACCACTAGAAGGCCATATGTATCCAAAGTAAATAGAGTTTGGGAGGAGTAGGAGGATTGAACAGAGAGAACATATTCCTAGAAAAGGCATCATGCTTAGTTTCTGATGAGTCTTGATTAAAAGTGACTTTTGTATTGTATTATGACCATGCAGTTGTCTGGAACCAGGGCAGCAAAATAATCTAGCACAATGGATCTTATTTTATTGAGATTGCATTCCTCGTGTATTTACAAAACTCTCCTTGTTATTTCTTTGGGAATTGAGACTCAAACGGCCTTTGCAGTTAGCTTGTTGTAAACTGCGTTAGGATTGCATTCAGTAAAGCAGTCTCTCAGTCAACAGTATACAGTTTCACAAGAATCCTTTTATTTCATCAGTAGCCTGAGCACTTGAAGTAAAATCAAGCTGATTTTGTCCGTGTAGATTTGTTGATGATTTGTGCAAATACCTCCTCCATTACAGGGCACGAACTGGCCACTATTTACTCATTGAATTGAAGAGTCAATTTATTCATGTAGCCTGCTCTGGGCACCGGTTCATAGAATCATAGAATCACAAGGTTGGAAAGGACCTACGAGATCATCGAGTCAACCAGTTCATGGCACATGGTTTTCTTCCTTCTCATTCATGTGTCTCTCCAGCTATTTCTAATGTTCACACATACCCAGTGTAGCAGTACTATTCAAGTGATACTGTATTCTTTATCCAGTAAAGACACACTGGGACAGTTAGACAGCAAATGACTTATGCAAGAGAATCTTCATTTATGGTATGTACAATGCTTTCTTATACCTAGCAGGTCCTTCGTGTGGAGTCTGCAAAGTGGTTATTTCTATTCTATGCCAAATCTGGCTATTAATGACAGTGTCTGACAGGACTTCAAACTCTTCTTACTAGTGAGAAAAATACTTTGTGACAGTGCCAAATGTTCTTACACTTTGAAATGATCTTCCTAGATGAGTTTGAAGTTGCACTCATGAGAGAAAAACACATCTGAAAATGATGAGCTGTCTGTTTGGGTATGTGGACAGCTCTCAGCATCATGAGATCACTTCTTTGAAAATACCATTATCCTTTTTCCTTCCCAGTCAACATACTGTAGGATTTGAATTCAGTGCTTTTTGAGTCTCATTTCCTGAGTAAAGGAAGCTAATGTTTTCATAAGCTCTTTTTTGTCTACCTGTTAGTCACTTCTTACTCTAGTGAATACTTGAACTAATCACTAATCAACCCAGGTTTAGAGGTTAGTGGAAATCTCTAAAGATCATGATTGCTTGTATTTTGTGAGAATAAATGTTTGGAAAGAGGAGGAAAACACCCAAATAAGAGCTCTAGTTGTTGCTAGGAAAGACAAGTTTAAGATACTGCAGGCCAAGTTCTGAGATGCCTTTTAGTAGCAAAGTTGTAGGCCATCTCACTGAAGCAATAGGAAAGGTCATAAATTTTCCTTATTACATTCTTGCAGATGAAGATTTCCTGTTTTTCTTTGACATGGGTCATGTTGCCTATTCATGTTGGCTGTGATCCCTCACTATCTGGCTGACACACTAAAAGCTGCCTTTTAACCTAGAGTGTTCAACTACTAATCTATTGTCTGAGCATAAACTTAGACCAACATAGCATCACATTACACTAGCACTGCAGTATACTTGGCAGCATCAGGGCTGAACTATCCAGACAATGTAGTCAAAAGTCAATTCTAGCATCAAACCTGGAGTCAGATGTTTCTCCCTTTGACCCACATCATAATTTTGTTCTGTACTCAAGTTCCACTTAACTGATTAGTTTGTATTTGACTCAAATTATAACATTATTTTGATAAGCAGCCCACAATACAAGAAACACTACATAGTTGCCCTTTCCCACTAGACCTATTTTGGTTAATAAAAATTGTATCAGAAAATGCATTCATAAATGCAGAGGCAATTAATGAACAAGAAAACGTCAAGATGTATTTTGCAGTTTTCAATACAGAACATTTCAAATTGTATTGATGAAATATTATTTTATTCAATGAAGTACTAGTTAGGAAAAATATTCATTTTAAATTTTCAGAAGACAAAGAATAGTATTTCATTTGCAGTGAAATATTTTGGTTTAGAATAATTTTGAAATTCTTATACTTAGAAAAGGAGTTAAAATAACATTATGTCCATGGCTCTCCGAGATGGAAGTTAATTTAAGAAATTTATGTGTATATTTATTTAGAGAATAAAAGAAAACATGCATGAATAAGATGGAGCTTGATGAAATTGTCACATATCCTCACAAATTTCTTCATGGAAAACCTTGTTATTTAAGCAGAAAAAAATGAAATGTTCATGTCCATATTTTTAAATCCTTTGTATTCACTGCAATGTAGTCGTTAGCAGCAAGTCAGTGCCAGTGGCCATACTGCATAGTTGACTACAGATGCAAAGTATTTTAATTAATCTTTTATAAGGTAAATGGATTAGTTATGCATTAAACAATCCATGATTGGATTTATATGTCACTACATAAGACATATACAGCTAAGATGCATATACTGCTTTTGAAAAAAAAATACAAACTGAGGGGTTGGGCTATTGCCACTGAATTAATGTAGGTAAATTCAAAAATACCTGTTTCTGCAGGTGATAATAAAGAGAAAAAAATAACTTCAATTGAATTGAGGCTATGTGTTAGTCATATCAAGTTGCATATTGATAGACAAAATGTGTATTCTGGCTTTAAAATTATGGATTATAATCACATGATTGGAATGCTGTCATGGATGGCTATGTGCCTGTACTATGTACAATCACTAGCCGTTGTTCTTTTGGGAGACTTCAACTTACAGATGTTTTCTGGAAATGCAGTACAGCATAGAGGAGGTTCCTGGAGTGCATGAAAGGTAACATCCTGACACAGCTGGTAAAAGAGCCTATTAGAGGAGAAGCCCTGCTAGACCTGCTGTTTATGAACAGAGAAGGACTGGTAGGAGATATAGTGGTCAGGAGCTGCCTTGAGCAGAGTGACCACAAAATGGTAGAGTTCTTGATTCTTGGTAAAGTCACAGAATCATACAACAGCTTGGGTTGGAAGGGACCCTAAGGATCATCAAGTTCCACCCCTCCTGGTCTTGGCGGTTTCAGTCTAGAGGGGGTTCAACAAAATTACTACCTTGGACTTCCATAGGGCTGACATGGGACTCTTTAGGACATTGGTTGGGAGAATCCCTTGGGAGACCTGGAGAAAAAAAAGAGAATTTACCATTTTTGGAAGAACAGGCAGGCAACTCAGGAAGAGCACAAATATGTTGCTTAATTACGAAGAGAGAAAGTTAGAAAGGTGAAGGCTTAGCTAGAATATAATCTGGTCACCATTGTAAAAGATAAGAAAAAACATTTTTACAAATACATTAACAGCTAAAGGAGGGCCAAGGAGAATCTTCATCATTTATTGAATGCAATGGGTAACATCACCACTGGGGATGAGGAAAAGGCTTATGTACTCAATGCCTTCTCTGCTTCTATCTTTAATAGACAGGCCAGCTATCTTCAGAGTACCCATCCCCCTATGCTGGAAGACAGAGATGGAGAAAAAAATAAACTCATTCAGAGGGAAAATGTTAATGACCTACTCAGACTGTCACAAGTCTATGGGGCTCATATAAAGGTGAGTATGAAGGGAGAGCATTTTTTGGGTCGTGGGTGCTTCTTGAGATGGTGTGCTGCATATCTGGAGATTCCCTTTACCAGTTGGGTATGCTCCGTTCTTTCTGTATATGACTATTGGCCTACCTGCAAATACTTTGGCTGGTATTACCAAGAACCTGTTAGAACCAGTTTTGCTTCTTCATGAGAAGAACAGATGCCCATCTACAAGAAAGATCAGAAGGAGGATATGGGGAACCACAGGCCTGTCAGCTTGACTGGGAAATGTCATGGAGCAGGTTGTCTTGAGCGCAATCACACACATATGTGGGACAATCAGGGGATCAGACCCAGTCAGCATGGGTGCATGAAAAGCAGGTCCTGTCTGATCATCCTGATTTCCTTCTATGACCAGGAGACTCAGTTTTAGGACCCTCGCTACAAGAAAGACACTGAGCCCATGGAACATGTCCAAAGAAGTGCAACAAAACTAGTGAAGGATATGGAATACAAATCTTATGGGGAGTGGCTGACAGAACTGCAATTCCATCCGGAGAATAGGAAGCTCAGGTGAGACCTTTCTCTCTACAACTCCTTGAGTGGAGGTTATAATGAGCTGAAAGTTGGCCTCTTTTTCCAGGCAACTATCAATAGGAGAAGTAGTGGCCTCAATTTGTGCCAGAGGAGATTCAGGTTAGATATCTCTTTTTGTGAGAGAGCAACTGGAGTGTGTCAAGCTCCATGACTGATAAACAAGTGAAGAGCTTAAGGGTGATACTTAAGTTGCAGACTAATATGGGTGACACTGTTGTGGATGTTTGATACCTGACGAGGAGGAGGAAGTTGCTGTGACCTTCTAAAGCCAGATGAAAATTGTCTCACAAATGTGGGCACTTGTTCTCATGGGGGACTTTAATCACTGTGATATTTGCTGGAAAAGCAACACTGCCAAGCACACATGGTCCAGGAGGTTCCTGTAGTGTGCGGCTGATCGCTTTCTAATGCAGGTAGTGGAGGAGCCAATGAGAAGACATGAGCTGTTGGACCTTGTTCTTATAAACAAGGAAGGACTAGTTGAAAATATGAAGGCTAGGGGCAGACTTGGATACAGTGACCATGACACAGTAGAGTTTAGGATCTTGCATGGAAGAAACAAGAGAATAAGTAGGATTGCAATTCCAGACTTCACAAGAGCCTACTTTGATCTCTTCAAGAACCTATTTGGAGGTATCCCATGGGTTAGAGAATTAGAAGGAAAGGGGGCCCAATAGAGTTGGCTGACATTCAAGCACCACTTCTACAATTGGTGCATCTGTATGAGTGAGAAATCAGGTAGTGTTAGCGGGAGACCCACATGCATGAGAAAGGAGCTCATGGAAAAATTCAGAAGAAAGAAGAGAGTCTACAGAAAGGTGAAAAGGATCTGGCCACGTGGGAGGGATATAGGAATGTTGTCAGGGCATGTAGGGAAGCGATGAGAAAGGTTCACTTAGAATTAATTCTGATGAGGGAGATTAAGGACAACAGGACAAGCTTCTTCAAGTATATCAGTAGCAAAAGGAAGACTGTGGAAAATGTGGGCCCACTGCTGAATGAGTTTGGTGCCCTGGTAATGGAGGATACTTAGAAAGAGGAGTTGAGAAGGAGGAGCTGCTGAACACCACCTTTGCTTCATTCTTTGCTACTAAGACTACCCCTCTAAAATTCCTTGGAGATGAGAGAGGGAGTCTGAGGAAAGGAAGTCTTCCCTTTGGTTGAGGAGGATCTGGCAGGAGATCATCTAGTTAAATGCAATCCCCCAAAATCCACAGACCCTGATAGAATATACCCACAAGTGCTGAGGGAACTAATGAAGTGATTGGCGAATCGTTCTCTATCATCTTTGAAAGGTCGTGGAGAATGGGATAGACACTAGAAGACTGGAAGATATCCAATGTTTCTCCAATTTTCAAAAAGGGCAAGGAGGAAAAGCCAGGAAACTACAAGCCAGGCAACCTTACCTCTGCCACTGGAAAGATGATGGAACAACTTCTTCTGTATGCCATCTCCAAACAAGTGGAAGCAAAGAAAGTTATCAAGAACAGTCAATGTGGATTTGTCAAGAAGAAGTCATACTTGGCCAAGCAGAGAGACTGCATAATCTCCTTTTCTGGAGATATTCAAAACCTCACTGAGTACTTTCCTTTGCAATGTACTGTAGGAGAGTTGGACTAGGTGATCTCCCTTCTGACCTAGAAGTATCTTGTGACCCTTGCAATTCTATGTTTCGATGAATTTGTCTGAGAAATACTACCAATTAGTTTCTATATTTGTCATTTAATTCCCAAAAGGTCTCATTAGGAACTAAGTCTATGCTGTCAACCATTGAGCAAGCTGTCATCCAGTGAGGATTATTATAAAAGGGTTGGTTGGCTGTTTTTTTTTTGGTTGGTACATGAGTGATGACACAAGGACAGTGAGGTCCGTGATGATAGCAAATACTATCATAGTTATGTACTAATCTCTTCTACTAATAGACCAAATTTTGCCAGAGCATGAACACAGGCATGGGAACCAGTCCAGTTTGATTAACTGTTAGAAGAATCCCTGGCACTAGGGAGGGTTTGGCTTGATCTGGTTTGGCCTGGGCCATGGGATCATAAAATCATAGAATATCTGGAGTTGGAAGGGACCCACAAGGATTATTAAGTCTAATGAGTGGCTCCAATAGGACTAACCAATTCAAACCATATGTCTGAAAGCACTGTCCAAATGCTTCTTGAAATCCTGCAGGTTTGGTGCTTTGACCAGTGCCCCGGGGATCCTCTTCCAGTAACCAACAACCCTCTTGGTGAAGAAATTTTTGCTAATAAGCAATATGAATCTCTCTTGATGCAGTTGTTCTCTGAAATTTTAGTGCTGTCATCTCAGAGAGGTTATCAGCACCTACCTCTCCTTGTGAGGAAGCTGTAGGCTGCAATGAGGCCTCCCCTCAGTCTGCTTTTCTCTAGGTTGAACAAACTAAAGGATTTCAGCCATTCCTCATATGTTTTACCTTCTACACCCTTCACCATCTCCATTGCCTTCTTTGGATGCTTTCTAATAGATTTATATCCTCACTGTATTATAGTGCCCCAAACTATACACAGTACTCAAAGTGAGGCTGCACAATACAGAGAAGAGTGGGACAATCTATTCCCTCAAATGTCTTAAGAACATTTCCTTTAACTGCATGAGTATAATCAGAATGGAGAGTTCTTTTGCATCAAAAGTAAGTGATACAGAGAGTTTCAGAAGTTTTAGGAAAAAAAAAAAATCTACAGTTTATCTTGGACTGTTAAACCAAACAGTTCCCCAGGGATTATCTTCTTCACTGAAGCATATGATCCATACGATGGCTTTTCCAAAACCCCTCATTTTTAAAATGTTAATAAACTCCTTAAAACTGTCATTCTGGTTAACCTCATAATCCATGTAAATATCTAGTTCATCTTCAACCATGTCAAAATTTTTGCCTTGATGAAGTCCTTTGGCAGTGAGTTCCAGGTTGATCTTGAAGATGGTTGACTGGGCTAAACCACATAAGAGATCCAGGAGGAAAAACATTAATTTGTAATATTCTTACCCTCTACATCAGATGGACTGAGACTGTAGTCTATTCTTTTTTACATTCTTATTTTCTCCTGATACTGGCACGTGTTTTGCTCTCCCTGCAGACTGAAACACTCATCTCTGAACATAACTGTTCCCTAAAGTGCATGATTGTCCTGTCAGCCATGTTATTTGTCCTGTACTATTGCTTTTCACTTTCCTCCAACTATCTGTGACCAACTTGGGATGTCTCTAGGGCAGTAAATAAAACAAGCTAAGCATGAAAACCCTTCACTTTTCTGAGTCGCAAAAAGAAGGAGGATTGTAGAGAAACAAAGAAAAGAAGAATATTTTTTGTAACGGATGCTAGTGAACTGCTGGTTTTGTATTGTATTATTCTGTGCCAGCACCCAATTGATCCATTACTTATTGCTTGGTTTCTCAGTATGTTTTTTATATTATAAGTGTTCACCTTTGTTTTCAACTTCAAGAGATGTTGATGCTGGATATCAGAGTAGTCTTTGTCTTGGGGAAGTGTTATCCTGTAATGGTTGGCAGTTAGGCACTTTGTCTCTGAAAGAAGAGCTTTTATTTGCCTATGAATGTAACAGGTAGGGTGTCATCTTTCCTGAATAGCCTTGCAACTCCATCCAATTCTCTACTACAGGTGACCTATGTTGAATAAGTCTATTAGCAGAGCAGGTGGCAGAGTGTGCTCAGTACCATGTGTTGCCTCAGGGTTGGAAAAGTTGGAAAAGACCTCTATGATCATCTAGTCCAAGTTCAACCTATTACCACTAACTATGTCTTTCAGTGCCACATCTCCATGTTTCTTGAGCTTGTCCAGGGATGGTGGCAGCCATCTCCCTGCGCAGCTCATTCAAGCATCTTTCAGAAAAGAAATTCTTCCTAATATCCAACCTGAACTGCCTCTGGCACAATTTGGAGCCATTACCTTTCATTCTATCACTGTTGCCTTGGAGAAGAGGCCAACCCCCACCTCGCCACAACCTCCTTTCAGGGAGTTGTAGAAAGCAATAAGGTCTCCCCCGAGCCTCCTCTTCTAAGGCTGAACAATTTTAGCTCCACCAGCCACTTCCAATGAGATCTGTGCTCCAGACCCCTCACAGCTTCTTCACCCTTCCCTGGACACACACTCCAGGGCCTCTTTCCTGTAGTGAGGGGCCCAAAATTGAACTCAGTTCTTGAGGTGTGGCCTTACCAGAGCTGAGTACTGAGGGACAATCAGTTCTCTGCTCCTGCTGGTTTCACTATTTCTGATACAAAACAGGATGCCATTGGCTTTCTTGGCCACCTGGACACACTGCTGGCTCATGTTCAGCTGGCTGTTGACAAGCACTCCCTTTTCCTCACTGCAACTTCCCAGTCACTCTACCCCAAACCTGTAGCATTGCACAGGGTTGTTGTGACCAAAGTGTGGGACCTAGAACTTGATCTTGTTGAACCTCATATAATTAGTCTCAGCGCATCAATCCAGCCTATCTAGATCACCCTGTAGAGTCTTCCTGCCTTCAGGCAGCTTTTTGTCATCTGCGAACAGAATCCTCACATCTGGATCATCAATAAACATATTAAACAGGACTGGCCCTAGTGAGCTACAGATCAAACACTGCTGCCAGATAGATTGATTCTGTGTATCAATGAGATACTCTGAGGAACTTTAGAGGAAGTTGGGTATAATAACTACAAAATAAATGATATTTTTTCTTCCAAGTAAAATTTTAATGACATTGCTTGGAGAAGGAAAGAAGAGAGTTAGGCTGGGAATAGAAAGAAGAGCCACTCAACATGTTCAAGGAGGGCTGTTTTAGGGTGAAATCCCAGTCACGTCATCATGGTGGACTTTGTCGTCCAGGAACGGGCGTCTTCTCATTTATGTCCATGCTCTCCCAAAGTTAGGTTTCCATGCTGAGCAAGTAACCTGGTACCCTTCCCTAAACAGGGAGAGAAGCTGAGAGAAACTCTGTGTAGGAGAGGAGGTTTGAACTGTCTTCCAAAGCTGTTTTTCTCTATTGATGTAGTCTGAACACAGCCTAGGAAGTCAGCTTCAGCTGAGGCCTCAATGAGTTTCTCAGAGATGAGTCCATGACAGTATGTATAGTTTGTGCAGACTGTCCGGTTACTACACTGTCTGAAGTAACTCTCCACTTGAAAAACTCTGTTAATGTTTAAGGATCTGAGAGCTTCATCTTCTGAGTGAAGACCACAATTAAATATAAGGAAATGGAGGTGCTAATAATGGAGCAACTGGACCCTTGCTCTGTGTCCACTGTTCACTAATCAGTTGACATCAGATTCTCTGTATTTATTTAGGGTCACATTTTATTTTTGCTATGTAATTATGTTCAAAGTAAGTCAAAGAAAGCTGAGCAGAGAAGTTGCTTGCACTGACATCACATAATAACTGCTGAGTGGTTATCTTGATCTTCTGTAATGACATAAAATGAAAGACAAACAAACACCCAGCAGACATGTTGGCTTTGCTTGTGTGAAGAAGAGATATCAAATCTTAAGGAAACATGTTGCTTATTATTATCAGTAATGAAGGCTGCCATATTATACATTAAACACTCTTGGTGCTGATACTTAAAAATAAACATTCTTAATGAATTCGACACCAGTGTGCCGTTAGCTATTATTTAGTATTCTGGCAACTGAATGTTAATGACATGCTAACAGGCAGTGCATATGGAGGAAGAAAGCAACATAGTTTTGGTTTTAAAGTAGTAGGTTAATAAAAAATGGAGAGACCTGTTTGTAGCTGCTTATGGTGTAATATGCTTCAATAGCCAAGAGGTAATGCTTCAGGTAATTGCTGGTGATGCAGTACGTGTATTTGTTAAGAGATTTCACTTTAACACTTATGTTCTTAAAATCCATTTTACATGAAAAATACCTAATTTTTGGATATCATGTTTCATTTTGGTTGAAGATAAATACATAATACATTTTTCTTCATGTATGTAATTTTATTTCTCTGCTGAACCACTGGTGACAATGCTCTCAGTATAAATGCTCTCAGTCTGCAGTTGATATGGCAGTCACTTGCCCTATCTATAGCTAGGTGAAGGCCCATTGATTTCAGAGAAATGTATATTCAAGGCCTTCAGACAAGTGTGCAATATTCAGACTAGAAGACTAAGGATGAGCTTCAGTTCCAGTGAGAATTAAGTAGGACTTCCCACTGAAGTGCTCCTTGAGTTTAACAAGTGGAGAAGTGTGGCTGCAGTCCTGAGGGAATCTGGCTTCAGTAATACAGCTCAATGTTGAAGTGGAGATCAGTTATGAGTAGTGTCCTTCAGGGATCCACACTGGGACCAGCACTTTTTAATATTTTTATTAATAACTTAGACAGTAGGATTAAGTGCACCCTTAGCAAGTTTGCAGATGGCACCAAGCTGGACAGTGCAGTTGATACTACAAAGCGAAGGGGTAACATCCAAAGGGACCTAGGTGGGCTTTGAGAAGTGGGCCTACCTGAACCTCAACAAGTTCAGTAAGACCAAGTGAAAATAAATGAATGTGCTTCAGGGCAATCAGAGTCAGTACTGACTGGGACATGAAAGGATTTTAAAGGAGCCCTCCAGAGAAGAGCTTGTGATACCATTGGATGAAAAATTGTATATGAAATGGTAGCGCATGCTTGTAGCCCAGAAAACCTCTCCTACAAAGAAAAGCTATGAGAATTGGGATTGTTTAGCCTGGAGAGGGCTCCAGGGAGATCTTTTTTGCAGCTTTTCAGTACTTAAAGGAGGCTTATAAGAAGGATAGGAAGAGACTTTTTACAGGGTTGTATAGTGACAGGATAAGGAATAATGGTTTTTAACTAAAGGAGGGTAATAAAAATCAGATATGAGGAAGAAGTTCTTCATTGTGAAGATGCTAAGACAGTTTGCCCAGTGATGCTGTATTTACCCCATCATTAGAAGCATTCAAAGCCAGGTTATATGGGATTTTGAGTAACTTGATCTAGTGAAAGATGTCACTGCTCATGACAGGGAGAGACTGGAACTCTATGACATTAAAAGATCCATTCCAACCTAAACTGTTCTCTGATTTTATGAATGTGTATGCACTACATGTGTAAATCACAAAAATAATAAACATATTCATTTTTTACATCCATTTTCTTTATTTATATACTTCTGGCAACAAAGTAAGCTAGCTTAAATATTATTTATTTGTTTGGCATAATACCCTCTCTACATTATTGAGGGCATTTTGAGTTCAGGTCTACATATCCTATCTGCCATTGATGAACTTTGGAGTCCTTGGATAAAAGCCTGCACAAACATATGTTCTGATCAAAATGATCGTTAGTCTTATTAGGTCAGAATCACAGAAAGCAAAGTGGAAATAACCTTTAACATGTCTTTTTATCCCAAGACAGGATTAACTATATGCACATTATTACTGGCAGATTTGGGGCTGTTTTTTAAGAAATCCACTAAAATATCTTTGACAATATCCCTAAGCAATTTGTTCCAGTTCTTAAAGGCCTGTTTTACTAGAAAGTCCTTTCCTTATGCCTGAAGTGAAACAACTTGACATATTTAAATAAGTCACTCACTGGAATGGGGACTTATTCATAGAATCATAGAATGGCCTGGGTTGAAAAGGACCACAGTGATCATCTAGCTTCAACTCCCCTTTTATGTGCAGGGTCGCCAACCAGCAGACCAGGCTGCCCAGAGCCACATCCAGCCTGACCTTGAATGCCTTCAGGGACGGGGCATCCACAGCCTCCTTGGGCAACCTGTTCAAGTGCCTCACCACCCTCTGTGTGAAAAACTTCCTCCTAATATCTAACCTAAACCTTCCCTGTCTCAGTTTAAAACCATTCCCCTTTATCCTATCACTAACAAGCCATGTAAAAACCCTTTTATTTATACACTCCCTTCAAGTAATGAAATTGTGATGCCTTTCTACAGACCATCTTTTTCAGTTTTGAAGGCTATTATTGTGCCTCACCTCAATGTTCTCTTGACTGTAGTAGTCCAAAGGGACTTCCCCTAGCAAGTGATTGGAGTTTATGAATCTCTTTCTGAGATTCATATGATGATGTCTGCAGGACAGGCATAATATCTATCTACTGTTCATGATGGCTTCTAGAATCCAGCATTATCTATACTTCAACTCTGAAGGCATTTTTCCCTGAAAAAGAAAAAAATGAGACACTGGATTAGAATTATCTCTGAATTTAATGTCCAGCCTCTTCAGCGTGTGAACTTGTTTCATACAGTCGAAGTTGAAGTTTCTCACAATTCTTACAAAATGCAATTTTATTTTCTAGTTCAAGAAATCCACCTAAGTTTAGTTGTACCAAAAGAAGAGTGGATTCAAATGGCTAAATATGAACACCAACGACCATTTGAAGATTTTACATTATATAAGGTCTCGACCTGAGATGTACAGAGTGTATGGTAAATATGGCACAGACCCATGGAATTTCCATGGCCTTTTAGACCATCAACTGATTGTCAGACATGCTACCCTATGCATTTCATGTTTGGACAGAAGAATCAAGGTCTGATTTCTTGAGATCTGCAGTGAATTTTAAAATGTTTTCTCACTGAGATAAATAGTATAGTGTCTGAATGATGACAACTCATTTTAAATTCAGCTTCTAAAGGAGCAGACTGTCAGACTAGAAGCTTATGTCATCTACTGAAAGCCTTATTTTTGTATATTGTCATTTTCAGCTGGCAGAATTAATAGAGGATACAAGAAAAAAAGAGGCAAAGCAGAAGAGATAAAGGACTCTGAAAGTGAGTTTAAACTTAATTATGCATTTAATGAATCCTCTCCTCCCTTGAAGTCATGGTTATCAGTATTTCGAAATTCTTCCTTCTAGTGAAGACTCCTTATTTCCTCTTGTAAGTTCCTTCACTCAGCAATCTCATGGTTGCTATATCCACACCTGCCTCTAATATTTGCTGCAAAGAGGAACAAAATTCCTGTAAAAGGAGTATTTCTTTTATTACATGGATACTGACTACTAGTTCTTCATCACAGAAATAATCTCTGTGCTTACAGCCATACTTTTGGTTTTACAAATTGATGTTTTGAGGCTGTGATTTTAATAGGTAAAACATACACTAAAAGTTGGCAGAGGAGGATTTGCTTTAGCCAGAAGCAAAATACTAACTAATGTTTCAAGCAGACATGAAGTAGTATATTTTTTCCTTCTGCTGAGTAGTTCATCTCAGAAAATGCTGCGTAGCCAGCATTTAGAAATCATGTCGTAGACACTGAAACAGAATAGAAATTTAAACAATTTGATTGGCAACAACTTTCTTCATGCAGCAAAATTACATCTGATACTTAATTAAAAAATGTGCAAAGCTGTCATTCTTTTGTCCTTGTCTTCTACTTATTGTATAAATAAGATTTGGAAGTGTGGATTCAAAAGCAGAAATGATTTTAAAAGTAGTCCCTGAGGCTGTTCACATAGGGGTCTGTCTGAAATGTTTTGCCCAGGGTGTAAAAAAGCCCCTAATTGCTGGGAACTGAAGGAGTCTTCCAAAAGGCTGATCGTTTTAAACTTGTCATGTCCCTTTTGTTTCAGCCGCTGCGGGGGTCAAGATAGCAATCTTGGAGGACCTTTGGTATGGCACAGTTTGTTCTTACATACACACAAAGTGCTAGTGTTCACGTTTGGTGTTACAAGAAGCACTATTATAATACATGATGATAACGTCCAAACTCTGGCAGGACCACTAATAACAGGGCCAAAGTGTTTTTATGAGCAGAATTCTCACTAATGTTCCAACAGTGAAGTTCTGAGCACCGCTTTTATGCCAAAAGAGACTCACTGTAAAATCTTCACTAGGAACTACAGCTCTGTCTCCACGCTCTGACCCCTTCCTCCCTCTTGAGTAACTGGAAAGAAAACATTGGAAATTATATGTGAGAAGTTCTCTTGGCACGGTCACCAACTGTGGCTGAAGTGATGAGACATTGTGAAATCTGAATGAATAGTTCATTATGAGGAAAAGCTTTGTTCAGCTATTATGCAGTGCTGAAGAATCCACACCTCCTTTGCAGAAGAAAATGTTCTGCTTCAATTCCTTGAAGAGATGCTACCCACTTCTTGTGGGCAGTCACTTCAGTGTTGTAGCTTCGCTCTTGATTCCAGTTATGTGAAAAATGCTGACCATATCAAACATGCTGACTGGTGATTTACTTGGACAAATGTTCCCTGCACGAGGTAAAATTTTGGAAAACAGTAAAGGATCTCTGGGTCCTCTTCTTCTCTTCTTACACCGTATTTGTTTATATTGAATGTTCTGTTGCTTTTATATATCAGAAAAAGTGGCAGATCTCTTTAGTGTGGACATGTGAGGAATATGAAGATACCATGCAATACTGTTCTTCATACCTATGATGGCTTTTCCCAAGGAGTTTGCTTGCAGAAGCGATCAAGAACTGGACTGTGCCTTTTTCAGTCTTTAACTTAGGTTTGTGTGAAAGGTGACCTGAAGACAGTCATATCTTCTACAAGTTGAAATGTTGTAGATATAAAACCATAACTCACAGAGAAAGAAAATACACAGAACTAAAGCACAACAATAAACCATGGTGAAAATCAATCTACATCATGATTTTAAGTGGTATACCTGTGTACCGAGTTTGCCTCATTTAAGATGAATTGTCTACAGGCTAAACTCATCAAACCATAGCAGACAGTGGAAGAGGTGCATTTGCTTAATTCAGTCCATTATTCAGGAAAACAGAAGCACTGCATTCCCATTGAATATGCACGTTTTTAACTCAGAGGACCTTTTGCCATGTCTCCACTGCACTAAATTATTGATATTTTTCTGACACAAACTTCACACAGATATACTTCTTTTGATCTCTTCCTGTATAATTTGCTAGAGAATATGCCATGGGGAATCATTATTAAAAAAATCATGTGTTTTTTTTTTTTTTTTTCCCTGTCCCTAGAAGGAGCTCAGACTAAAGTTCATGGGCTCTGTCTGCTCTATCAGTCATCCTCTTTTTATTGGCATCCTTTCCCCAGTCATCAGACCTCATTTTACTTAGTTTCCATGAAGCATCTTCCCTAAATTTGTGATACTTCTGTGGGCAAAGTATTTAATATCTACGTTATGTCATGTTTAAAAGTTCAGCCCTTAGAACACACTGCGATAAAAACAGTAATATATGAAATTAAATATATAATAGATGTCTTTAAGTATGGATGGCTTAAATGAAAATTTTCTCTTTTTCTTCTTTGCTGCTCATGTTTATATCCCCAGGACAGGACTGGTCAAGATGCAATCTGTGGTACTTGCAAAAGTCAATGAATATAAAAGCCTAGTATTTTAAGGGGCTCTTTAGGTCTATAACACTCTTAACAAGCCTCTCAGGGCTAATATTTAACACATGTGCCCCATAGGAGCCTACAATTTACCACGTGCCATCGATTTCATATCGACCCATCTACGGCTGCCAACCAGGTGCAGTTCTGCCTGCTCCATGAGAGTTCAACAATTTTAGTGCAACCCACGATGGCTTAAGTATGCTAAATGGCTATCTGCTCCCCTGCTTTGTTCAAGTTACATGCTGAGACCAAAGCTGGTAATGTCTGAAAATTATTTCTCACCTATTTTCACTCCCTCTTTCACTAAACAAACAAACCAGTGCTGACACATAAAGCCAACAGTCACGCAGCCTGAAAAAAATACTTGGCTTTTAAAATTATTTAGCACAATTTAACATAATAATGGAATGCCATAATCTAAATTTCTAACTTTAAAATCTGTTAGGCATCAAAAATCTGGGCTTTGTGATTTTTGAGAATTGTGTTACACTGCAGAATATTTTCATGATAAGAAGAGAGTAGATTTCTACAGCAGACCTCACATCATCATGAGAAATGAGAGCAGCACAGGCTTGTTTATCTTGTGAGAAGAAAATGTGCCTGAAGGTGTCCATGCTCTTGTTTTTGGCATCATTAAAGAAGCTGTGCACAAGTTTTAGGGGTGTTTGTGTCTTGAAAACATTTTCCGTAATAATAATATTCAGCTTCTTCCCTTTTGGGTGTATTTTTTTGATGTATTAGGAATATGTAGAAATTGGCTGAAGCTGTGAGAGGGTGGAAAACCACAACTGGCAGAGAAACTGTACTTTTCAAAATAAGCTTTTCCTTGTGTGAATAGCAACAATATGGAGAGATTTGTACACAGAGAAAAGCAGATGAGACAAAGGTGATGGTGGTTTGTTGTTTTGTTTTGTTTTTTTTTGGTAGCTCTGAATTGATGGTAGTAGAAAAGAAAGGCTGGACTTCACCTCTGTAATGTTTTCAAGGAATATTTGAAATCCTATTTGTCTTGTATAGATTTTAAATGATTTTTTTCATAATCCTCTTAGTGCTGCAAGTTCCCTTCTATGATTTATTTTTGGGAAGAAATTCCATGGTATTTCATAGAAAGCACATTCTGATTGCTATTGTATTCACTAGCCCATGTATATATAAAATTGCCTCTGAGCCTCAGTGGTTTGGTTTGGGTATTTAATTGTTTGATTTGTTTATTGTATATGATGAATTACCGTTTATTAGTTTAAACTCACCCAGGGTACGCTTTATAAAAATGCTGTTTCAATTGCTGAAATGTACAGGGATTTAATTTGTTTGAGAAGCTAATGTAGTATTGGTATGAGTGTTGATTTTCCTTTGATGCTCCGTGACTCAGTCGCCTCCTTGGGACACTTCTGACGGCATTTAGGGTTTCTTGCTGCACTACACTTTGTCCATTTAAATTATAGACTGGATATGATGAAATTACTTGGATGAATACTTAAAGCTGAATAGTGCACATCTGAATCAAGACAAGATGTAAATCACTGTTGAGGCCAACAATAAATTTGTCAAAGAAAAAAATGGTATAAAGACTATTTTTTTTAAAGATCTGATATCTAAAAAGGGATATCCAACCTGTGATTAAAATGTTAATCACACTGTATGTGAAATAATAGAATTACATCTAAGGCAGAATGCTTTTTTAAAAAAGAAACATTTAAATTTGGGTGGTCAGATAGATTTTGAAAATGTCTCTCATAAAACAAACACTCTTATTACTGATCATTCTTTGGCTTATATTTCTGAGGGTGATTTAAAGATATGAGGATGATTTCAAATTATGGGTGGCTGTCCTCATCTTCAAAAGGCCCTCCCTAAAGCGATTGCTACATTTCATATCTCTGCCACCAGACACATTCCATTTCTAAAAGTGATATTTCACCTGATATACTGAAAAGTACCATGTGTGATACCACATCACAATGCTCAAAATTGAAAAACAAGACAGAACACAAAAATGTATCGGTCTGGGTAGGGATTAGTGGGAAAATAAAATTGTACATTTAGCCTACAATAACCATATATTTTCAGCACACTGGTCTTTAGTTAGTATGAAATATTACTTAATACATAGCAACAACAATTTTGGCCACAGATATTTTGTTTCATAAATAAATCCCTGTACATGGATGGAAGTGCATTCTAGTGAAATTGATGTGGAGCTCATGTACCTATTTTATTTCCCTGATAATGTGGAATTTCAGCATTGGATCAGTGGGCATTCTTATTGAAAAGAATGTAGACCATATCATCTCCTGAAATAGCTGTTTTTCAGCTAATAAAATGCTGTTCTTTGTTGCAGAAAAGGTCAATCTTGTCCATTTTTTCTCTAGAGCTATTCACGTTGTATTTAGGAAAACATGGTGTAGAGCTCCTTCCCCTAGAAAACAGAATGGAAAAGGTCCCTATCAGTATTTCTTGTTAAGTTAGTACTTCTAAGAATACAATGGCAGATCTGTGAATAGCAGCTGACCATCAAAAAAGATGAAAATTATTTTGTAATATTCTTGTACAGTTCTTGGACATTCCATTTTATTTCTTAAACCATTCATGCCTTTAAAAATCAGGAAAAAAAAAGCAGTAGGTGGGGAAACTAAAATTGTAAGTTTATTCACAACAGGGATAGAAATTAAAGGAAAGTGCTGTGACATAACATTTGATATTACTTGGAACTTTATTAAATACTCTTGGCTTCAAACCTCTTTCCATTACATTCTTTAAAAGAGGCATTATATACTTGAAATCTGAGTATTTCCTCATGACATCTAAATAGCATATTATTGTTAGTTTTATAGATGAACATAGTCAAATACTGTTGACTTTGTGAGTTGAATTTGGGTTCTTTATAGCAAGTAAATAATTTTCTTTATTTAAAAGAAAGAAATAAAGAAAAAAATACATTTTCCACCTGAATTACTATAACTCATCAGAGTTCTGCAGGAATTCACCTAGCTTTTATTTTCCTTATGCTCTGAAAGAATAAAAAGGAGTAAATCATTAACTACTGTTATACTATTACGATTATTTTAACACTGATGAGATAATCAGGGAGTTAGGCTAAATAGTTTACATCTTCGAAAATCACTAGCCTGCCTTGGAAGAAAAGACAGCTATTTACAAACAACTTCAGAAAAGACAGCTTATTTTTACAGCAATTTTTGAAATCTTTGTAGTGATCAGTCACACCAACACAACCTTACGGTCAATGTGTTCTTTTACATTTGCCATTTGTCAGTGAGCAGTAAGTTCTGTGCAATCACTGTGCTATTAGGAGGCTTCAAACCAGAACAGAAAAGAGAAGCTGAATCACAACTCAAAGTCTTTGGTGGGGAACCTTCAGAAAGACAATGGATACAACAATGCTTTGTACGTGCCATGTCCCACCCCAGCCAACAGAACAGTTACAAAGCAGTGTGCATGGGGCCATCCAGGTATTTAGAAACAGATAAGGAAATTTAAATCTGTCAACACAGCGATCTGAATGCAGTTCCTCATACAGAGAGAATACGGCTGAAATAGATCTTGGAGAAGTAGAAGAGTACTTGTACCTTGCTCCAGGGTAGTTGTTCTGATGCTGGGTACTACAGGGAGGGAGGTATTTCCCATTATAAACCATTAAGCATCCATTCCTCTCTCTCTTTCATCTCCCTCTCCAGCATTTCATACTAGGTAGGTCAGACTAATCCCTTGCTTGCTCCTTAAATTTCTTAGGTTCCAGTCTCAAGAGTCTATTTTTTTCCATGCACTGTACAGGGAATCATAGCTCCCAGCTTGAGGTTGCAGATCCATCGAGTACTTGGTTTACCATCTGGACCAGTACCATAACACCACACTCTTCCAAGTAAATCTGTCCCTGAATCCTTCCCGGAAGACCCAATCCACTTGACTTTTAGCAAATACTATCTGAAATAATTGAGAAGAAAATATTTGCCATGTGCTCTTTTAAAGCTGCTAAAAATTCCCTTACGTTGTGCTGTTCAATCAATGAGCAAAGGAAGAATGCTTTTTCTCATGATGGAGAAAGAAACAAATATGTTCCTCTGTTGTGTATCTACATCCAAAATTCCTGGCCTCAACTGTGATGGAAGCTGAGACATCCAGTGAAGCTGCTGCAAGCTGATGTAGGTAGTTAATGCTTTTGGAGCGAGAAGATCATTTGCAAGTTATATGGTATTGTTTTTACCTTAAGAGAAGATTGATAAATTCATTTTGACTCTGGATTAAAAAAGCTTCTTTCACAGGCCCTGATGGATTTTGCATTTACACAGCCACCATAACAATTTATCTGATATTTTTCAGTCATTCATGCTTTGAATTCTGCTTAAATAAAGATAACTCTGTATCGTATCGTTTAAGTGTTGCAGGACTTTTCAGAACAATTGCAACTATGACTAATTCAGCTTATTTTTATAGTGTAGTTTTTATAGTGATATGCTTTGCCATTCTGCAGAGCTGAGTAAACAACCACTCACGATAGACAGTGTTTTTCTGTTTGTTTATGTCAATTAAAGAGCTTGAATATACAGACAGACAATCCTACTCTACTTCCCTTAAACCAACAGAATATGAAATCAGCTGGGCTCAGTGCCGAGAAGCTGATTTCTGATGATAAACTGAAGTAAAACAAAATCTGCTCCATATGGTGCAATTGTAAACTTTGTGACTATAAACAAAAACATGTTATGTGATTAAACATTGTGAAGCAAAACTAGTCATGAAGCTCTGTCGCTTCAGGCATGCCCAAAACCAGCCTCTCATGCATACTCCTGAAGCAGAAGGGAGCCTGGGAGAGTAGGTGATGCTTATTGTGTACATGGCTGCTGTGTGTATCCCCGGGAGAAGGATGTGGTAGTTTATATTTCTGAGCCCTGGTTGCGGGATGGGATACGTCTTGTTTCTGACTGCTGCTGGGTCTCTGGCCTCTGAGTTTTCTTCAGACAGTGCCAAGTGTTTAGCTGCTGATGGGGCAATGAAACTCAGAGAATCATAGAATTATCAGGGTTGAAAAAGATCTCTGTGATCATCTAGTCCAACCATTACCCCTACTCCACTATGCCCATTCACTATGTCCCTCACTGCCACATCTCTTAGTCTATTCAACACTCCCACGGATGGTGATTCCACCATCTTCCTGGGCAGCCTGTGCCATTGCCTCACCACCCTAAGAAGTTTTTTCTAAGAAAAGGAGAAGGATCATGAAAGCAGCCCATAGGAGTAAACCAGGCTGAGGTGTTCAGTGAACCCAAGGCATACAGATGAAACAAGCATGCACTCAACAAACATTTGAGAAGTCTTGCCCAAGCTGGTGCCTGATATTTCCTTAGAAAGGCAAAAGGAAAAATGAGTGTGTGAGGAGCCCCAGTCTATCCAAGAGAATATTTTTTATTCATACCTCCCAACCAAGGCTCATTTCACATTTCTGAATTGTCAATTGCTTCTGTATCGTATCTTCCCATTTCATATCACCACAGAAACCATCGACTCCCATCAAAGTGGTTTGAATGCTTCATTTGGGAGGAATTGGGAATGGATTCAGGAGACCTTGGGGCAGAAATGCAAGGGATTTCCTCAAGCTGCAATAATTTAGCTGTGTTGTAAATTGCAGTAGATTAAACCATTATTTTCTGTAGTGTGTTCAATTTTCTCTAGAGTTTAGAGTTATGGAAGAATAAAAGGGAAATACTTTGCCACTATAAATTAACAGCAATCTTTGTAAACAGTCTCACTAAAGGAAGGAACGGCATACAACCTTTTCACTGTGTTTACAATAAATTGTTTGAGGGAAGGAGGCCAAAAATGATTACTCCCAGATTCAAACCCTAAAAGCATTTAGAGTTGTTTAAGGACCCATGCACTCTACTTATACTGCACAAGCAGAACCTCAGGGAAACAAAACATGAGGAACTGGAAAGAAAGAACAAGATTTATTGGTGTTTTCAGCATAACCACTCATCAGTCCCCTTCGGCAGAAAAGGAAATGAGACTGCTTTTCTCTTTCAGCTAAATGGGAGTTTTCTAAAATACCTCCTTGCTATATCAGTATAAAACACTTAAGAAAAAGTGCATCATGTTGCTAACTGTAATATATATGTAGAATTTATTTTTTTTAATGAAAACAAGCAAAAACTGCCTTACTGTTTGACAGGACAACTGCACCTTTGGGTTTAGATCAGAAGGTATTTCCAACTCTATTGTAGCAGGTGTGCTTGAAACATTAGTAAAGGACTTTCATTTTTTAATAGACATTCTCAATTGGGCAGATATATTTCTTGAATTTTTTTTTTAACTTCAGTTTCGATCACTCAAATAGGTCATGTAATGGAAGTGGCCTAGGGATGCAGATGAAGAAATTTTGCTTAGTTTCCAAAATGTAACAAAACTCCAGCTCTATTATGAAGGGAACTGTGTGTGTCAAGTGACTTGTTCAGGGTTAGAGGGAAGCGGCTGAGCTTCCCAGGTCCCCATGAGCCTTGTTTGGCATCTGGTTCTGCTTATTTATCCAACAACAAGCAAAGATGCTTGGCAGCACTGAGTATAAGGGATAAGAAGGTAAATGAATCAGGACAAAGAAAAACTGAAAAATACAAGGAAACTGAAAACATAAATAAGAGGCACAGCTATTTCTAGTAATGATAGGACAGGCACCAAGAATAAAGTTTCTTCTAGGAAAGTGCTGTAAAACTGAATCAGAAGGTAGAACACACAAGCAAATTTTAAAACCAAACATGACATGGAGATAACCACAGCAGCACTTGTGGTTGACTTCCACTGTGATGATGGCCAGCAGCCAATGAGCAATACTAGTAATATAACCATATTTCTCAGAAGTCTTTATCATAGTTATTCTCATGGCCATATGGAGTAGAAGGCCCTAGATGGTTAAACTGCTGCAGAAAGAATGAGTGTCTTGTGTCTGTCCTTACTGCTTAGTTTTTGTTGGCTGGGCCCTCACTGATCTCTTGTGATGGGACTCAGCCCACCTACTAGTCCAGGTTGCTCTGAAAGCTCCAAAGTGCTCAGTTCAGTTTTACCTCCCAAGGTTGGTTTTCATAAATATGAGATTCTATGGTCCTACACTAAAACCTGTTTGTCATCTGAGATTTGTCTGTAAATTAAAGTACCAACTTCGAAGCTCACCACTAAGGTATCAGCCTTCCTGATTATAGCTCACTGTATAGAACTGCAGCATAAATTACACACAGATGTCTGTCCTTAGTAGTATGAAAAAATACATCAAATGGGTATGTATTTCCCTGAGTTTGTTTCCTCAGTGCTATGAAACTTTTAATTGGAGTCTAGTCCTCCAGAAGTGCTACTCTGCCCCTTGTCATTTGTCTTCTGAAGCACAATCTTTCCAGCTCATCTATCCTACTCTGTGTGGTCTTGGTCATGCAATTGAACAACTTCCTGTCCAAAGAATTGTCCCATCCCTTCCTTTCTCTTCCCAGGCCTTCCTGTGTTGCATTTCAAATCTTGTCATTTTGCCGTTTTCTTTTTCTAACCATCTCTTTCCTTGTATCAGACACTTCCTCTCACGTGAGCAATTTCTGCTCCCTGCAGACCCCATAATTATAGATGGAAAATATGGCTCCTTTCAGCTCCAATTAATTTGATTCCTGTTGTAAGAGTGCTACCAAAGGAGAAACTCTCTTAGACATTCTCCACTGCCCTTCCCCGATTATGCCTGGCCTGTAACAACTACAAACCAGTCACCTGTAAACTGCAAATATATTCTCTAAATCATCTTAACCTTTCACTAGTTACTCTTGTCCATTATGTGAAAATTCACTACAAAGCTTGTGACTCACTGAAACAAGTTGTGTACCTCTACAAACTGATGCAAACAAGGCCCACAACATTTGCCAGATCTTGTATTCATTCATTACACTTTGGCCTATACTGAGCTCAGCTCTTATTCTTTATGGCAATGATTCTGGTTTAAAATTCATTTGACTTGAGGAACCCCAATGCTGAAGAAAAGCCTCATGAAAAATAATTAACCTTTTTCTTTTTTAATTTGCTTGGAAACTTTCATAAAGAGCATAACAGTTAACTGCTAACACCTGAACTGCAAACGACCCAATCATTCCACTTAGAATGCTATTGCACACTGCAACGTGTTCTCTCCCTCGAAAAGCAGCAGTACAATCTTTGGTGTAACACAGTGTGAAAGTAGAGAAGCAATTTAGGTGAGTCAATAACTTCCATCTGTTCTGAAGCAATGAGCATAGAAAGAGTTGTTATTCTGGTATAAATCCACAGTGATGCCTCTCCAGTTTTATTTGTGCCAGGGTAAATAGTGTATCCTGTAACTATTACATGCCCTATACATATTTCTGAGTGACAGTATATAGAGAGTTGAACTGTTGCCTTCAGATTAGGTCTAGTAAGATGTGTATATTTTCTGTAGCCTGCCCGAGTAATGCCTTCCAATAAATTTCCCTCAGCTTTGCATCACATGAGCACATTGAAAAGTGTATTTTCCTGTTTTATCATATGTTTTGAGTTTACTAGCATATATATATTTGAATTACTGTAGTTTCCTGGTAAACATATGTAAATTCTTCCTTTAAACCTTTTCCTTATCTCTAGGCTCTTTTAGATAATTTCTCATCTTTGAGTGAAACTGCTTTTCTTTCTTGTCTATTTAATAATATACATATTTTGTTTATACAGCGCCTTCCAACTAAAGGTTGTAAAATACTTTCAGAAATGGGATAGTATTTTGAAAACCAAGAAACATTGATTCTTAGGCCAAATGTTTGGAGAAGGGCCTATTTGTTCAGGGTTCTTAACTTCAGTCTGAACTATTTTGGATGCTAAACAGGAGACGCTGTTTCAGTCTTGTTTTTCATTTGGAATCAATGTTTTCTGCAGATGTTCATCATCTCCAGATTATAAAATTAATCTCACAATGTGAGATGAGGTAAGGGGGTGATATTTTTAAAGAATGCCTGAACACTTTAGACTGTCAGATTCAGAAGTGCAGCTCCATCCTGGCAGTGAGGGACAACTGAAGGGATAACAGGCTGACAACTGGACCCATTGCCCTACGAGTACTAATGGGCAGCAGATTTTGTATTCCTGGTTCCATTTCTATCCTAGAATGTATGTAGAACATGCGCTTGCCTGATTACATGTTGAAGATTCAGTCTTGATTTAACCATTGGAAAGAGTCCATTTTCTGTGTGAGAATAATGCAGTGTTTGGAAGAAGATGTTTTTGTACCAGTTACACAATAAGGGGGCACTGGAGTGCAGCACTGGCGTATTTTACAGAAGTGATTTTTTTCCTTCTTAATTTTTGCTTCTTGATGTACTTGATATGCTTTTTCCATAGGCTGTGGCTTTTACTTCTCAAGCAACAGCATGAATGTAACTTCACAAAGATGCAAAGCAGTCATGAAATAATTACAGTATGGAGGAATTCTTACACTTAAATACCCAAAATATATTTCTTGTCTTCCAACTTGGCTATTATTTAGATAGTCCACCTTAAAATGTGAAAATCAGAAAATGTTCTTTTGTGCATAGTAAAGGACTCCTAAAAATTTTGACTCTAGCTTGATCCTGCCATTTCAGCTGCACTGAATTTGTGTTTGAAGGAAACTCCTCTCTTTCTGTGGAGTCAGTTTGGAGCAGTCCTTAGAAAAGCAGCAGTTGAGGATAAGCCATATTAGGCAGCTCCACATATGCTGGAGCAAACAGACGAGATGGAAGGAAGAAAATTAACTTACTGTTGCCTTTAGCTTCAACCCCTCAGAGGCCTCAAACTCCATGTTGTGTTTCCTAGAGTCAAAACACAAAACCACAAATTAAATGAAACAAAAATTTAATTAATTGATTACAGGAAGTTCATGAGTTTGGGAAAGGACTACACAAACATACAAGAACAATGGGCTTATATGTTGCCCATACAAACACAATGAGGTAAATCATTGTGCCAGAGGTGGCTGGGAGGACAGAGCCCTGAGTGCTGCAGGGCAATGCTGTGTTCAGTAAGGCTGTGTCTGGATCTGGGCTGGCTGCTTGGGCTGTCGAGAAACAGAGGACTACAGGCTAAATCATGCAGATAGAATCCTGGTCCAACTAGGCAGCTGTTGCCTCTGGGGTTTGCCAGATGGTTATGACAGCACAGGCACTCTCCTTTATGCTATGGATGCTATGTTTTTTTCTGGGTCTTTAGAATCATAGAATCATTAAGGTTGGAAGAGATCACTCAGGTCTCCTAGTTCAATCATTAATCTACTGTCACCATGCCCACTAAACCTTGAGAGAGAAGACTGCAGAGCTGCTAAAGCAATTGCTGCATGTTGCTTGCTGTTCCTATATGAAGACCATTTTAGAGGAACTAGTCAGAAAGATGGCACTGGAGGTATTTTGAACCTGCCATTTTAAGAAATCAACCCCTAAGAAAGGAGCCTGCAAGCCCTGACATCTTAGTCTCTAGATGTGAATTGCCTCAGAGTAATTAGTCTGTGGACTGACTTTGAGACATGAAAAGGCTGGGATCCAGATGGTCTTACATAATCCAAGCAACACAAAGTAGATAGGGCTTCTTACATATTAAACTTCAAGAGCATGACAGAAACTAAACTCAGTTCTGTTAAACTGTACAGGGTGAAAAGGTAAGGAAAGTATGGATGACAAAGATATCAGTTATGATCAGCTACAAAATAATTCTGAACCCATTTACACAGGTCCCATATTTTCACTGAGTAATTTTTGTGTATATGTAAGCTTGTCTTCTTTCATGACCATGATATAATTTTCAGATATGCTCATACTCTCATCTTAAATTTCGTATCATTCAGCAGTGTGCAAACAAAAGACAGATTTTTGAAAAATGCCCTAGAAATGGGTACAGATGTATTTACTACAGAGGAAGCCTCGGGATATTGCAGAATAATAATTCAAGTGGAAAATCCTTGTTCAAAAACATGTGTTTTCTGTAGCTTGTATTTTCTGTTTGTGATGATTTTCTGGACAGTATCAAAGTAAACCAAATGAACTTTCCCAACTTTTCCTTACACTAGTTATCTGCCATTATCTTAAAATTCCTTTTGGCTCCAGTGTGGCTCAAGTTGTACATTTTGTTTAGTATGATCTGATGGACAAAGATACTCAATGAAACTTAGAATTTAGTTCTGCTTGTTATCTTCCAAGTGATGCACATACTTTTTGTGCTCTTATCTCCATATGGTGGGGCATACACATTATAATATGATCTTGTGGCTCAGTTTTTGTTGTGCTGACATGCCCACTCCCTGGTGCTCAAGGCCAGGCTGGATAGGGCTCTGAGCAACCTGGCCTAGAGGGAGATGTCCCTGCATATAGCAGAGGGTTGGAACTACTGATTTTAAAAGGTCCCTTCCAACCCAAACCATTTTCTGATTCCATGATAACTGACAAACTGTGCTGGCACCTCACTATCTGAAATAACTGTGAATTTTCTTCTAAATGAAGAATCCCACATTATCTAAAGTCTAAAGAAAAAAAAGAAAAGTGATAAGATTTTTCTAATAAAATATACTGATGATTTTTAATTTTTTTTTAAATACTCCTTTTCTGAAGCTCTCAACTCTGATTTGCAATAGTAATTGAGCAACAGAAATTGATGTAAATGTTCAGATGTCACAGTTTTACTAGCTTTACTGCTCTGATTTCTGTGTATGAAATCTGAAGCTGGAAGCTCTTTTTGTTGGCTAGCACCCTTGCAAGTATTTTGCAGTCTGCATTAGAAGTAGAACAGGGCTATGTGTTTACTGCTGTTTCCCGTTTCTGTCAGTTTTCAGGATTATTGATATCCACATGTTCCTCTGGGAAACAGAAGGCAGCAACCTGCCTCACTGAAATGCTATAATATACACTTTGTACACAGTTACCTCTTACAGTTGAATAAAACATGAACTCAGTCATTTCCAAATGGTCACAAAGCATCATTTGTACTCATAACCTCTTTTGGCACAATCCAGTTTACTAACCTGTCTTTTTATACACTCAGCCCAGATGTTAGCTGTCAAAGTAATTATCTGCTGAGTACATATATTCCTGAAAAGTTGACTCCAGCATTTACCTTCCAGTTGACAAGTCCATCTTAAAACACAATGAAGAAGATGGTCTTAATTCAGCAACCTCTGAAGTTAATATAAATTGAGCATTTAACATCATCAATAATTTTCTTTCACTTCTGTGCATTATCATTTTTCACCCTGTAGCCCTTCAAGTTATTAAACGTCTTCACGTGCCACGACTTGAAAAAAGTGTGTAAAACTCAAATAAGCCCCTCAGTTTCTGAATGGAAGCTGGTAAAGTTGTTTCTGTCCAGCAGTATACTGAGCATTCTGCTCAGGTGGATGAAGGTTCAAATATGGTTGTTAGCTTACAGTTGGGGTTGATTCCATATTCCACAGAAGGGAGGATGAGGTGAAGGGGAAAATAGAATTTTTCACGTCTGCAATTTTTTTTTGTTTTCACATGAATGGGAAACAGTGTCTGTCCAGCTTCCTCAGAACTTCCACGTCATGGAAGTCACTATTTCTGTCACTCAGGAGTTTAAGATTCTATTTAGTTTTGTTATTTTTGTTAGACGACTGCTGAATTATGAGTTCTGTTGATTTCTTTTCCTCAGAGAATGAAAATTTCTTTTAATGTGGAATTTTACATGCACATCCTTGTACAATCTGGACATATGTATAAATTTTGGCAGAGAAAAATAATTTTTTTCATATATGATTCAACATGTTTTCCTAGAAATATTGTACTAAAGCTGTCGGATGAAATCCAGCTTTTGGGAATTATCTGGAGTATATCTGAATATATTACTCAGTGGCTGTTTTTATGCCACGTTTATGCAATGTTGCAAAATCAAAGGGTGAGTACTCACATGAGAGTATATGATATATTGTCTCTTTTGATGGCAGATTTTTCCACTAGTTTCCCAGAAATCAGAACGATTTGTTACTATAAAGAATTTTTTCCTGTGGCAAATGCTGCTGTTCAGTAGCAGATTACCAAACTGAGCATGAAAAGAGACTCATACTTCCCATTCCTCTGTGGTCATGCAGCATTCTCAGCAGGGGTAATTCTCATTGCGTAGTTGAGTGCGTGAAGTTGTTCTAACGTGGGTGTGAAGTATGTCTAGAAAGCAGGGACTGAAGGCAGGATCCACCCATTAGTGACACTAGTTAGAGGAGCTGAATTTTCATCTAACTCCCCAGTGAGCACCTCAGTAGGATTTTTATAGGAAGAAAATTTGAAACCTGAAAGCCTTGTGGTTCACCTGTCTCTGAAGCAGAATTAGCAATGATAGGAATAAAAAAATCATGATAGGAATAAAAAAATTTTTCACGTGATAAACTTGCTGTGGATATCATGGGAAATATCATTCAGTTGTGAAATTAAAGTAACCGTACAATGAATATGAAATTAATAATAAATAAATAAATAAACTAATATAAAATTAATGACTGCCTGCTAATGAGACTGTTTTGTTGTGCAGCTGATTTCCAATGGAAGCATTTAGGGTTTTCAACAATGGCCCAGTGGAAGCATTAGGAAACTGACTGCTGATTATCCATGTCCTTCCAAGCAGTTTAAAACTTCTCCCTGTTCCCAGTCATCTTGTGCTTGTTTTCTGCCTTGGCATACAGTATCTGACTGCAGAACAATATTGCTTATCTGTTATCGCTGATAGCATAACTCAGCTTTTTATCTTGCCAGGTGGGATCACAAGCTGAAGTTGCTTGAATTTTCAGTAAGAACTGTCAGAAACAGAACCTGCTACTTTTCCCTGGCAAATAGAGCATAACAGCAGGATTAGAGGACTCTGTCTTTCTTTGTTTTCCCATCAGTGTGGTGCCTCAGTTTGATGAGTTTGTTTTGCTTTTTTTTTACATTTTTACAGGTATTTACATTGCTATATGTGGGACTGTAGCACGCTTGGCCCATGTTCAGAAAATGAAACAGAACTCTTCATTGGTCAAACACTGGACTATCCCTGATCTTTTTCAGCACATCAGAGGCAGCTAAAGCATCTCTCTTCTATAGCTGCTACCTACTTAGCACTCCCAGATTTGTGTCCAACTGTTTCGCCTTCAGTACTGCTTCAGTTCTCATTTTTCAGTACCAATAAAAACATGCATTTTTCTGCATACTGGTGTATATTTGCAATGTAAAAATGTAATTAAATATGCATATGGAAGATGTATATTCCATGCCTTGGATGAATTTATCATATTATGTAGAAGTTTTGGAGACCAAAAGGCTAATAAGAAATCAAGGTAAAAAACAGACTTCAAAGTTCATCACCAGCTACCCAAAAACCAGCAGCTTTTTCTTTTGTTATCCCTACTTCAGGTGGTATGTATGAGAGATACACAGGTCTGCTGTACAAAAGACATTCACAACAGTGAACAACAGCTGTCTTCACTCAATTACATGTAAACAGCCTGTTCAGCAAGTATGTCAAAGCCTACAGTAGCAATTAAACATCTTACTTTCACTGAACTTTCTCCAGTGCTGATGAGTTCATTTCTAGCTTGGTCAGCCCCATTCAACAACTCCCTGGTATTGCAGCACTGTCTTATACAACAATATTCACCCCTAGCACTGCAGATGTTATTTGATGAATAATAGGAAGCACAGTAAAGAATTTCAGCTGTGATATCCTAACTGCTCTGTAAGCTGTGATTCTGTGTCCTCAATCCAACCAAATCCAACCAAATCCTCACTGTTATAAAATCTTGTAAGTAGTAATGTGTGTAACTGAATTGACTTTTTTTTTCCCTATGCACAGTGTGGTCTGAACATGACTCAAAACTACACAGGAGCAAGCAGCTGGTCAGACAAATGCAATTAATACCTTTAACTAACAATGAGAAGAGAAAAATTAGGTCTGCCCAAATGTTTAATTGATGGAGTGCTTCCATGTTTTGGCATCAAGTTGTTTCTTTGCTTTTTGTAGACTTCCTCATGCAAAAGATCTGGACCCCAAGCTAGCCATTGGCCTTCTGCAGAGGCAATCCAGCTGACCATTTGGCATTAGAATAAGTTGAATATCAGCCTTTATTATTTAGTGCTACCAAAAAGCATGCAGAGCTGGAGCAGTCTCATCTGGTGATGAATCAGGAAGCAAAGACACTGTATTTACTATATCACAAGTCAGTGTGCCCTGTAAGGAATAGATTCCTGGTATTCATGGTAATAAGTCCTAGCACCAAACTGATGTATTTATATCCATGTAAGAGAGATTCAAAATTTTAAATTCAATCAGTAGAAGTTGTTACAGTGAACTTCTTCTGGCTTGATCTTGCGCTACTACAGCATAGTTTTTATTTATTTTTATTCCTAATTTTTATTAGAATCTTCTGGTCGCTTCAGGTGAGGACGTTTGGTTGGCTTGAGAGATAAGTGGAGGCAGACTATGTGAGAAACTGGATACGGTTGCAATATAATGCTTAGATGTGATAAACTGAGCTTATTCCCTGAAACTTGAAAGAATTCAGACATGCATTTTCAGGCTTGCAAAATTGTTATACAGAGATAATACTCCAAAATTCACTCTGCCAATATCCTAGGTGACTTACACTGCCTGAATCCAGTTAAGTAGACAAAGTGCTGTTGTTTAGCTGAATGACAATGAAACACCTTCTTCAAGGTACTTGTTACAACATGATTAACTGAGGATTTATATTTACTAGAAAACAACTGCCAGAATTAATCCATAAACCAAAGAATAAAGTAATGCAGAGAAGCCTTGGTATATATCACTTGCACGGGCATTGGAATATTGTATATTTCATCACTTTAAATGATTCCTTCATCAAGCAAGCCTTGCAAAACGAAGCCAAAAATTTTGAACATAGAGAAAACCATTGAGCACATTTTGTCCTTATAGCCACTGGATTTTGCTCAAAAGTGAAATTGTCATCAAAAGTTAAGATCCTTAGATTTTATCATGTTCTTATGCACATTGGAGAAAAGTATACTGTGATTTCTTTTCCTTATTTCATCAGTTATAGTCACTGAATGTGATTCCAATCTTTCTCCCTTGTTTGCTGGAACACTGAACGAAGGTAAATGAAGGCACATGGCCAAGCATATGGTAACAATAACATCAGCACTACAGTAGAGGAAGATCAAGAATTGCATATACATAGGGTAATATGGAATATATTTATATAGTTCTGAAGAATACCACTAGTCTATTTTCTTCAGTAGTATTTGTATTCTTTGGAATGACAGAATGAGGTCAATTCCAAGATGCATTACATTGAAAGTACCAGTCACAAAGAGCTTGTCCCTTTCATCTGTTCTAAATTTTGATCTTCCATGTACCTTTGTGGAATTACAATATATCAAACGCTATTGGTACTTATCTGGGTGGGGGGGAAAAAAAAAGAAAAAAAAAAAGCCACTTTCTTTTTCAGACAATTAATGTAATTAAAATAAATGGAATAACAGAATGTCTAGTGAATTGAGCAACAGAGCTAGAATTTGTCTTACAAAAGTTACCATTGTTTTCAGAATATCCCATTTATCAGATCCATTTCTTTTGTTAACTGGGATAACTTCAGAGTTCAGGAAGTGGTGGGACAGAGTGGAACAGATAAACCTAATTATACCTGTTAATTAAAACTTTCACCTAAATAAAAAGACAGTGCGATCAAGCACACCTTCAGCAAGTTTGTTGATGACGCCAAGCAGTTGACACAACAGAAGGAAGGGATGCCATCCAGAGGGATGCAGACAGGCTTGAAAAGTGAGCACACATGAACCTAATGAGATTCAACATGGTCAAGTGCAAGATGTTGCACCTGGATCAGGGCAATCCCAGATACAGGAAAAGGATTAATTGAGAACAGCCCTGATTATAAGGATTTAGGAGTCCTGGTGGACCAAAAGCTGGGTATAAGCCAGTAGGGTGTGCATGCAGCCCAATATGTCAACTGTATCCTGGGCTGCATCAAAAGAGGGGTGGCAGCAGGGCAAGGGAGGTGATGGTTCCCTACTACTCTACCTTTGTGTCCAGGCCTGAGTCCTCCAGTACGGGAAGTACGTGGAGCTGTTGAAGGTTCAGAGGAGGGCCACAAAAATGATCAGAGAGCTGGAGCACCTCTCCTATGAAGAAAGATTAATAGATCTGGGCTTGTACAGCATGGAGAAGTCAAATCTCTGGGGATGCCTCATTGCAGCCTTCCAGTACTTGAGGAAAGTTTATTGGCAGGAGGGAGACTGATTTTTTACATAGTCTAATAGTGATTGGACAAGGAGGAGTGATTTTAAACTAAAAGAGGGGAGATTTAGGTTAGATATCTGGGAATTTTTTATTACTCACAGTGTGATGAAGCCCTGGCATGGGCTGCTCAGAGAAGTTGTGGATGCCCCATCCTTGGAGGTGTTAAAGACCAGGTTGGATGGGGCCTTGGGCAGCCCTGATCATGGTGGGGAGACTGTAACTAGATGATGCTCAGGGTACCTTCCAACCCAAGCCATCCTATGATTCTATGATATGATTCCACTGGATCTGTAAAAATACTTTTAAGAATGGTTTTGCATCTTTCAAACAAATCTAGTTTGTCAGTCTGATGTTTCAGTTGAAATTAAGTTGGAGCCTGTCTTAACAGACTAGTTTTTGAAATAGAAGGCTTCAACAGCTTTTGTTGTAAGCCTACTTTATATTGTTATCTCTTTTAACAAGCACCATCCATCAGCTGAAGCAAGGGCACAGATTCATTTACCAGAGCAAACAGCACCAGTTTTTGTGGACTACTTTTAGTTGGGCTGAAGCTCAAGTAGCTGCTGCATTCTGTAAAAGGGTACTGAAGTTCCAACATCACGGTCTGGAGTCACAGAACCCCCTGCAGTCTCAAACACACAGATAATAACACCACTGAGCCCAAGTGAACTTCCACTGCTGTAACCTCCTGTGAAGTGAGAAGTGTACCTTAAAGTTTTCAACCTGCTAAAGAGCTCGTATTTGATGGACAGTTACAACATATTCCATATTTCATTTCACTCCTACTAGAGGAAAGGCTGCATGACCAAAGCTCTAGGGAGCGTTGGTAGCAGGTGCACTGGATCTCCCTGGTCCATATAGCTGTGATTGATGTTCACTCCAAAGCAGCAGTTGACAACTCTGAGAAAAGCGGTAACTAATTTCTGCCCTCCATTACAGAGACATCTGATTGTGAAGTATCCCATTTAAACTTCAAAAGTGGTGTGATTCTTCTGCTGTATAAAATCCATGGCTGTTAGTTGCATTTTACATGGTGTAATGCAGCACCAATTGCCATGGGTCAGCGAATAAAAAAGGGAGCACTATAGCCGTCTTGTGATTCAGATTCCTCCTGAAATGGTCTCAGTGTTTCTTTCCAAGCTGGAATTGTTTCACGATTTACAAGCTCTGAAGCAGGAAATTCTTCAGTTTCAGGAGAACCCTCTCAAATCTTATTAGTAAGCAGCAGATGACTTTTGAAGTCATCTCCATTTGTTTGAGCAGTTGGTGAGGTTAATCCTTGCCCTTCTAGGGAAAAAATGGCAGAATTTCTCTATTTTATCAGTTCGTTTTGCATTAATTAATTAATCTTCAGCATGGTTTTAGAGAGTAGATAAATGATTCCACTTTTACAAATATGGACAGAGAACAAAGACTGAGCACTATTTATTCTCTGTGTGCTGTTTCACACCTTAAGTTGTGCCAAGTGGTGTTCGGATTGGATAGTAGGAAAAAATTCTTCCCTGAAAGAGTGGTGAGGCATCGGGACAGGCTGCCCAGGGAGGTGGTGGAGTCACTGACCCTGGAGATGTTCAAGAAGCATGTAGATGTGGCACTGAGAGACATGGTTTAGTGGGCAGGGTGGGGATGAGTTAATGATTGGACTAGCTGATTTTCGTGGTCTTTCCAACCTTAATGATTCTATGATTCTATGATTCTGTAATTTCAAAAAGAAAAGAAAAGAAAATCTGGATGGTTTCCAGCTCAACATATTTTATGCACAAACTGCTGTTAGCTCATGAATGTGTGAAACATTCTAGGCTAAATGTTAATACTAGCTCTGTCACAGAGGATTTAGGTTTGTACGCTGTGTGCTATCCTAGACAGTCACTGGCTAAAGCAATAAAATATAAAATAAGCCTTATGCTGTGAAATTCCAACCATGCTGGCTCATCAAGGAGTCATCGCTTTCTCCTAGAGGAAACACTGTCACGAAAAGGGAAGGCGTAAAAAAGTGATGAATCAAGAAGAGAGTTTCTCCCTTTCCTGGAAGACTGCTCTGGATTCTGTGGGAGCCTTCCTCTGCTTGCAGATCACAGCCACTCAGAGCTGCCAGGAAACCACAGAAAGGCAGCAGAGTCATGTAAAAGCTGTCATTTTTATGAGATCATAGTGTCTACCCTCTAATGGCCAAGTCAAATAGGAATTGTTTCAAATCACCGGAACTGCTTTTGTGCTGCTCTCTGGGAGGCTCACAACATTCAGTCCTCAGCGAATCCATACATGCCCAGAGGGCTTACATCCTAGATATGTGGTACAAGCTATTCAGAACATGTCTTACAGAAAGAAGTTTTCAGTAATTACATTCTTTTCTTGTCACTTGCACTTTTTAAAACTGAAACTGAAAATATTTTCCCTGAATAGCAGCAAATCCTATTTTTTCAATGAATTTCAAGTATCTTATCTGGCAAATGAACTTACACACCTTTGCACAAGTAAGTTTCCGTATAGGTATGTTACATTATTAAAGAAAATGAATGTAATGAATTTTGCACGTATAAGAAAAGTACAGGTATTTTGAAGGTAGGGCAACTTTCAAAGTACCATGCAACATAGGAAGAGAGTGTAGTACAAGCAGAATAGCAGAGACCCTTGTGTATCTTAGAAGTCTTTTCATGTACATGATTGCATGCATGAAAAATGCACACTGCTGAAAGAACTAAAGCCAGTGGAAAAGTAGCCTTGGAGCTGAAGCATGGGAGTTGTCCTGGGTTAAACTATGAACAGATAGAGCTGGCACACTGTCTCACATCAAGGTCTTCAGGAAACTTGTGGCTGATTGCCTGACTCATGGTATTTTCTCTCCTGGATTAGCCATGTATAAGTATTGAGACGGTATTTCACATCACTACACAACAACAAAGCTTCCAGTTTCACATCTTGTACAGGAACTACAGAGCCAAGAATCCAAACTCAGAAATTGCTATGACACCGAACAATTATTTCTGTGATATCCCAGCACAAATACAGGCTTCAGTCTGTATTAAGTACATAGACTCCTGTTTCTTGCTGTAGGCACTGTAATCATGTACCTTATTTTCTATATAACCTGTGTGTGCATTACGTACGCAAAGACCAACTCAATCACTACACCATGTGTGGAATCTACAGGCCTACCATGGGCTGAAAAGTACTCTTCAGCCACCTGTGAGGGATATCTTCAGAGGAAAGAGAGTGGGTTTTGGCAGAAACCCGGAAAGCATCCTTTCAATGAACATCTGGCTTGCTGGATTGCAGTGCACAGCTATATTGTGCTTTTCTTTAATGTTTTGTGATTTCTAGCTCCTTTCAGGGAAGATCATGTGTTGTATGCCCTGTCTTCAGCTTTATCAGCAGTCTCATTTGGGGCCAGGTCAACCTCCTTTAAGATCATGCTTGGTGCTTGGAAGCTGACAACAAATTAATTTAATTACAAATAAGGCATAAATCATGTCAGTCCTTCACTTGCCTGCTTAACGATTAATTTGATGTCATTCGTGAATGACATTTGTGCAGCTTCAGTCAGCCATGATGGTTGTTGTAGTGGAGATTTGGCTGGTATTACTGCATAGCTTACTGCCCTGGTGTCAACCCCTTTGCTGTTGGTTATTTTTCTCTCAGCCTCTGCTTCATTGAGAGCAAAATAGTCTCCATAATGGGCAGAAAATATGACAAAGACATTCTCTCTGAAAGTGAAAAACAATGTCCGAAATTTGACCCCAGCAAAACCATCCATGTGGCACTTTACTAGTAATGCCTTAAAGAACTGGATTGTATCCAGGCCCCAGTGTGGTACTAATTACCACAGTTTTTGACTAAAAATTAGCTATAAATCTTTAAACGCCGACTAGTCTGATTAGGCTTGATTTTTTTGGCACTGCTGTGGTACCTCCAAACAGAAAGATGTTTTTGCAGTACAGGTTCAGCATATCTGATACTTCCTTGCATGCAACACTTATCACATACAGGTTTACTGAAGCAGGAAGTGGGTTTTCTGGTTTTATTATTTATAAAGATTGAGGCAAGGCCAGATCTTAGAATTATAGAAATTGGCATAACATCATTGTCCTGAATCATATTTTCAGTAGTTCGTGATATAGCTCTTGGATTATAATCCTGGAAAGCTAGAGGTGGAAAAATTCTATAAGGTCATGTCACAAATGTCCCTCTCAGTGAAAAATTGATCCCTTGTGTACAGAAACAGGAAGCAGTCTTGTTTTGTTTTAAACATTTCCCCTCCACAAGTGGTGTTTTCACCATGTCCCCTGGGAGTCTGCTCCATTCAGATGGGGATTTTCCTGGCGCTAAGTAATACATTTTTATTTCGCATTCAGGTCCAAGTCTCTATATCCAAGCAATAATTTTCCCACTTTCTGCTTACATTCTCCAAATATCCGTTAGCTATTGTCATAGTCCAGCCTTTTTGTCTTTTATGTAGCCTGCAAATACATCACTCCTAGCTGTTCAAAAATCAATTCACTTTAGAGCCCCAATTGTCTCTTTTTCTAAACTGCCTTTGGTCTGTCAGGAATCATTTTGTCCTGTGATGAAAGCAATACACAGGTGCAGATGGACAAACTGGAACAGAGAGACTTCATAGGAGAATGATGAGGACAAGAGATCCCATGCCTGGAGGCATTCAAGGCCAGGCTGGATGTGGCTCTGGGCAACCTGGTCAGTGACCCTGCCCATGGCAGGGAAGTTGAAACTAGATAATCTTTGAGGTCCTTTTCAACCCTGGCCATTCTATGACTCTATGAAGAAATACAAAGTTTGATGTGTGTGGACGTACTTGGCTGAGCTGCTGGTGTCACCTCAGATGGAGAAACAACTGAGGGCAGGAGACAATTTCTTCCCTCAGAGAGATTTCATGTCTCTCTTCACAAGGAGAAGGGAAAAATGCTTCCCTTTCCAACCACTGTATATCTCTTTCCTAGATATACATTTTCTTTTAGATCTAGAGAAGAGTTATGCCCTTAATTTGAGGAAAGAATTGCTCTTGCATTCCTTCAGCACTGATAGGACCTCATAGATCAGGTATCTGGATACCCACTACTGCTTGATTCTATCCAAACATTGCTACTGCGGGTGAGCAGTTATGGAACTGTCAGTATCTGAAGGATGTCTGCTACGTACAGTTAGCCACTGACATTTCAGCACCAGACTGAAGTGTCCTAGAGTGCCTCTGTGCCCCTTACAGACCATTCCATATCACAAGAAGGGATAACCCTGAACCTGAAAACTCCCTGTTACGGAAAGATTGCAAAATTAGGAAGATCATTAGAATCCTTGATTGCCACAGTAAAAAAAACATTTTGGTACTAGACTCCAGTCCTTCCAGCACTGCTTTATAAGGCATTTAGAGGACTCAAGGTGTTATTTACTATTTCTTAGTTAAAGATGCTAAGAGTGAAACAGGGAGAAACCTTCCTCCATGATTTATTGATATGGTCTTGACCTAGGAAAATACAATCACACTGAAGTGAAACAGTTGATATAGTCAGTCCATAAGAATGTCCTGAAAATAACTGTCAGAAAAATAATGTCATTTATTCCATACCTGTCCTGAATGTATATAACAAGATAGACAATAAATCATTTTGTATGATACAAAAGGAAATAATATGAATTTATTCTAAAAAAAAAAATTAAGAAAATGATCCTAGGAAACTGCATTATTTAAAAACTGAAACAAATATGCCACAGAATTATAGGAAACAATTTTCCATAATGTGCCTTTGATCAGTCATACTGGGTGAAACTGACATTACTTGTTTTATTCCAAATGTTTACTACAATTTCTATATTGATTTGGCTGGTTGCAGCCCCAGAAATTGTAATGGAATTGTAAACCCATTGCTAGCCTGATGGTCTAGAGAGATCATGAATGAGCAGAAAAAAAAAGGCCTGATACAGGATCCAAACAATGAATATGGGACCTCTCAACAGATGCCCTAGAATGTTGTTGGAAAGAAGAGAAGAGAGTGTGAATGGGCTCAAGAAAAACTTTATTAATACTGTAATGATTTCTGAATGTGTATCTCCTTCTTTTTTAAGGAAAAGAAAATATGACTGCAAGAATATAGTTTTATCTTTGTTTTATACTTACCCAGTCTTACATAAACAACCTATTACCACATTTTTATATGTATGTCTCTTTTTGTGTATGTTCACAAATGTAATATTGTAAGTCACTGTAACATTAAATATTTTTTGGTTCTTTATTTCAAGGGTACTCAGGCACAACACAAAACCTTTTTTTTTTTTTGTTTCAGCTCAGACTCCTCATTCATTCTGTCACTGTTAAAGCCCTGATTAAAAAAAGACAATAGGTCAGTTCATCACAGAACCACACAGAACCACAGAATGGCCAGGGTTGGAAGGGACCTCAAGGATCATGAATCTCCAATGCCCTGCATGCAGGGCCACCAACCTCCACATTCAGACCAGGCTGCCCAGGGCCCCATCCCTGGCAATCTGGATTTGAACACCTCTTGAGACGGGGCATCCACAACCTCTCTGAGCAGCCTGTTCCAGCAACTCACCACTCTCTCTGTGAAGAATTTCCCCTGACATCCAAACTAAATCCCCTCTCCCTCAACTTAAACCCATTTCCCCTTGTTCTGCAGTTGTCAATCCTTTCAAAGAGTTGATCCCCCCATTTACAAACACGTAAATTTATCCACTGAGAACACGTCAAAATGGATGTGGAGGTGCTCATCCCTTTGTTGTTATAGGGGAATTTGAGATCCACAAGCTCATTTCCTTCCACTGTGGCTCTGTGAAGATCAGACATTGCTCTGCTGTGTGGACATAGTCAAAATGTCCTCAAGGACTGACAGATCCTGCAACTTGTTCTTGCACAGAACTTTATTTTGTTCTCCAATAATCCCTCCAGCCCTACAGGAGCCAAAGCATTTTCATTCAAGAATAATTTTTAAGACCATACCTGGATGCAGAAGTCTTGATTGCTTTGTCTCTAAAAGCTGCTTAGAGTCAGATGTCTCCTCTGATATCAGTGTGCTTCCTGAATGAAATCTGTTAAGAAAAGCAACTAGAAAAAAATATCTCAAAATGTGTAAGTGAGGACTTCTTGTAATTCTTTATCTGTAAGTAGTAAGTTGTGGTATTTTCTAAATTGCATCACAGTGTTTGATATTCCAGATAAACAGCTCTGACGATTTGTCATTTGTCCAGCATTCATCATTTGCATCAACACACAGATCTGAAGCAAGCTTAAATATCTAAGAGCTTTGTATTTAATAAAACCCAGTGGATTAAATGTTGTAATACTATTCCATGCTACAACCTACTGGCTGCTTCCATCAGGCAGAATGCCATAAGGTTTGAAAATGTTATGGAGACATACTACTTTATCGTGATGATGTTGCAAGATTTTCAGACCATGTTTTCTGGCATTAAGAGAGCTAGTATAAGCTGCCCATAGAAATCCAGCACTCCAAACTATCTGTGTGGCTATGTATGAAAATCCACGTATTCTTGGAAACCTAGCTCAGATTTAGGTAATCATGGTGTTCTGGCATTTTGAATCCTTCCAGATATTCAGAAATATGAAGGAGGCACTAAGCTAATTGTATTACTTGACTTTTTATTTACTGACACTGTTCATTATTTAATTATAGTGAACAGTGTGCTACTTCGTTCTATTATTTCTCTCAGCTGCTCAACTCACTGGCAATACTATTTTATGTGCAATATGGAACATTTTTGAGGTTAAACAGGTCCAGACTACTAATAACTTCAGTGACAATTAAGCGGAATGCTACAAAATATTACTTAATATCAATTAGCTGCTTCTTCGTAGCTAAGGAACATAGTAATTCAAATTTCTGTCTTCCCTTCTAATTGCAAAAGGTATCCTTAGTGACAGGTAGCAAGATCTGTTTCCATGCTTAGTAACTCAGTTAATTCTCAAGATCATCTATCAAGAAGTTTTTTCAATTTCAAGTTCAAGACTGAAGCAGCTTTTAAGTAGTCTTATGTCCATTATGTCTCAGGGTTAGCATGTAATATTATATAATGGGGGGGCAAAAAAAAAAAGAGAGATTGAAACATCACAAGATAAGTGCCCTTCAGAGAGTAAAAACTGTTGTGACTAAAATTAATTAAAAGAAAACAATATATATAATAGCACATTCCTGCTCCTTTTTATGTCTCAGTGAGGGTTAGCAGAGTAGATCTGCTTTATGCACCAAGAAGGCACTACAAATAACAATAAACAAAGAGTGCATTATTTCCTTATGCTCATAAATGTTCCCTCTGAAGTGTAATAATACCTGTTGTTAATAGATTTTGTAATTCTTTGCCTGTGGTTTTTCTTCATCGATGATGTTAATGAAAGCTGAGTAGTTTACTCAACAGACCAACATCAAATATTAGTTCAGGAGAAATCTCTAGGCTCTGAACAACACAGGCCTGTGTGGACTTAATACTGTCTTCAAATACCATTTTTTTTGTGTGTTTGGTCAGGCTTCTGCCTCTGTGAGAATTAGCTTTAACAATCTCAAATTTATGGAAAAATGCTAAAAAATAATCTTGAGTGAAATTCAGCCCAGGTGTAATCATTACAATTGATAGAGAATCATGGGGAAAAAAAATAGCATGTTTTTTCTACACATTTTGTTTACTTTAAGAAAGGGAACACATTTGGAAACTTCTTTGAGACCCGGAGGATTGTTTCCTCTCATGGTCCCGGTGAAGACAGTATTTCTTTCCCCCTTTTCTACAGCTAATGGGAAACAAATGAGGGTGCCCATTAGGCACTGAAAATGAGTATAGAAGCTCAGGGAAACTTTATAGGGAAAGGTAATCCCCTTTATCTTCTTTTCTTCCCATGCACTTCATCCTGTGCCAACAATTTAACTGTCCCTGGGTTGCAGGACAGAGACAAAGATGGAAGTGATCCCCTAGGTTCTCTGTTCCTTTGCAAATGAAGAACTAACTGCTTTAGGCTTTAAATGAAGCTTAGGCTTCCAATAGAGCTCTGTCCTACTGGCTGCTATCTATTGCTTACAGTATAACTGAGGAAATAGCTTGAAAATATGTAAAAGGAAATTGCAGGCTCTCCCATCTCCACAGCCTTCTGCATTTCTGCATATAATTTCCTTAATTTTTTATGAAGTTTTTTTTTTCCCCTGTTCACATCCATTTTAACAAGATATTGTATCTCAAAATATTTAGAGTATCAGAAGTACTGAAAAATAAATCATATAATGAACCCCTTTAGAACAATCTTGTCTTATGACTCCTGGGGCACACAGTGGATGTGTGTTCTTACAGCCTCTCTCTGTGCTTCTCCCATGGGTCAGCTTATCAGAAATCCTTTGGTGGGAGACCATGAATTGCCCATCATTGAAGCTTAGTACAGCAAGCTCAGTAGCCCTCTGTATCTGTCTGCTGGGATGCATCTGTCCAGAACCCATGGAAAGCAGGTTCTGGTTGCACCCCCTGTAAAGCTCTGCAGAAGCCTTGCCTTGTTTCCTTTACTTGTGTGAGTAGACTTTACACTAGTCAGGCACATTGTATGGCCCTGGCTAAATCCTTTTTCTAAAGTTCACCACTGTCTGGTTCATAAACACTAATCTGTACCAGACTTCCCCAATATTATACCTTACCAATGTTATAAAACAGGAAAAGGGAGGATAAAACCTCTTTCACTAGCTCCTCTCACCTTGTTTTCTCCCTCTGTACTGGTTTCTTGTCACCTTTTGGCTGGGACCCATGGAGATCTGAAGCATCTTGACTGCTGTTTCACCTCTGCTTCCAGCTGTCAGCCTGAATCCTTTTCCTCCTGGCCTTTGCTGACATGAAATGCCAAAATGTTTCACAGTGAGTCAGTGGAAGTATTTCTGAGCACACAGGTGTGAGCAGCACCCTGCTTTTTGGCCACCACTATTTGAGAAATAAATGCAAATCCCCTTTTCCCATCATGCCAGACCCAACAAACAGACATAGTCTCCCAGATGTTGTGATTTTATGCACTTGTAAGATTGAGCTGATAGATAAGGCTCCTACCTAGAAAATGGAGACATCCAAGGCCCTCCTCTAATGCCTCCAGAGAGCCTAGTTCTCAGGCCTTTACTTCTTGTGAGGAGCAGCTGAGGGAACTGTGATTGCTCATTCTGGAGAAGAGAAGGATCAGGGTGGAGACCTTATCACTCTCTACAACCCCATGAAAAGGGGTTATGTCAGTGTGAAGTTTGGCCTCCTCTTCCAGTTAACAGCAATAGGACAAAAGGCCTTACATTGCACTACGGGAGGTTCAAGGTTGGATGTTAGGAGGACTGATGATATGTTGGAAAAGGCTGCCCATAGAGGTGGTAGAGTCACTGTCCCTGGAGATGTTCAGGAAACACATATATGTAGCACTGACGAACAGAGGTTAGTGGACATGGTGGGGTTGGTTTGAAGGTTGGACAAGGTGATCTTACTGGTCTTTTCCAATCTTAACTGTTCTATGATTCAGGACAGGTGAACACATTATTGAATTAAAGGTTACTCACATCTTCTGACGGTGGGATCATATAAGCACTTTATGGACAGAGGTGACGCTGAAAAATTGATGTAATCTAAGAAGTAGCAGGAGCTTCATCTGGGTAAACTGCAGAGGTGGCTTCCACGGTGTCACAATCCCCCTTGCAGTACCATTCTGAAAGGGTTGAATGAACCGTATTGTTTGCAGTTAAATAGCTGTGCTATAGCCGCTTTCTACAACACAAGACAAAATCTTGTGTTCCCTGCAGGGTACAAGGAAACACTTTTTCCTCCTTCGGCTGTCTGTCAAGGACTCAGAGAGGGTGAGTGGTTTTGTCTGGACATCTTTTGCTCTCTCTGCTGGCAGCCTGGAGGAACAGCAGCAGCTCCCCAAGGCCTGTGCGCTTCAAAATCTCTGCAATAAGCAGATACTACAGGGAAATTTCCCACTGACATGAAACAGTTTTGGTGTATACTCTTGAGTGTGCTAGAATAACTCACCTTTTATATATTCTCTGCTTCTTTGTATAAATTCATGCTAGAAGGATAAATTTCAGTGCAAAAAGTTAAGTGTGGCAAGAGAGTAGTAGCATTCTTGAGTGACTAAGTATATGTTTGCTTGCCATATAGTTTCATGTAAAAATTAAGTTAATGAGTTGCAAGGGAAAATGCTGGCTGCATTAAAAATAGACAACTAAGAATGACATTTCTCCTCAGAGAGGAGAGATCATTCTCCTTATTTTTGTTGTGTCTTTTTGTTTCCCTTTTTTTCTGTTCTACCATAAGTGGAAGTAATAATTGCCCTTCATCCATTATTGATCACCATCAATTCTGTGATAGGCTCAGTAATCACCTAGGAATAAAAGCATTTTTGAAATGCATTCACTCCAGGAAGAGGAGATTTCTAAATCAGGTGGATCAGTTAAAATGTGTAGATCTACATGCAGCAATCCAAAAAATAAATCAAAAAAATCCTTATGATACCAAAAGTAAAAGACTAAATGTTGTGCTGCCGCATGAACTGAACAAGATGAATCCTCTCTTATGGCTGCATTTAGACATTGGAAATGGGCTGTGTGAGCATGTCTACAGCAACCCCCAGTTCTCTCACGTAGCTCAGGCTGAGCTCCAAACAGGGCTTTGACTACCAAATACTGTGCTAGCATGAGGGGTGACTGAGTTTAACTCTGGAAAAGATATGCAGGCAGGAATGTTTAATCATAAAGGAAGTGAATTACTGTACTGAGAAAAAAATAAAAGGAAAAAAAAAAGAAAAAAATGGCTCTTGGCAAAACATATAGCTACAACCCAAAGCATCGTGCATTCAGTTGGTAGGAAAAACAAAACAAAACAAAACAAAATAAATCCTAAAAGCTCTAAGGAGATATTTCTCTGACTTCACCTGGAGGCTGTGCTCCATCTTCAGCAGTTTCACTATGTGCCACACACTGGCTGCTGCTGTGGTGGTTCATCCAGCAAAGTTTATCTTCTTGGTTACCCCCATCCTATGCCAGTCCACCTTGGTCATACCAATAAGAGATACTGGTTCTGTGGACTTTGAAGCAGCTATTACCCAGAGTGATGCACCGATGGGCATTGCAAAGGATGAGGAGACATAAGTGGATGTTCACAGATTCCCAGTTTTGAAAGCCAGAAGAGAACATTAGACTGGACCTCTAGAGCACAAGCCATTAGCTATCACCCATCTGTAAAACAGACACCCCCAGAGGCAGAAGCAGTTGACAAAATGCATCATCCCTTCCATCTGAGGATCTGTGAATTTTCATCAGATTGTACACTGACTGGTGAAAACACTCAAATGAAAACATTCAAGTAAGGAGATACAAAACCAGCTACACCTTGAATTAGTTGGTGTGATCCTTCAGACCTTGCTTAGGACAGAATCTGCTAAACAAAAAAGTGAGTGGGAAACTGTATGGACAGGAACCATGAACTGATCAGCTCACAGCCCTCTTTCCTCACTTGCAGCAACAACACACAAGTTCCAAGCCTCTGTTTGTTCAATCCCTATAATACCACCATGCTGGTGGTATCAGGGCAGGAGAGGCAGCCAGCAGGGATCTCACTGGGGCTGGTTGACTCTGAGTGCAGACACCGAGGGTGAAATGTTTTCTGCACACAGAGACCTCATCATACACTTTCCTGTAACATCTTCACCTGCAGTATATGTTGCACATCTGTGATTTGTTGAAACAGCTGAACAAAACTGAACAGCAACCTCTGCAACTCAAAATTGGGGTATTTCTTCTCCTGCGGTTCCTAATATTATTCCTCCATTTAATTTTTCTTCTTCTCTGCAACTCCTAAAGTGTGATTCAAAGAAAGCAGTAGTAAAGATAGAAGTTTTCCAGTTACCACACCTGATTAATAAGGAAACAAGCAGCTTTCTCCTTTCTCTTTCAAAGGAAGCATGGACTTGTTCTTAAAAAAAACCCAAACACATATTTTTGCAGTCTTTCCTGTCATATCATTGAAGGGCTGCCCTCTCTTACTATGAATATTCACCACAATCTGACTACTATTGACTGCACCTCTCATCTGAGTATCTACCAAGTCCTAAAAATCCGTCATAGACCCTCATTATAGCTGTAACAAAAGCAGAAAGCAAATAAAACCAGAAATCAACATCCAGGAAAAGTTAAAAGCTACTTGCTGATTAGATGATAAAAGTTTCTGACAATATTTCTGTTATATGGTACTCTGGTCATATTTTCTTTCAGATACAGTGTTGATCAAAGATTAGAAAACGTCAGGAAATAAATCTCATGCTGGAGCACATGCAGAAAGTTGCCGCCGTTGGTGCTGTCAAATATGTTAAGTTAAATGAGAATATTCCTGTTTCAAGTAAGTAGGTGATTCACACAGTGATTCTCCAGTCATTTGATAGGGGTGCTTTTCCCCATCCTTGTGATTGAAAGCTATGTTGACTCTGCCTGTCCCTTCATTAATTTTTTCACTCCATCCTGGAGGATGCCCTGCTTTGTCTCCAGCTCTTTCTCAGCAGCAGCTACCCTTGGGGTACCACTGAACAGCCAGCTCACACTAAGGGAATTTTTATCATCCTTCATTGAACAGAGCACGCAGGCAGCAATAGGAATGTCAAAAAGCTGTCCAGACACAGATATCACAAACATGACACAGGACCTGATTCTTCTGTAAGGAGACTTTGGTAAGGAATATTAAGTCACACTGGGGAGCTCTGACCTCAGCGCAGAATCAAGCCTCTTCCTCATGCATGGAATTACTTCCAATTGCTACAGCTGAACAATAGCTCACTAGCAGTAAATTGCTTGCAGCATGTTGTCTTAAGAAGGTACTCTTTTCCTGAAAATTCATACTCAGGATGTCATATGTATCTAACTTGAAACAAAATGGCAGATATGAAAGGAAAGAATTAAATAACATCAAACTCTTTTTTTGTTGTTGCTGGAAGTGTTGATTTTTGATTTAACACTTCCCGACAACAAAATGATTTGACATTTCATCCCACCAAGATCACTTGGCTTAGAAATGAATTCAGTCAAAAGAAATAAATGAATAAATAGATAGACAAAAGGATTTAATGGTTTGACAATGAGAAAAAATTATTTAATCGCATTTTACAGGAAACATCTACACTTGAGTCAAAATACACCTTTTCACTTAGTTCATTTCACTATAAAACTTGAAAAAAATAAGTTTTGGTTTGACGCAAAGCAAATTTCATTCCTATCTGAAAAATCCATTACTCACTGAGCTCAGAATCATGTGTTTTCTAGCCAGTCCCCAAATGATAGTAGGTAATGGCCAGGAGATGAGGAAGGGTCCTGCAGGATGTGTTGAACCAATCCATCTTCATTTGTAATATCATTCAAAGTGCTGTTGGACCACCCTCAAGCAGATAAGAGGTAATATGGTTAGGGGAGTTATTGAACAGGATTTTTATATTGAATAACAGAGTTAGGTTGCACAGATGTTTCTTCTATTATACTACTTTTAAATTTCTATTTCCTCCCGTAACTTAGTACTGCAGTGTTGTTTCCATCAGAATAATAGCAGTTCCCATGGAATTGCCTCTCTCTCTACCTATTTTATGGAAATCTCTACCTTTTGTCACCTACAAAATTGTTGTTCATTTAGAAAGTTAAAGGATCAACTGATTGCCAGTCTGCAACTGTAACAAATGAACAAAGTTTGCTCAACTGGTTCTGTTAATTCATCCTAGAAAACTTGCAAAAGAGAGACAGAGTGCTTTCTTTAGAGATCTATGATCCTGTCTTCTTCTATTTAGGCTGAAATTATTCTCAGAAGTGCCAGGAATTTGGAGGCAGATTCAACAAAATGATGTTTTCTGGACACAAAGGTGTGAGATTTGTCAGAAAGCTCACGACATTTCCTGTCTTATTCCAGTCTATTAACCCATAGACATTTCAAATCAAGTAGAAATCTGAAAGATCTTTATGGTGCAGCTGACTCACAGGACACAAAAATGACCGTATCAGGGCAGCTTAGTAATACTTAATTAAAAGAAGATGTGGTAGCATTTTAACATGCATAACCATTGATACATCTTATCTTCTCTTTACAGGAAAGTATTTAACTTCCACGTTCAATATATTCTGAACAAGAATGGTCTTAAGCCATTTCTAATATCCATGAAGCGGGGCTGAAACCTTTGCTTATCTGAACTGTGTATCACATGGAGATGTACTTTAAATATACTTACAATTATACAACCACCATTTCTGATGCCTTAAAGCTTTTTTCCTTCTGTTTTGTAAAAAATAAAGCAACAGAAATGTTTTGGGAGATAGGCAAAAAGCTTGGATGTAGGAGTGCCATCAGCATAGCTTACCCCCCCCCTGAGGTTATCTGGAGAGTTTTCTGTGGTTATAATCACTTCCTACCATGCCTGTGGGCTGGCAGGCCATGACTTTATTTCCTCTAGCATCCCTGTGGGATGGTGGGGTGTTCCCAGGATGGAGGGCAGGATGGTGGTTGTGCACAACGCCCAATTGCATCTCTCTTTTAATTTGTGTCTCTGTCAGTGGAAGTCTTTCACTGTCTGTGGTTCCTTCTGCAACCGATTTGTGGATGAGGCTAGGGAAATGCACCCAAGGGCAATAAAGAGGGGAGAGGTTATCAACTTTAGAAGAGAGAAAACTGTGTGGCTCTCATCCTTAAATATCAGATATCTCTTTACTTCACTATCTACTTCCTCCTGGTCCTAGAGTAGGAAAAGAAATGATTTCTGCTGATACAAGATCTACTCAATGAGGTGACTGACATTTATATTTTCACATTTTCAGATTGAGTGGCATTTGGACACTATTCAATCTCACTGAGCACAAACATGAAGGTGCACTACAAAAAGTATTAGAAGTTTGTTTGACACTTGGGTTCAGCTGACTACTCTCCATTTTATACTCAGCAGTTCTTTCCTGCTGGTATCTGGCTTATCTGGTTTTAAAATATCTCAGCAAAACTCCACTTCATTGACTTCAAACGTTGATATTACCAGTCTTTTCAGCCAAGCAGAAACAGTGCTCTGCCACTAGCTGAGCTCTACCCTTCCGCAGCTTTGTAGTTTTGCCCATACAATATATAGCACTCATATGCAAATATTTCCAAGATTATATCTTGAGCAATAATTTATATAAAAGCTTTTCTTTGTCATAAATGTAAACCATGCTTTCTAGCTCAGGAAAAGAGATGAGTGTTCCAGACACTGGCCAGTTCCTGCAGAGAAAGCATTGTTGCATGAAGAGAAAATGAGGGGGAATTCATCTAAACTATGGATCTTTAGTGAAGATAGCTATTCCCTTTGCAACCAATGGAGTTAATCAGTACAGTCAGCATAATTTATGCTGGGTAGATAGAACTGATCTTAAAATTACCATTGTCTTTTGAATGTGATTGATGATTTTGTGTAGATCTACATTGTCTAGAAAGGGAGACTTGACAACTAGTTCACAAATAGACATCCAAAACTCAGCAAGATAATTCCCATTTCTGAATTCTACCCAGAAGTGTAATTACCACTGGGATCAACATAACCACCTGCATGTATCTGATGAACTCTTCCATGCTTGTTTGAAGAGCTGGGCCTTTGTTTTTATCTTCATGCACAGGGTCAGGCCCATTATGTAACTGACTAATGCATATGTTAACACTCTGCATGTGCATTAATTCTCACTTTGGTTACACTTTCATAGGGAAAATCAGTATGAATGGCTGAGTGTTGAGATTTTAGATCATATTACTGTATCAGATTTTCTATGTGGTAAATATTTCTGTTAAGGGGGCAGGTGACTTTTGAGGGAACTGGTTACAAATATCACTGAACAACATCATAGCTAGAGAAAGGAGCAGCCTACTCTCCCCACTATCTATTTAAAAGTATCAAATTTCTTATTTACTACATACTCTGGAAGAGCTCTATTGGTTTTGATCAGAATATCCAAATGAGGAAAATAATAAAGAAAGCAAGAAAAATACATGAAATACCTGCACCTGGAACCAGTTTCAGAACAAAGGAAAAAACATACCAGATCTTCAGGGAGCACTTCATCATGAAACAAAATCTTCCCCTGAACTTTTCTGACCTTCCTACAAATATCTTGCAAGCCTTATGGCAATGTTTTATTTACCTGCTGAACACACTGAAATATGTATTGTATTTTTGCTCATGGCTGATATTTTCTGTCCTGCCTCCAAGATTTTTAATACCTACAGATGCCAAATGTTTCTAGGAAGCTCAGTAACTGGGAATATTATTCATATTGATAGCCTGGATTTCTTTGCAAATCTTCAAATTTACCTTACAAATGCCAAGATATATACAGTTCTCTGCTTTTGGAAGCAGTAAAGTAGGTGCAAACTGTGTGCAGTGAGATGACACATCCAAGGGTACTTCTTTGGCATCACTGTTCCTTCTTATTCCTGTTTCACTTTTCTGTCTCTGATCTTTGTGATGTGTAAGTAACATGCATGCATTAGATAAAATGAACATGGCAATGCTAGGACATGGTGGTGTCCTTGAGGATATTCCTAAGGGACTCAACAGTTTTCACACCTTCTGGGTTTGCAGTAGAGTAATTTTTCTGGCAGCCTTGCTTTCAGTTTCTTACTCTTCCCCTCGCTGGGAAGCTACTCATCTGCATATATTTTTCAGTGAGTGCAAAGCAGTGCTTTATCACTGTGAAGAAAGTCTGGCAATCAGCTCAGTGAAGTCCTTGGAACACTCAGTTTGCTGATCAAGAACACCAAGAATCCCTCCCTCCATATCAGTACTGAGGTTTAAATACTCATTACATTTCATATGATGTTGTGCTCCTGCTTTTGCCATTAAATGGCAGTCACAGGATCAAATAGGAAAGCAACAGCAAGTTATTGGTCTCAGCGGTATTTAAGTGAGATACAATCTTGTCACCCCACTGAAGAAATGTTATGTTTAATAGAAAACGTACAATAGAGTAATGCACTTGTCAGATTGTTTGAAGTATTTTATATATGTGTCTACCACTCTAAATCAGTGCCTGGCTATCGTTCGATAAGGGAGGGGCATTTCTGATTGCCTATGAGTCATAAACAGACACCAAGACTTGAAGAAGTAAGAGAGTTGGGTCATGGTGGGTTAGGCTGTTCATTTCCCCAGGTTGCCAGAACATTAGAGTAGGTATAGAAGAATAAACAGAAATAGCATGCTTGCCTACTCTCTTTGAGCGGAGCAAAGGAACAGAAAGAGACGTCTGTTGCTACACCCTCTACACCCTACTATGAGGGCTGACACAAATCAGGCTAGCAATAATTATTGTCCCACCCACTAGATGAATAAGAAATGAAGGAAGACTGACTCAGAGACATGTCACTGTGTCAACAAACATTTGTAGTAATGTGTCTCATGGCTGTGTCTTGAATTACAACCTAATCCAAAGATGTCTGGAGCTCTATAAATACCCAAGGTAATTTTGAAATGCTAGAGCAGTTATGAAAATCACTATAAATCAATGAGGAAGATTTAAAGTCCACTGTTACAGTGTGACATAAAAATTGTTCAAATAATGAAAAATAAATGCATATTCTGGAAATGAATATTCATTAGAAAAGCCTTTTTCCTTACTTTTTCTGCCTGATTAACTATGCTCTTTTTCTGAGGTTTAAGAAAGGTATTAAAGGACTCTTAGCTGTCACAGGAGTAACATAACATTTAGACTTTTGCATATAGACCATGGCAAGTGTGGAGCTGGTAGTGTCCATGTGTGACCGCTTGAGACAAACAATGTAATTACACTAGCAGAATATTTGTTAAGCTCATACATTTCATTCGTTTACTGTGACTTGCCACAAGGAATCAAATAAACAAATAAATCAAAACCAAACAAAAAAAATCAGACCATTCAAAGCCAAGAAACAATTCTTCCACCCAAAGTGACATTGTCTCAAAAAATGTTGGAGAGAAAACAGGAAGAGTGTTGACTATGAAGCTCTTGCATTCTGCCTCTAAAATTATTTGCTGGACCTGGGGCCTGGTAGATGAAAGTCCTGAAGCAAATTAAAATATGGATTAATTCACTTATAAGGATATGACTGTAAGACTGACGGGGGTAGCAGCACATTTCATGAAGCAGAGAGAATAATCTGGATCCCATTAGTGGTACAGACTAACACCCAGACTGTGGAGTCACAGCATAGTTTAGGGAAAGTGAAATGTATTAGGATCTGCAAGTGAACTGTTTCACGGCGGTAAGATACAAGTGTACTTATACGTATATATATTACCTATAATGGTTTTTTTTTTGTTGTTTGTTTGTTTTAAATTAAGAAAACAATATTATAGATGCCCCATCAGTAGACAGCATCACAGAACTGAAAAATGGTAGAGTTTAGAAGAGACTTCTGCATGTCATAGAATCATTGGAGTGGTGTCGGTTGGAAGGAATCTGTTAGGAGTCCTCTGTCCTCCTAGAAAGGAGACATCAGGCCAGACTCTTTCTGTGTTAATTCCTGCCATTAATGTGAACTGCACCACATTGCCTCATTGCTGGGGAGGCTACAAGTAAATTCCCAAGCAGTTAGAAATTCTGACAGCTTACCTGATGCACAGTAATTTGTAAAGTTGCTGTGACTTGACCCCATGTCTGGGCCTTCAGAGAAACTTTTGATTAGTAAGCAGAACCACTATAAGAGTTGAACCTAAGATAATTATTTATCCACCCTTTTGCAAGAATGAAGTTGCCAATACTAAGATATAAGTTTTGCAATCTACAGATGTGGAGAAACAACTTCAACAGTACTTGCCTGAAAATCAACCAGTGAGATTAGGCAACAGTCAGCTAGCCTGAGAAAAAGTCTTGTAATCAACTCCTGCATGCTCAATTCACACACTTTTCAATGTTATTTATTTTGGTCTTGTAAATCAATGTCAAAAATCATGTCGCAATAGTTCTACATTCAAAATTGCAAAGTCTGGCAAATCATGCTTAAAATGATAGGTGAAGATTCTACAAGGAGCTTGAGAATCCTGTTGTTTGATTAAGTTTTCACAAGAGTGGTAGAAAAACTGGTACAAAGTGTTCAGATGTGATTTGCTTTGTCATTTGTTCACGGTGGTTATCTTGTAGATATTTCTTTAGAGATGTGGCACAATTTTTTAGGTTTTCAAAAAGGACAGATTTAGAGTAGATATAAGGAATAAATTCTTCACTCTGAGGATGTTAGGGCACTAGAACAGGATGTTTAGAGAAGTTTTAGATGGAGAAAGGAAGATGAACACAACTTGAATGTTCCTGGAGAGTAGTTCAGTAGCTGCACCACAAGTGTCAGTAACATATCCCAAATCCTAATGAAAAGGAAATAAGGAATCCATCACCCTTTAACTTCTGCTCAGCCCATGCTTAGATGAAAATGTTTTCTGGCACGTGTGACTCTACTTTGCAGATTACATCTTCTGGGTGCTGAAAATTCAGTTTGTGGGAAGATTCCAGACAAAGGATATTTAAATCATTTTTCTGGCCTATTTTTAAGGCCATCCTGCACACAATTAGATTGTCATACCCTATTTAAAAATATGCTTCTAGAAAATGGCTGCAGCTACCATGTGGATGATGTGATAGGAGGGAAAGGATAAGTGAACAGCATAGAGACTATGAAGGCATTTGGCTGGCACACGGATGCTGTGGATGATGTTAAGGGAAATGAATAATTTAGGATTAGGAAACAGAGAAAACATTCACAGATCTTTTATCAAACTCTGCTTTCAAAAAGTGGCTTTTGCAGTTACATGTTTCCGCAACCAGTTATCTGGCTTGTTTTTTTGACCAGAAGCTGTTTGGGCTGTAAACTTCTTAGTGCTCTGTCTTCATACAATGCCAGACACCATGTCTACATCTAACCATGGGGTCCAGGAGCACTTGCCTCTGAGGTCCAGCTGTGTGATGTGGTGACACACTATGTCTCTTCACGGCTTGTTTTTTTAGTAACTAGGGTGTATGGGCAGGAGGAAGCTGCATTAAGATGTAATGACAGTAAAGGAACAGGGGGGCCAACGTATGCAAGATTCACACCCAAGCGCATCTGGTACTCAGTTAAGTGTGAATCAGTCCAAACTGGGATGCTTAGTCAATACCAATGTGCAAGTAGAAAATATGAATTGAAAACTGATGCGGTGCACTGCATTGCTCTCTGACTATATCTGCTCTGACTTAGTTATTTCTAGGATTTCCAAGAGTTCTTTCTTTTAGGCTTTTAGGCAAGATTCAAACTTGTGAGCCCCCATCATCTTCATCTGGCACTACTGAAATCCCCAACTACTCTCAACAGACTGTATTGCCTGGGCACCAGCAGAAATTGTAAGATTATTGCTGATGAAGTTCAGGTGGATCTTCTGATGCTATCACAATGTGCATGGGTGGAAAAAGAACTTGACTAATCCCTCAGTTGTTCCTTGCCCTTCTCCTGTACCACTCATATGTAAAAAACCTTACCCTTTTACCCTTTTGTCCAAAAAGTTGTTTCATTGAAAAAGGCAACTCCATATGAAGAAGAGATGCACTATGAAAGCAAAGGTCTTGAGGAAAAATTTTGTTGTTATTTCCCTCTGTATTTTTGCTTGGAGAGTCTAAACAGTAAATCAGTGACATATAGGAAAAAAACCATCCCTCCCACCCTTCTTTCCTTTGTCCTTTCCTTCCTCCCTTCCTCCCTTCCTCCTTTTCTCTTTCCCTCTTCCCTTTCCTCCTTCTTTCATCCCTTCTTCCTTCTTTCTTCCTTCCTTCCTTTCTTTCTTTCTTTCTTTCTTTCTTTCTTTCTTTCTTTCTTTCTTTCTTTCTTTCTTTCTTTCTTTCTTTCTTTCTTTCTTTCTTTCTTTCTTTCTTTCTTTCTTTCTTTCTTTCTTTCTTTCTTTCTTTCTTTCTTTCTTTCTTTCTTTCTTTCTTTCTTTCTTTCTTTCTTTCTTTCTTTCTTTCTTTCTTTCTCTTCCTTCCTACTTTCTTCCTTTTCTTTTTTTTTTTTTTTTTTTCTTGGTCTCTTCTACTCCCTTTTCCTGCAGCATTTGGGCTTTCTAGCAGGGAATCTGGAAGCTTATGTCTTCAAAAACGGAGGAGAGGAGAAAGATAACATGTCATAATTCTCTGATAGCTGAAACTTCTCAATTTATATCTGTTTCCTGTACAAGGAAGTCCAAGGAGCAACAAAGGAATAATAATGCATGTGCTTTCTTTTTTTCTTTAAGCAGAAACAGCATAGGTGAATTTAGGAGTCCACAAAATCAGCGATTGCTCATGAAAAATGTAGTTGGGAAACAGTTAAGTATCTTTGTCAGTGTGATCACATCTGTGTTGAATAGGCAGAGTATAAAATGTGTTGCCACTGAACAAGTATGAGTGGGTGTTTTTTGGAGTTCCCAGAAACGTAATGTCATAGGGCCTTTCTGCCCGCTAGTTCAGAACTGATTCCGATTAATGTGGGCCACAGCTCACATGGACTCACATGAATCAAAGTCTACATATGTTGCTGAGGGTGATGAGGCATCTGAGATTGCCACAGTAACAAAGGAAGCTGCATGTTAATTAGAATAAATTAATTTTTTCCCACCCTGGAGCTAAAAATGAATTCATTTGTGAATTGCTGTGCTTGAGCACAGAAGTAGGATGAGCTTTTAGGAAGCTGACCTTGATGAGGAAAATCTTCTTTTCATATGTGTAAGAAGACAAGAATAGGAATAGCAAGAGCTCTTGATTAGCGTGATCTCTGACCACCATTAAAAAACCAGTGATGTGCTTTATTGGTGGAACAATTATGTTTTTGTTTTCTCTTTCTTCTCTTTGTTCTGAGCTCTAGATAGATAAAAAAAACAAAATGGGTACAATCTGGAAAGGGACTTTTGCTCTATTTTTTTTTTTCCATTCTGTCACCATGGAACTACCATTCATGTTTCCAAAGAACTTGAAAGGCTTTTAAACAAAGAAATGAGACCACAGATGAAATAGTCTGAAATAAACAACATTGTCAGTGCAGCTCAGAGGCCTAGCATCAGAACACTGTATCTTTTTGATAAGTGATAAGGCTTTTCCTACATTTATAGAGGAACTTTACTTTTCAATCCATTTGCAATGTGGATAGTTGAAATAATAAGGATATGGGCTACTCTTGTTTTCTTGGTTGAGACAAAAAAAAAAAAAAGAAGGCATGAAATTGTGAACTTACCTTCTAAGGAAAAGAAGTCAGGATGCCCATATATGACTGCTGATTTCTAGCACTTGGAAGTTATAACCCTGAAAGCACCCAGTTTTCGAAAAGCAGGTGCTCTGCCCTCTTCCAGCTTCAGCTGCTTCAAGGAGCTTTACAGAGATCATGCCAAATTACATTTGAAAACCTTGGTATAAGCAGGTTTTATAGTCTGAGGATATCCAACAAACAGCAGCAGCAAGGATTGACACTGAATCATGCTATTTACATCTACTAATTCATACAAAAGCATCTACATCAAAACTCTCCACTTCTCCAGCTTGAGTTCAGTGTATTGGAAGACACGTACTAGTCATTTCTGAGGATGCTGATATTCTTGGAGAAACCCAAGGTGATAACAAAAATGTTTTCTTCTCCCTTCTCAAAGGGCAATAAATGGAGGCAGAATTATCCTTGTCTGGCCTTCTGGGTATGATCACAACAGGCATTTAATCTTTTGGAAGATTTTCTTTTTCTCCTTGTGCCAAGATAAGAATACTAAAATGGCTCAGAATACAGCTACAAACAATGGTTAAGTTGTGATACAAATGTTTTTATCAAAACTATTTGCCAATGTTTGTAAGGATTTAGGATTTATTTTAACAATATGAAACACTGTTTATTCAGTGTTTTCCAGTGTGTAGAATTAAAACACTTAAAGCTTCACAGGAGAGAAATTTATCCCTAAGGTAATCTGCTCTGCTGTCTGTCTGCCGACTTGCTTCAGCAATGCATTTAGCATGCCCAACATAGAAGATGCAGCAGCTGAACATTAGACCCAGTCCAGGCTGTTCCTGCGTTCATAGACAACAGTACTTGCGAGTCCAGCACTCACTTTGATGTCCCATCATTAGAATGCTGCAGCCATAGCTCAAGTGCCATTACCTTCGACACACCTTTGTTCTGCAGAATAACTTGCATTCTCAGTAAAATCCATTCCTGTACCAATCTTTATGATAATATATGCAAGACTGCAATGTCATCTGTCTAAGTAGATGCACTGCCTTTTCGGATCACACATATCCTGTTACAAGGGTCACTTGTTCCTCAAATGTGTCTGTCTGAACAGAGAGCTTCACAGCTTCTATGTATACAAAATATTAGGCTGCTTTTCCCTGCCCCAAAATTGCTACATGGGAAATTTCAATGAACAAAGGGCTGGAAGACATGGGTTGTTTAAGGCCATGTGCAAGTTAGATTGGACACTTAGCATGCTTTTGTCTTAGCTCCTGAGACTGCTTAACCTGCTTAGAGAGTTCGCATTGCTTAGTTTTTTCCCAGAAGTAAAATGCATCCACTGAATGTTGGTGTTGTCTTTCATTTTCAATGAAGACCAACAGCAGTTGGCAAAGAGATTCCCCAACTGGCAGGAAGATGCCAGCAGCAAGAGTGAAAGGATTCTGCTAGGAATAAGAGTATTGCTAGCAGAGACTTGCTGAAAACAGTATTCTGGTAGGTAAACAAAGCAACCCTGTGTTTTATGTTGCAATTCAATGGGATGAATTTTGAGATGAACAAAGAAAACATGAGAGATAATAAACTAGAAATACACCTGGAGGGATACAAACAAGACAACAAAAGTACAGGTTTTTAATATGAGATATATTTCCTGTCAGGAAATGAGCTTGTTACTCAAAAATACCAAGCATATTGCTCACAGTAAGGAAAAAAGATGTGCTTGATAGATAGAAGTAATTATAGTTGCTAGGAAGACAACAAGGCATATTATAAGGACAAAACCTGAAAATAGACGTGGGATTATGAAACAAAGAAAGATGCAAATAGAAAAATTAGACCAGAGGGTGTGTGATATCAGTTAATGAAAAAATATTCTGACATCAAACATCACATTGTATGGCTTTACTTTTGACCAGGTATATTTTTGTGGATATTTGGCTTTTGAAAACTGGGATGAAGATATGAAGTAAACATATCCTATGTGTCATGTTGAGCCAGATTAAACTTGTAAATGACTGGCTACAATAGGCAGGTAAAGATCATCATCTTTCAATAAATTCACAAATATGTCCGTTAGGACATTGATTTAGTATACTGAATGCTGCATCTTTGCAAGTAGCACTAACACATTGAAGCAACTAGAGCAAGTAAGCTCTGTAAAGCCAGATGGAGGCAGCTGAAGCACCTACAAAATCCTGTCTGGATTCCAGATTTGAGTTCATGTTTTTCTGAAATCTGGACAAACATACACGATTCTGTAGGACAAATCATGCTAATAGATCACTTTCCAAAAAAACTCTTCTCGTAATATAAGAATAATTTGTTAGCAAGAAAATCAAATGTGTAAACATGAATTTGTTATTTAGGTTTTTCTTCAAGAAAATGAGTCCTTAGCAAAATATTCAGAAATGCAAATTTCTTCTCTCTTAAGGAAAAAACATTGCTGCTGAGCAGTAATTTTTAATTCACTAACATAAAATATTCTTAATCTATCTTAATCTATCTGCACTGATCAGCACTTGGTAGATGTTCATAAAATATTCCACTGGCTCTAGAATCTGTGTAATTACACCATCATTGCTACATGTCCTTAACAAACATTTGGAAAGTCTTATAATTTTCTTTATGCTTTCTGAATGCAATAGACACATGTTTATTGCTTGTTTGGTGTTATCCAACATGCGTAATTCCTTCTTAGCACACGCCAGCCTAGGCATAGTGTCAGACGTCAGACACAGATTTGCTTTGATACTCATTACAGATCTGTTTGCGCTCTTCTGATGCTCTATCCTGGCGAGGACTCAAAGGGATCCTGCCCAGTTACACCCTGGCCAACATGGTATTCCAGACTGTTCAGTCTTAATAAGTAGACTCCTTAAAATGGAAATTACTGGGTATTACATTAGTATGGAGACAAAGTGCACCGGTTGTCCCTTGAGCCATTCATCCAAACGGTTTCTCAGTTTTTATATCTTTTGTGACAGAACACAAAGGGTAAGGAGGACAAGGCAGTGGGTTTGCCAGTGTTATGTGAAAGGAAAATGACTGGTATGCTGCTTGTCATGCAGGCAGGATGTGTCTCTGAGGGATTCTGCATTTGTTTATGGAAGAAAGAAATCATTTTCAAGTGCTGATGTGCCTACAGCCCTCACTCAGGCAAGGTGCAGGTCAGAGGACAAACCGCACTTAAGGCATTTTGCTTTACGAGATTAATTGGGATGGTTCAGTCCTAAAAAGTTGTTACAACATTGTCCAAGGCAGTTGGTCAGTATGTATGAGAGAGAGACACACACACGCACACAGATCTCCTAAGTCATAACCTAAGAAACCACAGGGTTGGCTCAGTGGCAATGTATTTGACAATGAATCCATTTGTGTTAAATACTGTGGATTATCTTCTAGATTCCTTTGGGAAAGTACAGAACGTTCCCACATAGACCTGAGGGAAACTTATCTTATTGATCGGTTAGCACCTCTGCTGTTAATATAAACATTGGCAAAAACTATATAAATACTGGAGGATTCCGAAAGGTCTGTGAGCAATTTAACAGCAAGAAGCTATTTTTAAAATACGCTAAAATGAAATACTTAATATGTCCCAGGATGCTTTGTGTGCGTGTGAGTAATTACATACAAACTCCTTGTAATGAGCAACCTGAGAAAATGTAGCTTGCACTACTTTAGAATTAATTAGTCCTCAATTAAAGCCACTTGTTCTGGTTGTGATTAAAGTTCCTCTTCTTACATTATTAACCTGCTGATATGAAAACAAACACATTTAGCCCAAGAATCAATAAGCATTTGTTTGTGAGACTGTTTTTTTAAAAATATTTCTTGTTTTCTTGGGTAAATTAGACCCAGCTCCTCCATTCTGAACCCTTGCAGCAGCTTTCTGAGCTACAGGAATGCAGAGGACTGTGGGTACCTTTGTGGCAGAGCAGCATTCAGGAGAATTATACACTATCACTTCACTTCTACTTTTATTGTCTTTGGCATTTCTCAGATCTCCTGAAACTTGCCAAATGTACATGAAGACTCTTCCAGACCTTACCATTACTGTCATGCCTTATGCTGCATCTGTAATTTAGAATACAAGGTGTTTTCTCACATTAATTTAGAGCCACATGTGCTTTTTTTAAAGCAGTTTCTTAAGAAAAGCATGCTGCTTGCACTACATAGAGGTGAATTATCCTGACATAGCAAGGTTCCCAAGTAGGAGGATTTAGGGGCAACATGAAGGAGTCCTTTCCGGGAATGATGTTTACAAGTAAGGCCCTGCCCACACTGAGATCTGTGTCTGCCACAGAGAACTACTACAGCTGCTAGGGCTGATAAGGCACTGGATAATTTAGCTGCCCATCTGGCAAGCTGTGATTTTTCTACCAACCTCTGTGGAGGAAGGTCTGATTCTGGGATGGCTGCTGTTGGCCCACCTGGAGCAGAAAAGTATTTTCAGGTCCATATGAGAGACAGAAGACACTATTAGCTTTCCTATTAGCTATTTTGTAAGAATTCAGCATTAAAAAAGACAAAGGAAATCAAACTGGGGTTTATCTGAACATCAAGCCACACATCAAGGCACTTGACTGAGCTCTGGATATGTGGCTCTCAGCCAGTGAAGAGGGGCCAGTATGGCATCTGGCCTAGAAGTTCTCTGTTCTGACTCCTCCTGCCCCAGAACAGCTTCAGGAAGGTTACAGACAAAGGTGCCTGCTAAACCTGTCTGCAGAGCTCTTGCTTTCCCATGGCTGCAGTTCATACCTGGGGCTTTATAAGAGTTTATAATAGGGCTTTAATTCACTTGATCTATGGGACTGCATGGATTGATGTCAAAGTCTGTGTTATTTTCCTTCTCAGTTCATCTTCTGATAAAATATTACTGTAACTTACTTTGATGTTCCTGTTATTGTTTCTGTCTATTTTATTAAAATACTCATAGGTCTTTGGGCATTATGAGCAAAAAAAAAAATACCTACTAGACATCTTCTATTTCTTCTCCTGTACTCCTCAAGGGTTAACATCCCTCATTTAATCTAGGCTTTTCACTCTCAGAAGTCAAGGTGAAAAAAGAACTAATGTTGCTTAAATAACTTTGAACCAGAAAAATAATATGCAGCTACTTAAAAAACAGGTAATTTCACCAAAATACACTATAAGGAGTTGCCTGAAAACATATAAACTACATGTATCTTTATTTTCCATAGCCTTAACTGCAAGACAGCTTTGTGAGGGTGGTGAGGCACTGGCACAGGCTGTTCAGAGTGCCCAATCCTTGGAGGCACTCAAGGCCCGGTTGGATGGCACCCTGAGCAGCCTGAGCTGGTGGGAGGCAACCAGCCCAGAGCAGGGGGTTGGGGCTGGGTGGGCTTTCAGGTCCTCTCCATCCCAAAACAATTCTATGATTCTATGATTCTATGTTATGTCGAAGTAGCTGCAGTAAGATTGTTTCCCTGGATCTGTACAATACCTGACCTTCATCTAAAATCATGGGGTTTAAACAAAAATGGCATAAGATTTGTCTGGTGAAAAAAAACGGGTTAGCAGTAAGTGGACTCTGTGTGTGTGGAAACTGTATGCATTCGAAATCCAATTGAATGAGTTTTTCCTGAGTGAGTATTGAATGAAGTATTGCAGAGTACCTGCTTTAGCAGGGGGCTTGGACTCAATAATATCTTGAGGTCCCTTCCAACCATTGGAATTCTGTGATTCTGCAAGCTTGATCTAAAAACAGCTCTCATCTCAAGGATGGATTGAGAGGAGAGCATAATTCATGATGAAACATGAATTATTTCTTTACTTTTTGATGGAAGCTGGGAGATATTACAAGGAAGGAAATACTGGAGGAGGAAGAAATGGAAGGGGAGAGGGATAGGTGAGAACAGAGAATGAAGGAAGGTGGGAAAAAAGCATGCAGATCTGGAAGGGGAATATGTCTTCTTACTCAGCACCACTAGTGGTATAAGACATTAAGCAGATAAACAACAATTCACTATTTAAATCCATGTTCTGCCCATGATGTATGTGCAGACCTCCCCATGAGGTCAGTGGGTGTGCCAGTCTGGGCTGTCAAAAAATATGCCGTCTGAAATTCAGACCCTGGCCTCCTGGGAGCAGCTAGATGTGGAATTTGGAATGAGTTTGACATTACTGTACAGAGCAACTGACGCTGGTGGATACATCTCTGAGGTGTAATTGTACGAGGATTTGCTTTTTCACCCTCGGCACGTGGGAAAGTCTTTCAAACTAATTGGTGTGATGGCATTATTTATGTGCGGCTCTAGGGTGCTGTTCTCATTTCTTATTCATTTATTGTCACCATCTCCTATTGAAATAAGGAGGTGTTATCTACTTTATAGATACAGTGACCTGAGTGCACCAGGGTAAAGCAGTGGATCTATGGAAGAACTGCCTTCCTCAGTGCATGGCTACTTTTATGTGGACATCAGTAGGACAGAAATGAGTTCTGTTCAATAGTTTGAGTCACTATTTCACTATTACATCAGTTAGTCAAACATTAAAACAATTCTAATAATTAAACATTCAACTGAGCAAACGTTTTAAGATCACTACCTATTTCTCAGCATCTGTTTTCATCCTGTTGGCAGCAATTGTGCTTGAAATGGTGTAACGTACATAACAGCAAAACCAAGTACTCAGCCACATAGCAAGCAGCATTCTTTGAACTCAGGGACAGTAGCAGACGGGTGACACAAGGGCTTAGAGAGGATTTCCAGAACTGATGCTGATGAAAGCTAATTGGAAGTGGAATGGATTCCGAGTAGTGTCCTTACTTTGGGAGAACCATTTGGGCTAACAGAAACCACTACTGGAAAAGATTCAGAGGAGGTGGAGGATAAGGTAAGATTTTCACAATATGCCCGGAAATCTGGCTAGTCCAAGATGCTGACAAAGGCCAACACTGATTATATCTGATGAGCAGTACCCTCAGTGTTCCATAAAATAGCTGTAGTACCACCTAAATCCTAGTTTTCTTACTAATCTTGAACACTAGATAAAATCTTGAAGAATAGAGCTTTAATCCTTTCCAAAATTTTTCTGGCATTGACACTTACCATCTGTTGTCTTCATGTTTTCTTCAGAATAAATTGCCTAATCTAATCTTCATTTGAAAAAATTCCTATTCTCAACTTTCTTGACACTGTATCAAGATACCTAATAACTATGTGTATTTTTTGCTTCCAATGTCAATCTGTCATATTTGCATTTCATGGAATCTCTCCTTATGTATAAGTCAGAAGAAGCCATGAAGCAAACAGAAAAGGCTCATGAGCTTGTGTCTTGCCCCACTTTTGATGAATCAGATGCAGGGAAGGAAAGTCCTCAATTTCTAAGCACTTAAAGAAAATGAATATAAGGGTGATCACTAACAGACTGCTCTGAGAGAAAGATCTGCTAGGAAAAAAAATAACAGCAAAGATAATCTGGCATTATAAGGCAACAATTGCAAGGAGAATCTTTATAGCTCTAAGGAGCACACAGCTCAGTTGTTCTGCAGTATGGAACTGCTTCTCAAGCAACAAGCAAGGAGATGGCAGCTGTCCTTATCCAGTGCGTTGTACATTAAATATATATTTCAACTGAACTGAATTTTTCACTCCCTTCACTCTGAATTTATGTCCTGGTGGAGCATTTAAACTGGAGGTGACACTGTGTCAGTCTCTTTCCCAACCCTGTCAGTCCACTTGCTGACAAGGATGAAAAGTGAATTGGAGAGTCATGCTGCTTCGGTTCAAGACTTTGTCTCAAAAGTAGATATCAGTGTGAAGTAGCCATGAAAGGGCTTTTTGTGCATGGCTCTATCCTGTCATAGCAGGGGTTGCTGTAAGTGAGGAAATGCGAGATGAAGTGGGAATACAGGCATGGATGAAAATGCAGACAAAATGTCAGGAATCCGTTCTTTGTATCTAAATATAGATATGAAACCAGAGCTGAAATATATTAAATAACAGTCAAGCAAAGAATTACTGGGAGCTGCCTTCCACACAGTGTAGAAGATGCCTTTCAAAATACTATGCAGCATCATTTTCAGCTGATGCTTCACGCAGCAGTATATAGGAATGCAAAATTGGGATTAGATTCACAGCTGGGATGGAATGACATTCTGCCACAGGCTTTAGTGGAACCTTGCTGATTAGCACCTACTGGGAACCTGCCCTTGTGTGCTGAAGAGCTGTGGAAGTGCAGAAAAGTTTAGTTACTGTTCTGTTGCATCCCTGTGTTGAGACATCATGCTTCTTGTGCAAGTGTAGTCCTGATCAGAATCAGTGAGAACTTGGTGTGTAGAAAAATCTTTGACATTTCAGGCAATATCATCATGAAAGAAAGAACTATGTACAAAAGGAGCTGATTGAAGCATGGAAAAAATTAGGAGCCCAGGACAGCTGGATACTTTGTTGGTGACCATGTGGATTATCACCACCAACTGGCCTGTGTTATCCATCCCTCTCCTTCTCACCCCCCCACCACGAGTGAGTGCTCACCACCATGAGCTCCTCCAGAGAACAGATGAACAGAGGGAGGAGTTTTCAGTTCTCTGCTGTGTCTTACAGTCACACTGATGTCCAGTGACCCTGGGAGGAACTGTGATCCTGAAGCAGCAAGATGGGGGAGACTTTGATGCCAGAGACAGAAGTCTGTAGCAACAAGTACAAGAGAACACAAAAATCAAGGATGGTTAAACCACAAAAATGGTTTAACTTTCATCTTCAGCTTTACTGTTGGATGACTGAAGTGAAGTTGTGTTCCTGGAACTGAACTCTCCCCTGCTGTATCATCCAGACTGTGGATGCATCTGTGTGGGCATTGCTCCCCAGTCTCTGAAGCGTCCATCATCTAGCATTAGAAGTCTTCAGAAATTGCTAATCTGTGCCTCCAAATAAGATCTAATGGCATTACATGCTACATACTCCCTAAGCAAAGACATTACAAAAAGCCTCCCTACCCAGCAGGGGAACACCACTGTTACTTGGTACCTCTGAGGTTTCTATGGCCAACAAAAGCTCAGACCAGCACTGTCTAAAAACTCTGCCAGACCTTTCCAATAGCATTGTCTTGTGCTAATCTGAGGATGAAGCACTGTAGAAACCTTTTTTTGCCATTTTGGCAAGTTGACTGAACTGGTTAATCTTGGTGAAAGATAAATACATCTTTCTGCTGCACCTGATAAAGGCAAGGATGGCTTCAACCTTGGATGTCTTAAATTGTGTGACATTGAATGGCAATAGTCTGTCTCATCACATGAGTGTCAGCTGCTCCAATGGTTGTTCCGGGCATCACACCAAGTGTAGCACTCATAAACCAGATCTGTGGTATCATTCACCCTGAGGCATTCATTTTGAAACACCTGTCTCTGCTTCTAGACAGCTACAAAGCTATGCAGTGATTTCTTTTGAAGGAAAACAAGAGTGGAAAGCAAGTGAAAATTAAGAATTCTTGTATAAAGACAGTAGTTCCAGCCAGCATGAACTAGGTCTGTGTAGGGTACAGAAAAGCTCTAAGGTGACTGTAGGACTCAATGCACCTTCTGGACTTTTCATTATTTTGTCATATTAGTATATATAATATATAGAGAGATAAGCTATCACATATATATATGTTTAGTTTTGTCTGAAATACAGAAACTAAGAAAAGAAATGAGAGGGTAAAGATTGAGACAAGGTTGTGAACATTATGATTCCCCTTTTCTGATAAACTTTGTTGTTTCATTTAGCCAACATTAAGGCTTTGCCCACCTTTTGATCTCGGGCCCACCACTAGAACAGATTTACTATTAAAAAATGCCGCTTTTAAATGATGTTTGCTTTAAGTAAGTCTGGAGTGTGATTATTTTGACTTGAGAAAATAACAGACTGTTTGTTTTAACTGAATTCATTACACATGTTTGTAATAAATCGACTTGTACAGTTATCCTGACACAGAGTGGGCCAAAATTTGAAATTGCTGCAGCCCTGGTGAAATTTCAGCACTACAAAATCAAGCAAAAACAAAGAAAACTGAAAAAATATTTTGTGAAAGCTAGTAATCAAGCAGAGCAAGGATTTAAGGCTGTTCAGCATGCTGGGGGACGGGGAGTAATAGAAACGTGAGATTGGAGGGAAGAAAGGGCTTCTGAGTTCCCAACAAGGCAGCGTCTTGCTGCCATTTATGGGGCCACAGGCCACGCTCAGCCGTCAGCCACCTGTATTTCTCCCTGGGAGCTACAGTTCCTGCTCAGACCACCTACTTAGTAAACCAAAGCCAGTTAAGACAGAGTTTAACTGCTCAGATTCAAGGTATTGAAGCAAACGGCCTGCTATCCAGGGAGCCTTCTCTGATATTCTGAAGTGGCAGACTGAAGTTCGTTACAAAATTCCATCCTGTAGTCTCCACCACCTCCACCCCGTGATCCCCCAAGGTCAAGGATGAGCACCAACAGAGCAGTGATAGGCACAGACATCTCATTATAGAAAGTCTTCTGTGGACGGTCAAAGTGGATCTCACAAAATCAGCCACGTGTTTCTCTATTAGAGCTGCTTTGCAGTGCAAGTGCTCTACCTCTGTCTTCTTTGACTTGAATGAGGACATGGTACTGAGGAATATGTCACTCTATGCCATTCACAGTAACAAGGTAGGTGGTCTCCAACATCTCTGCCTCTCTAGGTTCACCTCCTCTGCTCTCCACCATAATCCAGATGGGGTAGTTGTCTTTGCTTTACTGTGATTTCCTAAACGAGGCGATATCTTGGACATTATCCTGGTGCAGCAAGCACTGACTGATGCAGTTTTCCTTGAGTGAAAGCCCCATACAAACATTCTAGAATCAAAATGTTGAAGAGCAAACTGTTTAAAAAAAAAAAAAAAGAAAAACAACAATAAAGTTTAAAGCAAAAACACTGCTCCCCAGTGTACCTTTTTGAAACCAGAATTGCAATTGTAAATGGCATCCTTGAAATACCTGCTTTTTCCCTACTTTCCAGTTTTCATTTCTTTAATTTTCTTCTGATCTCTTTATTTCAAGGATGTTTTACATTGACAAAACATCTCTCCTGTTTCAGCCTGTGATGAGGAAACACACAGATGTCCTGAAATGACTCTCGCATTCTATCAAGAGGTTTCTCATTTTGATCCATTATGCTGCTTTCCAGTTTGTTTTTCCAACAGCTGTCCACTAAGTCAGCTGAAGATATTCACGTAGAGAATAATTTTTCATTATACAGAAACTGAGCATTGCTGTCAGGTCAGCTCCTGTTACTGGTATTGCTACATACTGTGCAGCACAAGCCAGGCTCAGACATGTGGGAGGGTACGTCAGTGGGATCATTTCCATTCCCATTTACACACATAGCAGCTCTGTGTCAACTTTGTTTATGCTTGTGGGAGTCCCTCACCCCTCAGGGTGTTGGCCAAAGCTCTACTTGCTTCCTCCATGTCTGTCATGACCACAAATAGGCGATAGCCAAGATCTCACAGGGAATCTATCTGTTGGGATAAGCATGTACATTTTGGCAGAGGCTGAAACTGAAGAGAGAGGGATGAGTGTTTGCTGGGTTGAGCACTGTGCTACTGGGTGGCAAACCAGGCTTTGTTCCTGTTGCATGACAAAGATGTTCCAAAGCTTTGATTTAAATTTGTGTTCATTGCAATGCAAACAAATGACATAACTGTCCTTACAGGTTTATATTATACCCTGGATATATCTCTTCTGCCCAAGCCAAGAGTGTTATTACTGATATAATTCTACATTTTGACACATTTTTTAAAAAAACATTGTATTATCCTCAGTATTTTTTTTCTTTTCTACTTACTGGTTTCTTCCAAAGAAGTTTTGGTATAGGTGCAGACAATTACATGTTATAATGGGAAAAACTGTACCTTTCCATACCTCAATCCCAAATTGAGTAAAATAATGGCATATTTCTTATGCATATGATTTAGGAGGCATCAAATTGGCCAACTACTTATGTAGCACTATCTCCAGCAGAATGAAGAAGTGTTTAACAATAGCACAAAGCACAACCTGCAAAGAGAATGCTGCAAGTGTATCTTAAAGCTGTACTGAACAGCACTGTTCATGGGGAACAGCACTGGGTGCTATAATGACAGTCACTATTTGGCCAGTAACAGCACTTTACTGTGTGTTGTACTGAAGATCCACTATAAGGAAGGGAACATAAATTGTATGGTGGTTGTGTGAAGAATATATCCTTCATTATTCCTACAAGAGCACACCATAGCCAGGTACTATATCTTAAGGCAAACTCATATGATGGCTTCCAGTTAAATTTCCAGTTGAAATAACTTTTGAAATGTGACTGTAATTAAATCCCTTGAAGGCTTATGGAAAAGGCATACTCCCTTCTGCAATATCTGTGGCCCCTAAAATTTTGCAATATACTGAGAGTCTATGGAGCCTTTGTTTGATTATACTAGTAATTAAATTTAAAATTTTATTAAACTTGTTAATAAAGACATAAAATACAGAGCTTCATAGATTGCTTTGATTTGTTGTGAGCTTTCACTAAATCCACAATTTCCTGGCACATGAAAACACTGTGTTTAAGGCTACTCAGGTTTAACCACGTCAATTCAAAAACAGTGACATCACTTCAAAAGGGGCAGAGAAAGAAACCAATTGGACTGCATCAGAAAAGCTCTTTCTTATGGTATGTAGTGCATCCTACATTAAACAGCTGTGTGAGATGAGGTTCAGAGCCTACAAGCACTGCTCAGCTTCAAGGCGGAGGGCAGTTCCCAAAGCCACGTGAAAGGGTTCACTTTGTTCTGGTAAGAGATCAAAAGGGCTTTTTCTGTTCTACCAGAGATAGCTGTGAAATTTTGTTCTGGAAATTGTGATGATCTCTTTCAAAGCTGAGGGAGTGTAAGATAGGGGAAGATGTATGACAGCCAAACTTCTCAAAGACAGGTCAGAGAAATTGCCCAGTCCTTCTCCTCCTGGGGGAGTTGGAGTGCCATCTGAATGAGTGAAACAACCCACTCCTTACCTTTTTCCTTCGCAATTCACTGAATCATAGGCTTGTGTCCTTATTTTAAATTTATATACCTCTCTAAAATATGACTAAATATAGAATCCAGGTTAAATTTTTCTCTTGTGAGCTTCCTCGTCCAGAAGACCAATGTTTCAAACTTTGAATAGTCTAAAAGTCTTGTTCCTCTCTCTCTGCAGAAAAAAATAAAAATAAAAAGGCCCACAATTAACATAGCAGTTCGGTTATTGTTGTGAAGCTATCAGTATAGAAAAAAAAAAAGCTCCAAAATAAATGAAAATGATGTTGAGGGTCATATGGCTTTTCTCTGTAATAATGCCCCCTCCCACGGCCAGTTTCATAGGGCTTAATTTGAGGAGATTTAATATGATTGCACATTTTAGGAAAGACATGTAAAAGATTTTCTTTTCCTTTCAAATATGAACTATAATATATTCACACTTGTGCTGCTAAAAGCACAGGTCATAAAACACAGATCCTACCAGGTGGCCTCTCTGGCTCTGTTATTATATAGCTTTCTCAGCCCAATTTTAAACATTTTTTCATTAGACATTAACATAGCTTTTGCTACTTCATACAATAGGATGAAAATTGTGTTTTTAGGGCAAGGTATAGAACAAAACTTCACAAATCTAGTTAGCCTCACAGTTGAAACTTGAAACATTTTTGGCCCTTCATGGCAGAAGAGAAAAAAAAGGAAGCAGAAGATGTATATATTCCCTATAGCCTTTACAATTTACAGAAATACAGGTTCCCAAGAGCCATCTCAAAAATGGTTTTAGTCAAATATTTATACTGCTATAACTTTATATGCTTAATGAATTTTCCCATTAAGGTTTCTGTGGTTTAGCGAGGAAAGTCCAAATATTCTTGATAATGATTGGTGAGTTAAAATCTCTTGTAGCAACACAGTGTATAAAATCTTCTCCAAGTAACTGCCTTTTTCACACATCTGGAAAGGCTCTTCATTTTTTATCTGCTGGAGTCTTACAAGGGCAGCTTATTACATAAATAAACAGAAGAATATATGTAGTCATAGAATGACTGAATTGAGTATAATCTTACAAAAACAAACCCTGTCTCAATACTCCTTTGTTTGTTGCCTTTTGGCACTATTATTGACTCTCCTGTGTGTACTGTATAATCATTACTGCCCTCAGTTTCTCCCTGATGTGAAACATGGCCAGGTGGTCAGCTGCAACAAGGCCTAGGCTTGCCTAGGAGTGCAGCTTTCTGAAACCAAGTGTGTCCTCAAAATGGGAAGCCCAATTCTCACATTCTTTCCATGCAAGTAAGAGCCCCCACTGCCATTCATGGTGTTGCAGACCCTGAAAGAAAAAAATCTGGCCAACTGGAGGCCAAATAACTTCATGGGAGCAGTTGTACGAAGAGAGTAGGAGACTCACGGCTCATTCATGGCCATGGCCACCCCAAGAAATACTTTCTGCCAGGATGTTGATGTATCACCTGAAAGGAGACTGTTCATAAGTGATTGCAGGAGAAGAAACAGAAACCAGAGGAAATTCACTCTCCGGAGAATTAGAAGCAGTCTGTAATCTCTTGCAGACCCAGCTCCTTCTGTCACACAGAGAAAATGCAATACTTTGTTCTGATCCAACGGGCACCCCCCTGTAGGGTGATCACCTCCTGCTCCATCCTTTGATAGGAAGAGAACTACAGTGCTAAGACACAAAAACCAAGGCTGTAAATGCTTATTTCATACAATGGTGAAGTGCAGCCATCAGGCCAGCTATAGAGTTATAAAATCTGGTTCATTCTCCTTATAGTACTCTGGAAACGTGGATGCACTCCCATTCTGTGCAGGGAACATGGCTTTGTAGATAGAGCAGTGGAGCTGCTGTCATTTGCCTGTCCTTTTGTCATTTCAAAAATTACATATAGCAGAGCAAAACAGGAAGTAAAAGAAATTTAAAGGCTTTACACAAAATAAGAGGACTCTAATAAGATGACATTTACTGAAAATACACTTTCTTTTCTGACTGTTATATACTTTTCTGGTTCATTATTTCTGTCATATAGCTATATCTAGTCACCCTACTACAACAAATGTCAGCTACAGAGATAGGTCTTTATCTCTTGCATTTTTTTAGGCTTGGTAAAGGGAGGGAATTGCTGGCCAGGAATGCCTTTGGAACAAAGCTCATCATTCACGGGATGAGCGGGACATTCCCGTGATGCTGACACTTAAAGTGAAAGCACAGGAATGAGGATGCTCCTGAAGGTCAGTGCTGTCTATCAGTATCCATACGTTGCCTAACGGGATTAAGTTCTATAAGTCAATGAAGTTGAAGGCTAAAAGGATTGAGTTCTATAAGTAAATGAAGTTGAACCCAAATCCCAGAAACCTGAATCTCAAAGAAGGCTGTAGTTTGTCTCCATTTGTGTATGGGCTCTGTGCTCCACCGGGTGCAGTGTTTTGGAAATCGGAGACTTCAGGCTGAGGTTACTCAGAATATGTGTGGATTTCCATACAAAGGGTGATGTGACTCTTGCTATGCTTCTGCACTGGCTCTGACAAAGGATGGGGATGTGGCAGAATGCTGTATCTGGGATGGCACAGGTTTATTTGTCTGCACAGCTCTGTGGTTTTGCTGGTACTCTGAGGAACTCTGAGACATGTGATAGATAGATACTCACTATACCCAGCATAGCAAGGGGAACCTGAAGAAAAGTCACACTGCTTCGTGGAAGGCCTGACCTACTACTGCCATAAACTGGAGACATGGGAACAAGATGGGATAGACAATGCAACAGGCGGTGCTGGGAGACACACAAGGGACAGGACACAGTCAGGGCCGAGAGCAGTGCAACTGCAAATGTAATCTTTTCTCATCCAGCCACAAAGCCACGCACAGCTGGATACCAACTCAGAGACCTGCAGGGTCCATCACCTAGGGACGAGAGCTGGGACAGACTGCATGGCAGCCCTCACAGCACCAAATGGGGAGCAGGAAGTCATGGGACACTCAGAAAAGCAACACATTTATCCTGTTCCAAAGTTAAGCCTGTTCCAAAATAGTAAATGCATATATTGAACTCAGCTTTCTACATTTACTGACTACAGAAAAGGCATCCTTTAGGGGAGAAAATAGACTGCTGTTTTGCTGGGACTCTTTAGGTGCCATGGCTTAAATGAATTCACCACAGTAACCCAGCTCCTATTGCTCTGAGTCGTCATGTGCTGCAAACAGTCCCTCCATGTACAGTCCAAGATCAACCTTGTCAATACAGTTTGTCATACATCTTATTTCATGTTTGGCATTGTGCTGGTATACCCTATCCTCCAGGTACTGCTATGGGCTGTAGCTCTGGAGAAAAATAGGTATAGGGGCAGAAAGCAGGAATGGGAGAAGGACAAATAGAGAGAAAGTGCAGACATTTATGAATACCAAATTTCCTCTGGAGATTTAACATTTCCTATACAAATAAAGTCAATGCCTTGACAGTGATGGTGGTAGAGTGGAGACACACACATAAGATGAACCTTACATTAAAAGCAGTGTAGTGAAAGTTGAGCACTGAACCACTATGAAGAGACAGCCACCATTGTCCAGACCAGTGAGTCTAATACTGGCATGGCCATGTTACCCCTGCAACACAACCAGAGGGAGCGTGTGGACATATTTGAAATGAAAAATGCATTTATGCTATACCTTCTATTCTGTCCTAACCTCTCATTTATTCACACTTTCTCTTTCTTTGGTGCAGTAATTCCAAAGTAGATGCAGTTCATTATTTTTTGTTTCTTATGCCCCAGTGAATATTTTCCCAATATTTTTCCTTCTCTTAATATCAAGTTGTTCCTTCAAAAAGGCAACAAAGGCAATCAATAAAGAATCCAGCCATATCTTTACAGTTGATAGGAGATTTGGCAAAGTTTTATACATTAATTTATGCAAAAAGCCATACTGTTTTCAGTCTCAGAGCATTCATGTGAACTTCTTTCGTAATTTTACTGAACTTAATACCTGTTCTCTTTGACTTAGAAAAACAAACATTAAAAAAATATAAGACTAAGAGTAGCATAGTTTCCACTCCAGAAGTAGTATTGTTGCTTGAAACAATTTTGCCTAAAATCAGTAGACAACTAATTTTTAAATGAAATTGAAATTAAAAAATGCAGTGGCAATATCTTTTGAGTCACTAGAGGAGCTGGGCTTAGAGAAAGTGAAAATAATTAAATTTAGCCATAATGCCCTCTGTTTAATTGACATTTACTCCAATTCTATTTTATTTTTAAGTGAACTGCAGGGAAATGTTCAAATATTGAAAAGGATAGAAGTGAAGCATTTGATTTGTCCTCATTTCTCAAAAAATGCAGGATAATCTGAAATCCTTTTCCACCAGAATGAAAAAATCTGTATGGTACCACTTACAACTGCAGTGAAAAAGGGAAAACAATTCCATGTCAGATAAATATAGGTTTTGAAATGATTACCAGGGAGTAATTTGTGGAAAGGATGAAAAACTCAGGAAAAGTGTTCTGGTATGAATGGCTGTGGCAGAATTGGTCTTTAAGCAGCATAACTTACAGTAATCTTTTTCCTTTATCATCTCCTTGGGCTGAGTGAAATAATCTGTCAGTAAAAGCACATTTTTTTTCCCCTGCAGAAACACAGGAGCTTTTGCCAAAACAGCTCTGAACTGGACATACAACAAAAAAACACAGAATAAGCTTTGCCTTACAGCATGCAGTACATAGCTTTATGTCAGCAAAATGGGCTGACATAATATTGCAGTGCTAGATAACTCTACCACATGCTCCGTCCTGATTTTGTTACCCAAACAAAAACCAAAACAATTCCCTCCCTCCATTCTCCTCCCCTTTTCATTCCCTCCCACGTTAAAAGAGAAGCAGCGGTCTGTTCAGGCTATAAAAACTCCCAGGCTTTTTGCAGCTCTCATCCGGAGCTGGCTAAGCATCCTCCCTGTGGACTCTGCTTTCCAACTATGTCCCCACCCCTTACAAGTGAGTCATTCCTCCAGGGCTCCTTGGGCTGTTTTGGTTCAGAAACCTCTGTCACCATGGGCTTCCCACCTGTGTTGGGATGGGTCACGGGAGCCTGAAGCATCTTTTGGTGACCTCGCTGCCTGCCAAATGCAAGGTGGATCCTCCGTAGCCTTTCCTCTCCAATATGATGCAAAATCCTTTTTATTTTTGGAATAATAATAATAATAAAGAAATATTCTTTATGTTTACATTTCTTTCTACATGTACCTGAAGAGAAGCTGTAGCATGGTGGGGACTGACTTTTTCTGCCACGTAACAGCAATAGAACAAGATGTGATGGCCTTAAGTTGCACCACAGGAGGTTCAGGTTGGACATTAGGAAACATTTCTTAACAGACCGTGTGGTGAGGTATTGGAACAGGCTTCCCACAGAGGTGGCAAAGTCACCATCTCTGGAGGTGTTCAAGAAACATACAGCTGTGGCACTGAGGGATGTGGGTTAATGGGCAGGGTAGGGGTGGATTCGTGGTTGGACTAGATGATCTTAGAAGTCTTTCCAAACGTAACGATTCTATGATCCTATGATTTCAGGAATTTTTAAGATTCTGTTCTGCTGAATTTTTCTCAATCACTGGTGCCGATCAGAAAATCTTATGTTACAGCCTTCCCTTCCCTTCCCTTCCCTTCCCTTCCCTTCCCTTCCCTTCCCTTCCCTTCCCTTCCCTTCCCTTCCCTTCCCTTCCCTTCCCTTCCCTTCCCTTCCCTTCCCTTCCCTTCCCTTCCCTTCCCTTCCCTTCCCTTCCCTTCCCTTCCCTTCCCTTCCCTTCCCTTCCCTTCCCTTCCCTTCCCTTCCCTTCCCTTCCCTTCCTTTTCTATTGGAAAACATAGTTTTTTTGAAACCAGAAGGCCATTTACTAAATCATTTTTATCTTTCGTTTTGAAAATGAACAAAGAAATCTCTGTATCATTTCAGACTTTTTATGATAAATCTTTTGTGTTTTTAATTCAGAATTACCCTGAGTTTACATCATTTTTCTCCTCTACATGTTATATTTTTATAAAAAAAAATCTGCAATAAAAATAAAACATTTTGTCCAAAATCAACAATATATGTATCTAACATTCTTTTAGATGCATTCATTTCTAAGTGATGTTAGAAGGATCCATGCCTTAAACTCTGCTGAAAAAAAATGAAACTATACATAGAATTTCAGAAAATATGTACATCTCCATATCCTCTAGAAATGTCTGAGAACAAGGGAGCTTTTTAAAACACTCTCCACTATACAGTAATGTTGCACAGCTCTTTGCTCTGTTAGATGATTCTAAGCAGATCCATGTAGAATCTGAATACATGGAATCATGTAATGACTTGTGTTGGAAGGGATCTTAAAGCCCATCCTGTTGCCACCCACCAGATCGGGCTGCCTGCCCAGGGCCCCATCGAACTTGGCTTTCAATCCCTCCACGGATATCCACAACTTCTCTGAGTAACCTGTTTCAACACCTCACTGCCTTCTGTGTAAAAAATTTCCTCCTAATTTTTAATCTAATTCTCCCGTCTTTTAGCTTAAAATCGTGTTCCATTGTCCTATTACTATCTATGCATGTGAAAATTTGGTTCTTCAAATTCTGGAAGACCAGAATGAGGTCTCCCCAGAGACTTCTCAAGGCTAAACAAGCAGAGGGGAACAAAAACCTCACGCTCCCTGCTTGCCATCCCTCTTCTGATGCAGCCCAGGATACAGTTGGTCTTCTGGGCTGCAGGCATACACTGCTGGCTCATGTCAGTCTTTTCATCCACCAAAACCCCTAGCCCTTCTTTGCAGAGTTGCCCTCAATGAGTTATTCTCTCCGTCTGTACACATATCTGGGGTTGTCCTAACTCAAGCACAACACCTTTCACTTGGCCTTGTTGAACCTCATTAGGTTAACATGGGCTCATTCTTCAAGCTTGTCCAGGTCCCACAAGATGGCATCCGTTCTTTCTGTTGGATCAACTGCATCACTCAGCTTGGTACCGTCTGCAATCTTGTTGAGGGGATGCTTGATCCCACTGTCTGTCATTGATAAAGATGTTAAAAAGCTCTGGTCCTAAGACAGATCCCCGGGGAAAATGTCAGAGGACAAGGGAGCTTTTTACACCCCTCTCTGCTTTACAGTAGCCCTACATAGTGCTTACACAGCTAGGTGATAGTAGGAGGATCCATGTCCTCAAACTCTACTGAGAAAAGGAAATTTATAAATAGATTTTCAGAAAACATGTGATTAGTGTCTCCTTCCAAGAGTAGTAGCTGAGCACAGAGCATACAGTCACTCCAAGAGCCGTGCAGGTGTTTGGTACCAGAAGCATTTGGAGCTCCTGGGTTGCTGGGAGCATGATGTTCTACCATACTGTACAGCACTGCTGGAGATGACAGTGGGTTTGAAGAGTTCAGATTTTAGGTAAGACCATCAATTTGCTATTTGGACTTTAAATGTTAGTTTTGAAATACCACAACCACCAGATGCAAAATGTGGTTCAAACAGTGATAACAGAGTGATGATGCATTTTCTAGTTTTATTTTCAGTCTTTGTCATTGGCTTCATCCAGGTCAAGAACTGCCTGCTCTCCTGGTGGCACAAAAGTCTGCCAAGTGCTCTGTCTAAATCAATAGCAGGAGGATCACGCACTGAGTGGAGTCAGATTGATTTGGCAAATCCTTGGTCTATGTGGGCCCAATAGTGAAGATGGGGAAGCTGCAAACACTAACCATTTTTTACCTACATTTTCCTTTGGATCTCATCCATAGTGACTCTCTGAGACACAATTATGTTGCAATCAGTAGACCTTACAGGCTGTGCTTTACTGGTTTTATCGCACAAAAAAAGGGTAGGCTTGTTCTAAATGTTGGGTTTTGTGTTGTTTGTTGTTGTTATTGTTGTTTATTTGTTTGTTTTGATTTTTATTAAGAGGATGAGAGTGTTCAGAATTCAAAGCAAAACTGTTTTTACCAAAAAAAAAATATGCTTGGGAACTTTTGAATGGCCACAGAAGTCAATTTATAAAAGTTTTATCATCACCAGAGGAGTTATATTTGCCAGCAGAGCAGAACTTAATCATCAATTTTACTTTACAAATTTTGCTTTTTACTATGTAACGCAGGCAGGGAAAACCCTCGAAGTGTTCCCTGAGCGGGAAGCGATCCTGAGAGAGAGAAATGTTGTGACTCATCTCCACAGCAACCCAGGGGTGATGACGTGAGCGCTGCTCTGGCTTGTTCTTGTTTAGCAACAACTGTACAATACGTAAATACACGTTTGGTGGCTAGGGGATTACAGAGACAATGATGAATTCTTCACAGATCCTTATCTATCAAACTAATTAGTAAACCTGGAGGATGACAAAGATTATTGGTAACCAATGTGGTTAACAATTTGAGTTGATGCTGATTTGCTGTTCTAATTTTTCCTTCAATAGGAAGATAAGAGACTATTGTTATTTATTTTTTAGGACACGGCCTCTGTTGACAAATGTGAAAATTTCTGCCTGTTCAATAACCCCAGTCTGGTCTGTGATGGAGGTGTGATGTGAGACCTGCAGCCTCAGAGCAATGGCCTGTCCACAGCCAAAAAAGCAGAAGGCAACAACAGTTTGCTGTGAACCACAGGGATATTTTGCATGTCTGAGCTCACCTGTACACATGTACTTGTAGCCACAATATACACTGGGGCAAGAACAGGCTTTTCACAACCTACTCTACCCAGCACTGATGAGGCTGAACCTGAAGTGCTGTGTTCTGGGCTTCCCAGTACAGGAGAGAGCTGGACATACTGAATAGTGTCAAAGGGAGAGCCACCTAGATGATGAAGGGACTGGAGCACCAGGGCTGTGAGGAGAGGCTGAGAGAGCTGGACCTGTTCAGCCTGGATAAGAGGAGGCTCAGGGGCATCTTATTAATATCAATCTATACCTGGAGGGAGAGTGCAGAGGATGGAGCCAAGCTTTTGTCAGTGGTGCCCACTGATAGGGCAAGAGGTTACAGGCACAAACTGAAATGTCAGGGAGCACTTAACTGTGCAGATGACTGAGCAGTGGCATACACTGCCCAGAAACTGTGGAATGCCCAGAAACTGTGGAATCTCCTTCTTTGAGATCTCCAAAACCTGCCTGGACGTTGCCCTGGGCACCCTGCTCTGGATGTCCCTGGTTGAGCAAGCGTTGGGCCAGATGGACCCAGAGGTACTTCCCCACCTCGGACATGCTGTGAGTCTGTGATTCTGTGAACTCCAGTCAGTATATTTCACTATTAAATATGGGAAATTCATTTGATGTCTAGTAGATAATAAAGACTTCTTTACAGATTTTGAATTCAAGCGAGGAAAGTTATGCCCCTGCTGTGCAGTAGTAACAGGATAGTTTGGTTTTTATTGTTGTTGCTTTAAAAAAAAAAAAATTCCAGAAAGAGATTTCTTTCTTCTTTAAGAGAACCAAGCCCTTCTGTCTCAGCTATCCCTACTGCATTTCTATAGTATCTTATCACTTCAGCCTGTAGCATTTTTCCATGTGCCCAAGGCCACCATGAGTGTCACACTTTTTTGGCCACATTTTGCCATGCCATGTGCATATATTCATCTGGGTGGCTAATCAGACCCATGTGGAGTCTGTCTGCTCTATAACTGAGTCATAAATGCCAGTAAAAGCTGTGATGGATGCTAAGGGAGGTTCTCCATTCACTCAAGTAGGTGTCACTTTCTATTTTATACCTATTACCAAGCTTGAAGTCTCTGAGATCAGTATGTTCAAGATGAAATGTTCGAGTTTCTTTTGACTCTGGAGGCAAGAAACACAGTTTGATGAGCCATCACTTAGACAAATTTGCTATGGCATTTTCTATGTTGCTGTGACCAGAAAGTCTCTCCACTGATAACAGTATTCTTTTAACTATTCTTTTGACCATTTTTGCTAGATTACCTCTTTGTAGTTGGACAGACTTACTCCCATCTCCTTGATGGAGGAACCAGCCATACAGCAATGAATATACTGATTTCCTGGGAGTAGCAAAAGAGTTTAAAGCATTTCCAAATCATTACATGTGGTAAGACAAGTAAGAATGGGGTAGACAGTTATTTGTAGTGAACTGTGGATCAGTTAGGAAATATCAATCAGCGGTGTTAAAACAGAATTCTGCTGAGGACAGAGTAAGCCACGAGCTTATCAGAATCTGTGGCAGTCTCACAGATATATATAATGCCTCAGCGAAACGCACACAATGCTAAGTTCTCCACCACAGCTAGGAGAAATGAAAGTCACCTCCAGACTGAAGGAGGATCTTTCTAAATGAGAGCAATCTGGCAGCTCTCCTGGAGTAAGAAAGTATCTGGCTGCACAGCAATCAGGAAAGCTTATTTCCCAATTTGTCTGGCAGTTGGATACACAAGACATGCTTCATTAAGAAGTATCACTAGATAGGGGTGTACTTGCTTCTTGAAACTGAAAATAAGCATAATTCCTGTTACTTTTAAGTAAGTATCAGTTTTCTCTTGAAATTTAGCGGAGGTCTGGTAACAATTACCATATTTTAATGATTATCAACAAAGGGAATATCTAAATCACAATAAGTTTTTTAGAAAATAGTTGGTGGTTCTGGAAGTATAAGATTGTATTTGTCTGATTTGCATCAGTTTTCAAGGGCCTGATTTTCAAAGGTTAGAACGTTCAGTGTTTCCAGAGAATGAGATGTCTTAATAACTTTGATGAAAACCCAGGAGACATTCAGAAGCATAAATTCAAAAATCTTCGTCTTGTATATGCTTTTTTTTTTTTTACCATTATCTTCCCATTACTACAAAATAGACTGTCAGAAACATCATTTGTGATCCCACCACAGTCTTCTTACCAGCCCTGTAAGTTCAAGTAGCATGTCAACTCCTCCCCACCCTGCCCAGAAAAATGAGATTGGAACTAAATTTATGAGACACTTCTTCAATGAAAAGTTAAATTTTTGTGTTGGGCTAGACGACTTCCTGCAGTCCCTTCCAGTCCAGACTATTCTCTGATCCTATCAGTGTGGGAGCTTTGTCCTTTCCAGTCCATTTTGTATTACTTTATCCATTTCCAATATGCTCAGAAAAGAGTCCTTTCAGCTTACTGCTGAGAGCACTGGCATGAAGGTTGCCCAGAGAGGAGGTAGATGGCCATTCCCTGGAGACATTCAAGGCTGGGCTGGATGGGGCTCTGAGCAACCTGATATAGCTGTTGTCCCGATAGTAGGTGTCCCTGTTCATTGCAGGGGAGTTGGACCATAGTACCTTTAAGGGCCCCTTGCAACTTAAATGATTCTGTGATTCTATGATTCTAAGCATCTGCTTAAAATGTCACAGGTAAAAGGCAGGATGTTTAGAGTTGGATCTTACTATAGTGAGCAGGAAATGATAAACAAAAAAGTGGAAGACAATGAAGATCTGCGGACACACAGACACAAGGATACTGAATGAGTCAGAGAAGGTTAGTTTGGAAAGATTGACATGAAGCTATTAAAAACTTCTGAAAATTCACATTGATTTAAATAGAATTCCAGACCAGCCATAGACACCACATGTCACTGTTGTACCATGCATTCCCTACACTCCTCTTCTGTCTCCAGGTTCACTTCTAATGTGCTTCAGATCTTCAGCTTATGCTTTCAGCCCTCAGAGATCTGATGGCAGTGGCTGCTCTCCCCTGTCTCTGCCCCTACTACTGCCCAATTCAGTTTCCCATTTGCACAATGGAAAGTCTGCACAGTAATTTGCTCAATGTATAATACAAAAGTTGAGGTGGATAAAGCAAATTACTGTCCATCCACAGTGGCTAAGTATGCCATTGAGGGAACATGCTGGCCTCTTCACAAATGTGATACAGTGTGGGCTTTTCCTACTTAAATTAATAGATAACAGCACTATTGGAAAATCTAAGCAAAGGCTTAACATCTTCCAAGATCATAAAGATACAATCTCAAACAATCACTGTTTTTCACTTTTAATTGTGTTTAGACAGTTGCTTTGAGGAGCCTTATGACTCTGTCAGGTAGTCAAGTTTTGTAGGCAGAGGTAATATCATTTCATAAGCCAACAAGCACAGCTGAAAAACAAAGGATGAAAAGAACTTGTGGTTCAGATATAGATAAAGGATTTCCAAGCAAAGTTAACAGGAAGTTTAAATAGTATGAGACAAAGAAAAACAAACATGCTTTCGTTAACAAGACCGACAGTGTTACACTATAAAAAAATTCTCCACCGATTTGTCACCATGCGATTTTATTTTCTCCTGTTCTGAAAGAACTGCATCAAAAGCATATTGAAAAGGAAAACGGCAGTAAGTGAAGAAGTGAAGAACAAAACTAATATTTGCTTTTTTGAGGAAATGAGGGAACTAACATCTCTATGTCCAGTACACCTTTCCTAGCTCTTTTTGCACATTTCTTTCCTGACAATGGAGTCGAATTTTTTTGGGAATAAAAGCTTATTCATTTTTACAAGTTTTTTATTTCATTTTGCTTTTACAAGAATAAGATCTTTGAACATCATGTTATGAACGTCATGAAGTCTATAAAGCATCTGCATCCAGTACCCAAGGAATCCAAATTCCTTCTTAGAAAGAGCCCTGGATTTATTACTGTACCTTGGAAAACAAGTCCCTGAGGATAGCTGACCCTTGCCATTTTATGGCTCGCCAACTCTTTGACAGCTGCTTCTGGGTGGCTGCAGGTTGTGACACAAATGTTTCTTCAGTAACCATTTACCTCTTCCCTGGTGGATTCCATTTCCTTAATGTATCCCTTGCTTCAATGGAAACCCAGCCTATGTAAGTTTGTGAAGTCATGGGGGAAAGGAAAGTAACTGACTAACAAAAGAGCCCTAACAGCTTCTAATTCAGCTCTTTTTTTTTTTTCTTTCTTTTTTTTTTTTCTTTTTTAAATTCTTCCATAACAGAGAAAGTCTCAACACATTCACACTGCCTATCGGATGTTTGTCCTGCCTTTTCCACATAGGTACTATGCTGAGTGGAAACCAGGAATGTTAGAAAAATTTATTCTTAAAGCATTTAACCGAAAACTAGGTCAGAATCAGTCACACTTGCTCACTTTGCTCTGTTTAATCAGATTCAGATGAAATGATGATTGGCAGTCTTCTGCAGAAGCGTTGTGAAATGTATTGATGAAAAGTTACGAAGAATTTACCACATTTCAAGAGAAGCTTTGCCAATGATCTTTATGACTTCAGTCTATATAAGTGTTTCGAGTAAGACACTTCTCCAGAAACTCTTAGAATTATGTGTAGTTTATCTGTTATTATCATGAAAAGTTCTCACTTTTTATTGCTGTAGGAGCTGTTTACATCAGAAAAGAGGGTCCACAACAAGGGAGACATCCCCCTGCACTGATGGTAGGGGAGAACTGTTGTGTGGCAGTTGTAACACCCTACTTCTTTATCTAGCATTTTTCACCAGTTGAACTGGAAGCATGTAACGTTATGAAAAAGAAACAGTGAAACATCTGCTTTAAATGATTCTGTCAACCTCTTCGTGGCACAGAAAACTCTTGTATCAGAAATAAGCCCCCACTCCCGAGTCTTTTCCCTCAAGGTGATTGCCCAGATGCAAGTGGTGCACCAGAGATCTCAGTGGGACTTTGCACATGAATAAGAGCTCTGTGACAATGTGTTTATAAAAAAGGGGTAGGTTTAAAAACACACTGATAATTAACTGCTTCCATATCACCTCTTTATTTTCCTTCGAACATCTTTCTGCTATTGCACGCTATGTTTGCAGGGTAAATAATTTATACTGCAATCAAATTACACTTGAAAAGGAGTACAAGGTCTCAAATCTGTTTGCATGTCTTTGAGAAATTATAATATAAACATGAAAAGGAGGTGAGTTACAGCTAATTTCTCATTTCCAGGTCTGTATTCAATGTTGTCTCCAACGTTACAGCTGAACTTCTAAGTAGTCAAGAGATTGGAAGAGGCTTATTTCCATGAATATGCGTTCAAAGCTGGTCCATAGCTGGGAAAAGTCAGATCTGTATGTACTTTTTTCCAAAAAGAAGACTTTCAACTTCAAAAATCCTGACAGACTTAAAACTGTTGTCAAAATGTCAGATTGGAAAAAAAATCCTTGGCTATCGACACTTCATGCTGTCAGATCAGCATGCATCTCAGATCAGATAATTGCTGCTAGTGAAAACGCTGTCAGTGGCAGGATTACTTTCATATTTTTTCTAAGTTCTCAAGCAAACAGCACTACAGCTACTTTTTTTACAGATGTGCTTTATCATTTGTTTTTCTTCTTTACTCATTGAATAAGGTGCATTTTAACTTGGCCAAGTCAATAAATCAGTAACATTGCCATACTGATATGGTTCCTGTAGCAAGAGAATTATATGTTATCAAACACACATGTTTGTGCTAGTGCATTCTCATCTCAGGGCACAAGCTTTATGGGATCTGATCCAATCAAAAGCCAGTGGGATAGTGAATGTATGTCTTAGACACTTTATGATTAATGGTAAAGAGGCCTAGAAATATTAGCTTCATAAACAGACTTTGTAAGGAATATGCGTTATTAAAATATACTTGTCAATGCCCTGTTCTAATAATAAATGTATAACACGTTGGTGATATATGAAGTGATGGCAAAAGGCAATGATAAGAGAGATGTCATAGCTATAGGATTACATTAGGTTGTTTGAGGAGGGCTACACCACACTGGCAGTCTCTATAGATGTCTTGGCTGTAAAGGAGGACAGCTGTCATCATTCATACCTGTACTTGACCTGGCTCTGCTCCCGTACAGGCATAAGTCCTTGCACATGGCTAAGACTCCTTCCAGAGGCCAGCTGAATTTCTATAGCACCTAACTATGGTCCTTGCCTTGTACAAAGCTCATTGACATGCCTAGAGATTTAATTTCACTTGTAAATTATGTATGGTGCTAGGGCTGGGTCCAGAGGGTCTGGAAAATTCTGGCTGTGCTGGTTTTATTCGTTAACAATTTATGAGTCTGGTGTACTTGATCTAATTTCAGGTGGATAAGTAAAACAACTCTACCCATCACCATCATGTTGGCTTTGGAAAAATAACAAATCATTTGAGGGAGCATAATATGTGTTCTGGCAGAGTTGTATGTGATCATAACATCAAAGCCATTAAACTGTTTATTCATTTTGCAGTGAATATACAAGAACCTTAGTTACAGTGAATAGGGCAATTCCACTGATTTTAATGACAGCAATATTTACTCTGTTTGAGGCTGGTTCTGGTCCACCCTAAGATCCTCCTTGTACGTCACAAGAATCAGACATACTATGTTGTGATTGAACTTGTTGGCATTCAGAAATTAGGAAGTTTTAATCCAAAACATTTTTTAGAAAATATTTTTAGTAACCTAAAAATGAGAACTTTGAATATAGGAAATACAATAGAAGAGGAATAATCTTCTGTATTGCTATTTTTTTAAAGGACTTTTTAATAAAAGTACTGTAACTTATGCTTGAGGTTTGGAACCCTTTAAGCAACAAGCAGCAGCAGTTAAATTTCTTTCCATTGTGGCCTTTAAAAAAATTATTACTTACTTTCATTGCATTGCCATTAATTAGCTTACATGCCATTTAAATGGAGATTTTATGATTTAAATCACAGTGTAAAGCCTGGTGCTCATTAGAAAATATGTCTGCCCCATTCAATTGCAATTGAGCTGCCGCCTGACTGGTCTCAAATCCAGTTCCTGAAATGTTAGTCCACTCAGTAGTTTCCCCTGACACGGGAAAATAGGTTCCAATTTGCTTTCTTCATGACAGCACTGTCTTGAATAGCCCACATAATAGGGTCCTTGCTTTTGTCTCCCTTCCCTTCCTGTTGTGCCCCCTTCCTTTAAAACCCTCCACCTTCTCAGTGCTGTTCCTACTGTGGAGGCGTCCACACTAAGCTTTCAATCTGTGAAATTTTGTGGGTTAAAAATACTTCCTTTTTTAAAAATTCAGACTGAATTATTTAATTGAATTAATTTTTATATTCACCTTGATCCAATGGAAACAGACTTTGGGGAGAGGGATTTGGTGCTTGTGGACTGAGAGGTAATCTTTGTTTCATGCCTGCTATTGAACAAGTGTACTTTTAATTATTGCTAAGGTCAAGATGCATTAAGAAAAAAAGTGAAAATGTTATCATAGAATCATAGAATGGCCTGGGTGAAAAGGACCACAATGGCCATCTAGTTTAAAGCCCCCTGCTGTGTGCAGGGTCGCCAACCAGCAGACCAGGCTGCCCAGAGCCACATCCAGCCTGGCCTTGAATGCCTCCAGGGATGGGGCATCCACAGCCTCCTTGGGCAACCTGTTCCAGTGCCTCACCACCCTCTGTGTGAAAAACTTCCTCCTAATATCTAAAGTAAATCTCTCCTGTCTCAGTTTAAAACCGTTCCCCCTTGTCCTATTACTACCCACCCTCGTAAACGAATGAAAAAAAGGTGTAGGGGCATGAAGGAGAGGGAGAAGCGTCAAAGCACAGTTAAACAGGAATGATTTGAGCACCTTTGCCTGAAGATTCACAAGACAGTTATGACTGCATTAGGACAGCTATTCATACCGTTGCATTATCAGGACTCAGACAACAGTATTCAAGGTCCATTGCCCATAGCAAGGCAGATCACAGACCACACTTCTTCAGATCTTAAAGTTGTTCAGCCTACTAAAAATCCTCTTGTGAAGAAATTTTTTTCTTTATTTTTCTTCTTCTTTATTTTTTGTTTTTGCTTTTGCCTTTTTCTTTTATTTCTTTTTCTTTTTCGTTCCTTTTTCTGTTTTTTTTTCCTTTCTCTTTTTCGTTCTTTTTTCTGTTTTCCTTTTCTTTTTCTTTTTCTTTTTCTTTTTCTTTTTCTTTTTCTTTTTCTTTTTCTTTTTCTTTTTCTTTTTCTTTTTCTTTTTCTTTTTCTTTTTCTTTTTCTTTTTCTTTTTCTTTTTCTTTTTCTTTTTCCTTTTCCTTTTTCTTTTCCTTTTTTTTTCCCTTTTTTCTTTCTATTTCTCTTTTTCTATTTGTAGAATTATTATGGCAACTTCACCACCCAATCCATTACTGTAACTACAGGACAGGTAGTGTTATGATGCACTGCACTGAAATATAATCATTGTGGGATTGAAATACATTTTCCTTTAGACAAAAGCATAAATGGTTTACACTACAGTACACGAATAGATCCTTGAAATACGTATTTGATTGCTTTTGTGGCTTAATCACATATGTACACACCTTGGTTAATTTGGGATTAGTGTGTACGTGTGTGTGCAGAGCAGACTCAATAAAATACAGCACTGAATGAAAAGTAAGCTGCAGATTTCTTTCATTAATCTATTTTAGACGTTGAACACTACCATCTGTTTTGGAGGCAGAAAAGTAAGTCGTCCAGAGAAATAACTTGCCCTGGAAAAATCACTTGCTAACTCTCTATTCATTAGAGAGTGATTTATGCACAAAATCTTAACGCTTCTAAAATCTTTGATATATTTGTTTTAGAAATTTTTCTGGAGAAAAAAAGAAAAAAAAAGAGTTAGAAGGTCAGCAATTTTGTTCATCTAGCTTATGCAAGCAGTGAGCCTATTTACTGAGACTGCATTTTTGTTAAGATGTTCTGGACACACTATATAGTTCCTTTTATTTTAGGTCATTGCAAAGGCAGCTGCCTCATTTTGATCAGACCCCATCAGAATGGCCTGTGACTCCATCTGTGCCAGTAAATAAAGCCGTACCAAAGAATGCTCTGAACACAGGAGGTCAGTAGTCTCTAATGTCAGAATGTTAGAATAGTCCATGACACTGTGTTGGTTGGAGTCATCTCCCAAAAGTATTGGGAGTAGTGCAGATCAGGGACATTTCCATTTGGTGCAGGGAGTATGCCCTCCTTGTTCCAGAAGTGTGCTTAATAACACAGCCACAGCCACACCAGGCACCTTGGCATTAAAGCCAGCAACTGGCCCTGTACAGTTTACCGCTGCAAATGCAGTCATATTATCCCCAATGATTCTCTGCACTTGCTTGTGCCTCTATCTGTTCTTTCTCAAGCTAAAGGCTAAAAATTCTCTGGGGAAAGGAGTTTCTCTTTGTTCTCTTTGAGCATGTAGCACACTAGGATCCTCGTCTGTGACTGTGACCCCTTCTGCATTCCAATTAATAAATCACTCTAATTCTGAATAATGCTTGAGACAAGGGTATTGTAAAGAACAGTTTAGAAAAGAAGATATCAAAAGGCAGAGAATAAAGCAAACACATATCTTAACCACTGTGGGAACCATTTATTCACTTAGACTTGCTCTCCATGGACAGATATGGTTGGTCACAGAACAAGAAACCAAAGGAAGATATGAACATAATTTTCATCTTTTGATATCTATTGAGTCTGGTAAGACTCTCGATGCAGTCATAAAGAAGTCCCTCCCTACACTGTATGTGAGGAGTCTGGAATGAAGGGCTGGTTGCCCTTAGCTTTTCTAGCATTATTTCCTTATTTCCTCCTGACATTACTGAATACAAACACTTGTAATTACGTTTAGGAGGGAATCCTACATTCATGCAAAGCAACATGGGATTCTAGCAGCAAGAAAAATACATCTGGACAACTTGGTAACTTCCCAAACTTTAAAATATTAAATCTGTGACTGTATTTCTTTCCAGTCCATGTGGAAATCGTCAGTCTAGAACTACAGAGGGCTGGTGTTGACAATTTTGATGCATTCAGGGCACTCCCAAACATTACAGATGTACTGATGCACCAGTTAGAGTTCTGACGTTAAGGAAAATGTATAAATATTACAAACAATCTGATTATAAACTAGCAGATATGAACAATTCTTGTGGGAAGTGTATTGTTGCTGAAGGCAAAGAAGTTATAGTCCAGAAGTAATTTGACATGAGAAAGTGACTCTGAAGCCTAGTACAGCATATCTGAGAAAACTCATTAGTTCTTGAAAAGATACTTGGGAAAAACTTAACTGTTTTGTCTAAGGGATAAAATTTTTTGGCAAGAGCAACGCATGAAGAAAACTAATTATATCATACATAGTGTCAGGGAGGACCTTTTTCTGCACTTTGTTTCAGACATATAACCTATTATATTCAATACATAGGAAAACAGTATTTTTCTATGAGAACTGAGATGATGACATCAAACACAGTGGTAGGATTATTTTTTAGGTCCTAATTAATTAATTAGGTTAAGTCAGTGGCATTTCATAGTGTATAAATCAAAGGACCTTTGTCTATCAGGCAGCTTTAAAATCTACCTTGAAGACATTCCTTTTTCCCCCTTCAACATCAGTTTTAGTTGTTTATATCCCAGAGCAACACCTTTGTGAACAGTCAGCCAAAAACAAAAGGAAAGTAAGCAGAAGCGACATCTCAGGCAATATTTTCAGACATTATATGTCCAGACAGTTTCACTGACTTCAGTCTACTTTACCTTTAAGTCTTCCTGGGATTGCCAGAGTACCCGGAAATATCCCTCTTTTGTGGGAGGCTGCTCTGGACTTTCCCAGTTTTTACTATGCCATTGATCTGATGGATCTCTTCCACTACACTTGGACTTCTAAGTTAAGAGTCTGGGCTTTCCTGAAACTTATCCTTACCTCAAATATAAGTTACTGATCTGAAGCTGTTGACCTATGCAATAACTGTGAATTCATTTGTAACAGAGACATCAGCTCCTAAAGTCTTTTGATTATGTTCTGATGCAGAAATGAATGTTTTTAGCCATCACAGTTAGAAAAGGTGCTTAGAACAGCATGCATTTTCTACATCTCTTAACAACTGTAAACTTCAAGCTCTGTTACTCTGGGACACTCCAAGAAAAGTATTCCATGAGTGATGAGTGAATATGACAAAAAATTAATATATTTCGGGTTGCACATCCTTCTAAAGCTATAGAGACTTAGGAAGGACCACAGTACAGGAATCAACACAGTAGGCCCATGAGACTCTGCAACAGAGTATTCAAGTCACCCCAAATTAGATATGCATGAAGTGACATATTCAAATTTTTATTCAAATTTATTCAAAGATTTTAGGCAGTTACATAGCATTTTAGTGAGTAACATAATTTTGATTAGAATGGATTTCCAGAGAGGCTGAAAAATCACTTCACTTGCTGAATATTGTGGATATCTATCAGTTCATTACTTCTTTGTGTGTGTGATTTAAAAAACATATTAGGACAACTAAAAAAAAGAAGAAAAGATATGAGTCATAAATATCCATCCTAACCCTCTTCCCATTAGCCTTTTCACCTCCAGTCTCCTATGAAAATCAGGAAACTGCAGATGTGATTGTCTGTCCTGAACAGGTAGTGTGGTTTCTTTTTCATTTTCCATGACACCAGAAGTTATGGATGGAGTCTTAATTAGTCTACATATGATAATACCTTGGATATTCTTCCTCCTGTACCGAAATAGAAATAGATATGTGAAGTGCTGAATGTTCCTTATTGTCATTAGTAAAGGGCTATTTAAAGTAAAGTTAATTTGGCTTCCATTTGTTGTTGACTGCACTTGCTGATTGTGTTTTCCTGCTGCCTTTGCCAGCCTAATGACTGTGGGCTGTGGTGGTGAGGAAGTAAAGTTCATTTACTTTATAACAAGCATAATAACATTCTTAAAGGACATATTTTGAAAGAAAACAGGCCATTGTGAGATCAGATTCAAGCAAGTGGGCTGTTCAGAGTCTGCATTTGCCTCTTTGGTCGTACTGAACATGCATGCCAACATCTACACTGGAAAACACATGTGAGTCCATGGCAGTGGTAGGGCAAACAGCTGCCTAACTCAAGCCCACAGGCAAAAAAATACCATGGGAAGTTTAATTTTGAGTTTTCGCCCACTTATTGGAAAATACAGTAAAATAAATTGAATTACAGATTTTATACTTTGGCCAAAGTTTTCACAACTGCCTAGGAGATTTGGATATTAAGTTTGTAAGGTTTAACAGGGATGGCGGGCCAACATCTTAACACAACTTTGGAGATTTCAGTCAGAATATGTAAGGGAAATATATAAAACACGTAAACATTAGACGACTGCCTTCTTCTACCATAACCATCCTGAAGCTCTCATATACAGACTGATAAATCATCCTTTCCCTCTTTTTCATCTCCGTTGTATACTGGGTGATTGACTTAACCAATCAGTTCATTTTAGCAGCTTTCACAAATTGGAGATCAGAGTAATATCCTACCTTTCTTTCTCACCAGCAAAATCATATACAATTTGAATTATTGAAAATCTCCTGAGTACTTCTGGGAGCTGGAACCCACATCTAGCTGAGCTGGAAGAACTATGTGCCTCCCTAATGTGCAGCTCATAATGAAGCTAGAGAGCCCATATCCACATTGTTCTGTTTTCCTGAATCAGTGCAATTAAAGGTGCCTTGGATACAAGTGGTAACTCCTTGCTTTGCAGTGCAGATTACTGCCAGTGAAGTAAATCGATGTTTTAAAGGTGACCTAAGCTGCTGGTTTTGATCTTCTGCATTGGGCAATGCGGAATGGCAAAACTGGCCTTTGCACATTAGAAGAGGTGAGTGCTGGCTGTGTTTCAGCTAAGCCCCACCAGCTTGTCCCCAGTCTCTTGCCCTTGGCTTTCTGAGTAAGGCCTTGGCAAGTGTCCGGTTGTTTCCATCTTTCCTGAACACTTGCGTTCCTCCTTCTGGAAACCAAGGCAAAGGGGTGGAGGGCCAGGGCACACTTAGGTCATTTCCCCACAGGGTTTCTTGCGCGTCAGGGGCATGCAGCCAAAGTCCATCATTTTACATGGAGCTTCTGTTTACCAGTTCACCCTTGACAGCACCATGGCACATCCACACTGCCTCAAGACCAGTCTGCCTCCCACACAGGTCACACTCTTGCAAATTTAGCATCTGAAGTATATGGCCCGAAGCTTTCAGGGTCCCCACGCTCAAGCACACCTGTCTGGTAAGAACAACATCTGTGGCCAAAAGGCTGTCAGCCAACTTCCAGTAAGATGTCAATAAAACAGCCACGAATAGTAAAGGCAGGTGATGATAGCCCACTCTGTGTTTACAGCTTTTATGAATGACAAAGCAGAAAGCGATAGGCAATAGATAGGCCAGAATGGGTAAGGAGGATGTGTCTGCATCTCCACGCAATTCTTATACCTTAAACTCATTAATGGGACAATTTGTAAAGAAACCTGAAAGCTGCTCTTCCTTGTGATATATGTCTCTCACTTCTGCCAGCTAGAAACTCTGGACTCACGATAGGGTATGCATCCCTAGGGAAAAGCTTATTTACAATTTATTTACACCTTACATGAGATTCATCATGTTACTGGAGGGAGTTAGTTTAGACAGATGAAGAATGTGTCACCAGCTCCGTTCAAAACTGGCCTTACCACTAGTAGACCTACTTAATTCATCCAAGGGCATGATAAAAACATGCAGTATCTCAATGAACAACATTGCAACCTTAAATACCAAGGAGAGATTTATGTGAGAGTGTAGGATTGTGGCTTTCTTTGGGAACTTATTCTTGGATCTACTCATAAGCAAATTTTCTCACAGTTTTGAAATATATATATATTTTTAAAGAAGAGTTATCTTGAGAAGTAGAAACACAGCTGATTGAAGGGTACTGAGTGATACTGAAGTGGTGCTGCCATGTATTTCTTCATGAGATGCCTTGGCAAAACATCTATGGACATACTTAAAGTTACTAGTGCTCAAGAGCCTGACAAAAATTTAGATTTACTGTCCAGGCATGACAGCAGAGTGACAATCTCAGAGCTTTGTTCACACCAATGGCTTAATAATGATATTACTAAAAAAAAAAACTACTATAAAAACTATCGTACAGAGACTACAATTTTTTGGTTCTGTCTATTTTTATATAGAATCCTGTGAGCCTGTTTCTCCTTTTTTTTTTTTTGTTTCTTTTTTCTTCTAGAAAAGAAAAAAAAAGAGCTCCTAATTGCTCTCAGCAATGTTTTTCAAGTTAATGTCTCAAGTCTTCTGAAGTCTCTGAAGTCTCAGAGACTTACCATCCCTAGAGACAGAGTACCAGACAAGATAAATCAGTAACAGAAACACTATGGAGAATACTCTTTGTGAGGTTCTGTCACTGTGTCTTCTCCCACAATTGGGGTCAAAGTGAACACCAAATATGAGTGTTGTTAGACCTTCCTTAATATTAATTACTTTTCTTGCCAGAGCAGGTCACTGAACTAGCACCAGTAAGATGGAGCTGACATATCAGCTTACAATTATTGCATGGTTATGAGCACATTTTCCGTGTTTTTATCCTGTCTTTGCTTTTGGCATGTGATGATATAACTCCTACTCAGCAGAAGAAGAATTGAACACCTACAGGCCCCAAACAACAGATTTGAGTTTATTATAACAGATAAAACAGATTTTAAATAAATTATTTCACAGATGTTCTAAGTCTTGTTAGTCTTTTGACTCCTATGATAAAATGCGTTATGTGCAATTACCAAGACAATTTTAACACTAAAACAAAGTAATGGTAACTGCGCTTACACTGATGTTCTCTCATGGTTCTGACTGAGATAGAGTTATTTTCCTCACAGAGGACTGTGTGATGCCATGTATGTTGCAGAGCAGTGCCTACACAGCCTCAAGGACTTCAGCTTCATATGCTGTCCTGCCGCTGGGTGGGCTGGGGCTGCACCAGGAGCTGGGCAGGGACAAAGCCAGGATATTCTGTGCCATGACATCATGCTCAGCAACAAAAGCCAGGAGGAAGTGGACATATTTGGAGTGATGTCATTTGTCTTCCCAAGAAATCATTGCATGTGATGAGTCCTGCTTTCCTGGAAGTGGCTGAACATCTGCCTGCTAATGAAAATACTTTGCAATGCAAATGAATTCTTTGCTTTGCTCTGCTTGTACACACAAGTTTACCTAGTAAAATGTCTTTATCTCAGCCCATGAGTTCTTTCACTTTTACCTTTCCGATTCTCTCCCTTATGCCACCCAGGGGGAGTAAGTGAGTGGCTGTGAGATGCTGAGCTGTCTGCCACGGTTAAGCCACAATATATGCAAAGCATTTGAAAGTTGTGTTGTCTGTGTGTGCAAGGCTCCACATGAAGAGCAGAAACTATTAATATTTCTCATAGTTGTCAGATTTATGTTAATTCAAAAAGAAATATGTGTAAGACAAAAAATATTTTCCTGATTGTTTGGTAGCTTTGATGAAGATGAAAATCTAACCAACATGAATTCTTAAGTAAAAAACTGCCTGTATTTAATAAGAAACCATAAATGGAATCTATGTTATGGAACACAGATTTAGTCTCAACAGTTGAATTCAAATTTCACAGTACTGATGGACAAGACATTTGAACTTCCCTAGAAAACAAGAGAAACTGGTTTGAACTATATGTGAAAAATCTTCATAAGTTACCAGTCTTATGGTGCGTAATTGTGTAAGTTTGTGATATAGAATTTCTTCTAAAATCTCTGCTAAAAAAAAGGCCAGCATTTTTTGCTAAAATCTGTGATAAATGTTAGATAAGAGAGAATTTCTTAAATTTAGTGATCCTGCATCTTCATCACAGCATACACTGCAGTATCTGGAGGAGAGAGGTGTTACTCCATTTCTATACCAGGAGAACTGGTACTTTATGTCTTCAAGAGGTTGAAAATAATCTGGGCTTTTCCTCCATTTTCACTATGAGACTGAGAAAAATCCCTCCTTTTCCCTCTTCAAATCCCACCAGCATACCGACAGTGGTATAACGCCAAAGTGTTTCTAAGAAATTCTAAAGCTGTGTACCAGTAAGTCATTGAAATAAATCATTGAGTCTTAAAAGGCAGAAATTCCTCTTTTAGGAGAAGTTTTTATCCTTTCACCTGCACCACAAAAGGGGAAATGCATGGAATCACTTGTCCAAATAATCTGCATCTCCAGTGAAACATGTAGAGATATTGGTGTACTAAGAAACACTTTAAACAGTTTCCCAAATATCTTTCTTATGTCTGTGAGTGACCTTTTCTTTTTTCCTCACGTTGGCCCCAAACCCGCCATTATCTCCTTGACAGAGGCGTGTTGGGCAGCTCTGAGGGTATGACTTGCCGTTGCATTTATCACCTTCTTTTCTCTCTCTCCAGTTTTTGTGATCCCGACAGTTGTTTGGGCTCAGTTTTCACCGTCCGGTTGGGATGAAACTGACACTGCCCTTCAGCTGAAAAATCCAGTGGCTGGGTGGGCCCGGAGGAATGGCCTTTTTTCCCCCTCCCTGCTTAAGCCTCTTGCGAGTAACTCCCTGCAGCTGTTCATAAACATTGCCTTCTGAATGGAGTGAGAGAAGTCTGGGGCAGGCCCTGCTCTTGCTGTTTATCAAATGAAAATAAATACCGCCGTCAGCCGTTGTACTGAGGATTGCTGCGTGTAGCCCGATACCTTCTCAATCACCTCAGTCTGTTTTTTCTAAAAGACTTTACAGTATTAACTCTCTGGAACCCAAAGTGTCCCACGTGATGAATTTATCAATAAACACATACAACATGAGGCAAAAGTATATTTGGCCAACAATCGGAGTCCCACACTCCTCATTGATTCTGATAAACCACTCAATTATTGGCAGTAGAGGAAAAATGCTTATTAAAAGTGCAAAGCAGAAGACTATATATATGTGTGAGCAATGACAGCAAGCATGTCTTTGGAGACTGAGAATTTTACTTTTCAGGAAACCGTTATGCTGAAGCTTCATATAGGCACACACCTTGTACACTTCTTTGCCAACCCAGGAAGCCACATGATCTGGTTTTATTTCTCATCCTGCTAGGCACTGCCAGCACTCTGAATAAGCTGATGGGACAGCTTGTGTCTCCTCAATGAATATCTCACCGCCCCATGGGCAGGCTTATTTGAACAGCCAACACGCTACTCACTCTCCAATCACCATCATAGGCAAACGAAAAGCTCCCTCTTCAACCTCCTCCCCCTGTATAGTGCAGGGGGGTGGGGAATGTTGGCTGTGGTCAATCCGTTATGTTTTGCCTCTGCTGCTCCATGTGGGTTCCCTCACATAGGATGCCATCCTTCCTGAACTGACCCCACACGGGATTCCCATTCGTCTCTTCCAAGCCCTGCTCCAACATGGATCTGTACCATGGGATCCATCCTTTAGGAAGTACTCCAGTACAGGTACCCTTGGGGAGCAGCTCTTTCAGCCCTCCTGATCCACTGCAGGCTCCTTCCCACAGGCTGCAGCTCCAACCTGGCACTGCTCTTGAAGGGGTTCTCCATGGACTATGCCTCCTCCAGGCCTCAGTGACTGCAGCACCATGGGCTCCTCCATGGCTGCGTGTGGAAATCTGCCCTGGGTGGTGGGCTGCTGGGGACAGCCTACTCCACCTTGAGCCTCTTCTGGGCTGCAGAGAGATTCTGCTCTGCTCCTGAAGCAACTCCTACACTTCTTCTGCACTGGCCTTGATGTCTTTAGGGCTGTCTTGCTCATAGTATTTCACTGCTTTCTGCCAGCTGCTGCCGTGAAGCAGTTTTTCTTAAATCTCCTCTCCAGAGTCACAACCAGCTTTGGATCAGCTCTGGTTAGTGACTGGTCCTTTTTGGAGCAGCTTCTAACTCCTCACAGGGGCTACACCTGCAGCCCTCTACTACTAAAATCTTGCTACTTAAATCTGATACACCAATGCTCTCTCTCTATCCCATCGCTGGTGGTCACTGGCGGTCACTATGTGTTGAGCCTTACTCTGTGTGGTTCCTCCTTGTCCTGTATGGCCATGATGATCTCCACTTCTGAATATCAACATTCCACTAATGAACAACAACAATAAATCCTTTCTTAAAGAGCTTATTTTAAATAAAAAAAGACTGTTTTTAGCTTGTTGTCTGTCTGAGACAGAGGATCTAAGGAAAGGAGCAACCTTGCTTAAGGGCATAGTAGCAAAATGATGGAAGTGGGCTGGCTATGACTCTGTCCTCAACTGGCATAGCCAGGGCTGGCCAGAGATGTCTAGCCACAAAACCAAGTGTAGGATGTGAAAGCAAGGGGCCTGTTGTTTTAAGTTCTGCTCTTGCTTTCCCTTTGATCTTTCCTGCTCTGCTGTTGTCTAAACATTTGTGCTTGGTTGCATTACTGAAAACAGGATGAACTGTTTTAGCACTTGAATATTTTCTTTTTGCTTGTCTTTTTTCTTGTCTGAATTCTGTAGAACACATGATACAGGGATTATTTCTGTCTGATACATGTATGACGAAGTCTACTAATTTTTCAACATCCTTGGATACTGAAAACCTTTCAGTAAGGACCTTCTCCCTTCACAAAACCTGCAGTTTCTTCTGGGGAAAAAATAAAAAAATAAAAAAGCTTTTGAAACAAATGCACAACCACGGAGTATTTTCTGATTGATGTAATGCCATCTTCTGATGAATTCTCACTTCTGAAGACATTCTAAGTGGTCTAAATTCTGGTTCTCCTTTCTCTTTACGTTTGTCTTAATGTGCTGTTGGGTAGATCTCTATCAAGATTTCTTGCAGCAAACTCTTTGGCATATTAACTATCTTCATACACACATACAAAAAATAAAATGGGATTTAGATCTTGATGAGAAGCCTTATATGTGGCTGTAACAGAACTAACAAAAAAATAATAACAAAGTAACAATCTGAATGGAAGTAGGAGATAAAAGTAGGGTAGTTTCATTCAGATCGTGCAGTGCTATCATAAAATGTGGCAGAAAAAAACAGAAGCCCTTTGAACAAATTCTTCCAGCATGTTATAATTATCTCTCTGAAACATTAGTTAACTATCTCAGTAAAGTTACTGTAAACATTATTTTATTTTTGCCTTGGTATGCATAACTGCCCAACATCTCACAAAACATAACTAAAAAATTCCTTTGGAAACTGCATTGTTTCACAAAATATGACACACCAGCAAACTTGGAATTATTAGATCACAAAACAAATTATTACAACACCAAAAACAAGTCCTCAGAATCCTGATAGAAGTTGTAGACCGTGCAGGTACCCTATAATGTGAAGTAGACCTTGCAGTGTGAACTTTGCTTCATAGTTCAAGATCTGTGCCCAAGACCACTTTGCAACTGTTTGAATACTGGAATTACAGGAAATCTTGTTTTGGTCTTTGTATTGAGCTCCTTGTATTGCTGAGATCTCCAAGTGACCTAATTGAGAAACCTTCCTAAATTTTGACACTATAATAATCAGATAGCAACAGGCATGCTGTGTGGAAAAGTAGCCCCAAATACCAATATGTGATGCTGTATGAAACAATATTAACTGGTATCTTAATAAACGAATGGTTAATTTTCCTGAACAAGGGGTAGCTATCTGTCCTGTCTCGTTTATATTCTCTCTGGACATCTGGACTATGAAGCTGTGATTAGATAGATGACATTAAAGCTAAAATCATTTTATTCTTTTATAAAGAAAGCAAAGCCTTGTATTTGAACAAAAGAAAGTCAATGTCCAATGAACATCTCCTTGTCTCTGTCTTTGTGATTCTCAGTGTGCAACAATCACTTTGAAGCATCGTGTTACTACAGAGGCACTTGTGTGAAGAGTAGCCCACAGGACCCTGCAATGGTGATTAGTCTTTGTAAACTCCCAGATCCTTTGTGCCAGACCTTCAGCATGACAGTTCAAATGGGTTAGGAGTTCACTCTCACTTAATTAATCCCAGATTTCGTTCATATGGCACACGTCGTTGGTGGCAGGACTTCTAAGCCGGACTGCATAGGTATGAAATCAGCTAACAATGACTCCATTTTTCTTGGCGGATCTCTGTAAAGCAGGCCTTAACTTTGCAAGAAAAAAAAAAAGAAATCCCAAATCAAACCAAAACATTCTCCCTCAAAACAAACAAGCAAACAAAAACCCAAGGCAAGATAATATTTCTGCTTTAAATGTGATTTGCAAGGCCCAAACTCAGGTCATCAAAATGCATTAAAAATACATATTTTTTTCTTTACTATATAGTCAAGATCACCAGAAATTGAGCTGTCTCAAACACTGTCCCTTAAGGCATTCCCTATCTTATCGCTCTGTCAAGTGTTGCTATTTTTCTGTAGGCATTTACTTTTTACTCGAGATACACCCACATTAATGGATTTACCTAGATTCTCTAGCTCTGTGGTTTGACAGAGCTCATCCTATGAATGCCCTCAATCAAATGTTGAAAAATGGAGTATTAAAAAATGTCACCTGATACACTGATTATTCTTTCACTGTAAAACAAGAGTATAATGATTGGAGCAAGATTTTACAAAGTGTATAGGCAGACGTGTAAAAATTCAATATCAGAGCACAGTCATAAACCTTTGTATACCTGGTGTTCTCCTAAGAATTTTCAATATACACATACACAGTGCTCAAAGCACATGTTCTGAGATTACTTGGATGAACACACAGATATGCATATGCACACATATAATGCAGACATTTGCAGTAACTTAATTTTCACCATTTGTGCAGATTACCAATACTTTTTATAATGTATGAAGGATTTAAAAAACATATCAAGATGTTAGAAAGAGAAAATGGGCATATGTTTTCCATATTTTATCCTTCTGTAAATCTCTGAAACATGTTTTCCTTGCATAGGGCTGAAAACGTGTTCTAGGTGGAGACAGAGTTTGGAAGAGTTTTAGAAAAAAAGAAATAAGGAAAATAAAACCAACAAATAGATCAGAGGAACTACTTTTTGCACAAGTCTATAAAGATTTATTTATTTATTTATTGTGACTATCTCAGAACAGATTTCTGCACTACAGATATATAATACTAGGGAAAATAATGATCACCTTTGTCCATTCACTGATTACTTGGGTCACATCAGTGTTTCATTTACTACAGCTGCCATTAGAGTTTGTTATTAGAATATTTCAGCACAGGATTGCAGGGAGTCCTATTCTTCCAGTACAGAAAACTAGAACATCCACAGTCAGATAACAGGGCTGTTGCAGCAAAATGACATTATGTCCTTAAGGCAATAAAGTTACTAGGCCTAAGAGATGTGATTGCCAGGACAGTGTCAACCATATCCAGAGACTGGTGAAAAGCACTGTGTGAGGACAAGTGTTTGAAGACCACTGAAGTGGGCTTTAAACAGAAGATACAACATTACCTTCATCATGTTGGTGCCTCTTCCACTGGTGTTTTCCAGATCTTGGATGAGATCAGCTTGTGCTCAAACAGAGCTTTTCAAGGCTTAATCCAATCAAAGCAGAGGATAGATAGGTGACCAAGCAAAAATGCTTTGAAAAATTCTACAGGATTAGTACAAAATGCCTTTAGATTAAAGGTATATAAATAAAAGTGTATTTAATCTAAAGGCACTGGTTAAATGAAATAAATTAGTTAACTTTGGGATTTATTTAGGCATGCTTACTAATTTCTTGATGATGATAATGCCATAATGCACAGCAACTCCAGAGTCTGTCCAATTCTGATGGACAACAAACTGGTTGCAAATGTACATGCTTTTCCTGTCTGGTGTGTGTGTGTATTATCCCAGAACATCTGGGCATTAAGACATTAGGAGGTAGGAAAGTTCTATAAGCCCAAAATTTTGGAGGACATCTCTGCAGGAATGCAAGTCTTGATAATCAAAGTGTCAGTGTTCCTACATTTCAGCATACACTAAAAATCATTAAATGTTTCAAAGGCACATTGTTGTTGACCCCTTTGGCACAAGGGCTCTTTCTCACCCTATGATGAAATGCTAGACTTCAGACTAAGCTACTGGTGCTCAAACAGGGTGCCTGTCTACTAAGAATGGCTCCCACCATGTACTAATATCTGAACCATGCCTGGGAAAAATTTGAGAAGCTGCTGACATGGGTCAGAAATATGCCAGAAAATTCTTTTATAGTTTAAAACTACAGAAGATTGACTGACATGGCCTGTGAATAATATTTCGCATTGATAAATGTACGGTATAAGTATAGCCTGTAGAAATTAAAACAGTATAAGGAACTATGGAAACTAGGTTAAGTGATCTATACTGGAAATCCAGACCATTCAATCTGATGAGTTAACTCACCTAGTAATCTACAAACCTACGTTAGGTCTATGTTTTATTAACCACATTGTCCTATAAAACATTTTCTGTGATGAAACAATAATTTATTATTCCTAGATATTTCACAGTTACTTTTGATGTTCACTTTTCTTAAGATAAAGAAGGAGAAATTTTGCCTTTATAAAATAGGGATTGGTAGATAATTCAAGAACTTAGGGAGCAGGGATTAGCTTTACAGAAGCTAGATTCAATTATGGATGTTAGGATCAGTGAGCTGAGGCATTGTTTTTATAAACTAGAACTATGCTTCAGAGTTGGTTTTTAATTCAAAGCCTTTTTACAAACCTCTTTCCTGCATGTTAGAATGGTCTCACTTCGCCCACATGAGTTTTTTGGCTGTTTTTTTTTTTTGTGTGTATGTGCGTGTGTGAAAAAGTAGGGAAAAATAGTATTCTAACAGGCTCATTTTTATTTATACTATTCATTACTGAGCATAGCAGGTAGTGTACGTTCAGTAACATCAAATGAATTGTTATTTGGTTGCATAATGCTCTTTGGATAACAATGTGCAATCTTTCTCTTTAGTATGAGACATAGTAAGTCTTTCTGAGCTTACCACTTTTAAAGAAGGAAAGAAAATGCTTTTAAACAGGCAAACGCTATACTTCATCTAGACATGTGTTGCAGATAAAAAAAGAAAAAAAAAAAAGACTGAGTTAAACCATGTAAATTTATACCTTTACCTCTTCAAACAAAACCAGAATTTTCCTTCTGAGTCAATTACACCGTTTACTGTGTAATGTTATCACTAATAATCATTGTGTGTTAGCAAGAGAGGCCATGAGTGGGTTCAAGCAATAGACACTTCTGTGGTTTCTGTTTTTAACGATCTGTCAAAGTCAGGAACCCAAAACAGTGCAAAGGAAGAAAAGAGAGAGAAGAAAGAGAAAAAGAAAGGAAGAGGTGAAGAAAGGAGTGAAGGCTGATTGGTTTAATACAGAGACACAAATTAAAAGCAGCAAAAAAAGAATGAAAAGACTAGGATTTAGGGAGGAGAGATGAAAGTGAAGAAAAGACAAACATACACAGCTAAGGCCAGAGTGCAAGTCCTTTCAAGTCCTCATTAACCCCTCAGTAAAGAGGTTCCTTGTGAACATTTAGCCTTTTCATTGAGCTCTGCTTATTCAGAGACAAATGTCAGCTGTGAAGCATGTTTGGATGCAGCAGTCACCCTCTGGAACCTTTCATACAGTGCAAGGAAACAATTTGCAACGCTTTATCTGCACAAAGTGACACAATTCTGCAAACTCTATGTTAGACCCATGCACAGTTGTGAAAATCACACCCAAATATGTATGAGTAACCACGGGGGAATGGGGAAACTGAAATTGCTGTTATACCTCACATTCCTCAACTGTGAGAGTGAAGGGTACACTCTCACTCAAGGCTTGCTACTTGAAAACCTCCAGGTTTTCCTTTCTGATTCATCATTGAGGGCCTCAGGAGCATATGTGGCAAGGAAGGCTGAGGGAACCATGGCCCATGGTAGCTTCTTTCTTGCAAGTACATGGTGAGCACCCAAACAAGCTGCTAGGCCTCTCCCCAAATGCTTACTCTTGTCCTTAACGTGTAAATTAATGAGCCATTTCATTAAATACACTATGGCTTCTCACAGACCTGAAGCTCAGCAGAGGGTCGAGAGAACTGGGGTCTGTTGTGGACTCTGAAGCACAGATCCCTCTAATAGAGTCTGAGGCCCTTTGAATTTAGAAAGCCCCTTCCCAGGAAGGATTTTCAAAAGGCTTTGCAGATAGGTTTGAATAGAGTGTTATATGATTTTGAAGGGACAAACACAGAGTGATATTTACAACAGCTCATGGAAACTTGTAACAGGGTTTTGTTTACTAGAAGTTCTTTCCTTGCCAATAGTAGTTAGTTTGTTCATTCTTCATTTATTCATGCTAAAGGGGAAAAGGAAAAAAAAAAACCTATCAACAACAAAAAAAACCAACCACATAGCCAATTATTTAGGAAGGTCAAACGTGTTCCAGACTAGACTGTGAATTACTTAAATAACAGGACGTGTCACAAAACTGACATCAGTGCTTCTTTTCAGTCCCACCCAATGATAATGAGAAGCCATTTGAACAATTTCAGCAGAGAAAAATAAACAAAGGTTTTGTGCAGACCCTATAAGAGCTGGATCCAGCAAACCTGTACTAAGCCAAATAGCTCTTTTCAAGCTAGATATTTCCTTATTCAGCAAACAGAGAATGTTTGGATTACTGCAGTAATGAGCATGTACAGGATCAAGTTAAAGAAATCAGTCCACATTTCTCTTCTTCATAGTGAATGTCACTACATAGAAGACAGCTGTCATCTTTAAATCCTGTTTTAGTGGGAATCAGATAGCACTTTTGCAGTAGGGGAGAGAAAAAGGCAAGCACATGAGGGAAAACTGCTGTATGGTTCAGCTGCCCTGAACACTTCACCACTATTTTACTAGCAAGTGATACAGAGACATAACAGCGGGTAATAAAAACATTCCCAGGAGAAAGAATAGGAAAGTACTCCTTTTAAATGTAGACACTGTACTTGAAGCAAAGATGTCAAGGGAAGCCCTCTTTGCAGGAATGAGAAGCAAATGAAAGGAGGCTGTGCAGTGGATATACGTGTGTGCACTGGGGGAGCTGATGTCAGAGGGCAGCACAGCGTACAGCCACGGGCGTCCCTGTGCGGGATGGAGGCAGTGAGGGAGGGGTGAGAGGGAGCTCTGCTTACAACTGAGGTGATGTCAGCAGATTGACTCTGCTCTGCTTCAGTCCACTCACATGTGAGAAAGTCATTGAACAACATGGATCCCTCCTCCAAAATAATAACAAATGAAAGGATGTGTGAGTGCAAAGGACTCCAATTTGGGGAGACTTTCCCTAAAGGACCATTGTGTGGGGTTGCACTTAGAGAAAATTTTGAAAGCAGATGGCTGCAGGCATTTTGTTTCTGCAATTACACTCATCTCCATGCCTGAAGCAAAGGCAACGCCTCTGAACCCTGATCCTGCTGGTCCACCGCAGAGCCCAACCAAAGCAAGTGCAACCATGCCATTGGTACAAGGCATTGCTCCTGGAAATGTCAGTCCCTTGGCAACTATTCCTCGTGGCAAATCCTGTCCTGCAAATGAGTTATTGTCTGTATCCTCCATATCCCAGCCTGACTGTCAGGCTTTGGAGGTCTCCTACCAATGCAGTCAGTAACATCCTTCCACTCTACAGGTATAAGGTACAATTTCTGACATGTGAATTTGTACGTTCTATTCATTTTGTTCTCTTTCCTCTGATTTTAACCCTTAAAATATAAATTTCACGATCTTTTTGGTCTTTAACAACAATCCCTGAGAATTGTTGGGGCAGCAAAACTTCCATTGCCATAAAGGCAAAGGCAAAGGATGAATGAAATGAAAAGGTTAATCGATGTCAGCATGTTTTTGAGAGGGATGTTAGGAAGGAGGGGTATGCAGTTACAGCAAATAACTGATACAAAGTTCAGATACAAGTTCCTTCCCTATCTGTGAGGCAGTTTTCAAGAATGAGTCAGGGAAGACACTTATGTCTTCAGCTGGTGTTCCTGCTCTTTTGTTGTATTTCTAGGGATGCCAATCTGACCAGGACCATGCAATTCCAGGCATCATTCATACACAAGGAAAACCTGTGGAATTACCACGCAGTCTGGGAAAAGAAATGGAGAGATGCTTCTTTACATCTGAGCATCCAGCTCAGCTATTCTGAGCATCTCAGCAGAGATGAGTTTTAAAGAGATGATATAGCAGGCTGGGGGAGCATGCAGCATAGCAGACAGTCCAAAATTTTAAAGATTAAATAGACTAATAGGCAATAAAACTGGAAAAGTAGGTGGGAGAATTGACAGCAGCATGCTAATAGTGTAATTTACATAAATTATTTCCAGTTCCAGCTGCAGTATCTGCAGCAGTTGCATCCCCAAGCATCTTCTCCACCCCTTACTTCACATCTAATCAACTACATCACCTTCTCAAATGTAGGGACTGAATAGGTCGTGGAGTCTCTGTCTTAATTACTCTAATCAAAGCAAGCTTGCTTGACAGAAATGGTTTATTTAAAGGCCAGTGTAAGCTAGTCTTGACTAAATACGGTTTGGAAGTGAACAAAGAACCACTTACCTGAAATATCAGAGGAAGCAGTAATATTGGATGAAGAGGTGGTTGTCTCTAGAGTTCGTAAGCTTGGTGGTGGTACACGTGGAGAGTATGGCTCCATGGCCTAAGAGAGGAGAGGCAGGTAGGAAAGAGAATGTTTATAGCCTAAGAGAGAATGGACAGGTAAGACAGATAACATTTAAATAGAGGCACTATAAAGATTAAAGCTTTACAGTACTTCAGCTGGAAAGCACTGGATGATTACAAAGCATTATTATCCCATTATCAGAAAAGCTCACTCAACACATAAGGAAAAATGAATAGTTCACTTTGTGCATTTGATTCAGTCATTTGCCTGTTTACATTGAAACCTGGCTGCTTTAACTCCCCAAATGTTTAGTATCAAGTAGGTTCAAAGAGAAGTACAACTCCTCAGCAATGAATTTCCTGACTTTGCTCTTTCTGTTTAGAAAAGATGATAAAATGGATTGCAGTGTTTTACAGAATTCCAGTATTTATTACATATTGAAGCTATTGGCCTAGCATTCTAGAAAGATTTACAGGTTTTTGTCTTCAGATGTCACATAACAACTACAAGACTAATCTCAACCAATGATGCTAATTTGCCAAAGTAGTTTCACAACTGTCTGGGGCCTGAAACCTTTCACACCGGAACTGAGCTCTTCAAGGATTGCAGAGCATGGGAACAAAGGGAAAAAAAAGGAAATATGTGAGACAACTAAATCATTTGTAGAGTGATTAGATTAAAAGATTGTAGTGACTCTCAAGCTGATGAAATGAAACAAGGCAGGAAGCAAAAAAACAATAAAGAAAATGGCAGAAGTTGTTGAATCCTATAGACAAGATGGTCTTACAAAACATTGAGACCCAAGGCAGACCCTACTCAGCAGTGGAAGCACTGCTTTCTCTCACCTCCCCTAAGGCAGAAGTGCCCGCTCTGCTGGGGTTTCTCAAAAGTTCACAAAGCACGTTTCCCTTTTGGTGCATCTTTCTCCATGTGACCTTCCTGTCCCAAGCTCTATACAGCTCCATCCTTTCAGTGCAAAGAGAGGCTGTTAATGCTGGTTGGTTGAATGTTACGTGCTCCCCTCCCTTCCCTGCCATAGCTCAGCACTGATGGCAATTAGAGGGGCTGGCAATTCCCTTGCCAGCACATTCTCTGACAGCCAATACTTACAGCCTATTCTCACTTCTCCTCTCTGGAGGAATTGAGCTGCCGCTGACTTCTGCTGTCTAAAGCTTTGTGACCTATTTGAATGCTCTCATGACCTTCAGAGGGTTCGTGACCCTAATGGAGAAACATTGGGCCATTTCTGTAAAATGTTATTATTTTTGCATGGATAGATATTCCTGTGTACTGAAGTGCACCAACACCTTGAAACTGTTGGACACTATTGGACACTGGGGATAGACTTATACACAGGCATTTTTAAATAATACTTTTATTCTCGTGAAGACTTTGAGATTAATAAATACAGTGGTTTTTAGTTTTGTCCCTTCCCGTGCTGTTTTCTGCTGAGTGCGAGATACAAAATCAGATTTTTTTATTTGAATATCATGGTGTTGAATGGAATAAAAACAGGAGGACGTTTCTGCAAGTTCAGTCTTGCTTCTGAGGCAGAAGGATCCTCAGTCTGAAAGAGAAATGGAGAAAAATAATGTGCTGCAACCACACCATTTGTGCACATGCAAAGACCACGTCTTCTAATGCTGCAAAACTATGGATGGTGCCCTAAGTCCCATGTATATCTGCATTTACAGTACCCTTGGGAAGACTCCTTTACCTGAGACAGGAGGCGGTGGTGCTGTTGCTGGGCATCTTATCTTGCCATGGAGTTTTTCCATTTGGAGACTACGTTGTGCTGAACGGAAAATAGAAAGGTAACAAAATGACATAAGAGTGATATCAATGTGCAAAAAGATCTGATGGCTAAGAGCGAGGAAGAAAGAAGCAGGAGACTGGTTAATGTCTGATGCAGATGTGTAAAAACAAAATAATTGCGTGAAAGCTCTGTACATGAATGTTACCTCTTCTAACTTATATACACCCAGAATAATTTATTGGAATTGATCATCCAATAGCGATATGTACATGTGTCTTAAGAAAAAATTATATATGCTTCATAAAATATTTGTTGAGTAAGAGACAGAGAGAAAGGCAGAGCCTCCTTCAGAGAGCAATTCAGTGCAGGACAGTAGTGAAAGTCGTGTCTGCGTGAAGGTCTCTGGTTTGATGCAGATAGATATTCTCATGTAAAGGAAGAATCCCGTACTGCAGTAACAGATTTCAGATTCAGTCTTGCACCATTCAGATCTACCAAAGAGCACTGAGCCCTGGGAGGATATGCAGACAAGGCGTGCAGACAAGGCGAGGCAGTCCACTCTGGATCGGGTCCCAGCTTGACCTCGCTGCTTGATTTTAAGTCTGCGAGCAAACATTGACTACAGTAACAGCAAACAAGGAAGTCTCTGTAAGGTGTAAAGCTTAGATGCAAATTACAAACACATGTATATTGAAATCATTTAGGTTAATTTCTTGGTAGTGACAAAGTGCTTATTTCAGAATACTCATTCCATGCCTTGAACTGCTGCTTTGTCCAGCTCTTCAGTGGCAGAAAGCAATTTAGCATAATCCTTCTACTGTAATGTCCAGTTTTTCCACAAAGATTAGAGATGAAACCAAAGGCCTCATTCTAAAGGAGGCTTATTGCTTTGCAAAGCTGGCCACTGTGTGTTTAGCTGTACCAGAATGGCCTATTGGTGAAGAGAGAAAAATCTCACATTTGGGAGGATGCGAAGGAGGAGTCCCAGACAACCAAAACAATCCTTGTTTGCCAAAGAATGTGTGTGAAGCTTAAAAAATGATGAATTCGAAACACATTTCCCACTTTGCAACAATTGGAAAATACCTTTCAATCAAATGAATAATAAAACTCACTTCCCGAAACCGGTGAGGCTGATTATCATCTAGCTTAAATCACCGTAACACTACTCGCATGAATGTACCTGCACCCACCGTCTGATACCATCTGCGGATCTGGTTCAGCAATCTGCGTAAGGGGGAGTGGAAGATAATGATGGGAGACCTTTCAGTTTTTGGCAAACAGGCTTAGCTGTTAATCATGTCAAAGTCAGTTCCCTTGCCTCTTGTATTGCACTTGACTTGAAAATTACAGGTTTATTTTTTCTCACGGTATTTCTGCTTCTATCTTTGTCTTTTGTCGACTTTGAGCAGAAATCTGCATGTTAAAAGAGGCATGCAAATTGTTTTTAAATGAGACTTTCTTAAAAAAATCAGAAGTGCTGCTGCATTGAGAGAATGAATATTCAAGTGTTGCTAATTTTACCCTACAGAGTGAGAGACTATATTCCTTTAGAAAAAAATAAAGGGTCAGGCGACAATTATGTAGAAAGAGAGTCAACATTATTGGCCTTGGCCTGATTGTGATGTCGTTTGTGCAATTAGGTCAAACCATTTCTGCCAGATACACAAAGGTATACAAAGGAAGTTTTAATCAAAGATTTCCTGACTTTCATAAATTTGAGTTTACGTTACAGAAATCCCAGTCGCTATAAGCCGAAGGAGAAAAGGTTACTCTTTGCAGTTACAATTACAATGTGAAAAACCCTGACATTTTGGGTTTGGGAACAGTTCAGTCTGTTTCACCCTCCTTTCAGTAGTGGTGATGAAATTATTTACATTACTCCTTCCACTAAGTTCTGCAGCTTCCCAGCATGAAGCTGGAGGATATGACCTTGCTGTACAAGGGTGACCTTCTTCCTTGGACCAGTTGGACTAACACAGAGCTAGTTCCTCTGGCCTTTTGAGTTTGTGCAAGTAGGAACAGACAGTTTAAGTTTATTTGAAGCATAAGGGATATGTTCTGTACACAGACAGCAAGTGACCACCCAAATCTCTTGGAGTTCATTCACTCTGCTTTTCCCAGAGAGCTAACTCGGTGTTTTTCAATTTATTTATTTTTTAAAAAATCATTTCTGCTACCATGTTTGCAGAGTTTCCCTGGAAAGGATGAGATGTGGTGTAGGATGTTTTTATAAAGCTTAACTTGATTTTATCCATTCCAGCTGGCTCTAGCATTTCACTAGGATTCAATAGAACGTATTTGCATCCAGTTTTAAGACCTGTTGTGACTGTAGGAATCCAAGGGCAAGGATCAAGTCAAGCTGACTTGGGGAGCTTGGAGAAATGGCTGAGTTTATGTTCCGCCCATGCTATAACTCAGCTTGCTAAAAATACAACTACTGGGGTCATGGAACATTTACCCTAAAGAAAGTGGTTAAGGAAGTTGACTTACAAGCACAGTAGGATCCAGCACAGCCTGCGTCAGCAACTACCACCCCCAACTGTGGCAGCTGTCCCACCTGTCTCCCCCACTGCCAATGCAGGATGTGAGGCCAAACTATGCACAGAGTTGCTTCTAAATGATGTGAGCATGGTTCTACCCCAAGACAGCGAAAAATTCTGTTTGACCCCATCATTGAGGTAATTTGCCAGTTCTTGCCACAAAAGGTGACAAAAGCAAACAGAGGCACCCAGGGTGTGCAGCTGAAGACTACATCCACCATGGCTATTGGTGTTTCATCTCCTGTCAGTGTGTCAACACCTGAAACCTAATCTGGACTCAGCCATCTAGAGTTGGTGCAGTTTAATCTCAGATTCCAGCTCTGGCCAGTCACAAGTGATGAATCATGCCAGGCAGATTTACAGGAAAGGTGGCTCTTGTGGCCAAGGTAACAATGTGAATAGTGGGGCACCATGGTTGGGTGCATTGGCTTAATCATGTCTTAGTCATCAGTGTTACCACCTCTAGGCTGCATGAACAATAACTACCTCTCCAGCCCTTGTGCCTACACAGTGGGGCTGGAATCCACTGGCAGAAGGATGAAGAAGGTAGCTGCCATGGCAGATATCTGTTCCACTCCCTTCTGTTATGCAGACCTTGTAATCAAAGTCTTCAGGACTCTTCATTCTTCTCTTACTTACTAGTACCATTTTGTCATACACTTGAGGACCGAGAAAATGAAGGAGCAAAACAGGACCTTTTCCTCCATATGGGATTCTTTCATTTCTGATTATGAAATAAACTCTAAAGAAAGAAAAGACAAGAGAGAGAGCAAACAAACAAGGAAGACCAATTTATTTATCAGTTCCAAACAAGCTTCTACTTTAATGATAGTATGTATAAAAATGCTATTATGCTAAGTTATTTGGTAAGTTTTATTTAATAAAAAGAGAAAACGAAGATGAAATAGGGCATTGACAAAATTCCTTTTTGTTTATTTTTGTCTCTGTAGTGGTTCATTCTACCCACCAGTGCTTTTTCTTCATTGCAAGCCCCCCTTCTCTCTTGATTGAAAACAGACTCTCTAATAAAAATGGTTTAAGATCACAGTGATAACTTCAATTCAAGAACATGAATAAAAAGCACCCTTGGAGGAAAGACCCCATCTGCTCACATAAGATGTTAGGAAAGGAGTGCATAATGCAGAGTAGTGATTGCTACCAGGTGTAAGATTACTCGCGTCCTCCTAGTATGGTTTCTAACCTATATGGCCACTTTAAAAAAAAAAAAAAAAAAAGAGGAATTCAAGGATCCTATAAAACAGGTCCTATGTTTTACATTTGACCTCTTCCTGAACATCAACCTTATTAAAAACAAATAAAAAAAGTCCTGAATGGAAGCTGTAGTTTGATCTAGAGCTTATGGAGGCTGACAGGAAACCTTCCATTGCTTTTAGCAGGGCAGGAGCCAGCCTCTGCTTCATTCAAAGGGAGGCCTTTATCATGCTGCCTTGCAACGATCACTGCACAAGTGGTTTCTATTTCATTTTATTCTAATCGCCTTACAGAAATACATTTTTCACCAAATTGAAAGCTTGTCTTCCCTGAAGCCCTGGAAAGGATTAGATAGCATTACATCAGACATTTCAAACAGTAAATTGTGAACTTGTAAGAAGAACTTCAAAGCATGGTTATGTGAAGCCTCAAGTGCCCAGGCAGAACAGCAGAGGTGAAACAATCTCAATCTCTGCAGCGGAAAGCTGTGACTCAGGGAGTATGAGCCATGAATCCCATTATTTTAATCTAACATGTACATTATCATAGGTTTAAAATCCATGTCTGATGTGCTGTGCTAGATGCTGCATGAATGTAAGATAGAGTCCAGACTCTAAGACAAAATGTAAGCAAGATAAAAGCAGATTATGAACAGAGATGGCAGGGTTCTGCACCCTTATAGCAATAATTTCAACAACTGGAGCATTGGATGGCACCATGCTTTTAAATTCAAATAGTTAAAAGAGTAAAAAAATATCTAGCATAGACACAAATAAGCATACATAAGAACATTTTTCTTGTAGTAGACTCATTTAAATTAAATTAGGTTATCCTTCTACCAGTTTAAAGCCTCCTTGTGGATGAGTCAGGGATGAGGGTCCCAGTTATCTTGGTAGGAGCTGGATAAGGGTCTCTGCCTGTTCATGCAAGACAGGTGCCACTTCACCTTCATGGGGATCTGCCTTTTGTCACCAGATGTGACATTAATGAGCTAGTGGCAATGTCAACAGTTCGCTGCTTTCAAAGTCATTATTTGGAGGCAGAAATATACTTGAGAAAAAGCTTACTTCAGGGGTGGTTTGAAGTGAGAGGAAGAAGCAGCTTACCAGGTTTCAATGTGGAGCTTTTTATCAAAATGACTTATCAGAGAAAAATGTTCATGGGGGGTGTTCTTTTATTTTGTTGTCTTTTTGTTGTTGTCGTTTTACTAAATTTCAGCACACTGTTGGAGTGAGTTCTCCCTATATCCTCTGTGCTCTTCGCTCATTGTTTTCCTTGTGCTAGGCTCCCCAAGGGCTGCAATTACTGGGCAGTTACATAGCATCCCAGGACAGAGTGTGAAGGAAATATCTCTGTGCAGATCAGGAGCAACTCAGTGGTCAAGGAGAATCGTATCTGCCAAGTGGCGAAAATAAAAAAGCACATGCAAGAGATACTGCAAAAGTTTTCCTGAGTTAGACTTTTTGGTTTTAAGCTGAAAAGAAGGAATGAAAAATTTTGCGGTTGGACTGAAAGCAGTTTTCAGTCATGGGAATTCCAAATAAAGTCTTTCCTAGGCAGTCAGCAAAAATAGAAAATAGTTGTAAATTTTTTCCTAAAAATACTTTTTCTTAAAAGTCTTTTAGTATATTTATATCGTATTAAGTTTTTCCCATTGCTATATACTTACTATCAATCCTAACTTGTGTTCTTTCCTAAACTTGGACATGAGATGCTACATTGTTTATCCAAAATCATACCAGAAAGTATGACATTTGGATTTACTTCACTTCACTGGGATGAGTTCACTGGCTTTGATACAAGAATAATCTTCTTTGACTCTACTGCTCACATACCTGCCTTCCCTACCCTATGCTGTATAGCTGTATCCCTTGTCCTGTGTTTTCAACTCAGAAGCACCTCTCTCTTTAGAGAGATGTTTCAGGCAGTATATTGAGGGCTGTGGGTATTTAAAGGAATTATCACAGATGAGTCTATGAAAGTTAAGTTTTGTTACTGGTGGTGGGCATCAGACACTTGCATTCAGGCCAGCCACAGGCAGTTGGTGAGTTGGGGCTGCAGGTACTGTGCATCAGCTGTCAGATTTCATACTCAGCCACTGGATGGCAAATTATTCAGATATATGGAGGGTATCTCCTGTGACACAAACTGACATTCTAATGCCTTATAGCTTTGAGCTGCCTTCCAGTGCATGAGACTCAGTTTATTCCCAAACTCTTCCCACACCCAATAGCCCAGTCTTACCTTTCTTCTACTTACAACAGCCTTTTCCACTTCTGTGCTTCTCTTTCTTGGTAAACCTGCTCTCATATTCAATATTAACTTTTCTTTCCCTTAGCCATTCTGCCTTTAAAGCATCTTCACTCTTAATTCCATATTGTTCTTGCTGTTTATTTTTTATAACCTCCTCCCAGAGACCTCTCTGGCATGCAGCCTTGCAGCATCCCCCAGAGCCACTAAGCCCCAAGAACCTGTTCAGAAGAAGCAAAAGTCATGGTCCTGCCTCTAGAGGCACCCTCACAACAAGGGAGGGCCAGGACACAGGTATCAGCAATAATGTATGCCAGATGAAGCTAACTGCCAATGTGCTGTGCATGTTTATTGTGTGGTGTGCTGCCTCCTTGGGCCTGGGCAATTAAATATTCTGTATGTCACACTTCCCATTCGTGAAATTACTTGAGAAGGTTATTCAGTGTGAGCTGCATGAGATGGACCAATCTGAAGAGCTATGGAAATGCTAAGTCACAGATTTAACAAAGGGTTGGTGGAGCAGAATTATGTGCTCATGGCTGTGTTACTCACTGATTTATTGCTAACAAACAGCCAGTCTTCATTTTCAATTAAATGCACATCTGTCCCTTATCTGGCTTCTCTCTCTGTAAACTTTGACTACCATCTGTATTGTAAATGCTTGTGAAACAGAAGATGAAGAAGCCAGGAGGCTTCTAGGATGGGAGGATGAATGAAAGAGACAGATCATGTGAATTATCTCAGCTGAAGCCATAAAATGTAAGTGACTTGGGAATGTCCTGTGTGTCTGGTTTTGGACCATAAAGGCAGCCTGGAAAGGACACCATTTATCTGCATTAGTCTCTGTAACAAGCTTAGCAGTCTTTGCATGCTTGAAACTGCATCGATTAATCATTGTTACTGTAATCTTGAAAACAAAAGGCCGAATAACAAAAAGCATCCCAAAGCTACAACCATGGCTGCATTTGTACAAATAGATTAATTTCAATTCCCAATTAGTAGCTGAACTAGTTGCTGTAAAAATATTTCAGCTTTGTTTCCCCATACATCAACCCATGCAACGGCTCCCTGGCTCACTGTAGAGGCACTTGCTGCTGTCTGCATCTCTGATATACATAGGTCTGGGCTATGAGCTCAGTTAATTAGTATTTTAGGATAAAGAGCTCAGCAAAAGCACTGGAAGAAAGAGCCTCTGTCACAGCCAGCTCTGGTTCTGAATTACACCTTTAAAATTAATTTGTGAATAACTGATCAAATTGATTAACTCTGGCCTTTCACTTTCTCAGAAGACTGATTTAATCCATTCTAAGCCATAAAGTCTTCTAAAATCAGTGAAGAAGAAAAAGCCACAGGAAGTTGTGGCACTTGTTTAATCAATATTTTGTTGTTAATTATTTTGAATAAGTAGCTGAATACAGAATCTGTAACAGACAGGTAGTACTATTGCACTTTGCACCATAACAGGTAAAGACTTGTCATTAACAAAGAACTTGACAGTTGCTGCAGGACCAGTGATTACCAACAGTCAAAAGACAGTCTTGGTGTATAAAGGCTAGATTTAGAAAGGCAAATGTACTAAAACTTGTGAGAGGGTCAGGTGGGGAATGAAAATGTAGCCAGTCAAAAATGCATGGAAATTTTCTGACAGAAGAACTGTTGTGAATTGTCAATGTGGTGCAATTTCACAATCAAGAAAAAGGAAGGCAACTATTAAAATCTGTTGGGATGTGAACACAGACATTAAAAAGCAGTATACGGAAAGCAAAGTGGAGAAGGCAATCCATACATTTGCACATGCACTCCTATACAAAGCTAAAGCTATTACAGACAGTGGTATGTTTGGCAAGATTAGGAACAATAAATACATTAAGTGCGTTGATAATGAAACAAATTCTCAAGATGATGTAAGCCTATTATTAGTATTTTATTGTATATAATACTGTATATGTATTAGTGCACAAAGATGGTGGCATTATAAGTGATAATGAAGTTGAGATATGTTTGATAAATATCTATTTGTACCTGGAGAGAGCAAAATTAATGTCATCTTAGAAGACAGATAATAGATTTTCCAGGCCATTAGTAGCAGCAGAGAACACCAGGCAGTATTTTCTATAGACAAATGTGTTAAAGCAAGAGCTCAAATAAGCATCACTCCAGGGTTCCACTAAAGCTGGCTAAAGTGGTCCGTGGTATGTAGATACTCATTTTTAACATGTCTAGGAACACCATGGAAATAGAAGAGGAGACAGCTAATATTGTGCTCCCATGGAAAAAAGAGGGTTGGGTGGTGACAAGAATAGGCTGGTGAGCCTGACATCAGCACCAGCCAAAAATATTAACTGCTCCCTTTCCTTTTTTCACTCCTGACCTTGTTTCTTTTTGGACACCAGCCCAGTGCCCTTGAAGCAACCTTCTGTTTTCCTATACACCAGAGATGGAGCCCAGTTCCCACTGAGGTCCCTGTGAGCCCAAATGGCATTCCAGCAACCCTGCCCTTCTAAATATGTCCCACTGCAATGGAGCATTTGGTCCCTGAAAAGACCCAGGAAAGCAGCTGGCCTGGTATGCAACAGCATCACACAAATCTGAGAATCATCCAAGGGGCAAGAGTGCCAGCTGATAGATTTAAATAGGGTCCCAGCCACAAGGAATCAGAAGGTCATAGGCATGATCTGAAGAGCAGTAATGTCTGACCCAGGGAAGGGTTCACATGTAGGACAGAAGTCTGGCACTGGCTTCTTCCATATTAATAGTGTGCAGACAGCAGCAAGAACTGCCAATATTCCCTATATGTTATGTTGTCTACTATTATTCCATTCTTGAGTTATCTGCTTATTCTATTTTATTTTGGTTTGTTTCAAATATTCCTAGTACCTCCTTCAGCCAGAGACTTCGCCAGAAATGCTCCCTGCAAATTACAAAGCTGTAGAAATAATAGAAACAGGACAGGACTTCCATAGGTAACAGTAAGGGCACGACAGAGTCTCCAAAACTGACCATGGAGACCATCATAGAATCATAGAATCACTACAGTAGGAAAAGGACTACTAAGATCACCTAGTCCAATTATCAGCCAATCAATATCTTACCACTAAACCATATCCCTCATGCCACATCTCCACATTTCTTGAACACCTCTCTGAGCAGCCTGTTCCAGTGCATGACCACTCTTTCAGAGAATAAATTTTTCCTAACATCTAACTTGAACCTTCCCTGGCACAACTTGAGGACATTATCTGTCATCCTATTGCTGTAACCTGGGAGAAAAGGCCAACCTCCATCTCGCCACAACCTCCTTTCAGGGAGTTGTAGAGGGCAGTAAGGTCTCCCTGGAGCATCCTCTTCTCCAGACTGAACAATCTCAGCTCCCCCATAAAACTTGTACTCCAGACCCTTCCTAGCTTTGTTGCCCTTCTCTGGACACTCTTTGAGGTTTTAATGTCTATCTTGTAGTGAGGGGCCCCCAGACTGAACACAGGAAGTGTGATCTCACCAGTGATGAGTATAGAGGGATGGTCATCTCCCTAGTCCTGCTGACTACAGTATTATTCATACAAGCCAGGATGGTGTTGGTTTTCTCGGCCACCTGGGCACACTGCTGGCTTAGGTTTGGTCAGCTGTCAACTAATGCCCCCTGGATCCTTTTGTGCCACATTGCTTTCCAGCTGCTCCGCCCCAAGCCTGCAGCTTTGCCTAGGGTTATTGTGACCAAAGGGCAGGACTCAGATCCTGGTCTAGTTGAACCCCATATAGTTGTCCTCAGACTTGTTGAGCATTTCCATTAGCTTCAGCGAGACCTGGACAGGCTGGAGAGCTGGGCAGTAAGAAACTGGATGAGGTTTAACAGAAGCAAGTGTAGAGTCTTGCATCTGAGGAGGAATAATTGCATGCACCAGTACAAGTTGGGGGATGACCTGCTGGAGAGGATCTCTGTGGAGAGGGACCTCGGTGTCCTGGTGGATGACAGGTTGGCCATGAGCCAGCAGTGTGCCCTTGTGGCCAAGAGGGCCAATGGCATCCTGGGGTGCATTAAAAAGAGCGTGGCCAGCAGGTCAAAGGAGGTGATCCTCCCCCTCTACTCTGCCCTGGTAAGGCCTCATCTGGAGTACTGCGTCCAGTTCTGGGCTCCCCAGTACAAAAAAGACAGGGATCTCTTGGAAAGAGTCCAGTGGAGGGCCACGAAGATGGTGAAGGGCCTGGAGCATCTCTCCTATGAGGAAAGGCTGAGTGAACTGGGTCTGTTCAGTCTTGAGAAAAGAAGGCTGAGAGGGGACCTGATCCAGGTCTATAAATATCTAAGGTGTGGGGGGCAGAATGGCGAGGCCGGACTCTTTTCAGTGGTGAGTGGAGACAGGACAAGGGGAAACGGCCAGAAACTGCAGCATAGGAAGTTCCACACAAATGTGCGCAAGAACTTCTTTACAGTGAGGTGACGGAGCACTGGAACAGGCTGCCCAGGGAGGTGGTGGAGTCTCCTTCTCTGGAGATGTTCAAGACCTGCCTGGATGCCTACCTGTGCTACCTGGTGTAGGGAACCTGCTTTGGCAGGGGGGTTGGACTCGATGATCTCTGGAGGTCCCTTCCAACCCCTACAGTTCTGTGATTCTGTGATTCCTCAGTACCCTTGTGTAGATCCCATCCAGACCTACAGACTTCTGATAGTCAAGGTGTATCCCTATCTTATGTTCTGACTATTAAAAACAGGTATATTGTATGAATATTACAGCTGCAAGATGTGCGGGAAGATTCATTTTTTGTACAAACACTGATATGGATTGTAGGAAAATAAACTTGAATAAGAAACTAAGTAATCAAGCTTGTCTTCTGAGCACAGCCTGGGCTGAATCTGCTTATGTGCTTTCAGCCTACTCATCTGCAGGGTTCAGACTCAGTACACGAACTTCACTTCCAGCTATCAGCTTGCACAAGTCTGTGACACAAACCAGCCTACAAGATATGCTTGATGGCCCACGTGGCTTGGGTGTATCATCACATGAAGTCTGCAGGCATAGTTGGGTAGCTGTGAACAAACAGAAAATATAGTCCAAAACCTGAAGTTAACAGTTTCACTTTCCTTACTTTACAGATCACTTTGCACAGACAAGAAAATTGAAAAGGAAAATGATACGAACACTGATCCAAGACAAGTTAGCAATGAACAAACTGAATTACCCTCGACAAAGAGAATCTCAATAAAGAGAAGGTAAAAAACACCACATCGTTTCCAAAAACACATTATTTTCCTGGGCAGAAAGTTCGAATTTTACATATATCAGTGAGTTAGAAATTCTGCAGTCAGTGAAACATCTCACAATGACCAGTGACCCCTAAAATCTAAGATGGATGAAGGATGCTCACACAGTTCTTATTGCAATTGTTTTAAAGATCCTGGATGCAGACTCTAGAGGACTAGTAGGATGTAATTTTTCATGAAAGAGTCCAAAGACAAAAGCCAATAACTTCATTTTCTTCAAAAATTAAACTGAAGGTAATCTCTCTGCTTTGATTACGAATACAGGATTCAAGGGAGGAGGAGAACTGGCCAGTCACATTACACATGGGGTCAAAGGATAGACATGAACTCCTGCTGCTATCAGCTACAAGGAAATATGGGATCCTGTGCATCATACAATCAAGAGAAAGCATTCCCTTGGATAGCATCATCCTGGCCAGTCCTTTCAAGGCAAAAGGAACCTTACTTGCTAGCTAGTCCACAAGAAAATGAGGAAAACTGCATGTAATTCCAGTCCAGTATCAGCTAAATATCTCATCCTTACATGGTAAGCTGGCAATGCCTCTGTTGTTGCTTCTATTATCTCCATAAGCAGAGGACCACTAATGTTGTTGTGACCTCTTAAGTGTCATCACTTAAATAAGTCTGTGCATTAGAAATGTAAAGTCTTAATGCTTTCACTCACCCATAGCTGATCAGCAGTGAGTGAGCATTTTCAAAAATTTTGTGTAAGATCACATTTCCTGGTTGATGGCTGAGAGCACATCAGCTAGACAGACTTCTTTATTTTAATAAAATCAGTTGATGTTATCTAGATAGGATTTCTCATCTATCAACTGATGCTAGCAAGACATTCCTAGCTTTAATAGCAGTAGCTGCAATTTCTGAATATTGTTTGTGGCAGGCTTGTCAGCAAACGTCTGGTTCAATTTATGGAAGAGTACTGTGTCAACAATGGGAATTTATTGTTTCCTACACTTCCTGACTTCTGCTGTTGTTGGTATGTAATACTTTAAGAGAAAAAAACTGTTCAAAATGTAAAGTTCTGAATGAATCTGGGGTCACACATTTATCACCACAAGCATTATACAGTGTTAGTTATTTAATTCAAATAAAGTCATTGCAAAGCTATTGCGATGATGTGTATATCGACCTGTAAGGCTGTAAAGACTGAAACCCAGGGGATTCCTCCTACTAGCCTTCTGAATAACTCAAAGTCCGTCCTCTGAAAGTCCAAGGTAGCATTTTTGCTGTTCCCCCTCCTGGCTCCACCAAGAATCGAGAACTGTACGATTTCATGGTCCCTCTGTCCACAACAGCCCCCAACTTCCACATGTCCCACCAGACCTTCTCTGTTTGTGAACAGCAGGTCAAGCAGGGCAGCTCCTCTTGTTGGCTCTCTCACCAGTTGCATCAGAAAGTTATCCTCCATACATTCCAGAAACCTTCCTAAACTGCTTCTTCTGCGATCATCTTCTTCTGAATCTGCTCCAACAATGTCCTTCTTATGACAGGGGCTCCAGAGCTGAATGCAGTATTTCATGTGGGTTCTCATGAGAATGGAGTGGGGGGTGAGCAATCACCGCTTTTGACCTGCTAGCCACGCTTCTTTTGATGCAGCTCAATTGACTTTCTGGGCTGCAAGTGCACATGTTAGGTTTTATAGCAACCAACAGCTCCAAGCTCTTCTTTGGAGGACTACTCAGTCTATTTTCCACCCAGTCTGTATCTGTGCTTGGGATTGCCCCAAGTAATTGACAGCAGTCTCACTTGACAACTGAAAGAGAAGCATAACAAGGGTAATAATTTAAGTCTGACCTCATGAGCATGGTGTTCCTGTAGACAGCATAATTTCCATGCCGTGCTTGAGAACTTACCACAGGGCAGTGCTGAAATGAGGGTTCCACGTTGTACAAGCTCTCAGGCTGTGGGCTTATTCTCTGCAGGAAGATTCATCTTTGCTCTAAGACTAACAGTCAGGTGCTGATTGCAGATCTAGCTTCTAGCAGTCCCCCTCAGATTTGTTTGTTCTTGTGGAAGGAGTTGACATTTGCTTTTTGTGGCTTCATGTAAAAACTGGTGGCGAACTCTGACTGGAATATAGCACCAGAAAGCAAACAGCTCTTGGTGAAATAGTAGGTACATCACTGCAGCCCATGTCATGAAATGGTAACAGGCTGCTGGGCAAAATTTCTGGTGAAAAAGAAATACTAAAAAATGGGTGTAAAAGTTGCAAGGAGCTCTGGCTCTTTTCATACATTATCTGATACAATAGAAATATATAGGAAGAAAGATGCAAAGGGAAAAAACAGGTCATCCAGAAATGATATAAAAAGTCATACTTTTAAGTGGTGGTGTGATAATATTCTCTTATATGGCACTATTGTAGTGAGACTATTGGAGCAGATGCTGGAGTCACAGAACAGATCAGGGTAGAAACTGAAGGAAGGAGGCAGAGCACATGTGGTGGATGAGGGAATCCAGGTCTTTGAGGATTGCTAGTCCCTTACGTACTGGTACATGTATTTCTTTGAACTGGGAGGAGCTCGTATTATATTTCAAGCTGAGAAAAGAAACCTTACACCAAATTATCCCTTGCAGAAAGTGTAAGGTAAGTCAATTTTAACACAGCTGTAAAACATTCCCAGGGAAAAATGTTTTGCTATCTTGGTTGATTTTAAGAGCTTTTTAATAATTTGAAGGTTTTAAACAATGTGAGGTATAAATGGGAGCCCGTGAGGAAAAAATTTTACTTGGAAAAATAAAAGTGTAAAAGCTATCTGACCTCCATCCTGCTGTTTTGCTCTGAAAATGAGAAGATATCAAAACTACACAGAGGAGCTAAAAGGGAAGGTTTCCCCTGAGCAGATACCTGTTTCAGGCTGATTGTCTCATGCCCATGTTTTTTTTGTATGTTAATAATAAAGCATTCTGCTCAAATGATCATACTCGTGTGTAAATTGACTTAAATTAATAGGGAGAAAAGCTTCTTCACGAACGCTTGAAATGGGAAGGACCAAATGAATATTCTTATAGCCATCTTCTAGCCCCTCCCTTTTTTCCCCAGAGCAGGAAGCTTGAATGTCCAGAAGGGACTTTTCTGGAGCATTGTAGAGTCATGGACCAATGCTCAGAGGTCACAAAGCTAAGAGAAATCATCTGGAATCCCAAGGACATCTAGAATAAAAATAATGAACTTACTTTATCATGGGCACTGCCATCAACTGCATGTATGGTTGCGTCACACTCAAAGGCAAATATATTTTCATGGAAGGATATAAGAAGAAAGCAAATAGCTCCTTTCCCACACGATAGGGATAATTTAAACAAATGCATTCATTGAAGCTAAGAAACATCTTGAACAAAATTCATGTTATGAAACTGTAAAAACACTACAGCTGGATCTTCTGCAGAGTAAATGCTGTATCTCTTGGATTGCTTCCTCTGCCCATCAAATCCATGCAAAGTGGGATGAGGTTCCCACAGACTACATCAATTTCAGTTGGTTTGGACTTTACTTCTTCAATTCTGTGGCCTCCTGTGGTAGCTAACTATTTGGGTCAGCTACCAGCTGTGTGAAGGCCTGCCTTTTATTCATTTTAAATTTACCTGCTGGCTGCAGCATCTATAATCAAGTGCCAGAAGAATGGAAAGAAAGTGTAATGCATATTGGTTGTTACCTGGAGTTGCTATGGAGACAAGATGGGTCTGGAGAAGAAAATCAGAGAGGAGTCCTGCTAAAAACCAGCACTGTGTGTATGAGGAAGGAAGGGTCCCCAGAGGAGTGCTGAAACCTCAGGACAATAAAGGTGGGAATATCCCAGTAAGTGGGTAATATACTGGGAATATCTGATTATAAAATTTTAGGAATATCCCAGGTAAGTAATAAAGATAAATGATTATCCCAGGTAAGTAATAAAGAGATTTACAAGAATCCTGAAAGGGATCTTCACACTTTTAGTGCTGGTGTTACCTCACCTTGAATACTGTGTGCAGTTCAATATAAAAAAGATGCTAAGATATATGAAAGTGTCCAGAGCACAGCAACAAAGATGGTAAAAGGGCTGGAAGGCATGTCTTATGAGAAGAAACTGAGAAAATGTGGATTCTCCTGACTGGGGAAAAAAAGGCTGAAAGGTGACCTCACTGCTCTGCAAATCTCTAGGGAGAGGAAGCAGAGGGAGGTACCAGTTTCTTTCAGTAACTGATGTCAGAATTTATGGCAATGGCACAAAGCTGTGTCAGGGGAGGTTCTGTCCGGACATTAGAAAACATTTATTTACTGTGAGGGTGGTCAGACATGAGAACAGGCTTCCAGGAGAGGTGGTTGATGCCTCATGGCTGTCAGTGTTTGAGACATTTGGATGAAGACCTTAGTTATATACTTTGTCTTTTGATTGGTTCTGGTCAGGCAGTTGCATTTTATGATCTCTGAAGATCCCTTCCAACTGAACTGAACTGTTGTGCTCTATTCTATTCTATTCTACTCTACTCTACTCTACTCTACTCTACTCTACTCTACTCTACTCTACTCTACTTTATTCTACTCTATTCTCTCAGCTGCATGAGCCATCCACAGCCATACAGGACACCAAGGATGAGAGACAAAGCTGAAGATGCAAACAGACTTTTGGACATGGAATAACTGTGAAAGCAAGAGTGTACTGCCCAAAGATTCCCCCCAAAACAAGTTTTGTTGGCACATGTACTCAAGGAATCTAATATTAAGCCCTTGAGGTTTCACTCAAAGCCTGCTAAGTCAATGGGAATCTCTCTTTGTATTTATCTGCATTTTGGACCAAATCCTTTCAAAACAAGCAGTGAATAAAAACAGAGTTTCTTTCCTTCCGTGGCCAGAATTTTTTGTGTTCCTCAGCTTTTAGGATCATGGCTGGGTTTTAAAAATGCATTTCCCAAAAACAGATAAATGATCACAAGTGACTTAAACACCCAGGCTGCCTTCCTGTGGTTCATCCGCTGAGCCAGAGAGACTGACTGCAAGTTAATACTTCTCCTGGTGGTCACAAAAAGTGAGTAGACAAGCTGGCAGCCAAGCCTGTGTTCTAACACAATCTGAGCCTGAGCACTGTTTGGAGTGGCTCAGCTTTCTTTACTCATTCACTTGTAGCTGTCTGTCATGATACTTCACTTTCAATTTGAAAAGTGAAACTTTGAAGTCTCACTTCAAATTTCTGACAATTTGAATCTATAGACCACATTTTGCTGTTTGTTTGTCTTTGTGACTGGGAGCTGAATCCTTTCAAATGCCTTGCCTTGGTTCTGGCTATTCAGGCTTTTGCCAGCTCTGCCTCTGCATCTGAAATTCATCTGTTTTCTATAGTATCAGTAGGATCGCCAGTGCTAAAGTCAGGATGAGTTTTCCACTGAATTCTGTAGCTGGAGTCACCTGAGTACACAAGTTTGCCAGGAGTGGTGGTATGTCTACTGAAGGTATACATGTGAAGTTCTCTGTTAAATAAATTGTATACTGAATTAAATTTGAGATGAGATTTATTAGGTAAGGCATCAGCCAGACATGATGAAAAAGAAAGAATAGGTTGTCTGCTTTCACAGAAACTTGGAACATTTCGGAGGGGGGGAAAGGGAGGATGTAGTATCTAGAAATCATCTTTGTTAGATTATGATTTTAAAATAAATACATTTAGACAGGCAGAAAGTATTATAAGCGTTTATATTTTCCTTGCCTTCTATTTGACTTCCTCTGTTTTTGAAAGAGGAAAACACTTTTTTCCTAAAGACACACAGGTTTTTTTCACAGTACTGGGGGTTTCTGATAGGTTATTTTCTATTACCTTCTACCTCCTTTTATTTTCCAGCTCACTGATAGCAGGTACTTCATTACAGCTTTACAGAAGACATTAATAGGTGTTTTATTTTCTCCAAGAAAAAAGGAATTACGATTTCTGCACCACGGGAGTTGTTCTACAGAGGTGAGGGCAAAAAAAGGGAGTATTTGATTTGTTTGATAAATTTTTGTTGAAATACTCCTCCAGCAAAAATGACAAGTTGTCATTTTAAAGCTTTTTGGGGAGGCAGACATTAAGTTGATCTAATTACTTGATTTAATTTTTCACTTTTAAAAAAGAAATCTGATCTCCCAATATTATATTTTATCTCATGTTTTCAGCTTCTAAGGATTTTTGTAAAATTATTAGTATAAGCTAATTAGAAAAATAGCATTTGATTAAAGTTAAAACATCTTAGCCTAATGGCACTTAAATAACTAATCATGACTGTCCTAAAAATCTTTTTCCCATTGCCAAATTAAAGAATTAGTCAGAATTTCCTTTATATTATGACACACAATGGGAAAAATGTCTAGAATTTCATAAGTTTTACTGGGATGGAAGAATCATCCCCACCCAACCACATCTTCCACCTGAGGCTTGCAAATCACTTCCACTCCTCTGACTCCCACATCTTAGTGACGCAGCCCATGCTTATCTCCACAACCCTGCTCTAAAGAGAAATAAGACTGCTGTACTGCATCTGCAAATCCTGCCACAGCCACTGACTGAACCTCAGAAAGTGTTTCTTTTCCACAAAAAATCCAAGTAATTCATCTTAACTGCCTTGGGAATATTTTCTCCTGGCATGGCCTCAGGTTATTTGTTCCATCTGTCTCGTTACTACTGTGTATTCTGCATATGCTATATTGTGGCTTAAATTCAGAGTTATTGGTGAGACTTTGCAGCTCATGTTAATAACATATATGCCTGGTTTTAAAGTGCCTCAACAGCTCTTCCAAGATATCACTCCTGCTGTCCAGGTGCCCAAGGAATAACTGAGCATGGGCTGCCCAACACAGGACATGACTCTGTCTTGTGTGTCCACTGGAAGGAAAATAAAGTTCCTCCTATCAGTGACTTTGGATTCAGAAGGACGTTTTATTTTTGTATTAATTTCCAAAATTGGAACATTTCAGGAAGGCAGGTGAGTTACAGATTAGTACACTCTCAGTAGGTTTTCAGATGACACCAAACTGACTGGTGCAGTTGATTCAAAAGAAGAAAGAGATGTCATACAAAGGGACTTGGACGGGCTTGAAAAGTGGTCCCATGTGAACTTAATGAGATTCAACAAGGCCAAGTGCAAGATGTATTTGAATCAAGGCAATCCCAGACTGGGAAAAGAATTCATTGACAGCAACCCCACAGTGAAGGACTTGGAGATTCTAGTGGACGAAAAGCTGGACATAAGCCAGCAGTGTGCACTTGGCAGTCAGTAAGGCCCACGGTATCCAGAGCTGCATCGGAAGAGAAGGAGTAGCAGGGAAAAGAAGGTGACTGTCCCCCTCTGCTCTGCCCTTGTGAGACCCCATCTGGAGTGAGTCCAGGCCTGGAGCCCCCAGTACCGGAAGGATGTGGAGTTGTTGGAGTAGGTCCCGAGGAGGGCCATTAAGAGAGCTGGAGCACCTCTACTGTGAAGAAAGATCACAGAAGCTCTGAGGAGACCTTATCATGACCTTCCTACTTGAAGGAAGCTTATAAACAGGAGGGAGAGAAACTGTCTGATAATGACAGGACAAGGGGAAATGTCTTTAACCTAAATGATGGGAGATTTATTTTAGACATTGTAAGAATTTATTTGTTTTTTACACAAAGGCTGGTGAGGCACTGGCACAGGCCACAGAGAAGCTGTTGTGCCCCATCATTGGAGGCACTCAGGGCCAGGTTGGATGGATAGCCTGAGCCGGTGGGTGGCAAACAGCCCATAGCAGGGAGCTATTACAAGATGATCTTTAAGGTCCCTTCCAACTCAAGTCATTTTCTATTTCTATGATTCAGTCTTTCTCAATTTATAGAGGCAGAATAGGCAGATGGAACCTGAAGAGGACTTTGTGGAAACTGACTCTTTCTCAAGTTCTTAGCAGGGAACCAGCTAGATGGGGACTGGATTTTCAGAGATCTTACTTGATTTTTTTCTGTGATGTGTGCATACACTAAAACACCAGTCAGTGTGAGGAACAGTGATGTGTCAGAAGAGAAGGTTGGGGCAAGATGTATGAAATTCATATCCTTAACTCATTATCCATCCTAGCAGAGCCTCTATGGCCAGTGATGTTACAATCAAGCCCATACCAACTTGGGTCCATAGTGCAAAAGGGGAATATTTTTACTTCAAAAATAATCAGAACCTGCTCTCCTGGAAAATATATTTACTTCCTTAATTTCAGTGGTTGTCTGGAAGATTTTAAAACTGACATCAGCCTGAGAAGAATATTCATAGATTAGAAGGCCTAAAAGGGCTGCTGTTATCTTCTCATTTGATTCCTTTCTAACATATAACATAAGTCCTGTAATCATTCTCCTTGTGACAAAAGCTATCTTCTGGAAAAAGGTTTTACTGAGTATCGGTCACAAAGATTAAGTAGAAGGAACAAAAAATGTTCCTTAGGGTAGAGGTAATTGAAACAGCTGAAGTCCCTGCCAAAAGCGCCAATCATTACAGCAGTGGCTAAGAATAGCTGAGCTGCAGAGGATGAAAGGATTTCAGTTGGACTGACTGCAACGCCGGGAGCAGAGGTGTGTAAGAGAGGGCCAGGAAAAATCCAGAGGAGCAAAATACTGAATTTGGAAAAAGACAAGCAACAAGCTTCTGGCACATTTGGATTTCCCAGTAAGGAAAACATCTCCTGCTTGTTTTCAGTTTTTGAGACCTGGCACACGCTTCTGGCAAATACATAGGACTGCACAAAGACTTTGCATGGCTCTATCAGTTTCCTCTCCCAACAGAAACACGGCACAGAAAAACTGTGAGTAACTGTTAAGTTACAGAAGCCAAAAAGTGCATGAGATTTCCAGTATCAGAAGTTTATGGTTTCTTTGCCACATTCAAAGAATGATAGTCTCTTCTGCCAGAATGGCCTGTGCGACGTAACTGCTCCTCAGAAGCACACAGAAGTTGTAGGGAAGAACGTATGTCATTTTCTACCTATGGGTATCTACATCCACAGTGAACAGTCACAACACGTTACACAACTGGGTATAGGTAGCCACCCACATGTGCTGCTGCTCATGTGTGGAAGCTGCTGGTGAACAGAAAGTTAGCAAGTTCGGTATACATCAAGGATCAGAATGAGAAAGCTGCCCAGGAGCTCACAGAGAAACAGCCTATCATCCTTAGTGACTGACTTGATGTTAACAAATGCAGAAGAGCAAGTGAAAAAAATGGGTAACTGAGGGGATGGCAACAGCTCCAAGGCTGTTCTGTGGATTCCTCCTGACCAGGAGTACAGATTTAAAGTAATTAACATGTTGCTCTAGACTGATGTTGGTAATGTTAAATGCCTAACATTTCATTCTCCCCAGCACGATTCTAGCAGAAAGAAAAGAGATCAGCTGAATCAGGAGGTGCCTGAAGTACATCACTATAGAGATTTCTCCCAGCTAACTTACAGCAAGTATCTCTCCCAAGAAAGGATTTATTATTTATTCCTAACATCAAGAGGATGTCTATTAGTACTTGCTTCCTACTTTTTTATTTTTTGTTCTTCTGTTTGTTGGGGTTTTTTTTGGCCACTCATATCCTGTTAGTGCTTACCACTTTTCTATGGGTGGTTGGCATTTTCTGACACTAATGTGCAGGTACTAGGGAGACAACATTCTCACTCTCCAAAAAGAAGCCCTGGTAAGCTGAGAAGTATAAATAGCAACATCATTGGCTCTGGTTTCAAGCAAAACTCAACTACATTATGTAGCTGGTCCAGACTAGTTTCATGCAGTTAAAATTCAGATGCCTGCAGTACATCTACAACTCATATCTGAGAGTGAGATCCATAATAAAAAACCAAAGACCCAAATCACAGAAGTAATGAAACATCTAGTTCCCTAGTGGTTTCAGTGGGACTGGCACCTAAATATTTCTGCTTATAAGCCTTCCTCCGTGGTTCAGCTCCTTCTCACTAACAATTATGAAGGAGTTAACACAATCCATTGCTGTGCAACTGTTAAACACTCAGAACAACTGGACTTTAGGGATACTAAAGTTTTGGATTTGGGTTCTCTAATTATACAAAAATAACTGTAATTCTACTGTTCATAGTGTAATGTGATTGCTAGGAGGATGGGGAAATGGCTGAACAATGTCACGACAAGATCTTAAACAATACATATTGTAAGATGCAATTTCACTTTTTTCTTCTTCTTCCTCTCTTTAATAAAATTGTAACCAGTAGCAAACTTATAGCATCTACAAGTTTGCACCACCTTGGGCTCCCAAGGAAATAGAAGAATTGTTCCATACCTTTATTTCTAAACAGTGTTTGTTTAAACAATTTTAATTCCAGGGTGGAAGAATTCAGTTACCTAAACATAATTCAGCACTATGGATATCAAGACATCTGTAAAAGACAGATGAGACAGAACCTATGGAAACTTGCACCCTCATAGACCAGCACTAGGTGAGGAGAGATATCTTGAGTCTCAAATAAAACCTGGTATGTATACTCAGACCATTAAGCCAAGGTACAAATATAATTAATAAATTAAAAAAAAAAAAAATCATTTAGTTCTGGCAGTCAAATCAGCGCCATGCAGACACTTCCTTTCTCTTCCACAGAGGAATGGGATAGAAATTGGAAAGGCAGAAGTGAGAAAAGCCATGTGTTGAGATAAAGTTTCTAAGATTGTTTACTAGGTAAAACAAAAGCTGGGAGTGTGAGCAGTGCTAAGAAATTCATTTGTCACATTGGTAGGCAGTTATTCAGACACTTTCAGGAAAGGGGGCTCAACACATGTAATGGTTTCTTGGGAAGACAAATGTCATCACTATGAACATGCTCCCCTTCCCCCCAGTTTTTATTGCTGAGAATGATGCCATATGGCATGGAATTCCCCTCTGGTTAGTTCCGGGCCAGCTGTCCTGTCTCTGTCCCCTCCCAGCTTCTTGTGCAACTCCAGCCTACTCCCAGGGTGGGCAGTATGAGAAACAGAAGAACCCTTGACTCTGTGTAAGCACCACTTAGCAACAACAAAACAGTGCTATCACAATTATTTTCAGCAAAAATACAAAACTTAGCATCAAACAACTCTCTATGAATAAAATTTGCTCTGTATTAGCTGAATCCAAGAAATTTTTTCCTGGAAAGCTTTAACATTACCTCTATTTTTTACGTTAAGGGATTTTCAAAACATACCATGAATTTTGAAGGTCAGGACTAAAGAGCTTTGCAACACTATGTCTAGTCCTCAGGTACACCTTCCACAGTTCAAGGTTTCATACTCAACATGTGGGTGAGACTACACAGGGCGGCAGGCAGGTGTCCTGGGCTCAGCAACAGCAGGGAGGGACATTGACTTGCAGCAGGTCCCGGAGACACCCCTTTCCTGCCTCTCTCGTGCTCCCTAGCACATTTGATTGATGGAAGCTGACTTCAAGCTGTACATCAGCCAGCAGATTGCACTGGTTATCTGAAGGTCTGCCAGCTGGACTACATGGGGGAAAATGCCTTACAGTTACATGCAGACACACCTCTGGCTGCTGGAGGAGTGTAAGGAGGGGCGCTTCAGGAATATCCTTCATAACACAAGGGACTTCCAAAGATTTGCGTCTGAAGGAATCAGTCAACTCCTGAATTCTGGGCAGCCTTCTCTGGAAATAAGCCCCCTCCCAGACGCGACAGCAGGGAGGCGTTCATCGCATCATGGGCAGGGTGGGGGCTCACAGCTCACCCATGTCTGCCCCGGTTTCCCCAACGCATGGCTGAGTCAGGGGAGCTCTGCTGTCAGAGAAAGTGATGACTGATATGATAAAGTGAAAACTCCTCTGTTTACATCATTGCCTTCCGCACACTCACTTCATTTCCTCATTTTTAGCAAAGTGCATAATAAAAGCTGTTCTGAAATACTGTTCCCCCTTTCATGATCTGACGAGTTAACAGTAATACCAATTAAATGCAGCATGCAAGACAGCCAAGCTGTATGCATCTCCCACTGTCTGATTCCCTTTAAGAACTGCTACATCACTTTTAAGTCATTTCCTCTCCCAGATGAGGCAGTTTCACTCATATCAAAGAGCTTGATCTAAGCCAAACAGTCTTACAATAAGCCAGACAGCCTCATTTTTGATATCATTAGCCCTTAACCTCAGAGGGACTTCTTCAGACAGGAGCTGCAACTTGTTACCAGATGGCAAAAAATGTTCGTCATCAAAACCTCAAGTAGCAACAGGGAACTGATCAGCATGAGCTTTTGGATTGTATTTTAAACGACAGAAATTTTTATTCACTGTAGCAGTGCCTGATGTGGCTGAAGGACAGGGAAAGGAAAGTATTTCAAAAACGATGTCACAACAGGTTCTAAGTACTCTCAACTTCATGATTGAGCAGTTGGATTTCTCCATAAACTGTTATTCTGTGGTATGAAGGGGCAGCACTTGTGGTTTGCTCTGGAGAAAAGAAAAGCAGAAGTGCTCTACATTTTATACTAAAACAGTGAATACTGAATGTATGATTCAAGTTAAACATGTAAGGAAGGAAACTTTCAACAATTCCAGCCTAGGTAAAAACACATGTCTATCATTTTATTTCTGCAGACAGGGCAGCCCAGGTATTGGGCAGAGATCTAAATTTAGTAGAAGCAAATGTAATCCTCTACACATTCCTTATGCAGGTTAACATACTGCATGCCACAATGAAACCACAGTACTAAAATCTGCTGGCATGGACAACTGCAGCTGAGTTTTTTTTACCTGTTTTCTAAAAAAAGAGATGAAAACAATCTGAAGAGAAAACCTGTTTCAAGACCTTAGCAAGGTGTATCTTCCCATGTGTGTAACCCTAGGAAACCCTAGAAGGCGGCAACCTGTTTCTAACGCAAAGTATTATCAACTATTACGAGCCATTTTAGAGTCTCCCACAGCATATTATCATATAACACACAGAGAACTATGAGAAAAATCTTATTCCTTTAAGAGACAGTTAATTCTTAATTTCTCTCAGGGCAATGCCAGAACTCTCAGATTTATTCTGTACAAACGAGAAATTCCACTCCTTATTTAATAGATATGGGCTGCAGAATATAATTAACCACTTCTTCTGGTTTATCCAACCCACAAAATTTGGGTCAGCTAATGCTCACCACCCACATTAATTGCCCAGAACAGACTCACTGGTTTTGAACCAAATATTGTCTCACCAGCACTTAATATCCCTGCCATAGCATGAAAAGAAACAGAAACCTGAGAAGAAGAGAAAATTAGAACGGTGGGAAGAAAAACAATTTCTTAACTGTGCAATGGACTCTGTCTGTCTAATGAATCCCCTTTGAAAATCACCCTTAGTAATAAATTAGGATGTAATATATTGCAGATGGATCAACAATGGTGCACACATAGCCTTATGTATCTGCCACAGGTGTTTGATTTTGTGTTTGACAGCAGGTCAAGGAGCAACCATGCAGGGAACAATCCTGCTATAGAGAGCTGTCTTCAGAAGGACAATCCTGTTGGGCACCGGTCTTCAAGGTTCAAAACATGTTGTTCTAGATTGGAAGGAAAACGAAGCCCTCAGTTGCTTAGTGAAATGGAATTGTGTTGCTATGACTGCTGTAGGGCTGAAAATAGTTTTTAAAAATCAAATTTGGGTTTCCTTCCGCATACAAATGACCAGTGTTTAGAAACCTCTTCTTGAGGTAAACATTGTTGAAACTCTTAGCCTTAAGAAAACAATTTGCTTTGACAGAATAACAGTCACCAACAATATTTCATTTAAAATGTTGAGACTAGAACTGCCCAGCACTTGTGAGATCTTTCCTACACAGTTTTGTCCCTTTACCTTAGATGCTTGATGACCTCTATAAGAAAACATTACATCATGTAGTCTTTAAGAGCATATGATCTTTGGTGGCCTCCAGCGTCAATTGTGGAGATACACTCAGTACTTTTATCAGATCTATGGATCAACAAATCAAACAAAAAAAGGACTAAAATATAGGAGAATGTCTTGTTCTTCCAAAATAGTGCAAAAATATATAGAGGAAAAAAAAAAAAAAAAACATGCTTCAGTATGTTAGAGAATCCTCCCTGAACCTCATAGAATTTGTCTAGACTATGCTGATGTCAGTATCCTTCTCAAAAAGGATTGGAAGGCTTAGCCAGTTCCAGTCATGTTTCTAATTGTAAGCTTCCTGTGTGCTTTGAGTCATTTAGCCTCATTGTCCTGCCATTTTTCTGACTTTTGATTAAAAGAAATAACACCATTTCACTTGAGAATCTCTCAGGGATACATCTATAACATGTGTTAAATAATATTTGACTGTCAAGCACATCTGTGCTCATAATGCTGAATCGTAAAAGCTGGAGGCTGAGTGGCTTCACCTATGAGGTGTATACTGGTTTATGCTCTGTCCCAAACAGCCTTGACTGCACTTCTGGAGTGGATACTTACCAAGCTGGGCCTGAGATTTGACATGGTATGGCAGATCCTTCATTGTTACACTGAGCATTCCTGATTTTCTGCAGAGGCTGCTCACTGTGATGTTGTAGTTAAATATGTGCAGGACAGCCTTTAGCACTAGTTATGAGATTTGCTTAAATCAGCCTCTTCTGGGTTCCAGCTGATGCTGAAGATAGGGACATGCTGGAGCTGTTATGGTCTCTGCCACTTGGCTGTGGCTAGAACAGCATTTTGCAGCCAAACTCTTTCAGGGCTTACTGTGGGACAGCAGAGCATTTCTGTTCCTAACTCTGATCAAATGTTATATTTTTAATTGAATTTTTACAGTTATGGTCTTATGACAAAAGTGTATGCTCTGCATTATGCTCTCTCATGACTGGGAGAGCTGCAGCAAAGAGATTCTGTTAATAATAAACGAAATTAAATGTCAGCCAGATGAAAGAGAAGAATGGAAAAATGGCAGTACAACTCAGGGTGTTTTTTTTTCTATTTATTTTCTTTTCACTGTATTTAGAGAAGTTTCATTCTTTGTCTTCAGAAATATTTCTATAAGTAGAAGTGAAAGATCAGAAGCCTTCCTAATGTCTTGATGGGAAATAGAATCAAGATTAGTGTTTTGGTCTCTCTTCCTCACCAACATCTCTTGCCATTGTAGTGTTTTTCTGTTTAGACGTGATTCTATTTTGGGCTTTTCTTCTCCACAGTTTTTGCTACATATTGAGGATAAGCTTCTACTGCATCCAATATTTTGCCATGAGAGGCCAATTGTTCTACAAACAAGGAAGAATGTTTTATTGTTCTGGCATTATGTCTCCTTGGATATGGTTTGGAAACCAAATAATATATTGAAAAAGCGCTTCAACAGAATAGAAGCCCAAGAGTGTCTTTTTTTTTTCTTTTTTTTTTTTTTTCTTTATTTTCCCCATGTAATTACTGCAAGATTCCTAGCAGACCTAACACCTCATGGCTTCAGTGGAAGGCTTCAGCAAAACTGAAGAGTAAGACAGGCAAATTTCACACTGTAATTACAGGTCATACCTGCAATGGTCCTAGTTATTCTGGGCTTCACTGTCCTTTGAGTGGACAAGACGCTCTTCTGTATTTTTGTACTAAAAGTTAAGATACATGAAAACTAGAATCTGGTTCAATAGGTATACAAGGCTATTAACGTTCCTCCAAGGCTTTTTCCTCCAGTTGCCCATAGCAAATAAAATTGCTCTCAAATGTCCTACACTCATACTTTGCCGATTTTTATGGCAAGCACCTGAATTGGGATATCCAAGCTGTAGGTCAAGGATTCCGGGAAATACTGTACTGTTTAAGGAAAAATGAAAAAAATCTGCAAGAAAAGGAAGCTGTGAACTTCTATTACATTTGAAATTGAGGATTTAACCCTATGATCACTACTTTAGGGAAGATTAATAGCTACTTCTGGGATTTTGTAGAAACAAATAACTTGGCCGGTTAGCAAAGGTCTCATTAGCATAGAGCCACAACTGTGGTAATTATTTCTGTGTACACAAACTAACAGAGAAGATTACACTGGCAGCTGACATCACCTCACAAACCACAAGACCCACCAACATCAGCTTTATAATTTAGACTTTGTCTTAATGGAAGGCACTTTCTCTACAGAATCTTTCTCAGTTCACAGAACATTATGAAAATAAATGCACTAAAGTTCTCAGGTTTGTGTAATGATATTTTGAAATGTAAATGGGACTGGAAAATTCATTCCAAGGTTTAAGCACCAAAATTCTTCAGAGTTTATTAGTTTAAGGACAAATGTCACTGACTCATGCCAAAGAACCACTTTAGTGTCAACAACAACTTTTAGAAGGAATAGCTCCATCATTAATGGAGCCAGAATAAACCCTCAGTTTTTGCATTCCTAAGTTCCCATGCATGCACACACAGACATGTGAAGATGCATTTGGGGGTAACTAGTGGTGATCTTAGTCACTAATGTTCCACAGAAGCAGTTCTGCTTTCTTCTTGCACACAAGGCTGGTACCACTATTCTTTCAGTCAAAAAGCTATAAAATAATATGTAATTGAAGCAAATTAAAACCAAAAAAAAAAAACTATTAAAAAAAATGGTATCTTTCATAGCTCTCAATTATATCTTGGATTTTATAATGGTCAGAAGTTTTGTTATGGATCCATGGTAGAAAAATTAATCAAAATAAAGCCATATATCCTCTTTTCCACTAAATAATAAGAATATTTAAAGGTTACAGATAAAATCACCACCAACAGAAGGTGAAAAAATCGAGACATGGAATGTTCCCAATCAACAATGATTACTATTCCTTTTTTTTTTTTTTTTTCCTTCGCACAGAATCAGAAAATGACTGAATTTGTCAGAAAACACTGGGTCCATCAGGCCACCCCTTGCTCAAGCAGAGACACACAGATCAGGGGGCCCAGAACCACATCCAGGTGGCTTTTAGGGATCTCCAAGTGTCATGGTTTTATGATTTTTGGTTATCAGTATTCCACACCATACCATCATGTAATGCACTGGGGGTTTGACTTCTGATGCTCAAGTTCCGAATGTTTGTCCGATGGAGAAGAACTACATTTCCCTAGGAGGCTTTGCGGTCAGCGAGGAGACATAACTCTGTGTAAGGTCACCTGATGTTCTTCTTCTTCGCCTGCTCTTCTTTGCCTGCGCTTCTCCGTCTGTGCTTCGCCATCTGCTTTTCTCCATCTGCTCAACTGGACTGCACTTCTCACCTCAGCGTTGTGGTGAGGCCTATCCACCTCTCAGACACACTCTCTCTCTCATTGTACTTTGCTAATACTATATTTAGTAAATCAGTTCGTTTCACCTCAGATTGTTGCCGCTGTTTTCAATTATTTTGGGTTCCCCTGTTTCCCTTTTCCAGAGGCGCGGATCCACGGATCCCTCCACCTCGCTGGTCACAGAACTGGGCCGAACCAGCTCGTAAACCATTGACACCAAGAAGACCCCACAGACTCAGGGCAGTCTGTATCAGTGCTCTGTCATTTGCCCAGTAAAAATTCTCCTGGTGTTCTGGGGGAATATCCTGTGTTCCAGTTTTCACCCATTTCCCATTATCCTGTGTTCCAGTTTTCACCCATTTCCTCTTATCCTGGTGCTGGGCACCAGTGAAAAGAGCTGTTCACTTTGCACCTTCCTTTCAGATGTTTATAGACTTTGATGATATCTCCCTGAGGATTCTCTTCCCCATGCTGAACAGTCCCACATCCCTCAATCTGTCCTCATGCATTCAGAGACTTTCCCAAAGACTGTTTTGCTTTTATGGAAGTAACCTTGAAAGTCTCTTGCTCCAAGAACACTATTGTTTTCTCAGAAAAACATGGTAAATAAAACTATATACAAAGTTCTGCTCTGTAACTTCCTATTATTTTTAAAGTAGCCTCTTCAAATCTCTTTAAATGATAAAAAGAGTGAGAACTACAAGTTCATTTATTCTACATTATCTTTTCTCCACTCTCCAGACATTTAAAGTATTGCTTGTCCTGGCTTTTTTCAGGAGCCTTTACTGTTGAAATATTTGTTTAAAAAGCTGATATTTGTTGAAACGTATCTGATTAAATTATTAAAAATACAGCTCTCAATTTAACTGCTTTTGGATGACTTGCCAAGGACTTGGACTTGATCTACAAATGGCAAATATCCTATGCCAACAATGGAGGCTACCAGGTGTTTTTGTTTACTTAATACCTCCCATTTTATTCCCCCCAACAAAAACTGTGGTAATGCAAGCTTTTAAAAAATACTTAGAAATGCGATCTTTTGTGTTAAAAAGTAGGCCCTGGTCATAATGCCTGCCAGCACCGTATGTTTGAAGTATTAATGTACAACACCTAACAGAAATGAATACAGAACTGTGCATTAAAACACCCTTTCAAGACAAGCCAGCTGTCTTATACTTTAAAAAAAAAAAGCCAGGAAACCCAGATGTGGAGCTAACAAAATTGTTTGCTGTAATTGCACTACCTTGCAAATTTAATTTTTTTTTTTTTTTAATCTTTTTTTCCTAATGATTGAGAAAAAAACAAACAACCTTATAACCTTATGCAGACAACTACTTTGATTCATTGGCCAGGCCTGAAGGCAAAGAAGATTAGTGAACCACTCTTTCAGAAACCTCTGCTTCTTTCCTTGCCCAAATTTCTCAAACTGTAATTTACTAATTTCATCAGAGTGCTACAAAAAAGGCAGCTTTACTACACATAAAAATTGCACATACATGTTAGGTAGATTCTTACATAGTCACAACTAAGTCATGTTAGGTTCTTACATAGTCACAACTGAGCTGAGACTGTGCTGAGCTATACGTAAAAATCATCTAAATGAATGTTGAATGTAATGTCTTGTTTTGACTTGTTTATTTTTGGTTGTTTGATTTTTTGCATTTGTTGGGGGGGAAAAAAAAAAAGTGATGGCCACTTCACCATTTATGCTTCAATAATAAACAGTCCTACTGAAAGCATCAGTAATTCATCAGAGTTTTTGACTGAACTAGAAATGACCAAACACACTCCAGGAAGCGTAGTAGAAACTCTTTCAAATTAAGGTAATTTTTAAAAATCCTCTAAATTTCACTGCCATGAAACAACCAATTTCATAAAGCTAGCCTACTTGGAGTAATTGAACAAGTGTTTCATGTGACATAGTTCATTTTATCTCCTCTTTCCCCCTCTCTCTTTACTATCTGATAGATTTGGAAATCAATCTTTGTCCCAGATTGTCCTCACACTTGCCCAAACATTTGTTCCTAGCTTCTCATGGTTCCTGTGGCTTTGTAGGGAAGCAAACACAGTATTAACAAACAACAAAGAGATGGCAATCATAAGCAGCTGTGAACCCGATTCACAAACCCAAAAGATTATGTGGTGTATGGGCAGTGGGAATGCAGAAAAGCTTGTAGACTGGTAGCTTTCTCTGAAATTGAATGATTTCTGAAAATATCCAAAGTTCAGCTAACATCCTTTCCTATCCAGATATGGCAGACATAAAGGGAGCAAAGCATCTGCTAAAGTCTGTCTCTGTCACAGGGCTTTCAACTTTGGGGGTAGGGAGGAAGCAATGTGAAAACAGCCTGAAAGTAAGAAAAGAATCAGAATTTCCAAAAATACACATTTAAGTCATGTATTCAGGTAATTTATGAAAACATTAAAGAGAACTGTCCTTAAAATGGAGTTCTGGAGAGCTCCATTAGTGACTGGTCACCAGCTTGATGTTACCTCATTTACTATAACCCTTTGGTCCCAACCTGTCAGCCAACTGTTTTTGTTTGTCCATTTTATTATGTATTGTTCTATCTATATGCTAGACATTTTGTCCTGAAGGTTACTCTGAGAAATAGTGTTGAAAACTTTGCTGAAATGCAAAAAGTTTATACAAGCTGGCTTCCTTTGTCAACTAGATGGATAAGATTGCCTTAAAAGGAAATTAAGTTCATGAAGTAGGACTTTCCTTTTGTGAATGTATGCTGTCTATGAACAACCTTGTATTTCAAGTGTTTTTCAAACAGAAGAACAAGAGGTGATGGTTTTAAAATGGAAGAGGGTAAGTTTAGATTAGAAATAAGGAAGAAATTCTTTACAGAGGCATTGACACTGGCTGCTCAGAGAAGCTGTGGATATCCTGTCCCTGGAAGTGTTTAAGTCCAGGTTGGATGGGACTTTGGACAGAAAGATAGAAAGCACCCTGCCCATTGACAGAGGGTTAGAACTCAGAGACATTCCATTTGCTCAGGACTGTGAAGGGAGGTTGATGTCCTGATTCAGCCTTGGTGGGAAACTTTGAGCAGTCACAGTGGCTTGTTTTAAGAAGGGTCTTTGATTCATGCTACACTGGTGGCCATGAGTTAGTCTCTTAACTTGATCTAAATGCTCTTCTTAATTCCAGGTTATTAAATCTATCAGGAAATAATCAAAACTTTTCTTTTTTCTCTTTTTCTTTCTCTCTCTCCCCCCCCCCTTTTTTTTTTTTTTTTTTTTTTTTTTCAAGTGGTTTGCTTTGATCATTAACCAGATGCAGGAATGGATTTGATTTAAAGTTTTCATGATATCAAGGATTGATAATCTGAGCTTTCTTGCTGCTGTCAGGAATATTTCCCAGTCAGCAAGTTGTGTCTGCAAGTTGTTAGTAGCTGGTGATAGCTCTCAATTTGCTATGGGAGGAACAGGACTTTGGCAAGCTTCCTTACAATATGGAAACATACTTGTGTAGCAAGAGAGATATCAAATAGTGACTATCGTTCTCCACTTTGTGCTGAGGGTGTCAGCCACTGCAAAGATGGGGAGCAGGCCAGCAGGAAGAGTTGAGAATCCTGGGGAAAGAGAAGAGGAGGAAAGCAGGTGACCTTAAGGTGGGATGAGAAGGGGAGCTAGGATGAAAAGAGGAAAGAGTGTTTAAGGAGTTAGTCAAGATCATGGAAGTTGGGATTGCAGGAAGATAATGGGTCTGCTCATTCTGTGGAACAACTGGCTACTCACACTCTACACAGAGCTGAAAGTCATCTTAGGAGCAAGTTCCAGCAAAGGGCTAGATCATCTGCTCTTACCTCCCTATGTGAGCAGGGTTCCCTCAAGTCCACAGATGGACTTTAAAGTTCACTTGTTGCTGGAGTAGCAAGGGCAGATTTCATCTCTGCTTCCTCCACATGGCAGCACGCAGAGCTGAGTGCAGTCCACCATGCAGATCCATCTCCTTTCAGCTGTAACACTTCCCCAACCAGAGGTAGATTCCACATCTTGCTTTGATGATTTGTTGCTGTGGATATTTGAGAAGAATTCAGTAGCTGCAGAATTAATCTATAGAAGCCATGCTGCCCTCGTGCATACTAATCACCAAGGTAAGAGCAGGAGCAGTGGAAAGAGCAATGAGCAACTGCTGTTCATGCTGATTCGGAACTGCAGAATGAATTTCAATCTGTCAACACCAATACAGAGGCAATGTGAAAGTCTGCAGTCTAGTGAGGGGGGATCCTTACTATTTCATAGCAGCAAGAGCTTTCATGTTGTAATGTAGTAGTAACAAGTGCTATAAGAATGTTAACGTACCCAGCAGTTGTAAAAAGAATCTCTTTATTTAAGTTTTATTTGACAACTATATCCGATGTTATATCTCTGGCCAAACTGACAGATTCAAACCATTCTCCTGGCACTCGGTTAGTGGTAAGTCTTCGTCCTCTAGTAAATACTATTAGACAACAGACTTGCATATTGCTAATGTTCACACCTTTTGCCTGTGCATCTTTGCTTATATTGGAAAGGTACTGATATGAAGGATGGACTGTTCGATGGACTAGGAATTGGCTGGCTGGATGCAGCCAAAGGGTTGTGATCAGTGGTTCTGTGTCAGGATGGAGACCGGTCACAAGCAGTGTCCCTTAGGGGTCGGACTTGGGATCAGTGCTCTTCAACAGCTTCATCAACAACAAACGATGGAGTCGAGTGCACCCTCAGCAAGTTTGCAGATGACACCAAACTGAGCAGTGCAGTCGATACACTGGAAGGAAGGGAAACCATCCAGAGGGATCTGGACGGGCTGGAAAAATAAGAACCTAATGAGGTTCAGTAAGGCCAAGTGCAAACTGCAATTCCAGGTATTTATGCAAACTGGGGTAAGATCTGCTTGAGAGCAGCCCTGTGGAGAAGGACTGGTGGACAAGAAGCTGGACATGAGGCAGCAGTGTGAGCTTGTAGCCAAGAAGGCCAACTGTGTTCTGGGCTGCATTAAAAAAGGGGTGGCCAGCAGGGAGAGGGAGGTGATCGTCTCCCTCTATTCGGCTCTTGTGAGGCCCCATCTGCAGTACTGCAACCAGGCCTGGGGCCCCCAGTGCAGGAAGGACGTGGAGCTCTTAGAGTGGGTCCAGAGGAGGGCACTGAGATGATCTGAGGGCTGGAGCACCTCTACTATGAGGAAAGGTTGAGGGAACTGGGCTTGTTTAGCTTGGAGAAGAGAAGGCTCCAGGGAAACCTCATTGTGGCCTTCCAGTACTTGAAGGGAGCGTATAAACAGGAGGGGGAACAGCTGTTTATGAGGGTGGATAGTGATAAGACAAGGGGAAATGGTTTTAAACTGAGACGAGAGGTTTAGGTTAGATATTAGGAGGAAGTTTTTCACACAGAGGGTGGTGACGCACTGGAACAGGTTGCCCAAGGAGGCTGTGGATGCCCCATCCCTGGAGGCATTCAAGGCCAGTCTGGATGTGGCTCTGGGCAGCCTGGTCTGGTGGTTGGCAACCCTGCACACAGCAGGGGGCTTGAAACTAGATGGCCATTGTGGTCCTTTTCAACCCATGCCATTCTATGATTCTATCATTCTATGATATTGCCAAATTCCAAGCCAGTTTGCAGTTAGTGGCATTTGCTTAAAGTCTTGTCTGATCTTAGTTTAGTATCCAATTCAGTTTGGGATACTGCTGCTTTTCAAACTTTCCCACCAGATAACCTCACAGTTCATGCAGCCTTTTCTTTATTTGAAATCACAGCTACAGGCTGCAGGTAAAATACAACTGGTGAAATTAAAAGCATGCTATGGGCACGGAAGATTTTGAGAATTTATTGTTTGGTGCACTTGTGAGGTGTATATAAAGTAAAGGCAGAAAAAAACACAGCTGAAGATTCTAGGTACCGAACCATACTTATCTAAGAGAAGAGAACAAGAAGTTGGATAAAGAATGAATGGAAGTTGAAGAGTGTGAGGTTGGGGGTGAGGAATGGAGCTGTAAAACTTTCTGCAATTTACAGAAAGAAGTGCAGATCTGCAGGCAAAGATCACAAAGCAGGGATTTCGAACCAGTTCCCAAATTCCTTTTTGTTTGAACATTTTATAAACAGATATGTGAAGTCTTCAGCATAAGCATAAGGTGATGGATGGGCACTGCTGAAGACGGCAAGTGGTTTAGGAGCCAAGAGCTCTTTTGAAGAAAGGATCTATGCATCAAGGAGAATGTGAGACTGACTTTTTAACAGATTTAGATACCGCCTGGCAGAGAAAAGTGACACAACAGACCCTGTGAGATGAAGCTGAGGAGATTTCTCAGTGCCATGAGTGCTGGTTTTACTCTATCTAATTCTCTGTGGAGAGCATGGGGATAATTCAATACCTATATACAGACCTTCCAGGGCCTTGCCAACTCTGTTGGGAACTGATAAAGCAGCCACAAACTGAGCACAGCTTCATTTTACACCCAGTCCAATCAGCTACTCAGGCAGCCCCAGCTCTTGCCCTGAATTTGTGGGCTGATTTTCTTCCAAACATATCTCAGGTCCTTAGGGGGTGGTGGTAGCACAGAGAGAGGCTCATTCACTGCACAATAGAAATCCAAACTCTTATTTTTAAAATGTCCACCCTGATCGCCATTTCTGTCTTTGAAATCTTCTGTTTATTCCAGACATCTTATAGTCTGGGGACAAAACAGACTAAAATAAACAAATCAACAAAACCCAAACTGTCTGAAAGATCCCTTTACAGGGAAAGATGTGGGTAATGCAGTGCTAATTCTTTGCTTTCGTACCATGGAGCATCAAAAGCAACAGCATGTCCTTTATCTTCCCCATGCCATCAAAGCAACTGAGATAAGGAGGAAGAACCATACTCAACTTTCATTTACACCACAGTGAATTCATAGCATTGCTCACAGACAATGGAGCCAAAGAGATCTATTAAAAATGATCTTTACTCCAAGCAGGTATAAACAGAGATTTCAAACCTTCCTGCCATAGAGGTCTGGGGGGGTGGGGTGTGGGGATGAGGAAAATACTGTTCAATCTGAAACTGTATAAAATTCAGTAATATTTTATTTGCATCAACATTCCATAATCATTTAGAAAAAGGACTTGGGACAAGTGAGCCTACATGGATAAAACCCTTGCTTAGACTAATACATTGATAGAAAACTGCTTTATTTTGATCTAGTTCATTTTGTCCTGTAATTTGCTAGGTCAGTGGAAACAATTTGCTACCAGTATAATTGCCTGTTCCCTTAAGTATTTTCTCTGTTGCTGTTTCCATTATACCACTGTAGATGAAGTGACAAAACTCAAATACAGGCAAGTCCACTTAGAGGAAAACGAAACTACCTGCCAAATTGGAATTTGTATTGCTCAGATAAACTATACAAAATATTCAAAAGCTTCCAGTCAGTAAATGTCTGTGATATAAGACTACCTGAATGGAACAGCCGAGCAAAGGCAGCTAGGGGCTTAAATGTGAAGACACTATGAGCAGTGTGGAGACAACTACGAGAATATACAAAACTGCAAAAGGAATCTAGTCCCACCCTCTTCCATTAAGAGCACATCTCTAGTCACCTGACTACCTTTGTAGATCTGCCTAAACTCGTAATTTTCAACTACAGTCTATAGAAACACAGAATGCCTTGGTTTGAAAGGGATCTCAAAGATCACCCAGTTGTAATTCTCCTGCTGCAGGCAGGGTTGCCAACCAGGAGATGAAGCACTAGATCAAGCTGCTCAGGTTCCCATCCAATCAGAACCTTAACACCTGCGGGGATGGGGCATCTTGAGCCTCTCTGGGCAGCTCGTGCCAGCACTTCACTACCTGCTCAGTGGAAAACTTCCCCCAACTCTAATCTAAATCTCCCCTCTTTGAGTTTAAAACCATTCTCCCTTGTCCTATCACTATCTTCCTGTCTAAAAAACCCTCCTTCTTATAATCTCCCTTTAGATATTGGTAGGCTACAGTGAGGTCTCTCCAGAACCTTCTTTTCTCTAGGCTGAACAAATCCAGCTCCATCAACCTTTCTTCATAGGAGAGGTGCTTCCCACCACGATTGTCCTCTTGGTCCTCCTCTGGACTCTAATTTATTTTTTATTTTACTCACCTACTCTTCACAACTGAAAGTATCCTGAAGAATAATTTTAACGTGTCTAAGACACACAGCATGGATATCCACCTAAAGTTTCTCTTAATGGAATATTTTGTAAAGCAACGGAAACAAAGCACCAAGCTCAGGGGAAATTTTAGCCAAAGGATGGTTAGGTCAGTTCACATGGGTGCACAGAAGACTGTCCCTATTCAGGTTCCACTTTGTCAGGATTCAAGCAGCACTGAGCTGCAGTATGTTTCCCTGTGACGAAAGCTGTGCAACCCAGGATAACTTGGTGTCTGTACCACAAAACATCAAATTTGGGATGGAAAGAAAAGGAGGTGCGTGGACTAGATAACCTCTCAGGGTTCCTTTCTATGCCTCTTGCAAGGATTCTGTGCGATGGGAAGAAAATCCTGGCACACACAAGTACAAAATTTGTGCTATATTTGTTGGCAGAGTCTGAGCAACCTCTGTTCCCTTCTTCATAACAGCTCATGTACTACTGACAGCAGTACTGTGGTTCTCATGTCCCAGCTGTATCCCAGCATTAGAGGTCACAGTGAGCATTAAACATTGAACGTTAAAAAAAATAAAAAAGAAGTTGAACATATGCAGAGATGTTTTCACTGGAAGACACACATCCCAGAATATTCTCACCTACCATGTCTTGCTTTGTTTAGAGGACACCCCCAACCCCCCCCCCCCCCCAAAAAAAAAAAAAAAAAAAAAAAAACCAAACAAAAACTCTGAATAAAATTTGCAAATTTTTATGCAGATATGATATTCTACTTTGCAAATTCCCCATGCAATTGTATGCTTTAAGTAAAATCTGTGCCTGTGCTTGTAATGGATTCAAGTATTAATGAAGATTCTGCTAGGAGATTTTTAAAATACACTGTGTGAGTGTTCTGTATGGTAACGGCTTAGAAAGAACACAGCTTTCCATTTGCTGGATCTCTCCAAAAAAGAATAGACTCATTCCTCTATTATAATTTCTTCATAAAGCTGGTGTCAGACTGCTAAGATGCAATACAGAAGTTACTTTCCCATAAGATCAGTCAATAATGCAGGCCTACCTCTCAGGTGCTGCATGTATATTAGCACTTCACATAACACTTTAAGCAAATCCCATCCTTTTGTCTTAGTGCACTTTGGTTCCCACAGTGCAGCAGCCACAGACTGAGAGACACAAATTCCATTCAGACAGAACTGCTGCAATTGCAGTGGATACTATAGGAAACAATGTGGGTGTTAAATTCTCAACATCAGTTACTTTACCCTATAAGTTTGTTACAAGTGGACTCTGATCCACGCTGATATGACAAGTACTCTATTTGCATCTTCCTTTTTTTTTTTTTTTTTCTCTTGATTTGTTTTTGTCTCACTGTCTTTAACTGTCATTCACTATGAAATTTGTCAAACAACTTCAATTTAAGCAAGATTAATTCCTGTGGAGGGATAATTACCCTAGACTTATTCTCAGTGTTATTGTGCTTCCAGCTAATAGTTTAACATTTTGCCTTGCTCTAAACAATTTCTGTCAAATTATAGCACTTAAGTCTTTTCCATTATGCTTTTTAGTGCCATATTATTTCTGAGTAATTCTGAGATTTCCTAGTAACTCAATTGTAAATCTGATCCTGAATAATATTCAGTACTAAGGATGCAAGGAAATCAAATATATGTGAAATACAGGTACTCAGGGGGCTAAAATGATTTGAAAGGAGACTTGGGGCCAAATCTGAATTCATCTGTATCTCCCACACAGATAAATTTTGTAATATTTGTCTGTAATATTTGGTGACCCATAATTTCAAGCAAGTTAGAGAAAAGACATGGTTAACTATGTGTTATTGAAAATGATCTTCTCAAAGTAGAGAACTCATCTCATTTACACTTTGGAAAAATAAGGAATTTGAGACTCTTGTGCAAAGAAAAGGAAGAAGGGTTTTTAGGTGGCTGCCTAAAGTCCAAATCACCAATGGAAATGTCTGTGTTTCTTAGTCAAGCATGTCCACAATGACTGACTGCAGACCTGTCTAACAGAAAACAGTATCTTGGTGTATTTCTTACACCAAGAAGAAATGGAATAATTTCCATTTCTGATATAACAATCTTCTTTTTTTCCCTATGCAACAGTAAAGATTGTAAATTGGTTTAGCCTGTAGCATTAAAGCATTTACTGTAGCTTTAAGAACAGATACTGAAGAATCAAGTAAAAATACTTGGGAGAGCTTTAAAGGAGTTTACATTCTGGGATTCCTCAAGAATTAATTAATTTATTTATTTTTTAATTAAGTACTTCTAAACAGAAGTCAATACTGCAACTTAGAATCATAGAATCATAGAATCACAAGGTTGGAAAGGACTCACAAGATCATCTAGTCCAACCATCCTCCCATTACCATTGCTACCACAAGCACTAAACCATATCTCGTAGCTCCTCATCCAGATGCCTCTTGAACACTGCCCAGGATGGCGACTCCACCACCTCCCTGGGCAGCCATTCCAGTGCCTGACCACTCTTTGAAAAAAAAAAAAAAAGTTTTTCCTTATGTCTAATCTAATCCTCCTCTGGCATAACTTGTGGCAATTTCCTTGGGTCCTGTTCGTTGCGTGGGAGAAGAGGCCAAACTCTTCCTCATCACAACCTCCCTTCAGGAAGTTGTAGAGTGCAATGAGGTCTCCCCTGAGCCTCCTCTTCTCCAGTCTAAACAATCCCAGTTCCCTCAGCTGCTCATCGTAAGATTTGTGCTCCAGACCCCTCACCAGTTTTGTTGTCCTTCTCTGGACATGCTCCAGGACCTCAATGTCTGTCTTGCAGTGAGGGGCACAAAACTGAACAGAGGTGCAGCCATACCAGTGCTGAGTACAGGAGGATGATTACCTCCCTGTTCTTGCTGGACACACTATTTCTATTGCAGGTTGTTGGCCCTCTTGGCCACCTGGGCACACTGTCAGCTCATGTTCAGCTGAGCATCAACCAAAACTTCAGGTCCCTTTCCTCCTCACAGTCATCCAGCCACTTATCCCCAAGCCTATAATGCTGGATGGGGTTGTTGTGGCCAAAGTGCAGGACCCAACACTTGGCCTTGTTGAACTTCATCCCATTCACCACAGCCCAGTGATCCAGCTTATCCAGATCCCTCTGAAGGTCCCTCCTATGCTCAGGCAGATCAACATTACCTCCCAAGTTGGTGTCACCTGCAAACTTACTCCTCAGCTACACTCAGTCCCCTCATTGTGGTTATCAATAAAGATATTAAACAAGATGGGCCCCAGTACCGATCCCTGGGGGACACCACTTGTAATGGGTTGCCAGCTGGACTTAACTCCATTAACCACTACCTGCTGGGCATGACACACTAGCCAGTTCCTTACCCAAAGAAGGATATACCTGATCAGGACATGGGCAGTCAGTTTCCCCAGAAGAATACTGTGAGAGACCGTGTCAAAGGCTTAGCTGAAGCCTAGGCAGACTACATCAACAGCCTTTCCCTCATCTACCAGTCTGGCCACCCAGTCGTAGAAGGAGATGAGGTTGGTCAAGTACGACCTGCCTTTGTGCTGGCTGGGTCTGATCCTCTGGATGCCATGCACATGCCGTGTGATCTCACCCAAGATGATTTGCTCCATAACTTTCTCTGGTACTGAGGTCAGGCTAACAGGCCTGTAGTTCCCCAGATGCTCCTTATGGCCTTTTTGTAGATGGGAGGCACATTGGCAAGCCTCCAATCCTCTGGGACATTTCAGATAACTAGGAGCACTGGTAGATGGCTGAGAGTGGCTTGGCAATCACCCCCGCCAGCTCCCTCAGCACCCTAGGATGGAGCCCATCCAGTCCCATGGACTTGTGACAGTCCAGATGGAGGAGGAGCTCTCTAACCACCTCCACCTGAATCACCAGGGCTGTATTCTGCATATCATCCCAGACTTCCAGATCAGGGCCTAAAATGCCCTGAGGATAACTATTAAAGGCGGATGTAAAGAAGGCATTGAGGACCTCTGGCTTCTCCTTATCCTCAGTGCCCGCTGTATCAAGTAAAGGATGGAAATTCTCCTTGGTTCTTCTCTTACTGTTTATATATTTGTAAAAGGATTTCTTACTGTCTTTTACTGCAGTGGTCAGTCTGAGTTCAAGTTGGGCTTTTGCCTTACTAACTTCCTCCCTGCATACCTTAGCAACTTCCTTGTAATCCCCCCAAGTAGCCTGTTCCTTATTCCAGAGGACATAGACTCTCTTTTTTCTTCTGGAGTCTTGACAATAGTTCCATGGTTCATCCATGCTGGTCTTCCCCTACAGCTCACCTTATGGCATTCAGGGACAGCCTGTTCTTGTGCCTTTAAGATTTTCATCTTAAGGAGCATCCACACTTCCTGGACCCCTTTACCTTTAAGGAGCGACTCCCAAGGGACCCGTGCTACAAGTGTCCTGAACAGGTTAAAGCCTGCCCTCTGGAAGTTGAAGATAGCAGTTTTGCTAATCATCCTTCTGACATCTCCAAGAATTTTGCAATTTCATAGTTGCTCTGCCCAAGACAGTCCTCAGCCTTCACATCTCCCACTAGTCCTTCTCTGCTAGTGAAGAGCAGGTCTAGCAGGGCACCACCCCTAGTAGGCACTTGTACCAGCTGTGTGAGGAAAATATCTTCCAGGCACTCTTGGACTGCTTCCTCTACACTGTATTATATTTCCAACATATATCAGGGAAGCTGAAGTCTCCCACAAGAACGAGTGCTGGCAATTGCACAACTTCTGCAAGCTGCTCATAGAATGCCTCATCCATTTCTTCATCTTAATTAGGCAGCCTATAACAGACCCCACCAAGATGTCATCTCTACAGGCCTTCCCCCTGATCCTGTTCCATAGACACTCAACTTTATCACTCCCGACCCCAATCTCTTCAACATCCAAACACTCTTTAATATAAAGGGCCACACCACCACCCTTCCTTCTTTGTCTATCCCTTCTGAAGAGCTTGTAGCCATCCATCACAGAGCTCCAGTCATGGGAGTGGTCCTACCACGTTTTGGTAATAGCAACTAGGTCATACCGAAAAGAACAAGAAAGGCTTCTACAGGTACCTCAACCAGAAAAGGAAAGTCCAGGAGGACATATCCCCCTAGTGAATGACACAGGCAAGCTGGTAACAACAGACAAGGAGAAGGCTGAGGTACTTAGCAACTTTTTGCCTCAGTCTTCTCTAGTAAATGCTCACCACACAGCCCTCAAACATTTGGTCTGGTGGGGAAGGGATCGGGGAAGCAACGTCCCTCCCACTCTATGTGAAGATCAGGTTTGTGAGCATTTGAGGAACCTGAACATCCACAAACCTATGGGTCGTGATGAGATGCATTGCAGAGTCCTACAGGAATTGGCTGATATATTTGCAGAGTCACTCTCAATGTTATTTGAAAAGTTGTGACAATCAGGTGAAGTCCCTGGTGACTGGAAAAAAGGTAATGTCATATCCATTTTTTAAAAGGGTAAAAAGGATGACGCTGGGAACTACCAACCTGTCAGTCTCACTTCCATGCTGGGAAAGATCATGAAGCAGATCCTTCTGGAAGTTATTCTAAGTCACATTGATGGCAGGGAGGTGATACGGGAGAACTAGCATGTCTTCACCAAGGGCAAATCATGTCTGACCAGCCTAGTGGCCTTCTGTGATGGTGTAACTGCATCAATGGACAAGGGAAGAGCCACTGATGTAATCTATCTTTGACACAGTAACCAACAACATCCTTGTGAGGGTGCCCCTGTTCATTGCTGGGGAGTTGGACTAGATGAACTTACAGGTCCCTTCCATCTTTAAGGATTCTATGATTCTATGAAGATCAAGATATTAATGGAAAGAATGCTTTTATCCAACTGTCATGAGCTTAGGTGCCTAGATTCGGTTTTCCAGTTTACCAGAGACTTTTTAGCCAGATTATATAATTTACTTATGTTCAGTTTTTGAAGCATATAGATAAATAACCAATATTGAAGGTCTTAATTTGAATTTTTGGTCTTTCACCTACTTTTGTGTAAAGTGAAAGTAACAACACTTCTCAACATGAGAAATACATTTTAAGTTGTTCCAATCCTAAGGAGAAAGGGCAGCAATACTTAAGACAGAGAACCATTCGTTGCATTGTGATTGTGATATTACGACTCTACAGCTGACAGACAAAGGGGCTGCAAGAACTGACTGCTCCTTGCAGCATTTGTTCAAGTTGAAACTGAATCACAGTAGCGTTATCTGAATTACTGCACACTTATTCCTTGGCATTAAAAACTGCTGTGAATTAACAATATATGTCTTTCTCAAGACATGTATCGAGACCACCAAGACAGAGGGATCTGAGTGAAGACCAATCTCTGACATACACAATTGTGCAACAGCATTCAAGCAAGGTTAGCCAAACTTCATGTTTTTGTATATGTTTCAGAGAGTGCCAGAGACTACTCTTCCAAGTTCAAATTTGGCCCCTTCCTTTATAATAATTCTGTGCTTAGGAATCTGGACAAAGGCCACCAGAGACTTAATATCCAGAAATTATGTCCAGAGTAAATAACAGATCAGAATAAAGCTCCCTCACACTGGCCAGTTACTGGCACAGAAGTGTCATAACAGTAGTAAAATTCAAGCCCTCCTTGGATATTCTTACTTCTTTATCTCAGTGGTTAGCTAAAGCTATGCCCATCAGGATAACTTCTGAACCATTACCATACCTATGACTACAAAACAAGTTTCAAAGATATCAAAGTCCCTATAAAATGTAAATTCCATTTTTTTGCTTCCCATAGAAAGGCCTTGTTGTCTGTAAAACGTAAACTGTGAGGAGCTGTCATATGATACAACAAAAATGTCAGTGAAATGTCCACTGTTTAAAGAGCAGATTCTTTACTTACCCCTTCCCTTCCCCCCCTTTTTATTCTCTTATTTGAAATAACAGTGTAAAGCTCTATGATCTGGAAGACATGAGTCAGGCCTTTCCATCACTTTCAGTGTAGATCAGACCTAAAGCATCTTGCTGCCTTTACTAATGAGCAAACACAACCAATGTATCTGGGCAAAACACCCTGTTCTCCATTACAAGGCACACTATGTTAACATGGAGCACTTCTCCCAACAGCTTCCACCTTCTCCCAATTGCAGGCACAGCAGATACATTTAGTCTCTTGTTCCTAGGAACTACCTGTTATGGAAACCTATGTTTTTCATTAGCTCCAGTGTGTTTTAAATAGCCTTGATCTATTCCATGAATATCAATGTTCATACTACTATAACAGTAGAAGATTCTTTCTTTTGCACTTTGACATCTCGTGTCTGACAATGTAAGGTATCAAATTCCTTTGCCCTAAACTACCATGGTATTTATTCTCATCCTGAAGACTATGATGACAGAAGTGGCACATGGGGGTGATAATGAGCCTGACTTGACTGTGAGGTTATTTGCATTTGTTTCTATTGTTTCGATAGGTGAGTCTACATGTCCTTCTTTGCACTGTAAGTCCTTAAGAATTTTTCTATTCACCTTTCCCACTCTAACGCAAAAAGTAGTTGTAACAATTAACTCACATAATGTAATGACTATTTGTTGAGAGATCACATTTCCATCAATGCAAAGAGCTTTGAAGTTGACAAGATTTTTTTTTTAAGTTCATAATTCACTCTTGCTGTATATTGATATGTTATCTTATCAATATAATTATTATATAAAAATAATAATATAATATAAATAATAATATAATATATTAATATATATTAAAATATAATATTATATATATATATAAAATATATCTTATTGAGTTCACTCTTGCTGTATATTGATATGTTATCTTTGCTCAGAACAACAATATTCCTGTTATTATATCAGTGTTGCAGGGAACAAACTAACCAAAACTCAGTTTTCCAAGACAATTTCCAAGTTATTATGTCTCCATCCATCTTCGCAGGATATTTGGGGCGATATTAATGTGATGGCAGGAGAAGAACAAATATTGAAATTTTAGTTACAGGCCTAGTTGGGATTGAGTAAAAATACTCTCCTCCTCAGCCAAAAGCAGAGCATGAGAATGGCAGTTTGCTAAACATTTCCAGGTGTTCTATAGCTATTGCATTTTGACACAATTGAGAAACAGTGGAACTGAACACAAATTAGGACTGATTTTCCTTCGTGTTTGCTCAAAGAATAGAATGAAAGCCATTCAAAACGTTTGTATCAAATAATTGTGCCAGAAAAATGAATTTGACTAAGGGAAATGGCAACAAACGTCAGCGCTGACAGCAGATGCTTTCCTACTTGTCTACATCCTTTCTTCTTTTCAAATAGTATCCTTAAGAATGAACTTATTTCTATTTTGGCTGAAAAAAAGAAGAAGAAAAAAAAGGTAATTCTTTTTAAAGCACCTAACAAATTCAGACATGTCTCAACATACTTGTTCCATCAACTTTCACCTACCCAGCTATCATCGTGGTGTATTTTGCAGAAGCACTCTTGCAGTCTCCACCCCCAGCCCTCCTCTTAGGGCAGTGAGCTGATCTGATTTCCACAGGCATTCAACTCTCACAAATGCCTCGTTATGGATTAGCAGCTAATTAGTGCCAACTAGCCCACACTTGGTCCTTTGGTTGTTCTTATGTTCCTAGTGAGCATTTCTTGTCAATCAGATCTAGGAACAGCACAGTTTGTGCTTGAGTGACATCTACAGATTTCTGGACAACCTTAGCACTCAGACTAATATTCCCTTAGGATGTCTGTGCAACACTTGAGCTGGCTACCCACAAGGTCCTGATCACACAAAGTCCCATCCATTCTAGTGGGACTCTGTAGAGATGCAGGGCTCTGTCCTAAAAGCTCATGTGATGATCAATAGAGACTATCACGATTGGTCACTGAATTTTTAAAAAAACTACTAACTAGAATTAAAATGTAGAATCTTCAGCTCTGTGAGTGCAGTGTAACGCTACTGATACTGAGACTTAACACATCCCAGGATTTTCAGCAATGCACTGGTAAACCAGAAACCCTGAATGCAGTACACATCTGCCTGTGCCAGTACTACACTGATGCAACACCTCAGACTACCTGTGGTAGGCACTGAAATGGTACAACTGATATCTATACTGTTTAGTTGAGCTGTGGTCTTCTCCTTTACATGCAAATGGCAGTGATGGTAAATCTTTCACGGTAAAAGGCTGATGTAGATTCAGCATCAAGCTGCTTTCACAAAGGTACTGAAGAGCAGTAGTTCAAATAAGTAGTGTTGGATATGTGTCTAGTTATATGCTAAAGATGCAGAGAATTGCATGTAATTTCCAGGCATATGTATGGGACAGTAATGTGATGGGAAAAATATTATGTATATTGAGTGAAGTCATCTTGCAGGCTCTTCAGCACAGGTTTGTAAACAGTGGCTGAGTCCTATAGTCCTTTCTCTGTGCCCCAACATATTAAGTACAGCTCATCAAAAGACCAAAGCATCCAAAATTCTGTTGCAAGCACAGAGTAGAAAAGAGGCCATAGCAAGACCATAAACCCTGTTTCTATTTCCATGGGAGTATGAAGAGGAAATTAATGGTCTCAAAATGAGACATGCAAAAAAATCATTTATATCTGGATTTCCATATCCAGAATATGGTCTGTACTGCCCATAACAGTTCTTCCTTAAATTTGCCCCAGAGTAAGCCAAACAGCTGCATACATTACATCATTATCCACAGACAAGCAAGATTCTCCATGTTCTAATCTTATATTTTTAATAAACTCATCAATCCTCACCAACTGAATAAAGCAAAGATTTGATGAATAAGACTTATTTCTGTAGGACTGACTCACATGGTGTTAATGCCTCTTCAGAAAGGGCAAAATGTTCAGACAAACTATTAAAGCAGTTTCTGCAACTAATGGAACATGTCTACATGGCCGTGGGCTCATGAGGACATTGGATATGGGTGGAGATCAGCAACAACTGGGGGGTGACAGGACAGGAGCCTGGCAAAGGAGAAATGTTTGGGTGGTGAGGCAGGATGCGAGAGCCTGGTACAGGAAAACAAGGGAAGGATCAGGATTCTTGGCACCAAGCTGTGGGGTGCGGCTGACACACCAAAGGGATGTGATGCCATCCAGAAGGACTTAGACAGGCTTGAGCAGTGGGCCCAAGTGAACCTCATGAGATTCAACAAATCCAAATGCAAGATCTTGCACCTGGGTCAAGGCAACCTTCATTACTAATACAAGTTGGGGGATGAAAGGATTGAGTGCAGCCCTGATGAAAAAGACCTGGGGGTACTGGTGGATAGGAAGTTGGACATGAGACAGCAGTGTGTTCCTTGCAGCCCAGAGAGCCAACCGAATCCTGGATTGCATCAAAAGAAGAATGGCCAGCAGGGCAAGGAAGGTGATCCTGCCCCTCTGCTCTGCTCTGGTGAGTACTGGTGAGTCTGGTGAGTACCAGATGAGGAGTCCTCAGTACAGAAGAGACATAGACCTGTTGGAGCATATCCAGAGGAGGGTCACAAAAGTGATCCAAGGGATGGCACAATTCTTCTATGAGGACAGGCTGAGAGAGCTGGAGCTGTTCAGCCTGGAGAAGTGAAGACTCCGAGGCGACCACATAATGGCTTTTCAGTATCTGAAGAGGAGCTACAGAAAAGAAAGAGTAAGACTCTTCAGCAGGGTCTGTGGTGATAGAACAAGGGGAAATAGTTTCAAGCCCAAAGCGGGTAGATTTAGGTTAGATATAAGGAAAAGATCTTTTAGAGTGAGGGTGGTGAAGTACTGGAACAGGTTGCCCAGTGATGTGGTGGATGCCCTGTCACTGGAGATTTTCAAGGTGAGGCCAGATCAGGCCCTGGGCAAGCTGTGCATGTCTCTGTTCATTGCAGGGGAGTTGGACTAGATAGCCTTCAGAGGTCCCTTGCAACTCTAAGCATTCTATGATTATATAATCTTGTAGATAGGAAAATTTTTGAAGAGGAAAAGACCACAGAGTTATTTGGAAAGGTATGAGGGAAGGGCCTTCCTGCTCTACCTCATCACACCTTTCTTATTTCTGATATTTAGCACTGAAACATCCATCTGACATTATTACTGGAAATTCTAACCAGTTTGACACCTTGTCCCCAAAGGGCTGTGGCCTGCAATTTTAGGAGGCATCACTTCAGCCAACACCAAGCCCCAGAGCCTCTGCCAGCAGCATCAGTGCTTCCAGGCTGATGTGGACCACGTACACTGCTGCTTGGCAGGACAGGCAGGTGTAGGATGAATGAAGCTTCCAAAACCTTAACAGCATTGATCAAGTTTCTCCTCAATGCCTGGGCATTGAGGCTTAGTTCATCCTAGTTATATCAGGCTGCAGAAAATGTGCCTTTTCCCTCATACTTCTATAAAGCACCTTTGTATGACTACTGAATGTACTTGTTGCTTTTCCCTTCTCACCTCCCCACACAGATTCACACAGGTCCCAGTAGACTGCCTTCTCTGAACACTGGGCAAGTTCAAGGGTGAAAAGCTTTAATCTTTTTCTCCTTACTAATCAGCCTTACACATGGCACAAATTTTCTCAGTGAAGGTCCTTACGTGTATTTCCTGTACATCTGGTCATTTAAGCCAGAACAGTTTCCTGAATGTACTAACAGATGTGTCTTTGCAGGCCTACAGAGTAACATCTTGGACATGAGCATTTCATCTTCAAGGAAGCAAATCCCCTCTTAACAGTTTTAGTTTAGATAAAAAAGCCTTTAAACTGGATTGAGTTGGTTTCTCTAGCCATCAGTCTCACCAGCTCAGTAAGTGGTTAACTCATTCACTCCTGGTATGCCTTTTGGGCTGAGATTTGTTGTTTCTTTGTGCTGTTGATCAGCTGATAACACTGGGAAGGAGCTAAAGATGCTTAGGACTGCATTTCTCATGTGCTTGCCAGAGATAAAATCTCAGCAGCTTCTGCTGAGCTACAACAGTAAAGTCCCTGAATAATTTAAGGAGATCCAATCAGTTCCACAAATACCAAGGTGCAAGACCTCCTTTTGTTCAAGAATGTATTTTCAATTCCCCACTCAAAAGAATGCAGTGGTCAAATGGTTAAGCTCTCTGCCTCAGGGAAGTGTTTTTAGTTGTACAGTTACCAAAGTCACAGTTAAATAAAAACTGTGCTGTTCTGCCCAAAATGAAGAGGATCTCCATACAGACTAATATAGCAAATTGTATCTACTAATAGAACTGATAGTTCTTAGTAAACATTAGCAGGCGTTTGATTTTCTCAGATAGGACAGATTTGTTGATTACAGTGAACACGAAACTATTTCCACTATCAGAGAAAGGTGTGCTTCACTTTACTCAGTATTGTAACTATATTTAAATAGATGTCTTGGTAGTATTCAGATTCTAGCAGCTTGTCCCTTCCCTCTCTTACAAAATATCTGAAATACTCCTGTGTTAGAACTCAACACCTTTCTGCAAACCACATCTCGAGAACACAACTGTGCAGAATAACAAAAGTTAGTAGCCTGAGGTTAATTTTATATCATCAACTTTTCCAGGAGAAAGAGATGTAATTCACAGCTCACTTTCTTATGATATTTAATTGTTAAAAAAAAAAAAAAAAAAAAAAAAAAAAAACTTAGATGGCATCCTCTTATGTGCCCCTAACTTCCTCTGCAAGTTATCACTGACATGTAAATTTGAAAGCTTACACAACGGTTTTATTGTCATTCTTGGAGCAAAACCCTTATGCATCACAGCTTTTGTGCAATATGTATATACTTAAGTAAAATTAATATCCTCTGTTTAGTCTGAATTCATTGGCACAATGCCTAGAGTGACTAAGGAAAGTGACTAGCATTCACAGAACAAAGCTGGAATTAATTCTTATAGGAAAAGCAACTAGGCCGAGATAAAGAGTGTGAGGTGGAAAACAATAAAACTCAGTATCTACAAATCAAGAATTATCATATGTAAACTGGGGCCCAGGATGTGGAGAGGAGATAATATGTAATAGCTCACAGAATAAAGGATCTGATCCAAACTACTTGACTGCTAGTGGAAGTCTGGACATGCAGAGAAGGAATTAGGAAAGCCAAGGCACAGATGAAACTGAACTTGGCAAGGAATGTTAAAAACAGTAAGAAGGGGTTCATATATACGTTGGTCAGAAAAGACAGGACAAAGAGAGTGTACCTCCTTTGTTAAATGGGAAAGAGGACTGGCTACAACAGATATGGAGTAGGGTAAGGCACTAAATGAGTCCTTTGCCTCAGTGTAGACTGGCAGGATTCTCACATATCTCACATCCAGCAGACAGGCAGCACGTCTTCACCAAGGGAAGGTCATACTTGACCAATCTGATGGCCTTCTAGGATGGAGTGATGGCATTGGTGAACAAAGGAAAGGCAACTGATGTCATCTTCCTGGAATTCTGCAAAGTCTTTGACATTGTTCCCCGCTACATCCTTATCTCTAAGCCGGAGAGATATCAATTTTAAGGGTGGACAATTCAGTGGATAAGGAATTGGTTGGAAGAGGGTTGCGGTCAATGGCTCTATGTCCAAGTGGAGGTCAGTGATGAGTTGTGTTCCCCAAGGGTCTGTCTTGGGATCAGTACAATTTAATATCTTTATCAGTGACATATATGATGAGATTGAGTACATCCTCAGCAAATTAGCTGATGACACCAAGTTGAGCGGTACTGAGTGGTTCCTTTGTTCAGAAGGAAGGGATGCCATACAGAAGGACTTTGATAAACTCGAGAGGTGAACACATGTCAAACTAATTAGGTTCAGCAAAGCAAAGTGCAAGGTTTTGCACATGGATCAGGGTGATCTCAGATATGTATGCAGACTGGGAGAAAAACTCCTTGAGAGTAGCCCTATTGAGGAGGATTTCGGGGTCCTGGTAGATGAAAAACTTAACGTGAGTCAGCAGTGTGCACCTGCAGCCCAGAAGGCCAGTGGTAACCTGGGCTGCATCAGAAGAGGGGAGACCAGTAGTGTGAAGGAGGTGATTGTCCTTCTCTACTCTACTCAAGAGGACCCATTTGGAGTACTGCATCCAGGTCTGGGGCCTCCAATACAGGAAGGATGTGGAGCTTTTGGAGAGGGTCCAGAGAAGGACCACAGAGATGATCTGAGGGCTGGAACATCTCTCCAATGAAGACAGACTGAAGGACCTTGTTCAGTCTGGAGAGAACTCATTGTAGCCTTTCAATATTTGAAGGCAGATTATAAGCATGAGGGAATAGTGATAGAATAAGAGAAAAACGTTTTAAACTAAAGGGAGGAAGAATTAAATTAGATGTCGGGGCAAGTTTTTCACTGAGAAGGTGGTGATAGGCGAGAACAGGTTGCCCAGAGAGCTTGTGAATGCCTCATCCCTGGAGGTGTTCAAGGCCAGGTTGGATGGGGCCCTGGGCAATCTGATCTAGCACTTGCTCTAGCAGTTGGCTACTCTGCTGCAGTAGGGGGCTGGTGTTGGAATTTGATCTTTGAGGTCCCTTCCAATCCAAGCCATTCCATGATTCTATGACTCTATGATTTTATGATTCTATGAAGTCCATATGTTTCTGTCAGTGGGGCTGGATGATGTCCATATACACTGAGCTGCTGAAAGTCATGGAACCAGATTCCATTCTCATTCATTCTAGTCTGAACATAAAATTAATACATCAGAATACAGACAGATCCACTTCTTAACCTAGTGCAAACGAAGAGGAGCTCCACTGGAAGAAAAGCAACTGTACGCACCCAAAAAGAGTATATTCCACACCACCCATTCAGAGTGATGAAAAGGAAAAAATTGCTTGGCTTATCCAATAATATCCCTCTAGGAATGTTTTGGACAAGATTTTGAAAGAGAAATATAGTTTAAGGGTCCTCACAGATGAGCTTTTAAGGGTGCAGTGTAGCACATCTCACTGTAAACTATGCCCAAGTCAAGAAACATACTTTTATACTGAAGTTAAAACTTCAGCAGTGAATATTATCTTTCACACCCTAGTATCTTTCAATGCTTGAAACAGAATAACTGATTAGGTGCTGCTAACCTGTGAGCAAGTTACAATTGAAGGACCTGGGTGTTAAAGGGTGAGAAATAATATTATGGTTTAATCTGGAAACATGTGAGCCTGAAGGAAGATATTACAGATTAGAGGGCTTTTATTCCTATTTTGGATCCAAAACTTAATAACCGGATCTACAACATGCTTTTCTATAAGATAATCATATCAAAGTGCTTAGTTATGTTTCTTTGGAGTAAAAGAATGGTACATTAAAACAGTAACAATATGGAGCATTCCATCTCATGAAGAAAAAAAGAACTTGCCAACTGCAACAGAGTGATTACAACAGGCCTCTGCATTAAGACAGATTGACTCAAGATAACGTGATAATTTTAGTAGTTATTTTTCAATATCTATTGTATTAGAATGTTTTCTTAGATCTAGCAATATAGAATGTATCAGCGTGCTACAGAGAAAAGATAAAAACAGTGGATATCAGCAAATGTGCAACAAAGTTGAAGATCTAATCACAATTGTACCTCTAAATTCAATTACTTGAGAAACAGCAGCTTGAGTGCATTTAATTAATATATTTAATAGATCACTTTGATTATTTTTTTCATTTGATAAAGTTATCTGCTAATCATACGAAGTTAAATACTATTTTCTTGTCTGTTAGTACGCAACATCTTGCTGGCATTAAATTGCTTCTAAGAGAAATATCAAACAATAATGACAGCATCTGAAGTTATAATTGAAAGAATTTGGAGCTCTCAATGAAAACTGGTTACAGACATCCCTCAACCCTTGAAAAAGTTGACCATCAATATCACGGTGAGTTGTATGGCCCTAAAAGGAGAACAAGTCTGAAGGAAAGCCTAAAGGAAAGGTTTAACTGCTCATGAGCAGTTTGGGCAGGTCATAAGATTTAGTTCATCATTAAGCCTTGGCACTGTAGTTAATAAAACTGCTGAGGATTGTATCTCAGCTGTCAGTAAGACAGCATATAGATGTAGCTGCTGTAAAGCAGTAACTGTTTCTAGATCTCCAAAGTATGACTATCAGGGGTTGTGTTGTTCATTACCAGTAGCCTGCAATGATGTTTCTACAGGTGATAATATGTGCCGTCTGCTTCTCTTCAGCTTCTCTTCAACTCTATTTAATGCCCACAATTACTGATATATATATTTATTACCCCCAAAAAGTTAGTATTAAATATTAATAAGGGCGATTTTATATATTTACAGTCATTAATACAACATGATACTGGTAAAGCAATAGTTTGCTGCTCCTAGGAGAAATGGAGGCTGGATGATACAGTGATGATACAGTATTAAATGGATGATACAACAGGATGATACGGTACAAAAAAGACAGGGATCTCTTGGAAAGAGTCCAGCGGAGGGCCACAAAGATGGTGAAGGGCCTGGAGCATCTCTCCTATGAGGAAAGGCTGAGTGAACTGGGTCTGTTCAGCCTTGAGAAAAGGAGACTGAGAGGGGACCTGATCCAGGTCTATAAATATCTAAGGTGTGGGGGGCAGAATGGCAAGGCCGGACTCTTTGCAGTGGTGAGTAGAGACAGGACAAGGGGAAACGGCTGGAAACTGCAGCATAGGAAGTTCCACACAAATGTGCGCAAGAACTTCTTTACAGTGAGGTGACGGAGCACTGGAACAGGCTGCCCAGGGAGGTGGTGGAGTCTCCTTCTCTGGAGATGTTCAGGACCTGCCTGGATGCCTACCTGTGCGACCTGCTGTAGGGAACCTGCTTTGGCAGGGGGGTTGGACTCGATGAGCTCTGGAGGTCCCTTCCAACCCCTACAATTCTGTGATTCTGATTCTAATCTTCAGTTATATGCAGATAACCTATTTCCCTGTATTTTGGCAAAACATTTGTTGTTCACAATGAACTTCGGGAGATTTCTATTTTTTAAAGAAATATATGTGTGTAGTTCTTCCAGTCTACTGACATTTTACTTCCAGTGCCTTATGCTATAGAGAAATATATTTCTTATTCAGTTTTAGAATTTGCTTTAAGATCCATTCAGTCAGTTTTCTCATGCTGAGTTGTCTTACTTTCAATTGGGACAGAATTGTTTCCTTCAAAGTGTCTGGTATGGTGCTGTGTTTAGGTTCTAGGAGAAAAAACAAAGTTGATAACACACCAGTGTTTATAGTTGTTGCTAACTAGTGTTGTACAGAGCTAAGGCCATTCTAGTTTTTCAGCAAAGAAGTTGGGAGGGGGCAGAATCAGGACAGATGACTTAAAGTGGCCAAAAGGATATTCCATACTATATGATAGCAAGCAGAAAGAGAGTTCTGATGGGAGTGGGAGTTCATTTCACACTATTCTGCTTATTGGGAGTTACCTGAGCATCACTCAGCGGGTGGTGAGAAATTGCTTGCACATCACTTGTTATATACATCCATATGTATATTTTTTCATAATTATTATTCTTTTCCTTTTCTCTATCTTACTAAATAGCTTTATCTCAACTCATTGGTTCCACTTTGTTGTGTTGGTGTTCTGTTTTATTTTGCTTTCAGTTCTCCCCCTCATCACACTGGAAAGCAGAAGAGTTAGTGAATGACTGTGTGGTGTTTATCCACTGCTAGGTTAAACCATAAGACTGGTTTATTTTCAGTGTATGTTACTGTTCTGCCACATTCATCATGGTACAGCTTTTTTGTTCAGTCTTCATTGTCAGAACAAAAATCTGCTCTGGCCCAAGTTCATGGTCATTACCTTGCATGATGCTAACTTTTGCCTTGAGTAACTATGCAAAGTCTGAAATCAGCTTTCTCTTATACTGCTTTTGCACAATAGTGACTGTTTTTTGCCATATCTGTGGTTTGTATAAACCACTTATTTCTAGAAGTTTTACTGAGCTCTCCAGATACTCTTTCCTTACTCTTTTAATCAGAAGCTGAATTCACAAAAGTAAGCAGTGGTCTCCAGTCCACTTTGTGAAATTTCTTGGTTTCTTTAAGGACTCTCAGACACTCATACTCAATTGATTTGAACCTTTCTTTGAGAAATACCACTTATTTCTATCAGGGATTTCTTTTTTTAATGAGGACTACAGTGTGATAATCATTATTATATGAATAGTGGGAGATTTTAGCAATGGCCATCATACTTCAAAGCCCTGTCAAAGGATAAAAAAAGAAAGGTTTAGATTAACAGAATCTATGATCAAGTCATGGCAGCTTAAAGTGTTGCTGTGCATCGTCAGAGCAGTGATAACAGCTCATGTGTAGTTTTATGGCAGAAGAAAGGAGAATTAGGAGCTCATTTTTATGAACTAATGATGTTAGCTTCTAACAAGAGATGTCTCATAGTTACAAGAATGTGCACAGACATATACCATCAACCAGCCTGCCTGCATCAAATTATGATAAAACGATGGTGGTGTCCTGAGCTTAAATGTGTGATGAGATTTGGCAGTCTTCAGGTGAGCGACTCAACAGAACATGATCTTATTTTAAACATTCTAATTTACTTCAACAAGCACCACCACATCTCTGTAACTCAGAAAAAAAAAAAAAATTATTTAATAGTTATAGAGTCAAAGAAAATTTTGAATTAATGTATTTTGCACTATAATATACATAGAGGCAAAACTTGCTTTTTCTACATGCAAATATTAAAAAGAAATACTGTGATGTGAACACACAAAACACAACATTCAGCTAAACTTTCCTTTCTCATAGGAATTAGTTGCCCTGGCTGTGGTAAGGAGTTTGTTGCTTTGCAAACCCAGGGGAGATGGGACAATGAATGTAGTATCCTTTCACAGTGCCTGAAGTATTTAGAAACATGACACAGCTTTTAAAGGCCCAAAACTGAGAAGAGGATTACTGAGCCTGACTTGAGGAAGGATAAGCTGGATGATGTATTTGCTAATCAAAGACAACCATAGGTGGATACCAGAGATACCTGTGTCCTAAGAAGTGGACACTAACTGCCAGGCCACCCTTTGTCTCCTTGTGTAGGATTGAGAAATAGAATTTTGGGGGAAAATTGAACAAAAGGAGGCAAAGCAGGGTCACAGTTCCTTCATGAGAAGGCTGAACTTGATATGGAATACAGGAGTAAGATGACAGCATGGTTTTATTATGGCCTGACAAAGGGAAGAGCAGGGCTTCTGCAGGAAGTAGCAAGGTTTGAGGAATGATAGAGATAACCTTTTCTCCAGAGCTTTGTTTAGACTTGGAGGTGGTCCTAATGCTGCTATTGAAGCCATTTTTGTCTGCATAACAGTTTGTTTTTCTCAGGCCCTTCTCTTTGCCTGGACTGCCTTTTAGAAGACAATGTGAAACGAAAACAAACAGTAATTAAGTTCAGGTAACACTGAATGTCTGACCTGAATCCACAAACACAAGGAATCTTTCAAGTTGAAGCAGGGAAACCTCATCCCAAAGTCAATTGTCTCAGTACTGCTGCAAATGCTGAGCTGAGATCACCTAACAAATTGAAACATGCAAGAAAAAAAAAAAAAAGAAAAGAAAGAAAACAACACCCTGAGGATTGTGTTGGAACTTTAACTCTGTATAGCCTGGCTCTTGTTGGCTCAAAAGAATAGTGTTTCTTACACTTACTGCTAGATCCTGAAGGAATAGGGAGTAATATAAAATTTACCTTGCTTAACAAATGAACTGTAAAACTCTGTTCTGAGAATTAAAAAACTCAAACTTTCAAGTGTTAACAGTTCAAGCAAAAGGTCACATCTTAAAATGTGAGCTTATATTGATGTATTTACTGTAATTTGCATAGATACAATGTGGGGGGATTTTTCTGTATGCTACAGGAAGCAAGGAGTTTACATCAAAGAGCACTGAAAGGTGTTCTGTGAGTTCAGAGAGTTAAAAATCCCTTTGGTCTAGATATCTGGGTAGAAATCTCATGAAAACAGGCTCTTCCATAACATTTCCAGTCATTTCTAATCCTACCTGGCTCAGAAACATCAGACTGATAACATTTCTTAAGTTATTTCTGTAGCCCTGGCTTTGGTCAAACCCAAAAAGCGTGTAAACTTCAGAAACAAACAGAAGCCTAACAGCACAGAGAGCCTCAGAAGAAAAGTTTAGTTCAAATTTAGTTCATCCATGGGTAAAAATTCAGAGCAATTCTCTTTTCATAATATTAATAACAATACTTTGTACTTTCATTCCAGAATCATGCACACCAAGGCCTAGTGCTTCAGTTTCTCAGCTATGCAATTCTGCAAGCATGAGTTTTCACACTGCCATAGTTAAATGTACAAGCCACTATTACACTATTACAGGCATTCTGTACTACTGTAGATTATCTCAATTCACTGAAGCAAAATTTGGAGTATGCTCTTTTGTCTCGAGAAGGGAAATATTTCAATGTATACATGACTTTCTACAAGAAAGAAAACAATGAGAAGAAAGTGTATTTTTCTCATACCATGATGTTCAATGACCTTTTCTTGATTGTTGGGGAGCAGGCAGTGTTGCTTTGTGTGCCCTCCCCTCTTCTTTGTGCAGTGATATCAGTGACAGATCACACAGAACATCTTGTGCATATGACTCTGCTTATAGTTTTTTGTTTTCATCCCTGGCTCATGTCTAAATTGAGAGATTTTGAACATAATTTATTCTTTGTTATTACTTATCTTCAATCATCTCAGCTTGTCTGAAGTTTTGAAACCTACCCACTTGCTTCACAGTGGAGCTTGCCAAGTCCTGAGTCCTGAAACACTGGCATTCTGCATTAAGTGATGAATTAAATCTCTTTCTCTTGCCTTAGCAGAGTGCGGAGGCCCATACGACAGATGCATTGACATCCAGTGAAACATTAAGGACACTGTTTTTGTACTTTTGTGAAACAGTTTGTGACTTCATCTGGAAATAGCATGACTACAATGGAAATGAGTTTGCCCAACTCATATCAACTTAAGTCAAGAAAGTAGATAATTGCTTATATCGAGTAATGACAGTTTGTGCTTTACAAGTTTACTGTGTACTTTAGAAAAGAGTAAATAGCAACTCAGTCTGCAGCTTGGTGTTGAATTTGCCAGTAGTTACCAGTTTGAAGAAAAATGAGATGCTTTCCATTGTTCAGTACTATTGTTTCCCTGGCCCCTATTATACTCTAGTCTTGAGCATAAACAACAAAGCATTGGCAAGAGGAAGAATACCACACTAGCCATGAGACACAAATGTTACAAAATGCCAAAGGTTTGTATAAAACCTCTTCATTAAAGTATGAAGATAAGAGAGTATTACAAAGGAGAAGCACTCTGGTATGTGATTAGAGCAGGAGATGACATACAGATGTGGAAACTCTTCTTGTGGAAAACAAAACAAAACAAAAAAACCACAACAATAACCCAAAAACTTAAGTTCAGCATTAACTGACCAATCAAACCTCCCAGCAATGTCCTTTTAATCTGTCACCACACCTTTCCACGTTCAGTGCTCCAAGATATTGAGATGCACGTCCCAAAGATAGAAGGTTGTTTTGCAATAGAAGTGCTTAAAATTTGAAAATCCGTTTGTGATCTGTAAATGAAAAGTGTGAAAAGTGCACAACATTGTAACTATTGACATCAACTTTTTGATCTTTGGAAAATCTCCAGCCAAACTTATAAATTTCTGGTGACAGAATCTCTTCTTTCTTCAAGATGAAGTACACTCTATTCTTCAGAAAGTCCCACGACCTATCTATAGATCTGAGTAGTAGACAGTAAAACTGGCAAAAAAAAAAACAAACAAAAACAAACAAACAAACAAAAAAACCACAGGAAATAAAAAAAAAGATAATAATTAGGATGGCTCTAAATGCAGCTTAATAAAACAGAGATATGCCTGGATACGTACATTAAATTCTGCATATAGTTCATATACCTGGTACATGGATATTCTCCCACTTTTAAGTGGAATTGTCTCTGGCGCTTGAGTATATTGCCAGTGTATGGATCCATCACATTCATCTGATCCTTGCATGGTCAAGAATTCAGAATAAAGAAATAGAAACCAGAGTCAGGGAGCTACCAGCTATTGGCAAGCCATTGTAAATAAGGGGATCTGAACCGAATAATGCAAGTATATTGAAAGCAACTTTTCCAGTGGTAGTTTGTTCTTAAAGTGTGAGGATAATTATTCAATTTTTGGTTTTTATACTTAGGTAAATTTAACTTGCAATTGCATTTCTATAGCAAGTCTTTGATCTCCAGTCATATCTTTCCAACCTAGAAAAGTTTGTCAAGAGAAGGAAACAATATTCCATTCTCCCCTGAGATATCTGCATACACATCATAATACAAGAGAATGATCAGAAAGTTCAGCACTTTGGAGCCATCCATGCCCATCCCTCTCTTTTGCATCCTGCTCAATGGACTTGATCCAGACTCTGGAAAATCTTGCTGGTAGGAAGGTTATTCTGGTGCCCAAGGAGAACAGAACAGTCATCCACGTGCAACGTGTCTAATCCTCATTGCTGTTCTTGGCAAGTGCTTTCTGCTGGCTGGTTCTTCCTGCCAACTGGAGCTACTCTCAGCTACTCCAGTAATTGCTCTCAGCTACTTGTTCCAACAAGGTATATTCCTAAGTAATCTTTCCCATCTCCTATTTGATGCTTCAGTCATTAATCTGCAGGCTGCTTCTCTAATTTGTAGGGGAGGTTTTCACAACAATCCCTGCAGTGATCCAATTCCTTAATTAAGGTTGGCAATATGCAAAAACCACAGACTCCTCACTAAAACCAAAGGTCACCTTTCATGCAATCATTTTCAGTCCCTGAAACTGAAAGTCTGCCCAGCATCTTTCCTCTTTGTTCACTATGTAGCACAGCTAGGTCTAAAATTTCCCCAATGTACAAATGATACTGTGCTTTCTCCCTTTTAGCAACCTGGATGTTCATAATAGAAATGCTTCTAAATACTGAAAAACTTGCTTACATGTTACTCTTACTTCATTCTATTCCATTAACCTCTTCCATAATTCTGAACAGCTACAAAATAGGTCTACCATCCTCTCAAAGTACTAAAAATATCTCTGCAAACTTCACACCAGTATCATAGCTAGTATTGCTCTTAGTGACTTCGATATGAGTGTTATTATATTACTATGCTGTCCTCCTAGTGAATTAATAATGTTCAATGCTGCAAGATCGTTTAATTTTATATATATGCAAAACACTGTCAAAATTATGCATATCTCATTCAGCTTACAGCTAAAGAGATTTTTCTAAGAAGGAGACAAATCTGTTTTCAGAATCAAAATAGAGTCTTATATTGTGTAACAAAGTATTCGGGCATTGCAGACAAATATTTCCTCCTTTCCATTGCACAACTCATTAGCCAGTAGACCCTGAAGTTGCATGAGCTGAGAATCGTAACTTGTAATGGTGGTGCCTTCATTTATTTCTGGGAGGGAAAAAAAGAGAAAAGAAAAAAAAAAGAAATAAGAAAATTCTATGTGTATTTACAACTTAAAAAGATCAACATTTTGTCCAGGCCAAAAGAGGCAGCAGAAAGAATTACAGCAAAACCCCCTCTCACAAGGGGCTAACAGTTTACTGAAAACACATACATAACTAAATGCTAGCTAATCTGACAGACGTATCAAGAATAATCAACGCTTATTACAAAATGTTCAAGTAAAGAGTCAATAAAAATGTTCAAGTGTTAGACACGAAGCAGCTTGTTAGGGAATTTCCCTGAGGAACCATTGCTACCATTTGGTAGCAATTCCCCATCGACAACTACTTTTTGAAATCTGCCAGCTGGCCAGATCCTAATCCATTTAACATGCACCATATTGACATTTTAACTGCTGCAGAGTTAAACTGAATGACTTTGCAGGAGTGCAACTATGCTAAATCTGAACAATGATGTATGATAGCCAACATCTAATCTTATCAAAAAGTGAAGCATTAGAAAATACATTTTCCACAAAATCATCTCGATTAACACTAAGATTAACACTATTATGTATCCATTCAGCAATTCTTTGTTGATTGATCTTGACTGTTTTATCTGACTGTTGCCTGGCAGTGAATGTTATCTAGCTTAAATTTAAAACTGAAATACAAGGGAAATATAACAACTTCTTTAAAAATGACAGAGTGGAAAAAAGGCATTGCCAAAACATCTAAATTTGTCTCTACAAGGCACTCAATGCCAAACCCTGCTGCTCTTTGTCTGTGCTGATTTAAGGTTAATGAAATTAGTAATATTACAACTGGGGGCAAAACGTTACATTGAAAGGGCAATAGGATCGTGACTCATCAGAGAATTATGTTGTACAACTTCCATGTATTGCTGTTTCTCAAGATACAGGTTTTATGAATCATTTTCTTTCCCTCTTGCATTATTTTTTTTTCAATTTTTGCTATAAATTGAGCAGTTGTTATTAATATGAATTAGACCTTCAAGACCTATGTTTAGATTTTTGTAATCTGGCCATTAAAACTCTTTTTTTTTCTGTACCTTTAGGAAAAGAAATATCCTTGACATGGATTTGGTGCTTAGTGCAAGACACTGGTGGGCTTGAAAAGAGTTCATGGTACTTTGTGGACAGATACTTCACATATTGCTCCTGGGCAGCAATGATGTTCCTCCCTGGGGAATTTTGTGGTGAGTTTTAGGTAAAATGCTTTCAGACAGTGAAGATACTGATGGGAACCTTTCTCTGTGCATCATTCAATATTTAAATGTATTTGATTTAATTAAAATATTTAATTATGGTCGATATATAATTTAATTGAAATGTTTCAACAGCGGTTCTGGATTTCAGTTATTATGGGCTTAACCTATTGAATTCTATTGCAGAAAAAAACAACAACATAAATGTCATAGATTTTAACAAGGATGCAAAAAAAGGAACAGCAGGGAAGATGTTAGAAATTTTTTTATATGCAGTCCTAGTTACTTTTTGACAGAAAAAAAGAAAGTCACTGCTGTTCCAGCCAATTTCACTATTTAGTTTTTGCTCCCCAAGAGATGAGTATATATTCAACTCTATATAAGAAACTCTAAAATAAAGCTGGTGGTAATTCGTTTTATATATGTTTTGTACAGTAGAACAGGAAAAAAAAACAGAGAACATCTTTACAGGCATATACGTAAAAAAAGGAGGAAAAGAGTAGCACAGATGGATTGTGCAATTTTCATTCCAAGGAGGAGATTTTCATTATTTTGCTGAAGATTTGGAGGCACAGAATATATTTTTTTCCAAGATATTTTGTGCACTGATAAATTTCTGACTGTACGGGGATAAAGATACAGTCTTACTGTCAGAGTGACGAAGGCATAGACAATGTCAGGGGGAACTTTATTAGGAAAGACATGTCGAGGGATAGTGGCTAAGTTGATGGACATCAAATTACTTTTGTATGTGCGCATGTTGATAATCATTTTAACAGGTTCTGAAACCAGTTACTAGAGACGTTTTTGTACAGTGTATGAGAAATTTACCAGGAGATCACAGATAAGCAGAGTAAATATTTGTGAATTGTTACTGATGACTGAGCACATATGTGTTTTTGACATTGCATCTGAAATTATGAACAGTTTACAAAGGTGTGCCCAGCTGGCAAACAGTAGGTTAGCTATAGTCAATCTTTCAGAAGACAATTGTATTTAAGGAAAGATATATAGAGATTTTTGATGGAAAATATCAAGTAATCCCACATGAATGCAGTGTCAACAGGAAAATCAACTCAGTTAATACAGAAATCTGTCTACAGCTACAGATAGGCACTCTAATCTATTTTTGTGCCCTGGCTAACCTGTCCCTCACACGGTTCATCCTTGCCCAGGTGCAAGATCACCTGATAAGATGCCTTCCTTCTGAGCTTCCACAAGGCTCTTTCTGGCTATCTTCTGTTCAGTTCTCTTTGCACTCTTGGAATTTCACCAGGAGAGAGAATCTGCCTTGTCTGAAGAATGTCTGTTGAAAAAGACCTCAGCCCCACCAAGTGAGACTGCAGCACTAGCTTTTCCAAGGACAAAATTGAACACAATTCAGGTTTCTTCTGTTGTATGTTCATGACTTACTGAATAGAACTTACCTGTCATGCAAAAGGAAATGTTACTACCAAGCAGATGTGGATCACAGAATCGCAGAATCACAGAATGGCTTGGGTTGGAATGAATGTCAAAGCCCATCCAGCTCCAAACCACTGCCATTGGCAGGGCTGCACCCACCAGCTCAGGTTGCCCAGGATCCCAACCTGGCCTTGAGTGCCTCCAGGGATGGGGCACCAACAGCTTCTCTGGGCAAACTGTGTTCTCTGAGTAAAAAATTTCTTCTTAACATCTAATTTAAATCTCCCATGTTTTAATTTAAAGCCATCCCCCCTTGTCTGATCACTATTAGACTATGTAAAAAATTGGTACCTTCCTGCTCCCTTGAATAGTGGAAGGCTGCAGTGAGGCCTCCCCAGAGCCTTCTCTACTCCAAGCAGATCACTGTTAAATGTGTTACATGGATGGATAATCAAGGATAATAAGAATTGTTCCTTTCTTTAAAAACAAGTATTTTCTCGTACTCAGATAAAATACTGATACTACTATTATGAGCAATTATCAAGAGAGATTTCAAGAAACAAATATTTATAAAAATGAGGCAGTCAATGGGAAATCAAAAAACCTTTACAGTACATGTGATTTAAGGAGTGAATATATATTCATAGTGCTTAGGAACTCTCAATGAAAAATAGTCTGGTTTGTTAACATCTAATCAGAGGACTTCACATTGAGCTGATAAAATAAAATGGAATTTTGTTAAAGCACTGGAAGTTGATGCAGTGTTTTGTTACTGATAATCACACTCTTAGCAAGACTACCAGTGTTTGTATGATCTAATTAGAAGGGAAATTGAATACAAAATGTTATCATATCTTAAAATGTGGACTCAAGATGAGTTAGTGGAAGTTTTAACATGCTCGGCAGGAAAATGATGATTAGTAGCACGCATGTGACTTAGAAGCTTTGAACTCTTATGCTTAAGAATGGGGAAAACTAAAAATGATTTAACTAAAGATGCATGGCTTCTATTCTTCTCTTTTCTTCAGAAAACTCTTCAAGGAGTGCTGATCCAGCATTGGTAGAGGATGTGGTGGAAGCAGACCCAGGGAGCAATGTAAAGCCCTGCGAGCGTTGGTCTTTCATCCAGACTTTGGAGGAGACATGGCACTGCTTACCTTACTCTGGAAGCTCACTGGGACTAAGCAGAGTTTGCCTATCTCAATAGCAGCCCCACAGCAGCATCCAGCCAGAGTGAAACTTTCCAGTGCCCCAGCATAGGCAGTCCACAAGGTCCGGGAAGTCTGCATGACAGCCAGACCCACAGCAATGAAACTCTCATCTTCCACTAAAAAAAAAAAATCCCATCTCACTGTGTGTACACACTCATGTGCAATCAGTCACACCACAGCTGTGGTGATAACGTTGTTGTTGACTGACCACAGGAACTGTAATCGCTGTGTCAATCTAACACTTTTTGATGAGATCAAGGCAACGTGCAGACAAAACCATCTGAGGTTGTGGAAGCCTTATTTCATGTTTTTACTGCTGACGAAGCTGAAGATTGTAGCAGTGACTTGTTTTTCTTGGTATACAGAAATGTGTGTTTGTATATTGATTTCAAAGCCCACCAAAGTCAACAGGGAGTTTCCTATTTATCACTATGGTTTTAGCTTAAACCCTCTGGGACTGACATTTACAGGAGCTAGCAACTGGGCAGGGACTTCAGAGATCAGGTTTATGCAACTGCTTTTTCCATTTGTCTGTTGATGACCTAAGTCACCTCTCCCCATGACTCAATTTTGCCATCTGCAATGAGGTAGAAAGCTTGACCTTCCTTCAAGAAGGATTTCTTTCTCAGAATGAAAATCTAAAGGCAAGAAGGACGAGATGAGATGGGTATTCTTATTCTGCACTTGGAAATCAGGCAAAAAGGTAAAAATACATATGGTAAAAGAAGATGACAAATATAATCCATTTGAGTGAAGTGTTTTTGCTTGTAGAAGGGAAGTTCCATTCTCAGAAGAATTTATTTGTTGTTAGCAAACCAATTTCTCATCTGCAGCTGCAGAGATTAGTAATCTGCGGCTACCACACTGCCTGTTCTCAGAGTGTGTCATTATCAAACCCTTCTTAATCATTGAGTTAATGAACTAGTGATAGCTAAAGCTGATCCCCAGCCTTAAACCTGCTCTTAGAGAACATGAGAAGCAAAACTCTCCTTCCTACTCGTTCAGGAAGCATCAAGAGATTGGGCTCATCTAGGAACCATACTGGAAAAATAAGTCTGGAGCCTGATCTAATCAGTGGAAATTCTCCTCACCTCTGTAGAACAGGGTTTTAGTCCCATATCCAAAAATAAATGTCATGAATTTTCCAGTGTGTAACTGTATCTTTTAAGAATAATCCCTGATTGGTTTCCTGCGAGCCATGGCAGACAGAAGCGCTCTCATCAGAAGCAATTGTAAGCATCTCCCTCATCACAAAGCTGTAAGAAAAGTGCTTATCAGCACCCACAGCTATTACACGTGGATGATTGTTCACCAAAGCTCCTGCCTCACAAGTGCACTGAAGACCATTTTTTAGCGATGGCCAAGTCAAGGTTATACGTTCGCATGTCTGGAGGGTATTTTGGAAGAGTGTGGCTGCATACTTGGAATGAGTGAAATAAGTGAATCTCGCATGTTCAATTAAACTTTCATTGGTTTCTACAGCTACTGGAATGGTGTGTGTGAGGGGGGAGGAGGGCAAATCTGAAGTCCAGTCACATATCTGGAAACAAGGAGGAAGAACATGGGATTAAACAATATCTCATCTCCCCACGATTCAACAACAGGAGCTCTTTGGCACACAAATCCTCTATTAACTACAGTTTTGGAACCAGCCTGATGGTCAGGGAGCACTTTGTATTTGCTTGATAGATTTACAATAGGATTTCACTGGCCCTCTGCTCTGTGTTTATCTGGCTCTCATTTTGTTAAGCATTCAAAGCAGTACCCTTGGGCTCTGACTGCATGAGAACCAAAATTGCTGAACTGAGATGGCTGAAATTTGCACATCTTGTTCAGGAGTCCATGAATCCTTGGAGATAAGTGTGGAAATCTCGCTGAACTGGTTTGGACAGTCAAACTCACCAAAGCATCAAAGTGAGTTTCTAAGTCCTGCCACTACAAGACGGAATTTGAAGTGTTTTCTTTCACAAACAAAAATGTTAAATACAGCAGTTCTTGTAAATCAGGAGCACCCTAAAATAATTGCTATGTCCTTCTACTATCGGCATGGGCAAGTTTCAGTGAACAACACGTATCTCACCAAAGTTCAGTGAGAAAAAAAATGGAAATGGAAATTAAAAGCAACACAGTGACAGTAAGGTTCAAAGAGTGAGGGGACAGATGGGTGTTGGAGGTGCAAGTCACCAAGGCTGGCCTCAGCCCATGAGTGGAATGATCATCTTGGATGCCAGTAAAAAAAGTAGATGGGGATGTAACGCAACCTTGGCTTCCCAGTACCTCACTGACAAATTAAATTACGAATATTGTAATGGTGTTTTTAACCAGAAATATCTACAAGCACCTAAAGACTTCAAAGATGGGAAAATCACTTTGTGGATGACAAATACTGAAGAATTACTCAAGGAAGAACCCCATCGCCCACCACTCCTTTTTACTCTGGAGCTACACAACGAATAGCTGAGGTATAATGTGAAACTTGCTCTCATTTTAATTGGAGAATGATTTCTTCTCTACTTCTTGTAGGAACAACAGTTTTGTCTTCTCTATGGTGGCATCCCCCACTAGAGAAGGAGTATAAAGAAAATGTATAAAAGCAAAAATAGCAAGATTTAGCCCTTTTATAAATATCTGCTCTTGAAATAAATAAACAACATCAAAAATATATTATTTTTATTGATATGAGTTCTTTTCCTCTTTATTTCTCTTAAAAAAGAAAAGCAGTATTAGTATTAAAACAAACAAACAAACAAAAAGATTAGTTTTCCCTGCCTTCCAGCCACAGATGTAAGCCACATCAAACGTTACAGAATTGCCTAATGCTAAGATGTAATTGCTGATCATAGTTGTGCTGGTCATTTTAAGGAACCAGACCCACAGCTTTGATTTGGTGTCACTGAATCAGCCAAATCCAAACACAAATTCAGCCTTAGTTGTTTAATGTTGGAAGTGTGGCTCAGAAGCCACCTCAATAACCTTGCCAACTAATTCTTTTGGGTTCTGTAAATGAAAATCAGAGATATGGAGTATGGGTTATGCTGGACTTTTTTTTTTTCTTTTTAAAATTATTCTGCCCAGAAGATTGTTTTTGCTACTGTGGATATTTATGTGGTTTTCTGTAGTCTGATGTAACTCAGAATGGGTCAGGACATCCTGAATTTGTCTGTAAGTGGACTAGCATAAAATTACAGAGAGACTGAAGTCCACATTTTGGTATCTTTCCATGTGTATTTCATTTAAATAAATATCAGCAAAGTACAACCAGCTAGTACAGAATGATATTTTACTAGATTTTACTAGAAATGGGAGCTGTGACTTTAACAGTCTGGCTTAGTTTTACAGAAAATTGTGAATTTATATGTTATTGGTGAGTTATTTATTTTCCTGTTTTCAGGCATTTTATTTTTATTGATAACATCTGCAACTGAACCCACATCTGTTTACCAAGAAACAACTCCTTTCAAGTTGTCTGTTCATGAGAGTTTCATCCCATTTTGCAAGTTAATATGTATTTCACACAAAAAATAAAGCTGTAGTTATTTGCAAGACAGAAAAGATCTACTCTGCTAGATGAAGGGGCTTCTTTAAAGAGCACAAATATTAACCTCCAGATTTCTGCCAAGTAAGTTCTCCTTCACATCATGTCTTTCAGTACTTGAAAGCCTTATGCACAGTCACATAGCTTTGAAAGAGAAAACCAACATTCTCCTCAACTTCTCTTCCACTCCCATTGCTCCAGCTCAAAATCATCCAGAATTCAGCCATTTTAATCTGGGGGCTTCTAGACTATCAATCTTCACTTTTCACCTCTCCTCCATTGGCATTTCTGAATATCTAAGGTTAATTATAATAATTTTGCAACATTTATCTCTACCACCTAGTCTTAACGAAGCAGACTTTGATTCCTGCGAACGCTACGTTTTGGAGTCTTAAGGATAGGTCTGTTACTTAGCTGCTTTAGAATGAGATATTCTCACAAAAATTTTATGAAAAATTCACTGAAAGAAACAGTCTTAAGAAGGGACACATTGTAATCAGCAGTGTCTATGTTTGTCTACAAGCAGTGAAAGAGAATTTAAGTTATCATCCTAGATTCAACACAAAATGCCTGGAAATACAAAGTCAGGAGAGATGAACTCAAACATAAGAATTACATGTCAGAACTACTTAGGATCTTTTGAAATTATTTTTACATGAGTAGTATAAAAAAGCTTCTTCTGGATACAGATTTAAAATATATATCACTAAATCTGTATCTGCAAATGTTAGAACTAATGATCTAAACCAGAATGACAGAATGATAGAATCACAGAATCATTAAGACTGGAAAGACCACTAACATCATTTAATCCAACCATCAACACACCACCACCATACCCACTAAACCACATCCCTCAGTGCCACATCTACGCATTTCTTGAAGATTCCCAGGGATTGCACAGCCTCCCTGGGCAGCCTGTTCCAGTGCCTGACCACACTTCCTGAGAACGATTTTTTCCTAATATCCAACCTGAACATCCCTGGTGCAATTTGAGGCAATCATTATTATTATTGATTAGGGCCCAAAGGTTTTTTTATCCTCAGATATTCAAGATAACATCAAACCTTGTAATTTCATTTTAAATTAAAATCACAAGATTCAGATGTCCTGAAATTCTGGCTTGGGTATGTGTATGTCTTGAGACATACACAGAGTCAGCACCAAAGCCCAGGTGTTCACACTTCCATCTCGTCAAGGAACTCTACAGCACAATTAAACAGACATGATCCTAAAATTCACTATTCAACTCATTTGCTCAGAAACACCCCAACCTGCAATGATAGTATCTCAGTTTTTGCTAATGTCTAGTTGCACACTCTTATACTCAAATTCTGCAACTCACACAAGCAAGTGTGCTCTGAACTACCTAGAAATTGGTAGGCCAATACTAGGGTAAATACTAGAGTAGATACTAAATACTGCAGTAAGAGAGGATGTTGGAGGGCAGTCAGTGAAGTGGAAATCAGACTTGTCTTACCCAGGTTGTTGAGTAACACTAGAATTCTCAAATGGAAATCTCAGAAACAAAAGTGGAAGTTTTTTTGTACACTTCCACACAGTGATACAGAGCATTTGTAGAGCTATGTAATAAATAGCACAAAACTGGTTAAGTATGTATGTATGTATATGAACATATATGTGTGTATGAATCTGTGAATCTATGCGGTTTGCATGGAAATGTACTATTACTGTTTTTATTTTCTGGGCTTTCTTGTTGAAAACAGTGCTATTAACACACCAACTGATAAAAAATGGTGGATCTTCTCTGTCCCAAGAAGAATCAGTTACATTTAACCTTCTCAGAGCACAAGTCTGGAAATACCTTGAAAAAATTAAGGAAATTTTTGCTCAGAGAGCCTTTCAGTCTCATTGTGTTGGTAGAGATATGGAGAACTGTCTACTGACACAGAGAACAAAAACTTTCTGTTCTTGATACTACTGAAGGCTTGGACCTCTTAAATGAAAGCTAGTGGCAGTAACCAGCCTTGCTTGGACAGTAGAGATCTGCATTATAGGAAAAACACCAAAACAACAAGGAGCACATGCTTCAAACCAAAATATGAAAATAAAATATAAAACAGTAGGTGGGGAGAGAGATTTGCCACCTTCTAAGCAGATTTTTAAATCAAAGGGAGACATTGTGATTAGATTAAGGCCCCAGAATGACAACAAGTTAGCTTTTCTTTTGAACTCTGAGAGGCTCCCAGGATGAAGTGGTGTTCAAAGACAATTCTTTTGCATGAATAATATGGGGGAGGGTTTAATTACCACCTCCTCCTCTCATTCTTCATCTTCTCTAACCAGAAAGCTCAGGTTTCAGTAGTTTTGTTTCTCACTGACACTGTGGCAGACTGGGGGAAGGGAGAGGAGGAGGTAACACACTGCAAGGCTGAGAAAAGAAGGCAAAGCAACCAGTGAGCTGTAGCAAAAAAGGACAAAAAATAAAAAGGAATAGGAACTTCTTCCTTCATACACAGAGCAATCTTAAAAAAAAAAAAAAGTGGGGGGGAGAAGGAGAAAGGAAAGAAAGAAGGAAGGAAGAAAGGGGGGAAGGAAGGGGAGGAGGGGAGGAAGGGAGGGAGGAAGGGAGGGAGGAAGGGAGGGAGGGAGGGAGGAAGGGAGGGAGGGAGGGAAGGAGGGAGGGAGGAAGGGAGGAAGGGAAGAAGGGAGGGAGGGAGGGAGGAAGGAAGGGAGGAAGGGAGGGAGGGAGGGAGGAAGGGAGGGAGGGAGGGAAGGAGGGAGGGAGGAAGGGAGGAAGGGAAGAAGGGAGGAAGGAAGGAAGGAAGGAAGGAAGGAAGGAAGGAAGGAAGGAAGGAAGGAAGGAAGGAAGGAAGGAAGGAAGGAAGGAAGGAAGGAAGGAAGGAAGGAAGGAAGGAAGGAAGGAAGGAAGGAAGGAAGGAAGGAAGGAAGGAAGGAAGGAAGGAAGGAAGGAAGGAAGGAAGGGAGGATCCCACTGATTTAATAAATTGCTAGATAGGACAGTATCAGAAAATGTTATTTTTTTGTGCAAAACATTCCTGTGACTCAAAACTCCTCTCACAGACTTGTCACATTATAGCTATATACGAACAACAGTATATATTCTGTTTGAGCAGCTCTGAATGCAATTTCTCTCTACAACAGACTCAGAGCAAGGGTGAATTCATCCTCCTGTTTTCTGTGTGAGTAAACATCAAATTCATATCATCCTTATATTTATCTTATCACTTTTCCTATTTATAATGGATATGAAATCACGTATTGTTCCTGTTATTGCCAGTAACACTGAGCAAAAGGCAAGCATAAGTCCTTTTTATGTAATTTCAGATCTTTTCAAATAGAGTAGGTTCAAAACATTGATTTGAGCTCACATAATATTCACAGCTGAGAGCACAGGTGAGAAATGTTCTTGGCGAATATTATTAATAGCTTATGATCATCCACACATCTTTCAATATATCTGCACTGAGGGTACCCTCTCTGGACAACAGGAAAGCTCTCGGCACACATGTGAGATACAGGGATCTTAGATTTCCTCACTCTAACTGATACAAAGCCCTGTCTGCAACACTCAGCACCGAATCCCTTCTGGCTGCTCTCTCCCAGCCATGTGCCAGCTGAGGCTCTCTGACATGCGGCGTCCGCAACTGTCTGAACCACACGCACTTCCTGATGTGAGCTTTCCCTTGCCAGGACTCTACACTGAGTCAGCTGGAGCTGATCACCGCAAAGCTCACATTGGGCAACAGCGGCAGTGTGATGAAGCAGATTCCTCCCAGGTTGCTCTGTTTCCAGCAGGTTCTGACTCATTTCCCAGCCGTGCCAGGCACTGTCGGGACACCCTCCTGGGAGGCTACAGCCGTGTTCGCTCTCATCCAGCTCCTGCCTGGTTGGAGGTGAAAGGGAGCACAGCAGAAAGTTGGAGAGCATTTAATTTGGTCCAACTAAAGGACACCAGAGACCTGGATAAAAGTCTTATGCTTCTGCTGAGTTACCCAACAGGAGTTGTCCCAGAGTCTCAAGGACACTCAGGACCTTTGTCTGAGATCAGGTTTCCACACCGTTGGCTCCTGTGCTAAACAGTAAAAGGCCCTCCTGGAAAAGTCCTTGGGAAGCATTTCCACCTGAGCATCTGAAGACTCAGCACAAGGACATCAACGTTTTTGACCAGGTACAAAGTGCTTTTCCACACTGGTTTTCCTTAGCCTCCTGCACTCACCTGGAGAACCACACTGGTCAACCCAGAAGCAAGCAGCCTTACAGGTACTCATACAGGCAAGAAACAAGGGCATACAGGAATAAACACTTAATCCTGGTGTAGGGGCTTTTTATAGCCTGTAGAGATGATCTGTGAGTCCATGCTGTGTTTTTTTTTCAGCAAAGCAAGCCAAATCCTGCACCACAAGGTGCTGCCTGGGTGTTTACCAGCAGGAGAAGTACTCCGTGAGGCTGTAGGGAAGTAGGAAACTAGATATTAAAAAGAATAATGATTTTTATGTTTTATTTTGATGAAAGATATTTCTATTTCAGAGGAAGGATTGCAGATGCACCAGCTGAACCTATCACCATGAAGAGGCTCTGCCCAGCTCTGTGCCATGATAATCTTGGTTGATGGTTTGCGTTTACCACAACATTGGCCAGCTGCTGAGGAGTTTGATCAGCCATCCAGAAGACGTCAAAAAAAAAAAAATGACACCATAGAAAATGGAGATTCTGAGCAGCAGACATGAGATAAGAACTGAGGGCAGTTAGCAGCCCTGCCCTCCCTGCTCTGGCTGCCCTAACAACCACCAAACTACCATAGAGAACACTGTCTCCTGGAACAGAGAAGATAAAGAAAGAGGCATGTACAAATCATCCAAAATTTATGACGGAAAAATTGAAAAGATTCATAAAACAAAATTTTCACTGAGCCAGAATCATTATTAATCCAGTGCAACTCCCTGTGACTAAGATCTGTTAAACTTCATTGGCATTTGAAAATGTAGATGTTCCATTGCACGGGCAAAACGAGACCTAAATGCTAGGATGTGCAAGGGGCAGTAGTTGTAGTAGGCATTTGTCATTCATCCTTTAGACTATTTTTTTTTCAAAATCCCTCTAACTTCTGACAGGTTGTTTTAGGTTCCTCTATTTTCATATTTAGACAGACATAATATGTCAGTGTGTTTGACAGTCTGAGCCAGTTTGTATGAAATTAATCAGAAAAAGAGAAGTTTCAAAAATAAGAAGGTATTGTAAGTGCTGGGTAAAAGAAGTGGCCAAAAAATACCAGAATGGTTTCCCTTATTCAGACAAATATAAACACAATCTTTATTGGACACTATTACTTGGGCAAAATAAACCTTTGAGTCTTTGTGCAAAGCAAGAACAACATTCAGGAATACAATCTGTTCAGTTGTAAATGGAGACCATAGGGATAAGACAAAGATCAAATATTTTGCCTCATGGGGATAGTAGGACAGTACGCACTACCAGGCTGCCTGTATGCTACATTCTCCTAACTCAGATATTCGCAGTATCTCTCAGCTGAAAGAGAATCCTACTTAGGAGAGCAGAGTTGGTTCCATCTTATGTAGCTCTGCAGGGCTAAAGTATCAACATGAAAAATTAGAGTGGTTGAAAGGGATGTCTAGATGTCCTCTGGCCCAACCTCTGCTCCAGCAAGGACCCCCAGAGCAGGATACCCAGGACCATGTCCAGGCAGCTTTTGGAGATCTTCAAGGAGGAGGCTCCACGGCCACCAGATTCTTTTGCCAGTGCTCTTTTACATACACAGAACAGAAACACTTCATGATGTTCAGAGGAAACTATTGTATTTCAGTTTGTGCCCACTGCCTCTTGTCCTGGCACCGGGCAGCACTGAAAAGAGGCTGTCTGTCCTCTCTGCACCCTTCCTTCAGAAATTTACAAGCACTGGTGGGATCCCCCCAGGCATCCTCTCCAGGCTGAACAGATGGAAGGGATCACCTCTTTCGACCTGTTGGCAATACTTTGCCTAAAGGAGCCCAGGATACTGTTAGCATTCTTTGTAGGAAGGGCACACTGCTGGCTCATGGTCAACTCGGTGGCCACTAGGACTCCTGGCTCCCTTGCTTCAAAGCTACTTTGCAGCTACACTTTTTCACTGATGGGTTGGTGATGGGCAAAGAGCTAAAGTCCAAGGGCAGAGGAGAGTCTGAAAAGCTCTTCTGACATCTCTTATACCCATGTATGAGTTATCATCGCTTCAGTCCTCCTTGACTCTTTGGTGCACCTGCATTCTCCTTCTGAACATGAAAATGGAAGCTTCTGTGTGGGTTTTGGGTTTTTTTTGTAGTTTTGGCAGCTTTTTTTGCTAGTTCCTATAGGCAACATGTGATACTGCCTCCTGAATTTTTAAGCTTACATTAAGCTTACGTTAAGCTTACAGTGTTTGTCTGAAATGAAGAGGCACAAGTCTATGTACTGGTTAAATAAATGCTACCGGTTCACCAACATTCATAGCCCTTTACTTTTTCCACCCATAAGAGAGGATCTAGAGCAGCTGAGCAAACTCAGAGGCAGGATACAAGATAAAGACAGCTCTGAGAAGGAGAGTTTGAGGTTTTGTTTTTCCACTGCCCCATCCAAGATATGACAATTAAACCTCAGGAAGAGGTGAGGTGGCACACCATCATTATGGATCAGGTGTGAAAACAGCACTGATACACAGATGCTGTGTTAAGGCCTGTAGCTGGGCTCAAGCAAGAAAAGCCTCCTTAGGAATGTCTCCATATGTAAGCTCTCCCCTAGCCTAGTTCTGTTTTTCCCATGATTTCTCTGTTTCTATGCCTCCACCCAGCATATTTCTCTTTCCAACAAGGATTACTATTTACATAGATGAAGAAAACCCCCTGATCTTCAAAAGGCTGCAGCACACTGCCATAATGCTGTCATAGTATGGCTTAGCCCCGTCGATATAGGCAAGATCAAACAGTATCCTGCAGAGTCAGGATGCTATTGCTTTACAACATGATTCTTCCCCATGACAGACTTGGCCAAAGGCCAGCAAAGTGGGTCTGCTCAGAGTGAATGGACTCAGAGTAATAGACAGAAGCTAGAGATTTATGCTACTGCAGTTGTTTTAATCTCCACTGTACTTACATCAGAAATCAAATCAAGACACTGTCTCTCAGTATTTCAGGCTTATCCAACTATCTGAAAACCAAGAGTATGAACTTTGTACCTTGTATGTCATCGCTGTAATTAAACATCTTCCATTTTTCTTTCAAAAATGTACTAATCAAGTGAATCAATCATTAATTATAATTAATATCAATTAATATTAAACTAAGGTACTAAGACCCCCTTAGTGCATCTGTGTTAGAAGACCATGTGTCTGCTTTGTTCTGGAATTTGCTAAATTTGCTGCATGTACGTAGAAATGTATGCAATTGAGCTTGTGTTGCATATTTAGTCACAACAAATAAGATGAGTCACAGCATATGTTTAGCTCAAACTCACTGGAAAAGAAAAAGTGCTAAAGAATTTATACAATTATATAGTTTAGTGGGATCTGAGCAAGTGCTGTTGACTGGGTGAAGAGAGCTTCCATCTTAAGTCTTGGCAACGAGATACCTGTGAATTAGAGCCTGTTTACTGGCCCTGAATGGCCACATTATGGTTTATGTTCACACAACTCATTTTTTTCTGGGAGAAAAGGCAATGGCTGTGTTCTGTTGGAAACATTTGCCAACTACATCATTGTGTACATCATTGCCTGGGGAAGTGCACACTGGCACAGGCCAAAACCACACCAGGAAGAATGCTAAGAGTGAACTTAAAGCGAGGTCCACTATGGGACCAGGCTGGAGCCTGCTGCTGGTTTTGCCTGATTTGGTACAGTAGGCATAGCCTGACATGCTCTTAGAAGAGTGTATTCAGAAGGAAAATTGTTTTCAACCTTGGAAAGCTGAGACTGCTACAGGTCACAGTGAATGTCGTGGGAGAAAAGACAGGGCTCTCCCAGGTAACTATTTGCAGACCAGATACTTTTTAATAGTCATGTTCAGCAGCATCCTGAGTTCCAGCTGGATGGCAGATGGAAGGTGGCACTTTTCCTCACTAGTCACAGACAGGGAGTGTTTGCAGATATCACGGTTTAAATAACAGCATCATTGTGTGAGATGTAGATGGCTACTCCAAAAGTGCAATAAAATCAGTGGTATAAGGTACATTTAATCCTGTAGAAACATGCACATCCCAGAAGTGCTGAAGGCAGTTTCATAGAGCATTGCCGTCTCCTCCATCAACAGTGGAGGGTAACCACTGACTTAAATACCAAAAGATGCAGCAGATAGGATGCCTCTTTAGCCACAATCATAGAGTCATAGAATCACAGAATCATTTAAATTGGAAGGGACCCTTAAAGGCAATTCAGTCCAACCCACCTGCAATGAACAGGGACACCTACAGCTTGATTAGGTAGCTCAGACTCCATCCTCCCTTGAATGTCTCCAGGGACAGGGCATCCACCACCTCCTTGGGCAACTTGTGCCAGTGCTTCACCACCCTTCGTGATCATTTAAAAGTCAGTCCACAACACAATATCTCTCGATTACCTCTACACTAAGCTACCATCTGATAATGAAAAAAGCTTGGACAGCTTGGGCTGCTTTGAGCTCATGGGGTATCAGATACAAGCACAGTGTGCAGCCTATGGTGGGAACAACAGAGCAGTCAGCGTAATGTGGGAAGCTCATGCTTCCTCTTATTGCATTGGAACAGGCTGTCCAGGGAAGTGATGGATTCACCATCTCTGGAGGTACTTAGGAGACCTGTAGACATGGCACTAACAGATATAGTTTAGTGATGGAACTTGGTTGGTTAGGTTTATGGTTGTACTAGATGATTCTGTGATTCTATTATTCAGTGATTCTACATCTCTGCATTGTTTCCAAGCCTGTGCCTACCCAAAGAATTCCCTCTTCTCCCATGGTCGAGTACAGACTGCCCCCCACCATGGCCCAGACAGACTACAGCAAGCATTAGCAGGAAAAACTGAAATCTGCATCAGGGCTTGTTAGTGCTGCCAAATCTCCACTGAATCACTACAAGCTCTGATATGTCACCTGCTTCTGCAAACCCCCTCGTCATCAGGGCTTTGATATGACAACAGGCATGAAGGAGCAAAGCCTCTGAAATCTGCCTTGGTAACCACAACTGAAAAGAACATTTTCAATAAAAAGATTAGGACGGCAGGCTGAATCAGTATGTCATCACTCTCAGGTTTGCTGCGTTATTAGCACAGACCCTCAAATGCACTTTTGCAAAAAGTTTGTGACATGTTCACCCCCTTTCTAATCATGGAAGTAAGCAAGAAAATTGCTTGTCCTGTCTTTGGCTATGACCAGATCATTTCTTTTTTGTGTGCAAGCTGCTGGACATCACTAGGACTTTCCGATATTTATTATTTATAGGCAGGTCTGCTCCATTCAGGTTCATTTTATGCTCCTCAGTGCAACACTGCTGGACACTAATACACACTCCAGATGCAGTGGGCCAAAACCTTCAATAACTGTGTGGCCACCTGACCAATGAATAGCCCAAACAGCTCAGCAGCCATACACACCAACCCAACCTCCTACACAAACCATGAACCAAAAGACTCATGAAGGCCAGAGGTCTGCTGGGGCAGCTGAACACAGATGTTGGTAGGGTGGTGATCCATCTCTCACTGAGATGGTGATGACAGGAAATGGCTGTCTATTTAATAGCATCCACCTTTATGCCACCAACATCCAAAATGAATTGTGTACTTGAGAAGTTAGCTAGAAACCATGTATTTAGGTAAAATCAGAAGTTTGGGTGAACTATTTATTAAGTATCAACTACAGACAGAAGAGCACCCATAAATATAAATAAAAAGGTATGCTGACCCCCTGTCTAAATTTCATACAGTGAGAGAAAGTCTGACTTAGTTATTTCAATCTATGAAAATTTTGTTTCAATTAAACTGAAATTCAATGAAAATTGAAACTTCATTTCAATGAAAACTTCATTTTGGTGAGAGAAGTACCTCTGAAGGTCCAGATCCCTGTGTCTTGATTACCATGTAGCAGCTGAGGAGAATAGCAGTGCCCCAGTTGGCAGCACTGCTGGGAGGCCAATCCAAACACCATGTTGCTGGAGAGCAGGATGATGCTCCAGGTTGGCTGACACTGCCTGCATACCAATTGACAAAAGCAAAGCAATTAATAAAAGCTACCTCCAAGCAGCCATGGGGCTTTCTGAAAACCCCTGTAAATCAGGACTGTTTTGTCCAGCTTCTCCACCTGAAGGCATCTGGGAATGTGCAGGACTATTTCTCCATTCTGTGAGCAGCCCAATGGAGGTGAGAGACCCAACACTCTCCCAGGTGAGGAGATGGTCCTCTTCAGGGAAGGTCAGGGTTTACAGTCTGGTCAGTATCAGTGCTGGCCTGAGCTTGGCAGCAGGGAAGTTGCCTGGATAAATATGTGGCATCCTTGAGCTGCCTGGCTCTGGTCAGTTTAGTTTACTGGTATATTCATAGTCTGCATGTCTGTCTTTCAGCTGCATATGCTCTTTGTTTTCTGTGATGCTATCTATGGATCCTACATGGAATATAATGCTGCTGTTCAAAAATAACTTTGAGCCATTCTAAACTGGGCTTTCACTGCTGTCATAGTAGATAACAGGCATGTGATTAAGTCACTTCCTTTAAATTAGACTTCATAAAAAGTCTAACCGATCCACTTTTACTTCTGCTCCATGCTGGTTACATATGAAAACTCACTACCTCATACCATCTTGAAGGGCTTTTTTGCTGACAATCATAGTTCATCCCAGCCAAGGGTTCAGGACACATCCAAATGTGCACGACTTATTCCCAGTCTGAAACTTCTAACAGTTGGTTAGAGCTATGGCTTTCTCTTTTATACAAAACTGTAGGAAAGTTTAAATTTTGCATGAGTGATTTCATTTTAAAGACCAGTGGTTTTCTCTAGATCCTTTAAAGTTTCACTTGTAAATAACCCTGGATTTAAATGCCCAGAAGACAGTAGTCTCTAAAATACTTCAATATATAGTGAAAATGACCACAGATCCTTAGGTCTGCCTGCATCCATTCTTCATGAGTGGCAACAAATGTCTACTACATCTACATTAAAGTCTGCAAATGGATTCTCAGCTGCCTTAAAATCATAATTTAGGGCACCATTTTGCTTTCACTTGCAGCCATATCAGTTTTTGAAACTTTCCCACTTTCAGCAGGACCTGCTACACATGGAAACAGATGTGGGACATACCTGGTACGTCAGTCCAGTTGTTGGTAGTTTTGTGGAGTACAGGGACAGAACGAACTGCTCACTCACTCAGACTGACACCCTCGTTATGGAAATTCAGTTATTTTTGTACCGAGTCCAATAAATTGCACTGAACTACAGCGTAGCTTCCAAAAAACCATCCAGAGGATTTCAAAACATAGGAATCCACCACTCCCCTTCACAGTACAGACAACTATTAAAGAAAGCCCACTATGAGATGTCTCATGTCTGACTTGAAAATGTCTATGTTCAATTTCTAGCTTTTCACTGTTGTATGAAAAAGTTCTTTATTATCACTCATTTCCTTATTGTGAAGACAGATACTTATTGCAAACTATTTGCTTCTCGCATTTCTTTCTGATAAGTTCCACACAGTAGCTGACCTGTAATAAAACCGTGTGTGTAAATCCTTACCTCAGAAATGTGAGATAAGAGCCCTTCAGCCCGGATGGGCTCAGCCACTTCAGCTTCACAGAGGCTCCTTTTGCTTTTTCCTGCCAGCAAAGCTACTCTGGATGCTGTTAGGGCAGTCCTGCTGCCGGCAGAAGCCGGCTCCTGATTACTACCCGAGAACATTCCCCTTCCCCTCACCCTGAGCAGCCGCTCCATAGGCTCAGGTAGGAAACGGCTTTGTGTTCTGCCAGTTATCTCTAACACAGATCTGTTCCCTGAAGCAATCAATTCAATGTTGCAAACCGTGCTGTTCCTGGAGAGGGAATAGGAATGTGTGTGTGTGTGTGTGTGTGTGTGTGTTTTAGGGAGAGGATTAACATATTCAAGGATGATGGAAAAGGAGAAGCAAAATGCAGACGGAACCATATCCTCAGGCTAAAAGCAAGCAATTCAGGCTAACACGCTCACAGTTCACTCCCTAATTTGCTCTATGGTAATTAATTTATTGAATCATCATCTACGTCAAACCCCCCAAAATACCCTTTTTCTGACCTCTGTCAGACAAATCCATTGCCTTGTTAGAGAATGAGTGGTTAGTTCATTGAGATTATTCCCCCAAAGCCAAGGATCATTTACGTTTGTAGACAGTAGCAGCAGAGAAATCCTTTTTCCCCACTTCTGGTGATTATAAATCCCAATTAGAAAACAAGGTTGTTTGATAATGGTAACCATGGAGACATAACATATGAACGTAGATGTGATACGCTTCTAATGAAACACACACATACATTTTCTTTAACAATGTGTGGATTGGCATTAATCATATCCTCCTACTTTTAATTCCTTCCTCATAGACAAATTTAGTTTCAGAGACCTACGTTACCCCTCTTGCCCTAAAAGTGTGGTCACACAGCATTATGGCTGAGAAGGACGTAGCTGCAGACGTTAGAGACTCACCACTCCCATTATTATGTCATTTGCTAAAACAAAGTTGCTGAGTGATGTAAGTGCTTCTGTCCCCATGACACGAGCGGGACACAAAGATTTGTGCCACACCAGACCCTGGCTCTTGATCCCTGTTCAAATCCAGAGAGGAAAGGATTAAGCTTGTGTGACAGTGTGTATTTGCACAGTAATATGCAAACATCAGTAGAGGAGAAGTGCAGTCCCCAGATTTAAACTGTTAAGATAATGGAATATAAAACAAAGAAATAATAGCCAAAAAAGTCATTTGGTTACAACACAGCAAAGCAATCAACCTCATAACTAGACTTTATTTCAGAAATGATCCTTGATGCGTATTCTCCAGTGCAAACAAAACAGACAAGTGCCCAGGTAGCCCATCAGAGATGGGCAAATCCAGCTTCTTAAGGCATAGCTCACTGGGGTATCCATGTCCAGGTATGGACTTGAGCCATTCGTGCTATAATGGAAACATCTCCTGCCTCTGGCAGCACCAGAGAGAAGTTGATGTTAGGAAATCATGCTTTAGAACTCACACAGACGCTGGGAACTTGCTTGCGAAACTGTGGACATGTATAATGGTAGCAGAGCTTGGTGCTAGTTCCTTGCCTGCCTATACAACCAGTGTTCCTCATGTTATAAGCCTAATTTACACTGGATATTCAGAAGGTTGGAAGTGATAGTATGAATAAGGGTAACCCTCTCACCACCCTTCTGCCCTCTGGCCCAGCTTGGAGCAGACACGGAAATGTCACCCTTGCCCGATGGCAGAGCTGTGCTGGGCCTTGCACTGGGAAGTACTGCAGCACTGACCAACTGGAGGTGGTTGCTGCACAAGAATAGCGCTAAGTAGGGAGGAAAGCCTAGAACGGCAATGCCTGAACACTCTGCAGTCTAGAAGTCTACCATGCTTGCTAAGCCCTCCTGTTCTTCTAAGGGATACTCCAAACAATCCCAAAGCAGTTGTTTTGCCCCTGCCCATATTACTTGTTCTTACTTTTTTGCTATGTCCTTTCCCCAGATGGCTGACTTAGGTCAGTTCTCCCGACATAGGGAATGGACAATGTAAAAGCAGGAATGAGGTGCCTATTCTCTGCTTTCCCCTTACTTAACAGCAGCTTCTACTCCCTGCCAGTGCTGGGGACACAGCGTCCTGTGGGATCTGCCCTGATGGGGCTGTGCCCTTCTGGCAGCAGTGGGAGGCAGCACACGGGGATGCAGCATACTGGGATGTTGCACACTGGGATTTTGTTGAGGGACATGGTTTAGTGAGAACTGTTGGTGATAGGTGGATAGTTGGACTGGATGATCTTGAAGGTCTTTTCCAACCTTGGTTATTCTGTGATTCTCTGAAGATGGTAAGACAATTGCTTTCCATGGTTCTGCCAGGTTAAAACAGCTACAAAGCTTTGGCCTAAATTAGTGGCAGACTTGCCCTTTGAAGCAGGCCAGCTTAGAATCATAGCATCATTATGGTTGGATAAGACCTCTACGATCATCTAGTCCAGTCATCCACTTACCACCAATATTGTCAATATTGTCCCTCAGTGCCACATCTCCATGTTTCCTGAAAACCTCCATTGATGGGGACTCCACCACCTCCTTGGGCAGCCTGTTCCAGTGCCTAAACACTTTGTCAGAGGAGAAATTTTTCCTAATATCCAACCTGACCTCCCCTGGTGCAACTTAAGGCCATTCCCTCTCATCCTACCAAGGCTTCTCAACCAGCTCAGCTTCCACATACATCCTAAAGCTCTCATTCCTCTTGAGCACACCCAGAAACCTGAATACTTCACCATGGTACCCAAAAATCCTCCATCCACTTCAGGTAGCTACCAATTTGCAACCATATTTTGGACACGAGGAGAGTCCCAGCACAGCAGGAGGTACCGCGGGGTGAGGAGTCCCCTCCGGCTTCAGCAACGGTGTCTGCAGACGGAGCAGACAGAGAGCTTTGTGGACCTTGAGGAAACGCGGGCTGAGCAGTCGAACATCGGGGGGGGTCTCGGCCGGACGGGGAGAGATCCGTCAGCTGCGAGAAGCGGGCTGCCCGCGCTCCGCTCACTTCAACAGTGCCACCTAGTGCCTTTTTTCCATCAGTTCAGTGGAAGTGGGGGCTGGAAGCTGAGAAGCCGTTGAGGGAGGGAAGGAGCCCAGCGGAGCGAGTGAAAACTGCTGGAAGCCGACAGCAGCGGCTGGGCTGGAAGCTGCGGTGCCCTGCTCTGGGTGAACTGAGTGACTAACAGAAGAGACAAACTAACAAATTCGAAAGCATTTTTTAAGTTCTTAAACCGTCTAAAGTGTTTCCGGGCTTGTTTTAACGCGAGTGACACGGGTATTGTTGCAGGGGGAGATTTCTATGGGGTAGTTACTAACAGCAAATGTTTCCGAGAGTGAATGGGTAAAGCAGAATTGGAAACTGCAAAGTTCATCCATTCATAGAGGCAATTCCCTTATTAATAAAAACCAGCAGCTGCAAAGCTGTCCCAGCAGAATAGCGGCGGTGGGAGGGACGAGTCCCACACCCCAGACCCGGAGATGCAGAGAGGGGGCAATGGGGGCTCCCCCCCAAGTGCGGGGCGAGGAGAGGAAATCAGGTGGTGGCGATGGGTGTGTATCGCGTTTCTTTGTAGAAAGTGCAACTTAGCTAATTGAATTCCTGCCTCTGCCAATTGAATTGGTCCTTGGCTGAGATCATTTCAATGGGCAGGGTGGTTGCGTTTTTTTTTCCCTTCTTACAGGAGTTCGTTCCCTCCCCTCCTCTTCCCATCCTCCGCCTATTAAAACAACTCAAGTCTCACTTGTTAAAAGACCCCATAACGTGGAGAAGGCAGAAAAGCAGCAGCAGCAGCAGGAAAGGAACAGACGTCTGGAAAATATTACCCGTTTGCTGCTGCTGCTGCTGAGAACTAAAGCAGCTACGCGGTCCGCGAGGCATCACCAAAGAGCCTTTATCTGATGCTGCACATCCCAAACTTTCAGCCGCTGCCGTGCAAATCCTCCAGGCTCCTGCCCAGCCGGGTTTGAAACAAGGTCTTCGACCACGAGAAACTAACTCCTAATTTATTACTTCTAACTTTTTTTTTTTTTTAATTATTATTATTATTTCAAAAACAAAATAATCCCACGATTTTGAGCTAGAAACTGAAGACAAATACATTGTAATAGGGAAAACACGTGGGAGAAAATGAGTAGGACTGAATAGCCTTAAGCGATTTTTTTTATTATTTTCGTTTTTTTAATTATTTTTTTAATCCTGAGCTTCTGAATAAGTCCCTGAAAAAGTGCGATTTGATCTTTTACCTCAAACTTGGAAACTGTTCAGCGGGAGCAACGGTACGTGAGACCACACAGCTGGCTGGAGCCTCTATGACCAAAGGACAGCCGGACAAACAAGGTAGGAGACTGACCATCACCCTTCTGGCATCCCCAGAAAAGAAGCCGCTCTCCTCTTAGCCCCACTATTCCAGGAAGGAAGGCGGAAAGAGGTCTCCAGACACGAGTGGGGCTGGGGGAGGATCTTACCGTCTCTATGCTACACCTATTCCAGCAATGAATAGGACTGCAGTGAGGATGAATGAGGTTTTCAGCTTCAACCCCTCCCTCCGTGTAATCCGTTTAGGATACAGTTGAGCAATACGGTTTGAAAGGGGAAAAAAAGAAAAAAGTGAAATGAATAGCAGTTAAATCGATCAAGCAACAGGTTCGGAAGGCATTCGCCATGAGGGGAGGCAGAGCCGCCCCCACCTCCGGCCGCCTTCCCCCGCACGCAGCGTCGGGAGGGGACGTGACAGCGGCGGCGGGAGGGATGGGACCGCAGGAAGGGAAGCGAGGAGGAAGGCTAAGTCCCGCCTCGGAGGGGAGAAACAGCGCGACCAACGTGTCTGGGCGGGGAGGGAGGGACGGCGGAGGCGGGAGCTGCGGCTGCCCGCGAACTTCCAGCGGCGCTGCCGACTGCCGCCTCCGCCCCTCCGCGCGGCCACCGGCGGAACCCGGGCTGACCGCGAGGCTCGGCGGCGGCGGCGGCACTGAGGGCCGCTCAGGAAGGGTCGCTCCCGAAGGAGGGGACGGGGAGGGGGTTCGCGGGATGCGCCTGAAGAAGGCAGCTGCGGAGCAGCCTCGCGGCCCCTCCCCGCCCTCCGCGGGGAGCCGCGACCCGCTAGGGTCCCTCAGGCCAGGGGCCGCCCCCAGCCCCCTCCCCACGTGGCTGCGCGGGGGATCCCCCCGGCGCCCCGCCCACCCCCTGTGACGCACCGCTGCCGCCCACTTTGGCCGCGGCTCCGGGCCGGGGTTCCCCGCAGGAGCGGCCCCGCGGCGGCGGGCGGAGCCGCGCAGCCCCTGCCCGGCCCCGGGAGCTCCGGGGGCTCCTCGGCCGTGTTCTCGGCGGCCGTTTTCTGCACCTGTCCGAGCTGCAGCCTGGAGCTGAAGCCGACAACCAGCTCTCGTTGCTAGGAGCCTTAATGCGCTGCATTCGATGCCTTAATACCTTGGCAAAGATGCAAAGAGGGCTGAAAGGGAGCTTAAGGGAGGGCCCGCCGTACTACACCATTCCTGGCAGGCTTTATGAATCTGTTTTTTAGGGCTGGTAGAGCCCCCTCATCTCACAAGGCATAAGCATTCATAAGCATTCATAAGCATTCCGCTCTTAGTCCCCATGGACCTCATGGTCTCATGGGTCATCTTTCCATAGGTTCTCACCCAGTTCTCCAGCACTGGTGTTGTCACCGTCTCAATACAGCCAGGGCTGTATTCCATTCTAGTAAATCTCACCCTACATGCAAGGGCAACAGCACTTGGGCAAAAGTTTTTCCAGGAGAAAGAGCAGCTGTGCAGGATTCAATGGAGCTCCCCATGCTGGCTGTGCTACCAGCAAATTCAGCCGATCATGTTTATGATATGCAAACAAATCAGATATCAGCCTCATTTAATAACTGCTTGAGATGAGTGCATAAAGCAGCAAGTTACTTTTTCATTCAGTGCAACAGGACTGCCTACTTGACTAAGTCAAACATGGTATTACCTGTGTTTGATAAACAAATTACAAGATAATGAGCTATGCACATCAGACAAATATTTACTCACTGGAGTAAAGCATGGAGTCAGCGCTGTGCCAAAAGTGTCAATGGACTTCATAACCAGCAACCAGAAATCTGTTCTAAACCAGAATATTTTTTAACTGTAATCTGAAATGTCTGAATGTCAATATGAATTATTTCTCATATTATTTCTTAGAGTGTTTAATATGAGTTTGTTGCTTTCTTTTGGTTAATTGAACAACCAGCATCTCACCATGTATGCGATGGAGAAATCCACACAGCAGTTACTCACACCTCTTAGAGAATAAATTTAGGTGCTTTAGGGGAGAACATACATTGAGCAGACAGGAGACTTGATTTGCTGATCAAAGACTATGAGTGCAGATACAGTTTACCATCATTACCAACCTTGTTCTTTACTTTAAACCTAACCTCAGAGTTAATTTTAGTCTTATGTGCGCCCTTTCCAGAAGATCAATGGCATGACAAAATCTGGAAGTGATAAATAACAAAAAGCACCAGATATGGTAACTCTGCTGCAGTAAAGATATACAGATGTAGCGTAACTTCTCGGTTTCCTCTCTGCAGACTGTAAAACAGAAGAGGCACTCTGGGCAGCTATTTGATGCTCCTAATTATTGTGTACCTGGAAGCATTTGTACTTCAAAGATAAATGATTTACTCTGCCACCAAAATAAGGCTCAGTGTTTCTAAATACTGGATGAAGATTAATAGCAGATAATGTTTGTGTTTAAACATAGAGTATATGTGTGTAGGGCCACATAAACACATAAGGGCTGCATGCACGCACAACTGTCATTCAAGCAGCTGATCTGTAGAAGCCAATGCTATTATGCTCACAAAGAATGAGGTTTTTTTAAGGCTTATAAAAGTTGATACTCTTCCTTTGGCTGTGAGTAAAGCAGCCCTAAGCAACAGCATACACATACACCCATGTGTGTCAGCTCTTACATTGCTGACCTCACGGATACCAGGTGTCCTACTGATAGGGTAAGAGTTGCATTTGTGCTGTAGAAAAACTGACTGCCCTGCTATGTCTACATTCAGGTGAATATATGGAAGGGAAAAAGGAAAAGGAAGCAGTCTGGTTTTCTTTGAGGAAAAACAGTTTTATGGAAATTGGAAATCACTGGGTCCCATGTGACCCAGGAAGAACAACAACTCATGCACAACACCCGTCAGTAACCTCAGCTGTATGAGGAGCTCCATAGACCTCCAAGAGCCTCTTGTATGATCTTGATTTCCCATTTACAGGTGATAAGCTGAGGCAAAGAGAGGTGAATTCATTTGCCTAGGGACATCCAGCAGGTGAATGGCAGTACTAGGAGCAAAATGCCAGTGGTTCAAGTCCTGATCCACTCTCTCTGATTTTCTCCCTTCAAGAAATACAATAGTTAAGCAATGATCAATTTTCATACAGGAGATTAATAGATGTAATAAATACATCAAATGCACATACATAATTTTATCATGAATACTCCAGAAATTTAACAAAGAAATTGTAATGTTTTCTTTACGCGTGCAATACAGAACTGTTATATAAATTATCCACTGATTTCTCTCTTCAGCAAAATATTTAAGTGCACACTTCTCTTTATGTTGAAGATAAGTGTTATGCTGAAGCCAAAACATGAGGCTTCCAACTCTCCACCATGGACAGGGCTGCCTCCCACCAGCTCAGACTGCCCAGGGTTCCATCCAACCTGGCCTTGAGGGATGGGACACCATGAAGTGCCTTCAGGGATAGGGCACCACAGCTTCTCTAGGCAGTCTGTGCCAGTGCCTCACCACCCATGCATGAAGTCTGATTAATAACCCTATGGCCAGACTGTGATATATAATTTTGGTGAGGAGACAGGTGCTATTTTACCCTGGAAGTCAGCAGTGTTCTTTGCTAAGTATGCAGTACCAATCAGGGCACTAGAACCTACTGAATTTCCATCAGGTGTCTTGATCTTATTAAGGTTAGATTTATGTATTATAACTGCAGTTAGATACTAGCCTAAATATTTGCCAGAATAAATAATAAAGCATATTTTGCTATGTTCATTTAATTTGGAATCTAAGGCATTGCTCAGCTTGTGAAAGCACAGTATCTTTAGTGTTAGACTTATTCCACCAGTCACTATGTGTACATATTAGTCAACATCTTGTCAACTTAATTTGTTAATGAAAATTAGAAGATAGTAACATAGAGTAAGTTCTTTTCCATCACAAGCATGCAAAAAATGCGATTTCTGGGTCCTCCCGTCATTATGACAATGCTAAATAACTCACTATGTGGAATCTGATATCAAATATTTGCAGGGATTTATTTATTGGTTATGCCCTTCATTAGAGCCTTGAGAGAGGCAAACATATTTATTGCTTCCTCTTGTACAGTCACAACAGGACGTGTTTATACTCAGGACTGCGTGTTGATCCAAAATGTGTGTCGCTAAATCAGCAACAGCCTAAATATCATTAGAATCATAGAATTATCAAGGCTGGAAAAGATCTTTATGATCAGCTAGTCCAACCATCAATCCATTCCCACCATGCCCAATAAACCATATTCCCAAGTTCCATATCTACACATTTCTTGAACTCTTCAGGAGCGAGGACTCTACTACTTTCCAGTGCAGCCTGTTCCAGCACCCCACCACTCTTTCAGAGACTAAATTTTTCCTAATATCCAACCTGAACATCCCCTGGCCAACTTGAGGCTATTACCTCTTTCATGTTTCATTTCTGCTAGGTGGGCTGTGAAGAACTCACCTGTTCTGTTCATGGAATTAAACAGCTGGAAAATCAAGACAGTAAATTGTTCAATAGTATACTTTGAAACCTCTTTACGTTCACTCATTGTGTGTGTACCAATGTTGACCCTGTTTGCTGTCTGTGCTAAAGCATGTACTGGTTCAGCACCGCAGGGTTTGATGGATTTGCTCATGAAAGATTTAGATGTCCAAACTGCAAAGCAGCATTAGTAGTCCTGTCTCAAGCTTCCTATGCAGTGCATGGGAGACTTAGCACCTCCAAAAGGAGCCTGAGCTGTGCTGATCATGTGAGGTGTGTACTATACACCTACCAAATAGTCAGCTGTTGAATAGGGCTCTAGTGATGGCAACTTTGAAGAAAAGCATTTCAATTTGGCTGAAAGAATATTGCCAGCACTCAGAGTGATTATTTAGGAAATGCCTGAAAAATAATTGTGGTTTTGAAAGTTAAAATCTGTGTTTATCCTTCACCAAGCACTTGACACGTGTATCTTGACTCAGCACAGTGTTATTTTAGGCTTGCAATTTTCACCCGCAGTACCATGCACTGCTTCTCTGATAATACTTGATCCTATCTCAATGTGGCAAGTTCAGGAAAATTTTGACTGATGTATTACTAAGATGTCCTTTTACACTTCACTGTGTTAGGCCAGTCTAGGTTTTCACAGCACTACTATCTGATCTTAAAATCTCTGATGAGGCTATTCCTACACTCAGTGCTATTATTTGACTCAGCAATTCATCTTTGGCCCCAGACTTGGACAAACATAATTTCCTCTTAACTTCTTGGCTCAGTTATTTGAGAAGGGTGGAGAGTTTTTGGCTTCTTTGCTGTTGTTTGGGCACATTCAAGCTGATACATATCAATTCTGCTGGGCAAGTTATCAATCGATCACGTGCTAAAGTTTGAGAATATTGAGCAATTTTTCCAGACTTTGCCTGAGATTCAGTCAGTTAAAAGACATGTTTCAATTGCATATACAAAGGGAAGGTTTCTTTGATGAAAGCCAGGAATTTAGATCAAAACATTGTTTATTTTCCCAAGGTTGACAGTGAAAGGATAAAAAAAAGATACTATTTTATTAAGACCAGAAATCCATTTCTTGATCTTAAAAGAGTGGGTTTTGGGAAGGAGGGAAACTGTGCTGCGATGACAAGATCAGAGAATTCATTTATTTTGTCTTTTGATGCAGAATCACTGTATAGGAAAAGAAAAAGCAGTAATGAATTAATATAAAAAGAAGCCTGATACAAGTGTTTAGTCAGTCAAATGTAAATGCTCCAGATCTTAATCTAAATCCTGTGAGCTATACCCATACAAGTGGTCCATTGATTTCAGTCATACAATTCCTAATGTAAGCAGAATTCAGCCCTGCTCACTAATAGGCATGTGCTATTTCTGGTGAGGGAAGAGAAGTTGTGGACCCCAAATGGGAAAGCCTAGTACAACTGCACCATTAATAAAATATTCACCTTGATGTTGGTGACCTTCTGCGTACTCGGGGGGATTAATAAACACACAGGCTATTTGACTTCAAGGTAATCTAGAGGAGATCCAATCTGTTTTCTAAAGCCCATCTATTTTGGGTGCTGCATTTAATTCACCTATAGGGATGGCTCGTATAAGCGGTCTTTTATTAGGCTTCTTGATGACCCCTCATTGCGGAAGACCTTCAGACAGGCCAGAGCAGAGACTGGTGCTCTTGGCTGATTACAGCACCTGTCAAAGCCCAGTCATAAGTATTCAAGGAAGTCCTAGAGATAGGGTCCAATTTCTTTAACAGTGTCTTCAAATACACACTTAGGAGACTTCTTCCTGTCCTGAAATTTCAGACCCTAAATAGCCAGTGGAAAAAAGCACAGTCTTTGCTGTCTCAGACTTTATTCTCATTTTTATTTTCTAAGTTGTTCTGTCTTTCTAAACCTGTAACATTTCAGACAGAAATATAACTGGTGACAGCTATGCTGCTGCACTTCGGTAGTGTTGTTTCTTTCCTTTTTTTTTGTTTTTTTTGTCCCGAATATTTCACAAGAAAGAGTTAAAGACCTACATGATGTAATGAAGTGCAGTTCCAGCTTCAGTTTTGGCCAATAGATGATGAAACACATTATCTGCAGACAAGCAAGATGTTAGCAGCAGGGAAAATATGAATAAGAGTAAGAAAACACAAACATTAAGTCCATTACTCGGAGAGGCTCAAATTCAGCAAAATTTTCAAGCATGTGCTTCAGATTCTTTGACTTACACTGTGCTTATTGGCATAGGCTTAAACAGGCATTATCTATTTTATGTCCCTAAGGTCAAACGTACTGGCATTAACTTTCCTGTAATTATGAGAAAGTTGTTGTATAAAATTGTTAATGTGACTGTCCACAAAAAGCAGTCAAGTATATTTACGGGCAAGTGGTATTAAGTTGAGGGAGGGAAGATTTAAGCTGGATATCAGGGGGAAGTTCTTTACTATGAGAATGGTGAGGTGCTGGAACAGGCTGCCCAGAGAGGCTGTGGATGCCCCGTCCCTGGAGGTGTTCAAGGCCAGGTTGGATGGGGCCCTGGGCAGCCTGGTCTAGCATTAAATGTGGAAGTTGGTGACCCTGCCTGTGGCAGTGAAGTTGGAGATTCATGATCCTTGAGGTCCCTTCCAACTCAGGCCATTCTGTCATTCTGTGATTCTGTCTACATGTTTGTCCATCACTTGTTTTGAGCATCTTCCTTGCCTGCTATCTCCTCCATGGCCAGAGCTTAGCCTGAAAGATTTTATAGCCAGATAGGCTATGCATGCAGAAGTTGTCATAGCTGATACTCTAATGAATTTCAGAGTCCAAAGTAAAGCCTTGACTCTGCTAAATTAATGAGTGTTTTGAAGACGGACTTAATCTCTGTCAAGTGATAGCCTTACACACTCATGCTCGCACATGCATATATATCTACATATACAAATGTATGAATAACACATTTTTGCAGTGTTATTGAGAAGACCTTGTCTGATCATATAAATATAAATTACAAATATAGTCAGACATCTGTCTAAAAAAATATAAATACATTCAGACATCTGTTTTAAGAATGTCTTTCCAATATTATTTGCAAACGTAACTAAGCAAGAGACACAATTCAGGGTGGGATGCAGTCATGACACAAATTGGGGGGCAAGGAGAGGCTGCACAGATGTTCAGCTGTTCTTCCCGCCCATGACTTGAACGGTGAAGTGAGCAGTGGCCTGAAAGCCCCTTTTCCGACCCCCTCAGGGTAATATGACAGGATCTCATTCAGCAAGCCCAGGCTGCCAAATTAAGATCCTGACAAAGGTAGCACTTTCTTTGAGGACATTATGAAGTGTAGAGAACCTCCCTGGTACATTAGGGCATATTTGACTCTTCACATGTAAAGAATACTGCAGAGGAGATATAAGTTGAACAGATGATGTAGTAAGTCCGTGACATGACCAGAAGCATGGGGTGCATCTGCTGGTGCTGAACTCAATGTTGACACCATGTGTGCCCCTGACAAAGTGGGAAGTGGTAGCTCTGCTAACAGTTTCCATGCTTTTTTGCAGATGTATTGTGAGAGGTTTATATGTATCCTGAGAATACTTGGAACCACACTCTTTGGAGTGTCCCTCCTGCTGGGAATCACCGCTGCTTACATTGTGGGCTACCAGTTTATCCAAACAGACAATTACTACTTCTCCTTTGGACTCTATGGTGCTATCCTGGCATCACATCTCATCATCCAAAGCCTGTTTGCCTACCTAGAGCACAGGAAAATGAAGCGGTCGCTAGAGACTCCAATCAAGCTGAACAAAACTGTTGCCCTTTGTATTGCTGCCTATCAAGAGGATCCTGACTACTTAAGAAAATGTTTACTTTCTGTGAAAAGATTGACCTACCCTGGAATTAAAGTTGTTATGGTCATTGATGGGAACTCGGAAGACGACGTTTACATGATGGACATTTTTACTGAAATCATGGGTAGGGACAAATCTGCCACTTATATCTGGAGTAACAACTTCCACGACAAAGGTCCAGGTGAGACGGAGGAGTCTCACAGAGAGAGCATGCAGCACGTATCTCAGCTGGTCCTGTCCAACAAAAGTGTTTGCATCATGCAGAAATGGGGTGGAAAAAGAGAAGTAATGTACACAGCATTCAAAGCACTGGGGAGAAGCGTGGATTATGTACAGGTAGGTATTAAAGCACCAGGTCAGTGCCAATTCAAACACACTTTGAAAGAAAGCAGCTTTTGTATATTTTGTGCCGCATGTTAGAGGCCATCCCAGTCCCTGATGAACACAGTGCTCCTTTCAGTCTGTTTGGAAACAGCTTGACCGTTGAAAGTGCATTTTGCTACCTTTTTAAAATGATCAGCCTATCTGTGAGTATGTTAAATCTACCAACTATTGGAGAAATCACGAATATCTCCTCAGGCTGCAGTACTTTCTCCCTGTGGTTTTGCTTCAGGCAAAGCCAGTGGCCTCCTGAAGACCCCCTCTCTGCTCCTGTAAGTTTAGATCTTGGGTAAAGTTTTATTTTGAGAGAGTTTCAGTGGCCACATATGAGAACAGGCAGACAAGTATTTGCTGCCACTAGGGAATATCTCAGTGGTAGAGTCTGTGAAAAAGATGGGGGTATTTTGAAGCTTTTGAGGGCTGTGCAGAGTATTCAATAAAAAAGGTCAACGTGCAGTCTTGAAAGAAAGATTTCTTCAGCTAAAGCCTGAAGGAGCTTTTGCTTCATCACTTACAGCTGCATTACCTCACTCACTGCGACTTGGCCTTTAAAGCCCTTATGACACTGTTCACTTAAAAATGAATTAGGCTGAGTCCTCTCTCCCCATTTCCAAAGCAGCAGAGACACATTTCTTTCCAGCTGCCTTGGATCCCGTGAAAGATTTTCTGTGTTTGTGCCTTACACATGGAAGCACTCCTCTCTCAGGCAAACAGACTGCAGGAAGTCCAGGAGGCCATGAGTGGAGGAGGTGCAGAGAACTAGGCCAGACCCTGAGGATCACTAGTTGTATATCAGTACATTAGTTGTATATCAAGACCAGTGAGATTTATTCCACTAAATCCTGCTGATTATGAGACAATCTTCCTAATTAATCACCCCCAGCCTTTCCTGCTCTCTCCTGACATCAGTACATTACTTTGCCTCCAGAATTCTCCTCTGGTGGGACAGTCGATAAGCTGTCAGGATAGCGTCAGGAACCACCTTGGTCTCAGAACTTCAAGAGTTACTGGAGGCTTAAAAGCAAGGCAACAATTTAAACTCATCCTTGAGCATTTCCAAAACTTTAACTGATTTATTATCCAAAAACAATGGACTTAAATTCTCCATTGTCTGCAGTTTGATTTTGTGCTGCGAGGGACTGTGATGGGAGCAAAAATGCTGTTTTTCTGCGTTAACATCATTTTATAATCACTTCCCACAAAAGTATCAAATTGCAGAGAATGAAGGCAGAGAGGAAACAGATTCATGACTACTTTCCTCTCTCAGTCCAGCTCTTGCATTTGCTCAGAGAACCTGCAAAAAGTGTTTCTCTTTCAACAGTCATACCATAAACTAAGAAAACGGAAGAGATGTTTCTGGTCTCTCTGTCAATCAGCACTCCTGACCCGGCTCAGAAGTCCTGATGAATGTGTCAGGGACTAACTGATGACTGATGTCACAGTCACATCCATGTTACAAATGCATTGCCTAGGTGGCTCTGGTTGGCCACAGTCCTGATGCAGTTCAGGTGACATACGGCTCTGTTTTGTGAATTAGTGTAGGCTGAGATTTTTTGCACATTTAGGAGTATCTTTAGGACTAAATTACTTTAAATTGGCCCCACATTTTTAATAGCTGAGTGATCTGCATCAGTGATCAGCCTCTTTAAAAAGTAGACCAGTCAGTATGACTGCCCATGCCTGACACTGTGGGCCTCACCGTACTTAAATGCACTTTAAGCCTAAAAGCAAGTGATTATAAGCAGACATGTCAGCGTGGATAACCAAGATGTTACTCCCTAGCAGACTCTCACTAAATACCTGAATTCACTGCGAAGGATTTAATTCCATTCTGGAGGAGGTGAGGGCAAAGCTGGCTAGTGCAATCAGGGTGCAATGCATCTTGGCTTGATCCAAGTACCTGCATGGACCACCCAGCACAGTCTGAGCTCCATGGAACATCCTGATTTTAAATGACCACTAGTTGCAGCAAGCATTTGAACAGCTTGCTCAGAGCTGAAGGCAGAAGCACACAAGGTCAGCTGTCCCTTTCATGCAACTCTGTGACCCACAGCAGTAATTTCTAGGTCACCCTGCCCTGATGTGGAAATATAGCAAATTGGCTCTTAGACTGTGCTGGGCCAGCCCCAGCTTGCCAGCCCTCGGTGTGTTTCATTCAGGTTCCTAAGTTGCTTTTCTCAGGGTGCGTCCTCTTTTCACCTAGAAAAACCTCATCCAGATGGAAAATGACAGCTTGTCCCAGGAACGCAGACATGTCCACAGTGCTGGCATAGCCAGGACACATGCTGGTCATTCATAAATAAATCCTGTTTTTAGTATTCCTCGTCTCATAATAGCAATGTTGCTCATGGGAGGTTTCTCTGCTATAGATAAATGCATCTGGTGGTTGGGGACTGCTCAGCCACATTGAGTGACAGGCACAGGACTGAAATCTGAGGAGCTGGGTAGGAAACTGACCCAATCTGACCATTTGTGGCCACAAGAAATGGAACAAGTGTCTTACTGAGCCCTGAATACCAACAAACAGCAGATTTGCTGTGCTGAGCACTCAGTGACAGCTTTGCTCAGGAAGTCCCAGACAGAAATACAAGCATCCTTTTTTCCCTTCATCCTTTCTTCCCTTCATCACAATTAACGCTGCCTGTCACCATGTGCTGTCACTGATGACAGCTTTCCACTAAAGCTGGCCAGGTTACAAAGGTGCTCCCCAGGCTGCGTCTTCCAAGGAGAAGAGCTGGATGCTCCAATGGAAGCTGGAGATGCTTACAGATATATGAGAGCTCTCATCAGCTTTCGCCTTTCAGCCTCCAAGTGAGTACGGAGAGGAAACGTTTTGGCAGACACTGAGCCGCATCACAAGCTGTGCAGCCTGATTATCATAGAACTGTAGAATCATAGAATGGCTTAGGTTGAAGAGGATCTTAAAGGTGATCTAGTTACAACTTCCCTTCCATGGGCAGGGTTGCATGTCTCAAGGTGAGACTGCGCCATCCAGTCTCACCTTGAATGCCTCCAGAGATGGGGCATCCCCAACTTCTCTAGGCAACCTGTTCCACCTCTTCACCATCCTGAGTACAAAATTTCATACTAACATCTAACCTAAGTCTCCCCTCTTTTAGTTTAAAGCCATTCCCTCTTGTCCTCTCTCTATCAGATCATGTAAAAAGTCATTCAACACCTTGTTAAACCTCATTAGGTTCTTGTGTGCTCACTTTTTGAGCCTGTCCAGGTCCCCCTAGAAGGTGCCCCCTACCTCCTATTGTGTCAACTGCAAAACTTGGTGTAATCAGCAAACTTGCTTGTAACCTCTCAGCTCAAGTCTAGCCCATAACAGAATCCCTAAAAACTCTCCTCCCCTTCACAGAGCAGGAATAAATACTTCTGCTCCCACGGAGCAAGGGAGCTTAGGCTGAGTTGAAAGGTTGGATGAAAAGATGCCAAAATTAAAACTGTAGATACGAAGCCTTGCTTGGGTTTAACTTAAGAGGTTATTCATGCAGTGCCACTGACTTCTACCCCTACTGTCCCCATCTGAAATCACAGGAATATCAACTCTGGATTAAGTGGGAGGAGGAAGAGAATTTGTAGGGCAGAATCTGGCCAGCCAGAAGAGTGTTTCTGAGACAGACTCCCACTCAGGGAGGTCAGGGCATCTAAAAAATGAGTTCACAGACTATTGGGAAACTGCTTTCAGTAGCAGCTGGGACAAGGAGGCACCCACTTGATTTAAAAGGCCGCAGCCTATGTCATTATCCTCCCAGCAAACGAAAGCAGCATCAGCTGCCTTTCAGAGAGGCCAGCCTGTCTGAGCCCCCCTCCTACTCTCCAGGGGCAAGCCAATTCCTAGTGTACACAGTGTCTAGTTGACTGGGAGTGTTTGTGTGGTTGAAAAGCCTGTGTATCTCATCTATTTCTGCCCTGGTCTCGTGGACTACTGCACTTTGGGACTTGCTCCTTCTGTTCTTACTTAGATATTTTTTATAAGAATGCTGGAGGAAAATGGCAAATGATTTCTGTACATCAAATCTCAAGTCCTTGCACTATTAGTAACACACCATACATCCAAATATACAGATGAGTTTCTTCTATAGTCCAAAATGCGTATCTTACATGAATTTCTAAATCCTTCCATGAGTGAAAGAACTATTAGGTTTCTTACTGGACTCCTAGCTGACTTTTTTTTTTCTTTTTCTTAACAAGTATCTGGAATTTAACTCCTTACTCCTTCCCTCTTTGGGCAGCAGGAGACATTTTACCAGGGTACTAAAACCATGCAGCCAACACAGGGGAACCCTATGTCAGGGCTCAGCAGGAATCTGCAACACACCCACGAACATTGTCTTGCTCTGCAGTGCCCCATCTCTGAGAGCATCTCTTATTCAAAGTTGTCAGCCCAGCGTGCCAGTAAAACAAATCGAGCTGATACAGAAGAGAGGATTGTTTGCGTGCACGGTCCTTACAAGCACTCAGTTTCATTCAGCAGCACTTCTTGCTGCCTGATACAAATGGCCTTTAAGAAGTATCAATGCAGACTCCAAAGAGAGATTTAATTGCTTTCAGAAGAATATGCCTATAGAGACACTCACCATTCAAGTGATTTTTATTCTCTGTTCAAGTGTACTCCTTAACCAACCCATTTTTGTTCTTGATTCTGTCTTTCTCGTAGGTCTGTGATTCAGACACAATGCTCGATCCAGCTTCGTCGGTGGAGATGGTAAAGGTCTTAGAAGAAGATCCAATGGTTGGAGGAGTTGGAGGCGATGTGCAGGTGAGTACAATGGGGAGTTTCAGCAAATAATTATACTGCAATAGTTTTCCATGTCTGGAATAGCATTGAATACACAGTGGTATCATCACAAAGGCTCTTGTAAGACCTTACCCTTTCTATCTATTGAACAGAATGCTAATTCACAGGTATGAGCACTGTGGTTTTAACACTCACAGAAAGCAGATAAGTATTATTCTCCCCAAATATGTGAAAAATGGGGCATTAGGACTGTCAGGCCTGTTGCTGCATCTTTGAGTATCTGGACATGATTTTTTGTTCAAGGTGCCACAGAAAAGCTTTAGGGCACCAGAGAACAGAGAACAGCTCTCCCAAAACCAAGTCCAGCACCTCAGGCTTTACTTGCTAATTCGCATTCAAGATTGTTACAAATAAAGCCTTTTAGAAATGCAGTGCACTATGCACTATGTACTCTGTGTATTTTTGAGCTTCCTATGCATCTCTGTCAGATGGGACAATGTGAAGGCCTGAAGTCAACCCAGCTCCACTTCTGTGAGGATTTTCAGCTGTTCATTCCTTCCAACACAAATGTTTCTGCTACAATTTATAAAAAAAATATGCATATGAACATTCCAATTGGCCTTGGGGTTGGTTCCTTAGTCCAGTCAGGCTATTATGTGAAACAAAGGAGAAAGGGCCATCTATATGGGCAAGCACTTACTGAAGAATGCCCCAGTAGTCATAAGTATTTCAGGTATGTGGCTCTTAATTCCAGAAATTAAGATTCCTACAGAAGCCTGAATATCTTTGTCCTCTGGTCTGATCACAAACCAAGCTGAAAATGTGGATGTGAAGACTTGGGCACCTGCACTTGCCTTTATGTCCACTGAGTGTTCAGACAGATTATAGCTATACAGCATTTTAAGTGGATGCCTGAGCTTCAGGTGAGCTTTGGGGCAAAATGAAGTGAAGGACTGAGTTGTTTATATGAGCTGAAGCATGACTGTTGGTGTATCATAGTATGTCTTGAGGCATAATAACAATGCCAGTTTCCAATGTCAACTCAAGCAAGGCTGTTTCCCAGAGGGCCTAATGTCACATATGGGATCATAGTCCAGGATCAAACATCTAGGGCAAGCCTTAGAAGACCAAAAATGTAAGCCAAAGACCACCTGTTCAGTCTCTCATATCCTGGCATAGCTCTAGGAAGGCTGGAAGAAGTCCTGTGAGAAGCAAAGCTGTGGCAGGAAGCCACATTTTGGACTTCTCCATCTCCTGGGAGAGGCTGCAAGTACTTAACTGGGGATGAAGAGAAAGGAAAAATGAGCCAGGAAGGAAGTTTCTTGGTGGAGAAGAGGAAAGGTTGTGAGAAAAGTGATCATTTTTGTGGAACAGCCTCTTGAAGGCTTTATTGCCTTTCCTATCAGTGTCCTGGACTGTGTAAGGATGGTAACGTTTGGCCTAAGAGTGAAGTTCCCCTTATATTTTGGCTATCAGTACTCCAGTTTCAGCAAATTCCTTATTGATCTAATATGTATAATATCCTTCTCAAGAACTCATCTAAAATGCCAACTTCTTGTATTTTGCAGATTTTGAACAAGTATGATTCCTGGATCTCCTTTCTGAGCAGCGTGAGATACTGGATGGCATTTAACATAGAAAGAGCCTGCCAGTCCTATTTTGGCTGCGTACAGTGCATCAGTGGACCTCTGGGAATGTACAGAAACTCTTTACTCCATGAATTTGTGGAAGATTGGTACAATCAAGAATTTATGGGCTCCCAGTGCAGCTTTGGAGATGACAGGCATCTAACTAACCGAGTACTAAGTCTGGGCTATGCAACAAAATACACAGCTAGATCCAAGTGCCTTACTGAAACACCAATAGAGTATCTCAGGTGGCTGAATCAGCAGACCCGCTGGAGTAAATCATATTTTAGAGAGTGGCTTTATAATGCAATGTGGTTCCACAAGCACCATTTGTGGATGACCTATGAAGCTGTAATCACTGGATTCTTTCCTTTCTTCCTTATCGCTACAGTCATTCAGCTCTTCTACAGGGGAAAAATCTGGAACATCCTCCTTTTCTTGTTGACAGTTCAGTTAGTGGGCCTGATAAAGTCTTCCTTTGCCAGCTTCCTTAGGGGCAACATTGTCATGGTTTTCATGTCACTCTACTCAGTGTTGTATATGTCAAGTTTACTGCCAGCAAAGATGTTTGCAATTGCCACAATAAACAAAGCAGGGTGGGGCACATCAGGAAGAAAAACCATTGTAGTTAATTTTATAGGACTCATTCCAGTCTCCATTTGGTTTACAATCCTCCTAGGTGGCGTAATTTTCACTATCTACAAGGAATCAAAAAAGCCATTCTCTGAGTCAAAAACAACAGTTCTCGTCATTGGTACAATCCTCTATGCATGTTACTGGGTTCTTCTATTGACTTTGTACTTGGTTCTTATCACCAAATGTGGCAGGCGGAAGAAAGAGCAACACTATGACATGGTGCTAGACGTATGATGTTTCTGTGGGAAGTTACCCAGAGAGTTCTAAAGCAACCCAAGAACCTTGTAGTATCTGTGGCATGGGACGAATGTTGCCAAGGGAAATGGATCACTGCTGCTGGGAATAGGACATTTATATTCCTCTGGGTTCATTTTCATCCTGCCAAAGTAAGAAAATCAAAAACAATAGAAAATGATTTTTTTTTTTTTTTTCCAAGGGGGAAGAATCAAACCACACCATTTCAACCTGTTCGCATGAAAATGGGAGAACTTCTTTGTTTATGCACTTTTTTGATCGTGCATACGCCTGACAGTGTTACGTTCTATATACCTCACTGGTCATGCTTATGTGTGGACAGGAAGAAAAGGAGTTTGGAGAATCAAGAAAAGGATCTTACAGCCCCTTGCAACCTAATTTATGAACTTCTCTTTTTTATAGTTCTTTTTATAGGAAGGGTCTTTTGTGTTAGGCTGCCAAATGTAATGCCAAAGGTAAATTTTAAGAGGCCATTGGCTGAGCTGTATTTTTATATTATTGTATTATTTGTGTGTGTGTATTTTTAAGCCAACTTTTTTTTTTTTTTTTAAATCACATATTTTATATTTTACTATCTGCCAAAAAAGTTGCCTCCCCAACATTTTGTTCTTTAGCCTCCTTAAATATATTTGGGAAACAAAAAAATCAATTTCCCCCCCCAGAATTATGCTGATTTAATATTGTTCACAATAGAAAGCATAAAAAAATTCCTCTGCGTTTTTGCAACAGACGAATGGTTATTTCTGTGAAAAAGCATTTAAATGTACTCTTTGAAGGCATTTATTAGGAAAGGCCCAACATTGTCAGTTTCTGAATACAAGCTTATTTGTCCATAAAAAAAGGCCAAAGGGGTAGATATGTGCAATCTGGGGCTTTGTTTTGTTTTGGATAACATTCTAATAGGGAAATCTACTTTGCTGAGAGCATAATATCTCTGGCATGCACAATAGCCATTTGATAAGCCAGGTCTTGATACCATTGGAAAAGGCATTGCTATAGGAGAGCTCCCACTGATTTTACATATGATCTGAAGAACCACACGCTTCTCATCTGAAGAAATATCAGACACCCCAAACTACTATTGACTCCACTGATGGCTGTAATCTTCTAGTTCTGATTTTTTAGTTGAAAAAAATACATGAAAGGAAAACATATCAACACTTTCAAAATGTGGGTGCCTTACTACAAAACATCTGCAGTGCCCTTCACAGAGTTTACAAATGATATAAACATCACCTTCTGTGACATCCAGTGTAATGCAGACCCCTGTACTAAGCCCAATATTTCGTGCCTGACTAAAGCATATCTACCAGAAAAGAAGCCAACTTGTATCTGAAAACATCAGGTCTTAGCAAATTCATCATTTCCTTGGTGCTTAATAGTCCATTTTGGACATTTATTTTGGACCACGGTTTTGTGAAATAACACTCAGGACTAAATTCTGCAGTCCTTCACCAGCCAAAGGAATGTGGCATTGAGCCCTAATACGCTTTATAAAGAGCAACAGAATGCCAACTGCATACAGATATATGCCCTTTTTAGATTCTGGTATTTAAAGCACTGTGGTAAAGCAGAAATCAGCATATGATGCTTAAAGAACTTAGAAGCATTTTCAGCTTCTTTTTTTATGCAGACATGAGTAGATTCTGCTGTAGAATGAACTGCACACACACTACCTTATTTGTTTGATTATCTTGAGGTACATGATTGCTTGAAAGTCATACTAATTTTATGTTAATGATTGGAGAGTTGATTCGTGTTGATTAAAAATAGAACAGTATTAAAAAATGCAAAAGAAACAGAAAAAAAATTGACTATGCCTTTTAACTATTTATGATGTAAGTTAAAGCTTGGGTTAACATTCAAATGTCAAATAAATCCTCTCATTCTATAAAAAATGAATTAATTGCCTGTATTTATTCTAGCAATTTATTCTAGCAAATGTACTTCCAATATAGGTTGTATAGTATAATTGTTACTTTCATAAATAAAATATTTTTGATAAGATTATGACTAATACATGGTGTTTCTGATCAGCACTTTGGCTCTGAAGCCATAAATCTGGATGGTTTGGAGGATGCTGTTATGGTGTCACCAGTCTGATTTCCCAGCAGGAATTTACCATTGAGAAGCATGGTAAGCATGCACCTGGGGAGTGCAATAACGGCAGGATGAAGGGATGGAACCAACCCACTCTAGTCCATTGGATGCCACTAGCCTCCAAGATTAGGGAAACATCAGAGAATATGTGCCCAGTCCTCTTCTTTTGCAGCCCCCTGCTGTGCTTGTTAGACTGTGCCTGGATACTGTGACCAGTTTGGGGATCTTCAGTACAGTAACTCATTTATGAACCAGAGAAAGTTCGGTGTAGGACCAGTCTGACATTTGGTGCTGGAGCACTGTCCTTGTGAGGAGGGGCTGAGGGAGCTGGTTAGGTTCAGTTGGAGAGCAGATGGCTTTGGCCACCTAACATCATCTCCAATACCTATAGAGAGATTGTCAGGAAGGTGGAGCCTAGAACTACGCAGTGATATTTGGTAGGAAAACAAAGGTCTCTGGGTTTGAGTTGAAACAGGAAAGCTTCAGATGTAATACATTAACTTTTTACCCATGATACCAATCAGGTACTGGACAGGCTGCCCAGAGACCTAATGCAGTCTCTGTCCTGGGAAGGTTTCAGGACTAGAATGGAAAAAGTCCTGAGAAACCTACTCTGACCTCAGAACTGTCTCTCTGAAAGGACATGACAATGTCTTTAGTCAAATTACATTCTTTTAACAATATTTATTCTCTAAATTTTCTCAAAATATTTTGTCTCAAAATTGTTTTGTTGTATTTTCAGTGTGTGGAGTAAAATAAAATGTGTTTTTCATTAATACTAAATACAATTGTGAGCTGTGTGTCAAAAGAAAAAATCATGCTTTGTTTTGAAAAGCACAGGCATTTTTCAGCCTTTAATTGATGGTTTCAAAATCTATAAAAACTTTTTCAAACTACGAAGTCTACAGAATACTTCAAAAAAAAAAAAAAAAGAAAAAGAAAAATCAGTGAGTTGGCAATATCTCAGGTTGTGAGCCATTTCCAGAGTGGAGTAATTTGAGTTTGACAGCATCTGTTTGCAGAGACCAGGTGCGAAGCAAAACCTGTAGGAATTAGAGGTGCAGCAAGGACGAAGCAGCCCTCCTGTTCTGATTGCTAACAAGCTTTGGTTTGGCCAAGAATCAGGTTTCTTTCAGGAATGCATGAATATTTAGCGGAATTTTTTTAGGAGGTGGAAAAAATCCTGTCAGACACGTACTGCCAAACGTGTCCTGGTGCACAAGCTGTTATGAATCCGTCTGTTAAAAATTTTAGTCTGAATTTTATTCTTAGCAAGAGACAGAATGGTAAAGAGGAGACAAAATGTATCAAGAGCTGTTGATGAGATCTGGTATTACTGAGGCTTTGCTGGAAGAGCCACTTTTCTCCAGCACTAACACAAACTTAAACATACTGCAATTTTTCCTTGGCCTACGTTTGCTGCTTTAGTTTCAGATCTAATGGATCTAAATTGTGCCTGCTTCTTCTAGCTATGTAATTTTGTATAATAAAAGATTCTGCTTCTCCCAAAGAAATCCAGCTCGAATTTTCTCCTAAGATAGCCCTGAAATTTCCATAAGCTCCAGTGACTGCACAGAGGAAAATTTCCTTGTTATATTTACATTAAGTAAATGAGAGACCCAGGCCATGTGTCTGAGCTTTAGTACGTGGTATTTGGTACTGTTTAAGTGTAAGCATTGTCCATGGCATGTTTTTACTCCAGGTCAGATTGTGCAGCCACAAATGGTGTTGGGCACAGTTAGGAGAGCTGTATGGGTTGGCAACTAGCATGTCTGTGTAGGTTACACAGCTTAGGTGTGATCTCTGTCATAACTGTTGTTTTTTTTTTTAAAGAAAGAACACAGAAGAGCATGCACAAGTGTGACACTGCTAGCAATCACTAATAGAGATTAAAAAGATTAAATGGTAAGATCATTCTAAATTCTTTACAGCATTGCTGCCTGTAACTGATCCCCAAAACTGTACTTAAGTTTTCTGTAGTTATTCTTTTTAGTTAAAATAGTGAGCCCATCCAGTGAACATACGCTGGTGATTATCAGTGACTTCTGTCTGCACTCTTACTTCATTGCTTTCCACAGAAATGGCATAGTGTCTTGCTGTCTTGGTTATTGCCAGCACTGGTGATATCTGGATAACTATGGCAGCACTGTGGGATGTACTAGAAGATACTTCAGTATGAAAAAGAAAGTCTGAAAACCCATAAGAAAGGGTTATTAAAAAAAAAAAAAAAAAAAAAGAAATATTTGATAGCGTAGATTTTACACATGGATTTTAATACTCTATTTCAGAGTACACAAAATTCTATCCAAATGGATAAGTTGTGTGAGAAGGTATGACACAAGATCACAGAAAGTTTAAATTGAATTTAGACTTTAAAGATGTCTTCAAACACAGAAAGGAATCCATTCCACGAACTTTAAATACCACTACTTGTATGAAAGTCATTGAATTTTTTTTGCAGTCAATGGAAAGAAAGAACCCCAGCTGGGTACAGCACATCTGCCAATGGCTATTTCACACACTGCAGAGTGACAGACTTCCTTCTACAACTGCCTGGTTCTCCATGCTAACTATGGATGGAGTTGGTGATGAGCTTAAATTGTTGGCTAATAGGATAATTCAGGCTGGAGGGACCTCCTGCTCAGAGTGGAGTTGACCATGAAGTAAATACAACCTTAAAGAAGACATAGTGTGAGCATGGTCATTCCCAAACACTGATTTTTGTGATAGCTCACGCTGGGTTAAATAAGTCCTATCCCTCTTGTCCTTGGGTGAGAAACAGCAGCTTGCTTCTGAGGTTGATCCCATCACACCTTGCATGCATCTGGCACTTTGGCAGTATTGAAGCAAGAGTCCTCATAGGGATGAGAGACCTGTCAGCCCTCTTGGAGGGCCAAGTAGGGATAAGAAAGACAGAAACAGTTCTGAGCAACAGCAGCACCTATATATTTTGTGTTCATAACAACAGCAGCTAATAGGTGCTGCCACTCCCTTTTTCCAAGCTTAGCATCCTTCAGAATAGGAGTTCATTCCTCAGTTATCCACCATACATGCACTCATATATATTCATCCATATCTATATACTATACTTATTTCTTATTTCTTCTTATTATTTCTTCCTGGATACTAAAACTGTGATAGCCCATTTCCAACAGCAAGTCAAAACTGTGGCAGACAGGATAACTTCATGCATTGCAGAACAGAGATTGTTTTCTATGTTGTTTTTATAAACAGCTCTACGTGTACTTTGTACTTGATCTCATCTTCTTTAAAATGACCACCAAGGAGATTTGTTGGCAACTTTTACTGGAGACTGGGGAGGAGGGGAAATGTGTAGTTAATGCTCTTACCTGCCATCTGTCTGAGCATGTCATGTGAGGAGATTACATGTTTGGGTGCAAAATCTGTAGTACTAGATTCCAGCCAAGAGAAATTTCAAATAAAACCACCTGAAAGGGATATCCATGCAGAGCTCACCACAGCCACATCCCAGAAGTTTAAGGCAAACCAGATATAAGAAAATAATTGTATTACATTTAAAAATATATAAAGTCCATTTGAGTCATTGTGAGCATTCTTTGGACAGTGATATCCATGAAAATCTCTCTCAAAGATAAAAGCTAAACAGATACAAGCCAGGTTTACTTTAATGTAAAAACATATGCACTCTGAGAGCCTTGTCTACACAAGAAAGTTTATCTGATGGAACCAAAACTTGTGATTTTACTTAGTGTAACTGTTATTTTCTTTGATTTTTCTTAAGAAATTATATCCATAGTGAAATTGAACCTCACGTTTACCAGCTTGAGCAAAGAAGGAAACTGCATTTACATTGTAATTATAAATTGGTTTCCTCAGACTGGCAGAGGAAGATGACACTGTTATGGTGATGTGTGCCAGACGTGTGTTAGTTCAGTCTGACACGATTTACTTTAAGAGAAGCCAAGATGTGAATTTACAGCAGATCAGACTGCCCTGAGGACTGCCCTGGGGAAATCTCTGCTCTGCAGCATGAAGTAGCTCTGCCTGCAGCATCAGATCCATCAGTTATGCTGCATTTGCCACAGGGTACAAGAGGGAATATGCAGAGATAAGGTCTGATGACTAATGCAGTGTAAACTCATGCCCGAAGCTGCTCAAAGAAGCTTTTAAGTGTATCTGTACCTCAAGCTGCTCAGGACTGAGCTGTAGGTAAAGCAGAGCCTTGTGGGCTCAGAAGCATCCAGAAGAGCTTAGGTTGATTACTAAGATTTCAAGATGGCTATTTAAACAGTGGGAAATACTCATTAAGAATGTATTTTCAAAATAAAAGCAGCTCTGCTTTGATTTAGTAACACCTCTTTGTTTTACTTCTAACACAGTTTACCCCTCACACACTAACAGCCCGGTTGGGATGTGCTCACACAACCACAAGCATGCTGTAAGAAGCTGCCATCCCGCAGGCCCTGGGAGGGGATAGGAGCACAAATGGGCTCCTGCAGAGCAAACTGAAGCAGGCTGCAGGCGTGCACCTCTCCACCTCACGTGGGGCCCTGTGCAGGCCTGACCCAAACAGCCACCCACTTTGCCACCCCGTGTTCCCAGGCTGTCCTTGGTGGAACAAGAAGCTGAGTGGCTGCGTGTGCCCTGGTGAAACAACCTCAGTGCCTGGAAGAGGTGTAGATTTCTTGCACTAATTACCCAAGCAGTAAAACAGCACGTGCTGTTTGTGCACTCCTGTGCATGCCAGGTGTGCAGGCGGGACATCTGGCCCTGCCTCAGTGCAGGGATAAGTGGAGGTTTCAATGCTAAAAGCAGCTCAAGTAAGCAACTGTAAATATGCTATCACCCTTCAAGGCACATCCCTCTGTAGTCGATGAGCATTGCTCTGACTGCTTTGCCTGCAGGCAATGGCACATGGGTCTGCTCCCCTCCATCCTCCCCCACCACAGGGAATGTGAATGTAGCCTGTATTATGCAAGGAGCAGTTGCCATTGTACATACTCGGGCCTCTTGGCCCACTGGAAGCAGTTCAATGCTTTTCTCACGATGGACAGGCTGCTTTGCACATTCTACAATAGAAAAGCATGCTCAAAGGGAGCTGCCAGATAAATTAATTACTACTTTTGTATTTATTAGTCTTTAATTCTGGTAACTAATGGATGGCCATTTGGCTTGTCTTAGTTCCAGGACTAACACATTTGATGCTATCAGTCAGATTAATATCAGTGCTCCTTGAAAGTGTGATTAAAATCCTTCCACTGAGAATGAACAGCTTGTGTGCCCTCAGCAGTGTGCTATGCAGGATCTCTTGTATATATATACATACATACATATATATATATATATATATACACACACAAATATATAAACCTGTTGGGTAGTGCATGTTTTCTGCAATTCAGCCCCTCTCTCGCTTTATTGCTGATTTGATTGCTCCTTATGTTCTTAATTAAATTAAAGGTCTGTGAGGTTCTGGCCAAATTAATCATGGCTGGGAACCAATTCGTGTTTCTCCTGCAGCTTTGAAGTCTGTTTAATCTATCCTGTTATCGCTGTAATATCTGAGATGTGACCAGGACTTTGTAAGGAGACATATTAGACAGATTGCAAAGTTAATGGGGACATATGGGTGTTGTTTCTCAGCCATTTTTCTTTCTGTAATTGCGGTGGAAAGAATCTGTCAGCGTAAATGCGCTCCTCAGTAATACACTGCTGTGGCACGTTGGTAAGTGATGTGGATAGCACTGGTCTCTGGAAACATGTTCTGTGCACACAGTCGATCATTCCGTACCTTTCATTTGTTTTCTTGGAAACACCTAACCAATGATGAAGTCACTTGGGAATATATCTGGCATCAACTTTGACGTTCATAGCACTATGCACAATTTTCTAATCAGCCTTATGATAAAACAAAAGAAAAATCTTATTCTCTTTGTGGTTTTCTGCCTGTGAGTTTTGGTTGATGCACTGTGTGCTCGTCAACAAACCCTGGGAAACTCAAATAGAACGACTGCATCATTTTGTTTTCCAGCCACTTCCTTAAGTCTAATTTGTTACATCTCTGTTTAAATTAGCACAGTCAAGCAGGTATGAAAATAAAGTCTTAACCACCCATGTCATGTTTCATAAGATTAGGCAGGAAGCACTCCATAAATTCTAGTAGTTAACACTCATTTTAATTGAATTGCCCCCAGAGTTTGAATGGAGCAGGTATTCATCTGAACAGTTGTGTTTCCCAAAACATTCTGTCTAACAGCAAACAGATGTTTACCAAGACAGACAAGGCCACGTTTCTAGTGATAGAAAAGTGATGCCTTTATTTTGTGCATCTGTCAAGCACTTCTGCATCTAAAATAATTGAATTGAAAATTGAAAAACCCTTCCTCTAGGCTCAGCTACATTAAATACATCGATGTAAAACAAAATTTGAGAAGATCTACAAACAATCTGGATTTTAATGGATATTAAATAATTTGGTATTGATTTGTCCTCTTGTCCTTAAGCAGGCCAAGTCATTGGGTTGCAGGAACGTACATGAAAAAGCAGTAGAAATGAGCAGTAGCTCATTCTTTAGAGTAATTTATGCTGCAAAACACTATGCTCTAGAAGTGTATAATAGGAGAGCTACGTTTACTTATTTGTGAAAGGTAAATTACTCAAATAACTTGCCTAGGACAATACTGTGCACTAGAAGGCTATCTTTGCATATCAGTTACTTTAGATCAATTAAAAATTGCTAAGAAATGCAAGATGTTCCCACTCTTACACCTGCAGCCATAGATGATTTTATGCTTTGCACCTGCTTCAGAAACAGATCAGTTAGGTTAAGGCAAGTCATGTTCATCATAGGTAGCTTCAGATAAAATGTTTGAACGTTAGTATTTAGGTGGATAGCTGTTTGAACATCCTGGAGATGTTCAAGAAACATGTAGATGTGGTTCTAAGGAACATGATTTAGTAGTAAATATTGGTGGTAGATGGACGGTTGGACGAGATGACCTTAGAGGTCTTTTCCAACCTTAATGATTCTATGATTTAGTTCTTAATATGATCCTGGTTGTGAAAGCAAGAACAGCAGCCAACAGAGATATTTACTCTTCAAGAGTTACAACTACATCAGGAGGATGCCATCTGTCTTTGCCCTGATACAGGTAGATTGTAATCCAGCTGGCATCATCCTTCACGGCTGCTGCCAAAACTCCAAACGGGAAGGGCTGCATATTTTTAAAGTCTTATCTACACTTGGCTTATTTAGAATATGCTGTCATTTATTTTAATCAATTGGATCAATGCAACTTCTGGAAGTTTACTCAGGCACATCTGTTGCATTTGTTATTGTTGTTGTAGTTGTTGCTGTTTTTCTTTTGAGCCTACCTTTTTTTGGAATCAAAGCCAAAAGACTCATTCTTACATCACAGTGAGTCTACCCAAGAACAGAGGTATGTCTCCCCCCATGACTTGTCCTATAATATCATGTTCATACAAACAGTAAAAATCAGACAAGCCACAATTCATTATAAGAGGAACATATAAACACTAGGAGGAGGAATGTCACGTTGCTTAGATAGGAGTAGAGAGTACTCTAGAAAAGTACTTTCTAACTCACAGATCTGAGAACTCTCAAAAACTGATGTGGCCAGAGGAAGTAATTTAAAAACAAGACCAGCAGGCAGAGTTGAGCTTGCAACTCCTGTAGTTTTCCTTGTAACTTCCACTCAGAAGCTAACTACAGATTGAAGAGCACTGAAGAGTGCATCTCTAATGGCTATAATTTCACTGTTGAGTTTCTTCTTTCTGAAACTCACTACTAACTATACTTGAGCATTTAGAAGGATCATAAGAAACTGTTTAAGAAACTCTGTAGCCCTCTGAAAAGCATTTTGATGTAATACACTTCTAGTAAAAACAAGACTCCTCAAAAGACATTTTTGACATCAAGATCTGAAGACATTTTGCATCTCCATGTATACAAATTTTGTGCATATAATTGTTCAGTGAAATCAAATTTCCTCCAAATTAATTCTAGGATTTTAAGAACACCTTATAAAGCTGGATGAAATGTTTCACAGATGAGTGAACAAGCATCACTCATGATCAACGATGTTAAGGATAGACTCAAATTCTGTGGCATCATTACTGAGTCCTGACACTTGAATTTCAAGCACCATTTGACTGATCCTCAGAAGTCTTCAGAAAGCAAATATTAAATGGATTTCAGACAGACCTTAACTATATCCCAGTAAAGATATTTACCCAGTTTGAAATGCAACCTCTTTTTTCAAAACCGATGTCATATACACTTTGCCCATATATTTTCACTAAGCATATACCATACTAGGGTTGAACTAATCACTTCCTTTGGATCAAAGGTTTTCAGTTCACTCAAACTATTGTCCTGCAAACCATGTTGAAAGCTGTATAAAATTGAGAACTACCATGTCTACATCTTTTCCCTCTTCTGCTCTCACACATAAGCAATCTGTTGAATAGTTTTACAGGATTTGTTCTCAGTAGAGACACATTCATTATTTGCATCACTTATTATTTTTTATCTTTCTTGCCTCTCCCATATCCCTTTTTATGATGTTATTTGTTTGCCAGTACAATCCTTTGGAGCTTCTGATGTCCCAGAGACTCACTACTGGTCCACAGAAAGTTTTGTTAACTCAATGAATGTTCAAGACCATGCTAGCTTGCATACATAATTTTTAAAGCAGTCTTTTCTGGATGAGAACATGACATCAGATAGGAGGCAATAGAAAATGCATATGCTAGGCTATCTCCATCTCTGTAAACTTTGCCTTTTTCTCCTTCCCCTGAGCATTGATTTACTTCCCGGGCAACAGCCTAGGCCTCCAAATACAGGCAAATGCAAACACCACAATCACATCTGAAAGGATGGAGGTGAATGATTTTGAGGATTTCTCTGTCAGTTCTCACACACTTAAACTTATCTCAGTCTTTCCATTCACATCTACTGTGGCAACTGAATTTTAAATTCCAACTCTTCTTCCTGGCAAGACTTTTGTTTCAGCTGTTTGACCTGCCAGAGCTGAAGGCATAATAGGATAAATCTGAAATCTAAAGTAGTTCCTACAACACAGTTTGGAGTGGTTCAGAGCACTTTCCATCGTCTCTCTGAAAGTACTGTACAGAAATGAAAAGTTGGTTCTGTGTAGTTGTTAAGCCTCTGATTCAGTTTGCTTATCTGTAAGCTAGAGCAGAAAATCATTCCCTTGATTTTATTTTCTAGACTGACATGTCTCGATTAATTCAAGATGTGTGTATTCCAAGTCTGCAGGGACACTGGGATAATGGCAATTACCTAATTGTCACATACCACCGCCCACTCACTTCATAAAATTCAATCCTAAATTGACTTGTATTACATTCAGTAAGTAGGCTTTTCCCACTACAACTGCACGTAAAACTACCACAAGTTTCTGGTCCACTGTTGCATAGATAAAAGTCTAGTCTACCTTAGGTGAGTTCCTAAGCCCATGTGCTTGCTAGCAGAGGAGGCAGTGAATACATCTACTGCTCTAAATTCAACGTGCATTTTGTCTGAGGAAAGAATATTTTTTTTCTATATTTGTTTAAAAAAAAAAACCACAAAACCACTCTTGAAGTGCCGATTGTTCTTCTGCCTCAAATTTTCTTCTTGCTATTTGTACAATGTGTTGCTTCATGATACTTATATCTTATCTATTTACTATTTTCTAGTGAAAGGCTTACTATGAGCAATTCATTCCTTTGTTTGCTCTTTCACCTTCCTGTACCAACATTTGAACTTAGAGTGGAAACTTCCACTTCTCTGCTGGAAGAGATCAGACAGTTGGCATAATTTTTGCCAAAGTACACAGAATTTCTATGGTGGCTTTTTTTACAGTCATTTTTAGCCTAATTATTTCTCTTAACGCTTTCAGTCAAGATACAATTGGTACTTGCAAAGTGTGTTTTTTAGATTTGATGTTGAGACAAGGTTTCATAAAACTCACTAACTTGTTAGTTGAGCTGCACTCCAGAGTGCATCATATTTCAACAACTGTCTTTTATGCACTTCATCAAGTGTCAAAGTAACAACCATCTCTGTGTTCTCAGTAATGAAAGGATTCTTTGAGAGTTAAATACTCTTTTAGTTGTTTTTAATCAAGCTTAACACTCACGAAATTTGTGGGAACGACAGTTCCATAGGCTAGCAGCAATACAACAGGTACAGCCAGAAATCTTGACTTCCTTAACACATTTATAGTTGTGCCATCAGTTTTCTTTGCTTTTGATTTAGCCAGAAGTCTTTGACTATTACTTTTGCTCTCATGGCCATTTCAGTTGGAGTTCCTCTCACTGTCTTTATTCAAGTATATACACAGGTGACTTTTTGGCAAGGGTACCCAGGGAGAGCGTGTAACATAGCACCTTGCTTCCTTATTCCATTTAACTCACTGTGGTACCACGCCTACACTTTCACATCTGGTATAATGGACTTGCTGCAAGACCTTTTCCCGGTGCCATGTTAGGCACCTGCAATTATTTTGGTGGACTATGTTTTCTCTTATGTACTCAGATTTCAGTAAAATTTTCCCAGCTATTTATATCTTGAAGCAGAGACACAGAACGGGTTTATATATTTGTTTCAATTTTGCTTAAAACAATAGACTTGAGGTGTTATTTACACTGTTCATTTCACAGATTTGTTAACTAGATGCCCAGTGCTGATAAATGTCATCACACTGTGTCCTTTTCACGGCATGTTCCAGATCAAAACCCTGGACTGCCCCACATGTACCCTTCTTGTGTCACCTGCTTACAGAGCAATTACATCTTGCACACATTTTGCCACAGTAAAGACAGGGAAACTCGTTTTAAGCTGTTTGTCCCAGGTGAACATGCTTCAGTTTCATTTGAGTGTGCTCAAAAAGCATGGCAAAGGTGGGAAAAGGAAGAGACGGGGAGTCATGGGAAACTCTAGCAAGAGCAGGACAAACAGCAGGGGAGGGCAGCCACAGGGCTAACCTCTCAATGGGTTGCACTCAAACATGTAGCAGTATCATATTATGCAGTAAAACGATTTATATTTATAGTCAATTCAGTATTACAGCTGCTCTCATAAACCTGGCTGTAGACATAATGGTCATACAAATATATTCCTTAGACCATGCAACAGCATAGCTTGAAATGAACCATGACTGCCATGTAAATCAAATGTAAAATCCATTTTAATACTTTGAACTATATTCCACCCCCCACCCCCTCCTTTTTTTTTTGAACCTTTTCCTTTTCATCCATTTTCATACTCTTTTCTCCACTTCCCGAGCAGTCTTCCAGACTCAGGACCATAATCTATTGTTTGCTCACTCAGTAACAGGGAGACATTTTCATATAACTCCTTTCTTAGTGACAGAAAAGTTTAAAATGAGGGAACTTGGGGCAGAAATAATTTCTCAGGTTAAAAATATGTAAGTATATATGTGCATCTAGAGAGTGAGTAAGAGACTTAAATAGAATATATATACATGTTTTAACGTAAGAGGAAGAATAAGGATCACTTCGCCGGCATCAGTAGTGATTCTAGATTTAGAATACTGACTTAGAATCAGTAGTGATTCTAAACATCAACAGCTTTTAAAACTTGAAGTGAATTAAATATTGCAACTTTCAGTTTTTGTGTTGTATGCTATCACATCACTCACTGTGCTCAGCTGTCTCCCATCACTGTGCTCACTCCCTCAACAGTTACAGATTTGGTCACTCCAGCAGCCTCTGTAGTAAAGTTTGCTTTCACACACCTGATAATGCATTTGTTTAGATTAAGATATACATATACATATACATATACATATACATATACATATATATATATATATATATATATATATATATATATATATATATATTTAATTGTTAAGCTATTTTCACTTCCATGTTTCCTGAGCGTAAGTAATGGGAAAGAGGTGTGCTTTGCAAATCCACACAGTCACAAGTGACACAGGTTGGACTCCTAGCACAGTAGAGTGGGTCTTCTCTTATCTATTCCACTGTAAGTGAGGAGTTGAAGTGAATTCCACTGTATCAGTGCAAAAGCAATGTCAAACAGGAATGCCCCACCATATTCCTTCTCTCTCATTTCTGACCTGTTTGAGCCAAATCTAACCAACAAACTTTTGGAGTACTTTTTTCTTTTAGTTCCTCAGCTCCAGCTTGAACGATCCCAGATTTTCCCCAGATCTTCAAACACACCCCCAGCCTGTACAGAAGAAGGAAAACTGGCAACTTCAAGAGCAGCAGCCACTCCTCCCCTCTCAGAGGCCGCACATCTCTGCTTTGATGTGGCTGACCTCCTCCAAACTGGAGAAAACTGCTGCTTCTCAACACTGAGATTTCCCCCCGAGGCCATGAATTATGCTGACAACTGGCTACTGACAACTGACACCTCCCTGAAGGGCTCCGGCCCACTGTGGGAACTGACACTTCAAGGGGAAGCTTCAATGTATAGCCCAAGCTGGAAGTGGGCTCTTGGTGTTTAATGAAAGTTTCTATTTTGCCTGGAGACAACCACAGGCTGGAGGGTTTGAGTGGGAATCTGAAAGTTTGGAAGTGTTTCGGTCTGAGGCCTTGATATGAGACAGAAGTCAATTGTGAAATTCGGAACAGACTCAATTTTCCCCAGTCTCTGAATGGACATTGATATCAATTTGATGTATAACTTTAAAATCATGTCTTCATAGAGCACTTTTTGTGCCTCTTTTTCTTTCTTTTTTTGTGCCATCCATCTCCTCCTCTTGCTACTTGAGGAAATAAAAGTTTATCAGATGGTTATTTTTCCTTATCAAGAATGGTCAGCAAAAATTTTGTGAAGATGAAGTGTTCTGAAAACAAACTCTGATCTTAGTTATTTCTAAATTAACTAAATTAACAATTAATTTTTGCCTAGACTTTTTGTCCTGGAAAAGATAAATAAAGTCTCTTAGAGGAAAATCTGAAATGTTAAATTCTATTTCAAGATTTGCATGCTAAATACACTCACATCTCAGCCTCAAGTTTGCATATTCTCATTAGAGTAACACATTCAGAAGACCATTCACAGTGTGTGACATGGTGCTGGTCCATGCAGTGGGCTTGGTATTCAAGATAAGAGTATTTTTTTGCCCTGTTATATTTTATTAGGAAATATGCAACTGAGGAAACCCACCTGGATTGTTAAGCCTAGCCCATGATCATAAGCAAGTCTGCTCAGTGCAGGTGGTTGAGAGACCCGTCAATCCACCACAACCATAAAATACTTTCCCACAAAAGAAAAGAAGAATGAAAAGACATCACCTCTGCCCTGGATCAGGTTGGTTAAAAGTAGAAAATATTCCCTAGATATCGAGCACCAATGCATGAAAACAAAATGCCTTCCTATCTGTTCTCTTTTGGCCTGGGACAAAGCCCTTTCTAGCCCTGGATTTAGAGTGAGTCTCACCTTGTTCAGCAGATTTATGCTGATTTCCAGCTATTTACCACCTTCTTCACAGAGTCTGTTTAGCAACAAGATACAGATGCATGCACAACCAAACCACATCACTGAATTTTAGATTTCATTCTACACAATATTCACAACAATTTGAAAAACTTCATTCACTTTTAACTTTTTTTTTTTTTCCCCCAGTATTCTAAAACAGGCTTTAATTGTGCTTTGCATAAAAACTCTTCTGCATACTTCATCTTTGAGAGTATCCTCTTCTTCTGGTGCCACTGATGGGCAGCAAGTGATTTCGGCTGATGCTATCTGCTAGCCAGAGGATATAAAAGTGCTAATTTATCTTCCAATATAAACAACAGCTGGGGCAACTTTTTGCAATGTAAATGGTTTGTTCGTTGCATTTTATGACACAGCTTGTGCCTTCACAAGCACTAGTCATTGTTTGCTTTTCTTTAAAATCAACTCAAAGTCTTTCACTGAGGTCCCTTTGTGCATAGCATAGGTGCATGGACCTACATAGCTCAGATTTTAAAATTTTCAAAAATTCAGAAGTCAACAACTGACTGTCAGGAGTTATGGGGTTTTATTAACACCGAAGTGAATTAAATATAAAGAATAATATGAAGGACTTATTTTTTTCTTGCCAGTTTTTGAGACAAACACTAACACTGTTTACAGTTTTTGTTTGTGCCAAGGGAAAACGAGCAACCTTGGTTGCTTACTTTTAGCTTGAAAACTGAACTTGTTCACGTGAGTTGGGGGGGAGGAGGGGAAGAAGTTTGCCTTCCACCTCATTAATTTCTGCTCACTGTAAACTCCCAGAGAATGCTGATCTGCACAAAGCATTACCCAATCCTCATGTCAGAAATGTAGGATTTGAATCTATTTGCTTGTTTGTTTAGCCACAGTAATTTTGAAAGGCATTAAAAAGCTGCCACCAACTGAAGTGAACTTCACATTTCCCATTCTCTGAGCTCACTCAGAGATGAAAGGCTTCTCCTGGCCGTTACTCAGCACTTTCCCTTCGCACTGCTCTGTCCCACCACGGAGGTTATTAACTTTTTACAAGTGCTGCTTACATCCTCCCTTTGATGGATAGTAATAAGCTTGTATTTAGATTACAGGGTTTCCCAGCAAGGCTGTTTTGTTCCTGGGGGATTTAACACAAGATGGGTTTCATATCAGCCATCCCACTAGCCTGATAAAAATCAGGATGAGTAATCTGCTTTAGGGTGTATCACACCATACCACCCCAAGGCTTTAATGAGAGGTGATGGGTGCCCCAAAAATGGTGAGGCTGTTGGGTTTGGGATGGTCCTCCCTTGCTTTGTGTGCCTAAGCTCAGCTCCCACCAGGATGTAGGTAACCCCTTAGAGAGAGCAGAGAGCACAGGGGGAGCAAGAGGGAAAAGGAAAGCCCCCTCTTGCTTTTCTGAAAGCCTCATCCTCTTTCAAAGTGGAAAAAAAAATAATGAGGAGGTGGAGAGGGAGGCCAGAGGGGAAGAAATTTCCCTGCCACCTCATTACTCTCTGCTCACTGTAAACTCCCAGTTGCAGCCAGTGCGGCTCCCGCCCTCTTCTCCCCTCTGGCCGCTGTACCTCCTTTCCAGATGAAAATGTAAATCAAGACATTCAGGATTGAGACAAAAAAAAAAAAAAAGAAAGAAAAAACAAAAACAAAAACAGAGTAAGAACAGCCCATCCTTATTTATGGATGACGCAGGAGTGAACGCTGTTGGTCTACTCAATCTCTAACTCTTACGATTTTTAGCAGAATGCTCATGACTCACAAACCATCTTTTCTGGCTAAAAAACGCTCTGGCTTTTATTTTTTTCTCGGTGGAAAAAAGCTGACACCAGATGTTTCTTCAGACCCTTCCCTGTCCTGAGTGAGTAAACACCAGAGACAAACAGGCTGTTCTGTCATCTTGCTGCACTCCACAACACCAGCAGTTTTATCAGCTAGTTAAGAAAAAACACATCTAATCTGCTACTAATTTCATTAAAGATACATAAATCCTCAATTTAGAAATTAAATACAAGTGCCTACGTGTCATTAATATGGCTGTTTTTGAGCGCAAGGCTATGATGCACTGATACAATCAAGCTCTTGTGCTGCCCAAGCCCTCAGCTTCCAATGTGTGTGTGTCTCCTGGCAGAGGAAAGCTCTGGTCCTTTCTAGCAGCCACCCGCCAGTATTTTTAAACCTTCTCTCCTAAAATAACACATCAGTGTTTGCCTATCTGTGCTTACAGGAAGGCTGAATGGCAGTTTGTGGACACACCAGTGTAACTGGATTTTGTCATTGGTTTTATGATGTCAGAGTGTTTATCAAGCATTGCTGGGACAGTTAGTGAGAGCTGTGCTTCTCTCTGCAGTGTACCTCCCTCTGTAGGGATTTTTGATCTCTAATAGAGTTAGGAGATGAAGCTGAGGACAGCTAATTACCTCTCCTGAAAAGAGTGAAGGTGATGAGTTCTATCTGCCCAGTGACTTCTAAGTTTGCTATATTTATTACAAATATATCCTGAAGTGAACAACATAAAACAAACATGCACAAAACTTTTATTCCTTCTCTGTTGGTAAAAATACATTGATCCAGTAGCTGAGCACTGTGGATTTGGCTGATAAAAACCTACTTCTCATAGAATCATAGAATGACTTGGATTGAAAGGGACCTCAAAGATCATCTAAGTACAACTCCCTGCAGTGGGCAAGGCTACCAACGAAATCAAGTTCTAGATAATTCAGATCCTCATCCAATCTAGCTTTGAACGCCTCCAGGGATGGGGGATACCAGTTCCTCTTGCAGTCTGTGCCACTCTTTCACCACTCTCTCAGTGAAAAACTTCCTTTCCTTTTTTGAGCCTAGACAGGCTCAAGCAATGGGCCCAGGAGAACCTCATGAAGTTCAACAAAGCCAAGTACAAGGTCGTGCACCTGGGTTGTGACAACCTCTGCTATGAGTACAAGCTGGGAGATGTAAGGGTAGGTACCCCCTGCTGAAAAGGACGTGGGGATACTGGTGGATGGGAAGCTGGACATTAGCTAGCAGTGTGTCCTTGCAGCCCAGAAAGCCAACTGTATCCTGGGTTGCATCAAAGAAGCATGGCCAGCAGGGTGAGGGAGGTGATCCTGCCTCTCTGCTCTGCTCTGGTGTGGCCTCACCTGAGTACTGCATCCAGAAGTGGAGTCTTCAGTGCAGGAGAGACACAGACCTGTTGGATTGCATCCTGAGAAGGGCCACAAAAATGATCCAAGGGATGGAACATTTCCCCTTTGAGCACAGCCTGAGTGAGCTGGGGCTGTTCAGCTTGGAGAAAAGCTCCAAGGAGAGCTGATCGCAACTTTTCAGTATCGAAAGTGGATATAAGAAAAAGTAGGGTATAAACTGTTTAGGAGGGCCTGTTGTGATAGGGCAAAGGAGAATGGTTTTAAATAAAACAGAGGAAATTTAGATTGTACATAAGGAAAAATATTTTTTCTGATAAGGGCAGTGAAGCACTGGAACAGGTTGCCCAGAGAGATGGTGGATGCCCCATCCTTGGGCACTCAAAGTCAGGTGGGACCAGGCTTTGAGCAAAAGTTCTAGTTGCACATGTCCCTGTCCATTGCAGGGAAGTTGGACTAGATGACCTTTAAGGGTCCCCTCCAACTCAAGTAATTCTATGATTCTGTGATTTGCATCCTAATTTCCTGAGCAGTGTCTTCATAGCACAATCCAAGGGTTTGGGTTGCAGTGCAGGGGAAGGATTTCAGGTTGCAAAACTCACTGACATAAGTGTAGGGAATGTATCAGAGGGAGGATAGTGCTGTCTCATCTGTTCTGTCATTGGGAAGCAGCTCCTGAAATAAACCCTCCCATAAATGTAGCTGGGTTATGTCTCAAGGAAAACCATGCTGTGAACCTAAGTGTGAACTAATGCTCATCTCATGCACTGCTGGTGATGAGGGGGGCTGGGACAAGGGAGGGAGCAGGGGAACTAAAACTGCCAGGAATTTGGTCTGGAAACTGTTATTTCAGTGGTGCCAAGATCTTGATCTTAACTTGATCTTAACTCTGTTTTCTCCGTTGGTCCCCAGCAGCCTTTCCATTGCAGTCCATTCTGTGGAAATCACATACATGTGTCTCCTACCTACCGTGTTAAAGTAACTTGCAAAACTAATATGGATATTAGTTTTGGAGAGGACACCTTCATGAACAAAGATATTTTTGATGCTCTAAGATGGAACGTGATAGTCTTTGGGGTTGCAGCTGGGCTGCCTTCATGGCAGGGTATCATAAAGTTGTTCCTGGTATTGTTTTGGTTTCCTTCTGAACTTGCAGAGTCACCCCACTTCCTTCAGTCCCACAAGCCATCCAGATGGATAGAAGCGATAAGTTGTGAGAAATTGCTTTGCAGTTTAGACACATATGGAAAATATGTTTTGGAAAATGTACTTATCTGTCTTACTGAAAGCAAATGTAGAGATTTTCTAGCCTGGAGCACATTTAGTTCAATTGTCCCACATAGATCTATGGCTTGATTTCCCCAGAGTTAAATTTAGGTGTATCTTTGTTTTGCAGTCAGGAAAATTATGCTTAATTCCTGCATGCGCCCCATGTCTTATTTCATATCAATTCCCACAAGGCATGTTTGGGTGACATTTTTTTGTCCTCTTCGATCAGAACTTTGTAATGATGTCAACCTGATAAGTGATGACTAATTCTTCTACATTTAAGACAGAATGGGACACATCTGTGTACCAAGATGCACATCCAGACCACCTTACTGCAGCCAATTAACACAAAATCACCTATTTCAATTACTGTGCAACTCCTTGTTGAAAGAATAATGTCTGGCAGACTGGATTGGTTCACTATGTGAACTGATCTTTTAACTTTTTAAGAATGGCAGCAGTTACGTGGTTGATCTGAGTTAAAGTTTAACTTCAAACAGAGATAGAAATATTTTTAGCATTAGTTTTCTATGATGAATATTTAGAAAGATTTTAGAATAATCTGACGTCGTAAGAGTGCAATGGGTAGCAACTTCATCCAGAGGCAAAATAAATAATCATACCCTTAAACCACATGAAAATTTATAAAGTTGTAACTTGTCAAGCCTGCATTTCTAATAGTAAGTCCCCTCATGTAAACGTGCAAATACATTTCTAACCAATGAATATCATGATGTCAGGGATTCTCACCCTTGTGCTTCTTTATAGCCTGGCATCATATTTCTTATTACAGAATCACAGAATCACAGAATGGCCAGGGTTGGAAAGGACCTCAAGGATCATGAATCTCCAGTGCCTTGCCACATGCAGGGCCACCAACCTCCCCATTCAATAGCAGACCAGGCTGCCCAGGGCCCCATCCAACCTGGCCTTGAGCACCTCCAGGGATGGGCATCCACAACCTCTCTGGGCAGCCTGTTCCAGCACCTCACCATTCTCTCTGTTAAGAACTTCCCCCTGACATCCAACCTAAATCTTCCCTCCTTCAACTTAAAACCATTTCCCCTAGTCCTGCAGTTATCTACCCTTTCAAAGAGTTGATTCCCCTCCTGTTTGTAGGCTCCCTTTAGGTACTAGAAGGCTGCAATGAGGTCACCCTGCAGCCTTCTCTCCTCCAGGCTGAACAAGCCCAGCTCCCTCAGCCTGTCTTTGTAGGGGAGGTGCTCCAGGTCCCTGATCATCTTTGTGGCTCTCCTCTGGACCCTCTCCAACAGCTTTCTGTTTTTCTTGTACTGAGTGCTCCAGACTTGGACACAGTACTCCAGATAATAGGCACTTTATTACCTAAAGTGTCTATTAGCACCTGCTTTATTGCAAAAAAAACCATCAACCTACAACCTTCATACCACATATGGCTTCTTTTCACTACATACACAAGTTGCAGGGCCAGACAATATGCATCCCAGAGTCCTGAAGGAGCTGACTCATATGGTTGCTGAGCTGCTCTCCATCATATTTAAAAAGTCATGGCTGTCAGGCAAAGTGCTCAGTGACTGGAAAAAGGGAACCATCACTCCTTGTTCTATAGCATTCTTGTAATAAGCAGAATTCACAACAAGATAGAAAAGACAACCTAAGGAACTACAGGCCAGTGAGCCTTACATCTCTACCTGACAATGGATCAGATCCTCCTGGAAGAGATGTAAGACGAGGATAAGATCCAAGACACCCAGCTTTGCTTCACTAAGGGTAGGTTGTGCCTGATGAAACTTGTGGACTTCTTGTGATGGAGTGATGGCACTGTGGACAAAGGAAGGGCAACTGATGTCATCTACCTGAACTCGTGCAAGGCCTCTGACATGGTTCTGTACCACACCCTTATCTGTAAACTGAAAAACATTTAGGTTACAATTACTGATCTCAAGCATCATCAGTACACTGGTAATCGTATTAACTTAGTTTAAACACGCAAAATGGGAGACACTAAATTAACCTTATGATATTTGTACAGTTTACATGTGAGACTGATAAAGTCTGTATGCTTCTTAGGGTCAATAATATTAGTCAAGAATGTGAGTCAGTCACAAGCAATGTGACTTCAAGCCTTCATAAATCATTTGTAAAGATGGTACTGTAAATTGACACTTTCTTTGCTCTGTTCCCCCATTCAGTTTCTGCTATTGTAAAATATATTATAGAATATTTTTAGAATATATTGTAAAATTTTGCTTTTATCTTCAAATCGCTAAGAACAGCTGTGGATACAAAAACCTGAATATCTCCATATTTGAAGAGAAGCCAGGGATCAAACCTGAAACTTCATGTCATGAACCAGGTACAAACCAGGTGTCTTCTTAAGACAGTTTTCTGACATCTCATGCCTATGGTGGTAGTGGTGTAAAGAAAGTGATAACATTATGATCTTAGGGTGTGTTTTCTGTTCACATCAGACATGCATGAAGGAAATACAGCAAACTAAGGATTGGCAGTTCCTGAAAAGACCAAGCTGAATGCAAGCTGTACAAACCTTTTATTGTCTAAATCAAGTAGGATTATACTCTGTTCTCAGCTATATCAGAGAAGTGCAGATTACTACAGCTAAATCAGTAATCTATTCCAAACAGCTAGGAGTATATCTATACTTGATTTCTGGGAGAATGGTGGAAGCCCTCTTCTATCTTCATTTTCCTTTCTTCTCTTCATGTGCTCGTTTTCCAACCAATTCTTTGTTTACTCAATAATTCCTACCTACTCTCAAGGTTTTTATTTTTTTGTTGTGGTTTAGGGGATTAACAATATCACATCAAATAATCTAGGTTATTAGTTCTCCTTTTCTAAAATCTGAAAGTTTGTTTGCTTTCTATTATACTGTCCTAAAAAACTAAGCTATCCTGAAATTACCTTAGTTTCTAGGATTGCCTAGTCAAAGTTATTCCTAGGCCAGAAAGATCTGCCAAGGCCACAGTGGAGATGTGTAACCTTGGTAGTCTGTGACACATTAGTTCTATAGCATTCTTATAATAAGCAGAATTCATACCAAGCTTTACTCTCAGGAATGCATGGAAGGGGGAAAAAAAAAAAACAAAAAAAACCAACTTGAAGGAGACAGTTACAAAAGATCCTTTTGTGTTCTCTATGTGACCACAAGGAATTAGATGACTAAATATCTGATAATTAAAAGGAGCAATGGGCTTTGAAGGAGCCATTTCCTATGATCAAAAGGCTGTCTCATATCCAAACTTAAAGAGTTTTTCTGTTTGGATTCTTTTTAAGTCACTTGGATTTGCTTTTGTAAATGATGCCTTATAGCCCTGAAGGATAAAACCATGTGGGAAGAGAATAACTGCCAGAGATACGTGCCCTTCTAAAGAATTGCCATATATGTTCCATAAACCTTGTGCAATAAGGTCAGCTATTCCTCATTCCCGTTGCACAATCATTGGAACATTCTATTGGTTTCCAATATTCTTTGAGATATCCAGCCCTCACCAGCAGTTAATTTCCTTTCCAATTAAAAAAGGGGGTGAAACCACTTAGTCAGCACCCAAAATTCATACTGAAGTGATGGCGTGCAAAACTACACAGATGCTGGTGAATGTATATGTAGTTTCAGTATTGCTTCAGACAAATATATTGCAACTCATTACCTATCCTTCCCACAAGAGAACTTGCATTGAAAAATAGAAAACAAGCACATGGTTTTAAATGAAGCCAATAATTTTAATATTATAAATTACTTTTAAAAAGAAAACAAACAAAAGAAACAACAACAACAAAACAAAACACTAAAACAGATTACTCTGGCAACAGGATGGATTCTCCTCCATTTTGTTCACAAATCTACAGGAGAAAGGAAGAATTTATCAGCTCCCATAAGAAATACTGAGCATTCAGCATAAAATAAAAATGTCCTTTAAATCCTTCAAGCACGTTGAATTCTTTTCAGTATGACATACAAATAGAAATGAAATGTTAGTTAGTACAGGTTTGGAGCAAAAAAAATAGCCATTTTTACTAAACCATTTTGGATGCAAGCCCAGTTTTGCAGAAACTTCTGTCCTGTCTCATCCTGTTTTATGGAGTTCTCTTTCTGTGCAGCTCCTGGCAGAAGTCAACTTGCTAATTCCCAATGACAAGAATTAGCCAGATAATATTTTTTATGGAACTGATTAAACATCTGATTCCATCACTTGGCCAAGAGTATGTTTATACTTAACCAAAAGACCTGCTTAGAAACATCCCAAGGAATAACCCATGCATTAAAATGATTTTTTCAGGACAGCCAGCCCATTTTGCTTCAGGAAGCTTAGTGTAAAGGCAGTACCTACATGTGTGCATACGTACATGGCTAAATCTAGCAGGTCAAAGTAACAAATGGAGATGCTTTAAGAGAGAAAGAGGCAGAATTGTGATGCCTGGATCTAAAACTACACCTAAAGATGCAATAGATACAAAGGGCCACAGCCACTGATATCCCTAGTAAAGCTTACTGGGTGCTTGCAGTGATTGGAAGCCTGGTTTTCAGCCATCCCTCCCGAACTGAGCATTTTGGTACCTCAGTTACGCCTGCAACCCTTTGGTTGTTTTTCCCCCCATGTTCTTGGGGTTCCAGTCTAGTTGGAGTCCTCTGGAAAAGCCAGCTGTGTCTTGGCACCACCAACTTGGTAGAGCCCTGTGTCTGAAAGGAAAGGAGAAACATTGCCTCTTCTATAATGGCCTAGATGCTTAAAGCATTTACCATGAAAGCTGAAGCTCAAAGCTTTCCCCTGCATCAACTAGAGGCTGTTTCAACCTCACACAGGAGCATCAGGCAGGACAAGCACAGGGAAGCAACACCCTTCTTCTCTCATGTTGTCTAAACTGGTGTGTCTATGACAGCCAGGGTCAAAAGGGCAGGAAGAGATTGAGCCAAAAACAGTATCATTGTTGTCCTTGTGCCAAGGAAGCATGGGCTTCAGTCTCCTTTCTTGTACTTCACAATAAACATCCCAAAGAATTGTAATACTTCCAAATTAAACCTTAGAACCCCAGCAAGGGAAGTCACCCCCAGCATCTATCTACTGTCCTTCTATAGTCTCAACTTCTAATCAACACCATTTGTTTTAGACAGCAGACTCAAGATAAACACTGCCCAGTTAGCAGGAGACTTACTAGGATTTGAGTTAGCAAATTAAAGACAAATTCCTGGAAAGAATTCACTTTCTCATGGCTCTAGGAAAAAAAAAATCAAATCAAAAAAGGACAGAAAAATAATGGAGTATGAACCAGCCAAGGTTACATTTTCATGTATTTAAACTCAGATATCTTTTAAGTCTTTTCTTATTTATAAAAAAAAAAAACAAAAACAAACAACAAAATAAAGGATGCACTTCAGCACCTTACAGAATAAAGTGACTGAATTCCATCTTTACATACAAAGTATAGAAGTGATTTTTGTACAAAAATAAAATAAATCTCTGTAATTGTAAGCTAAAATGTGCATCCCCAAATTGTTTTTCATTGTAAGTGCTTCAACTGATGTCTTCTAAATGTTTGATTTTATATGCAGATCAGAATTACAGACATAAAACTGTGAAATTTCCCCCATTTACAATGATGAAAGATTAATTAGGAAAATTTGGCTTGTACAGTAATAAAAGCATCTGTGGCACTTTCTAAAATAAACTGAATATATTTTGATGTTGTATGTGGAACTGGATGGCTGTTTCAACATGCCCACTTCTTCAGTAGAGAAAGACATAAAACCATCAGCATCAGTCATAAAAGTAGGGAAATAGTGACAGACAACCATGAAGATTCTACTAAAAACAAAACAAACAAACAAACAAAACAAAACAAAAAAATCCCACACAGTTTTTTAGTCTAATTCTCTTTTTAATCAAAGGAAAAAATATGCATAAGCTAAATGGGCTTGAAAAGTGAACCTGATTTTCAACCTTAAATAACATTTTTGTACTGCCGCTCAGTTTGAATGTTAATTTCCTGCTGATCTTTTTGCAATGCTAAATGCAATGCTTTCCACCCCCCTACTTCCATTAAGCAGTCAACTCGACAAGAAGGAGCAGAAGGAAAAGTATCACTTCATATCAACTCTCATTCTGTAGCCAGAAGCTGTAAGAGTTGTGATTTTCTCACAAAAAGATATTTTCACTTCACAAGGAAATGAGTTTGTACTAATGACCTAGATGAGGAAAAAGAGTGATTTCAGAATCCCAAAGGACTCTGCTACGTTAATTTAATTTATCTGTGTGTGTGTGGAAAGAGGAAGTTCATAAATCATTCTTCCATCTTATTTAAATACATCTAAATGTATTCAAATACATTTTTAGATCTAAATCTAAATGGATTTAATAATCTATTTTTCAAAACTTTGACTGAAAACATAGCCCTACAAAATTCACTCTGGAAAACTGTTTTAAAAAGAACACTTAGAAAGTTATCAATCTGTGTTTTCCTCTCTGTAGTAAAACATATACTTGGAAATTACAGGTGATCTCTGGAAGAAAAAAAAACAAAAAACAACCACAATATTTAGAAACTGAGTAATGTCGTAGCAGATCCAATTCTGAAATAAACATTTCCTTGAAACTGGAAGATCTTAACCACACATTTGATAAAAACTGAAATCATATTCTCCAGAGAGAAAAAAAAAACAAACCAAAAAACAGAAAGAAAAGAAGCATATGGAGGTCAGTCTGGGTGTGACATCCATTACCACATCGACATAAGCCCCATTAGTCATGTCAATGTATATTTCTTTTTACATGCAGCACATTGCTTCTTTTAGAGCATGGGTGCATTTGGGGAAAAGGGAGACGAAAGGAGAGGAGAGAAAAAAGGGAAGGAAAAGACAGAAAAGGAAAAGGGAAAAGGGAAAAGGGAAAAGGGAAAAAGGAAAAGGGAAAAGGGAAAAGGGAAAAGGGAAAAGGGAAAAGGGAAAGGAAGGGAAGGAAAAAAGAAAGGGAAGAAAAGGAGAGAGGAGGGAAAGGGAAAGGGAAAGGGAAAGGGAAAGGGAAAGGGAAAGGGAAAGGGAAAGGGAAAGGGAAAGGGAAAGGGAAAGGGAAAGGGAAAGGGAAAGGGAAAGGAAAAGGAAAAGGAAAAGAAAAGGGAAACGGAAACGGAAACAGGAAGGGAAGCGGAAAGGGCCCTCAAAGGCACAGCTTGTAACTGGGCAGGTTGCCTTGTTGGTTGCTCTCTTGGGTCCCAAACATACATAGCATCATTGACTAGTTTAAAATGTATTTTTTAAGCCTCTAATCTGATAACCAAGTGACGCCTTTCTTTTCCTCCCAGCTTTCCTCCATTCTCTCTGTAAAAAGGTGCAGACTGTTCCCAGCCTGGACAGAGAAATGATGACTTCACTGAAAGATTTTTTAAATGTCAGCGAAGAGATGGTATCTGTTTTGCAGGATAGCACAGGAAAATTGCTCAAGAAGCAAGAAAAACAGAAGAAAGAACAGTGATGAGGCAATGGGATGCTGTCATTGGAATGGGGCATTCCACAATCATCTGCAGTGGTGCACAAGTTGGAAGAAAACGAATTGAGGAAAATTTAAACCACCCTTTTCACAGAACATGTTTGCATCCCTGCCTTCAACAAGACATTTCTCAAGAAATAACAGCTTTAAATCAGCTCCATAAAAACACATCCAGTCTGTGGGGTGCTGCAGGCAAACTAGATTTTTCTACTCCAGTCCTGGAAATGGTCGGTACTACCAGGGAGACAAGGAGCAGAGGGAGTCCTGGAAATCAAGTGTGGAAAATCCTTCTGCTCTCCCAGGTAGCAGGACACAACCATGTTCCTTGGCACTGGCACAAACCATCCCAAACAGAACAGGGGCCTCACTGGGATCCCATCTCTACAGGAAAGCACCAAAGTACAAGTAGGGGATGACTGTGAGGATTGTAGAGTTCTCCTTCTGCCTCCTCTGAAGTCACACTGTGGGGATTTCTGAGCAAGAAATTACTGACATTTGTCAGTAACCATGGGGGGAAAAGGTTCTTGCATCCTTCACTGAAAGTAAACAAAGTGACAGCAAAAATGACACCTGCATGGGGAAACCATTGTCTCCTAGTGTGATAAAGGTAAAAACAGTCCTGAAAAGTCCTCATTATTAACAAGATGCTCATTACATAAGAGGAGGAAATATCGTAAATTTCTGTAAGAATGCTGTACAGCACTGAAAGGTGCTGTAAGAGTTATTGGATTATCAATGAGATCTTGCCATTGTCATGCCCTGGGGGAATGCTCACTCTGTATGTATCTGCAACTCCTCAGAAGAAAACCACAGTGCCAGGGATTGTGATTCACACATTAATCCACAGGGAGCTTCAAGCCCCGTGGATCAGGGGCAGCAAGGAAAACTGTTCCTGTTTCTCAAATCAATCACTATAGCTGGAATTCTATAAGGGACAATTGCTTTTTTTAGAAAGTAGCAATGAGCACAGTTAAGAGAAGCTCTTTTTGAAAGAAGTTAGTATCTGTCTGCAAGCACTAAGTGAACAAAATCTGCTGATTTGGGTTCTGTTTCCCACAGTGGAAGAGTGGGAAAGTTATCTTCCCTCTCTCTTGGGATACAAATGGTATCATATGAATCAGCCTCTTACAAGAGCCTTTTGGACAGAATGCAGGAAAATCTTCACATGATTTGAATTTCGTTAACTCGCAAGTGTTATTATTTTATGTTGTTGGCAAACATGGAGTCATTAATAATAGGATCTGCCAAATGCTACTACTTTATGGGACTTATGGCAGTTGAATCCATGTGTCAGTTGCTTACAGCCTCGCACCTGTTAGCAGGATTCATCGTGCCAGGTAGCAGGGACTTTGTGCATGGGTGCAGGGCATCATTAGCTTCCACACCAGCCAACGCCAGGGAAGTGAGAAGAGACCATAAACAAAACAAAATAGAACAAGGGAAAAAAAACCCCAAAATACAGTATTTGCTAGAATTGCTGAGCAAAGTCTGTGCTGATTCTGCTAATGTGCCTGAATTTTTTTCAAGTACTGTTCTGCTAATGCCAAAAGACAATGGCTTGGTTCCTCCAGATATTTTCTTTGACTTTGCACCACGCACATCTGTATTCCTCACACCCTACATTTCAGATCAGGATTGGAAAAGGACGTGCCTGGGGAACATTTCAGTTACCTGCTCCAAGGTTGCAGTTTGCACATGTCCCTAGAATCAGGTGAATTCAGGATGGTGTTTCCATTTTCTTTTTGTACACTGTATCTATCATTACTTACTGATCATCAGCTGTTGTAAGCCTCCTTAGTTTTACTTAATGGAGCTGTAGAAGAGGCTGACATGAAGTCATTTTTCCCAGGCTGTAGGTAGGCTTTGTGTTATGGCACCATCACTTGAATGGCACCTATGAACTGAAATCACAGCATCAGTGAGAGCTGCTGCTTCCAGTAAGCTGAAATGCAAAGAACCCTTTCCTCTTCACTACAATGACATTAAATGTAGCTTCCCCATTTCTGGGACATAGTGGATATGAAAGTTTTCTCACTGAGTTCTATCACGAATTGCCAATGATTTAGATCATCTCCCATTTACATTCTTCCTCCAAGTAAATCTTACATTAGAAATCCCAGCATCAGAAAGCTTCTGCCTTGCTTGCTGCAGGCCTGTTTAAGCATCTGAAAAGCTTTTGCAACAATGGGGAGCTGCTCCTTGTGCAAGTCTTCTACATATTTTGGTAAAGAGGACAATTGAGAAAGTTGTCTTTCTTGGCTACTAGCAAGAGAAGAGTGCTGAAGCATACTGAGCAGAAGAAACTATGACTGTAAATTCTGGGCAAAGCTGCTCCAGCATATATTAAAAAATTTGTCATAGACAGTCAAATCAAAGGCCTGTCTAGCCAAGTATCCTGTCTCTGACAGTGATTATTAACAGATACTGAAACAAAAACATAAAAAATAAGTCATATACATTCCTCTTACTGCCTTCCAGCTCCAAAAATCAACAGCTTAGAGATTTCCTGAGACTGAAATTACATCCAGAGTGCAGTATGAAATAGTCACCAAAACACCCATCCACCATGAACGTGTCAGTCACTTTAGGAATATATTTATTTATTTGAATGAATGAATGAAACCCAAAGGTCACACCAAAAAGAAAGTTTTCTTTTATTTCTATCTTAACTAAGCTTCCCAATTGTACTGAGTGCTCTCTAAGATTTTATTTTCTGAGAGACTGTGAACAATCACTCCTTGTCCATTTTATAGAACTGTGTTGTATTCTGCCTCCTGTACCCTTTTTTTATCACAAATTGGAAACAAAAAACAACTTATGCTTTAATCACAGGAACAAAAAGACATTTGCAGTTGCATCAGTTGTAGAAGATGGAGGGATCTGGAAGCAGGTCTTGCTCCCGACATCTGCCCACTCCCTTTGTAGACCTGCAACATTAAGAACTCTAATGTTCCTTCTCAGGGCCACCAATATAGAGAGGTGGATGGCAACTGTGGTGGCAGGAGAATCCAGCTGCCACATGGCTCTGAAAGGAAGGCAGAAGGGAGGAGTTATCTGATGCATACAGTTCCCTGGAAGTGAGGGTGTGAGGGAAGCTGGGCTGCTCTGCAGCTGAGGATAGGGGAGAGGTTTCTGGGTGATTTCACAGAGGAAGTCAAAAACCACCAGACCCGGAATATCAGTCTGATGTTTCTTTTTATGAGCAAACGGGACAATCATCTTAAACACAGCAATCGGTGTCAGTGGGGGTTTTTTTAAGCTACTGGAAAGGAAAAGTAGTAGACTGTGGGCTGTTTCAAAGTGCAGCAAAAGTCTGGGGAAACTGTAGGGAAATGAAGTTAATCGGAGTGAAGATTTACCTTAGTTTGATTTTAAGGAGTAGAGAAAGATGGGAGATGAAACAGGCAATAGAGGCCGTGAAAAGAGGACATTCAAAATTTTTGAAAATTTGAGGAACGAAAAGAGCAGATAGAAAAAGACAAATTTCAAACACAAAGCCCAGTGAACTGTGTGAATTGCTTGGTGAGATTTCATGAGGAAGTGGGTGGAAATGAAAGGAGATGGGGAAAGGAAGAAAGCAGAAGTCTCCTGCCAGTAAGATGACAGTTCCTCCTAAACCCAATGCAGATCCACCAGCCAGGAACAGACTGTTTCATGGTGTCACACTGAAAAACTTCTGAGACAGTATATTACTGATAATTCTGCAGGCTGTTCTTGGAGATAACTTCCTTACTCACAGATTCCAAATAACAATCATTGTCTATATGGTCTGGTAGCCAGAGCATTTGTTTGCTTTAATTAAGATGCTAGGCATGGAACGACCAAAATCACTGCCAGATAAATAAACAAACATGCTCAGGACATCTAGGGTTTGTAATCTCTGCACTCTGAAAGAGAACTTTTTTCCATGTTTCTTTGTCTTGTCTTGTATATTTAATGTGGTTTCACCAGCAAACACTTAGAATCATAGAATCATAGAATCATAGAACCACTAAGGTTGGAAAAGACCTAAAAGATCACCCAGTCCAACCGTTCACCTATTCCCAATAGCTCCTACTAAACCATGTCCCTCAACACAACATCCAGTCTTTCCTTGAACACCCCCAGGGTCGGTGATTCCACCACCTCCCTGGGCAGTCCATTCCAGTGCCTGACCACCCTTTCTGAAAAGTAATACTTCCTCATGTCCAGCCTGAATCTCCCCTGGTGTAGCTTGAAACCATTCCCTCTGGTCCTATCACTAATGACACGAGAGAAGAGGCCGACCCCCAGCTCACTACAACCTCCCTTCAGGAAGTTATAGAGAGCAATAAGGTCTCCCCTGAGCCTCCTCTTCTCCAGGCTGAACATTCCCAGCTCCTTCAGCCTCTCCTCATATGGCCTGTGTTCCAGACCCCTCACCAGCTTTGTTGCCCTTCTTTGAACACGTTCCAGGGCCTCAATATCTTTCTTGCAGTGAGGGGCCCAAAACTGGACACAGTACTCGAGGTGCGGCCTCACGAGTGCTGAATATTATATTATATATATATATAATATTATATATAATTATATATATTATATATATTATATATATTATATATTATATATTATATTATATATATATTATATTATATATAATATATAATATTATGATATCTTACATCATTGTTTGCTTTTACATGGAAGATACTGCTCTTGCCTAAATTGCTGATCACCTTAACCTCAGGATATTGGTTATTAAGAGTTTAGTCCTTACTTTGACAAACAGATGACACCTCAGCCTGGAAAAAGGATTTTAAAAAGGAACTGCATCCCCATTACCTCTAGCCTCAAATCCTGTAAGTCTGGACACCTTGACAACAGAAGGGCCGTGAACTCTGTTTCCTTACTACGTGTGTTCTCATCACTTCCCCACTCCAGTCTTGGCCTGTGAGCTCACTGGCATGAAAAAAAAAAAATAATTTTCATTTTGAGTCATCTCTTCAGCTGAAAATGGAAATGGCTTAACTAAAAGTCTGCTCTTGGGCATGCCTTTTCCCAACACTATTTCAAGTCCTCCTGACTATCCCGTCACTGCCATGAGAAAATAAGATTGGTAGAGAAATGCTAAAAGTTTTGAGATACACTCTGTAGATTAGCGAGGTTTGTGAAATACCTGTTCTCCTAGTACAAGTAATTTGTGTTCCTTATGCTGGGTTTTCCAGAAGACATTTCTTAGCATCTCATTAATGGTCACAGTGTCTGAGACCACTGGAAGCTGTGATGCAGTTGCCTAGGTTCTGGTCTATTTCCTTTTGTCATTTTCTAATGTATTAAAACTGTCTTCCCTGCAATTTCTGTATCAAAATGTCAAACTTGTCCACCTCACTGTAGGAAGGAGAAAGCAGAAGGCTTGGTTTCATCATTCATTCTGTCCTCTCTTGTTTACAGTTCAGCAAGCACCTTTTGGTGGAGGCAGTTGTAGCCTTGCTCTTCTCTGCTTTCAGGATGGAACGGATAGGAGTGATCATTTTTAAAAATACAAAGGAAACCTCTCCTAGGTGGAAGAGAGCAAAAGCTGGGCAGGGGCAGCTGAGCCAGCACGGATACTGTATTAGGCTGTGATCTTCCCTCTAGGGTTCTCCACAGGCCTTCATAATCAAATACTGTTTTAGGAAGTTGTCTAACACTCCTATTGTATGGGAACTGCTGAATCATGGCCTGAACTTCTGATTGATCACCTGAGGCAAGCAATGAGTCAGTCAGCCACAGAGCACAGGTGAAGGCAATTCACCTGTGCTGCCAGAAGGGGTGGAGCCTGGCTCCATCTCTCCTAGACCCATTTAAGAGCTGACTAGCAGTAGGGGAGGATCTCTTTTGGAGATCTGCTCTGCTGGAGTTTCATGAGTGAGCTCAGGATATGGGTATGTGTCCTATCTTTTCTAGTTTGGTGTAATAACTATGTAGCTAAGCTCTCTGGTATGCCTCGTAACATCTGTACATTCATTGATTGTACACCTATTTATAAAATATATTATAAAATATAATATAAAATTATAAAATGTTTCAAAGTTCAGATCTATGAAAAAAATAGGAGAGAAATATGGAATCTGCTTGTGTTCTCTGTTATTCTTAAGTATTCAATTAACTGTTAAAAATACATTTAACAAACTTTACTTTTCATCATTGCCCATACTCTTCAGGTTTGAAATCCCAACTTCATGCTGTGTAACAATCCCACTGCAGAACAACTAAGAGCTAAGACCTACTGTCCTACTCCACCAGGGTAATCTTTGCTTAAAATGTATTTTTAGAGACAAACCTTCAGCCTCCTAAACCCTGACAGGCCTGTCCTCTGAGTTCACTTGCCTCATTTCTCTGCCAATAATGTGATAAGAACAATAAATAGTAAGGCTAAAAGAGACACCTCTATTTGCTGAATGCACATTTTATCATTTAAATGAAAAGTTTAAGTTGTAGTCACAAACGGCTCAAATATTTAGCCAAAGTAATACTTCAGAATTACTTCTTCCTTAAACTTATGAGGTAATTCATAAGATATTGTCATTTGGGAACTAGAATAAATATTATGGAAAGTAAAAGATGTCAAATCTTGTAGGCAATAGAGTAACCAAAATTAATTCCAGTAATGAATTTTGATAGAATGATTTCTAACATGTCTCTTTGGAGTGATAAACAACTTGACTTCAAAACGAACTCAAAATCCAATATCCAATACGTTTGTGAGTAACCTCATGGTAAACTGACAGGCCATTTATTTCAGTCCTGGAGTCTGCCTCAGCATGGCTGTTTGTGGTAAACTTTGCTGTTCTTTCCTAGTAGGATTGCTGGGAAATTGCCAGTTACAGCAGCCTTTGGCAGTTGTGAAGTGCAGCTGTGGCTCTCTATCTGCTTATATTTCTATAAAACTAATTTACATCAGGCAATCTCCAGCATGAATAAAGAACATGCAGGTACACATTTGAGAAATGTTACAGCAATCAGGTCACAGCAGCTTTCCTACAATGCATTCATTACTTTCATATGTTTTTATTGCTAAAGCAAATAATAATGCAAACCTAGTAATTGTGTATTTTAATGACTTCTGAGTACATATGCTCTTCTTGACTATACAACAGGAAAGAGAAAGAAAGAAAATGAGTCTAAGTAATTTCATTTTTGTGTGGAGTCAAAACTTGTATGCCAAAATAGATAACTGGCACTTTCTTTTAATGACATGAATCCACCTCACTGAGTGTACATGAAAAGCCTGTAAACATAAGTTTCCTTGTATTTTTAAAAGTGATCATGAGATGAACTCATTGGAGTTGCAAAAATTCAGAGATAAGAAATAGAAAAAAAAAGTGTCCTCTATTTTTTTAACTTCCAAGTCTTCTGCCAACCTTAACTCATAGCACAACTATGAATATTAGCCATGAGAAAGGTAGCTCCTTTCACCTGTATGTTTACTCTAACTGATTTAAGTCTCATTTAAAAATACTAATCTCCTTATTTGACCAGGACAGTACTTCTACCAACATACACATTAGCTAAAAATTTGATTTCTCTTATGTCATAACAGCAAAAATCGTAATGCAAGCACAAGTTAAATCAACATAAACGTGCCTTTGCCAGTACTGTCAGCTCGTGGTCATCCAGCCTAATGAGAGACCAAAAAACCTCCAGCTCTAGCTGGACTCACTTTGCACAGATCCACTACTTCCAGTCGGTTTTAACTACTGGTGCCAAAACACATTTGTGCACCTACCTTTCCAGTGGCCACCTGGACTCAGCACTATCATCCACGTTCATCTGATGTTGATGCTAGACCAAATAATCCTACTACGCTGAAGTTGGCTGTATGCATGGTTGCTTACACGCTTGGGCATCCAAGACACAGATCAGATGGTTTCATTACAATTTTTGATCACAGGATGTTGGGTTCTTTTCCTGGAGAACTTACATAAGTTATAATTTTCACCTACATGAAGAAGGTGTGCTGATGCAGTCAGAGCACTGTGAGGTCAGTGGTAAATAATCTGAAGCCCTGAATGAGGTTGTCTTTATTTTGTCTGGATATATTTAATTGATCTAATTCACCTATGAGTGTTTGATCCATCCTGACTTCATCCTTTGTATAGATTATACTTTAGTCTTGAATTTTTTATACTTTCTATTTATGCTTGTCTTGCCCTATGTGCACATATAAAGAGTTCAAGTGTTTCTTCTGATTATGGTGTTACTGAACTGTACCTGTTAGGAAGGAAAGAAGAATGAATGTTAAATGCTTGGTAGTTCACTCTGGCGCTTACCACTAATCAGCTTGTCTTTCATAGAATGGCCTGACCCATCTAGTTCCAATCCCTCTGCTGTGGGCAGGGACACTTTCTACTAGACCAAGTTGCCCAAAGTCCCATCCAATCTAGCCCTGAAAACTTCCAGGGATGGGGCGTCCTCAGTTTCTCTGGGCAATCTGTGCCAGTGCCTCACCACCATCATAGTGAAGAATTTTCTCTGAATGTCTAATCTAAATACACCTTCTTTCATTTTAAAACCATTACCCCTTATCCTATCACTGTGTGCCCTTGTAAAAAGTCCCTCTCCAGCTTTTCTTTAAGGTACTGGATGGCCTCTGTAAGGTTTCCCCAGAGGCTTCTCCAGAATGAATACCCCAGCTCTCAGTCTGTCTCCAAGGAGAGCTGCTCCAGCCCTCATCCTTGTGGCCCTCCTTAGGATTTGCTCCAACAGGTCTGTGTCCTCCTTGCGTTGGGAACCCCAGAGCTGCTGAAAGCAGCATTGCAGATAGAGTGTCATGAGAAAGGAATAGAGAGAAATAGTCCGTTCTTGCCCTGCTGGCCACACTTCTTTTGATGCAGCCCAGGATACAGTTCACTTTCTGGGCTGAAAATGTGTATTGCTGATTCATATTTAGTTTTTCATCAGCCAATACCATCAAATCCTTCTATTCAGGGTTTTCAACGCATTCTCCTCCTGATCTGTTTTATGCTTCAGATAGCTTTGACCCAGGTGCACTTGGCCTTGCTGAACTCCATGAGGTTTGCATGAGCCCACCTCTCAAACCTGTAACAGTCCCTCTGCATGGCATTACTTCTCTTCAGTGTGCCAACCACACCACGGAACTTGGTGCAGACAGCAAACTTGCTGAGTGTGCACTCAATCCTACTGTAACTGACAAAGATGTTAAACAGCATTGGTCCCAGTACCAAGCCCTGAGGAACACCACTTGTCACTAGTCTCATACCTTTCTTCATACTTTGTAAATTAGATCATAGTATCTTTACGTGTGATAGATCACAGTATCTTTAGTGTCTTAGATCATAGTATCTTTACATGTGATAGTGAAATATTGCTCAAAAAAAGAGGAAGGAAGCACTCCAATGCAGTGCAGGATGTGTTTCTATCAAGATGTTCTTTACAAAATAAATGAGTATTTTTTGTTCTAAGGAAATATTTTGATGACCTATGGTATCACAGAGGGAGCTCAGGGAAACTATTAATATATATTTTTAATAGACAGCAACTTCCAGGGCCTGCATCTGTGCAAACATACAATTCAGTCTACAGAGACGGCTTCACGTGGACTAACTTTTACCAACAGAGGCTGAAAGTCCTCAGTGAGATATTGGTTTGCTGTGTATGTTATCTGATGTCAGGGATAACATAAATTATGATATACGTGTGAGAAAGTAGGAGTTACCAGTATGTGAGCCAAATAAATCCCCTTTTTTAAAATTCAGAATTCTCTTCATGCTAGTAGGAGTTGAATTCAGTTGCTGAAGTGCAAGTACCCAACACAATTTTAGGTGCCACAAGGTACTTTTACTGCCTGTCAGCTGCTTCTCTGGAAAGGCACAGATATTGCATTGGTTCTGCCGTCTTTATTGGGGTATCCTATGTTTAGACATAAAATATGGATCTAGAGATCACTCTATAGCAACCCAGAACTTTAGCATTGATCTGGATGGATTTGCAATATTGAGCATAGCAACATCCCAGATTTAGGTACTTGTGTGAAGATTTGTCCTACACAACTTTGGAAATATAATAAAGTCACCAAGATTTCAAGGCTATTTGCCCTAAACTCTTCCTGCAGGTAATAGAAAGAAGCAAAATACCTTCAGAAAGCAAGTCAGATCTTATGAGTGCTCAAAATGCCTATGTAGTCCAACTGAATGATACAGTCATTAGTTTCATAAAGTAAATGTCAATTTTTAAGGACTAAAATTAAGTACTGTGAATCTACACCCTGGACATCATTATAGCCCATGAGATGGGGACACTGGCTCCTTTTCAAGGGGAAGAACTATCGAAGTCCGCAGGCTTACTGGAAAACTTTTTAAACAAGCCACGATAAATGCAAGAAATGTAAAGACAGCTTGCATATTGTCATGGGAGCAGCATTCTCAGACACATGCTCTTCTCTAGAGTTTGGCATTTACCTACAGTGTAAGCTCAATTCTTCCATTGGTCTAAAGACATTTTCAGCTGTAATTGCCACATCTTATCTGAGGGATCCAAGCTGGTTATATGCTGAATTTTATCATGGTCTTAAAGATGACATACTGATTATGCTGTTTATGCTAGAAAAAGTTAGTAAATCAACTTTACCAAATCAAGATCAGATAGAATTTAGCACCTGAAGTCTAGTGGGCCAAATAACAAAGAGAAGAGACCTGGAGAAATCTCCCAGGCTACACTTGAGGGGAATATTTATTATTGCTTTGATTTCTTTAAAACAGGAAAAATGAAGCCCAGGAATATCAAGATATCTATTAATTAATTCAGTTATGTAGAAAGGGATTGCTATTTTTTTAAAAGTATCTTCTACATTTCAACTGCACGTCAATAACTTTTCCTTATAGTGAAAATATCACCAGCACAAAGCAGATTCACATACTTTCAGTTGAGAAAAATGGACAGTAAGAAAATGCAGAGAATTGGTTGCAGTTGCCCCCAGCCTGTCAATATATCAGTGCTGCCCCAAAAGGCAATCTTTTGCCTCCCTTCTGCAGCTGTCAGGAGGAACAATTCCTTGTAGGAGTGAAATTCAACACATTTCCTGTTCTTAGACTAAGCTCTATAAATTTAGTAGCTTTGATCAAGTTCAGACCCCAGCCGCATCTTCTTTCTAAGAATCTGTGTGAAAACCAGGAGGAAGCAAACCTTTTCAGGCCAAAATATTGTTTAATGTAATCGCAGTATTAAACCATGTAGATTAAAAAAACAAAACAAAACAAAAAAAAAAAAAACCTTTTTTTTTTTAAAAAAAAGTGCATTCCACATCCTTTTATGGTTGTCCCAACTCTTTCAGACACTCAACTGTATGGCCAAAAGGAGTGTAGTTCCCACAAGCAGCTTTACAGCCTCTCTTACAGGAGTTCTCTTTTTTTAAGCTACCACACTTCTTTTGATCTCCGTTGCACGTAGGCTTTCTCCTGTCTTGGCACTGTCTTTTAAAGTCCTTAAGCATTTTGCAGAGAAATGCTATTTTCTGCTATTCTATTTTGTCCTCCTCGTAGTTTCTGTGACACTGAGACAAGAAATGAATTCTTCAATAAATGCGTCAGCCTCCAGTATTTGTGTACTGTTACAAAGGAACATCTCTGCTTTTCTAAAGCTAGTATGTGATGTTCTTTCCAACAAAATGCACTTATATCAGATGTCTTTCTGGATTTCTCCTGTTAATATAATCAGTGAGATTACAAGATAGTGTTTCTCTGTCTGTTGAGAGAGAGGGGGACCAGCAGAAAACAAAGACGAGCATTATATCTGTATCTTGTAGACACTATGGACAATTGCACTTCAGCATATGGTAAAGTGTTATGCTACTACCTTCTTCACTTTGTTAAAAAACCAAAACAAAACATTTCCTTTCTGTTTGGATTTGAGTCTGAGCGTGTTCTGTTCAAAAACATCTAAGCTCGCAGACCATTCCAGATACTAAGACAAATATTGTTACACTGAATTGACAATGCACGGTAATTAATTTAAACAATCCTAAGTTTAAGTACCACAGCACGAGAGCTGGAAGACCTATGGTAAAGATAGTGACATTCTAAGCAGAATTAGTATTATTTATGCATCAATTATTGGACGTATACAAATCCTTAATATTAAACTAAGTATTCTCATGTAACGAATCTTACCAAAACGTGTTCTCATTTATTTTGCCAAATTAATATGATCCTGCCTATCAACAAATTCTAAGGGAGAAAATACAGTGTTATCAAACATTATAGCAATAATTCATCATTTAACTATGATACATTCATTTAGACACAAGTATTGCTTATTCTCTGTTAATATATGTGAACTTTTTTTATTCACGACATCCCAGATGATGTGTAAGACATTAATATAATTTATTTATATATTTATAATACACCCAAGTTTATCTGTGCATTTCAGAGTCCTGAGGGAATTTGCTGACATAGTTGCCAAATCACTCTCAATGATATTTGAAAAGTCATGGTAGTCAGGTGAGATCACTGGTGTTTGGGAAAAAACAGAATGTTACACACATTTTTAAGAAGGGAGCAATCAACCTGTCAGCCTCACCTCTGTGCAGGGGAAGGTCATGGAACAGAGCTTCCTGTAAGCTATGCTAAGGCATGTGGAAGTGAGGGAGTTGATAAAGGGCAACCAGCATGGCTTCACCGAGGAGAATTCCTGCCTCATCAGCCTAGTGGCCTTCCATGATGGTGTAACTGCAACAATGGACAAGGGAAGAGCCACTGACGTCCTCTATCTGGACTTCATTAAGGTCTCTGACATGGTCCTTCACAACATCCTTCACTCCAAATTGGAAAGACATAGATTTGATGGGAGGACTATTCAGTAGGCAAGGACTTGGTTGTATGATTGTACTCAGAGAGTGGTGATGAGCAGCTTACTGTCTGGATGCAGACTGGTGACAAATGCTGTCCTTGAGGGGTCCATACTGGGATTAGTGCTTTTTAACATTTTCATCAATGAAGTAGTTAGAGGCATTTTCAGCATAATTTCATAAGGAAACAGAATGTAGACAATAATGCAGCATGTGTGTGGCATGGGGTGGTGGGTGATGATGATCTGTGTCACTTTCCTAATATATATTCCCCTTATAAGCCAATTCAATCATGTTTTTAGAAGGAGGATCCAAAATTTGAGTCCTTATGGATTTCAATCAACTGACATATGCGCAGGGGAGAGAGACTACAAATGATACCTTGGGAGTTCATCTCCTTTTTGATATCAGAGAATTTACAGAGAGGTACTTCTTTTAATGAATACTCCAGCCCTCAAGACCTCAGACGCTGGGATTTAAAAAAAAAAAAAAAAGCAATCACAAGACACAAATCCAGGGAACGCCAAGCTTCGTTATTTTCATTGATCATGGAACAAGTTCTCACGTTGCCAATAACGCATGTGGTTCAAGTCTGAGAGTTCACTGTGCCAGATCCTGCTCTACAGGTTGGAATATCCTGATTTAAAGGAATGTTTCCATTTCTCTGATTTCTCTGATTTTAAGTGTTCCTGCCAATGCAATTACTTGTGAATCAGTCAAAGTTACCTCTGGAAAAGAGTCTCTGCTTGCCCAATTTAGTTGTATTTAATAATGCCACTTTGGATTATTCCATGGTCCCAAGAAACTTCAGGCAGGATGAAAACTACCAACCACTTTGTATACTAAGGAATATACTAAGGAAATAGCAAAGAAAGACTTGTCTGCAAATGTCAGACTTCACAGAGTTTGTCTCTACACCTACAGTAGTGGAGGCTTTCTACTGACACACATACAAAAAAAAAAACGCAGTTAAAGATCAATTCCAACCTACAAAAATCTGATTAAGGGTTCTCGTTTTGCAATTCACTCAGACCCAATTGCCATCCAAGGGGAATTTCACTTGAATGAGCTCTGCAAGATTGAGCTGGACTTTCAGATACTTAATCTGAGTGCATTTGACTTGGTTCCAAATGTTTCCCCATTCCTGGATCCTACACACAACTTTTATATTATGCCATAAATATTGTCATCAAATTAATCATTCTATGCTGTATATAGGTCAGCTGGAAAAAGATTGTCACTATACATGTCATAACGTTGTATGAAGAGTTGAAGCAAAGAAAACTCAGCAGGAAATCAGGCTGATCATCTACTTACTAGAATTTTTTTCTTTTTTTTTTTACTCTGTCATCAGACGCAGCTTCAACCTCAGAGCAAAATAAAGGGATTTCAGCAGGAATTGGGCAACAAATAATTTAGCGTTGCTGAAGGCACTCAGACTCTTCTGATAGCTGAGAAGGCATGACAAAGAGACATGAGCATCCCATCCATGGACTTGCTTCTTTGTGTCTATGTGTTTTCCCCAAGATAACCCAAATAGTTTGAGCCCAAACTCATTGCTTTTTGAAGAGTACCTGCGATTGGACAAAGCTCTAAAGAGGAGCATTTCGGCTCAGCAAAACAAAGGTGCCTGAATTGCTGTAATCTGCCTGGCAGAGAGGACAATGCCAGGAAAGTGCAGCACCCTGAATGTTATCATATGCTAATAATAGGGTCCAAATGCTTTAGAAACACTAGCAATACACTTTGCTTAACCACTTGTTCTAAAACGCTTCTTCTAAATCTTATATGGCGTCATTTTTACTGCTACTGCAACCTCCTCTTGCCAGTACAAGGATGGCAGACCCTGATAAAATCATAGGGCGACTTTGCTGTGCGGGCTAATTCTTTGTAATGCATCCTGAGAAGATCTGGGGGTAATGCCCATCCCCAGAAAGAACGTGATTGTACTATACCGTTTGAGTGCCATCTAAACCCTAAAAAGAGAAGCCTCTTGTCCCAGAGGTAATTTCATATCCTGTGCTGTTTAACCTAGTTCTTCTTCCCATGAAGAGTTGTAAATAGGCCCTTTATTCTACCTACAAACCTTAGAAGACTTTTTCATAAGGCTATCTCTGCTGAAGACACAGTGATCTCATTGTTGTGGCAAACACTGAACAGACCATTCTTGCTATGACACTTCCACTTCGGAGCCCTACACCCCTAGAATAGGCTTTAGCAGAAGTCCCTGCATTTTGTGTATCCATATATTTTGTTTGTTTGTTTTGTCAGCAGACTGCAAAGATGCCTTTTCTATGAAGCCACGGAGGTTTGTCGGCAGCAGCTTGGTCCACATGGATTTTACAATGACATCCATTGTGTTTCTATATTTCAAAGAGAAATGCTGGGACCACCACTGAGCTGAAATTTGCAAAGTATGGGAAAAGTAGTTCCCTGAGCTTGAAAGTTCCTTGTCCAGTGCCAGGAAGCCTAGAAGCCATGATATCCCCAAGCTGGAGGTGGAGATCCCATATAGTTGTACTAACTCAACACCACATTTTGAGGGTGCATAAGGCTGCACTGGAGCTCTGAACTTTGACAATGATCCAAATGAACTGTCAAGAAACTGAATAATTTTCTGATGGCAGCTGATTTCCTGGCAGGAAGGATTTCCTCAGAATTTGTAAGTTTGCCCAAACCCACCCATTTCACAGAACATTTTGATTTCAACAAATCAGTGGTTTACAAAAAGTGGGCAGAAAAAAAAAAAAAAAAGAAGTGCCGTTTAAAGACAAAGTTCCCAACTAATTCAAATTATTCCCAAAGCTATAAATCAAAACAATTGCTCTGTTTCAAAGCAGGAGCCCCCAGTTATGTTTGCCAGTTTGGAACAGCCCTACATACCAAGTCTTAAGGGGGCTGACAGCATCAGATTGTGCAAATGTCCTGATCAAATGATAGCAGTATGTCTGGATATAGCCTTCTGCTCTCCTGTGAACAGCCTTCCACTGTCCCCAGCATGATGTTCTTGTGCCTGCCCCCAGGAGAGTGAATAGCTGCAGCATCACATACCATCACAGAGTTCTTCATTCAAAACAGATTGCAGGTTCTCAAGCACAGAATATGCTCACTGTCTTCATGTATCCTGCCATCTTAGAGTGTAATTTAAAGAGGAGAGGTAACAAGCAGCAAAGGCATCTGTGTATGGAGTCCAACAATCACCTGCCAGGGACACTGGGAACCTCATCTGGCTGCTCAGCCTGAATATGTCAGTGTCATGCCAATTTTAGGCAACGATAATTCCAGTTTAAAGCCTACATAGAGGATTTTTAACCAGCTCTGCACAGTGCATTTCCAGTGATTCCTTCCATTTATTTTCACATTGAGCTTCTTGGGCTTGGTACACTTGTTGAACGACTAGCCAAAAGGTCTTACGCAGCCTTAATGAGACACCTTGAACATTTACAAGATATATGTCATAAATAATCATTCAAACTCCAAAATTATTTAGGTGGCCATTAGTTAGAGCCAACAGGGCCTGCTTGTAAGATTTTACATCTAAGTGGCATTCTTCATTTGTGATTGCTCTGCACTAACAGGCTTGCTTTTCTTACATCCAGAGGTACATCTGGCTTTTCATTCAGAGCACATCCCCACTTCCACGTGGTATGGACTTCCACCTAGATCAGCTTTGTGTGCAGGTGATTCTTTCCCCTGTGCCATGTACAGTGGCTTTGATTCCAGCGTGTGCAGGAACATATATCGCAGAAAGTAGGAGAAAGCTGTTGCATTTCACATTGAATAATCAAATCAGAGTGTCTGTGCCAGAATACTGGGAACATGTTGCTCTTTTACTAAGGCACCATGGACCCTACATTTCCCAACTGCACCATCCCATCCTGGATCCCATCCCAGGATATCTCCCCTGTGCACTCTAGCCAGGGCCTCAGAAGCTGGCACGGTCATTGAATTTGGGAAGTATGCGAACTCAGAGAAGGTCATTGGTATTTTAGCAGGGAGTAACACATTAACATAAAGCAACTAGCTGGAACAGGGAACAGAGAAAGAGGAAGGCAGTGAAGAGACCACCAAAATACCTGAGAATTAAGTTGCGACCACACAAATATTACTGCTGTGTAAGTCTCCTGTATTTTGCCAGTCACATCAAAGTTTGGAGCTGGGTAGACAGGCTACATTTTATATCAAAGCTGCAGAGTTTGTAGAACTGTATATTACTCAAGTAGGTGAGTCTTTAATGGTTTGATGAGAAAAACAGGAATTGCAGTCCCTCAAATGGAGACAGACCCTTTAATATCAGTAACATCTTTCTGCTGCTGGCAGTGGTCTCTCAGTTTGCTTAAATAATCTTCCTACACGTTAACTGAATTAGGTTCATAATTTTGGGAGAATTGCTCAAATCTCAGACTAGGGCTGTTAAGAGTTTATTTTTTGTTTTGTTCAGTTTAACAGAACACTGTAAGAACACCAGGGAAAACCAGGAGCATTGCCTTAGCACTAACAAACACACTCTATCCCAAATAACCACCCTGAAGGCACAAAAGCTGCTTTTTAAGATGACTGTTCCTAATAATGCCTGAGTCCCTTGGTTCACATCTGTTTGGTTTTTCGCAATCAGTGTGGCACTTTGTGCAAAGAACTGCCAGCAAACACGCCATGTGCTCTGCACTGCATCAAGTGTGGACCTCTGTGAGGAGAAATGCCACCAGGTAGGAAAGCTGTGAAACAGCAAGTGGCTTAAGGACAAACTCTCCCCTGTTTTGCTAGCCTACTTTCAACCCCCAAAGAATGTGGGGATGTTTACAGACTCAGTGTCCTTAAAGCCTACAGAGCTGCAATTTCAGCTCAGCTGGCAAATTGCTCCCACTGAGAGCCAAGTGGCCAATGCTCTGCTCCCAGCAGTGAGTCTGTCCCTTCATACATTTCATTAGCTTCGTGTGTGCAGCTGTTTGGAAATATTAAGTGGGTACCAACAGAAAAAGCATGTCTCAGGGGAAGCCAAAGACGGAAGGAGAAGCTGGGAGGATGGAAGGCCGAGCGTGCAGCCCGCCTGCAGAGATGGCCCCTTTGGGGGAATTTTTTGAGGAGAAAAGAGCCCAAGCCCTGAGCTTCTGTGCCCTCTAGTGGCTGACCAAGGAGTGGAGGCAGAGGAGGTGACTCCTGTCCCCACCTTCACCAGCAGCTCAGCCGTGCCCGTTCTCTGCAGGACTTAGGGCAGGTAATGGCCAGACGGGAAGAGAGGTAAAATGCCCCTGTTCTTGAGCAAGTGGGACCATATCGTAGCACTCTCTCCAAATAACACATGTTCCTGCCAGAACCGATGAAGCAGGAAAAAATCTGTGCTTGGGAGGCCTGGGAGGCCCCTTCTTCACAGTGCTCTCTCCCGCCAAAAGCATAACACTGAGCTAATGGCCCTGTAACTTTGTTTTGATTTCCTGAGCAGTCTTGAGTTACCTAATATCTGGCTGGTTTCCCTCGGTGGCTTTCCAGCAATGTCATTCTCAAACAGTTTTCATTAGATACCAAGTACTAACCGTCAGAAAGGTCCTCGTGAAACTCCTCTTAATAGCGCCAAAGGCCTTGATATTGATCTTGCCATTCTTTCTAGTTTTGTCTTTTTTTTCCTTCTACTTCTACTGATAATCTTTAATTACTTGGCCAGGAGGTACATATGCACGTGCATTTACGTTTATTAATATGCATGTAAATGTATATATATAAATGTACATATCAACATACAAGTATACGTACACACATGCAGTCTTGTAGAGATAAATCCCCTTGTTACTGCCAAAAGATCTTAGTTTTCATTCTTCATATTGCTGTTTTTTATATAACGGTTACACCTCGTGAATTACAGGCTGGACAGAGGACTCATGCCAGGCAGCTTGCACCACAAACCACAGAAAATCTATTCTTTAACTACACTAGCCCCTGCTATCTATGATTTACATTTCTCGTCTGACAAGTGGTTAAAAAGAAATCTCTGTCACTGGGCTATTTATGATTGGAGTTGAAAAGGGATAAAAAAGAATAATAGAAGGGAAGGGAGCTAGTACCAGAAGTTGTTTCATGGAGGGGAAATACAGTGACTCTGGGAGATTCAAAGCTCAAATGTGAGCTCTCCAACACCTTTTTAGAAAGAAGAAAAAGAAAACTCAGCTGTAATGCTGGTTTATCTCTGTGATGGAAACATGAAATCCCACACACCACTGACTAGAGTCTCTCTAGCCTTGAATTGCTTCCCAGCCTCCTGTATTGGCAGCACGTACATTCAGAGACATTCCACCGTACTAATTTCTGCGGAAGTGCAAGACCACTTGAATATCTATCCAGTGTTTTCTTCGTAGGATTGATTTTGTGGTTAGAAACATAGAACTCTCAGAGCTCTTTCACAGGTGGAGGAAACAAGAGTAACCCATCCTTAGGCTGGTGTCATGCCCACTTCTCTGTGTGTTTAGCCAACAAAAACAGTGAGAGGACCAAGGCAGGAAATATGCCGACTGCTTTACCAGCTTTATCATCCTCCTTGTTCTTGAACCAGTTTGCATCTCTGGGAACCCTCAGAAGAAAGACATTTCTGCTTGAGGCATGGAAGAGCCAGGGGCAACCTAGTATGTAATATTCCTACTTCTTATAATGCTGACAATGTTGTGATAGTTGGACTCAGTAATAATGTTAGCACATATGCACAGATTTTGGGGGCCAAAAATTGTAATTTTAGCCTGTACTATATTTACTCAATTTATTTCAGAAGGCATCACTAATTTCAGTGATAGCTCTTCATCTGAAAACATCAGAGTACCATCAATACAGAGTATCTCTAGCTCTGTCCAATCACCCCAGATTCTTCATAATCCAGTCCAACATGAAACACTTACTTAGGGCTCATACTATAACGAAACACTTACAGACTACCTAAATTCAAAGGGAATCAGGCCACTAGTAAAATTTTGCTTAGTGGTGCATCCAAAAAATCTGTCTCTGCAGACTTTGAAGAATTAGTTATATGTTCTTTTACTTTTTTGTGAAAGGGATGAGTTAAACACAGATAAGCTTACATTTCAAGAAACTATGCTGCAAAACCAATTAAACCAGGAGACTGCATTTTAAACACTGATACTCAAATTATGGTATCAGCACTTTTGATTGTGTTACTGTAGTGTATTCATGCATTAAAGCTACATTAGATATCTTTTAGGAGTTCCTATCTGCATAGAGAGTGCTTCAACCTCTCAGTAGAAGTGCAAATTGACACTGTTATTGCTTATTAATGTTTAAAGGCATGAAAATTTACTCATAAGCATGGAATACTAGGAGCATCTGTAAGGTAGATTTACGAATCACAAAAACTTTCATAAATTTTAACATGAATGGGAGCTTGCTCAGATATTAGTATCACCAAATATTTTTTACTGTTTTATTTTTTTAAACTTCCTTTCCCTATTTCAAAAATCATCAAGTGGAAGTAGAGCATGCTGTCTGTAGAAACAATTAGCCTGGACAGTGAGCAGTACAGCAGAATGCAGCCATAAATAAATGGCTCCAGATCTTGCAAACAGAAAATATGGAGAGCAAATAATCAGCTGCCCATGGGAAGGGGATTGAAAATAATATTGCTTTAATCGAGCCATTTATCTGACAGGCAGATAATGCTGGATAAGGATCTTTGTTGCAGGATTCATTCAGTCTGTCAAGGAGTGGGAGCCAAGGGAGTATAAATTCCTGAATAATCAATCCATGTAAAGAAATCTACTGTTTTACTCATGAAATTCTGTCAGGAAAAAGAGAAGACATAGGCTTAACTCTAAGACTTCATCACCTACTTCTAAAACCTTTGTGCCTCCAACTGGTTTTTGGTCTGTTTTCAGAGCATCATTACTTCAATGGCCTGCCAACTTCTTATTCAGACAGGACCCTCTGGTTTTGGCTCAAGGCCATGCCTTCAAGGGCATGTAGATAGTTGAAAATGCAGATAACTGTTCTCTGAGGAATCACAGTTAAAAGCTCTCTGAAATCTGTTGTCTTTAGGGCCTTAATTTGTTTTGCTACATAGAAAACTCTTCTAGTTGTATCTCTGAATTTTTGCTTATCTCTCTCTTCTGCTCCTGGATCAGCGGTAGCACTGGTCTGTTGGGCTGGAAAAGTGGGAAAAGGAAAATTATCACAGGCAGGAAGTGTTTAAACTGAATTCCCACAGTTGAAGGAACAGGGGAAATACACAATTAATGCAGGCAAGAGTACCCTGGCTGTTGCAAGCATTCTCCTGGAATTATTCCCTTTTCTTACAGGTGACCTTGAAGATACAAGAATGCTCCTGACTGCTCCCATTTCCCTGGTGGACCCTTTATCTCTGGGGCACAGGATTTGACAATTTGACAATTTGATAAAAATAATGTAATAATTGCAAATGTATAGCAGTAGCAAGTTACAGAGTGATTTGGTTATAAAAATGAAGGAGAAAGTAGCACAGCAGAACCCTGTAGCCCAACATCATTCAGAAAATATCAGATTTTTTTATGTTTTGGACTTCATAAAAATTTTGAATGTCAAGGCTTAATTCCTCTTTCATGCCTCTATAATTCAGAAGTAACGTGAGAAGAGAAACCACTGAACCTCAGATGAAAGGTATTTGTTACTGTTACAACTTCCAATTTTAAAAGAAAATATTTTAATTATGATGCAATGCAGTGGGAGTTAAAGAAGCTTACATTTCTATTTATTTTACATAGTGCCCAATCCCTTTCCTTTTTTTATTGAATTCCAAGGCAGCACTCCCATCGACTTCATTATGAGCACAGTGTACCATGCCTGAGCTAACATGGGAAAGTACAACAGGTCCATGTGGTGGATATTAAGATATAGCACTTAATCAAGGATAAAACCTAATTCTATGATCACACAGTGGTAAATCAGTCCTGCTTCCACATTAGGTAGGAATACTGTTTTTAGGGTGACTGGCACTTAGATCTCACAAAAAATGAAAGAAAAATATGTTCATTTATCCAATTTGAAAATAACATTTTAGCAACTGTGAAAATAATTGCTTATTCATCCTTGAGAAAGCATTTTATTGTCAATTTAGTGAATCCAACCTCTTGATTTTGGGGTGGACATGCTCAAGCATAAACAGAGGAGAACAAATGCTCCCTACTGCAAAAGCTGGTAGCTGAGATGTGCTTTGGACTATGCTTACGGTGTTTGTCTGTCCTGTACTGAGGGTATTAAACAAGTCTTCCACTCCTGTGAAGGAGAGTTTCAGTGATGTCATTGGAGGTTCTCTGAGACAAGGAGGCTCCAGCCCTATCCCTATGTTAGCATCCACAGAAAGGAAACTCCTGTTCCTCCCACAGCTGTTACTGTGGGGTTTACAGGAGGAGGCTGAGGTTGCTAGCTCTGATGGCACTCCCCTTGAAAATCAAAGCACCCCCTCCAGCAACCAAACCACAGAAACCTTCAAACAGAGAGCTTAGCTGCTGAGTTCTCTCCCTTTTGGTGAGCTGCAGTTTCTCCAGAAAGGCGTGCTGCAGCTGGGCCCCTGTGAAAGCAACCATAACCTGTGTGGGAAGTTACACGTGGGGCTTTACTCCCACAACCCCACTGGGTGGAATTAAATCTATGTTGACTTCAGTTCCATTTGCTGCTTTCCCAGTTCCCATGTAGTCTCATGAAAAGCAACCAGCCTTGGCTGCTGGTGGATGTGCTGCACAGTGTGGAGATGAAGGCTGGAGATGGCTAACAGCGGTGCCACAGCAGGTATGCTGGGAAATAATCAGGGAAGGAATAAAACTCATGGATCTCATGCTTATATTGCTCTGAATGGTTCCTCGGAAGACAGCGTTGAGTCTTAGCAAGGCACCAGAAAGCATGGACGTATCTTGTGTTTGTCATAGGAGGACACAGAACAAAAATGACAGATTCTTTGAGATGTAGAACCAATAATGTGTGATTTTCACACAGATATGTGTTTTGTTGGTCATCTCCCTACATCCAGAAAAAGGTGACCTACAATTCTACGCTATTCTGATTGTCATCTGTGCATGGCAGCCTATTGCCATAAAGCATGTCTGAATTCAATACCATGGAGATGTCTTTCCTCTGTCAAATTTGGATGAAAATGGCCAAACATTTATAAATTTTTTTTTGTGAAAGCACAGGGAACAAAGGGCTAATAAATAGACACACACAAACATAAAAATTCACATAGGCCTTATTTCCTAGAGAAATCAAAGATAAACCTCTGAAAAGTGAGTAGTCCAAATGTAGTGCTGGTCACAGTCTGTACATATCCCATATGGTTCAAAGCCCTTCCTAGACACCACAGAACAAATGTAGGGTGGCACAGACGAAACCTGTCTGGATGCAACTTGCAGACAATCGCCACTGTGATGGCAGCCACTGCAGGCTGCCCTGATGCTGTCAGTCCTCTAGCAGAGCACTGTGGCCAGATGCAGAGAGGTGGGTCCCATGAGACTTGCAACATCATTCCTCTAACTTTCATCAGACTGAAAGGAAACACTCTCTTTCTCCAGCTCATATGCTTTTGACAGAACTACCCATCTGGGATCTTTTTTCTGTTTACACCTAAGGTCCTGCTTGACCCAGGACTCCTGGAGGTGCCCATTTTCCTAATTTAGGATTTCTTTTCTTTCTGCTATAAATGATCATGAGAGGCAGTATGGCTATTTTTCATTGCACATGACTGCCTTTCCTTCTTGACTTGAAGCTGTGTGCAGTTCATCCCATTCTGCTTAGACAACTTGAGTTTATTCCAGTTAGATCTCTATCACATCTATTTTTGGGACTTGATAGCATCAGTATCTGACAGCTTAATTCCCATAGTTAGTAGTCATGTAATGCTTACTTTAAGGCAATAAAGTACATTATTATTTTTCCTTTGTTTGCATCATATATCAGTAGGACTGAGGATTCACAAATATACAAAAGATTTTTCATTTTTCTCATTCCCTTGCAGTGATGCCAGCCGTGATATTCTCACCCACTTCACAATCCAGAGATCCAAATGTCAATGCTTAATTGTCCCAAAAACCTGCTCTCAGTCTTCCACTGGTGCTGTCATTCAGCCTTTTCCAGGGATAACGGTCTCTCACATCTCTCATACTGCACTGTCATATGTGATTGACGTTCCTGGGAATGATTTGCCCATCCTAAGTGCATTCCTGAGCTGTTCGATGCTGCAGACACGTAGAAAAGAGGAACACAGGCCCTTGAAGAGTGTTAGATGGCCGTCTGCCAGCCAAGGCACAATATGGTGGCTACTGCCAAGCCAGCTGGGTCCTTGCTCTTCCAGCTGGTACAAAAGTTGCCAGGCAGTTTCCAATCCAAGAATCTTCAAGCATTTGGGGCTATAATCCATGCCATGTGTTCCTCTGTTTTTACTATATAGTGGAAAATAATTTATTCAGATATGCTAAATTGAATTTTTTGCTTTCCACAAACTGTTCATTGTGAAACTAAGTTTTTGGCATTAGCTAGAAAATGTGGCACTTTGCTCATTGTGTAAATTATTATAATAGTCCTTTTTTGTTTAATCTAAATATCATAGCTCATTTATCTTCTTGGGTGTCACAACCAGCACCACCCTGCCCAGTTCTGCTGCTGTCTACCAGTTAAATGGTTATTACTCAGGCATTTTGGAATTAATTTGTGGATATATTTTTTTTCCTAGATGACAACTGCATTTTTTTGTCCAAAGGAGTCCCTCATATTTTTTAGTTTTTAATGGGTACTGACAGCCTATATCATGATGATCACAGCCTTTCTGAGAGCTGAAGAGTTTCTTCTGAGCAATTCAGTGTCACTCAGTTCTTGAAAGAATTGAAAATGGCCCTTTTTTTCTAAAAGAGATGTTGTCAGCAAATAAAAAAGTGGGAATAGAGCCTAGGACATTTAGTCTGAGATTCAGAGATCTTTACTGCTTGAACTGAAGTAGAATTTGCTACTATAAGCAATGGCATGTGGCTTTTACTCTCTTTAGCTTATGTTCACACTGAGTGATAACTAGGTATGTCCATATTATATTTATTTCTAAGCATTTCCTTGGAGAAAAAGGTTACTTCAGTTTGCATGAATATAAGAATCTATCACCATCATTTTCATTTTAATTTCACCACGCTTCTTTAAATTTCACTTTACTCTCCACAACTCCCAGTTCAAAAATCGTAAGTGAATAGACAAGTACAGTTTTGTTTTGTCTTGTGCACTGATCTTCAGGAATTCATTTGTTCTTTTGTATTTGTCATGTGGCTATCTAGTAATTTGCCCTATTACTCTAGAGGAAAAAAAAAAGACTCATGCTTTTATCCTTTTCCACCATTCACATCAGGGAGGGAGTTTGCATCCATTCTACAACAGAAGTAATTTCACTAATGTTCTCACACCTAATAATTGAACAGTCACAAATAAATCATTTCAGAAAAGCTGTTTAGTCTCTCCACACTTCACTGGAACATGATTTCCAGACTCCTTTTCAGCCAAGCAAAAAAAAATCTCTTTTTATCTTTCTTGTTTTATTTTAATTGAAGTTTATCACTTTCTTTATACTGACTTCCCAATGTCTCACCCTTTTTTTGTTAGGAGGGGCATCTAGAGATGTGTAAAATATTTCATTTGAACTAGAAGATCCTGGAAGCAGACTTGCTGTGGATTTATCTTACATGTGCAAATCATCATTGAAATGTGAAACTCTTGTGCCTACTGAATAGTCTGCAAGTCTGTATCTGTGGTGACTTCACATGTGCTCAGAGACTTCCATGGTTCTTCTCAAGGCATTTTCAGGGAAAATGTGGCTGGCACTAAGAGACCACTCACAGTGGTCTCACTCACTCACTCTTTTGTGGTTTTCTTACACTTGTGCCTTCTGCTGGAACAGAAAATTCATGCAAACCTTTGTAATACCCCTTGAATCTTAAATGTGAAACATTTCCTTGTAGCTTAAACATAAAATAGAGGTGGGCCAACCTCAGGCATTCTGGAGGTGTGAACACAAGTATGTCAATCCTACTTGTTGCGGTGCTACTTCAAAGCAAACGTGATTTTGAAACCAGGTAACATGACATACTGAACTGTGTCCTGAAGGAATGAATGTCCAAGAGAATTACCAGCTCCAGCACGGGGAGAAGAACATATCTGTGGATATTATAGCACATACTTCACGTAGAAGCATCCTTGATTTTACTTATAAGAGCATGTGCCTGTGAGTCTTTAGACCTCCCTGAAACAGTGGTTGCCATTCTGCAGCAATATAGACTTATTCTGCAGAAGAAACTGATACTCCAATGCTTGCATTATTCAGGTGATCCTACTGGACAGCCTCAGCAACCCACTGGCATTTAATGCTTATGAACCACATAAAATCGCAGAAACAGTTAAAATACTCTAATATCACAGCATGGTAAAATAAAATTATGTTATCACTGCGATTCTTACCTTAATCTTGAAAGTGCTAACCTGTCTGTTCAGGCATCTTAGATATTTGACAAAAAGGCCCCAGCAAATCTTGCTGAAACAAATGAAGAAGACACCTGCATCAAAACAGATCAAAACTGTCAGTATCTTGTTGTCTAAACCAAAGCATCTAAGCTCCCATTAGCATCAACAAAGACATAAGTCTTGAGTCAGTGGCACAGATTCAGGCACCAGGTGCCACCTGAGATGCCCGAAGGGTCCCCACCTCACCCCAAACTACTGTTCCAAAGAGCATGAGTATCTCAGGTCCTGGGCAGTATCCACCCATTGTTTCTGTGTCCCTGTGGCTGTCTGAGATTACCCTGGGCGTTTCGAATTCCTGATGCCTGCATGCAGGCAACTGAGTCAATGTCCAACCCATAAAGCCAGAGGAAATGGGAAGAAGTTTGGAAGAATTATGTGGAATTTTTCAAAGAAGCTATGATATGAGGTAGAGAAGGAATACCTCTCTGAGTGCCAGCACCTCTTCTGGCTAGATGATGTGTCAAACAAAGGAGTTTCATGCCCTCTCCCCACCTCTGCCCCTAGTAAATCCAAAGTGTTATATTTGAGTTTAATGCCTCTTAAGTTAGTTTAGCTGGAACAAGAGAAACCACAGCTGCAAAAAAGACACCATAAATAGTGAATGGATTAGCAACATCCAGCTACCCTGCTAACTTGAGCTGTAGCCCATACCTCCCAATGGGCCGGTTAACTTGCGTGCAAGCATATTTCCACATTCAATTGATAGGCTTTGTTTGTGGGTGGAATTCAAATTAAGAGAATACATCAGCTATTCTGTGCAAAGACATGTCTATAATATGTAACAGTGATTTCATTTTTAAACTAGATTTAACAGAAAGGATTTAAGTCTCTCTTTAAGCAGAATGCACAAAAGCTTGTAACTGACATTCTGCAAACACAATCACTTTAGTGATTTAGTGTTATCCTTCTGAATAGCAGTTTAATAGGTGGTAGATTCAATCATAACACTGCAAATGATGACAGAACAGAAAGAACTTCTACAGAACATTTATAAATGTACCTGCACTCTGCTTGTACACTGAGTTGTATTTGGGTTCTTGTTCTAGAAGTATTTTGTTCTGGACATCGTGCTGATGCATTACTGCTAATCAAAGACGGGTTTCAAGAAAGTTAGACTTCAGTGTTCCCTCACAACAGTGCAGATCTCTTTCTTTTGTGGATGAGTGTCAGCAGACCTAGGGAAACACAGAATCCCTACAGAGATTCTTGTGCTTCACACTGAAATCATGGTTCTGATCTGGCATACACACGAAAAGTTGGAGCATCTGATCTCAATAGTGCAGCAGTTTTGTAAGAACTAATCTTGCAAAACTTATGGATATGCTTTCTTCCTAACTTAACTGCCCATTAAAGACAAGAGATCTACTGCAAAGCTTTGGAAATACTTGTGGGTTTCAGCTACATCAAGTTTGCAACGATAGAGTGGCCGTGATGTGGTTTTTATTAACTCTAAAGATGTGACATTTTAGTTATATAACTGTTACCCAGTAAAAGAGGCATGCAAATACTGAGTAGCTTGATATACATAGAAGAACTTGCAATACATTTAAACTGTGCAGTTATTAAAGCATTTCTCTAGACATACCCTTTCCTTCTTGGATTGTTATTGGCATTTCTCAAATATTTATGAATATTTATAAAGGTACTTACTTATATATTAAATGAAGTCCATCTATAAGTCATCAATTTATCTGGAAATAGTTGTTTTCTGTGAAATCTTCTTAGTGCTTCAAAAGAAGTGCCCCAGAGGGACCAGTAAGTTTGACCACAGCACTGTAGAGTACATTCTATGGAATGTATATAAGTGTGATGGTTCTATGTTTTTTTGTTTTTTGGGTTTCAGTATTCCACATCAAAACATCATGTAGTGTACAGGGCAGTAAAGTGTCAGTGCCCCAATCCCAGCTACCTATCCCTGTACATTACAGTAGTCACGGGATCTGGCCCTTCCGGGTGGGGGGGGGGCGCTCTCTTGCTGCCTGGCAGTGGGTGCTGGAGGTGCTTTCCTAGCCGTTCCAAGCTTTTCAGGTTTGAATCGGTCCCGGGAACTCTCTCTCTCTCATCTTGTCTGATTTATTAATCTCAATTTCAATTAAATTGTATATATTGTGTTATTTTGTATTCTGATATTATAGTAAAATAAGTTTTCCTCCATAGATTGTTGCCGCTGTTCTTTTCCTCCCTTCCTTCCTTCCCATTTTTGTGGGACTGGGGTGGGGGGGGAGGGCAGAGGCCTGTCGCCCCTGTCACGGACATAGATTGATCTGGTCAACTCTGTGACAATAAGCCTTTAGTCATCACAGCAACTGCAATGCAGTAGATTGAATAACCATCTGAAGAAATGCAGGGAGTAGCATTCTGTTCTGTAACAGCTTTGCAGAGGTATTCTCAGTTATTACACCTGTGCTAAACAAGTCTCTGACCAATCTTATGCTAGTTAGTTGATGAGGCTTTTTTAATTAACTAACAGATCTTTATGCCTTCAGGTCTACACAGAGTAAGTACACTGACTTATTGGTCCAATACAATTTACTCTGCAAGCAAAAGGACTTATATATTTGGCTTCAAAGGAAGGAAGTCTAGACCCTAAAATTATAAACAGCGTAATAAACACTAGTAAAACAGAATACTTACCAAAACAGCATGAATTCTATTCTAAAATACATCAATTTTCTTTCATGCTATTAGTGCAACTTAATACTATTGAAAACAAAATGCACCTGGTCACTCTGAGATCACACTGAAATAATGAGAATCAAAAAATTTATCAGAAATAATACTATGAAATACATTTGGATTGGCCATTCCTAGAATTAACCTGAATTCCAAAAAAATTCATAAAACTCCTGTATTTCTGCATGTTCGCAAATGGATTTGAAGCAAAATTAACCAGCATACTTCTCAAAAATCCATAAATGCATTCTCAATTCCAAGTCTTAATACTGGTGTACACTACAAAGACAGGTACACTTACAGACAGTGTAAAATTGTTATTAACATCAGTGGAAGAAGAAATAGGCCAGTGCTGAAAAATCTGTTTTTGTGTTTTGTTAGACTGAATGCTTAATAAATTGCCTATAACCAAGAGCTCACTTAGGTCTCCTATGTGGTTTTATAAGATGATTTTCTGTTTTTTTTCCTTAATGTACTTAGTTATTCATGATTGACACTACATAGATCAGTGGTAGTCTATCATAGAAATGACTAAATGAAGTACAAGTTAAAGGTGCCTTGTTTAGCTCTGTTGGAGACAAATCACACTCCACTTTTTCAAACCACTGGAGAGAGATTTCGCGTGTTGTCATGCACTTTTTCAGTGAAGCCTGGCGTACCAACACCATTCTTTTGCTGTTTACAAGGAAATTGAGCAAAGGAAAATGATTTTCATTTTCAGCCTCCAGCCAGCTGTACAGTCAGACAATGAAGCATGATGCTAAGTGCAGAACAGCGGCTTGTTTGATAGACTTTAAGTAATTAAATAGCTTCAGTCCAGAAAAGGTTTTATGTTGTCCTTGAGTTTCAGACAATAAGATTTCTTTTCCCAAGCTGTCTTCCTGTGATGGAAAAACCAAAAACAGAAATGAAAACAAAAAAGAAAAAGAAAAGCCATTCATTCTGCTTGTATTTACTGTGAAAAGATGAACCTCTCCCAGCTCAATAGAGCAGTGAGCCTCCAGGTGTATACCAGATAATGGATGTTTCATTTCATTTCATTTCATTTCCTTCTCTTGCGCCTTCATGAAAGGAAACCCAGACATTGCCTTCAGCAGTCTTCTGCAGGATGTTGACCCTCACAGCATATCTCAAATTAGACAAGTGTATTATTTCTGTGTAATGTTTGAACATAAACAGGATGGACAGACTTTAGTTTCCATTCCTTATAAACAAGATGGAAATATTACACCTCTATGTAATTACACCTCTATGTACTCACAGCAGAGAACTTTGAGAATAAAAAGGTAAAATTGAAATAAATTCTCGTAGAGATAACTATTTCATTTATTCCCTCCCTTTTGTGTGAGAATGAGAATAAAACAAGTCTGTATTTAGAAGTGAACATGTTTCTTGAAGACTGTAGACTTAAAAGATCCTCCTCCTACATGAAGAAAAGGACTAAGAAAAAATCTTTGGGAAAGTGAACTTCCTTGTAATGAAAGCTGAATGAACTGAATTGAAACTTATTTTACGACCTTATAATGTGCTATCATTTAGTTTTCTGCACAGCTAGAAAATATTTGTTTCCCTCCATTTTTATGCTTTGGACTTACTACCCTGCATAAATTGAATATTGCAAATTTCCTCATTTTGCAGGTCTAGAAATTGAAGTCCAACAGGACCTTCATAGATCACTCTGAAAATCTAGGACAGTGTAGAAACAAAACTCACGTTTTTTGAGATCGTAACAGCCTCCAGTAAGCAAATAAAAGGAAACAAATAAATAAATACAATTAAATAAAATTAGAATTAAAATAAATTACACTGTCACAAGTCTCTCTAGTTTTAAAAAAAAATAGTGGGAGAAATTTATAAGTCATCTCTAATGAGATTGAAACAGCATGGAAGAGAAAGAAAGTCTGAAGGCTGGAATAGTAGTTGAGAGAATATGGAAAGTATTACTAACAAAAAAAAAAAGTAGATAAAATGCTAAATAACTGTGCAAGCTTTGATGTGGTATTGTTGTCCCTCTACACATAATGGATGAAAACCAAATTGAAGTCATGGCTACAACAAATGCTTATTCTATTACAGTTTCACTAAGAGGTGTAATTAAAACAACTGAATCCTTGGATTCCCTGCAACAAAAATGTTGGAACAACTCTGGTTATAAATTGTACTGTCTTGTGTCTTTCATTGCTTTTATATAATGAGCATCCTGTACTATGTCTAATCTTACAAATGGTGTACAACAAATTCTCTCTTACCAGAAATGCCATTGTTTGAGTTAGGATCATGCACAGCTTCAACTGCTGTTTAAACAATAGAACCATCTGGCTTCCCCAAGGCCACACAGCTCTGCAGGACTAAGGTGATTGGGACATAATGCTTCACTAGCAGTGATTTTTTTTCTTGTTTTGTCCAGCTGAACTCAATGGCCTTGCACAATCTCCAGGAATTTTGGTCCTGTTCATGTCAGTAGCTCTACCACATTTTCATTTCACATTCAGAATTGGATGCACTGCATGTAGCTATTACTCTGTATTTGAATATGCTGATGAATACTTGTTTGCATGGAACCTTACATTCAAAATTACATCTTGAGCACCTCCACCATTCTGTAAGTATAGACTACCTTTTGTGATCTGAGGAATCCTAAAAGTATCTTTTTTGGTCATAGTGTCTTGAGCAATGGCTATTGAGAGACTATTGAGAAATAGTTTGTATGCAGGTTGGATAAAGGCAGAAAAAATGACAAAGATGCCATGGCAGATTTCCTTCCCTTCCTTCCCTTCCTTCTCTTCTTTCCTTCCCTCCTTCTTTCCTTCCTTCCTTCCTTCCTGCCTTCCTTCCTGCCTTCCTTCCTTCCTGCCTTCCTTCCTTCCTGCCTTCCTGCCTGCCTTCCTGCCTTCCTGCCTGCCTTCCTGCCTTCCTGCCTTCCTTCCTGCCTTTCTTCCTTCGTTCCTGCCTGCCTGCCTTCCTTCCTTCCTTCCTTCCTGCCTTTCTGCCTGCCTTCCTGCCTGCCTTCCTGCCTTCCTTCCTTCCTGCCTTTCTGCCTGCCTTTCTGCCTGCCTTCCTGCCTGCCTTCCTGCCTTCCTGCCTTCCTTCCTGCCTTCCTTCCTGCCTTCCTTCCTTCCTGCCTTCCTTCCTGCCTTCCTGCCTTCCTGCCTTCTTCCTCCCTCCCTCCCTCCCTCCCTCCCTCCCTCCCTCTCTTTCTCCCTCCCTCTCTCCCTCCCTCCCTCCCTTCCTTCTCTTCCTTTCCTCCTTCCCTCTTTCCTTCCTTCACACATACTCAGCCCTGGGAAACATCAGTGTGTTACTGGAGAAAATCAAGGAGGGAGCTGAATGAAAAGGAAGTGTTGAAGGTGGAGGTACATAATGTATTTGTTGGAAGTAATAGTAGTGAAGATTACAAGCTGCATAGAAACTACTAGTAGGATACCCGAATCAAGAGAGACAAGAAGTAAAAAGAAAGGTCTTTGGAAATACAAGAGAAAATGCTGAGACATTAAAATGGACTCACTGCTGCTGAAGTCCACATTTAATAAAGAGAAAAAAGAAGTTAAAAAATTAGGAAATGTTGAAGACAATGGTATGATAGTGAATTCCATTTTCTTTTAATATGCACTTTCTTGGTCACTAGGTGTATAAACCAACCACTAGCCACTTAGATTAATGCCTTATGTTCTTACTCTCCAAGCAGATAAAGCCAGAGAACAAAAAAAAAACAACACACAGATTAACAAAAGAATAAATTCAAGTTGTGTCAGAGAGAGAGCCAAGATTACAGAAGTAGTCATAGTTGTGTAAGGGGTCAATAAATGAATCACAGAAGAGCAAACAGAAAATGGGGTGGACTGAGAATAGAGTAGTGAAAGGAAAGCTCAGGGGGCTGGGTGGGAGCAGGAGTGGATATGAAGGGGTGAGGAAAACTGCTGAGGGCAGCAAGACATGGCCAAAGAGATGGGTCTCAGTTTGAGACCCATAAAGGAATATTGTTCAGTAAAGATAAGGTTATGGGTATGAGTGGGGAAGTCATTGTACAGTAGATTGAAAAGGAGATTAAAGAAAGTAAGTGAATGACAGGTAATTGGATTAATCAGTGATGTGGAGTAGGTATAGAGGTGTGAGATGAAATGAGGAGAATAAAGCAGCTAGAAATAATCAATGTGACACCCTGGTACAGTTGAATAAGTGATGTCAGAAGGATGGTAGAAAAGAGCCAAAAGTCAGATGGAGACCACTCTATGGTACATGAAGGAAAGAAGATGGTAGAAAAAGGGGATGTGTGGAACCAATGCTCTTACTTCCAAGTTTGATCTTGGACACATGTATGAGAATAGCAGCAAACACCAGCTGGATTTTGAAGACTGGAAACTGTTACAGACATGAAGAATGGTAAGCAACTGAGGAGTTCATTACGAGGGTAAACAGTTCTTCAGAGGAGGATTAAAAAATTGCTACCAAGATGCACTTACGAAGAGAAGAATACATGAGCTGAAGGAAACCACAAGTCAGGGACAAAACTCGTCTATGTGAAGAGTGTAAGTGTAGTTAGAATAAACAACTACAGACAACAAACTTTGAAGTGTGCAAAACCATTCTTCCATTCTTGTCGTTATCCAAATTGTCAGTTTTCCAAAGATTTTTAATCTCTGCATCTCTAAAATTATCAAGATGGTCCTTTACTTATTGCTGCCTTGAATCTTATGAATCGGAACTTAAATATACAAAAGGCAAAAACATTGCCTGCTCATTGACATTACAGAGTAAATAAGTGGATAACACTGCTAATTTGATTCAAAGCTCCTAAATAACACTTCATGCATAAAATACTGACTGTTTATGAGCTAAAACTCGAATGTTAATCCATTTATTATTATGCATTCCTAAATTGAAAAATAATTTAAAGCAGTCATTAAAAACCTGCGTAGTATTAACACATTTTTACAATACTCTCTGTGTCATAATGCTAGTCTAGCTGATCAGTTTATTGACAACATGCATCAGAAAATACTGTGTTATATGAAAAGTATTCACAAAAAGCAAATTCTAATGTTGGAATTGGAAATGCCACCCAGCAACATCCCTTGCGACCTCTGAACCCTTCCTAAAAGACCTCTTGCATTAAAAGACATCCATAATATGAGGAAGTATGGCCAAAGTATTAAACTTCGTTGAACACACATCTGAAATTCAGTGTGAAGGAAAATGCACTGGAACATCTCCAAGAAACTAGATGACCAAACATGCATTCAGATTATTCCTTTCTTTATTCTGTCAGTCACTTCTGCTGCTGAGTGGATTACAGGCTGCGCATCAGGAGGTGAGGTGTGAGAACCATAACACGATAGCAAGGAGTTGACTGGGAGAAAGGAGGGGGAATTAAAAAGCAGGGACTGAGAAGGGGAATTTACATTTTTCACAGCAAAGTAACAGCTGTTGTGTCATGAGTCTATACTTGTCCCAGCTGCTTTGTTTGTGTACTGTGTTTCCCCCCATGCCATGTCTGTCTCTGTATACTGTATGCTTTCTGGGCAAATTATTACCTTTCCCATGTATGGAAAGAAACACAACACCTTTTTGGCACCGGAGAAAGCTTCAAAATGAAAACTGTGATTATAACTGATGAAGGATATGGATTCATCTTTCAACTTTGCAAATTATTTACTATGAATCAGAGTCATGAAATCCTTTGGGCTGTGTTTTTTTCTCTGAAGCTGCTGCAAGAGTTACCACGTAATGTTGATATGACTGAAATTCAGGGCTGGGAGGAAACTGTGGCCAAGAGTTTGAAGCTCTAAGCAGCAGCCTTGAAGCCAAATCTTTTAAAATCTCACAGGTTTGACATCTAAAACCAGATATTTTTTAGTTTTAAAGTTACTTCTTTTTTTTTAATAAGAACAATAAATGTTGCAACAATACCTAATACTTATATACTGCTTACCAAGCAAGTTTTGTCCAAATGTCTTTTCCCAGATGAGTAATCAAAGTTAGATAGATTTACAAAGTTGTCAGATGAAGAATTTTTGAAAAGAAGATACAATCTTTGTGACACTTCAGATTATTTTTTCTATTTGTTTGAATGTTCAAGAAGCTATAGTTGTCTCCACTGAAGTTTGTTGCTCACAAATGCAGAAGGAATGTTGTTTTAATAGTAAATAAAATAAGCTACACTATGATCAATAGCAGGGTTGTAACAGTATGTACCCAAAAGCATGACAGTAATAACCCCTGACAGCGAGTACCTTGTCTGCAGTTTCCTTGAGTGTACCAAGCCCAAGAGCAGAAACAACAGTCATGTCTCAGTACAAGAATGCCGAAGAAGTAACAGTATGTCTGCTACCTGTGTCTCTTTTAATGCTTTACACTGCACTCCAATTTCCATGGAAATATTAATAATCCCATGCCAGTGATATCTTTAAACTTTTCTGGGTACTTGATAGAAGAGGTTAATAATTCAGTATAATCGATTCAAACCCCTGGATGTTCAACACCCAAACTATTTTTCAGTAAGATGTTTGCAGGAGTTCATCATATATGTTCAAATGGAAGTATTCACAGGATCAGGTTCCCTATGTAGGATGAAAGGAAATACCTGAATAATCCACATAACACACCTTATCTCAAGATGCAGAATTGAGCAGCTTATTTCATTACATAAAATAAGTAGACCATCAACAGACTGCGTAGCAGAGAAAGTATTTATTTTCAATATCTTTCCTGCAGTCTTTAAATAAATGTTGAAAGTTAGAATTTGCCATGTACCTGATAATTGTAATCAGTAAAATCTTTTTTCCCTCCCATATCTTGAAGTTACTGACAAGACTTGACCCCTCAGTGAAATTGGAAAAATATTTTCCTTTATTTTGTAATATCTCCAGATAGCTGGAATCTAGATTGATTTCTTTTGCCCAGCTGTAACAGCCAAGAATTTGCGGAACAGCAGGTTGTGACTGTGACTGTTGTTCTGGCTCCAAGCTTGCCTATATAGTTTTAGAAGCTTCACAGTAATGGGAGCAGCAGATTTCTGCTGCAATAATTTTGCCAGCATATTAAAAAGCCTTTTTGATGGCCTATATATTGAGTCTCATTGCCTATTTTGTTGTCTCTTTTTTAGCAGACTCCCCATCGGTCCTTTTTTACAACTTTCCTACATGGAGCTCAGAGAGCTATGATGACTGCTATATTTAAAAGTGTATTCAACATTAGCAGATTTCCTTCTCTGGCTGGGAATTGAAGTTCTGTCATTACAATCTGTATATATCTATGCCAATTATGTTGAAGATTGTCATACAAATTAGACATATATGCTACGACTTAGTGTAAACACCAGATCTCTGAAGAATAAAAATAAAAATTTCATAACATAAATTATTCACTGTTATGTATCAACCAAAAGGGTGGATTAGTTTTGGAGGAGGAGCCAAGATCAGTCACACAACTGGCAAACAAATAATAGCTATTCTACACTCATCCCAACTTTTCCACATTTATAAATACAAAAAATTGTTACCGCACAGTATTTCCTTCCTCATTTGAACATTCACAAGCATTTGCTATATAGACCACAATTTTCAAACAAGCCTGACAGGTACATGGCCTCCTGCTTTTCGTCTGTAAGCAGCAGTTCACTCATACCATCCTCCATAAGAAAAAAATGAAATTAAATGTGAAAAGCAGTGAAAGTCATGGTGGATTTTATTCAATTACATCTTCATCAAGAATTGGCTTTTCGACAGTATTGTCCACACAGCAGGTTTGAGCCAAGCGTTGATTAATTTATCTGCTCTTCACCTTCATCTGCAAACTGGGAAATGTTAACTCCAGCAGAATATATGCTGAGCTATAGTGATCTTTGTGTATCATTTGCCTTTGGTATGACCATTGGTGACATAAATTGACTTTCTGAGGTTGCAAATATATTCACATAAAAGCATGCATATCTCTCCAGTACATTCCAGAATTTGTCAGGTACAAGATGAAAACATCGACTTACTCCCTACTAGTGAAATATTAGGAGTTTTAAACAATCAAAATAAGACATCAATTGGACAACAAACTGGGAGACTGTCAGGCTTAAGATAAAGGCAGACACTGATTCAAGAGAGCAAAAAATCTCACAGTGGAGGGAGAAGAGGTACAGAAATCACAGAATCACAAAATTGCGGGGGTTGGAAGGGACCTCAAGACCTCAAGGGACATCAGGTGTCCAATCATCAAGTCCAATCCCCCTGCTAAAGCAGGTATCAACAGGTCACAAAGCTAGGTGTCCAGACAGGTCTTGAGTATATCCATGGAAGGAGATTCCACAACTCCCTGGGCAACCTTTACCTGCTCTGTCATCCTCAACATAAAGTTCTTCCACATGTTAGAATGGAATTTCTTATGTTCCAGTTTTAGGCCATTACTCCTTGTCCTATCACTGTGCACTGCTGCAAAGAGCCTGGCCTCATCCATTTGGCTTCCACCTCCCTTTAGATATCTACAAACATTTATCAGATCCTCCCTCAGGCTTCTTTTCCGAAGGCTGAACAGACCCAGGTTACTTAACTTTTCCTCATATGGGAGATGCTCCAGACCCTTTATTATCTTAGTGGCCCACCACCAGACTCCTTCTAGGAGATCCCTGTCTCTTTTGATCTGGGTAGCCCAGTCTAAGTGTTGCCTCACCAGGGCAGAGTAGAAGTGAAGGATAACCTAATTTGACCTGCTCACCACTCTCTTTTAAATGCACCCCAGGACATCTCTGTCCTTCTTGGCCACAAGAGCACACTGCTAGCTCATGGCCAATCTGTTGTCCACCAGAACACCCAGGTCCTTCTCTGCAGATCTCTTCTCAAGCAACTCATTCCCTAATCTGTACTGAGGATTATGATTGTTCATTCTCTAGGTGCAAGACTCTACATCTGCTTTTGCTGAACCTCATCACATTCTTCCCTGCCCAAATCTCTGGTCTGTCCAGGTCTTGTTGAATGCTAGTACAGACTTCAACTGTGTCAGTCATGACTCCCAGCTTTGCATCTTCAGTAAACTTGCTGAAGGTGGACTCTAAACATCCGTCCAGGTCACTGATGAAGATGTTGAGCAAGATCAGTCCCAGCACCAATGTCTGGAGAACACTGCTAGTTACAGGCCTCCAACCAGACTCTGCACCACAATAAAATGAGGCCTTCTTTCCTTTTTTCTCCTACTACTCAACTGTGCCTGCTCAGACCATTTCTATTCAACTGTTGCTGTTGGGACACACCTGCTGAGTTACTTTGTTTTGCGGACAGAATTGCTTGCAAGGTGCTGGAGCTGAGACATGAACAGCTGCGAAAGAATTGCTGGAGCAATGACAGTGAGGGAACTTCGGCATTTTCTTCATCCTGGGACCTGAAAAAAATCACAGTTTTTCCAGTGGCTAATGGTCTAAGCATATGTGATATAGCTTATTATACAAACAGAGCAGAAACTCCTACTTCATAATTTCTAGCAAGGTTCAAACATCATGCAAGGCTTTGCACGTCAAATGGGCAAAGCAAGCTTAATGGTCTGAAGAGCAAAGTCCTTCTATCATGTGTGGGATACTGACATGATCTCAGGAAACCCTGATACCATATGAAATGGCAAGTTCTCCTAGGACAGGCAGGCTTCTATAAGGCTGTCTATCCAAACTTGAGTTCCCCATCCCAACTCTGCATGTTGAAACTGGCAAGGAGCTAGATACAAGGAGGGCTGTGTTAAACTCTCACATAGAGGCTCAGAACCAAAAATGAAGACTTTTCCAACAGCACTTCCACCGCATGAAAGAAGAATGATGTTCAGGGAGAGAGAATTTGCTTTGTCCTGCAGATGATTATCACTGTTAACAGCATTTATGAAGCTGTCCAAATAGTCAGGTAAATAATATATCAGAAACAATGCAAAAGAAGTTAAAAACTTTCTCGAGGTATGCAATTGGAGGAAGGCTGTTTTCTTAGAAGCCATGAGCCAGTGTGATTAAAAGTTCAACATTGACTAAGTATACCATGCAATACAACGTCAGGGATTTCTGTGGGAGCTTTTCCATGGAGTCCTATAAATCTCTGAGCTGGAATGGACGCCTGGGGTGGGGTGTGATCTAACCTCAGTGGCGTACGTCAGCTCCTCAGGAGCCCCAGCAAACTCCTACCCCCTGCTTCACAGGGCTTTTATGGTTCACCAAGGGCCAAACCTCACTTTCGTTACAGTCAGTGGGAATCTTGCCATTGCCTTACTTGAAACAAGGCTTGACTCGAGCAGAGAAAACAATGGGAAAACAAGAGCCAAGCCTGGAGCTGCGGAGCCCATGGCAAGTTTCCATGGTTTTAAATGACCCCCCAGTGTTGGTCTCCTAAAAAATAGCTTTCACTTTACCTGCTTTTCATATGCAAAGAACAGATTTGTACTCATAAATATATGCACCTAAATATACAAAACCCATAAATATATATATGTATACATAATTCTTTTTTGCTTTTTGTAGCTAAGATAAAATTTGTATGCTGTGTTCGCATTTTATGAAATCTAATGCCTATCTCAAATATCAAATCTTTATTATTGTTTCCTGTTTTAAGTGGAGCCCACAATTTCCCAACTGCTATGCCTTCTTCAAAGAGTCTGTGCTTGAAAAGACAAAAAAAGGGGGTGGGGGAAGTGAGGGAGGGATTGAGATAAAAGAGATATAGATATATAGGAACATTGGTTGTTGCTAAATGTTCCTCAAATCTCAGATGTCAGATTTTTTAAGGTCTTACATCAGTTACAATACTCAAGATTTATATAAAATAAAATAACTATTTTCAGTGAAATAAGAATAGGAGAAAAACTGATCAACAAGTTACAACTTCTAATCTACTTTCTAAAATATTTAATGTACTCACAGAGTGTGTATAAAATATATATGTATGTATCCGTATTATTAAAGAGTAAAGCTAAATTGTAGTGGAATTAAGACCTCCTAGTTCAATTTGAACATGAGAACTGAGCCACTGATCACAAAATCATCACATAATTAAGAAAGTGGAATTTGATAATAAGGCTTCATGGAGAGGGCAAAAAGCAATGGAGGGTCATACTTTTATAATGGCTTTCTTATACTTGAATGGAAAGTAAATGAGAAATCTACAGAAAACTTTTTTACATTCAGGTTAGGAATTCAAATTGAGATTAGGGAAAAATGCACCTGTACACCTTATGTGAAAATACACGTATATAGTTTGTCTTCATCTTTTGAGCAGTGCCTGAGGCCAGTCTCCTTGTCGTTCATAATCTTTAAACGTGGCTCCAGAACAAGCCAGCATCACCCTTTGCAGTGAATACGGCTCCACAAGGCTGGGCGTATGTGGGAGTTTAATGCCATGCCAGCTTCTCCTGGGCTGGACCCATCTGTGAGACAGCACCATGGACACATGGTGGGATGGTCCATACTCCCAGCTAACTCCTGCCCACTGCCAAGGTTTGGGTAATATAGACTGCTCACAGAAGTGATTTCTTCCTGGATTATGTAAAGCTCCCTGAAAACTCTTGGCACATTAACTGTTTCCAAAAGTATGGCTTTTGTGGTTATGAATGTTATGGCAATCTCCATGCGCCTACTCTATATATAGTTCTCGGGCATTACTTCATTACCTTACCTTGAAACTTCATTGTTTGCTAGAAAATTTATTATAATCTAAAGCCAGGTCAGAGATCCTGCCAGACCTCTCTACAACAGTTGTCTGCTCTGGACCTGAGGTCATGGAACTGTTTGCACTTACAACAACTGTTCGCTACAAGCTGTTTTGCAACACTGTGAAACATGCTAAAACAGTTTTGCTTTTGTTTTAATTTTATTTTTTCATTCTGCCCTTAATTTCTTAATGAGATGAGAAAAATGAAAAAAAAATGAGATTTCAAACTCCACCTTTCATAAGTTATGAAGAAGTCCTTCTTATGCCTAGAGTCATTCACAGAAAGGCTGCATTTTCTGTGATCTCGGAGTTTATCTCAAGACTAATCTGTTGATATTCAGCCTTCACAGCACTTGACCTTACAGGTACAGCCTCACATCTAATTACAGAACATTTATGTCACTTTTCTGAGCAGTACCATAGAAGTTGTAACTCATGTGCCTTTGGGTGCCGAGTTCCATCTTTAATTTAGGTCTAATTATTGCCAGCTATTCATTTAGTTATTACAACAAAAGTCTAGGAACACAGGCATTGTAAGGGAGAGGAAAATGTTAGAGAATTCCTTCATGCTCAGAATGCTACTAGCAGCAATGAGTACTTATCTGCTATTTGTTCTTCAGGGTGTTTTCCAACAGTAGTGTATGAGAAGACAGTACTTGTGGGGCATGACATTTCAAGTGATGGAAAAGAGAAAGCAAATTCTCTACAGATGAATCATCATATCTGGAAAAAAAACCTAATATCCAATTTACACGAACTGCATTCATAAATCTGAATTACATACTGTAAAAGGAGACACTCATCCAGTATGATCTGGTTGAAATGGACAAATAAGCAGCTTCCCACTTGGGAACCTGAAAGAAAAGAAATGGTGCATTTGTTTCTTATGAGTAGTTTCTTTTTTTTTTTTTTTTTTTTTTGTAACAGAAATGAACACAAGACCTTTATCTTGGATGACTATCTTAGTGTGCATTGCTGGAGGGGTCGGCTAATCACACAGACATTGCCCACACAAGGGTTCCCATTGAAGACAAATGTTGGATCAGACGAAAATTGTGCCCTAGCTGCTCAAGGCATTGTACCTGTCAAGTGATTCTAATGCATACATAATCAAAAGGGTTTGTGCTTGCAGAGCACAAATTAGGAGAAGCCATAGTGCTGGAAAAGGCAAGTATGCTCTGCTGCTCCTTTCCTCTTACAGTAAAATGTAATCACTAATCATACCCCATTACAAGAAAATGTAATTATTAATTCAGCTTTTTTTCATTTGCATTAAGCCATAAGTCTCACATATCCCATTTTTCTATATTGCAGAATAGCACGTTAAATGTCAGTAAACATGACAATGCATTCATACAGATTTCCTAAAGCTTACATGGGAACCACTCATCTGGTATCACCTCCCTGTATGCCTTGCTCATGAAGATAACAATTTACTCCACAAAGAGCAAAGTTACCCTGAATCAGCATCCATGCGTACTGTCACAAAGAAAAGTGTTTCCCTATAATCCCTGATACCTTCAGTTTGTCCAAGGCTTCCTTCTTTTTTATACCTCTAAAATTCTTCAGTCATTAATATAATAGTGATATTAACTATTGGGGGAACACCAAGGTTTGAATAGGGATTGTCTATTGCCACAGCACTATTTAGGTATTCTCGAGGGATTATGCCCTGATCCTCCAAACTCAAAAACCTATGAGCATTTAATGCTGTTGAGGTTCCTATTGTAACCATATCTAACCAAGTATTTAGCTTTCTAGTAAATCAGTGAGATGTTATAAGCCCAAACAGGAGTTGGAAACCTAAATTCCTGCTTGGATCTGAGCCACGTACCTTCTCATGTAGCGATTAATATGACTAACATTTGTCTTCACCAGACAGCATCAGCACATAGCATGTTTCTGAACGGTGCCTTAACATAGCAATAGCTCTCAGCATTTTCTCTATACCATTTGTTGGTAACCAGCTTATTTTTAAGGCAAAAAGATATGATGTCTTTTTTTACTATGCAACCACATAGAAGAATCAGAATGATATAGAATGCAACAAGAAGAAAGTCTGAAAATACTGAACAGCTTCTAAATGATGAACAGCTGTACAGATAAAGATTCCTTATCTTTTGGAAAAGAGATTACTAAAACTGAATGTTACAGAAGACTATAAAGCCGTAAGTAGAATAGAAAAACTGAATAGGAAATAAGGGGTGATCTATCGTTACTCCCTGTAGAAGATTGAGAAGGGCATGAAGTGTTGCTAGTAAGTCATAAATTCAAACCAAATTTTTTTAACATGATGTGCTGTTAAACATTGGAACTCCTGCCGTGAGACACTGTGGCATGTTTGAGGCCAAAACACAGTTGGAAATATGCCTAGAAGAGACGTGAAAACACGCTGGTGGCCCAGCCAGTCTCACAGTTGCCAGCCACTGGAAGTGGCATGCATGCCAGGGAGGTATCACTGCCTCTCTGCTCCACCTGGATTCTCTTCCAAAAGCATCCACTGTTCACATTGACAGAGTCAGAGAACTGGGCTATGAAGACATTTTTGATGTGGTCTAGTCATTCTCTTGTTCTCATATTACATATATCTGAAAATCACCTGGAACTTAAAGGGAAACATCCTAATTTCATCATAAAATTATTTTCTGTCTATTAGTTGTTTATCTGTAGCCCTCTTTCTTTCACAGCATGCTCAAACCTATCACTGTCATTTACTTCTCCAACAGACTTAAGTGTTCATTTTCAGCGTTCTAATATTTGTGCAAAACATCTGCCCTTTTCTTTATGAATAGGTCATTAATGTTTACAAAAAACAAATGGAAAAGACTTCTTTCCAAGGGCCAAATCTGCCTACTTTCTCATTTCTGAGGTGCAAGACTATGAGTAGTCTGTTGTGGAAAACGGCTTAAACAGGCTTTGCAAATGAACTGGAGTAAAATTGTCCCCTATTTGTTGATAGGGATGGAGGAACAACACAAATTTGCAATTTTAAAAATTGAAAGGGATGTGTGAATATTTTTATGGCCAGGGCAGCTTCCAGAGGGAAATTGGAGCCAAAGAGGAATTTTCAAACATAATATAACTAAATCAAGGAAACAAAAAAGTTCCTTTTCACTTACACAGAAGCCTTGTTGAAAGAGAAATACTTGTGGGACATGAGGAATGAAAAATGTCAGCATGCAACTGCCCAAGCTTGCCCGATTTGTAGCTCCCACCTCATGGCAATTGCTAAGAGTGTTGTAAAAGAGCTTCTTTGTCTCTGGAGAAAGTATTGCTTTCAAAGACAAGAAAAATCCACAAGCAACCTCTCACTTTGACACACAGGTCATGACATTAAAAGAATAATGTGAGGAATCACAAACCACCGGTTTCAGTTAGGAAAGCAAATGGCATAGTAGGAGGGAAGGAGCGCTATTTAAGTTATGATCTGCTAACACTCTGTTTACATATATCTAGTTCCTTCCTAAAAACAACAGGCACCTAGTAAAGTCCTGCAGAATGACCCAAAAGAGACAAAACTCACTTTAGCTGGGTCAAATGTGTCAACAGTTTGCAAAGCGGGAGGCTGTAACAGAATAACGTTTAAAAAGAGAGGATTATTTTTATTTTGCCATTCCCACTAAGGTTTGTAAAAGCAACGTTTTACTGCAGAAGGGAGATGCCAGCATCATAAGGCAGTGCTGCGGCGATCCAGACACTGGAATGAGCACATTTCCTGGCGGGTGCTTTGGTAAGATGGAGATCGTGGAGTGAAGCCTCCAAGGAGAAGGGGAAGAGGGGCATGGTGGCACAGTGCCAGCAGGGCTGGCACATGGTCCCTCCTCTGACGCGGGAGGAGTTGACAGGTTTATGAATTTCAGCATTTTGCCAGAATCAACCTCAGCAACTGGTTTTGCTGGAAATGCTTTGAAAAGCTCTACTCCGGCAAGCTGAAACAATGCGACATTTCCTTACACGGAGCCAAGAGGTGGCAAGCCTTTCTCCATAGGCACACTTTTTAACAAAATGTTGTGATCACAGTCCCTTTCCTCTGCTGACGCTGGAGGTGGCAGCAATAACATTGGGATCATTCCTTCTCTGCTCAGTTTGGAAACTGGGATGTGAAGAAGAGGAGGGGCCCTTCATTTAGCAGTGCTCTCTCTGCAAACCAGAGGTGAATTTGTAAGGACTTTGGGAATCGTTTTTTTTCTGAAGTCCTTGAAAGTCTGAAATTTGAGATTATGGACCATCTCTATACTAATGAGCAAATGTACAGGTGTAGTTCTAGAGTAGTGTATAAATACATTCCTAAATGCATTTCTAACTGGAACTCCCCTATCTGGACTGCAGTGGATTTGGAAAATCTGCTTGCTTGCCTGAGTAACCACAAGAATATAAAGCAAGAAGATATCTTTGTAGTACCAGGCATTGGGGTATTTCCAGAGCAGAAACCCCCAAATGCAGTCAGGCTATGAGGTTTTAGTAAACTCTCAAGTTCTGACAAGAAAATCAGAAAGGATGGTGTTGGCTGAAAATTTGCCAGAGGGAATAGTTGAAAAGCAGCCCTTCTGAGATATTTTTGGAGTAGAAGTAACATCTGACACTGAAAAATCTGAATGCTTTTATTATTATTATTACTAATATTGTTGTTGTTGTTGTTTTGATTTGTAAGATTGAAATTCCCCTCTTGGCAGGCAGCTTGAAAATGGCCATGATAACTTGCTCTTAGTCCTGTGCCCTTTGAGAGGCACAGTCTGAAGATTCTGTTCAGCAAACTCATCAGATGCAGCTGGAGCTCCCAGAGGTACCTTCACCCTATGGATATTTTTCAGTCTGAGCTGAGTTTCCCAGTGGTGGAACTGAACTACATGGGAAAAGAATGTGCCACTGTTCTTGACATCCACTATAAAATTACTTGTAATGCAGACAGGCCACCTTTTCCAAGCAGTCTACAAGGTCTCTGGACACTACAAATTTATGGTAAAAGGAGACGATTTGGTTAATCATTGGTTAACTGACTGCCTAATTTGTGTGGCTGCTTTGACTGGAAATTAAATTCTCTGATTGAGAAACAGACACAGACAGAGGTTTGGTAAATAGATATATTTGAAGGACTGTGCTCATGGAATCCAGATTTCACGCCAAAATAGGTATCTTTGCATTCCTGGAAGTACTGTAGGAGAGAAGTCAGGAAGCCATAGATTAATGAATCTGATCTCTGTGGTAGAAAGGATCTTTCCAAAGTTAATAAGGGATGAGATCACAAAACATCTGGAGAATATTTTGTTTCTTTGTGTTTTAAAAGAAAAAGAAGGGGAAAGAAAGAGGAACTTTGTCACCACTGCATCAGAAAAGGAAAAGACTGAAAAGTTTGGTGTCAATGTTTAGGGTAATTACAGGAAAGAACTCAAAAGTGAAATAGAATAATATTCCATTTGGCTTCCTAAAAGTAGTACAAAACTCACATCACAGAAATTTGGGCATCTCAAGAGAAGAGGCAGAAGTAAGCAATAACCACAACAGTATCCAAGTATATAACAGAAAGCACCAAAATTCTGAGAATGGAGGGGAGTTTCCATCTTTGAACCACAGTAAATAAGTTGGCCCCCTGAAGCTGCTCTTTGTGAAGTATCTTCTCATCCACTGGCACAGTCTTTCACACACAGCTCAGATGTTGTGGCAAACAGACAAAAGGAAAATATAACTTCTTACTATAAATTTCCAGTGAGTAAGAGAAGAAGCAGTCAAAGCTTTCTTACTAACCTTATAAAAGAGACAAGCCCATCTCACTTTTATTGTGCTGTATTTCTAAGGAAAGCCAGATGGTAGCATGCAGCAGATTCTCATCCCTCCTCAAGGTAAATTCTTAAACAGAAACGCAAGGATGATTTTAAAGAGCTAAAGTGAGTTGCAGCTGGAAACCACCAACTCCTTTTTAATGTATCCAACTAAGAGTCAATTTATTTTCTTAATGAGTGCAGCAGTATGTTGTGGCCTGGCCATCCACACCTGACTTCTCTTCTCTGAGCTGTTCACTGCTCATCTTCAAATCTTCAGGTAATTCTCATCGCCTCACAGCATTTCTGGTTTTCCACACCTATTTTAGTGTAGGAAGACCAAATGAGTTTGGAGGTAAGTGGAGCTGGTTTCCTTTCCCCCTGTAGTGATTGGAGGCAGAGAGACTTTTCATATTGGATCCACTTGAGTTTTTCCAATCTGCTCCATTTATAATAATTATCAGAAACTGAAAGTAGCATCTTGCAGAAGGGAGACTTAATGGAGACTTTGATTTAAAGTTTATTTCACTTCTTGTGCAAGGAAAGAATTCACTTTCATTATGTTAACTCCAGGCAGTCTTATACTTCACCCACATGTCTCCACTGCCACTGGGTATTTATTGTGACCCACTGGGAGCTTGTCGCCATCACAGATGTAGTCAGGGCTGTAGGTGCTTTAGAGGCCAGTCTCCCAATGGTTCCCATTTTCTGTGCTTTTGTTCTCACTGCTGTGCAATCTGGATGACCCAGGCTCCTTTCGGATGAAACTGAATCCTATTCATCCTGTAAATGGGATGCAACTGAATCCTATAAATCAGTGAGAAAAAAAAAAAAAAAAAAAAAGAAAATCAAAGAGAGGTTAGCACTCAGGGCTAGGAAGCACAGCAGCTGAGCTGCAGCACATGGTTAACTGCCGCCAAAGGGGCTGCTCACATCCGGCAAAGTGATGGGGCAGTAACCCTGACTCATAATGTCCAAAATCACCCCAGCGTAATTCCCACCGTTTTCTTGTCAGCACCCATAATTCAGCTGTGCTTGTAAATTCAAATAAACGATCTATGTCAACATAAACTGAATATCAGAATCTTTCAGCTGGCCAAAAGAAGTGGTGTTTGCTGGGGGTAGGGATGCAACATTATTTATTTCCAGTCTTAGTATGTTCCTTCTGAAGTTGCACCACTGTATCCAGTTCTATTTTCTGAAAACAGAAAACAATGAGAAAAAACTTGCAAGAACACCGCCAACTTCCATCTGTGAACAATTTGATACTTGCTTTTGGCGAATTTCTAAGCATTCCAGTTTTAAACAGACTTTGCACCAGGATTCTCAACAGCAATGTTGCACTGTTGAAATAGTCACAGCACCAAACAGAACAAACACACTTGGGCTAAGCAGTGCTTTTTTAACATTTGAATGGCTGTACTCTTCCCTGTATTCCTGCTCTGAAGGTTTTGGGGAATATGACACTCAACAAAACAGACATGAAAAAATAAAATAAAATAAAATAAAATAAAATAAAATAAAATAAAATAAAATAAAGAACGTTTATTGTTTTGAATTAGTCAGTAGTCAGAAAAAAGAAATCCACCCCAATATGAGCTACAGAAAGACACATCAGCTATGCACAGCTGCATCGTGACAACCTCCTACGGGTCAGAATTCAGTCTACTGTGATAGAAATAACAATAAAAAATATTATTTTCATCTGCTGTTTGCTTTCTAATTTATTCTTTTGAAACAGTTTTATGTATGATGCAACAGTCCTTTTAATAGCTCTGTGTGGGTCTTCATTAATTTCAAAGCACTGAATTTCTTTCTAGCTGCAAAAGAACACATAATTTCTATACACAAATCAAAGGTAAGTTGTTCTGAGGAGGAGCTGAGGTTAGAGAAACGTCTTGAAGAAACCCTGTCTCCTAGCCCTGCGCTCTTCCAAGACTGGAGGTGTTGAATTATTTCCCTTGTCTAATTAAGAACAAAAACAAACAAACAACTTGTTCTAGCATCCAAGCAATCAACTTTTTTCAACACAGATACAGATCTTATTCAAAGGGAAAACATTTTAGAAGCAAGAGTGCACCAGCTCTCATATTCATATGAGATATTCATCTCATCAGATGAATATCAGATATTCATACCTCAAGGAAGCTTTAAGTCTGCCTCCAGCCTGCTAACAAAGCTGTTCCCAGTTACACTCTGTACTGCTACAGTGACTGTCAGAGAAACAATCTTGTCGATTTGTACAAAAATGAACACGATGGTTTATTTTAATCCCACAGCCATCCAAATTTATTTGAAGAGTAACATGATTAGGAGGAGGATACATTGCAATGTGAGTTGGAAAAGGACTGAAACTCCAGAAGCATGTACCATAAATCAAGCATTTAATGATTTAAATCACAAACTTTAAGCAGCTGCCTCTGGGAAATGTCAGTACAACAGGCTGTGCCATGCAGCCTGATGAAAATTAATTCAGTAAGCAAACAGTGTTATCTCATGGACTTTATGGGAATCAGAAAAGCAAGGTGTTGAACTTTGGAATGGATTTTTATGTTCTTATGGTAAGAATGCTTCCTACAGACCCCACTTATTTTATTTAACAAACAGAATACAATCACCTGTGGCAGAAGGTGATTGGGATTTTTTCTAACCGCAGTGATCAAGCTGTGCCTTTCAACCACTGTCTTTTATTTGTGTGAAAGGACCTGACAGTGGAGGTACTATTCACCTATGCAACACCTAACATTGCTCAGTGGAACTTCAGACCATTTTATGCAAGTAAGCTGAAAAGTAATCCTTTTGAAATTCTCCTTCTTGTGCTATAGAAGTGGAGGTGGTACAAACCCTTGCAAACTGGTACTGTCAGCTCAGGTCACCCCTGCCCTACCCCTGTGCTGCTCCCTCCATGTGCCAGCACAAAGATTGAATTGGCCACATGAGGTACATCATGTCAACAATCTCCATTGCAAACATTATTTTTCATTTTTCAGCTTAGTGCTAACCTGAGTCAGCCTCCTTCGGGGATAAAGCAGGAAGGAGTTGGTGGGGCTTATAGGTATTTTAGCAACATGACTAAGTTACACTGACCTAGCATGACCACGATACTACAAACTTAAGCTTCAAAGTAGAGTGATACAACAGAAACAGAAACTCATATTTAGCTCTATGCATTTACATGGTGTAACACACATAAATACAACAAAGAAACAAAACAAAATCTTAAAAAACAGCAGGAAATGAGTAAGCATGAGCTGTGCTTCTCTTATCTCTCTCAAGCATAATTAAGCATCAGCGAACTCCTGCTGCATAAGGATGAGGTACTGTTACAAAACAGAAGAGGAATTCATTGCAGATTTGATTTCATACAAGGCAATCTGCTCTCCTACACAAAATGGTATCACGAGATTCGGGCACCAGTTAAATCTTCCTGAAATTCCCCTTAAATCCTATCACACTGAAAAATAGAAGATGAGAGGCAAGGTAAGGAAGGGGAAGAGGGCAGGGATGAGACACTGGAAAGCAGGTATATTGTGATTTTCTGTATTTATCACGCATTGGATATTTGAGAAACCACAGAACTCTTATCAGAAAATATTTATCTGATAATCCACTTTATTTTACTTGGATAATTGGTTAGTTGAATCCCTAAACAAAATAAGACATGATGTTATTATTCCCAGTAATTTGTGATTAAACAACTACCAAGTTTGTTTTCCAATGAATTTGCATATTTGTCCTGAGAATAAATTTTATCTTAAATCCCCTGAAATCAAAGGAGACAATAATAAAAAAAGAGTGTTTGGTTAAAAAGGGTGTGATTATGCCCATTTGTCACAGCCTGTTTGGAGCCTGGAGGGAAGAATCAGGTTTTTAAGGGAGATGTTGGTAAGCCAGTCTGCCTGCGGTCAGCTGGAATGCAGCTATTTGTACACTGCTTCTATTAAAACCTTCCTAAATAATGAACTATTGTTTCTTTAGGAACATGTATATATGTTAGGATATGACAGCAAATACTCCAAATGTGAGAAATAAGGGCAGGGCTTGTCCACCTGCATTCCAAGCTACATTTGGGACTCAGAAACATGTGGGTTGGCGCTGACTTCCATACCAACAGAGGAAGGTGGTGCTGTGGGCAGTGCATGAGGCAGTGCCTAGAAAATTTCTCTCTTGACTGAAAACAGTCTGGGTCACTTTAAACACATTTCTTAACCACATTATGCTTTTTTTTTTTTTTTCTTTTCTTTTTAAGGGCAGAGGGTAGGAGGGAAAACTAGGTAAAACTTATATATTGAAAAAGGTGGGATTTGTCAGAGGAATCATTGCAAAGTGCCCTTTATACTCAAGTAATTGTGCTTTCTACAGCTGTAAATATACAGAATATAACAGTGTAGGGTAAAGTAGAGTAGAGTAGAACAGAACAGATCAGTTGGATGGGACCTACAATGGTCGAGTCCAACTGCCTGACAGCTTCACTGCATCCAAATAATCTATAGAAATGGACCTAGAATTGGGACCTGGGGAACAACACTGATGATCATCTACCAGCCATATGTACCTCAAGTAATAAATGAATCAAGTCACTTATAATTATTACATTTTAAGAATATTCCATTCTCAACTGTATTTGTTGTGAATGATAAAAGCTTTATGGTTTAAAGCAGATTAAATTAATACTACCATTAAAATAATAGTGGAGTGACTTTCCGTCTAGCAAGTTCCTTTCTTCGTTCCTTTCTCCAATCAACAGTGCACATGGTATTTCTCATGCACACACCTGATTGTAAGCATTTTATGTAACTGTTTTCTGCGCATGGAATGAGCTGAACATTATAAAAGTTCCAAAGTCAACATAGAAAGCAATCTGCAATTTAGAAAGCCTTGTTCCAATAGAGATTTATTTTTCTCTCCAAAGCTCTAAAGAAGAAAAAGGTTGTAGCTATTATCATTTACATTAATAAAACTGTTACATCTTATGTATTATTATACAACAATAACATAAGCTAATTTATGTCAAGCAAAAAAAAAAAAAAAAAAGTTAGAGGTTAAATTACAGCCAGTAAAGCTTCCTAAAATGTCCATAAGGGCAATAGAAAAAGTTTTAGTGAGCATTAATCATAAAAGCTTAGAGTCTACATTTGTATGATTCACTGCCATGGCCAAGCTAGTAAAACAAAGTGCCTTTCTCCATTTTCTTGTTTATCTGAGATGTATGCTTCAGGAACGTTTAAAGAAAAATTGGAACATCTTTGTATTTGCCTGGATACATATGTACGTATGTACATACGAAGGCACATGTGCCTTCAAAAATCAACCAGAAGCAATAGAAGCAATAGTACTGTTGTTATCATTGTCTTATACAATTCCATGTTTTGATTGCAATCTTGTCAAACTTAAACCATTTGTTAATGTAATTTTTCTGTAGCAGTGATCTGATGAAGCCCAGGCTGAGTTGCTTTGGCAAAATTTCTGCAAAAAATCTCATTGCTTTTTCTGAGCTTGAGGTTGAGGATACAGACTTATACAAACCACAGTCTGCATGGGCTGCATTTTCATGGCTAGGTGAAGCCAAAGCATCCAGCAGACACGTGATAGATAGTAGGGCAGATCGTAGAAACTCAGTCAAACCCTCTTACAAAAAGGAGGAGCTGCAAGAATTGTGATATCTTCAAATACTGAAGATGACAATGAAAAGAGGGGATTCTTTCTCCACACCTGCCGCACACAGATGGGAATCACACACTGAAGATTAAGTTAAATACTAGAAAAAATACTTTAATTGTAGCAATGATAAAGGCATGGAGTAGGTTCTTCTGAGAAGCTGTGAAGTCCCGTCTCCTGAAGGATTATAGGAAAAATGACTCAGAATTGACTGGGTCTGCCCAGAGGAGAATTATGAACTAGGGGATCTCCCATGGTCCTTTCCAGATCTATTGTCCCGTCCTAAATTAATCTTGATAGAGGTTTCTGATGAGTCTGGTAAGGATGTCTCTCTGGCATGACTGAATTTAGCCTCATGGCTTCTTTCATCTAACTTGTCCTTCTTGGCACTGGGAAAACTTACTGAAAGTTGTCAGAAGTGCAAAGATACCAAAGTACTCTTTTCATCTTCAGTTACAGCTGTCAAATATTACAGCTGCAAGGTTACTATTAACAGATTAGAATCAGCAGCATTCTGTCTGAATGTTAGCTGCACTTGAAGATAGGAAATGAGATCAGGACCTCAACGCATGAGATGCAGCACACAGATATAAAGGGAAGCGAAATTCTTCATGAGAACTTTACTGTCTAATTACGGAAAAATGAAGAAAGAATAAACATCTTCAGCAGGGTCACTTGGTTAATGTGTGGCGGATGAGTAAGCCTAAGCTGTCATGTAAAGAGATACAAAGGGTATTTAACAGCAGCTGGAGCGATGATGACTCATGTTACTACCAAAGCTGTCAGGGAGAGAAAAGCTTTTCTTATGCCTACCCTGAAGATCGTCTGTAAGATTTTTGTTGCTGCGGCTGCTAAAGACTTCTGAGTTTCCTCCTCTTAATACCTGAAGTGTAGGTCTTGTCCTTTCTGAAAGGAAAATATGGCAATCAGGGAAACTGAATTCCAGGATCACAGTGGTGTGCAGAGAGGGCAGGCAGCAGGGATTGTTTGATAGGATAGATTACATTTGTAAAATGTATAGATGAGTGTGTTCTCTGTTTTTAGCATTCCCATGAAGTCTCAATGAAAGGAGAAAGGAGAAAGAGCCCTGAGATTATGTTCCAAAGGTACGGTCATCTCTACTTCAGTCATTTCCTTTCACCTCTTAGCTTGAATACATCAGCACATGCATTACAAAATGAGAAGAAATGCTGAACTTTTAGTAAATTTGTTTTTATTGTTATTTTTTGAAAACAATGAATTGTTTAGTTACAATATAGGCAGTGAGGCAATGGAACAGATTGCCCAGAGATGTAGTGGAAACCCCATCCCCAGAGATATTCAAGGTCAGACAGGATGGGTCTCTGAGCAACCTGATTTAGCTGTAGGTAACCCTGTTTGTTGATGGAGGAGTGGGACTAGATCTCTTCCAACTCAAATGATTCTATGATTCTAAGTGCAGAGCAAAAATTATCCTTAATGCTCTGCACAGAGAAGAGGAAACAGAATTTAGATCTGTCAAACTGATAATACTGTCTTTAGCTCCATTGCTCATGAAATGCAGTTCTCAGAAGCTGAGAGCCAAAAACTGCCCACAGGCACAAATCCCTCTCTTCAAGATGTGTTGCAATATGCTCGAGTCAGAGCTACCACTGCAAGGAACAGAAAGAAGGCCTGTGTTTCTCACTTGGACTGGTCCTTCCAGCAGCATAGGGGAAAATCTTAGTCTCTCAGGTTACCTGAATGACCTTTAAATTAATACAGGTAGATCTGTGGCCTTATGAGGTTTTTATTGACCATACATCATCTTTACAGAAGTGATGCATGTTCTGAATTACACCAGCTCTCAGGCAGTACTTTTGGCCATGCCTTCACCAGAATTTCTTTCAGTGACAATGATGGCTTCATCAGGCCTTCCCTTTCACCTTGCTATTCAATTCCCTCCCAGAGCTGGGCTGCTCATCCTTCTTCCCATTGCTCCATCAACACAACCCATCAAAACATTTATTTGACTGTTCAGTGAACCAGGTTCAGGAACTGATCAGAGTTGAAAAACAAAAAAAAAACCCCAAAACCTGCTGGCTTATTATTCTCCAGAACAATTCCCCAGCTAGTTCATAGAGAAGTGCATAAACTTAACACAAGAACATCTGTACTGGATCTGAGTTCAGGTCCATTTGCTCTCTGTCCTGCCCCCAGCAGCAGCGCAGAAGAGCAGATGTTATCCGAGGAAGGATGTAAGGACAGTGCAAGCACACAGAAACTCATCCCAGGAATGCATTCCCAGCCTCCTGTGACTTGTGACTCAGGGATATCTTGAGTCAAAGTCAGTTCTTTTTAATTTAACAATCCTAGCTGGATTTTTCCTTTTCCACAGAAAATTTTGCAACTCCACAATGCAATGTGCCACAACCCAATTATGCACTGTGTAGTCAATGAAGTACCTCTTTTGGTTTGTTTTGGAAGTAGTACCCCATAGTTTAATTTCACATCCTTTGGTTTTCATAGCAGAGGAAAAGAGACATTTGCCCCTTTCACCTTCTTGTTACACTGCCTATTTCATAAATCACTGTTGTATCTCCCTGATCCAGCTCTTTTCCAACATAATGGGATCTTAAAACATCCTTATGGGAGCTGCTCCATCTCAAGAGTCCAGCAGAGACAGCCATGCAGGTATCAGCATGCGCAGCTGGAGATCCTAGTTGCTAACACTGGCCCTGCTGAGGAAAGAAACCCTCATGAAATTAAACCTCTTGTTACATAAGAGATGTGTGTCTGGATAGGCAGCCTTGTCTGCTGAACCTGGCAGACCTTTAATTCTCCATTCTCCCTCCTACTTCCTCTACCACTGCTTGCCAATGTCTTAAGCAGCTCTCCAGTTTTGTAAGTAAATAAAGAAGCCAAATGAATAATTTAATGCATCTCCTTTCCTTCTCCCATTGCTCAATCCCAAACTGTCTTCTCTTTTCCCATTTTGTATCTAAGCATATTTTTTCTTTCCCCCCTGCTCTACTGCAAATATTTTTTGAAGATTCTGTTACAGTTGGTTGAAACATTTACTGAAATTCATGTTCACTGTTTCTTTTTGCTACTCTAAATATGAAAGCCTTTTTACCTTCTTTTGGCTTGTTTTCAGTAGGATCTACCAGTGCTTTTCATGTCTCGACTGTTCATATTTCCCAAAAGCCTCAAAGCAACTCTTTATATCCCTATCTAACTAACTTGCCCTTTGTCACTCTTTCCTTCTTCTTACAACAGAACTTAGTTTTCTGGCTCTTGCCAAATACGCTTTTTAGAAATATCTTCCCGTCTCTCATCTTACAGAGTCCCAATCAAAAGCCTGCTTCTCATTATGTGCTATCTTAAACACATCTTCCCAGTGCTGAGATGTTTGTGCTGTCTCCAGACCTTCCCCAGTCAAACTCCCAAGCCCAGGAGATAGCTAAGACATGTGATGCCTTCTTTTTCATGGAATCATAAGATCATAGAATCAGTAAGGTTGGAAAGATCTCTAAGTCCAATCATTAACTCATCCCCCTCATGCCCACTGAACCATGTCCCTCAGTGCCACATCTACACGTTTCTTGAGCATCTCCAGGGATGGTGACTCCATTACTTACCTGGGCAGCCTTGCCAATAAGCTGAATCATTTCCGAAGATCCAAAGCACAAAAGCCACAGGCTGAATTCAGAAGTTCAAAAATGGTACCATTTCAGAACAGTCATCCTACATGAGCACCAGACTGGGAACCACCACACACACGGCTATGCATCAGGAACAGGCATCCACATGCAGGATCACACAGCTGTGTACATGTGGGGTTGGGAAAGTGATTCTGTCATCCTATGGAAATGCTTTCAGTATGGCTCTTCTGGGTGCACAGCATCACCAAAGTTGTCAAGTCTGACAAGGATTGATTTTAAGTGTATGTACTCTTCCTAGAGTAACGCAGAGTTTTTCTTAAAATGACACTTCATATCCTCCTAAAGGGATCCTTGCATTATTGAGTCTGGAAGCTGGAGAAAAGAGGATGAAAATCTCCTCTAAATGTTTCTCTGAACAGCTTTAAGCAATACATAGACAACCAATGGATTTCTGCATAGAAATTTACAGCTTCATGCATCCCCATTCTTAAAAGAGGAAAGCAGAGAGTAGAGAAGAATGCAGAGTTAAAAAAGAAAATAAGCTTATGCATTCATATTTTTGGGGAAAAAAAAATCTCTTTTTTGCAAGCTCTGTTTTGGCACAGTTTGTGGCAATAATCACATCTTGTGCAATTCTAGGTTTTATCACTGTGCACTGGGAGAGAGACTGAGAGACTGAGCTTTACCTTTCGCCTCTTCAAAGGGGCTATGACTGCATCTTGCTTGTAGGACAGTTCCTTACACAGATTGCCTTTTTCATTATCCAAGGAGCACACATTGAAATTACTTCGTGCTTCCAATCCAAACTGCAGGACAGTGCAGCACCAGCATAGAGCCAGAGGAGCCCCACATCAGCTTCCTTCCCTGGAAAGGACATCACTGAATCTTGCCCCATCTTCCCCTCCAACATTGCCCACCAGCTCCCATCTTCACTCTTAATTTATTGTGAAGAATGGGACCAGTGCTCAATTTCTGCACAGAAACAGAAGGATATGGCTACTTCAAGTAGTTCAGATTCTTATGTCAGATATGTCCTGCCTTGTTTCCTCTGAGGGTATATAAATCCCACAGCCACCTGATCCACCCTGCAATCCTTTTGTTGCCTTTGACTTCCATTAAATGGTAAACAATAGGGCAGCCAACATATTTACACTGCTTATTTCTATAGACTCAGATGCTGCCCTTCTCCTCCACTGTCCCCAGGAAACCAATGCACAAGCACAGCAAGCTGAGCACTGAAAAATGTGAAACTCAAATTAGCAGTCGTACAAACTGGGCTGCTTTCAGCTCCTTTCAAAGCTCTTTAGTTCTTGTCTAAAAGCTTCTCTTGCCTTTGTCTTGTGCTGTCTTTAAAAGCCAAATGGACAAAAAAGATTAACTTGCTTCTGGCTGCATTGGGTAGAAGTAGATTAACACAGCTGGACCTAACCCTGGGGAGTCCAGCCTGGAAATGTATGTTAGCACAACCCCAGCAATGTATAAGCAAGAGTCATTTGTGTTGATCTTTTTCAGCATGATCAGTTTGTGATTAACTCCTTTGTGCCAAGGCTGAGCTCCGTGGGATGCTGATGCAGGGAGGATGCTGATGGAAAAGCTCCCGTGGTGTCAGCCACACCAAGGCTCTCACGAGAACTTTTGTTTCCTCTCTGTCTTCTTTGAGATCGTTTTGTTTCCACCTATAACAGTTACCACAAAACTAGTCAGTGCAGTGGCAGTCCTCAAAACCAGGAACAAGGGGAGAAAGAAGGGATTTCTTACTATGAAGGTTTAGCACAATTGGCTTGGAGAAGTGTAAGAGGTGGGCAACATCCAGCATGCATGCACAAATCCAAGTGATATGCAATTAAACCCCAGTAAATGCAAAAGAAATGTTTCTGAGTCACTAGTAGGCTGTTTTCCTGCTTAGTCATTTGTCTTCAGGGCTGGAGATTTGTTTCCTCAGCACAAGCTCATAAATCTAAAGTGACCATGAGAAAATAGTAAAAAAATAAGACAGAACAGTGTCTGCTTTGTCAGGGAGCTATGAAATACAATGTGGAAGAGAGTAGAATTGTGAATGGTTCCAGGAGGATCCAGATTTAGCAGATTGTCTTTAACAACCAGATTGTGACCTTCTTACATCTTAATAAAGAAAAGTAGAGTAGATACTGCAGCACTCACATTTTCCACTCTGAAGTGCCGCTGGAGGACCTGCAGCAAAGAGTAGATGAGCTGAAATCAAGGAATAAATGCACAGATAGTCCAGGGTTCAAATATGAGTTCCAACCAATTTCTTATTAAGGTGCTTTTTACAGTTGGGCTTGGCTATTTTCTTTTTACGTGGCATTAGTCCAGGACATTTTTACACTTAGGAGTTTTGAAATCAGCCCCTAGGCAGCATGAAATATTTCTATGCAGCATAACTCTTCAGAGACAGTAAATCAGACCTGTGGAGATGTGTACCCATAAATTTTAAAGAATAAATGTTACTTCTGTCATTCCTACCTCCCTTGTCTAATGACACTTCTTCCTTGTTTCCAACACATCTCCTTCTGTATCAAGGTAAATGGATTAAACAAACGCTGCTGACTTAGCAGTAAATATGTGAGAAGGAAAGACTGTACTCTGGAATGGGGAAAAACATCATTCATTTTGCAGGCTCAGTGCCAACAGCACTACCTTGCAGCTTCATTTATCTGATATTCTGAGAGCTGTTCTTAGATAACCAAGGATAATTTAAGCAATTTTCAACATTTTTCAGCAGACAAGCCAGAGGCATGACTTCATTTTCAATAATAGGTAAATGAGATTCAAATGAGATTTATTTATGTATCTATCTATCTATTTATTTATTTATTTATCTATTAACCAGTGAGCGTGATTAATTTCATGGAGCAAATTAGCAGGAAAAGCGGTGGCTCTTCCAGCTTAAAGAGTTGAGTACAGTCTGATGTCTGAAACACAGATTTAGGAGTTACATACAATTTCTTTGAAACCCTATCTCTTGCAGAATGGAAACCAGATTATGTGATCCTAGAATTTAGGTGTAATTGTGTATGCATGACTTTTGTTTTTATTTTTCAAACTTTGCTGGCTGGAACTTGTTCTACTGCTGTCCTATCTTTCATTCTGTGAAATAAGGCATTTTAAATGACTTCAGCTATCTATGGTCTGGCAATTTAATCAAGCCCTCGGGGTCTAAAAGGTGTTCAGAAAAGCTCACATCTCCCTGAACCTCAAACCAAGCAGAAGCATGTCAGCTGTGTTCCTCACTCAAAGATGATGGTTTCTTCTGCTGTGCCCACAAGCTGTGAAGAGTTGTCTCCAGCACAATTCACGTTTTGCTGCTGTAATAATTCTACTGTGAAAATAAGCTGAGCCACGAGTTTGTACCTCTTAGCTCTGGGAACTTACATGGTTAGGTTTTTTGGTACTATTTAGGTCATTTGGATGTAGCTTGCACACAGAGCAGTTATTCTGTCTGGGCTATTCTCCTTAAATCCATAACGTCACAAAGACAGCCACCAGGACATAGGAATGCTCAGAGCTTTTGCTGTAAGAATGAGCCCTAGGAAAATGAGCAATCCACAAAGAAGAAACTATTTATATTTGCATTGCACATTCCCACGCATGCAGAAAACAACTTCTTTCAGTTGACTACTCTTGAACTACAGCATCAGCTTGTTATTTTCAGTGTGAAGCAGAGCACAATAATTCATAAAATACACTAATGAATATGTACACGTTCACTTAAAAGTATTTCAAAGAGTACTTATAAAGATGTTCAAAAGCTGATTTTGTCTTTGATACAAGAGCTTGAGTTGGTTTAGTTGTCTGGGGCTGGAGAAATAGCCTATTAGTCGCTCACAGCTCTCTTCTCATTTTAAATCAAACCTCCAGCATTTCACTGGCAGCACTTGAAAACATTATTGTTTCAGTGGAAATGTCACATACCTAATGGTTCTATGGGAAGAAGCAATGGCTGATTTAGTTGAAAAAAAAAATGCATGAGCTAAAATTACGAAGGAATGAATGAGGACTCCCAGTCCAAAGGAATGCAGAGTTGGGTAGATGGTGTCAGATTTGCCTGTGTGGGTAGGGTTGCTCGCCTCTGTTACCGAGCAGTTCTTAAACCTGTTCCCATGCACGGTGGCTGCAGAGTCAGCTCAGCACCAGAGAAGTCATCGGGTACATGGTCCAGTCAGATGTAGATGGGAGTAGAGGCAAGGGAAGTTTAGATTTGATATAACAAAGAGGTTTTTTACAATAAAGATGGCGAGGCACTGGAACAGGTTGCCCAGAGGGGTGATGGATGCCCTATCCCTGGAGACACTGAACGACAGGCTGGACAGGGCTCTGAGCACCTTGATCTAACTGTAGGTATCTCTCTTCATTGCAGGGAATTGGACAAGATAGCCTTTCAGAGTCCCTTCCAACACAAATGATTCTATGATTCCAAGACCTGCCTGTCACACCACATCCCCTCAAAAAGAAGGAGAGCTAAGGAACTGCTTCTCTGCAAATGCTGAAATGAATAAATGTAAAGCATTTTCAGACATGCAGAGCAAAATCTGAAGCGTCTGAACACATGCAAAGGAGATGTGTGAGAGTCTCTGATCCCCATTCAGTGCGTGGAGCTTGATTCCAGCCCTGACATATTGATACGTCTGATACATCCTTACCCGGTGTGACGGCCTGCCGGACTCTCCTTTCAGAGACCGATTCATTCCTGCCTTTGGTGTAAAGGAGAAGACGTTGTTCCATTTGTCTGGTAGAGAATCTGGCTCCTCGAACTCCTCATCACTGTGAGTCTGGAGCAAAAAAGCGCGGATCACAGTTTTTAGATGTCAGCCAGCTGCGGCAGCCTTTTCATTTCTGTTTGTTTCTGTTTATCAATACCTTTCCTACCCCTTCTTGTTGTACTGAACAGGAAGAGGCAAAACTTGTCATTCTGGACTCGTCCCAATTACAGACCTCATTTAAATTTTCTCAAGTCTGCCCTCAGCTGAAGTTGTTAGAGAAAAATAGCACGGGCATAGGGCCCTCCAGTTTTTTTTTCTCTCAAATCTCAAGATGATTCCCTCATTTACCTAATTTGACCTCCCCTATAGACTTCCCAAAACAGAACATCTCAAATACTTGTTGGCACAAGTTTCCACATAGAAATCAATCTGTAAACCAGCAAGGACTGAGACAAAGACATTTTTCATGGCCAACATACAGTGGGACTCTCACAGACAGCTAAATTTGCTCATTTTAGAGACCGTCTTTTATTAACTGTGTATATATAGAAGCCTTTGTTTGCTGGGGAGCTTGGAGACCTTATTTAATTTATAGATCTCGTGTAGAACAATGGCAGCAGCTCAGGCTGTGAAATGCCACTTTGTTGCTTCTTGCCCTGTTGCCCAGTGTGTGAATGCTCATGATGGTGTCTATTTGGCTGGAGTGTGTCAGATGCAGAGCGGGCAGGAAGCTGAAGAAAGAAACTGGTGTCCTTCATTTCCAAGGCCTGGCTCATTACGCATTCGGTGCTGAATTTGCTGTGTATAAATGCAGCAGCAACCACTTACAGACATACCTGACTCGAACTTAGGGAGCAGTGAGCAGAGCTCAGATGTTCATCCATCTGGTTGATTTTTTCAAAAAATTGTTGCAGAAAAGCTCAGAAAGTCAGATTATGAATATGCAGTAAATGGCATGAGTGCAAACCTGCTTGTTGAGTTCATTTACACACTGCAACCTGCAGGATCAGTTGAAGTGCCGGGGTAAGCATCACATGGAGGGGGACTGGGATCAGATCGCTCAGGTAGGAGTGCTGATCTCTATATTAACTCACCTACAGTGCATGCTGTACTGAGTGCAGCATGAACACGTGCATTACTGCTGCAGGAACAGCAAGCAAAGCCCCATCTGTTAAGGGGAGACAGAGAGGAAACTGAAGCCCAGATATTCAGAGGTGCAATTGCAAGCACTTTTGGCAGCAATTAGGTGCTTCATCACTTGCACTCCTGGAAGTATTTCTGCAAGGAACGGTCATTGCCTCACTGCTGTGATGGCCACCCACTTTGGGCCTCTGAAAGTTCTCAGAGAAGCAGTGCGTTTACCAGGGTTCAAGCAAATGCTGAAGGCAAGCTGGAACTGAGCGGTGCTGGCTCTGCTCACTGCCATTCTGGCTGATTTGCCTTCGTGCTGATGGAGATAAAGCACAGCACACCGATACTCACAACACATGGACTAAAAGTGGAGTGAAACCTGAAATACACATCAGCGAATTAATCTAGCAAAAGCCACGAGAAGCCGAGTTGCTCATCAGCAAGGTTTGCAATGGTGTGACAAAACATTTCCGTGCAGCCAGTTAGGCTGGCTTTGCCCTCCTGAGTTTTGCCAAAAGCAAGCAGTAATCTGCCTGTGTGCTGGCCCCAAAGTGCCCCACAGCACAGCATCTGGAACTGCTCAGCGCTTCCAGGCTTATTTGAGTTCAACTCCAGTGCAGCATGAACCCTGCCTTCCTTGGAAGGTGCCTAGGCAGGGGACCTCCCCCCCCCATCCCAGCACATCCCCCTGCTTCAGGAAGTACATGTTCCTTGCAGGCCTGGAGGGAACATAGCAAGAATTGCTCAGGAAATGTTGGCCGCTGCTCTTTCAGTCCTCGTATCATTATGAATTGCCAAGCTACGGTTAAATGCCTGGGTCTGGGCAGGGTGTAACCCTCACCTTTGAAGTCCTGTGATGTAAAGACAGTGACTCCAGTTTTTGCCCCCACCAACAACTAGAACTGCCTTATTACCATTAGATCATAGATGTGCTTCTGATGTAGGGTAGCACAAAGAAATTCCCAAATGCTGCTTTCCTGTCCCTCAGTCTATTGTTATTAGTGAGAATCACAAAGACCTAGAATCTCCAGTGGAGATCTTCTTCAACCCAGAAATCCCTCATGTAAAGGAGTTCCCAGCCCTCTTATAAGATCTGGTTCTGCAGAATAAAGGGGCTGAATCTCCCTATTCTCAATTTTTGCTGCCTTTCTGCACTTACATCCTTCAGAGCTGCCCTGCAGAGCTGGGCTGGGCTATTTAACTCAGGTTAACCTTCAAAAGTCTTGCTGCAATCGCTGCTGCTATTACAATGGAGTATTTCAGGGAGTCACACAGACAGTAAAAGAGGGGATAGTCAAGGCTTAAAAGGCAGCCAGAACTTCCAGAGAAGTTGTCCAGCACATTTATAGGTCTTCTACACAGTAGATTTTAGTAAACAGGTTAGATTTTGGGATCAAGTGATTTGTTCCAGTTCTGCTGTGGTATACCTACAATTTGTGAGCATTATTTCTGCAGACATTTTTAACAGTACATGTTTAAATTGGTTTTAACTGTTCAGTACTAAAGTGACCTCGACAGGCTAGAGAGGTGGGCCTGAGTGAACCTGATGAGGTTCAACACGGCAAAGTGCAAAGTTTTGCACTTGGGCCGGAGGAATCCCAGGCATCCATACAGACTGCAAGGATATCTTTAGTAGATAATAAACTGCAACTACGTCTGTTCCTGGTGCATCACTCAACACGTTTACTTACATTTCACACTAATAGTGGTATTTTCTGCATATTATTTTGCAGCAAAGTAAATGAAGGAACAATTTATATAGACTGCCTATACCATCTTTTACTGTTTGATAGTTAAATTAAATGTTGCAATTCTGTCTGCTGCTGTGGGAAGTATTTTATATCTGTTAGTATTTTTTTCTTAAGTCATCATCTGCTTACAAACCCTAGCTGCACCAGCTCATCACTTGGAGACTAATAGAAAAGAAAGAAGATATTTTAGGCACTGTTGAGAATAAACACAACGTGGGGGAGTTCCTTTCAATATATCTTCATTTCTCATAAGCTATGCACAGCCATGACAGGAAATAAATGTAAAGGCATCTCAGGAAGTTATTTAATCTAACTTCCTGCTCCAGGGCTGAATTTGAACTGAGAATTTATAAGAAATAATGGAATATAACCTACTGCATTACTTTCTTTCTGAGTCACCTAAATTTCCTGTCTCTGAAGGATTCCAAAGCTTTGTTAAATACAAACTTAATGTTATAAAAGCTTTTTTATTTCTTCATAGAGAACCTAAAATTGTGCTTTTCCATCTATTGAAGAGATTGTTTGATACTGAAAGCCTCCTTGTATAACTAGTACTCCATTTAGATTGTAAAAGAATACAGGTCTTATATAGTGACTTAACCATTAGTGACACCATCATGTCCTTAAAAGGACAGAGATGTTTCTTTATTAGAAGGCTTGGTGTGAGGAACTCCATCTCATGTTGCTGAATTATCATGTCAAATACTTCTATCCATACAATTGAAAAGAGTTGTTTCACACCTTTTCTGTGTTACTGTGCTGATATGAAGAAATGGAAGGGAAATCTATGCAGAAATACGAATATCTTCTAATGTAAGATAGTAAAAGACATTGGCATTCATTTGCAAGGAGTAACCTGGATTGCATCTGTGAGAATAAACCCTATTCACTTATTAAAATGCATAGAGATTACCTTCCTTTAAAGAACTGGGAATGTAGAAAACAGTGTTTTGATATCTTTGAAAATGATCAAACAAACAGAATATTCAGGTCACTCCAAACTGATGTCTAAAGCAAGTACTTACAGCTTGGATATATTTCTGGTTGAGTGACCTGTTTGAACAGTGAACAGTGAGGAAGTGTAATGGTAATTCAGTGTTACTGAGCACAGACTGATAGCAAAGAATCATGGGAAGACTTTAAAAGTCTGAAGGCAAAATTCATTTCCCTAAACACAGGGTCATAATGTTATCTGAGACACTTGAGGAAGTGGAATGCCCACACATCTCTGACAGATCCTGGAATCATAGAATATTTGAGCTGGGAGAGATCTTCAAAGATCATCTGGTTCCAATTCCCCTGTCAAAGGCAGTGTATGACCCAGAAAATGTCCCAGGGATGACAGATAAGACCCGGGAACTGCTGAAGCCTTTAGGAGCAGAGTCTGGGACAGCCTCCAGTACTGTCGCTGGCAGAGCTTTTGCTGTCTTTTTTTGGCAGGTCTTTTTCTGGCTACTTCCACTGAGTGATAAAATACAAAAATAAATTCAATTAAGTTAAAAAGAAAGGTAACTGATATGGGGTAAATCAATCCTAACTGCATGTAAAATGAGCTGGCTGTTTTTATTCAGTGATGAGATCTTGAGCTGTGGTTGGTAGACTTCAGTAGATGGACAAGGACAGGCTGAGAGAGCTGGGGCTGTTCAGTCTGGAGAAGTGAAGACTCTGAAGTGACCTGAGAGCGGCCTTTTCAGTATCTAAAGGGGAGCTACGTGAACGAAGGGGACAGACTTTTTAGCAGGGTCTGTGGTAATAGAACAGCAAGGGATCTTCTTTAGGAGGCAGCTAGTAATGCTCTACATTTACTGATCATACTGACAGAATCTTCCTTGTTTACACTGGAGACTCTTCCTTTTTCACAGTGAGGACAACTCCACAATGTACAGATATTGGAACTGTAATCACTGAAAACTCACCCGTGTTCAAACAAATTTGTAGCTATAAACTTTCAATCTGATCAGATGGCAGGTGACCATTAACAGGGCATTTGGTGTGTCTTACTCTCCTGCTGCCCTAACATCATCTATCGCACATGGGCTTCCCTTTCCAAATGGCCAGTATACATGGTAGGAGCTACCACACACTGACTTCTGACGCTCTATGTTTCAGTCATCCAGCACACTTGCAATAAGGAAGTAAAAAAATTTGCCTTTTTTAATTAATGCATGAAATAAACATAGGAGCCAATGTCTTCTAAACATAGTGAGATATGCAATTGCTTGAGGTTTTAGCATTAGAATTGGCCACAGCAGAGTACAGGAAAAAACTTCTGAAAACTTCATGCCAGGATCAAAGCACTTCGTTCTCCGGGCTGCAGTCGGGAGAAGAAAAGTATTAGACTGTTGTCAATGGAAAGTCCTTCATTCAGAGCTCAGAAGAACGAAGAAACTGTAGGGCCACGGTAGGTTTCATTTCTATGAAAGTCATGTGAAGTAGTGAGAGTAATAAACTCTCCCAAGGGAAAAACAAACTGGTGCCTGTTGTCTTTGACAGTCTGAAAGGGATTGGCTGATGGCCAGGAGACTCAAAATATTCATAATAGAGACAGAAAACAAATTCCTTCTGCTCCGACAATGGAAAGGTTCCATGCTTCCAGGGCAAAAGGGGCAAAAGATACAAGGGTGTGAGCCAAAAAAAATCTCCATTGTTTGCAAGTGTACAAGTTAGTCTAGAAAAAAAATTGTTTCTTCCTACAAAACTTGTCACTCATCACAAGCAACTGAACTAACATCATTACTGAGACTGTAATTTATAACATAGTTTGGGATTTTTTTAATCCATCTGTTAGTGTAGGGATTAAAAGGCAAACAATCTGATTATCACCTTGCCAACGCTTATCATCAGGTGATTATTACACTTTAGATTGCTGCCCAAAGCCAACAAGAAGCACATTAACTGAGAACAAAAGGTATTGTTTAAAAAAACAATTTACCATTAAGATCTCGTGATATAGATCAGTTAAATCCAGCCATACTTTAGGGATCATGACCCCTGGGTCCCCTGCCAGGCCCATTACAGTTTTATCTTATCATGACTGTATATCCAAATAAATCAGTGTGCGTTACAAAAGCACACCAGTTAGCATTGCCTATCTGAAGGATGCTGTACGGCTTTTGTTGCTTCAACTGCGCATTTGGTAATTGCTTTCGCTGGACATCCAGGAGTAGCAGTTTGATTTTAAAGATTTCTGGGATGAGATGGGATCCTGCACATCAATTTTTTCCAGCTGTGTTAACAAACAGAAGGTGAAACAGATGGGTGGCAGATACAAGGCTCAAAATCAATTAACAGCTCCCAAAGTTATAAATACCTTAATAAAGTGAATATTCACGTTTCCCAAAGAGCAGCAGGAGTTCATGACTATTGTAGCACTCTAAGCCATATAGGGGTGAAGTATCCTGCAGGGCATGACTATCCAACCTCTCTGACTTTTGAAATGTATTCTGTCCCCTCACTCAAGCAGTCATCATTGATTTGCCAGACACGGGGACTAATGGCTGTTTCTTGTTTGCAGTGACTGGATTTGAATCATACACTGAAAAGGCAGGTGGAGAGGGGCAGTGGAAAGTCTCTAACTGGAGCTAAACAAAACTAAGGTTTGCAAGATTTGTGAGATTGGTTGGGAAGGCAGAATGAAATTTTATTTATGTTTTCTCCTAGCATTTCAAGGAAGTAAACACAGCGCTTATCTTGCTTTCTGTGTTAGTGGAAACTTTTGATGAAGAAGTATTACAGAGTACACTGCTGATTATCTGATCATGGAGTACAAGGTAGGCACTGCATTATCATATTTAAGCACTAAACCCTCAAGAATTCTGGAGAGAGGTAAAGAGCAGGTAATAATAGGTTAACAAATCCAACTATAGCAGTTTAAATCCAAGTCTTCTTCTCTGCCCCATTCCTGGAATTAACAACCCAATCAGTGCCAAAAAATGAATAAACAAAACAATTTTCACTGATATGGCAAGAGATCCAAGCAGATATTTCTTTTTAGAGCTTTGATTTACTCATTAAGCATCGACAGATCAGAGGACAATAGTGGTAGAGAACAACAAAATCTTAAACAGCTTTCCTCAAATATCGCTCTGCTGCCCTTCATTAGAGAGGTACTTGAGCAGAGTGAGAATAAACCAGCACTTAGAGCCAGCCAGCATAAAACACCATGCAAAAAGCACAATTGCATTCTCACTTTTTCCACAAATGAAGACTGCCTTCTGAACTAGGTTGTGAAAGATGTGCCACAGTAGTATTCCACTAGGTCTGAAGGTTCATGACATGGAAATTTCCAGCCTTGGTGGTACATCCAGCTCTTATATCACAAATATGTAAATGGGACATTAATACATGTCATGGCTGAGATTGAGAGACTCGAAACCATAACTTTGACAACAAGAAAATATCTAAAACTTCTAGCTTGGTAAGATCTCAGTGGGATCTATGCCCAGATAAAGAAGAGAATTCAGTACTTTGAGGTCCACAAAGAGAAGACTTTCTGTTGGAAATGAAATGTCACGGATTAAGGCTGAACAGGAAGGTAATGTGAGATTTTTTGGTATTGCCGTGGACAACTGGCTACCAAAAGGCACTCTGGGACTTGGCTTGTTACAAATTGTCTCAGGCCTGATCATTATTCTTCTGGTTTTGTTGCTTTTTCCAAAATGATCAAGAACTCGGATTTTTACTGCAATTAAAATATCTACAAATGTTTATTTTACTTGCTTCAAGTTCTTGGTGTCCACAGTGTGGGCAATAAGAATGGGCTCAGACTAAATAAATTTGAAAGAGCCTGAATGTCAGACTTGTTTAGAGAAGTAGATGGTTAGGAATGACTTTTCTGAAAAAAATGAGGTAGAAGTCTGGAAATCTCCAGAGGACTGGGATTTTTACAGGATTTTGACATTCTACATTCCCAGTCAGGATGCTGGCAGCACGGAGGGGGCTGTTCTGCAGGATTTGGGATCGTATACTTTCATTAGACCAAGAAAAACAGAAGAACTTGCTGAGCCTGCAGAGAAGTCATGGACACCTTGGGCAATCCTTTGGCTGCACTGTTCCAAGGTTCCAGATTAATTTAGTTCAATCAGCTTGCCTGAGCTGATGGTTGGATGATGTTTATCAGCACATTTGGTCCGTCAGTAATCATGTAATGCATCCAGTGAACACCACTAAAAGCAAAAGATATCTATGTCCTGTGTCTGATGATCCATACCACCCAAATACTCCTACATCAGCCACTTTTCATTACCAATCTCTTTCTGGTTTGGTGAAAGGTTTTGCTTACTTCTGCAAGTTGCTTAGTGTTACGTGGTCTTTGCTGTTTCCTTGCATGCAGCAGAAGACAAGACCTGACATCTGGATAAATGAGGGCAAATTCCTATTGTGACCAGGGAAAGAGGGAGGAGATCAAGAAGGATGTGTTGGAACTGGACCCACAGAGGAGCTACAATTCCAGACTTACTCAAAATAGTCTGTATATTTTTACTTCTTTAGCACATTGTTTTTCTTTGAGTTTCTGATGATTTCAGGGTCTAGTGAACAGATGATGTAGCTCAAACTATTACTCCTCTCCCCCACAGCTTGTTTGACCCTGAGAGCTCAGATTGAGCTTCTGCAGGAGGTGGGCGGAGGTGAGCCAGCAGATCCTCTGATGAAGTAGCTGAGGACCTTTTGCCCATTCTGCTCTTCAGGCTCTGTCCTCAAGGCAGCAGTCTCCAACAAAAGAACAGATCTTGGCTGCAAAGGAGCTACCATAGCCTGAACCACCACCATAGCTAATGGTAAAATCGTCTCTAAGTCTTTTTTCCTACAATTCTTTTTTGGTTAGCTGGCTTGGAGATAGGGGAACCTTCAACATCATTACGGAAAAGTACCCATAGAAATACACCTAGCCATACTTCGGGGTATTTGTACATGTGAAGGGTTACTGCAGTTCCCAATGTGGGTATACACATCTCCCACATCTAGTTTAAATTTACATGTTTACTTGTACTCTGTGCCAGAATCCAATCAAATTCAGAGCAATTGCATTGAAGTAGAAGCAGCCTGCAGGCAGAGCAGAGCTCAGAGGCAGTACTCACAGACACAGCAGTACTAACAGAATTCTGAGGCTGATCACTCAGTTTTAACAGAATAAAATGAAAAGAAAAATTTATAGCTATTACTCATGTACTTAAAGCTGGAAGGAGAGGGCTCTCATGTAACCTAGAAGTGCTGCTGAGTTTGGGAATTGCCCCTCCTCACATGATGAATACATTATGCCTCTAAGTTATAAGTGCAGAAATCTTGTGGCTGGATGTGCTCCTCTTGTGCACCATGGAAGGAAGGGGCTTGTCCTGCAGCTTGCTTGGGTCCTTCATTCCACTCACACATGGATACATCTGTGCTGAGACCAGTGGTCTCAACTCAGAGCCAGCAAAGAAACTTCACCACTCACAGGTGATGCAACATCAGGTTTTAAAGACCATTATGTCTCAGCTGCTTTTTACTCAGCAGAAGATGCATTTCCAGATACTGCATTGTGTACCAGAACCACTAAGCACTGTCTTACAAAAGCTTATTTGCCAGCATATACACAATTTGCAGGACTAGGAGGTACCAGCTCATTCTGGGTCCCTCTGCAAGGGCAGCTGACCAAGATGATAATTAGTCCCAAATCTAGTGGCTTCTTGATGCAGACATAAGACACGGATTGAGACCATCAGCTCTGCTCACAAGCCACCAAACATGCACCAAACAGAACAATGTTTTGTTCATTATACAGAGATGAAAGGCCCCGGATCCCATTATGGATTCCCCAGGCCAGCTAGTCTCCTTGTTTACATTTTTGTCAGAAAAAATCAAGGATGTTTTTACATTTATGAATGGAAAGACAGTAACAGAAGTATGTGCAAAGTGGTATTTCTTAGTCCTACATCAGATTTAGCTTTGGATAACAGCCAAGAAAACAAGGTAATTGCCAGCTGTACAGCTGTGTGCGGGGGTTTGCATTGAATCAAGGCTTTTCCTAGTGCTTGATAGAAGTGATGGGACATCTTGGTGTTCCTGAGGTATATTCAGAGCTGACTACTACATCCTTGCAGCTCTAAGCTAACACCACATACAAGACTGCCAGTTACCAGTATATGCATATTACTGCGGCCCCCCATACTTAAAATGATGTGTGAATGATCCTTCTCATGTACCAAAGTAAATCAGTAAGAATATCTCATATAAACAGCATCAGTACTTCCACAGTAGTGAGCTGAACAGCACTAAGCAATAATCCCAGACTTAGTGGGAGCTGTTCAGCCAGTAGACCAGCTCTTGGCATGTTTTTTCCTGGGCCAGCTAGACTTTTTGCCAAGTGATGAATAGTCAGAGGTGCAAGCACAGGCCTGGGAGCTTTGCTACTCCAGTCTGGGTGCAGATCTTTGCTTTGGGAGACAGGAGAATCTGTTTGAATCTCTTTTGTAAGGTTTTATGTAGATTTTGAAAGCTAAGAAAGTATGTGTGCAAGTCATTGCACACCAGCCAAGTACAGTCCCAAGCTGATGTCACTCAGTGTGACAAACAGCTTAAATGCCTCGTTTCGAAGACCACATAGTGCTGTGGTTCCCTGTCACTTGTTGATCAGTAAGCCTCACAAAAGCTTGCAGGGACACACCTCTTCTCTCAGATGTACATCTATTTCCCACTCACCATGCAGGCGTTCTTCATCTTTCAGCAATGGTATCACAGACAGGTGGCTCCTGATTACTTCTCTTCCTTTTTACAGGGGAAGTCTGTGATTTGGTCATTGGATGCAGTGGGTCATGTGCTATATGCTGTATGGTCCTTAGGACCTGGTGCAACTGTGCTAAGGGCTGTCTTTTTCTGCTCATCTGCCTCATGACCCATCCCCAGTCCAGCTGCAAGGGTTACTAAGGAAATTTCCCTGGGTGCAGGCCAGAGGTGGGATGAACTGTTCTGGCTGTGATGATTTGGACCTAAACACAGTGCAAGATTTTTGATGTGTTTTCCTTCTTAAGGCTTTTAACCCTTTCATCTTACCCATGACAGCACAGTAATATTATTTCTTTAAGGAACTGATTTGAAATATACTCTTTTTTGGTCTAAAAGGCAGCATCCTTATTTCAGCTCTGCTCTGGGTTTTCTGCACCAACTGGGTGCAGCCTGAACTAACTCTTATTCTCACTTTACTTTGCCTCTTCTTCATATTCTGCCCCTTCCTTGTCCTGAGCTAGCCTGCCTCTTCCCACATAGCTGACACTTCTCTATCACCTCCCAGAAATCTCCTCCAGTTCCTTCCTCCCCATCTCTCTTTAGCCAAACGATTTTTCCTGTGTCATTGTTATAATTGCCTGTGGCAGGATCCCAGACTTGACTCTGCTGAAGCACATGGGAGTCCTGCCATTGACTTCAGTAGGGCCAGATTTCCCTTGAAGGGTTTTGATGATTTCCCATTAGCTTTTCTGCAACATGCGTGCGAAGCAGCTCCTTGGTGAGATTCACAGAAGGCCAGCGGCAGCTGATGAGTGAAATGCAATTAAGATGAGATTATAGTATCAAGCTTACATTTTAGTCCATTTCCTCTAAACAGGCCTATCTTTCTGAACATTAAAGTTGATTCTGTTCATATGTATATAGTTTGATACTATGGAACTCATTCCATATCATCTGTTTATTTTGTTTAAAGTTACAGCAAAATCTACTCGAAATGATGGCTACAATCTGCTCCTTTGGCCCCAGTATCATCTGCATTGGATTGCCTGAGTTTCTGAACTTTACTGCACCATAAATCTGTGTAACTATAAATGTAGAGGCAAGAAGTATGTAGGCTCGATAAAAACATTTGAATTAGTATCATGTAATGATGGATTCCCATAAAATCTTCTATAGAAATCTCCGAAGAATAGCTCTTAATGACCAGAAAAAAAATTACCCATATTGTTAAAATCTCTATACAGTGTATCAGGCTGTTTTTTGCTTTTTAAATTGTGTACATCAGGGTATGGCTATGAGGTCTTAGAAAAAAATTGAGTAGAACTGTTCAATGTAGGAAGTGTTCAAAGTGAGCCTGAGAATGAATGCAACCCTGAGGCTCCTTAAAAGAAGGCTACAAGGTCTCTTTCGCTATATTGGCACTAGAATACAAAGCTAATCAACTACAAGTAAAAAGGTAAACCATTATAGTACCCCTTGGCTCATGGAAGACATTCAGCTCTCTGGCTTCTTAGCTAGTGCAAAGAACTTCATCTGCTCCAATTTAAGGAGATGAATACATCCTGATTGACTTAAACAGAGAAAAGACTAGGCCACAAATGCAGGAGGGAACTGACTGGAAATATCTTCATGTTTCTGTCAAAGCAAAGGAAAATATCTGTAAACAATTTCCTTCTATGGTGTTTTAGAAACAGAATGATTAATGGAAAGTAACTGGAAGAACAGCAACTACCAACCAACTGAATGGAGCAAAATAAGCAGAACATTTACACAACTGTCTTTCCAAAGCAGCTAAAATATTTCTCACACCTATCTTTCCTTTTCAATGCTATCTAAAAGCGAATAAATTGAGCAGATATCTTTTTTTTTTTTTTTTTTTTTTTGCTTCTTTTCATAACATCATCTTCCCTATCTTCATTTCCAGCATCGTTAGGGCTGCACAACATATTGAATGGAGCTCAGTAAGTTTCAGCTGCTTCAACAATCATTTAATCTTCTATCCTTCAGTACTACCTGTTAAAAAAGTAAGGCAAAATGAGTGTGTGAGCAGAAATAGTAATTGCAAACACATTCTGTTTATCCTGAAATGTGTAAATGAAGAAAAGATAGTGCTTAAAAGGAAAGCAGTCTTTTCTTCTGTAAAAATGAGACCTCTAATGTTCTTATCATTCCCGCTCTTATCTGGTACAGAGCACTTTCAATCCATCAAGACAGTACTCTTCTTGTCTAATCGAGCTGCTGAGAGATAAGAGGTTTTAGGGTTTCCTGACCATTGTTTGAACCTTTTTCTTTCTAGCTAAAAGAAGAAAGTCTTGAAAGTTACTAAAGCTCTGACTGTAACTAATTAGGGAATTTGAGGCATATTCAGTTCATTGCAGAGGTTAACGAATAGGAAAACTTAAACCCATTGCAGAAATTACCTTAATGGGAGATTTAGATTTGAATTAAAGCTATAGTAAGCTAGTCAGTGGAGATTCAGGCTTCTTTTCTTCTTGCTTGGAAAAAGCTCAAAAGCCTGCTGCTAGGCATAGGAAGAAAAAACAAGCAAACCTTAAAAGGTTTGCCCACTCGTATTTATTTTTATCTGAGTATTGAGCCATTTTAATGGAAATGAACAAATGACGGGGCAATTAGCAGGGTTATTTGTGTGGACTTATAGCTGGGACCAATATGGGTGAAGGCTCTGAGTACAATGGAAAAATTTGTTGTTCTTTTTTTTTAAACAAAACAATTACAAGCAGCACTTATAACTTAAAATTAAATACCTTTCACATCATTATGATACATTCCAGAAACAAAACATTGCGTTCACTCATTTTGCTCTTTTCTTTTATAATGTCATTTATGTAATAGGTATGTGAAAACTAATTTTAACAAAACACAAAAGCCATGTAAAAGTAAAGCATGCTTGGCAAAGACTAAGAGACGGTGAGTAACAGATTCCAGATAGTTGCCTGTTTTTGTTTTATCCCAACTGACTTTCAACTCCTCCGTCTACAATAAACTACCATTTAATTATAGATCCTTCAAAAATGATCATGTCTCTCTTGATGTAATGGCAAATTAAGGAGGAAACATTTCTCAGAATTTATCTTCCCATTTTTAAAATTATAATTTTTCTTGTATGCATTTTGTTACAAATCACATAAACCTCATTCAACATAGCATTTTTTCATCGTATCTTATGTATATTAGTGAAATCATTACAAATGCATTTCAGTAAATCACCAGATCAACTGTCATGGCAAAGCCAACAGGAGAGTTGAAAAATAATTATTCTTTTATGGTTTCCCACAGTAATGGGACTGTCTCAAACTCCAGGCAATTTATTTATAGTCCCTTTTTAATAGTAGCTACTTACTTCAGTATCCGCCTTCATATTTGGGTTGTTTCATCTAGACATGAGTATCAGTCCCAGCCTGATTATTTGGATTCAACTCTAATTTCTCCCAGATTGTCCATGGAGAGTGTACATTACAGAGCCGTATGGCTAAAAGGAAACACACACACACACACACACACAAAAACCTATCCCAATAACCTACACCGAGGCAGGATCAAGTAAACAAACCCTGCTCAGAAGAGGGTTATCTGCCTGCTCTCGAAAACATTCAGTGAAAAGCTTCCATACATCACTTTTCATCCAATATTTCAGAGTCTTTATGTATTTAAAATTTTCTTCTTTTTCAATATAAAACTTTTGAATATAATTAGACTTATTCTCTCCTCAACCAAACATAGGGAGCAATGATTTCCTGTTCTTCCTACAACATTAACATACAAGAAGTATGCAGCATTCTCCTCAATTGTGTTCTCTTAGGTATTAAACTAACCCATTCCCTTCAGACTTTTCTTATATGTGCTCCATAAGCTTTATCACCAGGCTTAGAACCATAGAGTTGTTTGAGTTGGAAGGGACTTGAACTTCACCAACTCTTGTACACTATCTAAGCTGTACTCTATTACTCCTAATGAAAATCAGGCAACAAACAAATAATTATAACAAGAAGGGTGATGATTTGCTATACTCCTTGCATTGTCAATTGCTCCAGCCCTACATCTGTGGGTTGGATCTTCACCTAGAAGTGTACTTATCACTCTTGCTCTTGTAGAGCTTCATCTGTCTGGAGCCTTCCACCCTATTCGACAGACTTTAAATTCCCATTCAGCCCACCAAGGAGCTTTGGCTGAAGACTGGTGCATCCCCCAGGGACTGCAGGGGTGGTCCTTTATGCATGTGCTCTTCCCTTTACCTGCAAAAGATGCAGAATGCAGAAGATGCTCCTCTCTATAGATAGGGCAGCACTGCAAATTCTTATTTTTTGCAGTATAAAGCATACAAGCTAATACAAAATGCTTTGAGGATCAGGAAATGTGAGCTTATTCCATTAAATATACAAATCATGTAGATCTTTATGAAAATGTTTAGAGAAACATTCTGGCTACAGGAAGTTACTAAAGGACTTTGTCTTTAATTGGAAAAACAGATTGAGACATAAAAGCGATGAAACTTGCTTTTACTAAATGTGTTTAAGCTGTCCTTTTAATAATAAAAACCAGTTGTCCTCAAAACAGGATAATTTTAAATATAAAAAATAACACACCACAGGGAACTGAAAAGAAAAAACACATTTAATGATGTATTCAAGGCCATCCAAACCACCCACCCACATATTAAGTGTTTGCTAGCTACACAGACACTATAGTTGCCATGGTTCGACCAATGATCTTCTTTAGAAAAGTAAACCCCTTGGTTAAAAAAAATAAAGCAAAATAAAATATTGCATGCAGTGAATAATCAAACTGTTAGGGCAACATCCTGCTCCCTCTGAAATCAGCAGGCTCCTTTCTGCAGGATTGGTGCTAAATTTTCAGCTGCCTGATGCACCAAAAGTCGGGGGGCTGCACCACGGAGTGGGAGCTGCCTGGTGGAGGAGAGAGAAGACTGAACGTGAATGGGGGTGGCAGGGTGAGTGCCCTGGTGAATTAAACATGGAATTTAGTGGTACAGATAACACTGCTTTATTTTCCAATGTAGATGTAGCTCCGAAGAGCTGGCTGTCACTTTAACAATGGGCTTAAAAGGAGTGAAGCAAACTGCCTCCAGAATAGTGCGGCAGAAGCCCATGGCAAAGCTGCTGTACAGGGACACGGCCTGAATGAAACACTGATTGATATGCAGTCCATGTGTCATAATATGTGGCTGAGCCTACTGGCACCTCAGAATTACAAACACTAAGAGGCTGAAAATTTCAAATGGCATAAGAAAAAACCCAGCAGGGGTGAACCTAAGAAACCTTTCCAAATGCCTCTAAAACGAAGTGTCCCTGCAGTCAGAAAAGATTGCAGGTGTATGGTATGGGGGAATTCATTGGCTGGAAAGAGACAGCTTTGCTGCAGCAAGAGAAATATAGACTTTGCTTGATACAAGTAAATATACACACATATAAGAAGTACATATAAGTAGATATATGTATACATAGATGTAGATGTAAATGTGGGTGTAGATTTGGATGTGGATGTAGACATAGATGTAGACATAGATTATATAGGCATGTGTATATGTATATGCATATTTATGTATGGTAGCAGTTCTTTAGTAAATGAAAAGTAGCACTACTAGAGACTGATAGACCCTTGGTTGTCTCAGAAGGATGCTTTGTTATGGCACATACAGACAAAAGAAGCCCCTTTGGAGCACAGAAACATAGGAACCCATGTAAAGCACGTTATCTCAATGTCACTGGCAAATTCTGAGAAGATACTAGCTTTAATTCATCACAGAAGTCCATTTCCTAGTAGCTGATACAGTTTCCAGATATGGCAACACTGGATGTGCCAAAAGAAATCTACAAAATTGCCATCCACGAAGCTGCAACTTGCAAAAGCATGGAAGCTGAGAGGGCTGATCACTGAGATGTTGGGAGGATGAGATTTCAGAGTTTTGCAAGGATGCTGCACCAAATGAAAGGCAGAAGCAGCAACAACAGCACAATCTCACAATGGCATGCATTCAAAAGCCCCCATGCCGAGTGAGAGAGACACCAAGTCCATCTGAAAACTAGCAAAGGTAGCTGGCTGCCAGCAAAAATAATTACTTAACAAGGACGGAGACAAACTTTGGAAACTATCTGACAGACTTCTGAAGGAAGAACCCGTTTTAACTTGTCAGAGGAGTACGTATATATTTTAAAAAGCCTTTGCAAAGTTAATTGCTTGGAAAGAGCCAGGGAAGGGGAAAGCACGTACCAGCAGCAGCAACATCCTTGCACCCCCACATCTCTAAGGACATTGAGGGCTAGGTTAGATGCTAGACAGACACAACATTGACATGCTGCCAAATCCAGCTTTTGGCTGAAATGAAAATACATGGTGACTCATTAGGATGTAATCATTTCAATGAGGAAAAAAAATAAAAAGCCCAAATATATGGAATAGAGTGGAGCTAAGGTCTATAGGTTTATACGCCTGTTTTGAGCAGTCGTTCAAATGGTTGCTTCAGAAGAAGTTAGAAGAATTAAGGATATTGAACAGAAATAAACAGAGGCTGATAGGTACTAGAGGCCTAGATGTGCAAATAAGAATGTGTGATGCTGATATGGCAATGACTGCATTAGGAGTATACTGTAGACTGAGTGTGTCCATGACAGTCAAACTTCTCCCAGAAGCTTTAACCATGTCAAGCTGAAGGGCATGCCTGGCTGCTTCTGATTTATCAAATCTGCTCATGTTGTCTTAGAGGTCCTCAAGGAACGAAGGGGCAGCTGATAGGATCACATAAATCTTAGGCGTCTGCTAAAGTCTGTTCATATACAGGTATTTTGCTATTATCAGCTTGGAGTTTCCATGCTTCCAGAACTCCAGATAAATGTAGGGAGCTGGAGGGTGAGGAGCACTTTTAGGGAAGTCTTTTTCATTTATCTGAATGAGTTTTCATAGGTCTCTTGAGCACTGCACAGACACCTTTTTGCAGGCAGACCCTGTTCTTCTACTGATCTCCAGAGAACTGTTTATATTAGCAGGGGATTTTGCCAAATTCAGTTCCTCACTAGCAAGACCTCAGTTACTTGCCAAAATCTTTCTGAGCTATGTACACAGTTTCTTCTTCCAGGAAACGAGGGTTTAACCTGCAGACATACACATTTTATGCCTTAAAAACAGAGATTTACTTGAGAGAGAGGAGAGGGGGACAATTCACACGAGAGGTATAAGCAATTATCTAAAGAGCCTGCAGTCAGGGTGCATACATACACAGATGGAGATTCCCCAAGAAGTAAAGGAACATCAGTCTGCCCCTGTTACATTCAGTGCCTTCTTTCTTTACATTAATGCTGTGAAGCTAAGAAGGCCTTGATCGAAAGTGGATGAATGGGCCTTAAAACAGCTGGGACTGCCTGGTATTCAACCAGGCATCAACTGGATAATTAACCAGCAGAGTAACACCAGATAAATTTAAAACTTTAAAAAATCTTTTTATTTTTATTCATAATTAAAAATTTTGCACTATTTTTATTCCATAATACTGGAAAAATAACCCAACCCAAGGACCATATAATAGACTACCAGAAAGATTTCTGATTCCATAATGAGTCATTAAAATCAATTGTTCTTCTTACTAACATTAGTTGTAGATATGACTCTTGAACGATCTCCTAAAATCCTTGTGATCTTGGAGAGCAGTTACTATCTCTTGATACCAAAATATCCTTTGATGTTTATCGTAAATCATAAGATGATCTGCAAGTGAGAGGAGGCTGTCTCATAGCACAGCTCTGGAGCACTGGTCATATCTTTTAACCCAGAACCCCATTTTGCAGAAATTTTCCTTATGATTTTTCTGCCAGGAATGTCTGGGAACAACTGTATGCTTTCCAAACTGGGAAGCCATAAATGAAGAAGGCATTTGTCCAAGCTGCTGTGTGTTACAGTAAGTAATAGACAGAAAGTGCACTGACACTCAGATAAATATGATGTAAGAGGAATGTTAGTGCGCAGTACCAGATTTGCTTACTGCACATCTAAAACTTGCCCTTGCATGCAGAATGATGGGTATTTGAAGATAGAGAATGCTTAAACCGTATGACTCCTCCCCATACCACTGCAGGATTGCAATTAAAAAAAATTAACAGAAATCTGTCAGCGTGTTGATTGACAGCTGGACTTGATTGCAGTCCCTCCTTTCAGAGAAGGCCAGTTCAGCTCCAGATGCAGCAGAGCAGCCCATGTGCTCCTGGAGTTTGCCCTGCAGCCCTCACAATCCTAGATGTTGTGTGTGTCATGCCCGAGCTCTTGAGATTGTGCAGAACAACCACTATCTTCCACCCGCTAGGCCACAGCTCTTCTAGCAACACCAGTAGCAATTCTAGGAAGGATCCTGTGTGTGAATGGGGAGTTTGCTCTTGCTGGGAAGCAGGAACCACAAAGGGATTTACAAGGAGTGGCAGCATTATCTCAGTAGGGAAGTCATCCAGGAAGTCTCCTTTCCAAGAACCAGCTGGTAAACTGTTCAGAGCTCCCCATTCACATCTGTAGCATGCTGCACAAACAGCAAGAACCTATAGAATAAGCAATTTGGTCCTGTTTGTTTATGCCACTGATTGAGTGCTTTGTCATTGGCTTTAAAGAGGGAAGAGGAGGCTGAGACACAGCTACAAAAACAGGGAGTGCTATGATAACAAAATGATAATAACAAATAGCAACATAATAAGAAATAGCCAGAGTCTGAATTTAATATCAGAGGCATTTGAAGCAGTCATCAACAGATAATTAGTAGCCTGAAATATGTTAATCTATGAGACTGCCTAGGTTTATCCTACAAAGATGCTACAAAGTGTTTATCGGACACCCCAGGTGTCAGCACAGGCACATGCAGCCTCCAAAGCATCCCCACCTCTTTTCTCACAGTGTGTGTGGAGCCTGAGCCCACAGCAGGAAGCCCTGATCAGGCTCTGAAATGAGATCTGCTTTTCCAAGCCTGCCCCAGAGACTCACTGTGTGGCAGCGACGGTCGCTCTTTGGCGTGGTCCACATTAGAAGAATACAGCTGCTCTTTTTTCAAAGAGGGGAAAAAGGAGGCTTTTATGGCTATTCCTGAAGCGAGGCCTCTCACAATGCATCGCAGTGTCTAAACAGACCTACGTGCCGTGATCCAACTTGGCAGTAATGAGTGACTTGTATTCCTCGGGCTTTGCAGACGCAGGCACTGCTCGCAGCAGCGCTCAGAAACGTGTGACATTTACACGGGGCTGAAAATGAAAATTGTCCTTTGCTATTGTCTGTGTGTTTACCCTTTGCTTCAGTCAGTTTCCATAGCAATCCAAACTGTGCATCCCCTGTGAACGGAGCACTTCGGGTGCACACCAATGAGTCCCTACGAGGCCCTGCTGCCTCCTGCTGCCAGCAGGGATGGCTTCCCCGTGGGAGGAGTGCCCGTTGTTTTCTCATGGGGAGAGTGCAAAGCTAAATGAAATGCAAGCTTGCAAGGGAAACAAGTCTCTGAGAGGGCAGATACCTGTTCAAAAGGTAGCTCCCAGAATAAAGGAGAAGCTGAAGACAAAAGGCTCAGGATAATGCTTTCTTCTCCCTGTATCAGTTTTCAAGGGCATATACACAAGGTGCAAAGATAACACAAACACTGAGATGCTGGGTCTGCTCCAATGGGCAAAACCACCACTGAGTTCAGTGGATCGCATTTTAAAACTCTGAATGTTAGTTCTGCCATTAAGCATTTCCCTGAATACTTGGTGAACTCAGGGGAATTTCTACCTTTCTAATCTCCAGCAGTGCAGTCAGGCAAAGCAGCTCTTCCTTTTCCGCATTCATACCATCAGAGACTGTATTATAGGATTATAGGAATAATACATGGTACTTCAGACATAGAAGTTAGCAGAGAAGCTAGGAAAAGTTTTTCTCCTAGGAAAGTGAGGAAAGGTTTTTCTCTCAGGGAAAGTCCTAGCAGAAGGACAGAGAGGAGGGAAACAAAGCCATTCCTCAAAATAGTGCTTACAGTATTTAGAACCATTCAGTGTTAGCAAGATTCAAATTACTAGAGCAACTCAGTTGGAAGAGACCTCTGAAGATCACTTAGTACATTTCCTACCCTAGGAAGTGCTAACCTCTGAGCCCTGTAGTGGGCTGGGACTGCTGTATCCTGGGACTGCTGCCCAGGATATCTTGTGAAACCCCACAAATGGGATTCTTTGGGCACCTGTTCCACTGCTTAACCATGCTCACAGTAAGAGCTTTTTTTTGTGTGTCCAATTTGAGTTTCTCTCTTGCTGCACACATCCTTTACTTGCCTCTCCGAGGAGACACAGGCTCCCTTTTTTATAGATAGGGAATGGAGGCTTAGGTTTCCTACAGGTACATAAGTGATTTAACATAAGAAAGTATGTCTTTCTATCTCAGGAAACTTATCTTTTTGCCTTAAAGATATAGATGTGCACACGGTGGACAGCAACAAGGAGTCATCTCTGAATCACAGAAATCGCAGAAACACCAAGATTGGAAAAGGCCTACAAGATCATCCATCTATCCACTCAGTCCAACCATCCACCTATCACCAATAGCTCTCACTAAACCATGTCCTTCAACACAATGTCCAAACGTTCCTTGAACGTCTCCAGGGTCAGTGACTCCACCACCTCCCTGGGCAGCCCATTGCAGTGCCTGACCACTCTTTCAGAGAAGTACTATTTCCTAACGTCCAGCCTAAATGTCTCTTGGTGCAGCTTGAAGCCATTCCCTCTAGTCCTATCAGTTACACGAGCTCACTACAACCTCCCTTCAGATAGTTACAGAGAGCAAGAAGGTCTCCCCTGACCCTCCTCTCTGCAGGCTGAATAATCCCAGCTCCTTCAGCCTCTCCTCATAAAGCCCTGTGCTCCAGACCCCTCACCAGCTTTGTTGCCCTTCTTTGAACCCGGTTCAGGGCCTCAGTGTCTTTCTTGCAGTGAGGGGCCCAAAGCTGGACACAGAACTCGAGGTGCGGCCTCACCAGAGCTGAGTACAGGGGACAATCACTGCCCTGTTCCTGCTGGCAACACCGTTCCTGATGCAAGCCAGGATGCCATTGGCCTTCTTGGCCACCTGCACACACTGCTGGCTCATGTTCAGCCGAGCATCAGTCAATACATCCAGGTCCATTTCCTCTACAGTCTTCCAGCTACTCCGCCCCAAGCTTGTAGTGTTGCCTGGCGTTGTTGTGGCCAAAGTGCAGGATCTGGCATTTGTTCTTGTTGAACCTCATCCCATTGGCTTCAGCCCCACAATCCAGCCTGTCCAGATCCCTCTGTAGGGCCTCGCTACCGCCAGGTGGATCAACACTTCCAGCCAATTTGGTGACATCCGCAAACTTACTGAGGGTGCACTCAATGCCCTCATCCAGGTCATCAATAAAAATATTGAAGAGGACAGGCCCCAGCACTGACTCCTGGGGAACACCACTTGCTACCGGTCACCAGCTGGATTTAGCTCAATTTACTACTGCTCTCTGGGCCCAGCCCTCCAGCCAGTTCCTTATCCAGTCAAGAGTGTACCTGCCCAAGCCACGGGCTGCCAGCTTCTGCAGGAGAACACTGTGGGAGACAGTGTGAGAGGTTTTGCTGAAGTCTAGGTAGACCACATCAACAGCCTTTCCCTCGTCTGCCAGATGGGTCACCCAGTCATAGAAGGAGATCAGGTTGGTCAAACATGACCTGCTCTTTGTGAACCCATGCTGGCCAGCCTGATCCCCTGATTCTCCTGCACATGCCACATGATTTCTGCTTTCTTTCAATAACATTATTTGGGTACCAGCAGTAGAACAGCTTCTCTCCTCTTTGAATAATTTGTTTTGTTTCTTGGGGAACTAATGCAGCCTGCAGTGAGCTCTGTGTTGTCAGAGCCAGACTGCTTCTGGTATCCCAGCCAGCTTTTTCAAGGCTAACATGGGCATCCTTCCTAGCTTATGACTTATGAAACATCCAATAAATCAAGTGCATTGGTGGAAAGAGGCAAACTACGTACTTAATACAAATAAATAAATAAATAAATAAATAAAAAATACAGAGGCAAAAATTAAAACTAATGCATTGTTTGGGGTGGATACAGAATAAGCTTCTAGGCTTGGAGTGTATTTAGGTCGTTTGGGGTTTTAGAAGAGACGTTCTATTACAAACATACAAGTACGCCTCAGGATCATTTTTGTCTTATATTAGGCACAACTCAAACAACATATTGTCAGCACTGTTTCTTAGCAAAGGGATGTGGCTTACCAAAAGGGGAACCAGGGTATTTTCCTTGCTATTTTCAAGCAGAGAAATCATAAGGGTATTTTGTCAGTTGCAAACAGATCTTTAACCTTTTATTAGCCTAAAGTCTTGAGCAAACAGCCATATATTTTGTTTGCATTTAAACAGTGAGAAGGAATTCAAGCTACATGAAAAGTCTTTGATTTTCTCTTGAAGAAATCAGTACTTTTTCCTGCAAACAGCAAGAAATTTTGCTGCAGGACATGATAAATAAGGTAATTATGTTTAGTGAAACTAATATTCTATTAGTTGACTGAGAATCCTTTTTCCAGGATTGAGGCACTGGCATATAACATTTGTAGCTCTATGGTTTATACAGCCACATGTGAATGTAAATGACTTGGGGCTCCCATAGCAAGGATATATATAAACCTTAAGCCAAGTCCAACTTCCTGTTTCTGCAGCCCTATCTGATGCTGATGTTGGTATCTCACATCAAGCTCATTGACTAGTTTCATATGTCCTGCTTTACAATAGCCTTCTTCATGAGGACCTTATGGATGTACATTTACATCTTTCAGTCAGGAGCTAAAGGAAACCTCCGAATTTCATTAAACATTAGCATTATCACCAAATTTTGAACAGAAATCTGCAGAAAAATCAGCTATGTCATTTCAACCAAAATCAGTTGCTATATTTTGAAGATGATCTCTAAGGTTTTGGCATGGGATAGGAATCTGTCTGCAGAATAAGAAAAATAAAAAAATTATCATGTCCACAGTGTGAAGGTCTATATTGAGAAGAAGAATCAGGGATTAATTTAAACACTAAGTTTGTCAAGAATTTCTGTCAGTTCTTGCATTCAAGAGAATACACTTTGGCAGATGAGCAGTAGAACCCTCCAGATCTTCCTCCCAGGCCTGGACGAGCCCTGAGAGGTTGACAAAATTCAAGGGAGTTTTATTTCCCATTCTTCTTTCTGCAAAGAGAAAGTGCTGGTGACCAAATCAGAAAAAAGATTATGACATACTCCATTTGCTGGCAATATGCAATAGAGAGATTAATTGCTTGCTGGCTTTTTTTTTCTTTTTCTTTTTTGTATTTTTAAAAATATATTTTTCTTATTTCTCAAACTTCAACACAATAATAGAAAAGAGGAGAGATGGAAAAACTGTTTTTCTTTGCAAGTGACTTGTTAAAAAGCAAGATGTGTCTTGAAAAATCCCAAAGATGACATAAAAGCACACAGCTGGTTAGGAAATCAGAGTGAAATTGCAGTTAATTCACAACGCCTGTATTCCATGTGGGCTTCTTTTTTCCCTAGACACTGAAAATATATATACACCTCTGTAAAGCTGTTGTTTCTTTAACCTTATGTCATTCCTGCAAGTTCAGAGCCATGTTTTTGAAACTGAAGACTTAAATTTCTGGAATTTATCAACAGAGTTAATGAACATTGTGTAAAAGTTCATCTTTCACACCTTACCTGTTTTGCGACAAAGTACAATAAGTAAGTCTGCTAAAGAAGGGGCGCTCACTAACACATGGAATAATTTTGGGAGAAGTCATGAGGGACTTGATTCAATTGGAATAGTTATGATGTTGGAGGAGAGCTGGTCACACCAGTCTTTCCCCCTTTTCCCTCCATCCCTCTCTCAAACATTCAATAGAAAGACTTCGGATGAGGGCTTAGGAGAGTTCTGGACTATTAGAAAGTCATCCCTGTAGTAGGAAGAGTTAAAGAAAGGTATAACGAAGCTCAGTTAGTTAGTATAGTTAGTTAGTATAGTTGCAAGTTAGTATAGACCTAAGGTGCTTGTGTTTAAATCCTCAGAAATATGTGGAAACTCTGACTAAAGTCACCCATGCACATAGGAGGATGTTTTTAATCCATTTTGAAGTTCTGGAAGTAAAAGTCTCCTAAAACTAGTTTACTTCCTCCAATTCTGATCGCCATGTTAGAGAACCCTATGTCAAGTAGACCTGAAATAAGACAGAAGGGCAAACTTTATGACAAAGATGCTAAATTTAGAAGTATGAGGTTCTCAACACAAGTTGCCTAATCATGACAAGCCTGTTAATTTTAGTAGGAAGTTTGAATATGACATCCAGATCATTAATTTTGAGAGTTTAATGATGTGTATAAATTATTAAGTTTTGTGGGCAATATATGAGAATTTTTGATAACTCTATTTGGAAAACAATAGAAATTAAGTATTTCTAAAACAGTTTATAAATTGCCTAACTTTTGGAGATGGGGTTTTCTGGGAGAGGGGAATTTTTTGCATAGCACACTAGTAGGTAGGCAGCAAACCAAAGTGAGTATTTTCAACAGAAAACTGAAGCCCATATGAAGTCATATAAAAGGAAGTCATGATCAGAGAAGTAAAACACCACCAGTTGGTGGAACTGCTGAACTACAAGGATAAATGAGTACACCTGTGCAATTGCAGAGTCCTGTAACACAAGTGTTAGCTGAAATTAGGACATTCTTGTATTTCTCTAATATAAAGATATTAAGTATCCGAAAGGGTCAAGTAACCCCAAACTGGAACAAACTGTTTTTACAACCACTGCTCAGGTTAAACCAGGAGCAGTGAGATATTCCTGTGTACAAGAACATGGGCACTAAGGTCACCCTGTGGATCATGTCTAGTCTCCTGCTATCATGAGAAGTCATGCTGACAACCTCTCTCAGAAACAAATTAAATCTCTTCTTCAAAGAAATACAGAAATACAGTCCAGAGTTAATGAGTAAGACAGCAGCTGGGACACTCTCACCCAAGAGGACAGTGTTTTCTGTTCCCCAGAAGACACTACTCCCTGGAACTGACTGCAGGAGATGGGCTAGAGAGAAATCCCAGTCCCTCAAATAGCCAAATTCATCTTGAGAGTGACTTTTATATATCTCTACACATCATTAGAATGGGCTCACTGCATACAGAGGGAGCAAGAATACTCCAAATCTGTCAGTTTACCTGTCTTCTTATTTGAAATAGGAGATTGTGCATATAGAGAAGAATGCACATTTATTCTAGCAAAATGAATGGTTATGTTCTCAAAATCAGAAAAATAAATTCACAAAATTCATATACCTGACACTAGGTCACTAGTGGCTGCCACTCACAGTATTTGAGGTCTATGACATGCATTTACTGGTGTCGGATTTATTTTATTAGCTATAATGAGAAGGAGCACAGGTAATGTCATGGCACTTACCTTGTAGTTGAAAAATCGTGGATAGCTCCATTGATAACTGCACCAGTGATATGCTTCAACTTAAGAAACTGTTCAACTTCCTGGATCACTGTCAAAGTTTTCCTAACAAGAAGAGACACATAGGTCACCTTCTATTATTTTTAGGATTGAACATCCATACACTGAAAATAAAAATCGTAACAAGTACTTTCTCATTTTTCAAAGGTACTTTTTGCACTTATTGAGCATGATACCACTACACCATATAGCATTTCAGTCTCCATGGATATGTGTTTATAATTCAGACAGCCAGAAATTGTAGTTTTCCATTTCACTCCAGGGCTGGGATCTCTTAGTGATCTGTGTTTTATGTCTCATGTGTCTATAGGTCACTATAGGAGTGAAACTCTTATTTGTCCAATAGGTTGATATTGCTGCTCTAGGTGAGACTGAAAATGTAATTTTCAAGCAAATTACAGAATCATAGAATGGCTTGAGTTAGAAGGGACCTTAGAGATCATTTGATTCCAGTCTTCCATCTGCTCCAGTTTGCTATGCTTTGGTTTGCACCATTGAGCAGTCTCCCAGTGCACACTCTTTTGGGTGAAACTGAGCAGAAAATGTACATGCTGGACATCTCAGCTGCAGAGAAAGCATCAGTCCAAAAGTAACCTGAAAGAAATCCCCTGAAATGAGCACAAGTTGGAGATGAAGACCAATTGTTTCTCTGTGCCAATTCATCATGATTGATAGGCATTGCCATCTAAAACAGATATAACTGCTGATATAAATTCATGATACATTTCGGACTAACCTTCACGCAAGTGAACAATGCACTCACATACACTCATATAGAGGTATATAGATGCTTTCGTGTGGTTTGTCACCCCCATCTTAGTGCAGCAGTAAACAGTACTTCCAGTATCATCAAAGAAATTCTGGCACCCTCATCATCATTGTTCTCTCCTATTGCAACACCTCTGTTTTATGCCATCATAACTCTCCAGAGCATATGAATTTAGTAAAGGAGACTCAGCCAAGAGTGTCCACAGTTGATTTTGATATACACAAAAAAGATCTGTCAGTGAGTGATGCTTTTTAGTTGGAGAAAAATAAATAATCCTACAATCTGAAAGTATCTTTACTTTCTTGGTTTTTAACTTGACAGAATCAGAACCATGATTAAGACAAGAACTAACTACCTATAAATAAAACCAAATATCTGTCCAAACAAGGTTTCTCATTCACTGTCAGAACTCAGTAGACAGGCACCAGTTACCCAATGTGATTAATCTCCGGGGGTCTGTGCAAAACAGACCTTCTCTGAACTCTTTGCAAGTGGTGATTATTTCTTTCTCCTTGAGTCCATTCTGTTTACATTAGCAAGTCACAGACAAAGACTTAATTTTTGAACAGATATGCTCTGCAGCTTTCATCTTCTTTGTTTTTATCTCATTTGGTTCACAACCTGGGATTGTATCCAGAGAATGATTAAATGAACAGACTTTCTCTAAGGTCCACAAGGCTGTTTCATTCCGCATTGATTTATATTGGATAAAATAATATATGACAAAATACATCAAAAAGAGTCCACTGGGACTGAGGAGATAAATCAAGGTAAAGAGAAACTGGTTTCATATCCCTCTTACTCCCTTTCAGCCTCCACCCAGATACACAGATTCTCTGTTTAGCGTCGATTTCAGCAAACATCTGCATTTTCCCAGGACACTGAAGGCTCTGAATCTTCTTTTCTTCTTTTTTTTCTTCTTTTTTTTTTCTTTCCCATTAGTATGTTTTATTATTATTATTATTTATTTATATATATATATATTTACCATAGAAGTATTAGAATGGTTTTAGTAGACTGTTATAGATAAGCTTAGTGTGAGTCTACAGACTAAGATCTCTCGATGCTGTCTTACAAATCAATACCACAATCCCTAGCATTGCCCACACCAATTCCAAGTCCTAAAAATATCTTCTGTCCCTGATGGGGAAAGCAAGGGAAAAAATATCCTGGCGTTTGTCACCACCTTCTGTGAGTGTAAGGTACAGCCCAGTGGCATGATGCCAATGCCTCCCCAGCATCATCAGTTCCAGTAATTTTGCTTGGGTTGTCACTGCACCCCTGTGCATTTCCAGCAGCAGCACAGCCTGCAGCCCACACAGTATCTCCGCCTCTCCAAGTTCTGCTGATGCTACCATGCTCACTCGCCAATGCAAAATGCAGTAGACAAAAAACAGTCTGCCCACAAATTAACATTATTTGTTATCTCTGCTCTTATTTACCCTTTTTACCTATTTGACATCATATCTGGCTGCTAAGAGCCTTGACTCACTGCTGCCTCTTATCTAAATTATGATCCTTTCATGTAGCTTCAGGCTAATCACAGCAGCTCTGTACTTCAGAAGGAAGAAGAACCTTCTGTTTTGGCCCAAATGTGAGCTACCTTGCTAGAAGACATTTCAGTAAAATATATGCTGAAATGTCTGTTTTTGGGAAGCAGATCTACAGTTCTCCTCCCCTCTTCTCAGTGCAGTTTCGCTATATTCATGGATATATTAAACATACTAATAGTTATTCCTTGTCTGTGGAGACATTTCACAGAGATATGGAAGTGTTGATGCTGACACTTCAGTGGCTTGAGCACTGTTATTTCTAACTTCTTCTGGGAAGGAAATCCACTCCTGGTGTGGCAAATAAATATCAAAATATCATTTTTTGTGCTCTTAGAATAGAATGGCTTGTGCCTCTTTCCTACTACACCACACAGCAGTTTTCTGTCTTCAACAGCCTCTACCCTTAATCAACTTTGCATCCTGTTTTTAGGTTAGTTCCTTGGTTTTACTTATTTCATATCTTCATATAAAGATGAACATCTTCTATTTCCAGAATACTTGGTAGGTAGAAATAACTAGTCTGCAAGGGTTCATGTTTTCTAAATGCTTTTGATGTCCACTGGACCTTTGTGCTCTTAAGTGCCGTTATTCCTGAGCAAAGACCACAAAATGTATCCCTCTCGCTGCAGAAGTAATAGAAGAGCAATTAGCACATATTCAAAGATGCCTAAAGTAGTAACAATTCAGCAATTCAGGACTTGTGCATTTGGCTTTTATTATTAGCACTGGACATAGCTTTAAAAACATTTTAGAATTGTATTATAGGAAAAATATTTCTTCCTACGAGTCCATTTCACCTTCCAGTCAGTGTTACCTATTGACAAAGCACAATCCCCTCTGCATTCTTGATCACAACAGCTCCATTTAAAAGTTTCCCTAGCAGCTAATATACATCCAAAAAATGCATAGCATTTGAGACTGAACACTAGCTCTTAGGACTTAGTGTTTCAGGGCACCAAAAAGTTAGTAAAAAAAAAAAAAAAAAAAGCCCTTATTCTCTATGTTGTTGATTGCGAGCAGCAGACTAATTTCTGACAGCAGAAAAATGCAGTCAAATGTTAGAAAGGGATGGAGACATCAGGGCTTCCTGAGGTGATAGAGTATTTTCATCACAAACCGAAATCATGCAAGATTTATGAACAGAAATTGGGAATGATGATGAAGAGTGTTCCTATAGGTGATAATCTAATTCAGAATTATTTCCTGTGTTGTCATTTCTCTCACTCCAGTATGAATAAGCAAGCATATTTATAAAATTCATTAAAGCCTGACTATTGTATTATGTAATACAGAAGCAATTATCAAAATGCATCAATTACTCTTCTTAGTCTTATGCACTAGAGAAATAAAGAAAGGAGACAGATTCTGCTACAAACTGGAATGAGAATTCATGGACATAATCTGCAGTAGACAAATCGCTAGGAGCATAGGAGGAGATGACATGAGAGTAGCTGCTGCAATAATGAATCACACATTAATTATTGTTTGAAACTTCAGTGTATACTCCCCAGCATCCAGTCCATATGGACACATTTTGAAGAAGACCTTCAGATCCCTCAGAAACTCCAGAAGGCAGATTTTGTCAATAGTTAGAGCAGAAAATGCTCTCTGTTGAAGAAATTCTCTTTGTCTCATATGGACAGGCAGACTGAGTAGAAATAAGGTCTTCATAGCCCGTGATAGCAGTTGGTCCAAGGCTGGACCGAAGTGAGGTTCCTGTTTTTGCAGCAAGGAGACTTTGAGACACTTTGGATGACACCTCCTAGACAATACTGAAAACCAGTGTTTAGTTAGGATCACAAAGAGAAAGCCCTTACTACTGCTGTGGCAGAGCAGTCTTTGTCCTGGTGTCATGCATCTCTTCTTCCTGTCTTGAATCCTGTAAAAATTGAACATAGCCCGTAACCATTTGGTCATAACATAGCGCACAGGAATGAGCTCAAAGGGACTCAGATTTCTCACAGTGGAGTTACTCTCAGTTGTAGCTCTGGGCTTTGTGATGACAGATGATGTGTGTGGATAAAAAAGGACAATCCTTATCTCCACTGCCAAAGAGAGGCTGAATAAAGGATAAGAAACAACAGCTAGGTTGCAATGCCTAACAAAACCTTCACAAATGCCCTCTGTTCAGAGTAATATGGCTATGTTACCTCATTTGTGCAACAATGGTCAGGATTCAAGGAGCTTGGTGATTTGGCACCGGAGAGTTGCCTAATATGCAAGAGATGAAACTGAGAGATAATCAGCTGCTATTTCTAAATTCAAACTACAAAAATAGCATGGAAATGGTTTGGAAGCATAAGCAACATTAACAAGGAATTTCAGAAATCTTAGATTTCAACAGCTTTGCTGGTAATTCTTTCCATGTCATTTTGGAGAATAAAGGAATTGATGGCAACATCGCTGCATAAAATTGGGAGAGAGATTGAATTAAAACTTGATTAGAGATGTACAGTGAAAAGCTTTTATTTTTGCTTATGAAACACAGTCTTCTGATTAAAGCTGAAAGGTCCTGTGAGGCCCAGAGGAGTAATGTGCTAGAAGGTCAAGGCATTCTTTTCTCTAGCCCTGAATGATATAAAAGTTATTTGCAAAGGTGTAATCCTGTATCCCTTGGAGTCAATTTTTTAATGTGTGCTTTTCATAAAGTGAAAAGTAGGATCTAGACAGCTGGTTTATGCTCTAGAACAGCTGTTCCACATAAAATGTTATGAATTGCATCCTCTGGAAAAGGATGGCTATCTTCAAGAAATGCAGGTGAGGGACATTGGGCGATCTCTCAGATTACCATGAGAAGAAGTTGCAGAAGTAACATATGGGACAAAAGCAGGTAGAAATGTAGTGAGGGGAGGAAAAATTAGTGAGTGAGAGAAACACAGGTTGTCTGAAGTCTGCATATGAGACAGATTGGATGAGGTCAAGGAAGCTTGTAAATTTGACAGTGAAAGGTGGGAGAGACGTGAAACCTGATTTTGATAACCTGAACGTAGTAACAGCTCATCCCACTTACTGGAGTTTGGACCTTTTCTTTGTGCACTTAGGAGTGTTTAGAAATTTCTCACGGTGTTTGAAGACCCAACAGATAATAATTATAATATAATAATAATACATATATTTATATATAAGATAATAATTATAATAATAAAATTACTTATAATGGAGCAAGATAAAGCCTGGAGAAAAGAACAAGACCATTCAGAAAAACAAAAACAAAACCTCAATCATTACAGTAACTTGAAAGTATTTGGAAGAAAATGAACCATTGCAGTGTAGGTACTGTATTCAAGGGTATATGCTAAGTATACTCAAAGTACACAATGTTTGCAATGTCTTATATCTGGCATATCTGTATCTACAGTACACAACTATGACAGATAAGTTCCTTTGATGAATTACTGAAAAGCTGAGAACTTCAACATTGCATACTGTTACAGCAGTACGACAGAGGATTGGTACAACTTAATGCTAAACTTTACGCTTTCCTACACTGAAGAGTTCTACATAAAATACAACAAAGTGTTGAAAGATTGGTTGGCAAGTTGGCTTCAAAATGAAGAAAACAGCTTGGTTCGACTGAAGCTTGTCAAATATTTCAGCAGTCCTTTTCTGAGAACACTGAGACAATTTTTTTCTGTGCAGTTTGTTACTCATCCGTGCATAGTAATATAGAGAGAAATAAAGCAAAATCAACTTTGACTCCAAAATTCCTGCTGTTAACATGAAATTATTGGCCCACCTCTGGTAGTGAGTTGGAGATCAGCAATGAAGACAAAACGAAGCTCCCATGACTGCAGCAACACCATAAAACCCCTGATTTCTGACTGAAGCACAGATGACTACACCACATGAAAAGAATATTTGTTTTCTATCTACTTAAAAAAAAACTTTTTTCACAGACAGAAAGGAATTTTCTGTGGTCCTATCATAGCCTCTAGTGGATACATATCTGTATCGCACAACCACCCAACTGTTCAAGATTGTGGTCTGTCTTGTGGCCAAATCTCTGCCTCTGTATGATGCAAGCCATTCACAGTGAAGTCAGGAAGGCCCAGATTCAAAATCAGCTAATTCTGCTTACTTAAATGTTAGTATTGCAAGTTTCCACTACAACCAGTTGAGAGAGGGGTGGGAATGCACGGTCTAAAATGTACCACTGTATGCTTATAGCACTACTTGTTTTTTTAGGGTGGGACACCAACTGTTTCTCTGTACCGATTCATCATAATTGACAGGCACTGCCAGCTAAAACAGATATAACTGCTGATATAAATTCATGATACATTTCTGGACTAACCTTCATGCAAGTGAACAATGCACTCACATATACTCATATAGAGGTATTTATTTATTGACTATAGAGTAAGCCTGGATGTTTAGCTCAGATTACAAGTCTTAAATTTTAAGCTGATTGAGAAAGGTGAAGTGATTTCTAAGAGTCATTAAAATCCGGGAGTGAAATATCCTCCAAATATCTCATGATAAGAATGAATGAGTATTACTTTGCTTTTGATCACAGAAGACTTGAAACTAGTGAAATGAATCTCTTGCAGAGACAAATAATGGCACAGTCTACCAGTACGGGGAAATCACATACTAGGACTGCACAAAATACTCCCTCCCCATGGTTGTACTGTTTAGCAGCTATGTGCACATATTTCAAATTATTCTGGTGCAGGGAGTAGGATAGCTCCTCCTATGCAGGAAGAAAGATGTGCAAGTAGAGCACTGAGATATTATGCAATTTTAGTTCAGTCTCCAAAGGGATAAGGTTTACCTGATCACACTTTGTGTATGTATGTCTGTCCTCACAGCTAGCTTTTGAATCCACAGCAGATGTTAAGAGAAATTGGCAGCGAAGTACTAGTTCTAATAAAATAGATTAGTAGAGGAATTCCACTTGCAGAAAGGTTTCAGCAACATTTCAGAACACATTTTGAAGAACACAGATAAACAGCTCAATAGTGAGAAAAATCCTGTAAAATATTTCCCTTTTAATAGAAGAACACAGCCATGAAACCAGCTGTATGTATGGGGACTAATTGGAGGGAAATACATATGATTCAATATGAAAATATTCAGGCCTTCAAATTTCAAGACATACCTCTTTATACATTAAGAATTATGGCTGGAGTACATTTATGAAGGTCACCATTGCACTTGTGAAGTTGTTGCTGATAGGTGCCAAATGTGCGCTGGCCATGTAAAATCTGCAGTATGCATGCATGCATCATCCATGATGATGAGTTATTTCCATTATTAAAAAAAAAAAACAACAACAACAAAAGAACAACAACAAAAGATGATTGGAGGCAAAGTCTAACTTACACGGTTCTGTGTTGCTTTTTCGCCTTTATATTGAATCCCAAGAAGCTTTCCGTCCTTGGAGAGGAGGAAGTCAGTAAAAGTATTTGTGTGTGCAGTCGTGCAGTGACTTGGTTAACAAATCTTTGGATAAGCAATGACTCAAAACCACAGTTTTGTTTTCTATTATATTATAGAGGCAGCTCTGAGAAACCCACTCATGGAAGCTGGATCCATGAGAAGAGCAGAGGAGATGCACATACCTGCACATGCAGAGGAATGTGTTTTGATGAAAGTGTAACAAATCCAGCCATGATTCCCTCTGAAGCAAAAGTTCAATAAGGTTTTGTGTTTGTGTTTGTGTTGTCTCAAAGGAAAGGAGGGACCTCTCCTGCTGACTGCAGATCCTCCTGCCTGCATCCCTGCTACTGGAAGGATGGAGCCAAGAGCAAGTATTGGAGCTGAAATCCTTTTGTAACTGTGTAAGAAGATAATGTTTCAAAGGAAGTCCTAGAAAGCTTGTTTGTGGAAGATGTCCTCACAACCTTGATGGTGTATGCCAAGAACTTCAATAATTGACAGAAAATGAAGTGAAAAAGGAAAACGATACATTTCTGTACCTTCCACAGAAAGGAAAAAAAAGAGTATTGACTTGATCCTTATTTCCTAGTATACATTTAAGACTAAACTGTATGTTTTGGTCAATACCTGGAAAAAGGCAAGTTAGAGGATTATCTCTTGTAAATCCATCTATTGTTTGTTTGTGTCTAATGCCTTTTACTAGAAGTGAGAACAAAACAAAACAAAATAAACTACATATTTTGAGTAAGTCTCTTTTACATCATAATGTTCCCACTAAGACAGTTTTGTCATTTTAGGGCAAGTGAATAAAGGAGTGTGGATGAGGCAAATCAAGTTCTGCTGCTTCAGACGAGTAGAGATGAGGATTTTAAAAACAATTCCTTGATATTCAAGTATTTTTACTCATAAAAGTCTGTCAACCACATAGGTCATAAATAAAAGCAAAATCAGAAAATTCATATACATTTTTACCAATACAGTCAGAAATATCTTTTTTCTGATATTGTACTTTCAGCTGTCTACTACATATGAACTATCATCTCCCCTGCAGTACTTTGTCCTTTGGGAAATTATTTTAAAATTACATAGACTTTATTTCACAGTACAGAAATGATTTAGAACATAAAGCAGTTGTCAATACTGTAAACATTTTTATTGAAAATATTGTTTAAAAGAAAAACAGCACCAAGATCTGAATGGTTTTCTTCACTGCTCCTGCTGAGTGTTAGCAAGCGACATATGTAACACAGCAGACCAATGATTTCTACCACTAGAGGAGTGTTATCTGATATTTACATAAAATTTCCATTGTAAGTAACATTGTAAGTCTGTTTCCAACTCTTCTAGGCATTCAGTGAGACCCACAACAATAAGCGTGCTTCCTTCCCAAAGCACCATCTTCCCAAATCAAGAGATTCAACCAGAATTCTAGCTACAAAAAGAATAAAAGGGATTTACATTTTTAGGCGTTGCAGTCACAGAAGAAAACTGTGACCCAAGTGAAGAGGCAAGAAATGAACACAATTGCTTGCTAATTGATTCTTTTGTGTTGACAATGCTTTGGAGGACAACTCATAATTCTTAAGGAGCTGGGGTCGGCAATGCCATCTATGGGATACAATATATGCATGAGGAAGTGTGGGTATTGTCTATATAGTCATGTTTTGGTTGTGTTAACAGCAGCACAAAAACAAAGGAAGGAAAAGTATTTCAGTGTTGAGAGCTTAGAGCTCTTGCAGAGTAGACTGAAACATAGCTTGGGTGTGAATAGTTGCAATAACAGTCAAGAGGTGGCTGGGGTAATTGCCCGGAGTCCCACTGGGTTGAACATGCACAAGCCATCTGCTGTGCAGATGGGAGTAAGGAAGGGCCTGTGCTCTAGTCTCCCACAAATCTAAGACTATCTCTGGTCACTGAATAATATGCACAGCTGAAAGGATGCCGTCAGCTATTCAATGTCACAATCCTGGTTTAAAAGCTAGAATGAAGTATTCAAGAGTTGAGGGTCAAGAGCCATATTTGGGGGTTCTGATAAAAGAATACAACCAGTGAGCTCTGTCTTCCTTCCTAGATGCAATGAGAGAAGCTTTGATCAACACATGACTTGTCATTACCCACTTTTTTAAGACTGGGATTTAGGCACTTGTTTTTCCTTCCTTTGGGTTGTACCAGCAATGGCCTATTTAATTTTAGCCAACAGGTCTCCCTAGACTCTTTTGATAATTGCAGGCCAAACATCACTTCTGCAGAGGTCAAAGGCGGGAGATGGCTCTGTCCCACCACCTTTTCCACATACTATAGGCACAGTTAACTTGCACAGCAGCCTGAAGATGAGGGCATTGCTTTTGGTGTTAATTAAAAAAAGACATTCCTTTTGCAGACACAATGAAGCATATGTAGCATTAACCACAAATAGGTGGTGCTTCCCAAAGACACCCATCTCCAAAAAAAGCAAGATCTTTGAAGAGGGGAGAAGGGCAGCCACGCACAAGGGCACATGACCATGAGCCCAAAGATATTACTTCCAGCACCAGCTGACACCAGCTGAGAATCGGGCCCCAGGAGCCATTCCCAAACATTCCATACCCACTCTGGAGCAGACAGTACACTTCTTCAACTCTGCAGACCACCATTTCCCCATCTAAAATGAAAACTGTGTTGATCTTAGCTTTCTAGAGCTTCTTCTTAGAAATAAATTTGCTAAATGCTTCCAAAAGCAAGTATTAGGAACAGGGAACACACGGACGAGAGAGTACAGCTGAAAATGAGGCAGAAGAGTTACAAATGAGGATAATGCAGTAGGGAAGTGCACAGCTGGGAAAGGGAGGGGGTGTGGGTGAAGAGAAGATAGCTTTTATTTGAAACATATGTATACTGGTTAATCATGGCTGGAACCTGGGATCGAGTGAGACTCTATCGTGGAGAGGAGGTGGCAGACAGGGAAATTATTTTTTATTTCAAACAGATGTATTAACAATGGCCTTATGCTGATGAAACTCAATAAAGAAGAGATTTAAAGAGGGGTATACTGCAGTGGGAATGTGTAGCTGGGAGGCAGAAGGGAAAATGATCATTTGCAATCGATGTATGTAATCACTGTGTGCGCTCAGTGCCGAGACAAGGGCGGGACTGCAGCTGCCAGAGCAAGTGGAAAAGAAAAGTCCAATCATTGCTGCAGCACAACATGGGAAGAAGTGCTAGGCTGGTTCAGCAGGAAGGGAGGAGGACATGTATGATAAAGGACATATATACACATTTTAATTTGTGACTTCTAACAAAACTAAAATAGTTTCTTTAGCACAAGACACTGCAGAAGCATTCTGCTTAGCCCTGCAAATGTTTGTGTAAGACATCTCATTCCCTCTTAACATCTCCAGCAGGAAGCCTGAATAATGTGTTTTTCTCAATAAATTCATGATCTTTTTTGCACAACAGCAGTAGTAAATTGGTACAATCACAATTATATAGACAATAAATTAAAAGCCTAGAATCATGTAGAATCACAGAATGATTTGGGCTGGAAAAGACATTAAAGACCATCTATTTCCAGTTCCTCTGTCATGGGCAGGGATACCACCCACTAGATTGGTTTGCTTAAAACCATGTCCACAACATGGCCTCAAACACTTCCAGGGGTAGGGCATGCACAAATCTTTGGGCAGCCTGTTCCAGTGCCTCACGACTGACAAAAAAATATGTGAGTGAAAAAAAAAATACCTAAGCTAATTCTATCATTTTAGTTTAAAGCCATTCACCCCTACCTATCACTATTGGCCCTTGCAAAAAGTCAGTCTCCCTCCTGTTCTAAGTTCCCTGTAAGTTCTGGAAGGCCATAACATAATGGCCTTCTCCAAGCTAAACAAGCCTAACTCCCTCAACCATTCTTCATAAGAGAGGTGTTCCAACCCTCTGATCATCTTCATGGCCCTCCTGTGGACATACTTCAACAACTCCACACTTTGTATTGGGGGCCCCATGCCTGGATGCAGTACTTCAGATAGGGACTCACGAGGGCAGAGCAGAGGGAGACAACCACCTCCCTCTCTCTGCTGCAGCCAAGGATATTTTTGACTTTCTGGGCTGCAAGTGCACACTGATGGCTTCTGTCTTTCTTTTCATCCAGCAGGGTCCCCAAGTCCTTCTTCACAGGGCTGCCCTCAGTGTGTTCTTCCATCAGTAGACATATCTGGGATTGCCTCTTACACAAGTGCAGCACCTTGCACCTTGTATCAACTGCACTATCCAAGTTGGTGTCATCAGCAAACTCGTTGAGGTGCACTCAATCCCACAATCCACGTCACTGATAAAGATGTCAAAGAGCACTAGCCCAAAGACAGTCCCCTGGGGGAAATCACTTGCCACTGGTCTCAACCTGGACATAGAGCCATTGACCACAACCCTCTGGTTCTGATTGTCCAACCAATTCCTTATCTACTAAGTAGGCCACCCATGAAATCTATATCTTTCCAATTTAGAGATAAGAATGTGATGTGAGACCATATCAAATGCTTTGCAGAAGTACAGGTAGATGATATCAGTCACACTTCCTTTGTCTACTGAGGCCACCAGATTAGTCAGGCAAGTAATCCTTCTTCAGGTAAAAAATACATTTCTAAACCTAATTTAAGGTTTACCTTGGGAATTCCTGCAGTCAAAATGAAAGGGGAAAAAAATTCTCCAAGTGTGAAGAATTCTCAGAGCCTTTGGATGAGAGTGAGGACTCTCAGCTTCCTATACTATACATGGTGATCTCATCAGCACTATCACTGCTCACCGGGGTGGGGTGCCTTGACCATGTACAGGTCTTCAGGATAGGATGAGATGAATCCCACCCAACTCCTCATCAGATGCACTGTCTAGTTCCTCATTGTTTACAGAAAACTCTGTCAGATGTTCTTGCCTGCATTAGAGACGCCCTTTCTTAATCAGGCAAATTTGAAATATTTTGCTGTCCCACAACAGAAGTTTTTGGTAAGATACAAATGCACAAAGCTAATGCTTTTGAGGTCTCAGATATACAGTCAAGTTCCAGTAACAAACACACATGCTCACTCAGCTACCATGTCTTGCCAATGTGTAATGACTTGTAAATCCTATGAAATTCATTTCATCCTGAATCATCATAAAAATAATCTTAAATTCAATAAGGTTTTGAACTTTCAAAAGCTTTCAAGCATGGCCTTAAAGCTTTTTATAAATAAGACCGTGGTCCAGTGAATCCTACTTTGTTCAGATACATGTTGAAAAGTGCATATTTCCTATGACTTGCCATTAGCACAGAAGAGGTGGAGATGCATGGTTCTGCAATGGAAATCACTGCTCTGACTCCTCAGAGTGCAAACGTTGCCTCTGGAAGTCCTCTGTTTTGCTCTTTGCTCAAAACAAAGTTGTCCAAAGACTTTTTTTCTTAACAAGGTATATTTCATTTCCTTACTCTTTGGATGTAGGGATTAGAGACGATGCAAATAACTAAGTAGATAAATAAGTGAAATAAAATTGGACAGTGCGCTAGTACTTAAGGCAGTTTTCTGAGTTTGTGTTTTGTTCTGTCTTTTTAAACAGTGTTGCCAATGTGCAACAAAAAGCAAAGTATAAATCCATGGGAAAAAACTGAACTTACATTTTGAGAAAAGCTGTTTGCTATCAGCTTCTGCTGGTTTCAATCCACTGCACGACTAGAACAAGGCCATTTTATGCTCTAGGTTTTTCTTTCAAAATCCAGACACAAGGGAAGTGCTTGTCAAAAATTATTAGCATCTTAAACAGGGTTTACTATAGACAAGGACATTAAGACACATTTGAAAACGCCCATATACATTATAAAATTTGGAGAAATGTGCTTTTTCCAGTTCTCTCGTAGGACAGAAATAAGAAATGTGTGTTCCGTGTTTCTCTTGGGACAGTTTCACTAGCAGTGATTTGACTAGAAAAAAGCTTCCTTCATTTTTGCAATGTATAATGAAGGAAAACTGAGCTGTGAGTTAAAGATGAAGGTGAAACCTTGACCCCAGTGAAATTAATGGGAATCCTGCCATTGATTTCAAAGGGGATAGCAGCTCAACCGGGATATAAACTTTATTTCATTCTCCCTTGATCTGAGAATTACTCCAGAGGAGTGATATGTGTGTAATACTTTTTTTTTTTTTTTTTTTTTTTGGTTCTTTGTCCCAAGTGAAAAAGAAAAAAATGTGAAACCATCTCAAATCAACCAAAACCCGTTGTTTGCTTTGCTAAAACAACAAAGTCTCAGAATACTTTTTTTTCCAGCAGAGGTATTTCTTGTCACACAAAGTGTATTGTTTGTAAGTCTGGAATCTCTTGAGCTTCTGTCTTCATTTATTAATGAAAACAGTTTTTCAAGCAAAAACAATTAAATGCCTTTGTTTAAAGATGTCAAAACTAATTGTTCAGGGTTTTCTAAATTTCATGTTCCCCAGTGCTTTTGCCCAAAAGCACTCACCAGGCTCAAAAGCAATTCATTTGAATTCTTCAAGAACATCACATTTTTGGAATAAGACTAATTTCTTGGGAAAGGCACAACAAAAGCCAAAACCAACACCAATGTCTTCCGGATATTAATATGATCAAGACTGCAAAGAGAATTTAGATTAGCTTTAAGAGAAATAATCATCATATTAAAATTAGTGAACCAGCTCTACTGGTAATAAACTAGCGAACATAATAACTTCAATGTGAAAAGTTAGCATTTATTTTTTGTGTCAGCAAGTCACGAGTAAGAAAAGTATGGACCAACATTTTGATGCAAATGACAGAATCAAGTACAGTCAAGATTCTAGTGTCTTTAGCTCTGTAAACTCAAAAGTCTTTCTTAATAATTTGTCAATTTATCCAGCTGTGGAGTTGAAGGAGAAATGTCATAGTAGCACACAGACATGCAAAGAGCCATAGACAGCATTATAACAAGCCAAAGGTATAAACTGTTAGAGTTGGAGAGGTTGGAACTGATTGGGTTTTGGGACTTTTTTTTTCGCTCTTTTTTTTTAGTCAATATAATGTAGATTTGAGCATTTCAGGCTTCATGCAGCTCTAGTAGAAATGGAAAGTCCTAACCACAGATTAAATCATCTGTATTGTATTATGAATAGTCAGCTCTGTTGAGAAAGGACATTTGACTTTGCAATGTGGTAGATATTAGCAAACACTTAAGAGAAACCACAAAACCTCATGTATTTGCCTGGAGTAAGCCTGCAACATCTGCTCGAACCCTTCTGGGTCTACACTGTTAAGAACATAAGTCAGCTTGTTGGTCATTCCTCTGAACTTGAAGCCAGATGAACAAATCCAAGCCATTTCATGGTACAATCACTCTAATCATTTCAGCATGGTTACTAGGCTTTTTGCAGAGGACATGAGCTTCAGAAAAATATTAAGCAGCATTTGCAACAGTTTCCTCCCTTGCAAAGATTAAGTTGTGTGAGTTGCAGAGCTCTGGAAAAAAAAAAAACAAAACAACAAACCCTTCTTATCTGTCTGGCTGTTTTATTATTCATTTATTAGGTTACTTTCCCAGGTTCAGTTTTATGTAGTTATCACTACTGTTATTTTGTTCATGACCTGAAATTGCCCGCTTTGTATTTTTACTCAGTAGAATGGCTACTGATGTATATACAAATTAGAGTTTATAATGGTGCTTGCATTTATTGTAGAATATTTTAATAACTGCTCTGGATGTATAAATACCTCCATTGGGAGGAAGCGGATTTGTTCTGCTGGCATGGTCACTGCAGTCAGGGGAGTGAACAGAGAGGATTTTCCTGAGCTATTACTGTTGTTATATACTGTGCTTTTGAAGTCATCGTGTGTATGCAGATAGCCTTGCTGTACCATGGTAACAATGGTGAAGGTACAAGAACCCATAAATACGTTGCCATACTTATACAGACCCACATATATCCATGGCAACTTGCAAAATTGTAAAGACAGGTCCCAGCCCTATCCATTTCACAACGCAAAAAAGACACAATATGGTAAGTGATGACAGCAGAAAATGGTGTATGACAGGAATGAAAAAGGGAAACATTACAGGACATAAAAAACAGATTTCTTTGGAAGGTTGCAGCTGTCTTGTTAGCTATGGCTATAACTTCCCCTTTTATTCTGCTAACCTATTTTGCAGTAATTAGGTTTGCTCATTGTGCTGACATGATTTAATGACAATGAGAACAAAATTTGTTGTCCACTTAAGAAAAAGGAAGATCTCCAAATACAAAATGATAATTTTTTCCAGTTCTGTGTCATTTTGGAAATAATATTTTCCAGGTGTCTGCATACAACTTTCTGTTTTGGAACAAGGTAGATAAAGTAATGCCTTTTAAAAACCTTGTATTCACATGTAAAAGCTATATTCTTATAAGAAATATAAAATTTGTCCCACATTTCATGTGGGAATTTGATTAAGGTTTCTTCAGGGGCTGAAAGCAAATTAGAATTTCTTAAAATTTTATGAGTAAAGAAATTATTTTCGTAAGACTTGTAAATGTCTGCTGTCTGCTTCCACCCCTCCCCACCCTCCCCACAACACCACATTCACTCACATACATACAAATAAAATACATAAATTGATGTTTAAGTGTGTTCTCCAAACACATTTCTATCCAGTAATTGTTTCTGGAACTGAATAAACAACAGTTGTTTCATATAGAGTACAAAGAATAGAAATAACTGAGTATGAAAGAAAATGGAATAAAGGTTTTCCTTTCTCCATCAAAATCTAAAGATCAGTATATCTTTTAAAGTGAGAAGTCTTAGCTCTTCCTATTATAGTTTGACCCAAACTTAAGCAAGCATGTATGTGTCTATAAGGAAGTGAGAGAAGAAGTGGATAAATGGCAAAAAATGAGTTAAAACTCAATTTTTCAGATGGTTCTTCATCATCTGAATCAATGATGGAACCCCTCCTCAGGCAATGAACACCAGAGAGGTGGCCAGGACAGTTGACCTCTTCTCTTGGGTGCTATCAAATGTCAGGAATCGAGAGAAGGCTGATTTTAAATTAAAAATAATAATAATAATAATTCTGTGGGTTTTGCAAGAATCTTGGGTTACTTTTCTAGCAGAATTTCTGGAGAACTGATGAAAAATATGCACATACTTGTCAGTTTTGGTTTTGGTAAGATCTATTTCTGTTTTCACATTCTTTGCCCATGCTTCTGTTATCTAAAGGAACTTATTTCAGATACAGCAATTGATTCTCAGCCCTTCACAATGAGAAGAAGAGAAGAGGAGGCCATTTCATCCCACTATTTTACCTGCAGAATAGGATTCCCAGAGGGGTAAGGAGGGAAGATTTAGGTTGGATGCTAGGGGGAAGTTCTTAACTATGAGAGTGGTGAGGTGCTGGAACAAGCTGCCCAAAGAGGTTGTGGATGCTCCGTGCCTGGCTATGTTCAAGGCCAGGTTGGATGGGGCCCCGAGAAGCCTAGTCTGGTATTAAATGGGGAGATTGGTGGCCCTGCATGTGGCAGGAGGATTGGAGTGGAGATTCATGATCCTTGAGGACCCTCCCAACCAGGGCCACTCTATTATTCTGTGATTCCCCTGGCATATGTGGAAGGGTAAATTCCAGACATTCCTAGCAGTTTGTAGTACACCTACACTAAGAAGTTGATTTTTAATGCACAGGAAAATGATATGAAAACGTGAGTGCAGTGAATTAAATAAGCTGATGTTTGCTCTGCAGTTCTAAAGGCACCTCTCAGCCCATTGCTCATTGTTTCTGGATCACTATCACTTTTTATCTGTTGCTGTTATCACCAAGGCCAGGCTGGATAGGGCTTTGAGCAACCTGGTCTAGAGGGATGTATCCCTGCTTATAGCAGGGGGGTTGCAACTAGATGATCTTAAGGATCCCTTCCAACCCAAACCATTTTATGATTCTATGATTCTATGATCACATCTTCACCACTGCAAGGGTATCTTTTGGGAACCACAAAAATGATCCAAGGGATGGAACACCTACCTATGAGGACAGGCTGAGAAAGCTGGAGCTGTTCAGCCTGGAAAAGAGAAGGCTCCAGTGAGACCTGATAATGACCTTTCAGTATCTAATGGCAGATAAGTTCCCAATTACAAGAAAAATGGTGCCTATAAGAAAGAAAAGAACAGATGCTTTAACAGGGTCTACTGTGATAGGACATGAGGAAATGATTTCAAACGAACAGAGGGGAGATTTAGACTAGGTAAGGGAAAAATACAGTGAAGGTGGTGAGACACTAGAACATGTTGCCCACAGAGGTGGAAGATGCCCCGTCCCTGGAGATATTCAAGGCCAGGCAAGATGGGGCTCTGAGCACCCTGTTCTAGCTGTAAGTCGCTGTTCGTTGCAGGGAAGTGGGACAAGATTTAAGGTCTCCTTCCAACTCAAACTATTCAATGATTCTATTATCCTTGCAGTCAGCTTCCTCAGCCTATACTTCCTTATTCTGCCTACAGCTTCAGATAATGCCAGTTCCTAACAGCTTACCCTGAAACTCCGAACTTCTTCCTCCAGTGAAATGATCCTTAAATGTAGCTAGTAGACCTGGAGATCTAAATCAGAATGTAAAGGAAACCACCCCAGAAAGACATGTCTAGAAATGTAATGCTTGATTAAAAAAGTGGAGTGGATGCTCAGTCTCCAAATTAGTGATATGATCTGCTCACTGATTGCATATATCCACAATACGTGCTTATGCTGTGCATATGTGTGCAGCCCACAACACAGTATATTATTGCAAGGGAATATTGTATTCATCTGTTGTAAGCTGCAGGAATAAGTTACAGGCCACCTACACGTAATGTAATTTATCCGCAAGGAATGGCCCTCCTGGTTTCCTAAGGGCACCCCAGCTTTGGTTTCCAGCCACTACCTCACTCAAGAGCCGGAAACTGTTCCTCAAGCTGCAGGAGGGCTTTTACGGGTACAGTCCTCTTTCAGTTGAATGTGATTATCCCAGCAGGTCTGTGTTTAATTCAGCAGATCTGCTCTCTTTCAAAGGTAATGAGAAAGTTGACTGCTCACCATCAACTTTTCATAAAGCAAACTATTTGCTTAGTACAAAAACAGTATAGAAAAAAAGATTATAAAATACAGAGTTCAAATGCATGGGCATCTGGTACCTCCTTTGGCATAAGATTCTCCAAAATACAGGACAGAAATTTGTAAATACTCAGAGTCAGTAAAATCCTTGTATTAATCCCTGTAGAAGTCTCTCTCTCTTTTTTTTTTTTTCACTTTTTTTTTTTTTTTTTTTTGGTCAAAAAACAGAAACCAAAACAAACAAACAAAAAACCCACCAGAATTTGTTCTTCCCTTATTTCAGACAGAAATTTCCGCAACATGGCCATCAGTGATGTGAAGCTCCCCACCAATGCGGTCAGGAATGCACATCTCCGTTTGATGTTCATACCACTGACACATTAATCTTCAAAGGCTCTGTTGTAGAGGTGGCACTGTGTCTGACCCAGGAATCATGTCTCTGGACAGAACAGGTTTTCTTCCATATATATTTCTATATATATAGATTTGGTTGCAGATCAGAAAATGATTAGGAAATCTGAAAGGCAGTGTCTGGAAGATTTCATGGCCTATTTTTGTAAATTAACAAGAAATCTGCTTCATTTGTCTATCTAAAAGTAGGGTCTGAAGTAAGTGCCCGAAGTAAGGAGAAAGCATTCACCAGCCCCTCGAGAGAGGTCCTGGCTGCCAAGCTTAGGTGCCCCATATCACTGACAGTAGGGCCAGATCCCTACATAGATTTCCAGTTTCATTCTAGCATAGCCCAGAGAATTCAAACTTTTCAGTACGTGCATAAAAAACAGAATCTAACCCATTGCTTGTGCTATGTCCTTTGTATTTTGCTTTGTTGTAAAGGCCGTTTTACAAGAGCATTATATTCTATTTAAGCACCATTAAAAGCCGCCAGATTCTCAAAAGACCTAATTAACTTAAGCTTTAAAAAAAAAAAGAAAATCTCTGGTCTGAGGAATAGTGTGAACTTGTAATTGAAAGTTTCTGAAATGCAACTCTTAAATTTACTTGTCTTAGAGAAAAGAAGACCTATCTTAAAAGTCTGGTCCATGAATTATTCATGATAAGAAACTCATTTTAGCCAAACCATAGTTCTTAACACACCCTAACTTTGGCTGGTTTTGCAATCCAACTGATCTCAATATCTGTTTTTGTCCTAATTCCAATGGAGTATGTCCAACTTCCTTTTCTAAAAGGTTCCAGGTTAAATCTGAGGTTTAGTCTGCCTTTTACTTCTAATGGCCATGGCAGAATGAAAAACATCAGAGAATAAATCAGATTTCTGTAGGGGGAGACACGATGTAACCAAATGCTTTAAAGGAGTTGATTACTGAGCAAGCAGCACGTGTTTGAAGTAGCCATCACATTTTACTTCTAAACATAAAAGAAATTTAGGGGCAAGTTCAAAGTGATACTTGAGTGTCTATAACAGGATCTAGGTAGACTTTGGGTGCTAAAAAGCAAAACTGCAGTTAAAAATCTCCTCTCATTTAGTGTTTTTAGCTGCTGCCTTCTTTGACCAACCTGAAAGCATTAGATCTGTGGCGATCTCTACCACATGTCTGTACCCTGCAAGAAATCCCTTAGTCTCAAGCAGCTGGAGGGATGCATAAATTAAAATCCTCCAAAATGGCCATCATACTGCTTTAGTCCATCTCCAGGTGAAGACTGTAGAAAAATAGATAAAGCAGGGAGTATTTATTTCTACAGTCAAGATAGTTCTCTAGGTCTCTTGAGGAGCTACGAGAGATGGTTTAGTAGCTTGTGGCACTGATTGGAATGGGAGGGTGGTTGGACTAGATGATCTTGCAGGTCGTTTCCAACCTTGTGATTCTGTGTGATTCTGTGTTGTGATTCTGTGTCTCATGCAGGAAAGTGGAAATATTCTCATCTGCAATACACACAGAATAACAGAATTGCAAGGGTTGGAAGGGACCTTGAGATCATTGAGTCTAACCCCCTTGCTAAAGCAGGTTCCCTACAATAGGTCACACAGGTAGTAAGTCTAGACAGGTCTTGAATATGGTCTCCTCTACAGAAGGAAATTCCACAGCCTCTGTGGGTAACCTGTCCCAGTGCTCCATCACCCTTACCATATAGTTCTGCATATTCGTTGAACTTCCTACGTTCAAGTTTTCAGCCATTACTCCTCGTCCTATCGCTACACACCACCAAGAAGAGCCTGGCCTCATCCACTGTCTCCCACCTCCCTTTAGATATTAATCAACATTGATCAGATCCCTTCTCAATCTTCTTTTTCCAAGGCGGAACAGCCCCAGGTTATCGCATTTCCTCACAGGAGGTACACTCCAGCACCTTTATCATCATTGTGGCTCCTCTTCTGGAAAGGAGGTAAAACTTAGCTGGTAAAACATTTCAAATCCTTTACACAACAAGTACTAACCATCATGTTATGTTGCTCAACAGTGCGGAACACAGTTTTTGAGAGACTATTCATCTTTTAAATACAAAACTTTCCAACCATCATTAATAAGTCCTATGGCAAGCAATTGAATTGCAACACCTGTGTACACTAGGAGCTGTAGATAAAAGGGCAGCCAAGACAGGCCTTTGTACCTGGAAACATTTTCAATAGAAATTATACTATTCTTGGACACATCTACTTGCTTTTACTAAAGGGACACATTGTGCAATTTCCCTTTCAACTTTAATCTGTAGACAACTGCAGCTTCCATGCACAGCCAATTATCAGAAAAGTGCTGGCACAACTTTGTGTTATTGCAGATTCAGAGGCTTCATTGGCACATGCACTTGAAAAAACAAGCAAGCTTTTAGCTGAAGTGCTTGGGTTGTCATGTAACAGTTAATATTTTAAAAGTGTTTCTCTTTACCCAGTCACTTGTAAAGTTTGTAAAGGTCCTCTTAGATGAGTTTAATTATTTTTAATAGCTTTTTTCAGAAAGTAATTGAGCTATGTATGAACCCTGGGATTTTGGCAACTATTAGGCCTATGTTCACTTGTTAAACCTTTTAACTCGCCTTAGAAGAACCAAGAGAGTATCTTTTAAAACTTCCCCATACCCTTTCTTGAGAAGGTTTCATTTTTTTTCCAGACTCCACTGGACTAATGAAAATCTGCAAATGTTCTAACAGAATTTTTTAGTACGAGAGGGTTTTTTGAGGGAGATCCAGGCAAAGACAATATGTTTGCATGACTGAAGCTTGTACCTGCAGTTTTGATCACCATAATAATTTTTATAAGGCTCAGCAAACCTTCTGCTTTCTGGAATATAGTGGCTCAATAAAATCATCACTTAAAATTCATTGGAAATATTTTCAGTGTCTTCAGCTGGAGTCAAGGTCCCAGCCTCCCCTACCTAAATTAGTGCTGGGTTGGAGAGGAACTTTACTAGAAGATAGCATTTCATCATTTGCACTTACCACTACTGATTCCTTCATCATTGCTGAGGAAAGGCTCTGGAGCTAGATGAATCAATAGCTTTATTCAAAAAAACATTTTTTTTTCTAAGTAAGAATGAAAAGACTTTATCACTTTATCTAACGTAAGCTAGAAAAATGCATCATTAAATCAAGCTATTTTCTACTTCATGCATTGGTTTTATTCGAAAAATGTTTTTCCTCCTATATGAAGAAGTAATTCTGAATAATCAAGAGATGGCAATTGTTTTTCGGTTGTGATTATCTCTATCATTCCTATGCCAATTTTTTTTCCATAATAGTCACTATCATAGGAATAACAAAAAATTAGTACTTAGTGATCTAATCAGTTCAATAGCATTCTCTGTATTTTTTCAAAACAAACTCTTTTAATGAGGATGAACCATGTTCATCTTGTTAAGTCTCATACAATGCTCAAAGATGCCAAGTGCGGGATTCATTGGAACCTGAGGGAGGTGCAGATGGGACACTGGGAAATTACAAAAGAAATGTAAACTTTTCAACCCGGAGGCTTCCAAAGAGACAGGATTAGTGTCTGGCTTGTATCTGTTTCGTGATAATTTAAAATTTCTGTGATTATAATGTGCGTTAGCAATCCAAGCACTGCAAATGTGTTTCCTGTCAAAGCAGGAACATGCTGTTTCTGTGCTCTGTATTAGAAGACCAGACCTTACCAGAGCAGAGAAAGCAGAGCCCAGACCAACCAGCTTCAGATGGTGGATGTTTCTTATCACTTTCCACACAGTGCTCTGATACCAAAGCTAAGCAGCTCAGGAAAAGGTTAACAAGGGCTGTTTGCCCATTTTTTACTCTAAACTCAAGGTAATAAATCATCTTCTCTGTCACATTTGGACATGAATTTTTAATCAGTTTAAAGATATCCCATTCCCTATAGATTCAAAACATTTTAGATAAAAAGAAAAAAAAAAGAAAAAAGAAAAAAATCCCAAATCCGACACACGAAGTAGAAAAAAACAGCAAATGAAATCTGCAGATAAAACTTTTTAAAAATATTTTTCTCCATAATTTAAAAGAGTTTAGGCTTTTTCATTACAGTATTGACATGTGCATCACAAACCAGAACAATCAATTGAGATGAATCTGCAGGTTTAAGCTCTTGCTAAACCAGAATGTCTTCTGAAATTACACATAATCCCTTCTTTTCTACCACGGTGATAAGTGAATTCTTTCTAACTGGTTATATATTGAGAGGTGGAAAAGTGCAATCTTCATTCTTTAAGTGGGTAATTGTAGGACATGGTGCAAGAGACTCTTTCTAAGAGAACCAAGTTCATATCCCCTTTCCAAATGTACCCATTCTTAGGTCAGCAACTTGAACATTTCTAGAAATACAGCATGCATGTCGTGGCTGAAGTCAACTGGGACCAAGAACAGCATGATACCAATATTTTCATTCTGGATCCTTACCCTAGAAATCATCTCTGTGGGACAGGTCTAAAATATACCATACTAACATTTGACAATATTACACTGAGGTGCTGATACAACAAAACATTTGCAAAAGATTAAATTAACAATTATGTTTACCATCACGTGGGAATATATTTTTGGTCAAAAACAAGTAGGTTTTCTATCAGCATTTATAGCTTTGGAAGTTCATACCTAAACACAATCAGCAGGTACGCACATGTTCTCTTTTTAACAGCAAGAAGAGACCAGCGGTCTGTGACCCATCTGTCACAGGCATGGTCTCTTCTCCTTCCAGTCAGTTAAGTATTTATAAAGGTCTCCTTCTGGTATCCTGCATGTTAAAAATATTGTGTAAGACATCCTTCAATATCCGAATTGCAGTTCTGGCATATGTTTAATGAAACCAATGCACTGGGGACATTGTGTAGACAGTTTCAGGAGAGGCCTCTTCAAAAGGCTGTGACATGAACATCCATCTCTCTGTGCATGACAGAGATGGACGGTACTGCCACGGCCAGGGTCAGACCCGACTGAAATGCACACTTACACAAAAACTCCCTCCAACACACTCAAAAAATGGCAGCTTCTTTCAGATTTAAAGAGACAGCAATCCAGACCTTTAAGTCTGAAGGCAGGTATTTATTTATCCTCTGCATCTTAATTATAGTTTCAACAAAATCAACAAAAATTATTGGATTTCAGCTCTACTTCAAGAGCATTTTGCAAAATTAGCATATAAGCTTTAGAAATCCCTTAAAAATAACATGTCACAGCCAAAATAATGTCCAGTTTAAGACGCTCACAGTATGATGACTGTCTGTTCACCTTTGGAAGAATAGACACCTAATATTAACTACAAGACTTTACGGGGTGCAAATGCAAACACATTTATACTTTTTACTATCTGACATCATGGTCAGATAAGACATCTACTCATGCTCCTGTTCTCATCAAGGCAAAAAGCTGCACTGCAATAGAAAAATTATTTAAACTGACTTTTTTCCTTACTGATCCATATATGTGAGGCCCACTTGGCCAGAGGCTGTAAAAGACACATTCACAAAAAGTTACTGTTCATCCAAACAATAGTTTGCAGAAGAGAAATCATTTGCATTGTCCTGTTTCTGTTGTACTTTTGTGTTATAAGTTGGACACTATTTCCATTTCATACAACAGCATAGACACTCACCATCCTCCTTCACCAGTGAATAGCCCAATCATGTTGTTTTTGCAGAGCTAATGGTGTACCCAGAGGATCACCCATGCAAGAAAGTTGTGTATCCTAAAGAGCTGCTACAGCAGTAAACTCAAGTTTAACCTATCCAAGTTCTCAAGGATAGGAGCTACTATAATACATGTGTTCTAGCCATGTAAAGTGCATCTAACCTAAGGGTCCCTTCCCAATTGCCTTTGGAGAGAATCTCTTCTTTTATACATGTATACATTCCAAATTCTGGATAGCAGTGTTGCTGTCTGCAGTTGATGCAGTCAGGAAAGAAATTGTCATACTTTTTCAGGCTAGAAGGAAGTGACATTTATATGATTTAGTATAATGTAGCATTGTAAAAAAGTAAAAAAAAAAAAAAAAAAAAGTCAAAATATCTGAAATATTTATATAATTTTTTTTCCTATAGACAATGTCTCTCATTTGACCATTTCCCTCCCCTTTCAGATTGCTTCTAATAATTCCATCTTTTGGAATAACTAATGTGTGATTTTATCCCTCTTAAAACCTTTCAAGAAGCAGAATTTCTTCTTAGCTGTTTTAAGTACTCAGAAGACCTAGGAACACCAGCTTAAACAAATAGAAATTTTCTGGAGATGACAAATTCAAAGCAGTGGGGATCTGCCAGGATCATTGAAGAAGAAACAAAAATCTAGACAGGGTGTTTGGACACAGCACAGTGCAGAAACACCAGATGCAAGTAAGAAAAGCTATTTTAGCTTTATCTGCCTTAGGACCACATTTGTGTCTGGCAGGCATAGCCAGCTTTTCAGTTAGTTCAGCCCAAGCTCAGGTGTCCATGCACATACAACATGCATCATAATGTACAGATAGAGCCGCAAAAGATCTAGAGATAGATGTTGAATGAGGACTGAAAAAAAAAACTAAGACTTAATTCCATGATTCATTATAAACCTTCTATATGAATTTAGGCAGAGTAGGTGTTGGAGGTGGGGAAATTCACACAGCATAAGTTCAAGCACCAGCAGTGCTTTTTTAGCTGCATGTGTAACTGGTAGAAGCTTTACCAACCCCAACATTGTCTCATGCTGGAGAGCACTCAGATAAGCAGTACCTTCACAGGTCTTACACCCGCAGGACTATCTGGAGAAGAATGGCACTGAACAGACTGAGGACTGTTGAGTTCTGAACATGACTTGTATTCATAAATTGGACATGAAACTTCTCAATATGCTTCCTGTGGATCATCCCAGTGTTTCATTCTTTCCTGTGGTGCACAGTTCATAGAAGCATCAAATATCTAAATTTTAAACTGTATTAAAACGAACACAAAAATCTAGTGTCTAAAAGCAGCATGCTTTGGGCAAATGCAGATAATCTAGCTGCTTTCTGAAGAGAGCAGGCAATGAACAGAGTATTATAGCAGAGCATGACAAGTCTTGTTTCATTTTCGCAAATTTTTGTATTGAATAACTAAGAGAAAGTAGGATAAAAATAACAAAACACCTCTCTAGATACCGGAATAAAAAACCTCTCTGAACCATCTGAACTTGAACAATACACTCATTACTGCTATACCCAATATAGAAATGTACACCTCATCTTAACAGGCTAGTAAATCAATGTGGCTGAAAGCTCCCCTCTTACTTCTCAGCTTTTCCCAAAAACTGTGTTGAAGAACACAAGGAAACATCTAAATGAAAACCCATATACTTGCCCATAATCAATTCACTGTGATCTCCTCAGCCCATGACACATCTAAGATATCTTTCCTCTATCCTGTTTTGTAGAGGCCTTGGACTTTTGTGAAAAGATTATTTGGTCAGAACAGTACGTATGACAGAGAAAAGAAACAGTTACTAGACATTAAATTTATGTGAATTCTCCATTTCCTTATGGGAAAGGCTGTACGGAATCTGAAGACTCTCCAAACCATGTGGGGGTTCTGGATCGAGATCTGAACATTCAGGCTCAGACCTGCCTTTCCTGATAATATTTACACTGACACAAAGCACATATGCTATGTATCTGCCTCCTTTTCCTCTGCTGAATTCACTTCTCTGATCACTGGAGCAAAAATTCAAGAGGAAATTCATCTGCTGCACATAAATGACCATCAAGGTATTTAAAACCTTTCCCAGATCATAATCTACATAGGTATGAAGATAGGCCAAGCATAAATCTCAACATGTAGATTTCACACTGTATTTCACATTGAGAATGTAGATACAGCTGGTGATGTTCCCGTTCAAGGGAATTGGACTAGGTGACTGTTAGCCTGCTCAAATAATTCTATGATTCTGTTATTCTACAGTGTAAAAATCTGCAACAGTTATATTTGGGACAGGCATGAAACTAATATCTGATTAATAAAAAAACTCGTAGTTCTGCAAAAATACATACTATGCAGTAATTGTAGAAATAGTTACATAGTAAGGTTAAAAAAATAAAAAGAGAGAAAACACACACACACAAAAACAAAACAAAACAAAAACAAAAAAAAAACAACAAAAAAACACAACCAAGAGACAGCCTAGGAGATGTGCTAAATGTAGTTTTTTTCTTTAACCATGGCTTACATGGACAAGTTCCAGATACCTTTGTAATAGAACAAAAAAAATAGGAGGATCTGTATTAAAACTAGAGTGAGGGCTAGGCCAGTTAAAATAACTTCACACATCTTCTTTAAAAAGATTTTCTTGCAGTTTTACACTAGTAATGATGGTCTTATTCACGTTGGCTAGGACACTAGGCACATCACACTGCTGAGAACTCCAAGAGAGATCCACTAATTCACTTTTGAGTTGATGTTGGCATGAGATTGCCAGTGCTGCATTGACCCATTCCGCTGACCAGGAAAGAGAGTAAGACAGGAAATGTAGACATTTTCTGATGAATTTATAAATGTCAGTTCTTATTCCAATGAAGGTGTTTATTACTGTGGTGTAAAGAGATTGCAGAATTTTGTTGGGTAAACATGAAGTAAATTTCCAAATAGTTAATGTACCTGTCTCGAGTAAAGGATGCCACTGCTACAACATCTAAGATCAAGATCCCAACAGATTGCTCAGGTCTCTGTTACCTGAACATTCTTATGCAGTCCAGAAGAGTAACGACTATGATTTGGCTTGGTTCATCCACCACTCCAGCTTTATCTCAGTTTTACCAGTATGCAGATCTATTTGCCCACCAGCTTAAAGCATTGTACGACAATGGAATGGAAATTCTAGGTCGAAGAAATGCACTGCAAAGTCACTCCAGAGAAAAACGTGCTCAAGGAAAAGCCACACAGTAATAATTCCAGTTCCTCACAGTCTGCTGGACAAAGCTACTTGGTAGGCTGTCAAAGATATTCCTATCCTGAATCTTACAGTTTTTCCAATTGCAATTTTATTCTACCCTAAGTTAATATTCTACAAAGAGCCTATTCTTACCCTTCCTCCTAGGTCATGCTGTTCCTAGGTCAAGAACCAAACTGATTGCTATTGGACAGTGACTACTTTTTTCATATGTTTCATACTTCAGAGATGCATAGGTGGAATAAAAATGGTCCTGATATGAGTGAAAACTATGAGGTCAATGCAGCAACAAGAAAATTCAACATCTGTAAGGAGTTTACTGTGCTTACATTGTCATTGCTGTGGATGATACAGCCGTCAACAAAGCAGGCAATGGAGACACAGTGGGGTCACCCCAGAGTGTCTGGAGTGCATACATGCTTATGTGTGTATGTATGTGTTGTGAGGAGAGGGAAAGAGTTAGATAAAACACTCATAAGTAATACAAGCAACTATAACAATTTCTGCAGAACTCAGATTAGGTGAATTTCACCTCCTTTATCTGAACATATGCACACCACAATTAATTTTCTTGTTCATTTTCCAACACGTTCATGTTCTCTTTGACATTTACTATCTCATCTTCTCATCTGTATGCAGACAAAACTCATAAAATGTGTGTTTATAGACTCTGAATAGCTGAGTGCATTTCCGTGCTATGCAGCTTTCCCTCTAACATTTACAATTGCAGGGAACTAATTACAAAAAAAAAAAAAAAAAAAAAAAAAAAAAAAAAGGAATAAAGATGTAAAATAAAATGCCTGAGATCACCATCTGAGAACACTGCTCCTCTTTTGTGACAGTCATCCAAAGACCATATGTATAGATTACTAGAATAAAATAATTGTCTTGTTCCATGTGATTGCTTTCTTCAGAGTACTTGTCAATGAAGAAAAAAGCATAGGTTGTCTTTCATTACAAATAGACATAAATGAATGAACAAAGACTGGCTATATTTATTTATTCATCTAGCTTATCTCTTCCACTTTTTGGAGCTCAAAATTCAACCAATTTCTTGAAAAACCATCAGCACTAGTAATGTCAATCATTTATCTCCTAAGCTGTCAAAAAGCTCTCTGTGGTCACAGGTAGAAATGAAGCTAAGAGCTTTATGTGCTTAACACTGAAGTTGCCCAAAGGAGGATCAGTGCAGACAGATTGAAAGAACAAGAGAAATAGAAGTATGAAACATTTCAGAAATGTGAGCTACAATTAGTGTTTATTAATGGGGCAGCCACTGAAAGAGACCAGTGGTGTTTGCACTAAACAAATAAGAAAAATAAGGTCAATAACTATTACCAATAGAATTAGTGTGAACAAATATTGATGGCCATCTGCAATACTCTGCCAAATTCATTTTAATTAACAAGAGGTCAGATGGAATAAACGTTCACCAAGAGAGTGTAGCCAATCCCAGAGAAAAGTCAGGTGGGGTAAAGTACTCTGTAGGTATCCAAGATAAGATAAAAGGAAGTTCACTTTGTATGTCTATGAAATTGAAAGTAAAATAGAGCATCTCAATGACTAAGACTGAAGAGTTTAAATCTGGGGCAAGCGCTGTGACTTCTAGAAAATCCTGGTCTGTATCTCCTTAGAATTCCAGCCAGTATTGCTAGATAGGCTGTAATGCTTTTCATGAAGCAGATTGTTCTGACCTTAGTTATGCTAAAGCACATGGAAGATAGGGAGGTGACACAGGAGAGCCAGCATAGCTTAATCAAGGGCAAATACTGCTTGACCAGCATAGTGGCCTTCTATGATATTGTCACTGCATCAGTGGACAAGGGAAGAGCCACTGATGTCTTCTACTGGATTTCAGTAAGGCCTTTGACACAGAACCTCACAACGTTCTTCTCTCCAAACAGGAAAGACATGGATTTGATGGGCAGACTGTTCAACGGACAAAGAACTGACATGTGGATAGAATCCAGAGAGTGGTGGTCAATGGCTCAATGTCTGGGTGGAAATCAGTGATGACTGATGACACAGGAGTCAGTGCTGGGGTTGATACTCTTTAATATCTTCATCAATTACATTGACAGTGGGATCGAGTGCACCCTCAGCAAGTTTGCTGATGACACCAAGCTGTGGGATGAGGTTGACACACCAGAGAGACAGGATGCCATCTAGAGAGACCTAGGCAGGCTTGAGCAGCGGGTTCAGGTGAATCTCATGAGTTTAAATAGATCCAAATGCAAGGTCTTGCACCTGGGTTCAGTCAACCTCTGCTAGCAATGCAAGCTGGGGACTTAAATGATTGAGCACAGCCATGCCAGAAAGGACCTGGAAGTACTGGTGGATGGCAAGCTGGACATGAGCCAGCAATGTACCCTTACAGCCCATAAAGCCAAAAAAACTTGACCCTTTTGAGGACAGGCTGAGAGAGCTGGCGCTGTTCAGCCTGGAAAAGAGGAGACTCCATGGAGACCTGATAATGGCCTGTCAGTATCTATAGTGCAGATAAAGGAAGAAAGGGAACAGGCTTTTTAGCAGGGTCTGTGGTGATAGCACAAGGGGAAATAGTTTCAAACCTAAAGAGGTTGGATGTAGGGAAAAAATATTTTACTGTGAGATTAGTGAGGCACTGGAACAGGTTGCCCAGAGATGTAGTGGATACTCCATCCCTGAAGACATTCAAGGTGAGGCTGGATGGGTCTCTGGGCACCTTGAACTGGCTATGCATGTTCATTGCAGAGGAGGTGGACTAGATGGCCTTTAAGGGTTCCTTCCAACTCTGAGGATTCTATGATTCTATGATATGACCAATTCTTTCTATAAACAATGCAATGAGAACTTAACCTCCTGCATAGAAAAGAAAAAAAGTGCAGTATACTTTGTGATTCCAGTCCAAAAACAATTATTGAAAGATCAAAACAAATATTTCCTGTGTTTTGTTTTGTTTTGTTTTTGAATAGAAAAAAAGAATAACATGTGGTTATCAATCCTGGTCACATTCTCTGTACAAGCTTTCTTAAGGAAGCAGTACAAAGACTTCCAGAATGTGGCAGTGTGGCCATTAACTGTTCCATGTCAGTGTCCACTTACAGGGAATCAGAAATCAGAGGCCTGATGCCTTGGGAAAGATTAGTAGGCAGGACTGAGGCAGAAATAGAATCTTAGAATCACCAAAAGACCTCTAAGATCACCCAGTCCAACCATCCACCTATCACCAATATATCCGATATAAATAGCTAATGGGTGGATATGTTTTAGGCAATAGAATAAGAGAAATACGGGTATTATTACTTAGTAGTAGAGAAAACTTTCTGATTGAAAGTTCTGATTCAAGAGCAATATAATCAACTGCATCCTCTCCTTGAGGTGGAGAGATCAAAGGACAGGGGACACAAGGCACCATCCATACACATAGGAGTGAAAAAAAACCTTCCAAAAACTTTCTCCATTACATATTCTTTGTACATGGCAGACAGGCCTTCAATTGCAGGCAAAATGTAGGGTATAAGACAGAAGGGAACAGACTTTTTAGGAGGATCTGCTGTGATAGGACATGGGGAAATGATTTCAGATTAAAAGAGGGGAGATTCAGACCGGATATATGGAAGATGTTTTTTACAGTTAGGGTGGTGAAGCACTGTAATGGGTTGCCCAGAGAGGTGGAGGATGTTCCATCGCTGCAGACATTCAAGGTCAGCCTGTACAGGCTCTGAGCATCCTATTCCACCTGTAGGTGTCCCTGTTCATTGAAGAGCAATTGGACTAGATGGACTGTATGTGTCCCTTCCAATCATATGAAAATTAAGTCATGTTTCTCTAGGGAAAATGAGTCCAGGGCTGGTTGCTCCTGTGCTGGGAGAGAGACTACTGGGGAACCCAACAACTTATAGTTTCCTGTCCCCTGGAGATGTACTTTTTCCAAGATATCCTTTCTTTGTGGGCAGCCTTGGTCCTCTCCAGATCAGCATCAGAGTGGCCTCCCAGCCCTCTATTGGCTCTTTCTTTTCACCGTGCATTTGATTATGCCAGCAGTGACTACCTTCCACTTAAAAATGCTCAGAATAAAAATGAAGAAGTGGTCTGCTTCAAACAAAATCTGTGATTTTTTTTTTCTGTAGTTTATTTTAGTGGACTCCAGCATATATATATTCTGAATTTCCACAGAACAAAAGTCTACCTTCACTGCTTCCTTCTTTCTGTGCAGTTTTATTAGTGCTGCCTTTTCTGTGCAGTGGATAACTCACTATTCTGGAGGAGAGAGGTTGGTGTTGTGGCTGGACCAAAGGAGCCAGCAATCTGTTTGACCCTGGTCTTGTATAGATTCCTAAAGATCACTGTGCAAGCACTGTCATCTAGAAAACAGTATTTTAGCAAGCATACTGAGCTGGTATTATATAGTATTGATTTGCATTTGTTAAGTTCTTAGCTTGAAAACTGTCTATTTTTATAAAATAAGAACAGTCTTTCACATACATGGGTTTCTTTCACAGAATCACAGTATCTTAGGGGTTGGAAGGGACCTCCAGAGATCATCGAGTCCAACCCCCCTGCCAAAGCAGGTTCCCTACAGCAGGTCGCACAGGTAGGCATCCAGGCAGGTCTTGAACATCTCCAGAGAAGGAGACTCCACCACCTCCCTGGGCAGCCTGTTCCAGTGCTCCGTCACCTCACTGTAAAGAAGTTCTTGCGCACATTTCTGCAGAACTTCCTATGCTGCAGTTTCTGGCCATTTCCCCTTGTCCTGTCTCCACACACTGCTGAAGAGTCCGGCCTCGCCATTCTGCCCCCCACACCTTAGATATTTATAGACCTGGATCAGGTCCCCTCTCAGTCTTCTTTTCTCAAGGCTAAACAGACCCAGTTCACTCAGCCTTTCCTCATAGGAGAGATGCTCCAGGCCCTTCACCATCTTCGTGGCCCTCCGCTGGACTCTTTCCAAGAGATCCCTGTCTTTTTTGTACTGGGGAGCCCAGAACTGGACGCAGTACTCCAGATGAGGTCTTACCAGGGCAGAGTAGAGGGGGAGGATCACCTCCCTCGACCTGCTGGCCACGCTCTTTTTAATGCATCCCAGGATGCCATTGGCCCTCTTGGCCACAAGGGCACACTGTTGGCTCATGGCCAACCTGTCGTCCACCAGGACACCCAGGTCCCTTTCTGCAGAGCTCCTCTCCAGCAGCTCATCCCCCAACCTGTACCGGTGCATGCAATTATTCCTCCCTAGATGCAAGACTCTACACTTGCTTTTGTTAAATCTCATCTGGTTTCTTACTTCCCAGCTTTCCAGCTTTCCAGTCTGTCCAGGTCTCGCTGAATGGCAGCACAGCCTTCAGGTGTGTCAGCCAATCCTCCGCCTCCCAACTTCGTATCATCAGCAAACTTGCTGAGGGTGGCCACTCTCCCCTCATCAAAGTCATTGATGAAGATGTTGAACGAGACTGGACCCAGCACCGACCCCGGAGGAACACCGCTAGTTACAGGCTTAGTTTCTTTCTTTATAAATAACAGGAATGTTTGCAACATTTCCTTAGTTGTCTGTATCAACAATGTTGTGTGAGGAAAAGGGAAAAAAAAGTAGCAAAAGTTCAGATTAAAAAAAAAAAAGACCTATACAGATGCATTTTGATGGGAGAGAAAGTTTTATCTACTGCGTGGTTACATCATGCTCCACTGCATTTCCCAGCTCAAGTTTCTTCCATCACAGCACTCCGTACTTATTCTATTTAGTGTCCAAGGATCAGCAAAAACAAAAAACCTCCCACATTCAGCAAGGAGTAATAATGGTCCAAAGTCATAGATTTGTCAGTGAAAAATTGATTGTCTTGGTAGCCAACCTCATGCATCAGAAATAAGACCATCACCTTGCAAATTCACTACTAAGAACTTAAGGAAATAAAAAGGATGGTTTTCATGGCCAGATGTGGCCATCTACTTCTCATCCTTCATAACAATCTGAGAACATACCCTCCAAATGCAGTTAGAACACAGCTAAGGTAGAATGCTTAATTAAACTTTTATGTTTTCATAATGCATTGCTAAGGGATGTCACAACTGGAGACTACCTGAGCAGTCACCACTTTTACAACCAGAAGGGAAAAATGATTGAGGTCTTTCTCCCAAGACCCCTAACCAGATATAACAAGAAACACCAACATCACTGTTTGCTCTCAGTACGTTTATATCCTCATATTGCTGTGTTATGCAGACATTAAAGAGTTTATGTTTATCTTTGCCAGTTTTGATCTTTTAATTTCTAACAGTGTGGACTTGGTGAAATCTCTGTTGTGAAATTGCCTTTTGGTTTGTGTTGCAGAAACTTATTTAAAGCCAACTAAAGTGCTGAACAATTCCTTTCTAAATGCAGGTCACTTTGAAAAGATATATTGGTTTGCAACCTGAGACACGGCAGCCTGACATCAGTACTCAGGCACTTTGTATTCTAAAGCACTCTCTTGTGTTTAGAGACTGCGTGATGTTATGCCAAGCAATAGAGCAAACACCAGATTTAAGACTGAAAAAGAAAGAAATTACATCAATTAATTTGGCAATTTTAACATATCAGTTTACACACACAATCTGCAGTCCAGATTGTAACAATAATCGTCTGATCTTTTGGACTAATTCCCAAAGGCAAAGATTTTAGCTACAGAGAAGAACAATAGAGAACACAGTTCAGAGGGATTAAGAAAGTTTTTGCTTTGTACAGATGTAAAATCTGTGCAGAAGATCTTCATTACATGCCAAAATATCAGTTAGTGATTTTCCTTTTCACTGGCTCCTCTTTTCCTTCTCTTCATTGTACTTAATTCTTTCCCATGTTCTCACCGGCCTTTTGTCCTAGCAGAGCAGGAGGGTGGAGCACCCTCTTCAAGGAAACACTCAGGCTGAGCTGTACATTGCGTGTGCAATTCGCTAGCCAGCTGGTAGCATACAAACATTTGAGGTCACACTGAATCCATGCATATGTGACCTTGGAGCATTCTCTAAAGCCTTCTCGCTGACCCCAGGAGTACCAGTTCCTGATCTAAAGTAAGCATAAAATGTGCATTTAAACTTCTGCCATCTACGTTTCACTTTGATTTGATTCATCAAAGCACATGCTCTCCCACATCTCAACCAAAAACCTGCAGTCCAAGTGAAGAAACAGTATACTTAAATGCACTTCATGCAGAGTTGGTTAGATAAATTTCACTTGGGTATTTAGAAGGGAAAATGTAAGAATTGTGTTTGCTGACTAACTTGCATTGTGTGCTTTACAAAAGAAACCTCCAGTAGCCCAGTCATTGTATAGAAAAATAGATAATACTGGCCAACAAGGCTGCTCCCATGAGAAAAGGGGCACTGACTTCTCTTACACTGTGGAGGTGCAGGGTAGACAAGGAACACATGAGATCTTTAACCTTCCCTCCTGGACAGTCAATAGAGAAACACATCAGGGACCTCAGTTCATAACAAACACCTCCTCCATATTGCAAAGCATTGAACAATACAATGCACACAGTGCTGCTGCTGCACTGAAATGTCATTATTGGTCACGAGCCCAAATCCCTCTGTGGGATCCGACCATCTGGTACAGATAACAGGACACTATTTGACACGTAATGTTATCTATGGAGGAGAAGGCAAAAGTAGCAAGAGTAGAGGGAGGTGGTACTTAAACGTGTAAAGCTTATGAAGGAGAGACATGCCAACTCGATCTTTTATTTCATCACCGCTTAGCTGTGGAGGAGACTTTCTTGTCCTGAGTCTCAAAAGGAGCCTACTGACATCTTTAGGATTTAGATCTAAGGGTGAATACACATATGAGTGTATGCGTAGGTTTTTCAATTCCCGGACTATTATTGAAATATCTTGATTTGCAACTGGCACTTAGTGAGGGAACATCCTCTTCCAGAGCATGGAGCCAAGTCAGATAAACAATAAACTAAGCAAGTTCAAGAAAAATTGATAACTGTTTTATTTGGACTTCTGTAGGAGGAGACGGGAGGGAGAAGGAAAGGGTGTAATGATGCAACTGAGTTTGCTGAGTTTTTTTATTATTTTTTTTTATTTTTTATTTTTTTATTTTTAATGTGAATTTGGAACAGCCATCTCAACAAGCTGGTAGTTGTTTTACAGATAAATAGTCACTATTAGAATAATAACCCATCAAGTCGCTCTCCTGTAGGAAGAATGTTGATTTAGAACAGTCTCCTCATGTAAGGAACAAGAAATCAGATTTCCTTGACCACTTTTTCAAGAGTACCTCTGTACAGCAATTCCAGCTCAGCTAAAACCAAAATTGCAAATACAGAAAAGTGATATCCAGTGCAAAGCCAAGATAATGAAATATGGAAACACATCTCAGTTCTGTGATGCTTATGAGGCTGAAAATGTCAAAGAAAGGAAATTTGACCATAATTAATTTGCATCATGCAACATTAGGAGAAATTACTGAGACAATCCATGTGGAATAAAGAAATATTCTTCCCTCTCATTTTTGTTTCACTGGGTTTTATTCTTTGCTCTTAGTCTACAGCCAAGTTGAACACCGATTTTAGCTGATTTGAGTTTTTTGCTTCCTTAATTTAATAAGACAGTAGCATTTCAGACTTTGTTGCTCAGCTGTATTTCCCTGTTTAAATCCCATGGCAGGCTCTATGACTACAGCACTGAATACTATGATAGGCTTTCTCTAAACAGGATACAAATATTTTCATAAGTTTTCTACTAGAAAACAGAGTTCACCAGTGTGCTTTAAACATGATGTGAACAGCTTTTGAAATGTTTTCCCAATTGTAGTGGATAAACAGACTCAGGAAAATAAAGAAGTCCAGCTGCCTCTCTTATTGGGAACTAATCTGGAAAGACAAGGAAAATTTAAATGAATGAGTTTCATTCTCCACCAGCTCTTTCTGGTTTTGAATTTCATGTGATTTTCAGACTTGGTCATACACATTTTCCTCTACAGCTTTTAAAAGGGCAAGGCTGCAGGACTTGTTGATCTCCTTGGCTTGGCTACAGTGCTTCAAAAATATTAGCAAGTACTTAAAACAGCCATAGGGCTAAAAAAAAAAAAAAAGATTTGAAAATTAGTTCAGCCTTCTCTGAATCAGGTTTGCCCTTTTTGTGTGTTCTCATAGAAAAATGACATGGAAGCACTCCCAGCTCCTGGCACTGTGGTGTGCTGCCTGTCCCATGCTTCAAGCACAGGAGCTTTGGAGAATTGTTTGCATTGGAAAGGACCTAAAAGACAATCTAGTTCAAACCCCATCCCATGAGATCCTGTTGATCAAGGCCACATCCAGAGCCTGGCCTTGAACACTTCCAGGGATGGGGCATTCACAGCTTCTCTGGGAAACCTCTACTAGTGCCTCACTACCCTCATCATGAAAAATAAAATCATTCCCCCTTGTCCTGTCACCACAGGCTCTGGTAAAAAGTCTCTCCCCCATCCTTCTTTGAAGTCACCTTTAAGTATTGGAAGACTGCAGCGAGGTTTCCCCAGAGCCTTCACTTCTCCAGGCTGAACAAGCCCAGCTCTCTTAGTCTGTCTTCATAGAAAAGGTGCTCCAGTCCTCTGAGCATCTTCGTGTCCTTCTTCTGGACCTGCTCAGACAGCTCCATAACTTTCTGTGCTGAGAGCCCCAGGCCTGGATGCAGTGACCTGGACCCAGTGAGGTCTCACCAGCACAGTAGAGGGGCAGAATCACTTTCCCGTCCCTACTGCCAACTTCTGTTGATACGATTGGCCTTCTGGACTGCAAGTGCACATCAGCAACTCATACTGAATTTTTCATTCACCAGTATCACCAAGTCCTACTTTGGTGTTCTCATGCAAGTCAACACTCCTGCCCTGACACAGGTGTAGAACTGTCCCCATTTCGGTCAGGATAGAGTTAATTTTCTTCCTAGTAGCTGGTATGGTGCTGTAGTTTGGATTTAGGATGAAAATAATGTAGATAACATGCTAATGTTTTGGTTGCAGCAGAGCAGTGCTTGCACAGAGACAAGGAGTTTTCAGCCTCTCATGCTGCTGTGCCAGCAGGGACTGGGGGGTGCACAAGAAGCTGGGAGGGGGTAGAACCACAAGATATGGGTTTGCAGAGAAGCCACAGCAAGGGCCCATAGGAGTAGAATCCTCTGAGCTGTCTTGGCCCTGGTTCAGTAGCCTAGCGTGGATGTGGGCCTGCTTTCACAGAGCCTGCCTTGGCTCCTGCAACGCTCATGGGGCTCCAGCCCCTTGTCAGCCCCAGGAAACCCTGACAAGTCACGAATACAAGTCCCATATTCTTCCAGCAGAGCTACAGCATTCATTCATAGATTTTGTGTATTTTGGAGCTGATAGCAACAGTGAAGCATTGCTCACATTGAACGCTCACTTTATTTGTACAGGATGTCACGGAGGGAAAAGAGTCCTTGCTTGATCCCTTTTGTGCTTACTTTAGTATTTCTCTTCATTCTGTTTTTTTCTTGACATTCATTCATTTAAACAAGCTACTAAAATAGGGCTACAGGCCAAGGAATTTCATTTCAATTACAGAAGTTGCAAGAAAAATAAGGCAATAGTGCAGGGTGAGCACTTTCCATCCTGCATGGTGCAATCAAACAGCAGACAGTAGAGGAGAAAGGCCAGTTTGTAATCTGCAATGCATGCTTCAAAGTCTCCAAATTTAGTTTAGAGTCATTTGAAGCTTATCACCTATTCAGTATACACCTCTTCCCTACAAACGTGTGTACTGCTAAGTACTTCCATAGCTAGCAGTAACTAGTCCATTGCTGGTGGACATGGCAATGCTGGGTAATGCTCGGACTTAAATGATTCTATAACTAACCAACAGACACAAACTTAACTGTGTGGAACCTCCCTGCTAGTGTACGCCTCTCCTGCCTGAGGTTTGAGTGCACCTGACCGTTTGTGCCCACACTGATCTCACATCTCAGCAGAACAGACACAGGAGGCCACCATCTGGGTCCCCATGTGCAGCCCCAACCCAGTCTACCAGATGGGGGGAGGATCCATACAATGTCCCCTCAGGAGGTGTTGTGTCCAGCTAGGGCAGTGCTGTGATACTGCTCAAGCAACCCACAGTAGTGTCAAACTGGGACGCTACTGCAGTTCCCTTTCCAGGTTCTCTCCACATTTCACAAATGATCCTCTATCTCTTTTCACACTGATTTTTCCTTTGTTTCTAAATATAAAAATATAAACATCTCTATGCATTTTTTTCCTGGTTAATATTTAATCCACCTGAAGATCATTTTCCTCTTGGACTTGATAAATTTTGAAAAGCTTTGGGTGTCCTATTCTCTCCTAATTTACAAAAAAATTGTTGCCTTAACAGCTGTTATTATTCAGGCCATTTTCCCAAAGGTGGACTGTGTGAGCACCTCTATAAGAAGTCCCAATTCAGAAGATTTATTGTATTACACATTACTTTTAAGCACATTACTAAACCTAAGAATGCTGCTGTCACTTGCGTTTTCTGTTACTTGCTCTCCAAGATAAGCTCAGCCAGCAGACAACGATGTCAAAGTAAAACTGCTGTGAGATTTTATGCAGCATATGTAATTTTTGGAATATCTGGATGTTTTAACAAGAATAACCACTGCAGCAACTTGCCTACTGATGTTGCCTCGGTCAAATAAAAATTATCATACAGGATGCAGTTATTTTTCTTGACCTATATTGCAGGAGTCAATTTAGAGAAGAGTAAGTACACTTACCACATTTCTATGCTTTCTGAGTATGTGATATTTTCCACCTAGAAATTAAGTGAATTATATGCACATAACATATGTGCAGAGGACTGCATGCATGCTGTGTTGATAACCCAGGTATGCCACAAGAACCAGAAGGGCCCTTTTGAAGCCTGACTTTGCAGCCCCCAGTCAACAACATATCTAAATACAGCCCCTCTCAGATGTGTTGTTCTCACTGCACACATGCTGTAGTACACATTTATGCCTAGAAAATATCAGAAAAATTACAGCAAAAAATCTTAATGGTTATTCTCAGCTTAAGGTTTTTTATACTTTTCATTTGGTCCTATCCTTTGAAGAGAAACTTGCCTGACTCTGCCAAAGTGTTGACGGCCATAGGTGAGAGATTATAAAGGGCTACTCCATGAGCAGAGTAAAAATTCGAAGGATAGCATGATCAGGTCATTTATATAAGTATAACGTAGGGAAGTGAAATAACACTCAGCAGACTAATGAAACAGTCCCTTGCTTAGCAGATATTTCTTTTAATCTATTTACTGATGAACCTTTAACCTGGTTTCATTTCCTCCTGGTTGGCCCTGATCAGGACAGTGCAGTGCTCTAGAAATTGTATGAGGATAATCAAATGGATCTGATTCTCCACAGTAAGTGGATATAGCTATTTGACTGGGGGCTTTGTTTGCTTCCAGTGTTTTTTCTTTATTTTTTTTCTTCTTTTTTTGATATTTGCAAGCTCTTAATTCCAGCTGTGTCTGAAAGTGTAGGGGACAGTTTAGTCCTGTTTAAGCCAAGTTCATGTGTGGTATTGACTCCTACTTTCTCTTCTCAAAATGGGAAGATGGCCAAGGGACATCCAATCAGTAGGAAAATGATCTTTAGGGATGCTTGAGTGAGGATCCGTCAAAGTAAAGAGCCAACACAGCTGGGAAAGATAGGAGCAAGACCTCACCGAAAGCCAGATGTTGAATGCACATTTTAGGATAAAGTTTTAGCAACAGAAAAGTATACTGTTTTCTTAAAATTCATGTAGGAAAGAAGACAGATTCTGAGTTTAAGTAAATGTGCTTTATTGTTCTAATTACTTTGAGATATGTTTAGATATAAAATGTTACTGACTGGATAAGGAACATATGCTTCTTGGCTCAGCAGTGATCAGTGCAGTCAGTGTTAGATTTGTTTTCTGTCTGTGCACTTTCACGAGATGCTTGTTGTTTTTGGGTTAGTTGCATTGTAGAATTAAATTTATATGAAGGGATTGAGCAGACAAAAAAGAAACCTTTTTAAAAAAAAAACTTGTTTTCATGCAAATTTTGATGGAAGAGATATGAAATAATGGGCAAGGGGTTAGCTGAAGAATGAGAACTCTATAGGGAATGTTCCCCTGCAAAACTTAAAAGCTTGGTAAATCCAGCACTGAACGAAAGTAAAAGGGGTTATGACTGAAGCAATGCCAAAAGGAAGAAGGGAGGATCAAATGTCAAAAAAAGCCAGAATCATACTGAGGTAAATCTGGGGGTAGATTGGTAAAAGGACTTGGAAATAAAGATGCCTTGTTCAGACCAGATGTCTCAGTGTCTCTATACAGGTGTGACTGATATTTCCCTTGATACACAACAAACTTGAGGAGAAAGAGCACTCAACAGGGATTTGAGAGTTCAGCTTTTGACTCTGTTACTGACCTTTTCTGTGTGTACAGCAAGTCCTAATTCTCCCTCTTTACGTCACTTTCAACTGTGAGCTCTCCTAGAAAGAACGTCCCGTTATGTTTGCAGCTACCACAATTAATGGTGCAAAACTGAAAATATTCCTTAAAGGTTCCACTGATCAACAAAAGTTGTCAATTTTTAAGTTGAGAAGCAAGCACATAATGACAAATAGGAGATCTTATAAAAGTAGATAAAATGTCATTGTCTATTTGGGATAGAAGAGAACAGTCTGGAAAAGATCATTTGCAGGGAAGATGGTTAAGCAGTTATTCTGATAGTCATGCTATGGAGCCAAATACTGGATTCAAAACATACATAGAGTCATGACTTATCATGGGAAACTAAAACCTCTGATAGTAACTGAAGAATAAATGCTAAGTAAGGAGCTATACTTCATATTCAAGTTTTACAAAAGATTAGTTGTGAAAAAAAATGTGATAACATACTTAGTTAATTGATTTTTCATGCAATACTGGACATTTTCCATCTACACAAATAGCAAGCAATACTCTGAAAACTTGCAAGTGACAGTAATACCTGAAGGCTGCAAAGGAAAGCAAAAAACAGCTTTGAAAGTGGGAAAAGAGCACAGTTGATTTTCTCAGCCAACTCAGGGCAAATTTGCTCAATCAGAGAATTAATGTTCTCACTAATGAATTATAAGAAAGTTTTGATAAGATTTGCTAGAGATGTCTGCAAGTTTTGTATCAATATGGACAGGACAAACATTGCACCAAAAGCTGATTGTGAGTAATAATCACAAATAGAGAGAGAAATCAAATCATTTAGCACCACATCCATCATTTGGAAAGAGCTGAAGATGAGGGACTATCTACATATTTTATCTGTAGATAACAATGAGCTGATGGGACACTGCTGTGGAAAGGCAATTTATCTCCTGGATAAACTGAGGGACTACTCTGGGAACACATAGGAGAGTGCTACAGAAAGTAAGTTGCTGGTGATGTCTCATTTAGGAGACTAGAGTTAAATCCTATTCTCTTACTTTAAGATTGATTGGAGAGGAAAAAAACAGAAGCAAACACTTGAGTGATATAGGGAACACATGGTTCACAAAGCAAGCAACAGCTGAAGAGCTTAACTAGTTTGCTCTTGTAAATGAAAGCTCAAAGAATACATCACTGCTGGCTGAAAGATACTTTGCTTTCTTGTAAGGACTACTTGTATTAAAAGCAGTTTTAGTACAAGAACAATTGCACACAATCTAGTTGAGAACTGACAGAATATTCTAATTTTAGAATTTAGCAGAATTACAAGTTAGAAGGTGTTTTCCAACAGTTAGAAGGGAAATTTTAGCAAGTCCTTTCTTTTCTTTTTTTTTTTTTTTTTTTTTTTTTTTTTTTGTAGATATTGTCTCTGTAACCACAAAAGACATTTAAAGTTGTAATGTATATTTTATCGCTTTAAAGATATAATTCAATACATTTATCAAATGGAATTGCAAATGGATGGAATTAGAGTAGAAGACCCAGAGGCTCCCACCCTATATTATGATCAGGCTTCCTGTAACAGCTCCTTATGTGCTCCAGGAAATATTCCACTATCATCTTATCTTCAAAACTGTCCAACTCTCAAATTATATTTGGCTTCTATTCAAGTTCTTTTATAGCCTTTTCCTCAAGCTATACAATTACTCTTCCAAGTTGTCTACCTTGAGAACTTTGTAGTCCTCCTACTTAGGGTGAACATTTCCAGCCACAGCTTCTCCAACTTTTAACCCCACTGCAGAAGATAAGGAGCTTCTTAGCTGTTCCCCTGAGGCCTGTATCATAATGAGGATTTTTCCCTCAGCAGCTCTCAGACTGAGCTCAGATTCTCCTGAAGAATCACCCACCTACTCAGGACTCTTAATCCCCCCCCTAGAAATTCTTTGGGTGACCTTTTCCAGAGACTTTAAAGGAGCAAAGGGTTCCTTTTATTTCTGATGAACCATCTACCCCTCCCCCCCCCCATTGGGAATAATATATTCTTTCCCAAGAATACAGTTTTCTCTTCAAAGATATTCCCAGAATAAGCAGTTTCTGTCCTTAACAACTCCTTCCAGAACACATGGAATAGGAATCATGGAAGATGCAGACATCCTCTGATGTCAGAGAACCAGCATCCAATTACTGTGCATTGAGAAGTGCATTTTGTATTGACATTTAAGATTTTGCTCACATTACATTCAACAGAACTTTTTTTGTTTCAGCCTCTGAAGCAGTAGAACTGCTTGATTCAGAAAATAGTATTTTAACTCTCATGTTCCAGTCGGCACTTTTGATAGACTCAGAGTTGCAATCCTACAAGAATGCATGTTATGCTTCTACTTTTCGTTAAAGAGATCTGTGCGGTAAAATCCTTTTTCTTAAGACCAGTCATTTCTAGCAACTGGAATTCTGTTCTCTAGGGTAATACATAACTAAAACAATAAACGATAGTTTTTATTATAGTCTCATGCTCTCTATACTGTATTCACAGAAATGACTGCACATGATGAGATAAAGGGCAAATACAGGTATTTCTTTGAATACTGGTATAACCTATACAGGATCCAAGGTACTCCAGTGCCCACAATGAGGCTGAGGCTCAACTACACTGCAAGGGGCAACCCATGCATTCTGCTTGTTAGTTAGGACCTTAAACCTTTACTGGGAAGAAGTCTTATGATAAGCATGGGACATTTGGCCATTTTAGTGAACAGATTCTGTCCAGGAATATTTGGAATGCACAGACTCACTCAGCCTCCCAAAAACAGCTGAGATCCTTCTAGGCCTTCATCCATAGGCAGAGCACACCTGACAGCCCTTGGCAACACTGACTCCAACACATGATGCTGTAGCCTTACTCTCCTTTATGTCAAAACACAGAGGGAAGATTTGAGTTCAAGTCTGCCCACCACCAGGCAAACCAGCGAGCTTCCGTGAAAGTCAGCATTGACTTGTCATGGTGCCATCCATGTACCTTAGCAGTCAACCCTTTTTGGTTCTGAACCATGGGATCACATAGCTGCAAAAATATCAGTGTTTCGTTTCAGTACTAAAACACAGACACACACCATTTCTAAATATTTCTTAACAGTTCATCTATTTATTCAGAGAACATTCTTAGTGATACAAATAACACCTAACTATCGGATGGATCTTGGATGTTAAGCCAAGTGTGTTTTTCAGACTCTGAGTCTTGACCACCAAGGAGCTCACCTTTGCACCCAAGAGCTTTCAGAGGGCATCGGGATATCCTATGGAAAGTTTTACCATGCTCCCAGCCTGATCTTTCTAGTGTCCTGAGACAACTGTAGTCCCTCCAGAACAACAGTAGAAAAAGCAACTATTCATATTGACTGCCAGCATTTATACTAATGAGGGAAATGCTAATTACCTTTAACTGGCAGCAACAGCTTACTTTGGGAAGTAACCTGAATTTACATTGGAAGTTAATACTAGGAGCTGTTTTTTTACTCTCTGCTGCCCTGGAGGAACCAAAGTCTTCCAGCAATTTTTCCTGGCCTAAACTGACTTTAAATTTGAACTTGAATATATGGGGAAAATTGTATGAAGACATATAATCCAAAAGATCCTCCCTTTCAAAATCTGGAAAAACACTGTTCCAAAGAACATATGCCTTTTGTGTGGGATTGAAAATTCCATCACCAAAGTGAGGTTGATATAGCATTGCTAAGGTTATAATGTCCAAATCCCTTTATAAATCTGGGTTTATGTGCCTAAAATCTGTCAAAAATAATAAAACAGAACATTCCTCAAAAAAAGGGAGAAAAATATGAGATTTCAATTTACTCCATACAGAAGACCCCCAAGTCCTAACAAAGGGCAATTCTGTTAGGTAATCTGGTGTTAATGACCAAAATGTGTCACCATCCAAAGAGAAAACCACAAGTGGATTATAATTAAGTAAAGATAGTCATTTGCTCCATCAGGTCAATTCAGAGGTTACCATTTATCATTTTAAGCTGCAATTATCAATTTATAATGGAAAATCAAATGTGTCTAAGTTACCACATGGGAATATCTTTTTTCACAGAAGACATGCTTTTATAATTATTTTATTATATAGTAATAAACCACGACTACAACAAAACATTCACATAATGGAATATACACACATGGATTGAACAGTTTTGCTTTATTCTTCTTAATGTTTGCTGTATAATATGCCCAGTCAAGTTTTTAATAAAATTTCTATTAAGGAATGAAAGTCATGCTGAGGGCTGGTTTTGACTAATGTTTGATCACAGAGGCATCAGAATATGTTCATCGTTATTTCCTGAGTAGGTTTTTTTGGGTTTTTTGGTTTTTTGTTTTTTCATAATAGTGAGGTTTATTACTGAACGTTTGGTTTGTAGACAGAGGATTTGGATCCCTCAACTACAACTGAGATTTTAAGGGCTAAGGGCACAACTAAAGCTTCAGAAGGATCAAAGTATAAAAATGGGAACTTCCTCTGCCCTTTCTAAAGATCTTCTGTCTTCAACTCCTTGCATAACTTTGTTTTGAAATGTAAAATGTGTAGGTATTATTTTAAGCCACTGCTTGTGCTGAATATCACTGTCTTTTTCCCCATCCCTCATCTATATAATATTTTGCACTCTCTGAGTTTGTCTTCTGTACTTCCTTTTCAGAAAGCTTCTATCTCAACAAGAGTGTTGGTTCAGAAATAACAACTAAGAGCTGGGAAGTTCCATGTCATTGCCTGTTAGTGCCTTTGAAAGGAGTTTCTTAAGGCAAAATTCACTAAAAAGGTCTCAGAGGCACCCTGGTTGCTATTACATTTAATGTGGAGGTGTGGGTTATACAGCTCTAGAATAACTGTATTCTGCTGTATTTAACACGGGTTTGTGGCTCAGGGCTTGTCGTGCCTTCTTAAACTGGATAACACCATATGTTGTTGCATATTCCGTGCTCACCAAGCTAGTCTTTGTAGACTTTGCTGTTACCTGGATGAAAGTTCATCTATTAGGATCATTAAATTTCTTCTATACGTCTCTCACCCTATTACTCAATGTGGGATACCACAGGAAGGCAACTTATGCTTCAAGGCTCATTCTTCAAGGCTCACATATGTGTACACAAGCCTGCAGTCCTCAAAACCAGAACTGATCCTATCTATCCCTTGCTAATGTTGGTGTTCAGATATATAGCTCAGGAATAGGTGGTTTTATCAGCACAAAATGGCACTCAGTGACAGTTTAGTGGGCATGTTGTGATGGGTTCATGGTTGGACCTTTTCCAACCTTACTGATTTTATGATTCTATGAAATCACATTGAAAAACAACCTTAAGAATAAGAAAAGGCTCTTGCAGATTCAGAAGCCCACAGTCAAACTACTATAATAAATGGTAAGAAATCTGCTGCTTATACTTAAAGCTAAACTGGAAAACAATAAAACATACTAAATGAATGGCTCTTCTCTCTCAGGGCTTTTCTAACGATGATCGAGGGAGGCTAGGATTACTGTATGCTAGATTCTTTGTTAGATATTTTTTTCTGTATTTAGAGTCTAACTGGGATTTTTTTCTGGAATCTTGCACAATTAGCCAGTTTTGACATGAAGTGACAGTGAACTGTACTGTGCTTTGCAAGTCAGCAATAATTATGCTCCCCTTAGTATTCCCAAACTGAAGCTCCCCTTTAAAATGATTTCCTGAAGAAAAAAGGAGAAAAAAAAAAAGTACAGCACACATGAAAAAAAAAGCCAAATCCACAAAACCCATCCACAAAAACAACAGTAAGGTCTCATTTGAAAGGAGATGCAAACAGCAGTGGTCACTTGATTTTTCTTCTTATCCGAAACAATTCCCCCAGAGGCAATTTCACAAAAGAGTCAGCAGGCATTATAAATCATGAATGTTCAATCACAGAACTGAAAATCTGTATCGCAGCTTGAAGAACATTAATCTCCCTGTCTGAGTCAGAACCAAGCAGTTCTGGAGGAGCACCAAGAACACAACCTTTTATCATGACCTAAGATTACTTTTCCCTTGTTTTTTAATGCTGCCAATGCTCAGTATTGCTACAAAGTACTGAGAACGCTAAAGCATTTTTGGGAAAAGCTAATGTTAAAATTATTTTCCTTGTACTTCCAATTTTTCAATTAAAGTGAAATTAAAAAAGAAAAGATTAATTAATATATAAAGCAATTTTAAACCAGTCTTTCAAACTTGGACATCTTCTGTAATTCAAAACAGTAATTCTCTCTATCATGTAGAAAATACTTATTAGCTCCTAACATATATTGAGCTGGAGAAAATATGAAAAGAGGTATTTTTTTTTCCTGTTATTTTGCAACAAACAAACAAAAAAAAAAAATGTAGTATCTGCCAGTTTCTAAACAATGATGTTTCTGCAGTTTGTATTATGTCCTTACTTCTGGCTTTCTAGGGATTAATAATTAGGTTATGCTACAAATTAGCTTATCCTACACATGGGCAGCATTATTGACTTACCTTTCTGTTTCCCTAAGTGAAGCAAATGAACTGGAAAAGCATCAGAAGAGTATCATGTGTGGCACCTTCATGAAAATTCAGCCTTGGACAAAATGACAGGATGTAGGAGGACTGGAGCCTTCTGAACCACAGAGGGAAAGCCATTAGACCAACTGCTGTATCTGGAGAAGTTGTATATTTTTTGGTGCACAGACTATAAGTTATGAAAGGAAGAAGCATTCTTCCAATCAGAAAGCAATTTTTCTGAGACTAATTAAACCTATCAATGTCAGGAGATGGGATACATGGTATCTGTGGAAGAGAAGAAAGCATTGACAAGAAGAAATTGAAAAAATGATCTTTTATGAAGTAGACAGAAAAAGAACCAGAGATGTCTGTGCAACACAGAGGGTTACAATTTGAAAGTCAAGAAAAATTACGTGCAGTAAACCCTGTGCCTTTCCTAAGCCCACGGTTTCAGTACCCAGTTCAGTTGTGAAATCTTCTTTGGAAATTTATCTTTCCAAAGATAAACTGTTCCTGTTTTATGGGACCTCTTATGATGATAAGCATTCAAATATCAGAGACAGAACGGGTAGCTTTAAGAGATGTTTCCCCACATTTATACAGGCACATTTAGGCCTTTTCAGTTCCCTGAGTAACATAATTTTGGGACACTGTGGTTGCTCAGTTCTAGCCATATGGATTCCTTGAGGCCTTTGGGTGACTTGGACAAAACACTTCATGTGAAAATGTGTGAAAATAGAATAAGAGTAGACATTGGTAGTTGTCTTGTCTTGGGTATTTATTGGGGACGGTTGTGGAGGTGTCTTCTAGGTTTATCCATTATTGTTCAGGTAATGTCTAAAGCAATTGTATGTAAACATTTAATGTATGGATGTTTGTTCCTGGTTTCCAGTCATCCTGATTTCACAGTCCTACTCACTATTGCAATTCCCTATCATAACAGCTCGTAACGTTATGACATATCATTATTTAAAGAAGGGTACTTTGACCTTTTTTTAATGTTGTGCATTAAAAACAATCAACTTCTGCACAAGATTGTGAACTACAAATAGGATAAGTCTCTGTTACGGTTATACAACAAATAACATTAGAATGTTATAGGTATATGTGCTTGGAGGCACATGCTTTCCAGTTTGGAGATGCACCCACATGGGACTCTCTTCCTCTCCTTTATCACTGTTCTTTCTAAAAGTTAAATACTTTATAATAGAGATCACTACTAACACTGTAAATGGCCAGTGGTGGAACTGTTGCAAGCTTCCCCACTTGATAATGCAGTTCTGTGCAGCTCCCCTCAGCATCTATGGTAGGTTTAGAATAATGTTACTAAGATACGTTTCCCTCTGGTAATTACTGTTGGGCTGCTGTGTCAAAAAAATGTAGAGAAAGCATGGAATGAATGTGACTAAAAACACAGAAATAAAATGAAAGGAAATGTAAAATGCACTTTCTGAAAAATGTGCTTTTGTCAGCCAGCCAGAACTCAAACAATAGGTCTGTATAATGGAAGAATAAGCTGTAATAGGAATAAATGCATACAATAACTTGAAAGTGTTATTAGCCTTGTTCCTTCTGAAGTGATAAATCAAGTGCTAGTTCATTATGCTTAATTTGGTAGTTGTCATAATTACAGTTAGGTGTGGCAGCTAAAATATTTTGTTATCAATATTTGGAATCAGACAAACTATATGCTCTGCTCCTACCTTGTTAAGATAACTTTTCTCCACTAAACTGAGTGTGCAGGTACATAATAAACACAAGGATCAAATTGCTGCAGACAACCCAGAGCGTGCTGAGTTACCATGGGACAGCTTGGGAAATTTATCACAGCCAAAGGAAAATTTACTTCCTGAAGAACATAGTGTGATATGTAAAGGGGATTCAAGTACAAACACCCAGGAGCATAATGCACAAAAGCCTCACATATTTTGGCATGTTGAAAAGTAAGAGGCATCTGAAATTCTTCCACCAAAATTGCACAGACATTTAACACCCTCAACACAAAACCTAGCAGCCACAGTGTCCTTTCTGCCATGCACAATTTGTTCATCTTTTGTAGGTATACGTCTCACTCAAGCACCACAAAACTTCACTAATGTGTTCTTTTGGGGTTCAGAATTCACTGCTTCCCTCTTCCAGAAAACTGTGCTAAAGGTGAGACTGGAGAAGCCAAGTCACATCCCCTCTTTTGAGATCTGCATGTGCAAAAAAAAGGGACTGGACCCTTTCCCCAGGAATATGATTCTTTTCTAATGAGTTGTTTAACAAAATGAACTCCACTGAAAAGTGGGAGATTTATGTTTGAACTGGCTCTGTATTATGAAGCCACTGACATTAAATAACATTCAGCAGACTTTGGAGTAATGACAGAGGATATATTGGGGTGAATTGGAGAGAATGCAGTGAGTTTTCTTCATCTTCTCCGTGTTCAAAAGGCTTTATTGAAATACTTTGGAAAAACTCCCAGTGAGATACACTGACACTCATGGATCTTGTCACTGGAGGGATTTTAGCCAGACAGCTCCACTTCGCCTCTGATATATTTTCCCATTTCCTGAAGACACTTCCAATTGTATGTGATCCTACTGCAGCCTGTAAAGATATACTGGGTAAAGAGGATACCGTGTGTCTGAGGCCAAGAGAACTCTTTTGTCGAGTGCCCTATAGACAAGGTAAGAGGACAGATACTTTGGGTTCTGCCATCAAACAAAGCAGTAAAAGAAACAGGACAGAGAACAAATATGTCACAGATAGGACTAAAGGCCATTTATGCCAACATCGACATCAGTAAATTGATCATCTTGACATAATGGCTGATCTAAAACAAGAGCCAGTAATATTCTGCACTCTGTGATCACAATTCTAACATTTTACAAAGCATGATTAGCAAGTTCTTTCTTTACATGCAATCTACATCTCTGTCTGAAAAAATATACTCTCTTGGGATGTTAATATTATCCCATCTAACACAGAGGTTAATCTTACAATGAATTAACAAGTAACTCTTGTCACAGCCAAAGGGAGTAATCCTTAGCCAAAGGGACATTGTATTTCCAGCTCTGGCTGCAGGAGGTGCTGCTTCAGCATTTCCTGACTGAATCAAGTATGAAGAAACAGGGAGGAGGGAAAAAATTCTGAAAGTCAAGAAAACCACAGACATGGTTCTAAAAAGAAAACATGGGATACAAATGGATATTGTCTCCCAGGAAAGCAAAGAACATAAGGATATAGTCAAGAGATACACCTCAGCTATTAAGAAATAAAAATAACTTTTCAGCCAAATGTCACAAAAAGAGACTTCTAAGCTAATCTCAGTGTTAGAGTGTGTAGGATGCATCAGCTTCTTTTCATTCACTATCACTCTTCCCAAAATGCTTTCAACAGTGTTCTTATTGGAATGTGTGATTTCCCTTTTTTACTTTTCTGCAGATTGCATTGGACAAAGGAGAAATTCATGGTAATAGGGAATTTGTTAGAACACATTAAACAGAAATGGCAAAGTAGTACTGATAAAATCCAAGGGTGAATAAGATTTCAGGAAGTAAATAAAAAACTCAGTGAACTTGTTCTAGCAAAAATCAGACAAAATAAAAGGAATATTAGCAATGTTAAACCTAAAAAAAGAATTAATAAATAACTAATTACTACAATAATAATAATCAATTAAAGAGATCTAATAAGTTAGATATTTGCTTACCATTCATCTCATTCTTTCTCTTATGATTGACTGATCACATTTCTCCTCCCACTTGTGCATTTCTGTCACTTCTGACAGTTCTTTGGGACAGAAGACATCTTTTCAATTCCAACTGAAAATCCCTATATTAGGGGAGTACAAAATGAATAATTTTCCACATAATTTCTTTTTAGAAAAAAATATAAACTATAAAAAAAACAAAAACAAACAAACAAACAAACAAAAAAAACAACAAAACCAACTGATACCATGAACGTCAAGACAAGAATTGTCATTGTTTTCAATAAAGGCTTTAATTTCACATAATTTACTTGATAAGTAACTAGTTCTGGACCCACCCTAACAATGACCTGTTCATAAAACAGCACTTGGGAGGCCTAGAAATACGACCACAAATTTCCTATGTTTGTGTTTTCTGATGAAGTCAAGAAAGGCTTGACAATGCTGCAGTGACCCCATACTCTATTCGTTCTGAAATGCAGAGTGTTGGAACTAGTGGCCGGATTTGCTGACCCATGCAGTACTGGAGTCTTGTATCTCCTGTGTTTGCAGACTCCCAAATGAAAGTGAGCTGTCAAGGAATGTTTTCAAGGGAGGGAAGAGAAGTAGGATAATTTGGCCAACCTAAAGGTGATATCTCTGTAATCACATTCTAAATGACTTTTTTATGTGCATGAAAAGACACAATGGCATTACTGTTCCATTACATCAGGAGGCTAATTTTTCAAGACAGTATTATCCATTCAAGTTCTTAAAAGCTCAGAAATATTGAATAAAATATTCCATTTACAGAAAGAAAGAATCTTCCAAATCCTAGAGAATTAGAGAGAAAAAAAAATAAAAGGATTTAAGATAGCAAACCTCAACGTTAATAACCTCACCCACTCACTCTCTGCTAAAGTGGTCACCAATGTGTTAGAGGCTATTTGCAAGATGGTGACTCTCCAACTTTCTGAACATGTTTCTTTGGACACGACCGGCTGTTCTGAGCTGTCAACACACCTAAAAATTCAAGTTTCTCCTGATAGCCAACTCATTGGCAAAGATTTCACCTTTGTATCTATTAAAAAAACAAAAATACATGGGGCATCATCAGAAAGTTTTCAGCTGTACCTGAAATGTCATGGTGGAAGGAATCCCAATAGGCAATCTAGTCCTCTCCCTGTATTAGCTGCATCAGTTATCTGTTTGGCTTTCCCCACATGTTTATCCAAACATACTTAAAATCTTCTCATGATGGAAACTCCTCTAACTCTTCAGGCAAGTTATCTCAATGTTTTATTATCTTTATCTTAGAAGTCTGGATTTTCATTTCTTTATGTATTTGAAAATGTTAAGATGCTCCCTCGCAATCTTTAGACTAAACATGTTTTTTCTCTTTCCATTTTCCTCATAAATTATGCTCTTTAATGACTCAGGATTGCTCTAATTATTAACGTGAAAAGACCTAAACTGAACACAGCGTTCCAACCAAGGCCTTACCAGTGCTGAGTACAGCGGAAGGATTATTTCATGTGTCTACAGACTGTTTATGCTGTTTGTATATCTCGGTAAGTTGTTTGGAGAGCTTAGCAATAGCATGACATTTTAAAATTATAGTAGGTATGTGATTGTCTATAACCTCTGATCCTCTTCTGAATTGCCATCAACTCACCAGTTTTTCCCATCCGCTTTTTGTACAACTTTATTTCAAACTAAATATACTATGTGGAAATTGCCTCTCTTTTTTTTTTTTTTTTTTTTAATTTTCAATTTTCTTAGTCTTTGCAGTGTTGTGTCTTCTCTATCCTGTCATTTAAGTCATTAAAGAAAGCAATGAACATACATAGCCCCAGATTCCCACACGTACTATTTGATACAAATTTACATCATAATAATGAACAATTTGTAATTATTCCTGCAGTACAGTTTTCTAACCAATTTGGCATCCATCCAAAAGCAGTTTCTCCAAGAACATGTACTTCACCTGGCTTTTTCAAAGATCAAATTAGACTTGCCCAAACATTAGTAAAGTCAATAACTGGGACTGTCAGCTTCTCTTTATCAACAGACCTATTTGTTAAGGAAGGAAAAGTAAAATGTGCTTAAAATTGTCTTCAATCTTTATTCTTTCAGACTCAGTTTTTGCAAATAGTTGGATCCTTTTTCCCAGTATTTTTCTAGAAATTCAATCTCTGATGACTGCTCCATAATTCCATGGTCATCTTTCTTTTCCATTTTAAAGATAGGCTTGATACTTGGCTCTATGGTTTGGATTTACTTTTTCCTTTTTTTTCTCCAGATTTTCTTAACAGTTCTGATAGTATTTCCAATAATTTCCAGGCCTAGAATTTTCTCTCCTCCTGCTGCTTTACTACAAGCTCCAACATTAGTTATAATTGTCATTGTTCCAGCTCCCTGCTTGTAGCCAACCTTTCAGTGGTGACTGAGATCATGAGGCAATAAATGTCTGATCTGCCTCTATACTTCCTTCTGTAAAACAGGAGATTTGTCCCTTCCTTGTCTTTCTTGTACTCTCAAAACACATACAGGATGATTCCTTCATTTCCTTGCTAGATGCATCTCAGTTTTGTGCCTTTTTGGTTTTGTCCCTCATTCTCTCTTTATTTTACTTCTTATTTTTTGTATGACACAATTTGAGGTTTTTCTATGCTTCTATCTTGTAATTGAGGTCAATAAAGATCTCATGATTTAGCCAAGTTGGTCTCATAATCTGCTTCCAATCCTCCCTCCACTTTGAGATGGTTTGTATTTAAGTCCTTTACTAAAGGATTACTGCCAATAATGGGAAAAAAAAATTACTGCCTTTCCGTTGCTACTATTTAATTCTTTCATCTAATCTCAGTTTCTCTTTTGAATTAAGCCTCTCAACTGGTGCCCTTGTTATGGCAGATCCAGATAGCTGTCATTATCTTTTTGTATATTTTTTGGCATATCTATTTCTGCCAAGTTAAATTAGGGACATTTCAGCCTGCTGATTTCTCCTTTTCCACTGCCTGCCTTGCTGACAGGAGTATTCCTTTTCATTTCATGAAAAAAAAAAAACCCAAAATTTTAGTCACCTCTTTTCTATCCTGCAGTTGAACAATTAGTTCCGTTTCCCTCTTTGAAAGAGCTGTTTCAAGATGCAGCAATGTTTGCTGCTGGTATCTGATATTATCCTGGAACACCCTACAAACCGTCAAAGGCAGGTACGAATTTCAACAACATTTTCAGATGTTTACAGAGTCTAAATCTGGAGCACTCTAACAGGCTTGCTAATAATTTGGTTCATAACGATCCAGTGGCACCAGCTACAGTGCAATTACTCACAGCCTCTCAGGCTGCAAGCAAACCCAAAAAATTCAGTGGGAAGGAACCAAACATGCAATGAGTAAGAACCAAGCCACAGCTATTAGCTGGCTCAGATAACCCCAAAATCAGTATCACCCTTTTCCTCAGGAAGCTGCTGGACTGTTCTGAAGTAGGTTGTTGACCCTCTGTATTAAAGCACAGAATTGGAACCATCTGCCTGTGACAAGCTGACTCTTGATATGGATAGGTATGGATATAATGGGTACAGGATCAAGACCTAGGAAGGACAGAGACATTGTAAAACATAACACAATTATGAGAATACAAAAAATGTGTTGGAAATTCTGTAAGTCACCAAATCCATATTTATCAATGAGAAGACTTGCAGGGCTTATTATTAATTTCTCTTTATAGAATATAATTAGGTTTTACTAGAAAAGTAAGTATAGAAATACCCATAGGAACTGGAAAATATCCTAGTGAAATCAGTGGAAGTAAGAATATAGTTCAATTGGATTCCAGCAGAAAAAATAGAATCATGTCCCGAGAAAGGGCACCAAGTGCATAAAATGTCCGTTCTCACTCTTTTCTGTGCTTCCGCAGTTTTTTAACAGTGGGCCAATTCCCAATTCCAATTCCCCTGTTTCAGGAATTAATCACAAAACTCTCATAGGTATAGTCAATGCATAAGAGCCCACTGATAGCAGTTACTCACCGATCAGTCCATTAAAATGATGCATTTTAGGAAAACTTTTCAACACTTCAATATTATCTTGTTTCTGACAATTTCCTTATGATGAAATGTTTTTAATGGGATGTGTTTTTAAAGCTGTTGAGAGAGGGAACCCAATTAAATCCGTCCGAGCATCTGGCCCTCTAAATCTCTATCCATATATAGTTAAATTGGCTGAATCTCCACAAAGTGTGACAAGTATATGTTTTAGAGAGCTCACAGGAAGACAATGTAACGTTTGTATCACTAAAAATATTGTGATATAAAATATATGATACGATATCTGTGCTTTTAAGAGGAGATACATTTTTAGACACGTTGGACTTCTTTCAGTCTTTCTTGACATATTATCAGTCATGTTGTGGAAATGCCTTTCCTGAATAATAAATCTTTTCTGAACAAGTGTTGTTAAAGTGACTCTTCCTTTATTTGAGTGCTGCTTGTGATGCAAGCTGTGAAACCTTAGGATTTGAGAGTGGTTTTTATTGCCATCTTCTGCATTCCTAAGTATCACAATCTAGACTCAGCCTGCTCGTAGTTGTCCAACAATATTCTCTATATTGAACATTTAAATACTGTTTGAATGCATGTACTTTGTCTATAGTCAGCAAAGAAAGTTGATTTGACATTAAATTTTACATATTTCCTCCTATTTCCATGAATTAAGCTATTCTACAATAATATTTTCCTCACATTAGCTTTTAATAACTGTAATTAAAATTTTGTATTTTCTCTTTCCTTTTCCTGTAACAGTTAATCAAAAGCCACTTCCCATCTAGAGAGAGAGCAGTGTTTGCACAGTTAAACTGCAGCTGTTTCTCATATGGATGAGCTCCAGAGATGTTACGAGGGATTCAAGCCCTGCCTGGGAGGAGTAAGGCATAAAAGGACAAAATTCTGTCTCAAGCTATTTTCTGCCTTTCTAGTTATTAGAAAATCCTTAAGTAATAATAATAATAAATTAATTCATATATAAGTATTTTTTTATTGAGGTTTCTTTATACTGTTGGGTTTTTCACCTGATTCACATGCCTTTTGATTTTTTAATTCAAGGATTTAAAATGCATACAATTTTTTGTGATTTTCAAAAGGAACAGTAAATGACACACAAAGATATCAAGAAAGAGTTGAAGAAGAAAAAGAAAGATGTAAACCTATGCTTATAGGATTGAAATTTAGAAAGAAACAGGAGTGTAAAGCACAGCCTTTGTACCCTGTACAGGCAAGAAAGAAAACGCATGTAGGCAGACAGACAGAGCAAGTGTCATCACTCTTGCCTATACCTCATTTGCCAGTTTGTGAGGATTTTATCCCTAGTGATGTGTCCAGCCTTCAACCTACAGTTATGAAATACTGGTTCAACTCTAACTTAAAGCAATCAAGGTAAAGATACTGATCCGTCCATTCAGATAGCATCACTTATAACAGTTGGTTTTCTGGAGTGAAGTTTTAACTGAAAGTATCATGGAAAATGATGGAAGAAGCCTTTCTTCTACCTCCTTCCGCTTCCATCCACTATATATTTTTCTAATGAACACTTAGTACTGTTTCATCTGCATGACTGTGAGAGTTCTGAAGGACCAAGATCCCAGCATTTCCCTATTTCCCTACTGGCCAGTGACTTCCCTCACCATCACTAATTTTACACTCCGTTTTCAGCCTTTTTCCCTTCTTTTTCTTCCATTACTGTATAGCAAATGCCTAATTTCCTCTAACTCTGATATAGTCAGTGGAATTAATATGACTGGGATAAGGGAAAATAAATGTTAGTGATGTCAAAATAAGCCTCAAGTTTTTAAAAATATACAGCATAAATTATGCATGAGAAGGCTTGTAGATGGCTGGTTGCCCCTGGAAGTCACTGATACTTAAGACATCCTGGCGTATCTCTGTTGAAGTCTGTATTATTTGGACCTACTGAAGTGGGCCCTGGACCTGTTAGAGTGGGATCAGAGGAGGGCCACAAAAATAGTCAAGGCTGGAATAACCATGAAGAAGACTGAGAAAAAAGTTATTTAGTATGGAGAAGAGAAAGCTCTGGGTAAACCTCACAGCAGCTTTTCAATCCTTAAAGAGGGTTTGTAAGAGAGATGAAGAGAGGAGTTTTACCAGGGCCCACAGTGATAGAATCATAGAATCATAGAATGGATTGTGTTGAAAGAGACCTTAAAGATTATCTAATTCCAACCCTCTTGTGTAGGCAGTGTTGTGAGAGCAAGGGACGATGATTTCAAACTAAAACAAAGTAGTATAACATTGAATACAAGGAAAGGAGTTGTAAATGTGACATCATTGGAAGTGTTCAAGGTCAGGTTGGACAGGGCTTTGGGCAACCTGACCTAGTGGAAGAGGTCCCTGCCAGTGGCAGGGGATTTGAACTGGTTGATCTTTAAAGGTCTCTTCCAGTTCAAACAGTTCTATGATTCCATGATTCTGTGATACTATGATATTCTGTCAGTGCTTGCTAGCATATTGGAGATGCCTAAGATTATGTTTCCATCTGACATCTACAACATCCTTGGTGTTCATCTCACACCTAGGCCCCAGTAACGTCAGTAAAAGAGGAATACTTACACGAGTTTCAGTGGGAGGCCAAATTAGATTGGTGGACTTCAGTTATTTCTAACTCTTCTTGCCCAGCTACCACACTATTCATGCAAAATACAGGCCGAAAAACAAATTAAAAATTGGCATGTCATGATGTGAATTGATATAGGAGATTGACTAAGGACTCCTTTCTGCACCGGTTCTTCCACTTAGATGTTCATCAACTAAGCAACCATGCAATGCAAAGTGAGATCATGTAACATCTCGTTTGTCCCATTTCCCAAATGCTCTAGCCTAGTCCTTCTCTAGAGACCATCTGGTATAATATTGAAAGGCTTGTGCATGAGTGCGCATGACTATGTCTCTTTTCTGGTAACTCTCTGGAAAAATTTAGACTGAACTTGTTAGGATAAGTAAGAGATCACTTCGGGGTTCCCTAAAGAGCTAGGCATCTATGTAGTTGGAATGACTTTGCCAGAATGATTTGAGAGTCCATACGTTCATAGACTATGTTCAGAAGTTAGGAGAGTTTTCTGAAAGGAGGAAGTTGGACAAAAGAAATAAGAAGGGGGCATTACCACAATCTATTATTTAGGAAACCTAACACCCTTCCCAATTGTCTGCATGTTGACATGAGATGAAAATGACTTCAGTAAGTCAAAAAGGTGACTTCCTTCTGTGAAGGGAAATAAAGGCTTTGATCCTTGGTAGAAAGGATTTAGGCATCTTATTTGAGATGACAGGTTATGGGAGTTATCTACCCGCATCATGTTCCCTGTATGTGAACGATCCAAACACCAGACAAAGAAGGCACTGGAGAGCAAGCAAGAGTGAATTCTTGCAATTGGCTGAACATGTTCCATGTTAACTCTTCCAAATATATCTTTCCCAAACCAATTGGATTCCTGTACTCTCCTTTTTCAGCTCAGAATTTTCCCCATGAGTATACAGAAATCACTGATACTGCCTTTATTGTGTATCACTTGCATTAAATGCAATAGAATGCCTAAAAGTAATTTTTATTGGATTGCAGTGCCTAAATCCTCCAGAGAATATACTCCTATATTTTGAAAATTGATTATATGTTTCTATCAAATTCTATTCTATTCCATGATTCTATGAATTCTGTTCTATTTTATGATTTATGAAAATTCTGCAAGCATGTAGTAAACATTAGCACAAAACTGTGCCTCTTATGAGGCAGACTGATTCTGAGCAGAATTTTCTGCCTTATGCCAGCATGAAAAGCCTATAGGAAGAAGAATTTTGTTAGCTATTTCAGAAGTCTGAGCAAAATACAATATGTAAGAGCAAGAAGAAAAGAAAAACTACGTATTTTAAATACACCTTCATACAAGGTGTGACAAAAGTGGAAGAAAATTGATATCTGATGGAAGGGAAAAATAAATTCTACGTGTAAAGGATTGAGGGAGAGTCTTTTCTGGAGGTTGGTGGCCCTGCCTGTGGCAGGGGGTTGGAACTTGATGATCCTTGGGGTCTCTTCCAATTCCAGCCCTTCTACAATTTGATGATTCGATGATTCAGTGATTCTATGATTCTATGATACTATGATTCTCTGCATAAGGACAAAAGGTTCCAAGACTCAAAGTCACAGGGCACTGGAATGCTGGAAGATTGCCTTAATTCCTGTCAACAGCAGAAAGCTTCTTTGAAATAGCAGAATGAAATGGGAGCAGTAAGAGCGCAGAATTGAAAATGTTCCCGGATCACTGAACTTGCACGTCATTTTCATGGAATATTCTGCTGCCACAGTCTTGCATAGAAAGGTTGAAATTCAGGAACTGCTCTACGTCTGTGCCAACATATACAGGACAGACCCTTGAACAAAGCAGATTCATTTGCTAGCTAGCAACAGAGCTGTTTGCTGGTTAACAGCTTTCTGTGCAACAATATGGTTATAATTAGTACATTATAAATCCAGCAGGTGACTTCCACACGGAGTATAATGGCCTATGAAAACTTTGAAAAGAACCACATCTAGGAAAAACAAATGTCTTAAGCCCCATAGGATGGTTATTGGCAACAAGCTATTGCTAATCCTTTTCTGAATACAGATTTTCATCTAAAGACATACCCTGACTTTGTCCAAACCAAATTTCTCTGCCTCGCTTGGAAATAGTACAGGACAGCTTTACTAAATAAGCAAGGTGTTCAATATGCACTGCTATCCTGCTATCAAACAAATCTTAATTCGTGACAGTTTGACAAATCCGTGCTGAAATGAAGTATCCTTTCCCTTCTTTTATGCAGATAAGTACCATGCTTACTTATTTCCAGTCAGTTTGGATCAGGCATGTATGTAGCACTCACAAAGATTTGCAAGATCAACCTGTGCCGAAAACACTTCAGTTGACATTCTGGAAGGGCCTTTTTGTGATGAGTACCATACACTCACCTTCATCTTGACAGTCACTCATTGATTTCATACAAGGAAGATTGCTACGAACAGTAAGCATTTTGCACTTGAGAAAATCTTACAAAACTATCTATAGAAACATTCACAAATATCAAGCATAATAGAATTAATTAGAACATATAACATCAGTAGCCTATAACTGTGAGGAGAGTCTATAACTTTGCCCCAAAGTCTATACTTTGCCCCATACATCCCATTACAGTGTTCTCCACGTGAATGCAGCTGTAGATTAAAAATAAATGTGTTTTAGATGATGCTTCAAAGGTTAAAAGTCAATCTACATGCTAGCAAAAACATCCATTTCTTCCATTAGGTGATACTACCCTTGGGATTCTCACCTTCACTTTGAATGTTATGGTTTTTTTGTCTGGTAGGGATAAAAACACCACATGGTTAGCCTTATGCATACAGTGTAGGACAATAGGATCTGTAAATTACTTCAGGAATTCTGCTGCTGGGACAGGCATGGGATATAAACGATGTGACAGTTATCTGTTTTCTTGAAGAAGAATCAAGAAGTTTTGTTATGCATTACTATTTTGCACTTTCTTGCAGCTGCAACACAGAGCAGCCTGCTCCTCTTCTTTGAGCAGCATGGAATGCTGCTGCATCCACTGGGAGGAAAAGTGTTATATTTGGGAAAACACAGCCCAGATCAGGGAAGGTAGAGACATCAATACTTCTGCTCTGACTGATCTGATCTAATTCATGATGAGTTACTACTTAGTATTACAAAACAGGCTTTTGGCAGAAGTTTTTAAGGGAACAGGTGGGAGGGTGTCAGGGACCAAACAAGCATTGGAAACCTAAAAGAAAATTAAAAAGAGTAAAGAAAAAAGGAAGAAGAAAATTAACAGGAAATAGAAAAAGAAAAAAGAAACAGCCTAGAGCTAACTACCTACCATATACTTGAAGTGACAGCAAATAAGTTCCATACGGATATAATATCACATAATTGCTGAGCCAACAATTAGTGACTCTTTATGCAATACTTCAAAACATTTTTCTAATTAAAAGCATTTCTTTGTAGAAGTTATTCTGCCTTTCCCTTTCAAATCACTTGGCTTTTCCATCACCTTTAGTGGGACCAATAAGCCCATTTTTTTTCATCTGGCAATAAAGAAGAGCTGGAAAAAAGTAAACTTTTATTCTGTGAGGAGATGGGAAGGTTGTTCCTGCATAAGTGCTAACAAAGGGAACTGATCCAAACACATTAAAAAACAAAACACAGCAAATATTACCATTGACTCCAGTCGGCCTCAGCCCAGCATCCTAGTGCTGGTGAACTTGGCCCACCCAGGGCTTGGTGCTACTGCCCACAGCCTGGGGAAGGCTCCATTCACATGTGCTGCAGGTGTGAGCTTCTCAAAGTTTTGCTGCTCCAATTTCTTCTATCTTTAATGTGTTCTTGCCTCCTTGGACTGTGTAGCTCTGCCCTCAGGAGCAATAGCACATTGGCTCATGTTCATATATTTATCAGCACCAGTTATGAAGCATTCCAAGATCCGATCCCCCACTAAGGAAGAGCTGTGTTCTAGGAACCACATGAGGGAGCACCAGAAGGATGTATGCTATCCTACTTCAGTGAAACACAGGATGAAAATGTTTCCCCAGAAAATAAACAAGAGACTCCAGACTGCACTTTGCCATGCACATGTGTTCTCTCACTCAGGAACTGCAAGCTATTCACATCAGGAGGCTTGGGGCAGAATGGCTGGAAAATTGTGTAGAGGAAACCAACCTGGGGGTATTGGTCAATTCTCAGCTGAACATGAGCCAGCAGTGTGTCCAGGTGGCCAAGAAGGCCCACGGCATCCTAACGTATCACAAATAGCACAGCCAGCAGGAGCAGAGAAGTGATCATCCCTCCATACTCAGCTCTGGTGAGGCTGCACCTTGAGTACTGTGTTCAGTTTTGAGCCCCTTACAAAAAGACATCAAGGTCCTGGAGTGTGGGGTCTGGAGCACAAGTCTTATGGGGAGCAGCTGAGAGAGCTGGGATTGTTCAGTCATAGAAGAGGAGGCTAAGGGGAAACCTTATTGATGTCTACAACTGCCTAAAGGGAGGTTGTGGCGAGGTGGGGGTCAGCCTCTTCTCTCATGTAACCAACGATTAAACAGGACAAGAGGGAATGGCCTCAAGTTGTGCCAGGAGAGATTTAGATTAGATGTTAGGAAATACTTCTCCTAAAGAGTGGTCAGGTGCTGGAAGCTACAAATTACTGCCATCCCGTGTATCTGTGGTTATAAGTCCAAGGGATCAAAATTTCTGCTTTAGAAATTTTCTACGTTTTTGCCCCCATCCCAGGTAAACAGAAATGTGTGGTTGAGGTGCTGGTTGGATCGAATCTGAAGAATCACACACTGTGATACATGAACAAAGAAACAGATTACAGACTCGCAATGCTAATTATCCAGGCCATCCAGTTACAATTCTCCATGTTTTGATGTATACAGTAGATCTATGATAGCCAAGGCCCTGATTCTCATTTATATCACCCAACACTATAAAGTGAAATGAAACAGGAACAAAGGGACGTGAATGCAAGCAAGAGACTGGCCAAATACCTGTATCTTTTGAAGTTTTGGCTGCCACTCAGACCTAATTTGGAGACTGACTCTTCCAGATGTGCTTAAATGAGGGAGCAAGCCTCCAGCTGGGAGACAGACAGTCCCCAGAGGGGTGATGAGCCTGGCAGAAATCTATTAATCTGCTGTTTGGCTGGTGAATCAGAGATGGGGCTTGTGACCAGGTGTGGGAATGATCAGAAACAGATCTGGTCAGAAACAGTTTGATGTTCAGAAACTTGGACAGGTCCTCTTCTCTGATACAAGAAATCAGATCTAAAAATTTAGCCTAAGATCCACATTTCTCCTCAGGAAGGCTGATCTTCAGAACACACTGGAATCAAGCTGCACTGCATAATAAATTTCTCCAAGAGTCTGTTACTGAAAAAAAAACAACACAAAAACAACAGTTTATAAACTTGTAGACGCCTCATTGTTGCCAAACATGTTGCTTTATTCAGTTGGCAATAGCGTCACTTCAGTGTTATCAAGGAGTTCTCACATGGCAAAACAAAATGACCAAGTGAATACAACCTACATCAGTTTCATGTTCTACAACTGATTAGATGCAATGTGTGGGAAAGGTTGAAGAGGCTCAATTCACAAATTGGTGCACTTGGTTTCCTCTCTGCATATAGCCATAGTGATTCCTTACTGAATTTTTGAAATGCTTCCAAAACAAATTGCCACATGCTGTCCTATGAGACAGCCTTTGCAATAACTGCTTGTTCAAAGGGTGCTTTTTCTTTCTCTATCTCTCCTATTGCATATAAAAATGGAATCTTCCATTATCAAACAGTACTTGCACATACATAGCACTGCCCTCTTAAATTGAGAAAGCAGAATACTTTCTTCAAGGTAAAATTTCTGTGAACTAAAACCAACTCCAGACTCATAGTTCCATTTGATAAGGCTCACATTACTCTTCTGCATGACAAGGCAAACACAGATTTATGTGCTCTATCTGGCTTGAATTTTAGATCTGAAGAAGAACCCGCACATACAAAAGTTTATCTATTTTCCAGCTATATCCAATGCTGTCAAAAAAGATACCAGCTCTCTGTGAAAATCTGCTTTCTTTAGGCCACCAGAGGAAAGAAATAATATTATTAGTGCTCTTGAATAATCTCTTTTTTTTTTTTTTTTTTTTTTTTCCTGGAAGAAGTGTGCTAAGTCTTTCAAAGAAAGTCATATAACGTCTGCTAGATTATCCTGAGCACTTCAGCTCAGCTTTTTCCTGTTATGTCATGTTTAAGGATCACTTTCTGTTTCCTTAATCATATTTGAGGAGCCTGTGAGACAATACAGTTCTTTTCACCATTACAGGATGGTACAGGGCACCATTACAGGACAGAGATTGACAATGTCAGGATGTCTTAGTTTGTCTGAGTCCGAGTCCTATCTGCTACACTCTCCACAATGGCAACAACATTAAATATCAGCCTGTGTATGTATGCCAAAACTATCTGCAATTTAACTTCTCACTTAGGAACAAGTAAGAAAGGGACTGTTAATAATTATTTTTCAGGGGAAATAGTCTGGTTGATAAAGTATTTGTTTGCACTCCTTTTGTCCATTTCTAGGAGTGTTTACCTTTGTTGTCATCTGCAGTGGTGATGCATGCTACAATCTAAAGCAATTCACCTCAAGAAGTTTGTTTCCAATTTTTCTATTTGCATATTTCCCAATTTTGTTCCCAGATAGTTTTACTAATGACAAACTACTCTTAGCAGTCTTTGCAGAGTAGTAGAATATGAGGTCTATGGATTACATCAAACTCAGTCCAATAATAGGAAATGTCAATACCCTGATGCAATATTAGTGACTACAAATTCCATTAATCCCACATTGAGGGAGAGCATGCAGTGACTGAAAAGCTTGAATTTTTTTGGAGTTAAAACAAAACATTAATTTGTGCTCACGGGTAACTGTAAGCAACTAATAGGAATTTCCAGCATTATCTTTAATGACTTTGGCTGTTCAGAAAGTCTAAGCCATAGCCTCTGAACACCAAAGCACATGCCTTATCTCTTGGAGTGGTGGAGTTGTGCTACTTTTCATGGACCACACTGAACAACCAGTCTTGAAGGAAACACTTGATTGTTTGTTGCTTTTTAGGAAGCTAGCTTGACAATGAGTAGGTCTGAAGAACCTGGAATAACTTGGAATAACTCCTCTAATAGTTCAGAAAGAGTAGGTTAGTACCTGGGGTGGGATTTCATGATTGCTAATAGAGCATGACACGTCGTGTCAGATAATTTCACATGCCCTACAATAGTATGGCTAGAATCATAGAATGATTTGGGTTGGAAGAAAGCTTTAAGATCGTCCGGTCCATGCCCTCTGCTATAGGCTGGAACACCTCCCTCTAGATCAGGTTGTTCAAAGCCCCATCCAGCCTGGCCTTGAATGCCTCCAGGGAGGTGTCATCCACAGCCTTACTATTCAACCTGTTCCAGGGTCTCACCACCCCCACAGTCAATAATTTATTCCTAATATCTAGTCTAAATCTACCCTTTTCCAGCTCAAAGCCATTTCCCCTCATTTTGTTGCTTCCTGCACTTATAAAACATCCCTCCCCAGCTTTCCTGTAGGCCCCCTTCAGAAACTAGAAGGCTGCTATATGTCTCCTCAGAGCTTTCTCTTCTCCAGGCTGAACATGCCCAGTTCTCTCAGCCTGTCCTCGTAGGGGAGGTTCTCCATCCCTCTGATCATCTTTGTGGCCCTCCTCTGGACCTGCTATAACAGCTCAATGTCCTTCTTGTGAGGGGCTCCAGAACTGGACACAGTACTCCAGATGGTGTCTCATAAGAGCAGAGCAGAGGGGCAGAATCATCTCCCTCGACATGCTGGTCACATTTTCTTGATCCAAGTTGGGATATGGTTGGACTTCTAGGTTTTGAGCGCACATTGCCAGCTCATGTTGAATCTCTCATCAATCAACATTCCCAAATCCTTCTCCTCAGTGCTTGCTCTCAAGCCATTCTCTGCCATGTATCTAGGTAGGGGCTTGAGACTGCCCCTATGATCTTGCATTGGTCTTGTTGAACTTCATGAGGTTGGCATGGGCCCACCTCTTAAACCTTACCAGGTCCCTCTGGATAGCATCCCTTTCCTCTAGCATGTCAACTGCATCACTCAGCTTGGTGTCATCTGCAAACTGGCTGAGGGTGCACTCGATCCCGCTGTCCGTGTCACCTACAAAGATATTAAATAACACTGGTCCCAACACTGACCCCATGGAACGCAGCATCGGTCCCAACACTGATCCCTGAGGAATGCACACCAATCCATGAGGAATCTCTTCACATGTGCTGCATCACTGTTAAGCCATATAATGTAAGGTCTGAATTAAAAATTATTATGTTCTTGCTGCATGCATATAAGCAATAATCTACAAAGAGAATGAAGAAGGAAATTTTATTGACAGTTCAACAGTTTCTTCTATAATGCAAAATAAGCAAACACAAATAAGATAAACATGCATGAAGAGTATTTTCAAAGGCTACTTCTTAATTTACATAACAAATGGAAACAGATGAAATATATGAAACATGGAACATATGGAATAAGATTTCCTTTTTGAAAATCTTGAGAGTCTGAATGGAAGCCCTTTTCAGTCAGTGACAATTTCCTCATTAACTTCTTCATTTAATCCAACAGATGTTATTTTGGGGGCTGTCTAGCAGAGAGCTCTGATTTTACCGGCTGTATCTTTTCATTGATTATGAATTGATTATGAATGTAAACTTTCTTCTCCAAAACCAGCATTAGGAGTGTATGTTCACAGTTTATCATAAGTCAAGGGACAATTTACAAAACTCAAACACTCATAAATAACAGAGCAATCTAAATTTTGTTTTATTGGCCATGACCAAGTTCTTGTTTACAGAAGGATATTACATACAGAAAGCTGAACTCTTCTTTCATGTTCAGAGGGATAAAAGAGTAGAACTCTGTTTTGCTTTAGGATAACATCTCTATGCCCAACAATTATTGAATGGGTACATATGACAAATTTAGCAACCACTGAAGAAGAATCTAGAAGAACAGAGCTTCAATGTTTCTGGCAAGAATTTATATCTAAGTTATATCTAAGTTACAGAACACTGAAATACTCTTGGAAGATAGCAAAACATACATTTTGATTTGCAGTCCTCACACTTTCGTGTAGTTTTACAGACAGTGGCTCACATTAAATTCTGCAGTTCTAGACAGCTGTATGCCTATGTAAAGTGATTGTATGTTAACATTGAATATGGGCAATTTGACAAGGGTCATATCTTAAAAATTAAGAATCTTAAAAATGGAAAACTGGACATACCTTTGCATTAGGAAAAAAAGAACAAAGGAACTAATTGTAAGTTGCCTAATATCACCTCATATTTACTCAAGTTTCTCCTAATAACATATTAATATCCTCTTACTTGAAGTGGTTTTGTAATGAAGAAAAAGAGACCCTAAACTCTGTGTCATAATTAATGTAGGGTCATAAAGAATGGAAACCTTCCAGGAGTTGTCTGCCCAAGGGGAAACCAGCTCTATCTATGTTAACTGTACTGACATCTCACCAGTTATTACGGCCTTTAATGGTGAAGACTCAACATTCCTCCCAGGACCTTTCACTGCATAATTTTTTTCTTCGTTAAGATGATGTCTCCCAAGATATAACCAGAATCTTGTGTACTGTATATTAAGCCCTTTGTATCTTCTCGTATCTTTCAGTCCTGAAGAATAGATTAATCCCCTTCTCTTGGACACAAGTTAATAAGACTGCTGTCATTCCTTGTCCCTCATTTGCCCAAGCTTCTCTTCTTTAGCTCAATAACCTTGGATCTGTTTATCTTTCTTCATGTTCTGTCTGCATGGACTTCATGCAGTCTGATACTTTCATTGCTGTTGCACTAAGACCAGAGACATCAGCTTGTCATTGTGAAGTGAAATGGAAAGATGAGTTCATGGTTTTTCCTCTAATTCCCCGTTTCAGATACTTTCTATTCTGCAGCATCAGGATATGTTTGTGATATACATATGGAATACAGATTCTTCACCAAATTGCTGCTTTGTCATTGTTTCCTTCCTCTACTTATATGTCTGGACCATTCTGCTGAAGAGAAATACTTTGCTATTTTTCCACCAAGTTTTGTCCTATAATTTTCCTGATTATTTTTACAGCTTGTCAAGATCATTCTGAATTTCAGCTCTGTCCTCCAGTCTGCTTGAAGTTCCTCTGTAAATATGCACCCTCAGTATTCAATCACAGAGACAGGTACAAAAATACTGAACATAGCCAAACCCAGGGGAAAAAAAAAAAAAAAAAAAACAATAAAAAAAAGCTGAATATTGAATATGAGATTCATTGTGAACCATTGATAATATGTCTGCAAATGCATTTTCCAAAAATTGGTCTACTTGTCTCATGGAAGTTCCATAAAAATCATATCCTCTTATCAGTGTGACATTTGAAATTTTGAAAGCATCTCACTGCTTATGTGACACTCATGCTTTTCCCAGATTCACAGTCTGTTACCTTATCATCTATCAGTGAGAATGTTATGATGTGAATCATGATTGACAAAGACATCTTAGCTAATAGTCATCTCTTTCAGCATTTGGATACTTATCTCTGATACTTATCACTTCTTCAGTTTTTTCAAAAATTCTCAGCTTGTTTGACTGTTCATGAAATTCTTCCAAGATTAAGTCAGACTGATATGTTCATTGTTGCTTTTTCTTTTTCATAGACTCATAGAATCAAAGAATCGTTAAGGTAAGAAAAAACCACAAAGATCATGTACTCCAACCACCAATGCATCTCCACCATACCACTAAGCCACGACCCCCTGTGCCACATCTCCACATTTCTTTAACATCTCCATGGACAGTGACTCCACCACCTCCTTGGACAGCCTGTGCCAATGCCTCACTGCTCTTTCTGAGAAGAATTTTTTCCTAATATTTTTAGTTTCCTTCTCAAAAAGTAAACGTGCTTTCCCGGTCTTGTGATTTCTTTCCCAGCTATCACAAATTCCTAAAGGTGGTCAATGATGGTTCAGAGATCGTTTCTGACTATTTTTAAAGTATACTGAAGCAAAATTCGGCCTGGAGGCTTATGCTAATGCTGATGGTAACTCCAAACACTCATTACAAAAAGAGCGGGAGCCCTCTAAACAATAAATCAGAGCATTGTACAATATTTTCTTACTCCTCTCTTTTCTTCCCTACATTTATGACTTCAGGTTAAAACCAGCCCAGATAATTACAGCCTGTTTTTAGAAATACCCTTAATCATTAAATTTCAGCACACTATCACCACACATTTTTATCTCTTGTTAAAAGTGAAATGTCCCCATCTCTTCCTATCAAATTTTGAAAGAAAATCAGTCTGTAATGCACAGCTAGAAAGAGAAATGGGCTATTCCCAGTGTTTTTAATCTAGCAAGGAGAAGGAATTGAATCCACATCCCTGGACTTTACCTGCTGAGCAGTAACTGTGCTCTCCACTGGCAGTACCTTATTATATGTGTCATACTCAAGATAATCCCATGCACATTCTTGTGGTCTTTGGACACAGTTCCAGATTTTACCATTGCACTTAGATGACTAGAATTCATATAACCATACTTTAAGCAGAAGCATTCTCATAACAGCAACAAAAGTGCTTTCAGCCTGGGGGTCAGCCTTTCACATTCTCCTTTCTGACTTCCCTGATTCCCTCTATTTGCCTTTTGAAAGAAGCTTTTATTCACGCTCAGTCTGGCTCCCAGTTCTGCTATGATTTCTGTTTCATTTTTATCCACATTAGAAAGTAAAAGTCCTATGTAGAGCATTTCTCAGTCTTTATTAGCAAACCTCTCAGCCCTATCTTTGACTCACGCCTCTGATATAAAGGTTTTTCCTAGCAGACTTGCCCCCTATGCACTCTTCTATTCCCTATGGATTTATTCTTTTCTTGCTCTGTACTAACATCACATCATGCCTGTGCTCATTTTCTTCATCTGGGAACAGGGCCAAGGCTGGCTCAGGTGCAGCTCCCCCAGGGCTTGCCCATCCTCCTCATCCTGGCTGATTCATTCAGGAGACAGCCCAGTCCAATGTTTATGAAATCTGCGTTTTGCAATCTCCATGGTAGCGAATCAAATGTCACTAACGCTGCATCACCAAATGAATCAGGCAGGAGAAGGATATAAAAAGGGAGAGCTGCTATTTATACTCAGATATTGCAGTAATCAGCAAGGATGAGCATGCATGTGGAAAGTGACCACTAAACAGCGTGTCCATCTCCTCGGGGTCCTCCACGCCACGTAGCAGCAGTGCGTCTGCAGCAGCAGAAATGCTTCCCTCCCACTCTCCAGACTCCCCATGCAGCATTTATTTAGGGAATTTTCACATTCCTGGAAGGGAAATCTCACACACTGGGAGAACAGTGAGAAAGCAGCTGCTCCAAATGAGCAGAAAGGGCAGGCTGTGGGAGTGCAGGGGATGTGTCCCAGCGAGCCCACATCCCTTTTGTATTACGATACCTGACTCTGGGTCATTTGTTTCAATTCTATGTGCTCACTGATCCCAGTGGAGGGAATTTTCTCTCTTGTGTAATCATTTTTAATGGTTAAAACATATAAGGCTGACAAAATGAAAGCAGAGTCTCATTTCAAAATCTGCTCTTCTCACTTAAATTGCTGTCGTAATGGAGCAACTCCACCTGACTCGGTGAAATTATTTCTGACAAACTAGGACAGAACTGGCAGCCAGTTAACAGTTCAGTTTCACACTTTTTCTAAAGTTTCTCTTATTTCTACAGATTTCTCTTCTCCTCTGAAACACACAACATGTTAGTCTCTATGACAAGGTGCCACAGTAGCCTGGACATGACAATCCAGATGTCCATCCCAGTCATGGGTGTCTGTACTGGTCAGTACAAGTACCAACAGGAGAAGACTAAAGAGAAATAATAACAGTCTCATCTTATATAGCCAGTCTCATGGGAATGTATTGGAAACATCTTTAGCAAGAGCAGCTATAAGTTACAAATAGCAGTTGAAATAGAGAGTAGTTGACATTTTTCAAAATTAAAATATGATTATGATGTTTCCTGACACAAACAATAAAATAACCTAAATAAAATTAAGAGCTGACTTTGCAAAAGACCAAAGCAGAAAAGATAACGTGATGTAATTATTCTCTGATTTAAAAAACAACAAAACAACATACAAACAATTAGAACACACACATCTCTAGCTTGAAGCAACATAAATTTTCTGTTTAGTTATATGCTAGTGAGCATAGAAGTAGCCTGTTCTGAATTAAGATGCAACATTTATTAAAACAAAATATTCTTGGATAAATAATACAACTTCCATGTTTTTAGGCAAATAACTTGCCCTGAATTCCAGGTGGAAGAACTCATTAAATGTAGCATAAGCTGGCATTGACTTGAATGGAGCTTTCCTTGCTTATAATAACACTATTAGTTTCTCTCCTACCCAATTATGTTAAATTATTTTATGAAAAATTAAGTAGGTTCAGATAAAAAGTTTAGCACCAAAGGCAAAAGAGTCAAACCCGCTGTCTTTAACTCATGGTGTCCCATAGATCCTCTCCCAGTCCCTCATCAACATTAACACAACTGTATCTTTCATGTGGTTCATCCCAGTGATGCAGCAGGATGGATGCTGCATAGAGGCAAACCTGACAGCAAATAATTGTTTGTGTTGTGGCTCAGATGCTAATGCATAACAGATAGTAACAAATATCTGTCTAGGCCTCCTGCTGTTAACAGAGCAGAAATAAATCATGCTGGAAAACTTTGAAGGTACTGCACTTGAAAAGGCACTGGCAAGGGGCAAGCCAGTTCTGGCATTCTGCGAAGGGCTGCTGATGCAGCATGTTCCCCATGCACTCCAGGCTGCATCAGCAATGCGGTGCTACAGAAGGGAAGGAAGGCTGCAGCTGATCTTAAGGAGCAGCTCAGGCACCTGGAGGTGCACAATGTTTGCAAGGTCAGCTTCACAGCTATGCGATGGAGCTGTGACATTCCTGCAGAGGTGTGCATTGCCAGAAGGCAATAATTGTATGAAAGCAGATTTAGTGCTGCTTTTAATTGTAATGCCTGTCTTGTGTAAGGCAGTTTGATGCTTTTCTGAGAAGTTTTAGATTGTATCTACATAGTACTCTGCCTCTGATACCAGGTGGATAAGTGTGAGATCCAGTGAACCTGGTCAATTAGATGTAAAGAGAGAAGTACACTGGCTGGGGCTCACTTTTGCTCTAGCAATGTTAGTGAAACTGCCATTCCATGGAACTGCACAAAAACTCTCAGCTGCACTGTTGGACCTTTGTAGGACCTTCTTTTTCAGCTCCTCAGACATGTTTATCTCAATCACAAGACAATATTGCAAAACTGAGTGGAGGTAAGCCATGTGGAGTGCTACCCAAGAGCATCCAGATCCAGTTGAGCACCCTGACACGAGTTATTTTAGCCAAGTGCATCAGCCAGGTCTCTGACCCAAAATGGACATGAGTGAAATTCAGATTCCCTCTCCTAACGCTGTAGTTTGTGAATACATTTCTACATATGCATAAGGGTTTTCCTGTTTTATTGCTCAGCATATGGAATGTGTCTGTGGGAGACATGCTTCCTGGGAACACTTCAGAGAAGGACATCCTATTCAACTGATGAAATAACAGAGGGCTGTAAACACTGGAAATAGAGGAGATCTTGATCAAGGACCTTGAGAGGTCAGTTCCAGAGAAGAAAGTGAAGGAATCCTCCAGTGGCTGGGAGATAAGAGAGTTCAGAGCACTCCAAAAAAGTGAAAAGTGCACTCCAAGAAAAAGGAAGTGGATATGGATGTTTGGATGTTCACAGTGCTTATTTGATGCTTATCTTTTCTTGGCAAGGAAATCCCTGCTGATACAAAGCAATGTAGGAGGCAACAAATTTTATCAGTGAAATTAAAATCTATATTTAAAAAATTCATATGGGGCTTTTGACTTTGTACAATAAAATATCAAATGTTTCAGTGGGAGATGAATTCCCCACAGAAGCTGGCAATAAAATTTAAATATTTTTCTGAACTTCTTTGACTTGTCAAATCTGCAGGTTATCTTTGCATCTTCTGCAGTATCTCCATATCTCTACAAGTCAGCTTGCTCCTCGAATACAAACATGAGCTATCTTTTAGATCTCTTAAGGAATATCATAGAATCATAGAATCATTTGAGTTGTAAGGGACCCTTAGAGGCCATCTAGTCCAACTCCCCTGTACAGAACAGGGACACCTACAGCTAGATCAGGTTGCTCAGAGCCTGGTCCTGCCTGACCTTGAATGTCTCCAGGGACAGGGACATCACCTCTCTGGGCAACCTGTGCCAGTGCTTCATCATCCTTATTATAAAAAAAAAATTCCGTGGAAACCATCTCCATTATTGCCTTTATAAGATAAATATTTCAGTTTAGATGTCTATTTCAAATTTCCTGGTTTGAGAAACAGTTTATATACATCTCTGTTTTTCTCTATCTCTCTATTCAACCCTTGTGTTTGGGAAATAAATGTTAGAACTGTGCACTAAGTACAAAATCATGACCTATTACGGGCTTGCAGAATGACACAACAATTTCAGTCATTTTGCCATCCGTTCTTACTTGCTTTTTAAAGTCTATTTGCTTCCACAGTTCCTTATGAGTTCTTATGATGAACCACAGTAACTTTTTTCAATCTTTTGTCAAGTAGTATTTAACATTCCCATCTTTGAACATCGGTGGTATTTTTCTATGTATGAGTTGCTTTACTTTGACTCTTCCTCTGCTTGCAGACACTTGCAGTAATAAAAACATTCTGCAGTTTTTGCACTTAGTTTTAGTTTGGACATCCTAATCCAGTTCCTAAAACTAAAACTAAAATTCCTATTAATTGTAAAATTGAAAATGAATGGAAAGAGATGCCACACTGCCTGAGACGAGCAGGGCTTAGCATCCAGAGAGAATGAAACTCTCATTGTAGGAATAGCCCGAAAAACAGACCTAGGATTCAATTTTCTGGATAATAGCCAGTTTATCTATATTATGTTACAAATGATGTTTCACCATTTGCCTGCTTTTTATAATTGCTTTTCTTTTCTCTTAGTTATTATTTTTTACTTCTTTTCATTGTATTCATTGATGAATTGTTGTTAATAATGTAATTTTTGGTTATTTAATTCATTTGTAACTGCTCTTTGGAAGTAAAAGTGAAAACAAAAAAAAATAGTTAGACATTTTATATCCAAGAAGGCAAAATAAAAGTGATATATTCTCCTCCTATGCAACAGATCCTAAATTCACCCATATGGTCTCACATTCCTGTCAGATGATGTTTATGCATATGTAGGATTAAAATATTTTGAATGCATTTTTGTTGATATCAGTGGATATCCAATGCTAAATTACACTCAGGTAAATGCAATATGTAAAATATTGCCTCATAATTTTGAGAATCACCTATAGTAAAAATTTCTGGTGAAAGCTGATTTATGAAGCTCAGAAAAGCAATTGCTGTAATGACACAGTCCATTCCCTCTTGCCATAAGGCATCAGAGGCTTCTTTAATTTTTTGTATTTATATTTTTTCCTCATTCTGAAAAACAGGTAATATGTGCTAACCATGGGATGTCTCACAAAGGACTACTGAAGTCCATCTTTATCCTCCTGACAATGCAAACCCAATTTAGTTCACAGAGAGGCTTTCTGAGAACTGCAGATTGAGAGCCAATTGGAGAAGTTGGTATGACCCAATCTCTGCTCAGTTGCTGCAAAACTGGAGTGATCTAACAGAAATCATAGAATATCCCAAGTTGGAAGGGACTCATAAGGATCATTAGGTCCAACTCCTGGATTTCCCTCTCCACCTGTTTTTTCCAGACCAGTCCACTACAGTCCTCCCTCCAGACCAATATTGCTAATAGATCCAGAACAGGCTGAAATTTTACCTCATGTGAATCTATATACCAACAGTGTGCATAAAGGATGGAGGGAAATATCCAGCACATGGAGTCTGCTTCACAATGAACATGGGCTGCCATGCACTTCCCTTGAACCCCACTTGGCAAAAGGAAGTGTGACTTTAGTGTGTGAAACACACTAACTGTGTTTTATTTGTATCTCAGCCACAGAGAAGACGAAGTGTTCAATCCTCCAAAAAATAACTCTGCTGAAATTCACTCGGTTGCTGAACTGGCTGGTAAAAAACAGAGTGGTGGATTGTAGCTCACTGTTCTGTCCCCAAGAACATGCACCACTGTGTTCAGCTCACAATGAGGCTCCCCTTACCCTTCCTCTCCCAGTTTAACCATGCTCCTGGCTTGCCCTTCCCCTCCATACTGCGGATCCTTCCTGCCTTGTGTCCCACAGCTCTGCCAAGCCCCACTGCTGATTGTCCCACCACTGCCCTTAGCCATTCCCCACACTGCCTGGCCTCCCCTCATGTTCTTTTGGCAGAACTCGTCTAAAGATAGCAGAGGAATTCTCCAGCTTTCTAACTGGAGATTTGACAAGTTGCCTGAGACTTTTCCAGTCTCCAAAATGGCAAATTCACAGGAAGACCTCTGCATCCTGTTACTGAAAATAATTTTGTGCAAACTGTAAGTCCTCAGCCACCACTTCCCTTCCTCAGCAGCTCCCCAGTTCTGGAATTATCTAACATTTCAGAGTCTTCTCCCAGTAAAATTCCCCAGATATCCAACTGCCTATTGCTGGTCACACCCAAAATTGCTTAATTCTTGACAGTACAGAGAGACACTGAATTCATGGACAAACTCGGTCAGAATTTATAATCTACTCTTTTCCCCTATGTCTGGCAGCACAGACAGAGGCAGTGGTTTTCTGAGTACACATTGCCAGGCAATGCCTCACGTAATGCAAAGACAGATAAGAAGGTGATACACCCCTTCTGCTTGACCCCAACAGTCAACACACTTGGCTAAGATATGTGAAGATTTGTCAGCACGAATAAAGGAGCAGTAATTCCTGCTCCTCTAAAAAAAAATAAATTAAAAATCCCTCCAGTATTAGCACCACCCAGTACTACATAGTTGGTTCTGTAATATATGACGCTGTTAAGAGCTGAATAGCACCCCACTCACGTACAGTCTACATCTGACTCAATGGTGCAATGCAAATCCTTAATCCTGTATATCTGAAGAAGCTTCCAGGAAACTTCAGAGCATCAGAGCATAGGAAATGCACTTGTTGGCTGACTTCAATCTTTCCTGTTGAGATACTAGCGCAACTTCCTGCTCTAAGGACCAAGACCAGATAGCACCTTTTTAGTATCTAAAGGGGGGTGTAAGAAAGAAGGGGACAGAGTCTGTTGTGGAAGGATAAAGGAAAATGTTTCACACTAAAAGGGGAGATTTAGATTAAACATAAGGAAGAAGTTTTTTACTATAAGAGTAGTGAAACACTGGAACAGGTTGCCCAGAGAAGTGGTGGATGCCCCACCCCTGGAGAAACACAAAGTCAGGCAGGACCAGGCTCTGAACAATCTGGTCCAGCTGTTCGTAGGGGAGTTGGACTGGACAACCTTTAAGAGTTCGTCCAGTTCAAATGATTCTATTATTCGATGTCTCAGAGCCATGATGTTCCAGGCCATTTCTCAATCATCTGTTCTTTCTCTGGCCCAATCAATATGTCATGGTTTGCCATAAAATTAGATCTGCACAGCACTAAGTCAGGACTTTGACTTTATATGGGTAGGGAATGCCTGGCGCTATGTTCTCCAAAGTCTCCATCCTTTTCTGTGCGTGAGGCATTTTTGAAAATGTTGTTTAGATTTTAAATAAAATAAAGGTTCAGAACTAGCAGAGCTTAATCTCCTTCTCTGTTTTTGGAAACTTGACTAGGTAATCATTTACATTTTTACATGACTCTTACTTGTTTTAAGTCTGGCTATTTTTGGAAATGTTACCCAGTCACCTTTTTACTCTGTAGACCAATCCCTATGCAAATATCACAGACTTATCCAGATCAATCTGTGCCCGTGACGGGGCAGCAGGCCTGCAGGCCCAATGGACCAAAGAAAAAAGAACAGAGGCAACATTCTAAGAAGGAAACTTAATTTTACTAAATACGATATCAGAATGCAAGGTATCATAATATAATGCAATATAATTGGAATTGAGGCTAATAAATCAAAGAAAATGAGAGAGAAGAGTGTCCAAAATGAAAAGCTTTACTTTGAACTGAAGGCATACAGCTGGGGAGCACAACCACACACTGCCAGGCAGCAAGAGAGAGCCCTGTGACTGCCTCCCATGACTTATCTTCCTCTCTGAACACAAAATCCTCTGAGTATGTAGTTCTTCTTCTCTTCTGAGAACCAGGCATCCAGAAAGTTCTCAGTCCACTGAACTGAAGTATTAACTATTCAATTCCCCATGCTTTACATGATGTTATGATGTGGAATACCAATAACAAGAATCTTAAAAGCATTACATCAGGGTATACCAGGACAGAGGTCCTTATGTTCACCTGAGTCACATTAAGTGTGTGAGAACTGACATACTAGACTGCCTTCAAAGAGAAACCTTTGCTTTCTGCCTCCATTACCTTACTACACCTTATCTTACCTTACATGCATGGAGTTTCTTGACTATTCCAGGCAGAGATGGAACTGAGGTCTCAGACAGTGTCTTCCACTCCATTATGCATATGTATGGAAAGACAATAGTATTGAATGACAGATTAACACACTGAGTTTGATACACAAAGGTTGAAAAAAGAATGGATGTTTTCTACCTTTCACTTCCAGAGCTGCTTTTCAAGCTAGCAGGATGCTGGGAATCTTCATTAGACAAATGTTTGCTATTTATGTTCTTAATTAACTGTGACTTATTGGAATCCTTCCTCTTGTTTAATTTAATTTTATCTCTCCCTATGTAGCATTTTTATTTCTCTTGCCTGTCTCTCAGGATTCCCCAACAGTAGCCAGAGGGTAGGTTTGGTTCCAGTACAAATGAATTTTCCAGTGTTAATTTTATTCAGCTCTTTTCTGTTGAATATTTGATCTGCCTGTTTATTTTTAATATGTTTTTATTTGGGTCTTATTATCCAATACTTTGTGATTTATGATTTTAGGTATGATGTAATCTCAAAATCAGAACAGTGTTGGTTGGAAGACAGCAGGAATATCACCAAGTAGATGAGGTCACCTGCAGCTCTGCCTGGCACAGTGTTGAACATCCCTAAGGACAGACTTCACAGTTTCCCTAAGTACACTGTTCCATTTCCATACTACCCTCCCAGTGGGTCTTTTACATTGTTGTTTTTTTTCTAAACTCTGAGCCTCCCAAACCACAAACTTCCACTATTGCTCTTGTCTACTGAGAAGAGTTTCAAATTGTTGCAGGCAGCTAATAGCTACTGCTTCCTTATTACTAGATTAAACAAGTCCAGTTCCTATAACCTCTCTCTGCTGGACCTGTGCTGTGACCCTCTGCTGGACTACCTCCAGTTGCTCTTCATCTCTCATGAACATGGTGGCTGAGGAATATACCAAAAACTGACAGCAGTGCCCAAGGTGAAGCCTCACCACTGTTCAATAGATGAGGACAAAAGGAGGGTCAGGGGAGACTTTACTGCCCTCTAAAATTCCCTTAAAAGAAGTTGTAGCGAGGTGGGGGTCAGCCTCTTCTCCTAGGTAACAGTAGTAGGATGAGAGACAATGGACTTCAGTTGTGCCAGGGAAGGATCAGGTTGGATGCTAGGAAAAATTTCTTCTCCAAAAGAGTGATGAGGCATTGGAAAATCTGTTTAGGGAGGTGGTGGAGTCATCATCCTTGTAAGTGTTCAAGAGAACGATAGATGTGGCACTGAGGGATATGGTCCAAAGTGGTCACAGGCATGGGCTGGCAGTTGGACTAAATGAAATTATTGGTCTTTCCGACCTTAATGATTCTACGATTCTATGATTCTCTTCCGTCTGCTGACAAAGGTCCTTGTAGTGTATGCTAGTATAAAGTTTGCTTGCTTTGCAACAAACATAATGGTGGTTTGTGTTCAGTCTGGCATTCCCCATTTTCATTCCTGAGCCAGTTGCTTCCCTGAATCAAAGCAGGGGTTACTCCTCTACACACACAATCCTTCTTTACTGAGCCTCACAATTGTTTCATTGGTGCAATCAACTTTACTGGGGTCACTGGACTGAGGGCTCATTTTAGTCACTCCCACTAGTTTAATGTCATCACAGATTTGCTTGGGGTGCCCTCTCTGTCCAGGCTGCAGATGATATTTAGAGGCTTGGGCCTCGGTGTTGACCTCTGACACACTTTTCTGTTACTGATGCAACAAGATACACGGTGAGACTTCACCATGGTAACTCAAGACAAGATCCAAAATGTAGTGAGACAAATGGGAACATTTTAATTGACTCTGCCAATGACCAGGTGGTTCAGGTCCCTAGATATGACTTAGCCTTAATTTGTGTCTCCAAGCTGTTTGAGTATAGGCAGAAGCACTTTCAAACAATTATCCTTAAGATTCAGCCACAGAAAACACCTGGCCAGAAATTTTAGTTCTCTGGGCTAAGGGCCAGATATTCAGTGACTACAGGTACCCCGTGCCAAAACACATCTTCACCTATTGGCGATAGAAGGTGATAGAATGAATATTACACTAGAGTATTGCTATTCCTGGTTAAAGAGTGGAATACTGTACAACTACATTTTATTTGATATCATCTTAAGTGTTGTGTTACAATAATAAATGTGTGTGAGTGTTTGGTGGTTCAGTTAAAGGACAGAGTAAGATAATAGCATAAATGAATAAGGTAATAGCTTATGTAACATATCTCAAAGTATCCATTTTATCATGTATTTTCAATAAGAACTTAATTTTAATTCCTCATATGTATGGCTGAATGTGAACTAATTTATTCTGATGGAAGTGATAAAAATTTACTATCATGGGGCAGGCATAACTTTTAACATTTTCTTGGAAAGAGAATTTTTTTCTGTATAGTTCATTCAGCGGGGACAGTGTTGTGTTATATTAGGAACTAAGTTAGCTGTTCCTCTTCAGTATTCTCTACGTATATGCTTTCAAATTATGTCTAACTTTAAAAGGATGAGTCTCTGCTTTATTACACGTGAAAACAGACACACTGTTACTCATTTGTCATTAAGAAAAGCATATAGTAGAATGCAGCATCTCTGTTTTATGCTCTTGTTTGCTTAGGTTGTGAACCTCATCTTTGTATAAATTGCTTTAACTCATTAACAAAAATCTTTTCTATTCCATCATGAGGGAATAGAACAGAGAGTAGTATCTAATCGTGGTTTATCAAGATGACTCCTATCAAAGCCACCTTGAATATCTCAGTAACTGGGTTAGTGATGTGCTGGAATAAGTCCATCTGGTGGCTGAAATTCAATTCTGTGTCTAGAAAAAAGACTAGAAAAAGATTGTAATATTCAATAAGGAAATTGGACTGACAAAAGAGAGCATCCAGACCACATGCCAGAAGACCAACCTGGAGGAAGAAAAAAGATGAACGAATCCGCCAGGCCTAGGACACTCTCCAAGGAAGGACTCACAGGAAGAATGAGGTCACAATTGGAGCAGGGAGTAGTGAGTCTAGGAAAGGGGTCTGTAAGTTTTCTAACATTTTTTCAGTAAAAAGGGAATGAGAAATTCTTCTGAAATTACTGTCTGGTTCATGTATTCGTCATGTAACCACTGAAAATGTAAATTAAGTTAAGGGAAATACCCAGCTTAGCCTTGGCTTTAGAACTGCAGAGTCCAAAAAGAGCAGGAACTTCCACATTCCAGAAACACCTTGGAAACTCAAAAATAAGCAAAACTGACCTGGCTTTTCCCAGGCCCACTTGGCTCAGGAGTACATGGGATTCAGCAGTGATTCACAGAGCACTGATATTCATCTAGAGCCAAGCTGCGACTTTTGCACATTGTGTTCCTGGGATGGATACACAATCTACACCAGTCACTTAACAAACTGAAAGCATCACTCAGCTCACTGTTACACTGCAGCAAAATTGGGTGAGGCTTCATGGACCCTTGCCAATTTATAGCCACTACATTCTGGCCCCACTGAGATCACTGGAGTAAAAGATTTTCTATTATATGTTTCAAATCAGCTTAAGATCTTATGTTCTCATTAGAAAGATTTATTAGATTGAACACCTGGGCCTGAAGCCAGAAAGTCTTAAAAATGTAACTAAAACAGAATATTTCAGTGTCGCATCAGCATGATGGGCAATCATAACCACAATATCACATTTTCCCCTCCTTATGCTGTTTTTTTTCTTAGAGTATCAGGTCAAAAACAATGGTAAGGATGGAGACCTGGAACACAGTCCTGCCATACAAGATCACAATACTTTATGAAAAATTCTTTTGACTGAAAAGGATGAAAAAGTCTAACAGATTTTAACAACACAGCCTAATCCATCTTCAGGTATTCAAGACAAAGGAGCAGAAAAGCTGTGTCATAAGAAAACAGGAAAGCCATCTCCCAGGGTTGTTGCTTTACAGGTTATCCCTTGTAAATGCCTGAAAGGGGATTCACACTCTGCAAGACATAGATGGGATGACAAGCAACTCCAAGAGGAGTTTGCTCCCATCGTCAGTTGATGCACTGAGTTGCAGATGTTCTTAAACCCTAATCCATGCAACCAATCACAGAATAAAGTAGTCAAAACTGACCATGAGTCTCCTAGATTAGTTTTTTATAGACAGAGTGTGGTTGTTCAGAATATTTTTTGTTGGAGTTTTCTTCTCCTGTTTTTATTTTGTGTATTTCTTTTGGAACATCACCAAGGAGGCTGCAAAATACTGCCTGTACTCTGTACAAAGAATAATGACTCTCGTCCCTGCATGCTTTTTCCCATTCTTATACCATTATCAATGTTAAACTGTCTACCATATCCAGGTGTTTCCTACAGCAGTGCGCACCTGAGACAGATCTCTGCTCCCACAGGCTGTCATTTTTACATCTGCAGCAGAGAGGAAAGCAATTTTCCTGATCTGGACATAACAATAGAGTTTTGCGCAACGCTCCACTGCCCTGGAGAAGAAACAACTACAATATAAACACAAAACTGTCTGCCAGTTGGCTCTGCTTGCTAAAACAACAAAAGCAAGTCCTTGATAATCTAATCTTTACCTTAGGAAGGGTAAAAAAAAAAAAAAAAAAGAAATGAGTCTACTAAAAGCATGGTGTGAAGTATTCCTGTAGAGTATTTCCCAGCCAGCCACAGAACAGCACTGGAAAGAGGATTGTTAGCCTTCTTTATTCTTTAAATTCAGATTTAAATACAGAGTAGATCATGACACTACACTTCATTTATAAGTGTGAAAAATCAATAATTTTCTTTATGCTTTCATTTGCCTCTCAAAGACTGCAGGAGCAATTCCTGTCCTCATTCAGAAATAACCAGCAACAATCAAGTCCAGGCAAGAAAAAAATGCATATTGATTGACAGGTAGTTCTGGGAGGGACAGAGGGTGTTGGTAGAAATGATGATGAAGGCATCAATGTATTTCATGAATTTTCCTTCTGAACAGCCCCAGGCTGCCTGTAATAACTGAAGCACACTGTGTGTATCCTCTATCATCATACACCCTGAGACCATCAAGCAGAGCTCGAAGTATCAGGACAACTAGTAGATACCCTTCAAATGCTCCTGATCCGAACTGCAGGGCAGACATTGAGTTAATAATGCTGTACTAAAGGATGATGAGTCCAAGAAATCCTCTCCTCTCCTCTCCTCTCCTCTCCTCTCCTCTCCTCTCCTCTCCTCTCCTCTCCTCTCCTCTCCTCTCCTCTCCTCTCCTCTCCTCTCCTCTCCTCTCCTCTCCTCTCCTCTCCTCTCCTCTCCTCTCCTCTTCTCTCTTCTCCTTCTCATTTTTTTCCTTTTCCCTTTTTCTTTTTTTTTTTTATTTGGAATCTACAGAAGGAGATTTTCGTGCATTTGGAAAACTTCAGGAGGTTATTCAACAGCTGTTTCCTACTGCGAACTTTCATCTGACTGATATACTAAAGCATTAATAAATAACACATATTTATAGGAAAATAACAAGTAGTGGAAATACTGACTTCATTACTTTTTATTCTGGCATAGCCTTGTATGATTGTGGCTACCTGAACGTAATTATACAAAGATATCCTAGTGGGAGAACATGAGTACAATTTCAGTGTTTATTCTTACAACATTGTTGAACAAGCCAATTCAACTGGGCAGCTCCAGTCAGCCACAACTATGCTGTCTCCTTCCTGCAGAGTCCTGACATCTCTATGTATAGGGATGCAAATGGATTTTGAGTTTCTATAAGAGATGTTAATACCTCTGTTAATTATTTTGCAGACAGAATGCAAAAAGGTGATATTTTAATGGCAATTTTGAATTTGACCGATCTGGAAAAACAAAGTACAAGAAAATCTGCTCCTGGGAAGTTTATGTTCACTGTGAAATACGGAGGAACACAAGTTGGTGAGTACTTCCACAAATTTTTTCTTGCATATTTTGGTTATATCCTCATTACTTGATAAGCTCCAAGTCCACTCATAAACTAGACTCTTCCCATCTCTTTCAATGACCTCCTCCAATATCTGTGTATCTTCTACTCTCATGCTGTGCACTGAGGTAGACCTGTTGGGTCATATGCTATGCCTGGTCGTACCCTTGCTGGCTCTCAAGTCAGCCATATGGACAGAAAACGGGTAGGGCAAGTAGACAAAATAATGGTCCAGAGTCATCACCTTCTGTGCAGCAGATGATGAATTGTCATCATTTTTGTGTTTCACAAGCAGGGAAGAAAATACTGCTAAAGCTCTCTGGCATGATACATACTATTATGTACAGCTATGAGGAGATGGAGTCACACAGGTCTTCTAGATTTTTTAAAGTAGCATCTGAGAGACTTTCACATAAAATTTCAAAGTTCCTTGTGTACTTCACATAGTCAACAAAATGTTTGAACTAGTTAAGGTATTAAAAATATTTCCATCTGTACAGACTTGATGCTTGCTGTGTTTCAGAGGAGGAGTATGCTTAGGAATTTCAAGATGTGCAGTGTGATTTATCTTCTGTAAGAGTTGTCGGGTTATTCACTAGTCGGCAACAATTTATTGTACTACCATATGGAAGAACAGGATTTGGAAAGAGATAAGAGAAGGATGATCTCAGAAGGGGGCCTGCTAGAAGATAAGAATTGTGATTCCCCTCCTCCTAGAAGATTTTATTTGGGCCTGCATTTTGGATATAACTTACAGAATATGCAAAAATTAGGGCCAATCCCACTGAAGGAGAGGAAGGAGGAACTGGAGTTTTATCCCTAGAGTAAAATTCAATCTCTCTGGTCTTGTATAGCTTCATTGTACGTGCCAATTCTAGCCATCATTGATCCCAGCAGGAAAAGGAAGATGAGTATTATGGAGCTAAAGGGGAAAGAAATCAAATCCAGATAGAACAAAATCACACATTTCAATTTGCATCTGTATCATCTTTGAAACTGTGGTTGTGATTATTGAACGGAGATGACTGGAAATGTCTTTCATACCAAAATGACTTCGTTGCTCTGAGTTTTCCTTTTAGCATGTCAAATCAATTAGCTGGTGTTTGGACAATGCTTTGAAAAGAGGAAGCAAGATATTACATGCACACATACATGCACATGTGCATCCCCACACCCTTCTGTGCAATTAGAATCTGTAAGAAGAAATGGAAATCGATGCTTTAAGTAGCAGAAGGAACATACAATGCAGATATTTAAGGCTTATGTTACTTTGTAGAACCTTCTTAGAAGAACAAAGAAATAAAATCACTTTTGAAAATAAACCTAAAAGGAATGAAGGGCAGTCTATTCACAAGTAGAGAATTTTTAAAGTTTTCACTCTGGTGTGCATTTAAAACTACACAGACTCAACATAAAATCTGTGATTCACTGAAGTCTTATGGGCATTGGAAAGTAATGCATATGTATTTTATTTCATTTTTCCATTCTTTTACACACAGACATAGAATCTATATTTGTCAATATAATATATTTCCATTCACTGGATCGTTATTTCCATCTCACTAAAGATTTTTATTTGAATTAAAGCCTTCAAACTAACAAGCCATCCATTTTCAGTCCTTCTACCAAAAAGATACTACGCAGTTTAAATTAGACTACAGCACCTATTGGATCATTATTTTTAATTGCGGAATAAGTGAAGACTATCAGTTCAAGACTGCTGAGGATAATCTACACTTAATTTGCTGGGTATTTTGAATCTACAACAGAAAATAAATGTTTGAGAGACACATGCCAAGAATACTGGACAGTTCTTGGGCAGCAACAGTTACTGATGTCATAGTCGAAATGAAATGGCAGTGTGACTACCATCCACATGTCATCTTAAGATATCACATTTTTTTCCTCTGTTATGTCCAGTATCATTGCCACTCAACGCTCACTAATGTGTCAGAATTCAGATAGGTCAAAAATATGGTGAAATAATGAAAGAAAAGTAAGATACCACGTTGTTCCAAAATATGATAAGGAACAAAGATAAGGCAAAGCTTTCAAAGTTGTTCAGAGTGTTCTTGGTTGGCACATTTTAGTATTTTCTACCACAATTTTAAACTGAACCCCCTAGCTCTGGTGTTATTCTACAAATTTTTCATAATGCTGTATCTACTGAGCTCCATAAACCTACCCTCATATGTGCAAACATGTATATGGAAGAAAATAACTTGCCTCTACTGACAAGTCCCTCTAGGGTGATGAACATAAATCTATAACTCAGATCTCAATCAGAAAAAAATGTCTTACCTTGGAGTAGTATTTTTGTGTTTTGCTGATTTGATGTCATAATAACAAATTGCACCAAAGATAACGCGAACTACAAGGGTGTGCCTAGATTAGCACTTCAGTTTTGCCCTGAAGAACATTAGTGAAACAAACATCCCAGTAGCACCCATTTACTTATTTCAATTCACATCACGAGCAGTCACAGCGAGCATACACTGTGCTCCCCTTAGAAGAAACTAAAACAGAAGGTGAGCTCCAGCTATTACTGAGCATCCAGCTCATGGACCAGGCAAGAGCAAGCTGGAAACAACCCACCAGCGTGATGTACAAACTTTGTGTATTAGATCCTCAACACCATTTCTATGCTCAACATCTCCTCCTGGGAAACACTACTAGTTATTATAAAGATAGCTGTCGGGTATTACTTTAATTCCTTTTATTCCTCTTCCCGGCACTGTTTTTAGCTTTTCACTATTGGCTTGTAGACAAGTGCAGAAGACTAAGAAAAATTTGGAGAAAAAAGACCATATTTTGTTTGATGCGACAGAGAGGATAGAAAAAGAGGTCACATTTATGGTTTAGGAAAATGTGTTTTGCAGCAATACTCTGGCTGGATATGCATGGTGCAAAACTAAAAAAAGCCACTGTACCCAAAATGCTGAGATTCACATGACCTGAACTAAGGGTAAAGCACAAACCTTTGACATCAGATAACAATTCTTTCCTCTATCCAGAATCACTTCAGAGATTCAAAAGTCTTCTTTAACACTTCCATTAACACTCATATTTCATATTAAAAGCGGAAGGACAATCTTAAACAAAAATAGAAATGTCCTTTTTCACTTGAACTACATGGACAGTACTGCTTTCAGCTGTAGACATCTTGTGACATAAAGAGACCTGAGAATACTCAAACAAAAATGGCTATGTAGCCGACAAGTGAAAGAGGATATTGATAGAGCCATTATCACCACAGTGAAGTGATTTAGAAGGCATAATTTTAATGTACCAGCTGTTCCATTTACTTTCCCTGCTTTCAATACAGTGTGCAGAAGTGAGGACACTGGAAAGCTGTCTTCTCCTGCCGGAATGGAAACACTTCCTGAGCAAAAGAAAACAAGACTGATGACACAGAGCTAGCTTGGGTTTCCCCTAGTGACTGAATCTGCCTTAAGCTTGTGTCTCTTCACCCTGACCCGAGGAAACCTTCAGTGAAATAAGCACTTGCTTCAAGTACTCAGTTTATGTCTGGACTGACACAGAATAGCCTTAGTGTAAGCAAGAATCTCTATTCTAAGTACAAAACGCTTAGTAGAGTATTTCTTATTTCAGTGCACTTTAGTGTATAAGAACCATATTGTCATATGAACATTCAACATTTTTCAAATGGCCAGAGAAAGTAAGTTCATTCCCCACTTCAAACACACATGATATATACAATCAACCTCTTTCACAGAATCACGGAATCACAGAATCATTTGAGTTGGAAGAGACTCTTAAAGGTCATCCAGTCCAACTCCCTTGAGGTGAACAGGGACACCACAACAAAATCAGGGTGCTCAGAGTCCTGCCCAGCCTGAACTTGGGTGTCTTCAGGTATAGGGCATCCACCACCTCTCTGGGCAACATGTTCCACTGCTTCACCAGTCTTATGGTAAAAAACTTTTTCTCATATCTGATCTAAATCTCCCTTCCTTTAGTTTGGTACCATTACCCCATGTCCTATCATAGCAGACCATGCTAATGAATCTGATCCTTCTTTTTCTTATATCCCCTCGTCAGGTATTGAATGTCTGCTAGCAGCTCTGCCCAGAGCCTTCTCTTCTACAAGCTGAACAGCCAAATCTCCCTCAGCTTGTATTCAAAACAGAGTTCAATTCCATGGATCATTTGTGTGGCCCTCTTCTGGACATGCTCCAACAGATCTATGAACCTCCTGTACTGAGGACTCCACATCTGGATTCAGTACTCCAGGTGAGGCCTCACCAGTGCAGAGTAGAGGGGCAGGATCACCTCCCTCACCCTGCTGGCCATGCTTCTTTTGATGCAGCCCAGAATACTGTTGGCTTTCTGGGTGGTGAGGGGCACATTGCTGGTTCACTTCCAGCTTTCCATCCACCAGTACCCCCAGGTGCTTTTTGGCAGGACTGTGCTCAATCCTTACATCCTCCAGCTTGTACTGACAGTGGGGGTTGCCATGATCCAGGTGCAAGACTTTGCACTTGGATTTGTTGAACATCACAAAGTTCTCCTGGGCCCCCTATCTGGACCATACATCTACAGAAGTAGATCATCAACCCTGTCAAATCTGATTTATTGCTTTGGTTTTTTGTTTTTTGTTTTTTTTTACCCACTTGTGGCAAGAACTGTTTAATTAAATTTTTGAGATAAGGATTAAATTCACCTCATCCTATAGTTGTAGCTTCAGTATTAGAGCTGTGTTCAGATGTGCTTGAGTGTTGGTGTGGTCCTGGAGCTGCCAGTTGGTCTCTGCAGAGGTGGCACAAGGGATTGCAGCAAGATGATTGCCTGAGATCCCAGCCACTCTCACGTCAAAACCTTTTCTCAATCCCTTCAGGAACTTTCCAGGTGGGAATTTCAGCTTCTGCTGTGCCTGGACCATCTGACAGGAATTATCTTCATGCTTCAACGTGTTAGCATCTAGGATGGAAAATTTGGCAATGCCAGCTACTCTCCAGAAAGTTCCTGCTGTAAAAACAACCTGAGTACACAGGAATAGGACATTTCCACATGGTCAGTAGAAACCATTCCTGTTGGTGCAGAAATGGTCATTTAGAAAAGTCTTTTCTGCATAGCTAAAACATTCATTCACAGAGGCTCATGCTTATAATTGTGTCGTCATGTAGGAACACATCCCAGCAGGATCACTAGCAGAGCAGAAGAGAAGCTCAATGAGTCAGCTATTCAGCATCTTCTGCTCAGCTGAAGATGCCACCAGAAGGACCCTCACAGCAGAGACTTCCATCAAACTCTAGCCGGTGACTGTCTATCCCAAATCAAGAGATTTAATTTCTCAAGTGAGTGTCACCTTGTGCAGAGATCTTAGTAAACTAGTTTAGCATGCATGTTGTCCATTATTATCTGTGCTGCATCTCAGTGTCATTCCAGTCCTTCCCACTGTTATCCTGACAACCACAGGATTCACAGGAAGGAAAAACTGTTAGAAGGAAAAGATGACTATTACTTCTACTGAGATTTAATGAAGGCTCTTATTTACTTTCTTCATTAATCTTGAATAAAGATGTGCAGTACTATTAAGCAAGTTTCACCCAGCTTCGTTATAGCAACTCAATGAAAAGCTCAATATAGAATTTCTTGCCTTAACTCCAACTAGCTTTCTGCTGCTTTTCATCACTGTATTCTTCTGCTGGACAAAGAGTAACATACCAATTTTAAAAATCAATAAGTACTCCAGAATTTCTTTGGCAGCTTTAGCTGGAATGCACAAAAGGTGTTTGTTATAAACATTGGAGTTACTATGACTTGTTACTCAGATTAGACACAAATGCAGTTCTTTGCCAGTATTATATAGAACATGGCCAGCCAAAGCAACGTTTTAGCAGAACTAATGCAGTAGAGACCATTTTGCCTGTAGAATTTGTTTGTAAACAAACAGGGAAAAAAATGATTCTTTTGTGCAGTTGTCTTTGCATGGGATGATTCATTCATTGCACTTTTCTTCACAGTGCTGCTAAAAGCTCCCTGCCCAAAACTCCACACTACTATAAAACTCTCTCTAGACTTCAAAACCTGCAGAACTTCCCAGAAATGTCTTTCTCCTTCACTCTTGTTAATTGCAACACTAGTTTCACTGTTAACAGCTGTATGCCTGTTGCAATGGCAGCTCTCAGCAGTAGCTCAGTGGTTCACTTTGTGTTATACTGTCCAGATTAAAAATAATAGCTAGTTTTCTAGTGCTAATCTTAAAAAACAAGTGCATGAAAACAGTGTGTGTGGACATGGTATAAATACTACAGAAATAGCACTCTGATGGCTTGAATTTCTTATGAAACAAGATTAATGAAACCTTTATTTGCCATCTGACACCAAAATTACTGGCTTAATTCTTTCTCTTAGAACACACGGTATCATTTAAAACCCATTTTTCATTGTTTTATTTTACACTTTAGAGGGTAGTCACACAAAGCTAGAAGTGACAACTACTAACAGTGAGGCAGTGTTTCCTAATATCTCCAGATAGCACATGTATCTTATATTCTTCAGCACTGTGCAATTACTAAAAGAGGTGAGAAATCCATGTTTCTGTTGAAGTTTTATTCCTATAACGGTGTAATGTGGCAAATAATCCAAAATTGAAAGTGAAAAGGGTTGTGATATGAAATGAAGCAGCCAAACAAGACCTAAGGTTCTGTCTCATGAAAATGACATGGACACTATCAACACAACTGCCACCACCACCCACAGACTAAGGGAGTGTACATGCTTTTATAACAATACCACTAATCACTGGGACAGCCAGTTGGCCAACAATATGGTAATTAATAACAGATGATCACACAAAATGACTATCACAAACAAAACCTCCAGGGTGATTAATACACGTAGATTTAAAAGAAACTTTAGAGTAACTATTAACATGCCACAATTCACCATTGAATTTTTTACTCTTAAAAGACACAAGCTAAAACATCGAAAAAAATATCTGTAGAAAATAGTCACATTACTCCGTACTGCCTCTCTCTAGGCAGCAGTTCTCCTATCTTGAGGAACTGGTCAAAATTTTAATTAAAAACGATGCATCATGTAGTGTGATTTTTCACTGTGTTTCTTGAGAAAGAAAATATCTGTCCAAATCACAGGTTACAAATAAATTCACACTGAGTTTAGATTAGAAGCAGATTCAAAATACGAACTACGTTCAAATTCTGCTGTTTTCCCCATGGGTACCATCTGCACTGGACCATGGCCTGTTCTATTGTCCTTATATTACTGACATCTCTGGTTTGAACCAGAAATTTCATCCTGAAAATAAGCACCTTTTTCCCAAAAGTCACTTCTTCACATAAGTCTATTCCCACACACACAGAGGAAAAAAAAAGAAAGAGAGTATTAACATTATTGATTTCACATTGCAAAGAGTTTTTCTTGGAAAAATATCTGACCAGTTCCTAGAATTAGTTCACAGCAGGTGACAAAATAGCATAATCACCACAAACTAGGGGTCTTTCTCTGGGCTTAGCAAGCAGCCTGAAAGAAAGCACACCCTTCAAGCTATAAATCATCCATGCAGGCAGCTTAATAATCATTTACAGCTGATCATAGGAACTAGCTATTACTCTGAAGAAAAAGCAATTTTGTATTACTAGAGAAATTAAAAAAGGGAATTTCTACACATAATACACACTGTATGACTGTGACTTAACAACAATTTTACACCAGTGTAACTTTATTTCAGCTCAAACATCAAACCAGCGTACTGGAATAAGAAGTGACCTGACAGGAAAGACATCTGTAAGCATGGGAAAAATTATACATCTCCTGATAAAAAAATCAGTAAAATTAACTTCAGCATACAGTAGGTAAAGGAGCTGATGCAGACTCTATTTTCACTTCATTACTGGTGCTTAACTAGAAATCACAACTATTGACTAGAGTCAGATTGTACTATGGATATGGAAATAAAAGCAGGGTAAAGAGTTCCTCTTTTGCTCTGTACTCCAGGTCACAATATCTTCTCATCATTGATGGTCACCTCCAAGCCTCTGCACTGTCACCATCATTCTGGCCCTTTTAACAGACATGGCAGTGCAGTATTGAGCATGGTGCACAATCTTGCTTATGGTGCAATTCAAAGTGTCACTCAAACCTTTGTGGTCAGATATTCCTGTGTGGCCCTCACCTTCCTAATTCTTCCACCTAAGGGTATGTAATTCCTCTTTAAAGATGCATTCCACATCTTCATGCTCCATGCCTCAGTTTATTGTCACTGAAGGCTCAGAAGCGCTGGCCAAGAAAGTGCTGTCAGACAGAAGTGCCCAATTGTGTATCCCTTAAGCGAGTTTTTGGGCTACCGTAGTTCCTGCAAAATGAGCAACTCTTCAGAGTACAACTAGAAACATTTGAAGCTCATCAGCCATTCCACCAACTCACACCTTCTTTCCAAACACACGTCAAGGTACTGTGTCAAAAATACATTTTGTTTGCAGTGTAGTGCTGTTTAAGATAGGGAGAGTTTAGAGTTTGAGATAGTACAGAGAAACACCCATGTTGTTAGTATATGCTGCTTAAGAAAAGGGCATGGGATGGATACTAAAGACTCAAACATTCTCAGCCCCTAGTATGAGGTTTTATTAGCACAAGGAAAAATTAAATTGGGAAAATTATCTTCTAGGTAAGATGCTAAATAAAGTATGTGAAAGCCAATCTCACTTGCCCAGTATTTTTCTCTGTGCTTTGTGCTTCTTTTCTCATCCATTTTCTGTAATCCACAAGTTCTCAGTGTTCTCATAACTTGAATAAGCGTATGTAATCCCCACTGTGTTCTTAGGAAAATCACCTCTCTTAATCATTAGACCCAAAAGATTTCTCTTTCTAGTGAAGGGTTTCCCCTTCTCCAGCCTGGAAATAGGAAACTTCACTGCTTCTTGCCACAACATCTTCATCAGAACAGTGAGAATACCACATTCAGCTCTTGGGCCCACGCATACATGCTGGGCTTGTTGGAGGAACATGGACCTGTTGAAGTACGAAGGCCATGAGGATTATTGGGGGCTGGAGGACTTCTGTAAAGTGAGGCTGAGAGAATTATCACTGTTCAGTCTAGAGAAAAGGCTCCAGGGAGATCTTATTGCAGCCTTCCAGTACATAAAGGGGGCCTACAGGAGAAAAAGAAGAGGGACTTTTTATCGGGGAATGAAGGGATAAACAAAGGGGCAAAGATTTTAATTGAAAGAGGGTAGATTCAGATTAGATATTCAGAAGAAATTATTTCCTGTAAAGATGGTAAGGTACAGCTACCCAGAGAAGCTGTGAAGAATCCATCCTGTCCAGGGCCAGGCTGGATGGGGCTTTGAGCAACCTGGTCTCGTGGAAAGAGTCAGTCTCCATGGCAGAAGAGTTGGAACTGGGCTGCCTTTGGATCTCTTCCATTCCAAACCGTTCTATAATTCTATGATCTAGAATATCATACCTGCACAGCAGGCTGCAAAACATCACAAAAACTGCAATAGCAAACCTAACAATATATCTAATAGCACCTACATGTCATGAAGATGTACAGAAACAGTATTGTCTGCTAGTTTGGGGGCTGAAGGACCACTCCCTCCTAGTCAAGTATGAAAATGACATATGCTTGTATTTTACATGATGATGAAGCTCAGCTATGTCACCCATTTGCAGTGATTTAAAAGACTCTAGGTACCAAAGGACACCAGCTAGATGTGCATGTTCACGTTTGGCACATTCAAACTACTGTGATTAAAGCTTCCATTTTAAGAAGAATTGCATAAGACACATAATTTCATATTAGTTTGTACTACATACACGTATAATTACTACTTCCTAGCTGACCTGTATTAACTTGTTTAGACCGTAGTAATTTGATCGCATGTTTAAGTGTTTGTGTAGCATAAGGAGTATGCCAAGGCTTGTAATCCTTGCTGATATGAAAGCAGTAGAAAACTGCAGAAGTCACTAATACAAACATTCGGGAGGTGTACTGAATTTTACTCACTACTCCATTGTTCCCTAAGTAGGAGCCTGCATTCAATACATCAGGATGAAATTAAGATTTTGGAAATCATACAGTGAATTTCTTCAGGAGAAAATAGAATGACGAGAGAGATGGACATGATCCAGTGCTATTAGACAGTAAAATAGGATCTGCAAACATTTAACACTGTAAAATAAACATTGAGAGTGTCTGCAAATCTATGTAGCCAAATTAGATCCATTGGTTAAGTACTTGAGAAAGTTTAAAAGAGATAAATTATTATTTCAGAAGTCACGCTTAGGTGAACAGATATTCTTATAACCAGTTAAAAATCCAATTACACAGGATAAAAACAAAGAAAGGAAAAAAAGTTATTCACTCAGAAGGGCTTTGCAGATCTGAAAAGATGCCCATGCTGTCGATGTGAGAAGTGTGCCATGTCCTAGAACAGATCCCATTGTTCCTCACTTCCCAAACTTTCCAGATGTTCCTCTGCCTGCTCCTCCTGGCATGCTTGGAGGCAGCATTTATAGTCTGCATTTAATCTCGTGTGCAGCTGCTGTGAGAACCATCGCAGGTACATCCTCATACTCTGCTGCTGACTGTGATGACCCAGCATATCTATTTGAAATGTTAATGGCAGGAAGCTTAGGTGTATGCAGCATTGTATAAATAGAATAATACTGCCCTTGATAATATAGTAGTAGGAAATTCAAATCTGGGAGGAGTACTTATTTGTGACACCACACTGAGCTACTTCATGCAGATGATGTATGCCTAAAAGATGCAGTTCTGTCCTCATCTCTAATGAACTTTCTACCTGAACAAGTCTGGGAGAAATCAGTGATGTTCAAGCAGAGAAACTGACACTGAGGTAGGAAAACATCACCACCTTTTGGGTGAGATTCTTTCTTCAACTCTGAAAAAAATTCTGCTTTCAATCTATGTACAGCCAAGATACAAAAAAGAGTAGACACATATTAAGGATAATTAATGCCTGTATTAATAAAACATACCAAGGTTACTGATGAATTCTTGAATCCTTCTCATTTCAAGAAACTTAAATATAAGTTTTTTTAAGGTTTAGTCAATAACTCGGAAAAGAATTCAATCTCATTGAGATTGAGAATGGGTATGGACTGTGCTGCCCTAGGTAGCAGAGTACATGACCTTAATCTCCATTAAACCCAGAAGGTTGCTTAATGTAGTGGTGCCAGAAGCTCCAAGACTATGGTCTGAGTGTGATGAAAGAAAAGCATTAAGTACAAGTTCGTTGATGACTGTAAAAGGGGAGGTGCTGCTGACTCTCATGAGGCATGGGAGGTCTTGCGGAGCGATAGGCTGGAGCACTGGGCAACCAGCAACATCATGAAGTCCAACAGGAAAATGCTAAGTTCTACACCTGGAACAGCACAATGCTTGACACAGACACAGACTGGTAGAAAAGTGGCTGGAGAGAAGCTCAGCAGAAAGGGACATTGGGGGGTGGTGGTGACAGCAGGCTTGGTGACTGGAGGCAAGAAAGCATACTGAATTTTGGGGTGCATTAAATACAGCATGGTCAGCCTGACAAAACAGGTGATTCTCCTGCTATATTTAGCTTTGGTGAAGTCTCACCTAGCAGATTTGAGCTCCACAATATAAAAAGGATGTTAAGTTACTTTAAAGTGTCTGGAGGAGGGCAACAAAACTGGTGAAAGAGCTGTAAGACATGTGAGGCTGATTTGGGTTTGGGTTGTCTAGTCTGGAGGAGACAAGAGGAAATCTTACTGTTCTCTGTAACTTCCTGAGCTCTTCTCCCAGGGAACTGATGTCAAGATGTGTGGGAATGGCACAGAGTTGTGGTGGAGGAGGGTCAGAGTGAACATCAGAAAAAATTTCTTTATTGTGAGGGTCATTAGACACTGGATCAAGCTTCCTAGAGAGGTGATTGATGTCCCATGGCTGTCAGTGTTCAACAGGCATTCGGACAGTGCCCTCATTGCTATACTTCAACTTTGTTAACAGTACTGAAGTAGTCAGGCAGTTGATCTCAATGATTTTTGAAGACCCCTTCTACCCAAAGCATTCTATCCTATCCTATCCTAGCCTATCCTAGCCTAGCCTAGCCTAGCCTATTTTAGAAAAGGCTAAAGTTCATGGTGATCCCAGCAGAAATGTGGACTCATGCTGTCTGCTACCAGCAGAAATTTTCTTGACTCCCTGTTCTCCACCAGCACATTTAAACCATTCCCTTAGTCCAGTCCCTCTACTATTTCAAAGGAAATTTGTACTTTTCTGGGGACATTGCAAAGTTAGCCTCCTCCCTTTTTCTTCTAGCTCTGCTTCTTCATTTTTTATTTAAAGTTCACCCTGAGATTTTATTTTCTCGAGGACTATCTACTGCTCCATCTGGCCATATTATTTGACTGTATTTCAAAACGAAACACACTAGGCTGGAAATGACTTCCAGGCTCTCCAAGAATCAGGTGGCTCAAATGTGTTAAGGGGACTACAGCTAGGACTGAGTCAGCAGAAGCACCCGCATTTGTTCCTGGCGGGAGTGCAGCTGCAAAGCAGAACACCAAAACAAAAACACCAACAATAACAGCTTCCATGTCAGACAGCTGTGTAATAGGAACATTTCCACAGCATACAGGACGCTCTGCCCTCATTTAGGGTGTGCAAGAAATGTGGTACTCAACAGGTCACCTTAATTACTTGTCAATATCTTTACTCTTTGTGTTTTAAAGACAAATGAGTACATTTTTGCTACTTGAATTAAAAAGAGATCCTTAAAAACATGGACAATTGGAACTTTCCCTCTGATTTTGCACAGACCTTGAAAACCAACCTCTGAAAGATGCAAGAAGGTTCCTTTGCCTACTTAGCCTTCACTCAGATGCCCGCAGGAGTTTTTAATGAATGTCACTGCAGTGCCTGAGGGGAATTAACTCATGGGGATCCACACAAATGAGTCTGACAAAATGATGTCTGACAAGGAAGTGCATATGAAGCAAAGGTGCATCATCTATTGAAAAAATGGCTCTCACTTACATTCACTGACACTTATTGAACATTTATGGAGATGACGCAGTGGATGTGAGCACAGTGAGCCAGTGAGTGGTACATTTCAGTAGTGGTGACAGCAGCAGTGGGTCACCTCCACTGCTGCAGAACTCCTGTTAATTGCTGGTGAAAATGCACACGTAGTGGTGGTGATTATGCTGAAAAACAGTGTTTTGTAGCTGAGAATTTGCTCTATGAAACAGTGTCATTGTGCTCTTTGTAGGTTTGTCAACTCCAAGGAAATAATTTGGAGGCATTACTTTTGGAGTTACCCATGTATTTCAAAATTCATAGCAGTCATACATGAAGATGAAGAAAGACTAACATTATTGGGGATATTCAACCTGGAGAAGAGAGGCCTTTCAGTAATTAAAGGGGGCTTAAGAGAAAAATAGGGAGAGAGGTTTTTTACCAGGACCTGTGGTGACAGGAAAAGGGCATTGGTTTTAAATTAAAAGAGGGTAGATTTAGGTTGTACATAAGGAAGACATTTTTGACAAAGTGTGTGATGAAGCTCTGGAATAGTTTGCCCAGAGAAGTTGTGGATGCCTTATCAACAGAAGCGTTCAAAGTCAGGTTGGATGTGGCTTTGAGCAACCCGATCCAGTGAAACATTCCTGACAGGGGTGTAGGACTAAATGATTGTTAGAGGTCTCTTCCAACCGAAGCCATCCTGACTCTGCAATTAGCAAAACTGAATCTATTGAAAGTATCGCGTGACTTTTTGTTATTCTCAATGTTCTGTGCAGTAGCACTCAAGATATTTCAAAATACATCAGTCTGGTTAAATTTATTTGTAATTTTATAAAAGGATCTTGAATTATTTGCTATTCACACTATATTAATAACATATTCTGCATGTTATTAACAGAATTATATCAGATACTCGGGCTCCCATGAGCTCTGTCAATCTCTGAGATCCATTGTTATCACTGTTTCTTTGGTCACAGTGACAATTGTACAATAAATTACTTGGTTGTAGGAAGCAAGTTAGCCTACCACATAAGTTTGAAGTGCATGAGAAAAAATAAGGCTTCAGCACAAATATTTATTCAGCTCCCATGGTTTTTAAAAACATTGACCTAAAAATGAGGCGTTTGCACTGGAAACGAAAGCCAAATGCCACAACAGAACACAGCATATGCAGTGGTCAGACTGTGTATTGCTTTCTTGCAAGGTCGTAACTGCTGGGTGAGAAAGCCAATATTTGTAATGCAACATAGATCCCCTGAATTGCAAATGGCTTTGGCATATTTTAGGAAGAGAGAGACATCTTCTGGACAAACTGTAAATTTGTCTTCTTTATTGTAATTCAATGTTTTATTGTTTCAAATGAATTTAAAAGAACTACATCACTGATATCAAGGAAAAAAATAGGAGTGTATCTACAAATGCAAGGAAAATAAGTTTTAGGATTGTAGCTTTATGCCCAGTAATAAAACAAGGAATTAAACTGTGCATTTTTTCTAATACTTCCCTTTGGATTGGCTTTTAAACATTTAAGAATTTTGTTTTGTTTATTTATTTGTTTGTTTTACAAAGTCATTTCACCACTTTGGCTTTGAAACCCTCCAATGGATGTGTAACTCATGAGATTACCAGCACGTCATGTTGCTGTTTCTTAGAAATAAGCTGGTTTCCTCTTCTATTTAGAATAAAAGATACTGTTCTATATTATAAAGCAAAGTATTGCTCCTCATCTTACCACTAAAAGTTTCACAAGAAAATGAGTAAGTAGGTAATCTTCCTCTTTGTTTCCTACTGTAATGATTGCAGGGTGATACACCCAGTGTCTCCAGTTTCAGACTGCCTGAGTGTGAAGAGTCTGGCTATTACTCTTTCAAGAGTACAACAGCCAATATATTTAATCCTTATTGTATATTTTTTTTTCATGTATGGAATTTTCTAGATAAGTTCTCAATGGCACAGAAGGTAACATACACATCTGATACAGAGATAAGGTTGTTAGGCCTTATCCAGTTTTCTCCAGATACTTTTTCCCATTGTTATGCTAAGGTTACAGCATAAAAGAAATGTTCTAAGTTTATCAGCAGCACCTCTTGGTGAATATGAGGGAAGCAGAACCATTGCACAATGAACAAATGGCTTCTTCTCTAAGTGAATGTCCCATGGAGCACATACAGGTGGTGTAGAGGATCCCCTAGGTAAATCACCTTCTCTTGTAGCCAGCATTACTGCAGAAAACAAAGGGAATATTAATGCTGTATCTGAAGATGACCAAGGATCAACAGTGAGAAGTGATGCAGTTGTATGTGGCAATTACCAACGTATCTCCAGACACCATCTTAAATCTGCAGGAAGGCAGCCTGGGAGCCCCCTCTTCTCATTAAGATGCTTTGGTTAGCTAAACCAGTGTACAATAAATCACAGCCTTCACTGTCACTCAAGAAACATAATGACACAAAATACAGTGGTAGGAAGATTAATAAACAGAAAGCTATTTTGTCTTTCCCTCAGGCTTATGTTGATTTTAATGCTTAATTATATTGCCAAGAAATACCATTCCTTTGCCTTAAAAACTATTCCCAAAAGCATTCACAATATTATACTGGGGCTAATTTCTAAGTACCAGCTTACCAAGTGCTTTAAAATTGATGTGCCCACTTCAATTGCTCCAATTAGGCTTCACAGCCTTGTTTTTGTACTATTTTTTTCAGTGAGTTTCCAAAATAAACTTCTCCTTTAATGCATTGGATATCTTTGCAGCTCAAATCTCCAGTTCTATCACCCACTAAGCTTTGATCTTGGCTTATTGCCACTCAGCAAAATAATTATTTAAAAGGTAATAAATTTTACTGATTTCAGAAGATGATTTTCCAATAACTCTTGAGACAAACTGACATGACAGAACCAAGATAACTTGTAAGCAGACTTTTTTCAAGGTCGTGTATTACAGCCTCTGAGAATTATATTAGTGTACTCTTGGTGCAATTCCTACCCTGCCTGTATCAGAATCCCTTGTAAATTCTGCTCCTGGAACAAAGCTTCCAGTACAGCTAGCAGATACATACAAGCAAGGAATTCAGACCAAAGCCTACCTGCTGGCTGTGACCCAAACTCATGAAAACCCCATTTATTCCAATGCCTGTATACAAGAACTTGCTTCACCCATAGCCAGGTCTCGCTAAACAACACACAGGAGACATACAATCCTTTTAAGTAGCTTTTGCTCCTACTGATTCTGTTAACTCTCTGCCATTACTGAATGGGTAATGGAAATTGAACTTAATTTTATAGAACCCTAGAATTCCAGAATGGTTGAAGTTGAAAGGAACCTCTGAAGGTCATCTAGTCCAAACCCTACTCAGGTAGGGCCACCTAGAGCTAGTTGCCCAGTCACATTCAGATGGCTTTTGAATACCTCCAAGGTCAGAGTCTCTACAAGTTTCATTCCTCAGTTTTGAAGTGAGAAGTCATTTTAGCAGGGGTGATTAACATTCGCAACCAGCACAGATGGGGGGTACAAAAATTGCAGCAAGGAGAAAAACAGTGTAAATAAAAACATAGTCATGAGGGGGGAACTTTTAAAGCCAGCTCTGTCTCCAGAATATTGTTTAACAATGCCATGACTCTGAATGGGAGCCATTTTTCCTGTAAACAGACAGGGTGCCTTTTTCCAGACATAGAGGTGAAGATATGCAGAAAAGGATGTATATCTAAGAGCTTACAGCATGCATTCAGCCTGTCAGGACTACAGGCTGTAGCTGCACAGTATTTCTAGACAAAAGGGAACAGCTTGGGAGGGACAGAACAAGATTTGGGAGGAACTATCCTGAGGGTTCAGTGTTGGAATGAACAAGCATCAAGAAACCTCTCCTTTGGTATTGCCTTAGCTCTTCTTACCACTTCAGTCTCCTTCAGCATCCTCATTGAAGCACTTCGAAAGAGGAGACTTGAGGAAGAGGAAGGGAACTGGAGAAGCTCCCTTTGCTCACCTTGCAGAAGACTCCATGAAGAACTCATTGCAGCCACTCAGTACTTAAAGAGGGCTCACAAGAAAAATAAAGATTTTTTACATAGAACAAAGAATAATTACGTCGAACTGATAGAGAGTAGATTTGGATTAGATAGAAGGACAAAATTCTTCACTGTGAGAGTGGTGAGGCACAGGCACAGGCTGTCCAAAGAAGGTGTAGATAGCCCATCATTGGAAATGTTCAAGATCAGGTTGGATAGGACTTTGAGCAACAAGTCTGATCAAGGACAAGATGTCTGTGTCTACAGCAGAGACTGGGTGACCTTTAAAGGTCCTGTTCAACTCAAAATATTCTATGATTCTGTGATTTAAATCCTTTGTCACTCAAGAGCCTCTTTCCCACTTAGCCTCTTCCCATCACAGTCTAAGGGCTCTCCCTCCCCAGCGAGCATTTGTATAAAAGTAAACTCTTGGGACACAAAATAAAAGTTGATGCAGGAGTTCAGAAGGAGCTTGGAAATGCAAGACTTTTCTCCCAGGAGTTACAGTCTAACCAGTATAATTATAGTGGGATTCATAGATATTCTAAATCTCACAGTGTGTAGTTTAAACATTAGGATACCAGGAAGCAGTAAGGATGCAAAATAGTTACAATCTATATTAAAAAAAGGGAATTGTAACTCATTCTGTTTTCCAGCCTCTATGTCACTAGAGCACTTTGCTTTTCTGGGACTACCAGGAGAGGCTGCATGATATTGGATAGTAGATTGCAGCAAACAAGTCACCTTCTGTCCTGTGGGTTAGGTTATATTTGGACCTATAATGGATGGGGACTTGCTCCTGTAGCATGACTTGCATCAAGAACACGTTCGTGTACTGTGGTTCCACAGTGAGCTCAGGCTTTGGGACAGGCTTAGAATTATCCTGAGGAATCATACCATCAAGTATTGAGAGTACTTTTTGTGCATAGAGTAAAAGAATTTCTCTTGCTGATATCTACCGAATAACAAGGAAAAATAAAGGCCCCCTCACAGGCAGGACAAGACACGTGAATACTAGTCACCTTGCATCTGTCTTGCTAGTCTTTTTAGATTTGTGAAATCACAGTAGCCTTGATAGCAGTTATGCTAACTGCACTGACTGGTGTTTCTTGTTATTGTTTTTGTTTGTTCATTTGTTAGTTTGCTAGAGAAATAGAAGAGTAAAGGAAGTAGTAGTAACACATGTGGTTTGCTTTCTTGCACAGCCATTTATCATTTGCACTTTATGAACTTTTTTGATTAATGTTTTATTCTATTTGGCTTGTAAGAAGCTGGAGCAGTTTCCAGATTTTATGTCTCTGTATGCCACTAAATGTCATGCTGGCTTTCCACTTCTGGGCCTGATAATGATGGATGATGGTAGCAAAGCCTCAGAGTGAATGAATACCATGGCTACATTGGCTTGTAATTCTTAACAGGCCTGTGAATGGAACAACTTTGTTTTTCAATATTTTATGTGTGACAGGACATTTTTTAATATTAAGCAATCCGTGGAACAGTATTTATGTAAGTTAGATTAAGACACTATACTGGACTGCATCATTTTTAATACATGATTTTGAATAGTCAAACCCTTTTTTCAGATCTATCCAGGAACAAAAAGTGAAAACTCAAGTTCTGAATGATTTGCTGATAAGAATCAAGATGGAAAAACATTAATGCTGGAGGATCTGTTACTGTCAAGAATCAGGAAGAATATTTGGTATTGCATGAGATGGAAATAGTAAGAATTCTTTCCTGAAAGTTTGCATGAGCCCCATCTGATCCCACCCAGATGAGATGGAGCTCAGTTGTTGGATAAGTAGAGTTCCAGCCATTCCCAAACAGTACCGCTCTCATAACACTTTTTGCATGGAGTTACTGAGGCCCAGCACCATGTCCTTATAACATTCAGAAGTCTGCAGCCAGTGAATTAAAGAAGCCAGAAGTCTTTCTTCTCCTCGCAGACAAGCCCTGACTCACCACATGCAATTGAAACCACTCTAAGGAATATAGTATTGCAACGAGAAGTAGTGTGAAACATTTTAGTGGTCACCCTGTTTCTGAAGTGGTATCTTTGGCAATTTTGCAAGGTCTCTGTCTAACTGAGGTAATTCCTGGGGCCTGGCTGCATACAAAGAAGGAGGCTAGGACTTCGGATCATTTAATTGTATTTCATGAAAATTGTTATATTCTATCTCACGGAAAGTCAATATCCCTTCCAAATTCACTTTCAGGTCTCTCACTTAGCAGGGAAAACAGTTTGTAGCAAATATTTCTTATGATCTAGCACTTTCCACCTAGGAGTAGCTGTAAGTAGTAAGCTGATGTAATTCTGAAGTGATGAAGGGCATGCTCAATCATGCAGCTACAGTCTTATCACTGAAGTTTTCCTGGATCAGCTGTTTAAATTCTACCTAATCAAAGTGAAATCTGCTGTCCAGGCTCTCAGGCTGCATTTCATTCCTAATGGCTCTTATTTACTTAGTGTTAGATATAAGAGATTAAGAACAACAGAAACCATGAAGGGATATTGCACAGATCCTGTTCTAAGCAAGCACAACCCAGCAATTTGACAGGTTTCCTGGTGGATGTTAACTACTCCAGTTCATTAAAAGGTTTGTTGAAACCTCAAGAGAAACAGACATGATAATTGTCTACTCCCAAAATGTTCTCTAAGGACTTTTCAACAGTGAATAGTGGTGACCACATCTGTGTTTCAACATCCTTGTGTTCCTGAAGCTCTCAGTAGTGCTTTTCCAAAATCAGCACCAAATGGCTGATGTTTCATAGTATTTCATAGCTGCTGAATCACATTGTCTTGCACGTCCTCAGCTACTGTACCACAGGAGATTTGGAATTCCAGGGACACTGCATCTGAAGTTGAAAAAAATTAGTTATTTCTTTTAACTTACCAGCAACTTCAGAGCAGGAACTTCTGAGTACCCTTAACAATAAATAAATAAAACCACATGATGAAATACAGGATAACAAATGCAATAAAAAGAGAAATGGTCATATTCTTGAATTTTCTACAGAGAAATAATGCCAGACAGTATTTAGTACACCACCCAGCAGTAGGAAATGAGAATTTTTTTTTTTTTAATGCATTTGATGTGTTTGTGTATGTACTTAATTCTATGTTTTATATCAAGGGTTCTGTGAAACTGTGATGACCAAGTCAAAGGAGGACTGAGAGTATAGCAGACAAAGAGCATGCACTGGGGATGGTATTGCAGAGTCACACTCATTTCAATACTGTGGTCTCCAGAGCTCAAAGCTTTACACAGGATTTTTGGTTCAGTTGAATGTAATATCCACACTTAGCCAAAGCAAATAAATCAAGCTAGGCCCAAGCTGCCTGTAGAGAACCATCTGGAAGTTTCTTAAAGATGTTCCCTAGTGTGCTTTTTTTGCTCCAGCTTTGTGCCAAACTATAAAATATTACAGGACAGATCACCTGCAATTCACAGCACCGCACCTGAGTGCATAAGACCTGCAGACCACACCTGCACAAAGCCAATTTATGTGTCTTTTCATCTGCAGCAAAATGAACCGAAGACTGGATAAATTTTCCATTCATAATCATATTTTAACTATATGGCAAAATACAATTGTATCTTCAGTATTGTCTAGCCACAAGGGAGAGAGATACATCTATTTAATGGGATTGGTTTTCAAGAATGTTGGTACTTGGTAACAACAACAACACTATCACTGACTTTTGTACGCTTTATTTTGTCAATACAAGAGCCAAGAAATGTTTTTAAATTCCTAGTATGCTGGGTTTTTTGAGGATTTTGAGTACAAAGAAGCACATACTAAATCTCAGGTGTAATCTTGGTCTAGCTTAGGTCTTGGTCCTTGAAGAATCAAGCATTTTTCAGATGAGAAATACTACATTCTACCCAAGCAAGAAACTGCAGGTTTGACTCCTTCACAGAATGTGAGTATCCAGGTGTGTCAGCATTTCCTCTCTGCTCAAGGCAGGGCATATCAATTTAAATTATCTATTTTAGCATAGTTTAGGAATCACAGCATAGGAGTGAAAGAAAGTACTTTAAAATCACCTGAGAAAATTATGATTAATGCCTTCTTATTGACAGTATCAGTACCATCAGACATGTTATTTTATATTATAACCTAATCAAAGCTAACCAAGTTTAATAGAAACACTTTGAAATCTCTATCCTGCCATCTAGAGTTTATCAATAAAAAGGCAGACCTGAACATGACATCATTCAATAGTCTCATTACATGTCAAACCTCAGTGTATTTTAGCAGTTTTCTTGAAAGGATGCACTGGAATTAATGTCCACAAAGTGAAAGCTCACTCTTACCGTTTGTTAAGGAATGAAGGATGTCCAGAGGATATTAGGATCTTTAAGCATTATAAAAACCTCTAGAACAGCCCTATTTACCAAATGATAAAGAAGGTGATAGAGATGATACTTTCCATTTCTTTTGTAGGTGAATATAATTCTATGATCCAGTTAACAATGGCACTGAGTTAAGTTTGGTCTTGGACTTTCCAAAAGCATTTAAGAATTTCTATTTAGTAGTTCCTAGTCTGGTTTTAATGCAAAATGCACAAAACAGGCCAAGGAGCAGAGACTAGAATGAAGATGTCTCTTTGGTTGCAGGAATCTCATGCTTGTGGTATCATTGTAGTATATCGTCAAAAAAACTGAGTGTCTAAGATATTCATTTTAACTAAGGTGGTAAATGCATGTTTCTTAAGATTTGGTAAGAGAATAAAAGACATAGCTTCATACTCTGGGGTATATATTCTAACTAGTAGGTTATCATAGTAGCATTTGGCGTCATCCAGCATTTTAAGAGTCTTTTGTCCGTATCTAAATCTACAGTTTAGACCTTAGAGTACAGGAAGTACATTGCACCTGCCAATCCCATACAGCCACTTAATTCCAAATCTAGGGCGCAGATGGACAACATCTTTTCTGTCTGTTGTTCGAATTAAATGTTTGCACAGCAGTTGGGCTATCCACTGAATCTTATTCAGACAGTCATATCTCCCAGTCACTGCAGCAGCAAAGTTAGCATCTGACTGGAACTGGAAAATTTTGCTGTGAAAACAATACAGATACAACTCAGGGAGCAGAATAAGATGTTTTCTAGGTGAATCCTGGTGCTACATTTCCTTCAACCAGGAGTCAAGTCTAGGTCACGAGAACATACCTCTCAAATTCACCTAGAGCGTACATACAAAGGTGGACCTTTTCCTTTCTTTGTATGCTTCTGCCTGACCTCTAAGCATGGATGTAACCAGTCCTTCATTATGTTAATTTTTTTCCACTTGGTTTGCAAGCTTTACCCTCTTTTCTACTTTGATTTTAGTCAAAATCCACAGAAAACTACAGGGTTATCACTTGAGAAAAGATCATGTGGTGCAAATCTTCTGAAAGGCACTGGAGATTCTATTACGCCACCAATCAATTTGCTTCACTCGTGGAGTTGACCCATCATAGGACCAAGCCTAAAACTGCTACAGTCAGATGCATCCTTGAGAGTTACGTGTATTTTCTACACAGGTTTTTGAAGTCCTTTCTCATGAAGTGATTTCTAAAATCGGTAAATATGTTTTGCATCTTAGCACTTGGGTAAGATATCACTTTTCTGTCACACTGTCTTCACACTTTTGAGGACATTTACAACTGTATATCTAGGCATAGGTCAGCAGCAGTGTGGTTGTGATGGGGTATTTCACTGCAGTTAGTTTATTATTGCCTATTCTCCTTCCACCTCCTGTTACCTACCTATCACCTCCCACTGTTAGTTGTACACTTTTTACAAAGGTGAGGAACTATCTGGGTAGAGATCACCTTTTAATTCTGTGTACAGAAAATGCTTATTCCATTTGCTCTTGATCCTAGAATCAGAACTTCCTCATTTTTCCACCTTTCAGTCCAGCTCCAGTGTCTTAACCAAATGGATATTGTGGGTATTCAGTTTATTTGAGCTAAAGCACGGTCTGAAAAAGAATTCTTGTTTTGTACATCAGAGCTGTGCTTGGCTTTTCCATTTGGCTTCCTATCCAAGAACCAAGTACACCTAGAGCTGCTGAGGTGGCAGAATCAGGAAGGCCAACACACATTTACCTTGATGTGGCAATAATGGTAAGTATGGCAGCTAATATAAGTTCTGTGTCAAAGACCTGGATCCTCATCAAGGTAACTATCTCTGCTGAAATTCAGCCATTGATTTCCTACCACATTACTGTAAAGGAATATTAAACTTTTGAAATACCATCAATTAAAGTTTCTAAGCCTATTTTTGTATGTGTATGTGTATGTGTATGTGTATGTGTATGTGTATGTGTATGTGTATGTGTATGTGTATGTATGTGAGACGGGATTTTTGAGAAGAAACTTACTCATTTCACCTCATTTTCTTACTACACCAATTAACACAAATAAAAGCACCACAAATAAAATTTTGCAGCATCTCCAGTAGAATATATTCAAACATGGATATGTGGCATTCAGCGACCAGGTCTAGAGCATGGGTTGACAGTTGGATTAGATGATCTTAGTGGCCTTTCCAACCTTAATGATTCTATGGTTCAATGATATTATCTTCAAAAACTGAAAATCATATGGAAAAGCAGCACCTATATTCATATGAAGAAATGGTGAGGCTCTTGGAAAAGTCTTTTTCCTCCTGCTCTGTCAGACAAAGTCAGTCACTTCTGCAAAAAGGAATTTGCTTAATTTTCCAAATGAAGAAAAAGTCGAAGTCTCAGAGAAAGCGAAGGGTGAATTTGAAACATCTGCAACAACTGAAATAAAGCCAAGCTAAAAGTGAGAAGAAAGCCACGGGACAATTTATACTGCTGCAGAGGACAAAGAAGCCTGTTCCAGTGATCTGCTTTGTGAGGAATGAGGGTCACAAGTCTCTGCCTTTATTCTAGTGGGCTGCAGAAAGGAGCTTTGCTAACGGTGCTGAACTAGAGAGCACAGCCTGGTCACAGCATCCGTGATAAAAGCTCAGCACACCCCCACTTTCAGGAATGACAGCGAAGGGTGAATCCTTTATAAATTTCTGCCAAAGCTGGACAAGTTGGACTCTGAAACTGTTATCCTGCTGATAGTCATTCTCAAAGCAGCAGTGGGCAGCATGTGGGAGGTCCCCTGTACCCCAGGTAGTCCTCAGGGTGATGAAACATCTGCTAACCTTCAAGCTGTGTTAATTCCCACTGGTGGAAGGTCAGGTGAGGACTGTTTGGGGTGGGGAGATGTCAGAAAACACTCTGCTCACTGTGTTTGTCAGGTATTTCTCAGCTGCAAATTCCTCTGGAGCCCCACTTTTTAGAAAGTACCATGATTTTACAAGAAATAATAAAGTTACAAGAGAACAGAACCAAGCTGCAATGCCCAAAAGTGTAGTACAGTGTGAACTGCAGGCAACAGTCAACTGAGAAAGACAAATATTTCACACCAAAATAACATATGTGAACATAGCGTATGTCAATAGCATATGTGAGTATAAAGGAACAGCTGCAGCCACTTGTACTAAACAAGCTGATGTTCCACTGACTTATTTGGTGCCCAAGTTCAAAAGCTACAGCAGATATAAGGACAGTATGACTGATGGCAAGAGACAGCTTGAAGAAGAATATTAGGATGAGGATTATCTCCTTTGCTTAATGAACATGGGTGTTTAGAACAGGAAAAAAATTGAGATTGAAGCCTTCATGTAAGGTGTTCTACTGACTTCACATGAGACAGTACCAGTGGTTTTGTATAGCAGCTTTGCAAGGCAAAAATTAAATTGTGTAGGAAATGACAGGAAATGACTAAAACCCTTTGGTCTTTAAGAGTAATTATGTTTTAGTTCTAACTTCGTGATTTGGAGGAGATTTTAATTTTGGGGGGGCTGGGGGGGGTGAGAGTTGATCTTTGCAATGAATGTTCCCACTCATTAAAAAAATTACACTGAAAATTAAATAAATAAATGGAAGCTTATTTAACAACACATTGAAGTATTACAGGGAGAACTGTGATTAATGATTCCTGCCCTGCTGAATAATTTTGTGCAATAGCCCTGATGAATAATTCTGTACAATATCTTATCATCACAACTTGCTGTCACTTTTATTAGCATTGGTTTTAGATGCATAAGCAATTCATTGTCATGTAGTTTACCATGCAGAAACTGAGGTTGTCTAACTCAATACAGAAAGTTCCATCTAGTTTTCCAATCCAATGTTTAAAGAAAAACCTTGTTTTCATGAAAACCCTTCAGATCTCAGAGCAAGTGTGACTGTAGAACTATGAAGAACTTTACAAGATGCTTTTTCCACAAGGAAAAATAACAGTTGGAAGTTTAAAAACTGTCCTGATCCTACTGTAAATAAAACAGGATATTAAACATTGGACAAGATATTTTTCCAATATTTATTGATGGAAGGGTTTTGACAACATGCTGTCCCACTCCAGAAGTCTCCACAGCACAAGGGGTGCCAAACTTATTTTAAAATTTAAATTAATGCTTATTAAGAACTTCAGAATTGCCAGGAGAACCACTGTGATGAAAGCCCCCTTATATATTTTTCCAAGAAGATTTACAACCTACATTAGACACAGCAGTCAGCCATAAAATCAAGTGAAATTTGCAGACCTGACACACTTCCTTTGTGCAGCAGAAATTAAAATATATATTCCATGAATGTTGTCATAGTAACATGTGGGAAACATTAAAAGTAGTCAACATGATGAACAGGTATAATTTATATCTTTCTAAAATCCCACCCCACACTTTGCTCATAAATCATCCAGCTCGAGTCTGTAGAACAGAGATGTTCAACTTTCCATCCTGCTGTCTTGCTGTTCCAACCAACAAAATATGTGCTGGATAAAATGCCTTGGTATGAACTGGGTCTTAGAAACTGCTCAGTGATAGAGAGACACAAACGTAAAACCAAAAAAGGCTGATATTAGTACTGTTTCTGATGTTATGCTTTGTATACTGACATCAGTAAAATTGCTTGTACAGTTATAATTAAGTACCTGCATAATATTTGCAGAACTGAAAATAAAATCAATGTTCTAAGCACATCTAGGACAAGACATTCCCATGCAGCTTTTTGGAGACCTACACAATACCTACAGCGCATGCTTCGTGCTAATGGAATGCTGCTTGCCCCAGTAGGATGAACAACTGCTACCCACCATTTGGGATCATAGCTTACAGCAAAGCCTTTTGGAAAAGACCAATGATTCCAAAAGTTTCCAGGTATGACTGTCCTTTCTGAAGTGCCACAATGCTGGATAGTCACACTGCAAGGGGTCTCCCACAAGAGGGGAGCTCAAACCTGTATTACCTGAATCCTTTCTTAAATGATTCAAACTGAAGTATGGGTTTCTTTAGAAAACCTTAGCCTAATTACATGTTTAAGACTTCCTATTTTCATGAAAGCCTTGCAGTTCACCCACCTGGAAAATGGAAGTAAAAGCCTGGCCAAAGGGCCCACAGAGCAGACTTCTTGTGGCCTTATAACTTCAATAAACTTCAGTAAATTTACAGGATCCAGCTGGGTTTATAATAACTCCTCCTGGAACTTAAAGCCCATGGCCTATTTTAATGCTCAAAATAATTTACTTCAATTTAATTTTTTTTTTTTTTAAGTCTGTTATGCCAGTAAAGTCACATTATGGAGTGGATTTACATTAAAATACTTCCTAGACTATTAAATGAATAAAAGATTTAAAAATATCCAGCCTTTATTTCACAAGCTGCACCAGTTCCTAAGGACCAATCAATCACGCCTCTGACACATATACAAAAATTATTTGCACAGCTCTGTGAAGAATGCTTTGCACATTATTTGATGTGAAATGATGGTGATGACTTCTTTTTCCACATTTTTAAATAGCTGTGAGGCTAAAAAATAAAAGCAAAGGAAATAACCCTGGAGATACAAGAAATCAGTATAAAAGATGTTCTTTAAGCAGACTGAAGTTTGTCTATTCAAGGTGGAATATGAGAATCCAAACTTAACTCATGCCATTTGAGTAAAAGTCATTTTTATTGAAGCAGAAGGGAGTGGGCATGCAAGAGAGACTTCTGGGCCAACCTCTACAGGAGCTAGTGGCGCAGTTAAAGAGCACAGAATCATAGAATCATGGAATCACAAGATTGGAAAAGACCTACAAGATCATCTGGTCCAACCATCCTCCTATCACCATTAGTACCCATTAAGCTACTGAACCATATCTTGTTGCAACTCATCCAGACACCATCTGCATCATGGGAAGACGTCTGAATTTTCTTTCATGTGGGAAAGAAGAGAGTGATCCCACCCTTGTTCAGGGGTGGTGGGCAACATGTTATGCTGCTGCTTGCTTGTGGTGCCAGTAGCGTTCAGATCTTGTCATACCCTGAATGTCCAGACAATTCAGAAAGCAGTCCCAAATTACCTGAGAGCTCAGCTGCTTAGAATGGGAATTCTAATGCAGACCTCAGCAGGGCCATGAAGGTATAAGAGATAGGAGTATGAGAAGAAGGTTAAGTATAATGATAACTATGATGATAATCCTTGTAGGGCAGTGACCAATTTTCAAAACCTTTATCTATTTTAAGAAGTTTTTGCATAGGAATATTTTAATGTGACCAAATGGCTTTAGATTAACTGAAAGGTCATTTTCTCATACAGTATGAAGACGGCAAGCAGTTTGAAGAAGACAAAGAATATTGTAGTAAAAAGCCACTAGGAAGGTATCTCAGGCTACTAAATACAAGCTTAATATGATTTGGCATAAACAAAGCAACAAAGCATCTCTTAAAAAAAGTATGTCATAAAATCACTATGCTTCACAGCAGAGAGACCTATGCTTTGCTGCATTCCTTTGAAATGCAAAAGACAAATTACTTCTTCTAGAGCTGTATTAACAAAAATATATATATATCTATTTTCAAAGTAACCATAATTATTATGCTTTTTAGTTGAGTCTTTTAATATAAGAGTTTAATTTCATGGATGGTTTTCTTAAAGGATTATTTTTGCTTTGGAAGAGCACTATTCTGCTGGCTTGTTTACTGACTTTTTTATGCAAATACGTCTGAAGAATAGGGTGGTTTAACAAGTTTTATCCAAAGAAGGCATGTTTTCCAGGTGCTTTCTTCCCTACATTCTCCAAGAGATTCATCTTGTCCCAACAGCCCGTATTGAAATGAAATGATTTGCTATGTATTTAATTATGTTAATAACATTTGACCACAGTACTTTTCTACTATTAAAATGAAAATCCTGAAAGATCACATCACATATTCACGATCCAAACCATAGTGAAATACTGATTTACAGGATCTAAACTGCTTTGCTGTACTTAGAATGCTTGAGTCCATTTTCAAGAGGTTTATATTATTCCTTTATCTTTCCCTCAGGAATTATCAGACTTCTGAAATACCAATATTCACTCGACTAGAAAAAACAGTGATTTATAAAGCATCTAATCACTAGAATCATGGCCCTTGTTGCAAAGCAGCCACACAATCTAGAGAATGCCCAGTCTTAAAATTAGTGAGTGAGTATGTTCCACAGAGAAATAACTTTAACCACAATTTGGCTAGACCTTAAAGTCTGCATTTTTATTGCTTTTGGCATCTATAACCATATTTCTGATGGATTCACTTCCCTTGAGATAGACAGTGAAGGAAAGGTGCATAGTCCCAAATTGAAAACTTTTGTTGCTCTCTTTTCTGAGATTTAAATAGCGTTAATTACATTGTAGGTAGAAAAGTCAATTGTCTTACATTCTGACAGCACTTGGTTGTGTTCCCGAGATGTCACTCTTTGTGCTAAGAAGAAATTACATTCATCTGGGACATGTTCCAACACTGACAACAGCCTTGGGATCAATGCTGGATTGGCTTTTGGCTCTCACCTCCCTTGAATAAGGCTTGTGTAAGCTGAAAGACTCCATTGAACACAAAACAGTTTAGTCTCTTAGGCTGGCATTGAAATGAATCAAATGTAAAGGAAGAAATCAGAGTAGTATAATATAACGTGGTGATAATATGTGCAGTGAGGTCTTAACATTATCTTGCTGACAGACAGAAAATCTGACAAGGTAATAACGATGTTATTGATTTGTTTGCCCTGCCATCTCATACTGCAACAGGATGATCAAGACTTTGGAAAAAACTCTTGTGTCCGGCATCTTAACCATGACTGCAACCACGGGAACAAACCCATGACTGCAAACTCATGGGGAGCTAAGCAGACCTTGGTGAAATGGCTGGACAGCATGAATGGCAGTAAGAAAACAAATGTTGTCCATCAAACCTCATACGGAGTGAAAGAAAATCAGATCATGACTTCAGGCCTGTGCTTACATTCATTTACTCATGTTCATATATGTTGGGTTTGAGAAATCTCTCCCAGGCGTTGTGGATAAAATTTAGAAAAAGCATCTGGTAGAGTGTCTTATGAAGCTGCTTTTCACCAAAAGGAAAATAGTGTTAAAAATCATGGAAATAGCAGACAGAGGCTTTGAGGGGCTAGGAAGGGTTAGGGAACTTCTTATAAGAAGAAAACAAAATTATAGAATAAAAGCCTTCAAGAAAGCTAAGCAGAATAAATTCATGGAACTGTCAGTTCCTAGTAGGAATATGTATAATGGAAAGAGATCGGGCGAGCTGGCAGTTTCACTAAATATCAACATTAAAAATTAGAAAAACTACAGTAACTTATCTTGAAACAAAGAAAAAAAAAACACAGAGAAAACCGAGGGAAATAACAGAGCAAACAGATAAATCAAAGGTTTTCAATAATCTCCAAAACAAAGAGAAACCAGCAAAGACAACAAAACACAGTTCAAAAAGCCAAAGATAAGAATGAAAGCTAAGGGAAAGCATATGTGAAAATCAATAGAAAATGGGCTAGAAGCATCTCCTGTATGAAGAAAGGCAGAGCAACCTGGGTCTGTTCAGCCTGGGGATAAGAAGACTGAGAGGAGATCTGATCAATGTTTATAAATATCTAAAGGGAGGTGTGAGGCAAATGAATGAGGCCAGGCTTTTTTTAGTGATGGGTAGCAATAGAACAAGGAACAGTGGCCTAAAACTTGCACATAGGAAGTTCTGTTCTAACATGTGAAAGAACTTCTTTATGGTTAGGGTGAGGCAGCACTAGAATAGGTTGCCCAGAGAGGCTGTGGAATCTCCTTCTATGGAGATATTCAAGACCTATCTGTGCCACCTATTGTAGGGTACCTGCTGTAGCAGGGCAGTTGGACTCTATGATCTTTTGAGGTCCCTTCCAACTGCTTCAGTTCTGAGATTCTGTGATTCTGTATGAGACCTTAAAGATAATGTAATTCCAACCTCCTGCAACCCACTAGATCAGGTAATATAAGAAGTAGCAAGAAAAGAAATAATTATTCTAGCTTGTCAGAGGAAGATCATGGAAATGCTCTTGTCACTCTTAGTAAAGAGAGAAAGCCAGGAACAGAAGACAATATAATTTTGGCTTTACTAGATCATCCTGCTGTTACCACACAGCTCAACCACTATGATCAATGTGATGGCATATTAAGGAAAGAACAGAGATTATTCAGATAATCAGAGATTATTTTGACAAATTAGACCCACATAAGTTATGGGTGATTAGGGAGGAGCACACATCTGCTTCATTTTGCCCTGAACTGGCCCATCATGTGGCAGCTGCAGTCTCTGAGTCTCTGTGGATGGACTGGCTCTGTGGACTGAAAGGCTAGAAAAGCATATCAGCCCTGTTGCTTTTTCTAGATAAGCACCCAAAAGGAAAAGTGGAAGTACACCTGTTCTGGTTAGCATACCCATACCTAACCACAGTCAGGATGCTGAAGCTAGAAATAACTGCCCAAGCTCTCTAGGTCTGTTCTATAAAATCAAATCAATTTCTCAGTCAGAGAAATTTCAGACCCTAGCACATCAGCCCTCAAATGCCAACATGGTGGCCCTGGAGCATGGGAGTGCCGTACCAAACACAGGGCTCGTGTTGAGATGGTCAGCCTGGAGATTTTAGAGTTCATGCATTGAACTGATGCTCTTCTCCTAGCAGTAGTGAAAGAAACAGGAATTACACTTTCTTTCGCATCATGTGAGAATTTTTTTTTTTCCCACCATCTCAGTTCATTAGATCCTTCTGAGGAACAATTATTATTGCCTGCCAACTGAAAATTCTGAACTTAGTTCAATTCTGAAATAACACTTGAACTGATTTAAAACCTGAGGACTAAGGACACGTAAGTGGCAAAATATATCAAGGAGGGTAATGCTGGTTTCACTCCAAAGGCAGCGGATTGTATGCTTGATGAGAATCATGTCTATTCATTTTTTTTAAAGTAATGGGTGGCTGTTAGTGTAAATTGGGCTCTTCAAAGTACACTGGAATAATTTAGAGACCGTTTTTCCTATAATCTTTCACTGCTAACATCCATTGGCTAAATGTCTAAATGGACACAGAAACCAAATAATGTCCCAGAGTTCATATACAGCAGAGGCAGCACGCAATTTAAATTACTAGTTTGGTTATTATTAAAAGTACAAAGCTGCTGTGAATGAGGAAAAGTAAAAGTGCACTCACAGTCTTCACTTCCACTTCATTCCATTTCCTACATTTATTTTGCAGTTGGATTCTGCTGTGTTTATAGCTGAAACTGACAGATAATTGTATACTGTCAGTGCTCACTTTCATTATTTAGGCACGAATCCTTCTAGCAGTTTTGCATAAGCATAACTTCATTCACTATGCAAGTTCAGTGGGACAACCCATTTCACATGAAAGCAAGCATATGAATAAGTCTTCATGGGTTTAGAGCTGTAATTTCTCAAAGAATTAGATGTTAGAGAATCTGTTGCTAGTTTACTGAATGTTAAGATCTTCTCAAAATACCAGATGTAGGGAAAAATGCCCAAAGAAAAAACAGTAGACTTGACATCATGTATCTGTCATTGTAATAATAACAGCAAATGTAGCATAATCCAACATGTGGTAGATATGGTCCATTTGATTTAATCTCTTTGTGAAACCTAAGTAAAACTAATGTACACTGTAGTTATGTAGGCAGTGCATCAAGTTCATTCTTAAATAACAGCACAGATCAGAATTCCTTAAAAGCGATGCTCAATATTCCAACCAAAACCAGTTTGTTTCAAACCAGGATGATGACCTTGCCCAAGGCAGATCATGTGAGTATTAGTGGATCCAATAACCTGTTCCACCATGCAGTGCTGCCTGAGCATCCTGACTTAGGAGCAGAGGAAAATGATGAAGTTTAGAAGCCATGGGCAATCATGAGCCCCTCTGTTACTTCAGGTAGCTGTTTATATTTTGTTCCAACCATGTAATCACGGGATGGACCGACTTTTCCTGATAAGCAAGTTGCACCCAACACATGCTCTACTGAGCCTCAGATACCTTAGAAATTTGGCTCATCCCACAAGTATTTCTGTCTCAGCAATCAGGAAAAGAAAAATGCTTGATCTATAGCTTAGTCCTAAGAGGAACTGAAATAATTTTTTTTACTACACTAGCTATATCTTAGATTTGTAGTATCAATAAGGTTTATGTCCTATCTTCCAATGGTGATGTTATGCTAATGCAGGATTTGATCTGAGTAATCACTGTGCTGTAAATAAAGGAATCATGCAATTATTACTCTGCATTTCTCTCCAAATGTGTTTTTTCCCCAGTTTCTTTAATGTTAGCCAACATAACTAGTTTACTTACAAATCTATAGCTATAGAAAAGAAATTGCTATTGCTATGCCAAAAAGAATCCTGAGAATCATTTTTTCAAAGCGCAGTTTTCAAAACTAATATAAACACACATTGCTCGGTCAGTAGTTTAGCTTCAAATGGCTCCTAATACCCTCACTTACATCAGGTGGAAGTTTTCCATAACTAGGCAGTATTTGATAATATTTTGGAAGGGAGAAATAATAAAAGAACATTATAAATGATGAGGAAATTGCTACAGTCTTACAGAAATTCAAAGTTGATTGAGTTCTAAATTGATTGATTGATCAATTGATTGATCAAAGTTGATTGAGTCCCTTTTTGAGTTCTAAATAACAGCAGTTTAAGTCAAGATTTAAAAAAAGAATGTAATTAAAATATTGGATTTTTAATAGCAGTCAGAATGAATTTCTGCAAAGCAAAGTAAATGGATTTAAAATCCCTTTATAAAATATGTCTACATTTATACATGAGATGTTAAGATCGTTATCATATTGATTTTGTTATTTTTTCTGTTTGTTTAGCAAAATATTTATTTATTGCAATAAGCTAACATAGGCTTATATGTGCATGCAGTTGATTATCTCACAAGCAAAGCAAAATGGCTGGAGTCAGAGTTACAATCTCAGCTTGCTGTCTGCTGTGCAAATCTGAGGAGTGAAATTCCTCTTTTTATTCATACACTCACCGTCGTGACCTCTTGTACCACTTGGTGAAGAGAGGCATTACTCTGATGGACAATTTTGTCCTTATAAGGTAAAAAAAAGCCATAAGAGGAGGGAAAACCTCTGGGAGTACTAATGTAAGTCCGTGCAGAAGTTCATTACTGCAACAGCAATTAACTATATCTGGCCTTTGTCTGTGCCTGTAAATGAGTCGCATCTTTTTTGATTATCCCAGTAAGTCGCCTGTGGGTGGACCTCTCCACGCACCCCAGAGGACACAGTCCCAAAACACTTTCCTGCTTGCATACTCCTTGGGCTGCTGTCCCACTTCAGGAGCTGCCCGGCTCTTCTACTGTCAGTCTTCAAAACACTCCCAATGGCCACACATCTACAAAAAATACCCCAACATCTCAACCCCAGGAAAATCTCTTTTCTCCATTTTTCTCGTTTTTTTACTTTATGTCATCCCAAGTGAAGATTTTCCTGGTCAACTTGCCCACCTCTGGGCAAGGAGGTGCAGTGGAGCACATGTGTACGTGTGCAGGCATCCGAGAGCATCTGGCCCCACAGTAAATAATTACAACAAGTGGTTTTCATCAATTCCCTGTGCTCTTTGTTCTGGCCAAGTGCTACCTAAAACAGCAGTGTGTCATGATGAGCATCACCTCCATTTCTTGCTGACTTGTTTTTCATTTACAAAACTTACAGAGGTGATCTTTTCCTTTGAGAAGACCTGTGGCTGTGTAGCTGCTGTGAACCCATTACACCTGGGAAGGACAGGCTACCTTTGCTTAATTGATCAGATTGACAGAATGACTCCTTTAGGGCTTCTCAGGAGTTAATGGGAGATTAATTAGTGACTTCAGCAGTATCAGGATCAGGCCCTTTGGCTTCATCAGGAATGTCATCCTTCTTCACATGAGCAGACTGACAGGACAAGGATTGAAATTTCACAGTCTGTGATATATTTAGAGACTGTTTAGATTGGATTAGGCTATGGAGGAGTATTGTGCTGACCAAGATAATCATCCTTCAGATATTGATCTAACCCCTGTCTGTTCTAATTTGTTCTTCCAACTAGCACTGCCTGCAGCTACCCACCACTATAAAACAGCAATATGGCAGTGACAGCTGCTAGGATCCCTGATTTTTCCACATTAGAAATCAATGGTGAAAACCCAACTGATGAGAATGTTGCAGGCTGTTCCCTATTGGCCTTGTTTTCAACACCACATTTCCCACTAAAATGTGTACATGTTTTGAGCCACAGCACTGAAATTCAAGACTGTAGTTTCTCATCTTGCCTTTATAATTCAGTGAAAGGAAATACAGCTATAGAAATTATTCCTACAACACTACATAGAGCTACCTAGAACTGCTCTGAACAAATCAGTGGGAGTACTCAGAGAATATGCCAGATTTCTCAGAAGACTGTACCAAAGCTAACACACACGGTCCCAACAGGCATAAATGTCCCTGGAAGACTGCTGCACCACTATGGTTGTACTGCTGCCAGCATGGCATTAGCTTGCTCCAAGAGAGCCAAGGTATCTCTGGATGGTAGTGTCTCGACACACTATGATTTTGACACATTTATAGACCTCTGCTGAACTGGCCCTAAATATATACTTTTGGAACAGCTCCATACTCAGGTTCTCCATTACGACCATGGATTTGGAATGCAACCCTAAACTTATAGGAGGGCTGCAAAGGGCACACAAAAGGGACAAGCTCCTGCAGCCTGGAAAATCAGGGACCCTGCCAGCAAGGCAGAATAAAATCACTGCCTGCCAGGTATAAAGCAGACACATCAAAGTGCCATTGCTGAAAGAAATAACAAAATGCTGTTGGTTCTGTAAGTACAATTCCTGCACCAGTTTAAGTCATTAGATTTCATGTAGTATTTAGGTCAGTGCTCACTATGGAAATAAAATGGAATTGAGTTTTCGAAGCACCTTTTCTGCTGGAGGGAGAGAAATGAGTTAAGGTGAATTGAATTGCTTCTTTTGATACCCTACATACTCACTATACAAAATAAAGGTAAAGCTCTACCAAAGCAATAAAGATTTTGGATTTTGCAGTAATATGAATGATTGCCCCCAGGGCAAAACAATAGGCTGCCTGATCTTCCTTCCTAGAATTTGCTGTTAATTCAAATAGTTCATACTTGAGTCATAGTATTTTTCCTAGTGTCCAAGATCTCATGTTAAGCAGATCATTTAAGAAACTAAACATTCCTTTTTATTACAATTGAGCTTGTGGTAACCCCATGAACAAGGCAATGCAGATTTGCAGCTTTATGTGCAACAGGTTTTGCTTTTGGTATTACTAGATGTTGAATGAGTTTCTACGTTAGCTCCTCATCTTGTGATCTGTAATTGTTTACCGCTGGAGGCAATGGAGGTTTTTCTCTGTCTTTTGGCCTCTTGTTGTTGTGCAGCCTAAGCTCCATGGAAGCAACACACATGGTACAGTTCAAATTCCTAGAATTTACAAATATACAAATATTTTCAATAATTTCCTCAAGTTGTTTATATGTTATTAAGCTTAATATTTGAGGTAATTGTTATATAGAACGTTGAAACTTTTTAAGTGTTTTATAGAAAGTTGCTGGATTGTAATTTAAGAGATTATTTGCAGCAGTTAAATGGATGGGATGCCTGAGGACAGAAAGCAGTCACAGCAGAGGTAGATATGGAATGAGAACAGGAGGTTAAAATATGCAAACAGTATAATATAGATATAAAAACAAGATAATAATGGAAATGAGCTTTCCCGTAACTTGAGTTCTAAAGGGGTTGTTTGTTGGTGCACTTTTACTTTGTTTTTTGCACCATTAGCAGACATTGGCATCATCCTCCCCCAGAGAACCGTGTTTCATGGGTCTTGACCTATAAGAAATGGTCCAGAGTCTCTGAACGTGGTTAGGAGAGACACACAGTTAGATTCCCAGACATGCTTGGGATGTTCATGACTTGCAGCATGACATGCTTTGTGCTGCGGAACAACAAAAAGCTTGGGGCAAAGATTTCTGAGTTGCCGACATGCTTTGCACGTCACCACTCCATCAACCACCTCAGCGGGGTTCAGTACAAAAGTTCCAAAATTCAGTGCCTGCCTGTTCTGAGTGAAACCAAAAGCTGTTCCTGTCGCTGACAGTTTATGCATACTTGAGAGATAAAATCCATCCACAGATGTGACAGAAAGCGGGTGCCTTCCTGCAGGCCCTGCCTCTGGCATCCTTCACTACCTGCATCTAGCTCACAGCTCCTCTGAATGTACAGATTACATTTTGGGCCAAGATGCAGCCTCCTGTTCCTTGAAGCACGTGCTGAGAAGTGGATGCCACCTGAAGCCTCCAGAAGGCTGTGCCAGGATGTTTATGGACCAGGAGACCACAAGGTGAGGGCATACTGCAAGGCTGCAGAGCTACACTCCTCAGTGGGAGTGTGGTTGACTTGGGGCTTCAGGAGTCATGGTCACCAGCTGAAGGAGAGAAGGAAACATGTCAGGTTCCGAGGTCATGACATGACCATGGCATAGACAAAACTCATCCATGCATGGATGGAGTGCCATCACCTTCTGAACTGGCTGAAGGGAGCAGGAGTTAACATCCACTATTATGGCTGAGAAAAGAACACTTTAGGACAGCCATATACAAAACTGGGGTTTATGCTAACCCTGCAAATATTCCCCTTTCTCATTTCCATGTTGACAAACAGATATCAAATTTGAGCATTAATAAGAGCATTGTCACACAACAGGTATCATGGACATGCTTCAGAAGACAACAGCACAGGTTCACTGTTGGCTTCCAAATTTTCGGCACTTCACAACGAGCAGGACTGCTACTTCCTTCCCACAAGAGGGCCCTGCAACTTCACTCTCCAGAGTAAGGAAACTGGTACGTAAAGTAGAGCTTGTGATAGCTGTAGTTGCGCATCAGCTGCTATATGCAACCACGGTGATGGAATACACTGCAGCATGCTCAGCTAGGAAACAGCCTAGCCTGCCATGATGGAGTAAGCTATGCTTGTGACTTCTCGGAGCCAGAGGAGTAGGATTTGCGTGGCAGCAGAAAAATAAGTTTCTATGAAAGAGAAAGAAGTAGTTTTCAGCAACTCCTGCTTAGAGTGGAGAGGTGCCCATTTGCTGAATGCTCCAGTGTGGGAGAAACCTGTCTGAGCTTGTTATGTAAAGCTGCAAACAAAAGTAACACCAGGTTGGAGGTAAAATGTGATGTAAACAGGATTGATTTTAACCAGGAGTTTTTCAGTAATGCTATCCTCTGGCAAGGTAACAAGCACAAATGTTTGAGACATGAGGCAGACGCTCCCAACCTGCACTGCTGCTGTGTGTTCAGATGGCTGTGCTGATGTGATCACTTGATGAAAAGTGACTGGAAGAAGTGAGCTATCATTCTGGCTGGTCCTTCCTTTCCCATCTCCTACCATTCCTTGAGTGGGACTGAGGATATCGTGAAGACCCTTGCTCAAATTTGCAGAGAAGAGCACCCTGAGAACATCTCCATCCTTGACAAACTCAGTCTTATTCTTCACTCCGTATAGAAAACTCAAATTCTTCCACAGGCCCTCAAGAGGCCAGGTAGGAGCAATATGTCAGACAGTGCAATACTGGTAAAATCAATTTCTCCAAGTGATTTTTCACATCAACAGCTGGGTCTACACTTTTCCACAAATGTAAGCAAAAATCAGCAAAAGAAGCATTTTCTCCCTGACTTTTCTTGTCACTGTGTCTGATGTGATGGCACAACCTTGATCAACGCATAAAACTTCTCTTGTTTTTACAGCAGTTATAAGAAAGGTAAAGGGAGACTTGTAGCTACTCTTAGAACTGCAGACTAGAACAGATCCTTATGGTGTTTGCAGAACAGATGAACAAGAGTCTTGAAGGGTAAAACAAGCAAGCAGGCGGAACAGCCTGCTTCATTCAGTGCACACCATTCCTCGGGAAAAATAAATGTTTGTACAAAGCTGCACAACCAGTGTGGTCACCTAGAGGTTTTTTTAACTTGGGTCTGCATCCAGCTAGAAATACAAGCATGTAGTTAACTCAAAATAACTGGAGGCTCATTTTAGCCTGAAAATGGTTTCCAATTAATAGTTTGTTTGAAGCTTGCAGAAGTAATCCTGTTATCAGAATATTGGTGTAGTACATTTGCCAACTGTTTCCTGCTGCACTACTGCATTTCATTTTACTCTAAAAAAATGCATTTTTTCCTTTATCAATGATTGCACTGTTAATCTGGAGACTCAGGCTGGAGAGAAAGGAGATAATTATAGAATCATAGAATGGCTTGGGTAAAAAGGGACCCTAAAGAGCTCCAATCCTGTTAACTTGGGCAGGATTGCTCCCGCCAGTGCAGGCTGCCCAGGGTCCCATCCAACCTGGCCTTGAGCACCTCCAGAGATGGGGCATCCACAGTTTCTCCAGGCAGCCTGTGCCAGTGCCTCACTGCACTTTGAGTAAAGAATTTCCACTGACATCTAACCTAAATTTCTGTTCTTTCAGTTTAAAGCCATTCTCAGGTAATGCTTGGAGAATTTGGTCTGGTTAATTTCCCTTAGAATAAGTGGATCTCAAATTTTCAATATGCCTTTTTCCTCACTTGTTGTAAAAAGAGGCAGGTGATGAGATACCGCATCCCATCTGATGTGTAGATCTTTAACATGGGCAAGAAGATGCCCAAACTCAGAGTGGCAGTAGGGAAATCATATGTTTTAATCTTGGTATCAGGTGCACAAGCACCTACTGAGCCAGCCATTTGTACTTGTGTCACTGAGCCAAAGATGCTGTCTCATCCCTTGTCTCACATTCAAAGTTCATGATAAAACCACCTTCAGTGCTTGGGATGAGAGAGTAGGACTAATTATTGCTGTTAAAATATATGTCAGGTTCTGTAAAAGGGAAAGGGACTTCATGACACTTTGCATATGATTGCTGTTTTTTCCCAAGATGATTTCCAGTATCTGCTCATCAGGAGAAAGGACCTCTGGCATCAGAAGTCTCTTTATCCCAATACCATGCTCAGTTAGTGACTTTTCTCAGTAGCTGCACAAAATCCCTTCTGCTTTGCATTACAGAAGTAATGTTTGAGGTAGTGTAAAGCCATTGAGGCATCAGATACAGGGTGAGTTCGTAGCGACCAAGGGGAGCTGGAGGATATGAAAGCTCTAGAAAAATGATGGGCATCCCTACCTTGTCCACCTAGTTTCTATGCCAATAAGCCACGCTCAGAGGGATATGTCTCTGCCTAATGGCTGTACGTGGTTTCTGTTGTAAAAGGGAGGAAACATGCATAACAAAACAAGCACAAAACAAAAAGAAGTAACAGCTTGTTCAGAGAAAATGTCAGAGGGAATGCTAAGCTGTGCCACTCTTGGTATGGTCTGGTATTTGGCAAGGGGAGGCATTCCCACATAAGCAGGCCACCCTCCACAGTCAATTCCAGCTCCCCTTTATTAGCTTTTTATAGAGATAACACCATACATATTACTTGCTGCTTAGCAGTTCTTGAACAGGAAACGTAATGGGTCAGTTTCTGAGGCTGTGATTTTAACTTTCTCCCATGATTTTGGTTTGTTTTCTTCCCAATTTTCTCTTCAGCTTCTGCTTCTTTGACTAGGATTTGGAAACCTCCTGGAAAAAGTACATTATAAAGAGAGATTTGCCTGGTCTGTGATTGACGGATTCAGAGAACTATCTGAAGAGAGGAAATCAATTGGTATTTAGAATAAGTTTGCAAGCACTTCTGGATATTTTAGTAACCTCAGACACATTCTGCCTGCTTTTAGATTCACTGTTGGTTATTAAGGTCACGTTTATAAGCTAGTCTCATTCTCTGCTCCTCTCAAGCATCCTGCGAATCCTGTGCAGGATTCAATTTGCTAAAGATTTATGAGGCCTTCCCATTCCAGAGTCATATGCATCATATGGAAACTATTGTGCAACTGAGAGCTTCGAGGTAGTCCCTCCCTGGCTGTCTCCAAAACAGAATAGCTTCTAAAATCAACCATTAGAACACTACTTTTGCTTTTTTACTTTTTTTACAATTTAACTTAGGTCCATTTTGTCTTTATATCTGAATATTTTGTAGCTAAGTCCTATGGTGGCACCAAAGAAACAGAGAAAACAAGAGAAACTGTGACTTGTTTCCAGTTAGAGATAATGGTCTGAAATGTCCAAAAGTGGAACCCTTAAAATGGTAGCTAGAATATTTCCATCTGGGTATTCTATCCCACAGTCTTCTAAAATGAAGATGTACAGTATAAATACCACTTTTCAGTTATCTTACCTTTTGTAACCAAGTTGCTACCTTGTCTCCAAAGAATATACCACGCAAAGAGAGCAATAGATACACTCTATTAAAATGAGTTTTATCTAGTATAAGAATATGAATACATACTAGGGAGAATCAGACAATAGATTTGGCTGTGACAAGAAGAAAGTATGTTGGAAGACATGCTAAATATAAATTAATCATTGCTTGCTCTGCCTTATGGCTTCCAGCATTCAGAAAAGTGATACATAAATACATTAGTAAATAAAGATGAGTGCTTAGTAATCATGCTTAACCTTCTCTAGGTTCTCTTCTTCATCAGGTTGTACATATTTCGGACCTATAGAAATTCATGTGGCATAATTTGCCCATGCATTGAGTGGAAGTATGCTCCTGGTATTTTTAAATTGCAGATTATCTTCTAATTCCTGTACTGTGAGAAACAGTGAACAGAGAAGCAACTTTTTCCATTCATCTTTTTCTAATCATCCAAATTATAAAATATCTGTTATATTTGTCACTTTCCAAAGCCAGGGTAGATTAGGCCCTTGGCAACATGATCTAGTGCTTGATTTTGCACTTGGCAATCCTGCCTGCAGCTGTGGGTTTGGAACTGGATGACCTTTGAGGTCTCTCCCAACCCAAGCCAGTCAGTGATTCTTTTTGCCATTTCTTCCAAGCTGAATAGTAGCAGCCTATTTAGTGTTTTGGATAGGGAGGATGGGTCAGCTGAGAGCTTATGTATCAAGGTTAGGGGGCAGACCAATATGGATGACATTGCATTGGGTGTCTGCTGCAGACCACAGGATCAAGACAAAAAAGTAGATGGAGCCTTCTTTGGACATCTGAAAGAAAATTTGCATCACAGGCCCTGCTCTTCATGGAAGACTTGAACCAGTCCTGTATCTGCTGGAACAGCAACACAGCACTTCAAGGCACAAGGAATTCATGAAGTTTTCAGAGTGGATGAAGGATAAATTGCTGAAACTGGTGACTGAGGAACTGATTGCATACTATGAGCCCAAGGCAGGTCAAACAAAGCTCATCACTGAGCATTTCAGCTAGTGTTGTTTCTTTTCTTTTTTTGGACACATACACGTATCACGTTGCATTTACTGACATTAAATTTCATGTTCAATTTAGCTACCAAAGTACTCTATATCACAAAATTAGAAGAATTTCATGACTTCAAAGACTTTTTCAACTATCCTAAACCGTTTCATATTTTCCTTAAGCTTTGTCACTCTGACTCCTTCTTTTATTGTAGATCATGTTATGGTTGGGCATGACAGCAGTTTCAGCACATTTCCCTAGGGGTGACCATTGGTAATCCTCTGAGTTATAAAAGTGATCAGTTTAACTAGATATTAATAATCCATCTCATCATGCTCCAGGGTAATTTAATTCCTCTAAAAATCTTTTGAAAAAGACTTAGTCAAAGTCTTTTTGGAAAATCAGTTCAACAGTGCCAATCTCACACATGGTGAATTCTTCAAAGAAATCTGGTAAATAGAAGAGATTCAAATCTTTTTTTAAAAAAGCCCAATTGAATTTCTGCTCAGTTCACAACTTTCATGTATGTCTAGTAGTGACGTGTAGCTGAAACATTGATCTTTCCTAAGATTTGAATCACTTTGCAAATTAAAGTACAGGTGAAGTTTTTAAACTGTAACTCTTGGTAGTGCTTTCTCAGAAGCACAGCAATATCTCATTGAAACATTTTATTGGGGTATTTCAAAATACGTTTGGAATGTATTTTTGAACCTTGTAAAATCTGCTTTTTTGGGTATGGAAAAAATCTTTTTTTTAATCATTACCATCTCATACACATGTGAAGAGTGGATGCCAGAACCAGGAAATATGAGCATCCCACCACTTAGCACCTTGCACTAGACATTATGTTCCAGTTCAGTACATTGCAAGATAAAAGAAAACTGGGAAGCTTTTAATTGTGTCCCTGATTTACAATACATTTTCCTACAAGCCTCTCCTTATTTTCATTATGGCTATGGATCATGAGAACTGTACAGAAAAAAATTACTTCAATTTTATATACTTAAGATGGTCTCAATGAAATAAACCTTATCTTGGAGTCACCTTATTTCCTCATAACAAATTGACAATTTTACATTACAGTGACCAATGTTTTCTTTACAGTGCTATGCAGGCATGTAGTTAATATTACCAGAAGATTTGTTTGAAGGAGAGAGGGTATGAGCTATTTTTTCTTCCCAAACACAGCAGGTGTGGGCGTATACCCACACTGTAACATCTAGGAAATCAGTGTGAATTAAGGAATATGAACTAGAGGGATATGACTATCAAGGTCAGTGCAAGAAGGGTTCTAATTTACCAGCCTTGTAACCTATTCAGAAATATATTCCTACGTGAGTTTGATTTAAGAGGCTTATAACAAGAATTCTGTATCTGCCGGACAATATCATTTTACATGGGCTTTGCACAATCTTTGACAATGATCCAGTGCATGTGGAACAAGGAGCTCAGATTGTGTGTTTTCTATTGGATTTTCCTGAATTTGACATCCATGGACCATTTATAACATCTTCTTTTGATTTCTTCATATGTAACTCATCTCAGAATTTACAGATTCCCTCACTTTTGTGATGGAAAGCTTCAGGTGATGTGCCAAATACTCCATTCTTTTAATTAACCAGTAGATATTTACAACATGTAGTCAAAATGAATGTGTGGTGGTAAATTACACCAGCATTTCCAATTTAACATGCTGGCCCTTTTCCAAATGTTCTAGCAATACAAATAATTTTCATATCAGATTTTCATTTTGCCTAATGCTTACATTATTAACTATAGTAATGCAGTTGCCAGGAATAACTGACTGCAAGCAGTACTTGCGCAAGGTTTCACAGGCAATAACTTGGTGCAAACAGTACTCTACATGGTTTTGAATATTTCCTTCCTCTCACAGCACAAGAGGAGCTATTGCTTTTCACCTTGTTCACCAACAGTAATGAGGCAGTACAAAAAAGGAAATTATTTAAAGAGCACTGCATGTGTACATGTTGTACCCTAAGCAAATCGCATGCTTCTGAGGTTGCAAAGGTCAAGAGCTGCTGTGTCAAAACCTTCTGGCCTTATCAACTAGCAAGCACTGTTCTTGTATCCCTGTGATATATACACACAAAGGTTGCCAAGCATTGTAACTCTATATCCAGTCTCATTCAGTTCTGTAGTTTCCTGCCTGAAGACCCCACTGGTAGAACAGAAATTGTAGAACAGAGATTATCCCCACAGGTTCAGTTTTCATTTCTAATGTGAGTTTTCATCTGCCATAGCTAAAGAAAAGGCTTGAAGATGAAAAGCGTGCACCATCACAGGATGGAGACAGGCTGGTAACTAAACAGACTTTAAGTCTGGACACTTTGATGTGCAACTTATTGCAAGGAACTTGCTTTAGCAGGGAGTTGGACTAAATAATCTCCAGAGGTCTCTACCAACTCCTGCGATTCCATAAGCAGAAATCAGAATATGCTGTTATGAGAGAATAGCTTGATTCTGCCAAGCTGGGTTTGCCCACTTGGCACCTGTCAGTCAGATTGCACACCTTGGGTATCCATACACCACTCTTCAGGAGAAATTAAGCCACTCACCTACTGGTGCCCTTCAGCCTTTCAGGGAGGTGTGACTGGCTCTGCAGACAGAAAAAAAACACAAACAAGCCTCAGGCAAGACGGATGCTCAGGCCAGGTGACTGCATTAAACTTGGTCTCAGGCAAATCTCACACAAAACATAAAGACTGAGCAACCATGCTTTACCTACTGATCCTACTTAGCACATCCATTGCTCCCCTTGACTATTTCCTAAGACTTAAGATAACTCTCTTTAGACAACTGAATCCAGACTTGCTTGACTACTGCAGCATTAAAGCCATCTGGAAATTAATACAACAGAATACTTTCTTCCTTATGTGGATCCATTAATGGAGGGTGGTTAATATTTTGCTACAAAGCTCTTACAGCATGAGTAGTCATCTGTCCCATTGTGCTGTATGTCCCCAGCAGTCCCCTTCTGCCCTCCTGCTGCTTTATCCGCACTCCATGCAGATGTACCAGGTGCAAGGTGGGGAATATTAGGGAACCAAGCAGGAGAGCATCTGAGCCATTAACTCAGATTTTCTCCTCTAACGTCAGAAGATTCAGCCAAATAATTACAGCACACAGCTGGTGCCTGCTAATACACTTTAAATTTGATAATCTGTCCAGAAGTGAATAACATTTTTGTTCAGTGCAAGTTGGAAAGACAAAGTAAGAGAATTGAAGGAGACAAGGTATTTTCAACATGCTCTTTTTCATTACTGTGCTTCATCTCTATTGACTTTCAGACTAGAGCAACAACTAGGCAAACAAAAGACTTCTGTTCCATCTTCAGAAGTCATGCAATTTAACAGTGTTGTCTTCCTTTTCTTTCCAGACTTGCACAGTCTTAGTAACTCCTCTCTGTCAAAACAGTGTCTGCTCTCAACACCGTGTTTCCTTAATTGCCCCACCTGAAGCAGAAATCTGCCAGTTACGTTCTTGTCCTGACTATCAGACAACTCATTGGAATGTAGCATACCATTTCACTGCTGAAGTCAAGTCTGTGTAGTGAACATTTAAAATATGTACAGAGGCATAGTTATGTGTGAAAGCATTTATAAAGTAGCCCTGTCTGGAAATTGAGCTGAGTGCTCAGGGAGCTCCATTTGGGCAGAGAAAGCCACTCTGTGTCCTCCTGGAGCCCCACCTCAGCTATACCCCCAGAGAGCTGCTGAAAGCTTCTACCCACAGAGAAAGCATTTGAACCAGAGATCACCAAAGCTCTTGTCCAAATATTTATCCAGCCTCCTAGCATGGCTGAGACATGCAAGCTGTTACTTTGCCCACAGTACTGATGAGAAAACAGCATTTAGAGACCCAGACAAAAAGATAATCAGGAAGTTTAGCATTTCCTGTGAAAAAAGAGATTCATGCCTGCATTCTGTGTCCCTCTTTCTGCATGCCATATCAGGGAACGATATGTGCAGGACTGAGATCCACTGCGCACTTACAGAAGCTTCCTGCTTCCTTCTCCTCCCAAAGGCTTTTTGAATGGACCCTGCAAATGAATTTTTGACATTAAGTGGCAAGCTTTAAAATTCTGTATCAAATCGTGCTGTCTTCTTTATAAAATGGCATGTAGCTGCAGTTGCGTGCACAGAGAATGAAGTATGTTTTTAGAAGAGCTAAATTTACCAGCCCATTAGTAAGACAATGGTGATAAACAGCAGAGCTCATCATGAAGACATGACTCTTAAACTATGGAGAACTGATTTGTATTTGAATACCTAGATGCAAATTATACATATTAATATCTCTACTTTACATTCAGCGTCAATGGGTTGTGCTTGTGCTTGTTGAGGACAACCCATTACAGAGTCATTCTCAGGATAGGAAGATTAAAGGACAACAAGACAATCTTTTGTCACCTGCTGCTCAGTGAGAGGGGCTGTATCTCAGCTGGCATTTCTGAAAATGCTCCAGGCTGAGAAGATGAAGCCAGCAGAGGGGCCGCTGTGAGATGTTCTCATGAGGTGTATGATGACCCAGCAGATGCTCACAGGTACAGCAGCCTCTGGAGGCTTCACCAATGATCTTGCAACCTTGAGCATCACTCTGAAACTATTGGCAATGTGTGTGTTCACTGGGAAGAGAAAAGGGGAGCTGTAAAGTATCAGCCTCTGTATTCAAGTTTAGGAAATGTTTTAATATAGACCACTGGAGTATTAAATGAAAGGGAAAAAACAAACACGATAAAATTTGTATTGTAAAATTGAATCTTTGTGTGTGAAAAAGACTTGCAAGTTTACAACTATTTAAAAATAGGGAATTTTACAGCTGAATGAAAATGTTTAAAGCTACTAGGGAAAAAATAAAGACATTTTACTTCTTTATATAATTTGTTCAAAGGTCATTTACTAGATAGTCCGTACCGAGTTATTCTAAGTAGCCATGTGAAACAAGGACATCAGATATAAGAGGTCACAGACAATCTGTAGAGAGGTAAAATGACATCACAGAGCTGCCCGGCCTTAACCATAATTTTTAGATCCTCAGAGTTGCTCCTCGCTTGAAACAAGGAGATGGCACAGAAGAACATTCACCACAAGGAGTGACGTGGCCATTGGTAACATGGGGTTATAAAACTACACAAGTGAAAAGAAAAAAAAGTGAAGCATAACTGGAGAATCCAACTTCACAAGAGAGGAGAAGTTATGCTAAGTTCTCTGATCCTATACAGCATGCAGAGACTAGCAAAGCCTAGAAGGTATCAGTGTATTTTAAAGAACTTACTGCAAATCACTTTTTCCTTTGCTTATCCATCATGATCAGAGATCAGATCTAAGGCCATCTATGATAGTAGGAGATATCTTCATTAAAGTGGCTGAGGTAGCTATGCAGGCTTTGGAGGAGGGCTCTGCACTGCTTTAGGTGTTTGTGAGTTTTCTTTTCCCCCTCGTTGGGGCCATTTGCATGTCAGAGACCACACCTGTGTTTTTTCATCTGGGACCAACCATGATCATGAACATCTTTGCTGAGTTGGCATAATTCCTGGTCCTAACTCAGCGCTTTTCTGGCCCAATTTCCAGCTGAATTGTGTCATTGTTTTGTGTTTGTTGAAAACTCTCAGCTCCTCCCAAATAATTTTTGAATCTTCTGGCTCACAGCAGCCAAATTTGATAGAGGGGGAAAGGTCCCAACATTATTAAGCTTCTGGCAAGTTCTGGATAATTACTGAGCAACCAGAGAGAGGAGAGAAACCTCATTAATTACACCATTTATATGACTGTGCTGTGACCTTAGTTGCTTTCAGAAACTGGGCGATTCCCACAGCTTCAAAACATAAGCACTTACCTAACAATTTTTGCCATTAGTTCTGCTGCTCTTGTGATGATCTAGTCATGCAAACGCTGATATTTAGCTGATTTGGCCCACAGAAAAAAATCAACAGAAAAGACATGTCATGTTCATTGCAAGGATATGTCATTTTACCTCATCTTCCAGGGGTTCCACCCTTTCTCAAGTAAGATCCATGTTAAATCCTTCTCCTGACCATGCTAGGACACTCAGTTTTACAGCCATGTAGCAATAGCTAAATTTTCCCAACCATAAACATAAAGATGTACTGACTTTATCCTCAACAGAGCTCCAAAATTTATTTTATTAGTGACAGCAGAGCTAATTCCCAGACTATGAAGAGAAAGGGAGGATGTGGAGAAAGTAGCCCTGCTGAGTACTGCAAGGGCTGGGAATTTTTCTGGTGCCCACTTGGATGAGCACTCCGCTATCAGGAGATGATCCTCACTGTCCACCATCACCACTCCTGCCACTACTGTTCTTGGCAGTGCACCTTTTACTGAAAACTGAGCTAATCCTGCGTGCAATCCTGCTGAGAGCTAAGGTAAGTATTTCCCAGTAGAATATAGGCTGATTTAAGAACATCTGCTCACAAGAGCACAGTGAATCCTTGGCATAACGTCATCAATACCACATGCAAACCACCTCCCTCCATGACCAGAAGTGCTGGATGTTGGTATAAAGGCTGCCAAACTGCTTTCTATTTTCTCAGATGCTTCTTGTGCAACAGTGAGACAGAAAGGGAATGATTTGAAGAAAGGGACAGATACAAATGGAAAATCATGAGGGTCACAGAGTTTTCAACATTTATTTTCTTAGATGAGTCTGCACAGCATTTGTTGTAGGAAAGCAACACTAATCTTAGCCAGAAAAACTCATGCCTTGTGGGTGTGGCACAGAAAGTCTTTGCATATGGGAGCCTTTGGAAAGGAAACTGAATGGCTGGTATGCGTTAGTGTGGAAACAGATACAAACAGTGAGACTGTACAGTGCTGATTTGTTGGATGCTGAAGCCTTAAATAGATAGAAAAGTTCAGAATAGAGGAATAGAGGCAGTTTTCTATTGCTTCACTGTCCTGCAGTGCTCATCCCTTTCCCATCTGTGCAATTGGCAACCTGAAGACCCCATGGAATAAATAGCTTTTATGCCTGTGCTTCAGGACAGTGGTATTCACCCTGCCCACTCCCCAGGGCACACTGGAGCACATAGCACACTCTTCCATGCCTAGCTGACCTTCCTCAGCAAAGCACTGTCCTCAGCCAGCAAACAATCTGTTTCATTGCTGAAAAATACTGGATTACACACAGAGAAGGGATAATGAAAAGGAAAGGTGGATGGATTTACTTCTGCAAAACCTGCTCAGCTGGGTATTATCTTTGTTCTTTTTTTTTTGCCAGAGTTTAGTTTGGCTCCAGCGTTGGGCCAATCAGATGTGCAGTCCATAGCTAAGGGATTTGGAGCAACAGCTCCAGCACTGAGCTGTCTCCCAGAAGCAGTCAGCAAAAAGTGAATCAGCTGCTACACTAACAAACATGAACAATAATAGAAAGTAGATTTCCAGTCTTTCTTCTTTACAGCAGTTTTGTTTTCCCTTGCAATGGCAGCGGTGATTACCTTATCTGTGCACACCAGCCAACCACACAATCCAGGAAAAGCCATCATCCAAGAAATACCCATTTAATAAGTCTTGGCATGGTGAACACAGTCTTAGGAAGACAGGATCCCTCAAAGAATATCTTCCCTCAAACAGGCTCTGCAGTGACAAACACAAACCTGCAGATATGAGGTAAATGAAATTTCCAGGAGGGGAGCTTCTAGTACCACATCTGCAGAGAGCTCTGCAGAAGTCCTTGTTCCCCCCCAGTTGTGGAAATTTCTTATCAGTTCCTGGCATTGGATAAACATGAATTTTAATCTCCAAACCCAGAATCCCACATTTTTTGCATGGAGACTCAGTAGATGGGTAATTTATGCTCCTTCCTACAACCCAGCTCTTCAGCTTTCCATTAGAGAGCTGGGCAGTGTCTTCTCCCATAGGACATAGATCTTTTTACGCATCTGTTAACTGCAGTACCAGGGGACCTAGAAAAGATTGGCCAAATGGAGACAGAGAAATTATATGATTGCTCTGTATAAATATATCAGGAGGTTAATTACGAGTGGAGAGAAAAAGCTATTTAATTACAAGAATATGTTGGCAGAAGAGCAAATGGTTATGAACTGTCTGCCCATTAATAAATTTAAGCTGGAAATTAGACAGAGGACTTTAATCATTAAAGAAGTGGGGATATGAAACAACCCCAAAAAGAGATGACAGAGATAAAAATTCCAAGAAAGGGCTTGGTCCACTAAGGAGCAGATCACCTAAAATAATAGCTGGCAGCTGGAGTGGAGTGGACTGGACCCTGAAGCTCAAAAGGTCCCTCCCCTTCCAATGCTTTTGACACCAGTTTGAAGGGAAAACCAAACACGCGTGCTCCTAACTTTCTTGTCTATGTTAAACCTTACAACCTAAAGTATACTGAGAGTTATGAGCATCTCAACGAGGAAGAGAGAATCACCAGCAAGTGCTGTTGCTCTCTGAGGTTGCGCTGGGCCTTTTCCTCTGGCTAGATAGAGCACAACACACACTATGGCAATCAGACACTGCTGTAAAACATCCTGGAACAAGCATTTTGATTCTTGTTGACTCTTGTCTACAGCTGATACCTATTTGTTGAGTTATAATGCCTGTATGCCATGATGTGACGTTATCATATCACAGAAGTAGTCATTTTCCTTCTACATCATTTCTATTAATCTCAGAGGGGCACTGCACTTCTACTATTTATTATTTACACTGCAATGTCATCTACATGCCCCCTAATGTCAGAACTCTGTGTGCTGAGTGCTACACAAATGCCTCAAAATGTTTAAAGGTTGGATTTAATTGGATATTAGGAAAAATTACTCTTGGAAAGAGTGGTGAGGCATTGGAACAGTTTGCCCTTGGAGGTGGTGGAGTCATTGTCCCTGGAGGTAGATGTGGGACTGAGGGACATGGTTTAGTGGGCACAGTGGGGGTGGTTTTATGGTTGGCCAAGATGATCTTAGAGGTCCTTTCCAATCTTAATGACACTGTGATTATATGATTCTATGACAAAGCTCATGGGATTTCCTATCCATAACATTGTACCAGCTAAAGCCCAATCAGTGTTAACAGCTCTTCAGCTGCATACATAGAAATGTATTTTTATTTCATTGTGATGCACCCAGGCAGTCACCTGTGCTCTTGCAATGAAGAACTGGATAACTCCTGTTTCCCAGCCTCAAAGCTGACAGTTTGAGACACAATTGTCAACAAATACTCAAATGCTGAGATAAAGGGGTAAAGATACCACTGGAAGGGAGATTGGCTACTGGCTTGTGTTGCACAGTGGCTGTCACTCCTGTGGGATGGCTGGAGACTGTTTTTTTTTCCCATCTGGCAATGTCATACACCACCTTGCCCTGGAGAAAATACTGTCTAAAAGTCAGTGGAGAACTGATCCTGGCAGTGTACATGAAGCTTTTAAAGCATCCACACGATGCCAACTTGCCACCTGTTATCTGCTATTAGCACCTTTCCACATTACTGCAGAGGTGAGCTTTAAATCAGGGCTGCCAACTCCCAGTATTTTTACTGGCGCTGGTAATCCTGGATCTAGTGTTGTTGGCCACCAGCTGCCAAAGAGAGCATCTTTAAAGAGCAGTGTCTGAGATTGAAACAGAACAGCAGATTTCTTGGCAAAAAAAAAAAACAAAAAACTTAATGCAGCTAGTCAGGGAGACAGATGGCAGCTTCCCCCGATGGCATCAGGGGGGCTGGGGTTGCTCAACTCCCTCTTGCTGCACTTTGATATCTTTCAACAGCTGTACAAAATTAATTCCAATAAATTAAGCCTCTTGTAGGGACAAATGATCTGGATGAAAACTACAGAGCTTGGGGCAATCAACCATTTGAGACTTGGTGATCTCAGAGGTAGGGAAGCAGCACCCTTTCACCCAAAAGTCCCACTTGTTGGCTATATCATTGGCATTTGCTGAGGCAGTCAGACAAGTCAGAGTGTCAGGTGCTCTCAGTGAAGGAAATGAAACCAAGATCCAAAGCTCCTTCTCTGTAACTGCAGCAACACCAGCCCAGTGATTTACAGGGAAGAAAACAGGCCAGCATATCCAAGCTCCCAAAAGCTGGCCTTCCCTAAGCACTCTATGGAGGTTCCAAGCCATAAATTCCTCCAGCCTGTCAAGAACCACTATACATCTGATGTGAACAGCGGGAAAAGCAGCTCAGCCTGTTGGAAAGATATGGTTCTGAGACCAATATTCAACTTAATCTTTACAAATTTAACTTTGCTCCAACATCTTTACTGTGGCTCTCCAGCTGTTTATGTCAGTTGTTCTCCCTGTTTTAAGGCTGCTCAAGTGAAAATGGCACTGTTCATGTGGCTTGGAGGCTGAATGATGAAGGAACTGCATGTGGAACAGGTACATGTGTGCTGCTGCTTCTGTGCTGCCAGCACCAATCTCTTCTCAACTACTCCGCAGGGCTACCTCAGGATGTTTTTATTCCCAAAATTTAAGAGTACAAGACTTTCTAGGAGCCTGAGCCCACTCATTTAAAAACTTATTTTCAAGAAGTGTGTAACAGTGTGCCCAAAGGTATAAAACATTCAAAATGAGACAGAAGATTTGAGAAATTTTTGTGAGCATTACTTAATATCAATCTGCATCTGTAAGTGTCCTTCATTTTTCCCCTTTACAAATACAGAACTGTTTATCCTCTACTGCATGAAGTGCTTCAAATGGACAATGTGTTCCTTTTTCACAATGAAAGCACTAACATAAGTTTATGATAGAGAATGAAGGAGTCAGAAACATAGCTGCTAGTCCTCTTTCTGCTCTAGCTCTGCCTCAGTTTCATGGCTATTACCAGGTGCCAAACATTAACACTCACTGGTGGCTTGTTCCACTCCCAGTTATGTAGTATGCTGAGAGTAGTGCTCTAAGATACTTTCAGGGCGTATGGTGCTCTAAGACCAGAAAAGGCAACAAGCCACATGCAGCTAAAGTAGTTCTTGTTACTATTTTCTGCCTTTTTTCCAGGAGAACTGAAACAAATATTCAACTTTTATTTATATCCTGTTTTATACAGAGATTTTAACTCTTTCATTTCTGCTTATAACTAAGAAAATATAATTGCTGGAAAAGCATGAGGGAAAGGCCTCTCTGGAAACATCACAGACAAATAAAGTAATTTGATACAAGGAAACTTAGTCTAGCAAAAAGGAAGCAACTAAACATAAGCTCATGGGCTATTTTTACTATAATTCATCACCAATAAATGTGGTGGGAATCACAAGAACAAGCCTTGAAGAAGAAGTGAATCAGATATTGTCCATGTTAATGTGGAACAGCATCTGAACAGGAGAATGTGATGGACTCCATTCCAGGTTACTATTCCCTGATCCTCGCTTTGCATTGTACTGGGGAAAAAAAAAAAAATCTCAAAAACTTCTTCAGTGCCCGATTAGCAATGTATTTAAATGTATCTAACTTTAAACACTGAAGTCTCACTTTAAGAAATTGAGCCCCTGGACTCTGAAGACTTGATTATGATCCGTTTAAAGTCTTCATACAGCTAACAGAAGAGCTGCTGGCTTGAGTGTGTTCCTGTCACACCAAAGCAAATGTCTGTCCTTGTAGTACTATGGAGTGGGTGCAGACACACGGAAGAAATATGAGTCAGAGAAATAGCCAAGATAATGGGAAATTACCCTGCCCAATGATCTTCATTATCAAATGAACATGCAGAGAGCAGTGCATAAAGCATGCCTTTCAAATAGCCACAAATTATGCAACTAATTGCAGGACCAGGCAGACAAACTTTTCTCAACACTTAGCCTTGTTCCGCAACTTGTCCCTTTCCCAGCTGGGGAAGTGGTGTGTAGCTTCCAGGGATCATGTGCCGGTGTCCAAGAGTAGTGACACTGCAGGCTACAGTCTTCTTTTCCTTTTGAATCTGAACTGTCACATCACAATTTCTCTCCCTAGAAAGTAGGAAACAGCATACCAGCAAACTTCCTTCTGTCTATTTATTTTATTGTCTTTTCTCTTTTTCTGCTGCTTTTGTTTGTGTGATGAGACAGCAGAACCGCACCAACCCAGCAGCAGGAAGTTCGCTTACTCTGGAATATGATTTTAAGGACACAATTGGCACTGGTGGGCAAATCTGTAATTTAGAACCCTCCTCAACTTTTCTCTTAGAAAGAGCAAGTACCTCCCAGAAGCTATTGTGAGGAAAGGCTGAGAGAGCTGGAACTTTTTAGCCTGGAGAAGAGAAGGCTAAGGAGGGTAATCTCATCAATGCATATTAATACCCTAAACCAGGCTCTTTTCAGTTCCCCCTGAACTCAAGTTTCCCCCAAGATGAGTTAGTTTATGCTCTGGAGGGATGTGAGGCAAGTGAAGAGTAAAATTAGAAAACTAAACTTTGGGAAAGCTGACTTCCAGATCTTCAGGGAGTTAGTCAGTAAAACACCCTGGGAAACTGTTCTCTTGAGCAAGAGTGTGGAGCAGAGCTGGCAGATCTTTAAGGAGGGTTTCCTTGGGGCACAAGAGCTAAAGGAAGGCGAGAGACCAGTGTGGCTGAACTGGGACCTGGTCATGAAAATGAAGAGCAAGAAGAAAATGTAAGCAGTAAGAACAGGGACAGATACCATGGGAAGGGCATAAGGAAACTGCTAGGGTCTGGAAAGCCAAGGCCCAGTTTGAAATGAACCTGGCAAGGGATGCCAAAAAGAACAAGAAAAGCTACCTCAACCAGAAAAGGAAAGTCCAAGGTAGCATATCCCACCTAATGAGCTACACAGGCAAGCTGGTAACAACAAATAATGAGAAGGCTGAGGTATTCAACTTTTTTGCCTCAGTCTTCTCTGATAACTGGTTACCACACAGCTCTCAAACATTTGGTTTGATGGGAGAGGATCTGAGAAGCAACATCCCTCCCACTGTAAGTAAAGATCAGATCTGTGACCATCTGAGGAACCTGAACATCCACAAACCTGTGGGTCCTGATGAGATGCATTCCAGAGTCCTGAGGGAATTGGCTGATATAGTTGTGAAGCCACTCTCCACAATATTTGAAAAGTTGTGGCAATCAGGTGAAGTCCCTGGTGACTGGAAAAGAGATAACATCATACTCATTTTTAAAAAGGGTAAAAAGGATGACCCTGGGAACTACCAACTTGTAAGTCTCATCCCTGTGCCAGGGAAGATCATAGAACATATCCTCCGGAAACTACACTAAGGTATATGGAAGGCAAGAAGGAGGCTCCTGGAATGCGTTGATGATAACTTTCTGTCCAGGTATTGGACAGACTGACCAGAGGTGAAGTGTTGTTGGACCTGCCGCTCACCAATGCGGAGGAAATCACCAAAGGTGTTAAGGTTGGAGGCAGCCTGGGCTGCAGTGACCACACCGTGGTTGAGTTCGTGATCTCGAGGGATCTGGCCTGGCAAAGAGTGGCATCAGGACCCCGAACTTTGGAAGAGCGAACTTTAAGCCGTTCAATGGAGTGGCTGGCTGAGATCCCATGGGATGCTGTCCTTAAAAACAAAGATGTTGAGGAGAGCTGGCTACTCTTCAAGGATGCCTTCTTGAGAGCACAACAGTTCTCCATCCCTCTGAATAAGAAAGTGGGAAGAGGAGGTAGGAAGCCAGCATGGCTCGATAAGAACCTGCTGGGTGTGCAGAGAGTGAAGAAAGGTGCGTACAAGCTCTGGAAACAAGGCGTGTCACCTGGGAAGAATACAGGGATGCCGTCTGGACTCGCAGACGTGGAATCAGGAAAGCCAAGGCACAGGAGGAACTGAACTTGGTGTGGTACATGAAAAACAATAGGAAGACTTTCTACAGGTACACTGGCCAGAAGAGACAGGCCAAAGCGAGTGTACCTCCTTTGGTAAATGTAAAAGGAGAACTGGCTTCAACGGACGAAGAGAAGGCTGAGGTACTGAATGAGTTCTTTACCTCGGGCTTCACGGCGGCCAGGATTCCAGTACTTCTCACATCCCTGAGCCCTGCATCCCTAAACCTCTAGGTGGGGGCCGGGGTGGTAAATCCCCCCCCACTGTGAGAACAGAGCAAGTCCAAGACTGCCTCATAAGACTGAATGTGTACAAGTCTATGGGGCCGGATGGCGTGCATCCCAGGGTTCTGAAGGAGCTGGCTGAGGTGGTTGCCAAGCTGCTCTCCATCATATTTGAAAAGTTGTGACTGTCAGGTGAGGTCTCGGATGTCTGGAGGAAGGGTTGCGTCACTCCTCTTTACAAGAAAGGGAAAAAGGAGGACCCAGGAACTACAGGCCGGTGAGTCTCACCTCTGTGCCTGGGATCATGGAACAGATCATCCTGGACCACATGCTTGATCACATGAGGAATGAGCATGTGATCCAAGACAGCCAGCACGACTTCACCAGGGGAAGGTCATGCTTGACCAATCTGGTGGCCTTCTATGATGGAGTGACGGCACTGGTGGACATGGGGAAGGTGACCAATGTCATTTACCTGGACTTGAGCAAGGTCTTTGACATGGTCCCCCACCACATCCTTATCTCCAAATTGGAGGGATGTGGATTTGATGGGTGGACCACTCAAAGGATAAGAAACTTGTTGAGAGGTCACAGACAGAGGGTGGTCATCAATGGCTCCATGTCCAGGTGAAGGCTGGTAACGAGCAGCATCCCCCAGGGGTCTATCTTGGGACCAGTGCTCTCTAACATCTTTATCAATGACATCGATGATGGAATCAAGTGCACCCTCCGCTAGTTTGCTGACAACACCAAGCTGAGTGGTGCAGTGGACATGGTAGAAGGAAGGAATGACATTCAGAGGGACATCAACAGGCCAGAAAGCTGGGCTCAGATGAACCTAATGAGGTTCAACACAGCAAAGTGCAAAGTTTTGCACTTGGGCCAGAAGAATCCCAGGCATCCATACAGACTGGAAGGAGTGGTCCTTGAGAGCAGCTCGGCAGAGAAGGACCTGGGGGTCCTGATAGGTGAAAAACTTAACATGAGCCAGCAGTGTGCCTTTGCAGCTCAGAAGGTAAATGATATCCTGGGTTCCATCAGAAGAGGGGTGACCAGCAGGGACAGGGAGGTGATTGTCCCTCTCTACTCTGCTCTTGTGAGGCCCAATCTGGAGTACTGAGTCCAGGTCTGGAGTTCCCAGTACAAGAAAGACAGGGAGCTGTTGGAGAGGGTCCAGAGGAGAGCCACAAAGATGATCAGGGGCCTGGAGTACCTCCCCTACAAAGACAGGCTGAGGGAGCTGGGCTTGTTCAGCCTAGAGAAAAGAAGGCTAGGGGGTAACCTCATTGCAGCCTTTCAATACCTAAAAGCAGCCTACAAACAGGAGGGGAGTGAACTCTTTTCAAGGGTAGATAAATAGCAGGACAAGGGGAAATGGTTTTAAGGTGAGGGAGGGAAGATTTAGGTTGTTTGTCAAGGGGAAATTCTTTACAGAGAGAGTGGTGAGGTGCTGGAACAGGCTGCCCAGAGAGGCTGTGGATGCCCCCGTTGCTGGAGGTGTTCAAGGCCAGACTGGATGGGGCCCTGGGCAGCCTGGTCTAGTATTGAATGGGGAGGTTGGTGGCACTGCATGTGGCAGGGGGGTTGGAGATTCATGATCCTTGAAATCCCTTCCAACCCTAGCCATTCTGTGATTCTGTGATTCTGTGATAGTATCACTGCATCAATTGATAAGGGAAGAGCTACTGATGTCAACTCTCTCAACTTCAGTAAGGCCTCTGACACAGTAGCCACCAACATCTCCCTCCCCAAATTGGAAAGATATGGATTTGATGTTCAATAGACAAACTGTCTGCAGGATCAAATCCAGAGAGTGGTGGCCAATGGCTCTGTCTGGATGGAGATCAGTGACAACTGGTGTGCCATAGGGATCAGTGCTGGGGATGATGCTCTTTAATACCTTTATCAATGACACCCTCAGCAAGTTTGCTGATGACACCAAGCTGTGAAGTGTGGTTGACACACCAGAGGGACAGGCCATCCAGAGGGACCTAGGCAGGATGAGCAGGGAGTCCAGGTGAACCTCATGAGGTTCAACAAATTCAAATGCAAGATCTTGCACCTGGGTTGAGGCAACCCTTATTGCCAATACAAGCTGGGGGATGAAAGGATTGAGCACAGCCCTGCTGAAAAAGACCTGGGGGTACTGGTGGATGGGAAGTTGGACTTGAGCCAGCAATGTGCCCCAATGTGCCCTGAGAGCGGCCTTCCAGTATCTAAAGGGCAGCTACAGGAAAGAAGGTGACATCCTCTTTAACAGGGTCTGCAGTGACAGAACAAGGGAAAATGGTTTCAAGCTCAAAGAGAATAGATTTAGGTTAGCTTGAAGAAAAAACATTTTGCAGAGAGGGTGGTGAGGCACTGGAACAGGTTGCCAGTGATGTGGTTGATGCCCTTGGTTGATGTACTTGGAGACTTTCAAGGTGAGGCTGGATAAGGCTCTGAGCAAACTGATCTAGCTGTACATGTCCCTGTTCATTGCAGGGGAGCTGGACTAGATGGCCTTCAGATGGCCTTCCAACTCTATGGATTCTATGTCTATGAACACCAGGAGCAATTCTACATTGTTGCAGCAGATGAGCACTGGCACAGGTTGCCAGAGGCTGTGTGGTCTTCTCCTTGGAGATCTCAAAAATTCACCTGGACGTGGCCCCACGTCTGCTGCTCTGGGTGGCCCCGCTGGAGAAGAGGTTGGCCCTGATGGACCCAGAGGTCCCTGACAACCTCAGCATTTGAGGATTCTATGATTCTGTAGGATAAATAGTCTGATAGGAATGCTGACTAAACTCATCGTCTTATAAACTCCACAGTGTGCTAACAGTAGCTCCAATTAAACTAGAGATGAGAGAAAGCTGAGGAAGAAATTGAAATATTTTTTAGATTAAACACAGATGAAATGAGGGGGATGGGCAGAGACTCCACAAGAAAACAAAATCTGTAATTCCCTCTAATCCACTTACTTTGGGGGTGTAGGGACATAAGTATCCTTAATCTGCTCTCAGCTTGCTGAATTAATTAAAACAAATAATTCCCACTGAGAGAGAGATTCAGAAGGGGACAGGAGGGGAAGAAAAGTGGGGAGAGATGAGGAAAAAAACCCCACCAAAACAACACAAACAAACATTTTTCAGAAGCAGTTCACTACTTAAGAAAAATGCTTGCAGCACTGATGGACGGTTTACCTTCAGGCTCTGCAGGATCTCACCCTTGAGCAGCTCCTACTCAATAGCAGCATCTTCAACTGCACAACTGCTACAGTTGCAGAGTACTCCAAATCTTGGATAATTTTCTTGTGTTTGCCTCTTCCTGTGCTTTGCTACCCAATTATACCAAATCCCAATTTGGTTACCACCTGGGACTGAGGGCTCCACAAACCACAGGTGATGGCTGGGGAGCAGAGCAGCTGACAGAAAGACAAATGTACTCATGTGTGGAGTCCAGTGATCTTTAATAGGAAACTGAAATATGAACAGCAAACTTACACCAATTATGTATTTGATACAAGATTGCAGGATCTATTAATGAGATGCAGGAAAATAGTTACATAATTTATTAAATTCAGTAAATATAGAATTTACTCAGTTCAATATTAAAATTTAACAGTAAATAGTGTAATTACACAGCAAAGAAGTGTGGTCAAGAATTGAAAACTGAAGCCAAAATCAAGATTTCTTGCTTCCTTCCAGTTCATCATTGACCTTGTTAAAACTGCACAATGTGATTTACTTTACTGGCTCCTGAAATGATTTTTACTAATGCTCTATTCTTATACCTATATTATTTTGGCATACCTACCAGAAATATTGCAGCATTCAACTTATTAAAGAAATCACAGACAATTCTGTGCAAATTTTGCCTAAATAAATTCCTCAGGACTTAGTCATTTTGACAGCCTGATTGTGGCATTATAAGTTTGACATAACAACTAAAATTATGTGTATATAACCCATATAGATGATGTAACAGCAGATGCAGAGAAAATAGAAATGTAAGAAGAAACAGAAAAATCTCTGGGCCGTTCTCCAAGAGAAGTCTCTGCGGATGAAGCTATTACAGGAAAACAGAATTAAATGTGACAAATACATACTTTAAAACATCAGGAAACTGGGAGAACAGAGGTGTCAAAAAAATAACTGTGAGGTGAAAACAGAGAAATACTTAATGAAACCACGTTTGCTTTGCTTGAAGTGTGCCCTTTTAGTCTGCCTGTAACTATTGCAACACTGACATTAATGTTTTCACCCTTGACAAGAGTTACAGAAGACAGGCATGTGTGGAATTCCCCAGCCATCCCCAGGGCACAAGGCTGCCTTGCTTCTTCTTTCGATTTTATGTAGACAAAGTACGGATTAGTAACCTTGCATGCCTGAAATTGCCAAATTTAATCCACAGAGCCCTAAATCCATATGTATTACACAGTGAAAAAGCATTACAAAATCTTTCTTCTTGAAATGAGAATGGTGATGTTTTCATACCATATGATTTATAGCTAGTAATTAAAGGGATCATTAGCAAAGACATGTACAAAAATTCTTAAGTCTCCCATTATCAGGCTGCCTTCTGAACAAGTGGAATTGCCACTTGTATCACCATGTTTAGTGCAGGTTGTTTCAGGCATATGCAGTCTTTTCTTTCTACATGCAAAAACATCAGCTGATTAATTTTGCTGTCTCTCCACATGGCTTGAGAATGATGCTGTCCATACAGCTCTATAGAAGAGTTTCTCAGTTACAACTTTGGGTAAACTGCATTTCCTTTGCTCTGGTACAGTGTGATTAGTCCCTTTTTTCTTACTGATACTTAGTGTGTGCAGAAGAAGCTATTCCAGATGGGAACGGTCTCCTGAAAGTATGTCCTGCACATAGCAAATAAGTGTTGCAACACAGCCTGGGCCTCCAGGCACTCCTGCAATACAAACAATAATAACTGAACAATCTGCTGATGTGATAATAGCAGTGTCTGTCATGTTTGCTTTAAACTAGATAATGATGGCCCTGTCCTGCGTGAGTGAGAAGGGAATGAACAGCCATGCTATCCTTATCTGGCAGCAACACTGCTGTGTCTCTTCATGGTCTTGCTTTTACAGCAGCTGTTCTGTCTTCTGAGGAGACAGGAAATAATCTGACTCCAAACCTGCTGAAGAAATGAGAAAAAAAAACACTATTAATTTTGTCAAACTCTTTAGAGTGGTTAAATGCGGAAGCAGCCACACCAACTCTCTCCACCACCCTCCTCCTTCTCAGTTGGTACATTGACACTGAGACCACCAAGGAGGGTCCATGTTCAGGAGCCAAGATACCCACAAGTTTGCTAAGCACAGGCCTGACTTCAGTAAGGTGTCAATTCAGGATTTATTCCTCTCTTCAAACAAGAGCAGCCTTTGTCTCTAGCTATGCTTTCACTCCTGTCCTCTCCTCCAGGCCTGGTGGATCAGCTCAATGCTGCTGCTCCACCTGTCCCCCAGATCACCTGCTCCACAGCAGCTCCAGCCTTGCCTCAGCTCCTCCTTTGGGTTTCTGTCTTCACTTCCTGCCCTCACCATTGAGTACCGCATTCATGATTGCTGGTATGGTGACAAATTCACGGTGTGAAGAAACATCATTGGTGAAAGCAGGATTGAAACTGCTTGGACTGTAGTCACCATGCAGTAGTAGAGTGCAGGCTGGGTCAAGTCCCCTGCTTTGGCATTCTTTACCCCAAAACATGACCCATATTTTCTTGGTCCGCAGCAGAGAACCAACCTGAATCATAGCCCCTCCAGTGTTGACAGATCAGCATGTCACTTCTCAGGAACACTAACACTTTGCTCCTCATCTCAGGAACTCTGTTTTTTGGGCTTCCACTCTTTTTTAAAGAAAGCTGTTACCTGTTTCTTGTAAGGACATTGGGATATCACTTACCCCAAACTTATTGGAATGTTCTGCTTTTAGAGAGCATGAAGAAAGAAACAAAACAAAACTACACAAAAGCTGATTTTAGTACAGAATGCAAATTCAAATAATGCCAGCAGTGAACAAAGCATCAGTGAGTAATGCTAATGAAAAAAAATAAAATCCAAGCTTAAAAGGTTTTTATAGTCTTTTTTTTTTCTTACCATTGTAGGATAACTATCGCTGTTCTAATCTACTCATTTTACCCTAGTTTTTGTTTTTCTTTAATTGCATGAGCCTCTTTTATTCTTGGCAATTTAAGATTCAAAAACTTGTTTAGGTAAATGGAACAAATTATTTCAGTTGCCAGTCCTGTTCTTCATAAATATTTGCCTGTGGCACAAAATCAGCTCACATTTTGACAAAGCTGTTGGGTAGGACTGTAAAAAGAGAATCTCAGATGCAAAAGAAAGTGTGTGGCATATGTGGCAAAGGGAAAATTCCTCTATACTGTCTGATGCTGTGCTTAGCCATTTCAGAAGCAAAACCTTGAATTTATACTGAACTCACACACACTTAATGCTCAGCAGTCAGACAGCAAGCGGTCATTCTGTTCAGATAATTTGGATGGCCATGCTCCAAAATCCTCCTGCAGCAGCCAGGTCTCACTGTTGGGCTTAGCACAGTGATGTAGGGAAGTGAAAGGTTTGAACCGAGGCAAAATGCATTCATTTCCTAACTGAGGCAAATCTCCCATCCACTTCCACTGGATCCCATATGGCAAAGCCCACCCTGTCCTCACTTGGAGTTCTGCCTGGGTAAAGAGCACAAGTTTTCACTCTGTGAGCTTGAGCTCCCAAATGATGAGGAATGACAAGCAATTTTCAGTGATTAACTCATGTAGTTGATTGCCATGTTCCATCCCCATAATTAAAGAACCATAGATGTTATAGCTAAGGAGTGCTTTAGCATAAGTTTAATTGCACATCTTCTCATCAATGAATCAAATACCTGCGATGCAGTGAATAATTTGTCTCCACTTTGGAAATGAAAACTCTGAGATGTGAAACAGTTTAAGAAATTCACAGACGCTGTCAATATTTCTAGTCAGCTACTTACCATCCTTGCTTTTTTTTGTAGGTCCTCATTTTGTCCCTCAGGATTGAATATATTTCAGCAACTATCAGACTTTGCATATTGAGGCAAAGGGGAAAGAAGAAAAGAACTGATGTTACATTATTAATGTCACTTCATTCCTATTACTGTTGTTCTACTCTTCAGTCTGAAAAAATAGTTCAGACAAGTTCAGAGGAAACCTTAGAAAAATCAGTCTCAGCTGTGTGTCAGCCTTTGGGAGAAAAATGGATTTCTTTCCCGTGTGAGTTTCTTAGCTGTCATATTATATCTTCATTTAGAAGCATTGAAAGATCATTTGAGTGATCTCTGGTCTGATGTACGTTTGAAGTGACCACAGAGAACATATATTTTCTCCAAAGAAAATAACCTGGAAATGAAAGAAGAATACCTTCTGGTGAACATTTACAGTAAAAAATAAATTTAAAAAATAATAATAATCATGAAAATGCAGGCACATTTCTGCAAACAGGCAGCAGTGTTTGTTTGTTGTTTACCAAAGACTGCTTAAATAGCTTCTCTAAGGAAATTTATCTGCTCCCACTTGAGCCTGGAAGCTGCTTGCAAACTGACCATTTTTCCTGGGATTCAAGTTTTGCCCTCGGTCACCTGAGACACATCACATTTATTCTTTTCCCGACTGAAAATCTGTACTCTTTTTATTCAAAATTGGGGTTTTTTTGGTCACAAATGGAAGCTGTGTTTGAACAGTTTCTGCCTATGACCTCCAGAGCAGGCCCCTGCAGACTCTTCATCAACCCTTGCTTAGGATGTGCTCCCAAAGCCCTGCCTAGAATCCAGCAAAAAGTCAGTGGCTGGATTTGGGTCACTGTAGAGACAACTTGGATGTGAAATCAGGATGGCACTGATTTTACATTGCCATTGCAGTGTATGAGATCATCTCAGTGCTTGAATTTCTGAGCAAACAGTGTGCCCATCGCCACTGTGGGCCCTGGAGCAGCAGAGGACTGTCACAGCTCACACTATGGCAAAACTGCAGCTGAGGCAATATTTAACAGCCTCAGCTCATGGCAGGAGATACACATGCCCAATGCTTTTACTTTTTAAAGGGAAAGAAAAGGAAGTACAGCTGAACCGAAGTGGTCACTGACCTGAAATGGCAGTTTGAAAAAAAAAAAAAAAAAAAGTTTCGTCTAAAAGTTTCATGTACTGCAAACAGAGTATGCCTGCTGCATGTGGAACCTGAGGATGTCGCTGACTTTGACTAGAGCCAACACCAAACTTGGAGAACCTGCTGCAGAAAGCCTCAGGGCTGCCTTCACAGGCAGAATTCTGAAACCCAGGGGCTGGCCTCCATAATCCCTCAGGACACTGCTTTGGGGGGCCAGCATTAACACCTGTGCTGCCTTTCTGTATCAGTCTGTCTTCTCCATCTCTTTGACTCTTAGAAAAAGTTCGGGCCTTTCCTGTTTCTGGTTTTGTAACTCAAGAATCAACCCCATCAAAGTGTTTAACCCAGTGTTTTAATCTTTTAGAAGCCGCAGGATTTTCTGGCCAGTATAAGGTATAAGGAAAAAAAAGAAGAAAAAAAAAAGGAAAAGAAACATGAGACTGTCTTTTGACTAGCATATGCAGCAATCTGGGACAGATGTCTCAATCAACAGGTCAACTGGTAGCATTCCTTCACTAAATGGCACTTTGCTAACTGTGGCATTCCCAACTACAAAATGTCACAAGCCAGTTGGCTGAGGGCTCTATTACTGGGTAGGGTATAATCTGTAATGCTGTGAAAATAACACGTGGGGAAAAAAATATATATTGTTCTCTAGTGGCTGTGTGGAGTGTGGTTTCAGCCACAAGCTGGGGTGGCAGATGACAGCTCTGGTTTCCTGATCCAGCCTTTGCAAATGGTTTGCTTCACAGTCGTCCATACAGTTTGGCCTTTCTGCACCTGCCATTTCTTTTCATCGCTTAGATTTTCATTTTATTTGTTTTTTGCTTATTTCACTGCAAAAGCCTCACAGTCTTCCCATGCTCATCAGGATGCCCCTCTGCAGCAGATGAGTATTGGGATTCCTTTTTCAATAGGATGGAGAAACTGAAGCGTGGAAATTAAATTACTCGTCCACAGTCTCAGACATCCTTGAATCAAAGCAATATCTTCTGGGGTTGTAGAACTGTCCTCTCACTATAAGATCATTTCTTTCCATCTAGCTCAGAGATAATAGTATCTCTGTAACTAATTCGTGTGGCTCTTGTGAGAATCTACCATTCATCGTGTTGAAAATCGAAAGCTGTATAAAATGTATTACTGAATAAAGATGATGATAAAGTCACAGGACAGGTGGAAAATGACAGGTATTCCTCTTAATTTTCAGATTTTAATTCACACCAACATGACATCCCTTCTGGAGCCTTGGGTCCCACTCTGTTATTGCTGCAGCACATTTCCAAAGGGACTATGCAGATGGATGCTGCTCAAGGAGAGAAGATTAAAATACGTAGGTCGCTCTGAAAGTAATTCCACCTGTTTATTTTCATGGAAACTACAACAGACATAAAGAGCATAATAACACTATTTGACAGAGCAAATCCTCAGTTATAAAATACTATTTTTCAGCATAGTCACTACTATAGCTATGCATTTTCACCAGCGATGATCAAGAGCCTGCATGCCACACTCATAAAATCTGCATTCGCGGAGGTGACCCACTGTTTCACAGCTGCTTTGAAGTGTTGTAGATAGGAAAATATTGTCCATGCTGTCCATCTCTCATCAGCCCATACAAATGGAAATTAGAAGATGCCAAGTCCAAAATATATAGTGGGTGTGGTACGACAGCCTAGCCCAGATTGGCAGTGTGCTCCACAGTCTTCAAACTGGTACTGGGCTTGGTGTTATCGTGTTGTAAGAGAAAGGTTTCTTCTTCTCTGGCCTGACTCTGGAAGTTCAAACCTTCAGCTTAGTCAGAATTGTGATGCAGAAGTCAGAGTTGATGGTTTCTCTTGATGGTTTCTCTGGGCTCCAGGAAATCTAGAAAGTTCATCCATTTTCCTATCCCGAAAGACAATGCACATCACTTTACCTGTTCAGGGACATGTCTTGAACTTTTTCTTCTATGGGGAATTTACTTCATGAACTGTCATTCTGACTCAGACTCAGTGATGACACCACTTCTCAGCATTGGTAATTATGTGACCCAGGAAACTGTCACCTCCAGCCTTGTACTCGTTCAATAGGTCCTGACAAACTTGCCTATGTTGTTCTTTCTGTTCCTATGTGGACATCTGTGTGACTATTCTGATGTAAATTTGCAATATTCCAATGTTGTCATGATCATCATTAACAAATTGAAGATGATATTCAGCACCATACACACTTCTCAGTTTGTAATCCACTGATTTGCTCAGATGAGCTGATCAAGACACTTTTCTTTTCAAGGTATGACAGCTGTGCGACTATCTAGAATGTGGCTTGTCTTTCACACTGCTGTCACCACAACTGAAACACTGACATACACTGGTCTCCATAAGCATTCAATAAATGTCAATGAATGACAGTGGGTGCAATTTTTCCACACCTTTTCTTCATACACGCTTCCATGTCAAATACCATTTTGTTAGTTTGCCTCTCTGCTGCCATCTGTTCACAGAATCACAGAATCACAGAACGGCCAGGGTTGGAAGGGACCTCAAGGATCATGTATCTCCAACCCTCTGCCACAGGCAGGGCCACCAACCTCTCCATTTAATACTAGACCAGGCTGCCCAGGGCCCCATCCAGTCTGGCCTTGAACACCTCTAGGGATGGGGCAACCACAACCTCTCTGGGCCGTCTGTTCCAGCACCTCACCACTCTCATAGTTAAGAACTTTTGCTTGGCTACAACCTGTAATGGAATATTGGTAGGAAAATTCATACTCTACTGCTAAACCATCAACATCTGCCTCTGACATGGTGGGCCAACATAACAAAATGTGAAGCATTTCTTTTGGAGCAGCCCTCACACAAGGTGTTGTTTTGATATTGTTATTGACCATGACAATGAGACAGGAAAAATGTTAGGTTGGTGGATTTTTTATTGCTTTGACATAATTCAAGAACAGTGTTCCAGTAGTTAAGAAATCCCCTCCTAAGATTTTGTGCCTTTTCCTGCTATGTCCCTCAAGGGTTAAGCCACCAACGTAGCTCCACAGATGGGACTGAATTCCAAGGAGCTTGTGTAAGCCTCTGGAGACCTAAGAAATTGGAGGCAACAGTTTCAAATTCAAGGAGGGCTGGGCTGCATCGGAAGGAAGGGATGAGGGAAGAGGATGGAGCTTTGATGGCAATTTTTAGATCCCAAGCTAGCTGTGACATAGACTTTTTGCAGATCCATCTGGTTCAACAGCACAGAGGACCCAGCACCTGGACCTGTTTCCAGCAGCCTGCTGTCCCTGTGGCCAGGGAGGAGCCCATTTCTAGCACAAGACATTGAGAAAATCAGGCAGCTTTGTGTACAGACAGTAATAGGCAAATGCACAGGAATAGCAGCATGAATGTAAATCTATTTTTGTAGCAAACTGTTGCAAGAATTGGCCTTTAAGCCAGACAGATGCTGTTAAACTTGGCCCACAGTCCAGGACAAAGATTTGCCTTGTTTAAAGTCAAAATTATTAATTGCTGGCATAGCTATGCTGTTTCACAGTATGGAGAGTTCATACTGCTGAACGGCATACCTATGTATAGAAAATCCTTTAATTATGCAAGTAATAGTCTATCTCACTTGGAAGTGTATTTCTTTTTTTTTTTCTCTCTCTTTTTTAGCCCCTTAATTTCCAAATATTTTAACATAGCTAAGTGCTCTCCTAAGCTAAGAAGGTATACAGGGATCTTTTATGCAACAGAGGAAGTTTGCAAGTAGAGTTAAACCGTTGTTAAACCATTTATTTTGTTATTCTGATAAGCACTAGCTGGTGATAAAATACAGAAGTACTAGACTTGAAGTTATTAACCTTTGGCCTCTAGTTACTGTGCCACTTAAAATAATAAATATTCCCAGATATCCTACAAGAAAAAAAAAAAATAGGCAACACAACAGTACAGCAGTAACAACAAATCAGCATGAGTTAGGTTCCAAACAGTTTCATCACAGATGAGATAGAGCCTTTCATCACTTTTGGAAACCTTCCTTGTCCAATTAGAGAATACAGCCGGTCAAACAGTCTCAGATCTGTTGAACAAGAAGCAGGCCCAATGTGCAAGCACTTGCAGCATCAATAGGGACCATTGTTCAGAAAATATTGCTATTGAAATATTGTAAATGCTAACAGAATTAACTTCCCATTCATCTTCCAGTATTGCACACTGTTTATTTTACCACATTATTTCAGTAAAAGTGCAGCCTCTCATGTTCCTGTAGGTCCTGTATCACCTAACAAGGGTCTGATTGTTTGCATCTTTTGCGCTTCCCTTCCTTCCTGCTGAGTTTCTGGTAGAGATTTGGGCATAAATGAAACCCCTACTCAAATTGTTGTTTTCCTTACAAGTATGCTATATAATGCCAATTTCTTCTGAATAGTATTCTATGCAAAGCCCTTTATGTCACTGTTCTGTTCTGGGAACAAAAGACCCTTGTTCATTTACAGAGGAGAATCAAAAGACCATATTCTTTCAGGTAATGGCACGCTTCCATTGATCAGCTTTCTCTCCTGTATATTGCCGACTCCAGTTCTTGCTTCAAAAGAGAATACAATGTCAGATCCCAGAAGAAGTTAATCACGCTTGACTAGCTACACTGTGTCCTGAATTATGAGTGTCACAAAATAACGTAAGTCACTGAAACGAACACTCTTTGATTGCTTCATTTCTTTTATAATGTCAACCTTCTTGTTTTCCCATGGTGTCCTTGCAGACTTAAAAAAGTTTTTTTTTCTGTAATGAACGGAGTATCATTCCCTTATTGACAGTAAACACGCATCTCCACGTTGATTAATTTATCTACAGACCAGAATGGCAGATACCACAAAAGTGGGTTCATGTGTGAGTGTGTGTGTATGTGATAGAGGGCAGAGGGAGGGTGGGGAAGGCAATTCTAAGCTGAGTTTTCATGACTCTTTCCACCAATTCAAAGTTTTTTAGTTGAAGTTTTTTAAAATCCTGTTTTTCTGGGACCTACATAACACTCCATTATGGGAAAGGGAATCTTACAGAGGGCTTCTGTGGGAGGTCGATTAGATCCAGGCCACTAAACAATGTTGATGGACTTGGTTCTGTCTATTGCTTACTCATTCTCTGCCATTTGCTAGTAGTAAGGAGGACAAAAATGATAGGGACAGTGGAGAGTGTCTCTGCTGTGACCTGATGTGGCTAGAACAGATCCTTTCCAATCCCATCTTCTCTTCAGCTGACACAGAGTCACAAGATCACAGAGCAAGGTGAGTACCTCTAAAGGTCTGTCTTCTATTCTCCTACTCAGAACTCATGGCTAGTGGTAAAGCTAGATGCTCGAGACTGCATCTGGTTGAGATCTCAGTATCTACTAGGATATAGATCAACAAACTTTCTGGACCACTATTTTAATATTTGACTGTCTTTGGAGGATAACCTTTTCCTTGTATCAAGGAACCCTTATATACACGTAGAATGACCATTTGCTAAACTTCATAACTGCCTACCAGCCCACTTCTCCACCCTGTCCCTCTGAAGAGCAGCTGAGTCCTCAAGGCTATCAACTGCTTTACCAGAGACTCACTGAGATGGGACTTTTTGTCATCATCTTCACCATTAATAAAGATACTAAACAGTTTTGCCCCACTAACAGTCCCTGAGATACACCACTAATGACTGGCTGCCAGTTCCTCCAGGCCGCAGACCACTGAAAAGGTCTCTTGTCATCCACTTATTCCCACTGTATCTCACCACTTCAGAAATTTTAGTGATAATGCAATCATAGGCAAAGATTAAGGAGAGAAATTATGAGTTCTACGGATGAGGAAAGCACAGAAAGGAGATTTGCTTGTTTATGATCTTAGATTCCCTTTTGCTGGACACTCACCTGTTGGACAGCTTTGTGTCCTCCAAAGTTTCCCAAAATGAATACGATCCTTGAATTTTCTTCTGTTTGGGAAAATCTTCTGAGCAGAATTCCAAGCAAATCAGAAAAGAAGCATGAATCCTGTGCATTGCTCAAGCAGTGAGTCTCAACAAGAGTTGGTACATTTTATCCAAACATGTCCATGCACTAAGGCCAAATTCAACTATAGTTCACCGCATCCAAAGCTGGATTTTAAACAGAACCTGAAACAGGAACAGGGATCAATAACTGGATTAAATTTGCATCCTTGCAACAGGCTTGAAACCTGAACTCTGATCACCTGCAAGTACCTACTGTTTGTGACAGGCAGTACTTGAACCCTCCTAGACAAGATTTTGTGCTACCTTGTCCTCCTGGTAATGCTGCAAGGGCAGAAAACATGTGGAAATAGACACAACATAGCAGGGCTCATCTTGTCAAAGGAAAGTGAGATTAAAGGATGTTTTTATAGCCTTCCCTCCCTAAAACATCCCTTGCACAATGGGTAGTCCTAAGAACAACCGAAGGAACTCCTGAAGCAAATGATGTAGAGAAAGAAATCAGGTCATCCTTTTGTAACTTAAGCTGATCTAAGAGACATTTTGGGAAATTCCCTTCCCTCTTGCTGTGCTTGGTCTGTTCTAGCCATCATTTGTGTTAGTACCTAGGGTGGAGGCTCTGGTTGCATTAGGGACTCCCACAAAGTTGTTCCTGCTGATGGACCAACCAACCTCAACTTTTATGAGACACTTCTAAATAGTTATCAAAACTGTTCCTGCAGATGCAGAAATAGTCACATAGAACAGCCTTTTGCCCATAGTTAAGACAGTTAGGAGATGTTTTGTTCATAGATTAGGATGATCTACAACAATTGATCATATGTGCTGGAATGGTCATGTAAGACCCTGATTCAGCAAGACCACAAGCACTGAGCAGGGTGGCATTTCAGGGATCTCACCCAATGGAGCAGAAAGCATTGCTACAAGAAGCCTCTCAAAAGGGACCCCACTGCCGTGTGATAGTGACCAAACCTCCTATTTATAGGACGTGCTTTCCCACAAGAGTATGAATGTATGCCAAGACCCACTAAATTAGGATTTTTTAAAAAAAGAAACACTCTCCAAGAAACAACAGATGTTAAACATTTGTTGGAAAGATATGCAGGATTTGAAGCCTCAGATCTCCCTAGTTACTTCCATCAAGATCTATAAACATGAGCACAAATTTTATACGAAAAAATGATAAAAAATATCCTGCTAACATACAATGCTGCTTTGGGGAGAACTGTATCTGCTCCCCCAGAGGAGCAGGGGAAACTTAGAATGCAGGAAAGCTGTTTTTTCAGCAGCATTTCCCCTTCTCCAGGTCCGCACACTGTGCTTCAGGACTCACCTCCCACTGCCAGGATTGGTGGAAAAGGGTGGCATGTGGCACCTCATGGAATCCAAGTTGTTCTGCCAGACAGCTCCCAGCTCTGAAAAAAGAACATTAAAGAGTCTGGATAAAAACAAAACAACAACAACAAAAAACACCCACATAATTCCCATAGGTTCAAAACACCACTATCTTCAAGAATTTTGTCTTCTCTGGCCAAATACATACTCCAATTACACAAGCTTATCACTGCTATCATGAATGTATTTTTGCTCTTATAGTAAACACACAGTGTCTGGATTGCCACCCAGAAAAAAAAAAAAAAAAAAAAAAAAGAGAAACACTGCTGTAGGCAACTGGGAATCTGTCCAGGACTACCCTTCTGTGTGTTCCTCATGTGGGATTTGAGAGGGTTATGCTAGTTTGTCTCAGTTCAAATCTAGTAAAGAAAGTTATTCTGTATTTGCATTACCATAAAGGAGAACATTCTCTTAAAATCACCCCCTTCTCCTGCATGCATGTGCCTCATTACACATGGTAGAATCAGATTCCCAGAGGAAGTGTTCTAGACTAAAAATGGTGGTGACTGTCCCTCCAGTTGTTATAAAGATTGTGCAGGTTTTAACACTGCTCTCAATTTTTACAACTAATTTTTTATTTATACTGTGTAAATATTCAGTACTTCTGAAAGATCAACCTTGAAATAGTTTTTCATTAACTCTGTTTCAGCACAGTCCTAATGATGTCACCTACCAAAAGAATGATTTTTTAAAGAGATGCAAAAAATTGAGGAGAGGGGAGGGGAGGGGAGGGGAGGGGAGGGGAGGGGAGGGGAGGGGAGGGGAGGGGAGGAGAGGAGAGGAGAGGAGAGGAGAGGAGAGGAGAGGAGAGGAGAGGAGAGGAGAGGAGAGGAGAGGAGAGGAGAGGAGAGGAGAGGAGAGGAGAGGAGAGACATTCTGTTCCCTTTTCACATAACCAAGATTGTGCATAGTGCAAAAAGGCTAAAAAGGATGTGGTTTGGCAGTACAGGGTGCTAGGAAGAGATTGCATCTAGAGGTTCCTGCACCTTCTGTGACTTTCCCACCTTTTGTTTGATTCTTCTCTGAATATTGTGAAATGTCACTGTCTAGCTCTTATTGTAGTTTCCATTAAAGAAAGTCAAAGTACTTTATGAAGTCAATGTTACTGTGCCCATTAATGTATAGAGAACAATGGATTTGCAAAAGCAGGTTTTTTACCAGTAAAAATCTCTAATTTAAGAAAAGTAAAGATCCATTTGAAAATCTTAGTGGTGAACAGATCTATTGTGTTTAAAATATCTGCTCCTACCCTAATTCACACACTTCCCATAGCTTCCTTAGGGCTGGCACAAGTTTTCTTTCAGATGAGTCCCGCTCAGGAAAAGCTACATCAGACTGCCCACACTAAAATAAAAAAGACATTTTCAGCATTTCCTTCACAGATGATAGATTAATCTGGGCAAATTAGCACATTGCTGGAATACCCCTGAATGTAGTAGTTCCCTTCATTAACTACAAGCACTGTAGCTGTGCATCTTCCCACAAGAAGCATCCAAGAAACAAAAATACAGCAAAGTTAATTCTCTCTTCTCTAAGATGATTCTTTCATTGCCCTCCCTGGACCTGTACCCAATTTACAAAGCTTCAAGGAGAGAAAGAGCACAGACATCATCCAAAGCAAGTGGAGGATCTGCACCTCTGCAGAGCCCCAGTGCAAAACTAAAAATAAAACAGCAGTGCTCCAAACACATGAAAAAACTTCAGAAGTGTTTTACAGGACCTGAAGGTGAACAGCACTGTTCCCAATGCCTCAGTGATAGCTTTATTCTCAGAGGCTGCCTGACTTCTCTGTCCTGTCTAGCAACGGGGATGAAGAAGCAAGATGCTTCTGAAGAACAGTTTAGACATCCATCTCTCTTGGGTTTTGGGGTATCAAACTGTTGTTCCTGCACAGATATGTAGGTAGATGAGCCTTGCTAAAGTCCTGGGGAAGTCCTCAGAGACTCGCAGAAAGCACTAGACCACCAAGACCATGTTGCTCCCTTCTCATGTGGCTGAGCCTACTCCTGGGAGACAAATCTGTGCGGAGGTCCATAGTCTGAGCTCAACATGTTCTTTGCAGGACCAGTCTTGGAGAACTGTCCAACTTAGAAACTCTTCATTTGCCTTCTGCCCTAGCAGACCACCTTTTTTTTTCCTACTAATCTAGCAGCTTGATTTATGGTCCCAGGAGTGCAATGGAAAGGAGGAAGATGGGCTTAATTCACACGTGCAAGGGTAAGGTCAGATGCCAAGGCTACCTCAGGGACAAACTAGCTTTTCTAGCCCCAGCTCCTTTGCACAGATGTTGGGGCACAGATAAGCAGCAGATCACACAGGAGTTCTCAGGACTGGAAAAGCCTGGAGACCTCATGAACAGCGTGCTCAACATATGGCACAGCTTGAGTGGGAGAGAAGCTGGAAGTCTCCACGTGAACCTTGCAGCCATATATGGGGTTTGATGGGTGTAGGAATCAAGTATGAAGCTTGTGGGATGTGGGATCAGAGCCACGTGGTTGTGACACATAGCATATCACAGCTATGCCATATTAGAAAAATAGGTTAAGAATAGGAAAAAACAAGATGGCCAAAATGTTTTATTTGCTTTGACACCCAACCAGATTAACTTGTTTCCAAAAAACAGATTAAAAGTGAAATATAGCTGAGGCGTGCTGCAAGAAATCTGGAGTTCCATCATCTCCTCTCCTCATTATTTATTACTTACTCAAGAACTACTGTAAAACTCTGATCTTGGCATTTAAAACACCTTGTGCTTAGCGTTAGGAGTGGAGAGAGGTTTATATGCAAGATATAAAAACTAAATTAAGACACAGCAAAGTGACAGAATCAAAGAAACTAGGAATAAAAATTAGTTAAGAAACTAATGCACTGAAAGAGATCTGCAGAGCAAACGCAAGACACCAAGAAAGGAAAACCTCTACTTCATTATAGTGTCAGCACTGTAGTTACAAACCTTTATTTTTAGAGTTCCTTCGTTTCAGTTCTTGCACAGAACTGCCTGCAGACAAAGCAAACATTTCTAGGTTTCTGGGCTTGATCCTGTCTCTTTTAAAGTCATTTTCACCAGAGCAAGAGCTAACCCAAGATCTGTGCACACAAGAAACCCAAATACTTCCTGGCACTCGTTTCTGTGCTAACTTGTGCCAGAGTTGTATATGCAGAATAGAAATGTGCTCATTTACAGCCTGGCCCATAGCTCCTTGGCTGTGGGAACACTTCCTCAGTTTGCCTAGCAAGCACATGACTCAAGTAGGTGCACATACACATTTCACACGCATATTTCTTTCATGTAGGCACAAGTAGGTTCCTGCTTTGTAACACTGAATCCACAAAGTGTTTGCTGGCAAACAGCTATGCATTCATTTTATTTTTACATGCTGTGATGTGTGCAAAAACCTGGATAGCTTCAAACAAGGAGAAGATAAACAATGCTTTCATAGTTTCAAAAATAATGCACAATGCAGCCTCCAGATTATGAAGATCTTCAGGCATTCTTGACATCTCCATTACCCTGCCAGCAACAGTGAGCAATGACTCCTGAATGCTGACTTTAAAGCCAATAGATTCTCTCAGTGCTGAGGATAGGGTGAATTCCCCAAAGGGATTAAGCAGGTTTTCAGACCCCCACCAGCAATGCCTTTTGCAGTGTATCATAGAGTCATAAAATCAGAAAAATGGCTTATGTTGGAAGGAACCTTAAATATCATCTAGTTCAATCCTCCTGCCATGGGCAGGGTTGCCCAGGAGCCTTGAATGCCTCCAGAGATGGTATGACACCAGCCAAGTGAAAAACGTCCCCCCCATGAGATGGGGACATTGCACCAAGGCTGGAGCCTGTTCTGCTGCATCCCAGCATGCTTATGCATAGGAGGGGCTGCAATGGAGGAATGCATAGGGTTAGTCCAGGCATGTTCCTCAGACTTACTTAAACTTGGCTGCTGCGATGTTTAGAATCACTGGAGGAAATGGACTCCCTTCCAGCTCTCATTACTAGTCAGGTTTCCAGCACTGGACTTCCAACACTGGACTTCCTTCCCATCCAGATCCATCTGCTGAGCTGGTTGGTGTCAGGGCAACAAGATGGGAATGTCATTATCCAGACCTAATTTGGCCTAACCTCTGTCATCTGACATGTTCAAGGATCACAACCCTGTTTCCAATCTAAAGGAATTTGAGATGAGCTCGCTTTGAGTGATTGCTGCTACACTGGCAATGGAAAATGAAGAACTGCAGTTGTAGATGGATTTGAGTATCTCTCCAAAGTTCTTGGATTATTACCTCTACTATAGAGTAGCACAGATAGTCCCAACTATAGAAATAATCTTCATGTCTTCACCTTCTCTGCCTGGCAGCTGCATTCCTTGCACTGCTGTCTGATCAGTGAGCCTGTATACGTGGTCTTGCAGTGTTTTTGCTGTCAGAAGGCCAATTTATTTACATAAGACGTGAATGCTGACCTCTGCCTGAAAAAAGGAGGAGAAAACACTAAGATCAGGCAGACTCCAGCATGTCCCTCTGTTGAAAGCTGAGCCTGAAGAACATGCTTAGCACCATGCTCACAACCATTTTGGTGTTGCTTTTCCTGTATTTTTTCTTCCTGAATGCTAGCATGGACTAGACTACAAGCCCATTCCCCTTGCTCGGGCACACAACTGCACCACACACTGTGACTGCAAGGTGGGTGTTCACAGGTTATGTCAGACATTTGGTCATTGGGGGAAGTTGAAATTGACAGTCTGGACTCATCCATGCCCTGAAAACTACTAGAGGCTACAGTTGGGCTTACACTAACAGGTTTCTCTCTCTACAAACCTGCATTCAACAGCTGCACACTTGACCAAATACTGTTCCTGTTATTCTGTGCTCCTGGTCTTGCTGCATGATCCTGTATTCCAGGAGCCATTCTTGCAGGTGTGTAATGTCAGCTGGGGTGCCAAGAGAGAAGTCTCAGGGCATCTTTTCTTCCTCCTAGCTTAGTTCACAGCCAGAAAGTCTTCTTGGGGCTCAAAAAGACTTGGATACACCAGGACAACTTGGAGCCTGCGCATCCCAGGAGAGAGAAGCAATACATCAGCTACCAATCCTGCTGTCCCAAGGCTGGGAGAGAACCTGGGGACTGTGTGCCTTGGGCATGTACCTTAGCATCCTATACACTATCTCCTAGCTTTTCTTTCCAAGATTCAAATGGCATGTGTGTTCTCTTACAGCTCCAAGGTGGACAAGGAGAAAGAGCTAATGAACACCGCCATAAAGCCTCTTTGATATCAGGGACACATATATAGGAGGCTAGCCCTGGAAAATTGTACTATTTACTTCTGCTGGAATGGGAAATGAAAACAGTTGATGCTGGCAGGGCTCTCAGCCACAGACAAGCATTTGTCAGTATGCAGGAACCCCCCAGGACAACCAGACACCCTCAGAAAGCAGAGTGAAGCACACAGTGTGCTGAAAAACATTGGTGAGGTGCTAAACACTTCCTTTCCCTTCTGTATTATCTTCTTATAACAGGACAAAAAAAACCTATTAGACTCTTTTGCTTATGGTAGATTTTATGAAATTACTCAAAAAATACTTTTTGACATATTTCCATTAGTAGCAGCCCCGGTTCTTTAGTAATTCATAAAGGAAATATATGAAAAAAATGGCTTAGAGCTAATCCCTTGGGAAACAGGAGTGCCTGATTTGATAGCTTGGCCTGGTCACTGGACAAAAAAAACCAACAGGGCACTGTACCTAAGTTAGGTAGCAAGGCAAAAAGCATGTGCCCAGTCTGCTCTGGATGCTCTGTTCAGGTTCAGCAGGACATGTTTCTTCTCACTCTGGATTCACAGCTGTGTAAACTTAATTATAGTTTCTCACCTTGCATTAATTAACTTGAGAAGTGAAGACACCTCTCCTCACACTGCTCTTACTCCGCCCACCCCCTATCCTCGGATAACCCAGCCCCTGGGGGTTAGCTCTCTCTGGGCGCAGTTTTGCATTCCTATGGGGAGGAGGCACCTGGGCAGCCTGGGTGAGGCTGGTCATGAGGGCTGAGGTCTCTGTCTGCTGCCTGTTGGAGGGAAGGGAATGCATTTCGTGTAACCTCTTCCCCCCTCGAAGGAGTGCTCCTGTGTAGAATCATAGAATCATTATGGTTGGAAAAGATCACTAAAATGATCTAGGCCAACTATCAACCCATCACCACCATGCATACTAAACCATGTCCCTCAGTGCCACGTTTCTTCAACACCTTCAGGAAAAGTGACTTCAGCATCTCCCTGGGCAATCTGTGCCAATGCCTCAGCGCTCTTCCTGAGAAGAAATTTTTCTGAATATTCAATCTGAACCTCTCTTTGTGCAACTTGAGGCCATTACCTCTCGCACTTGGCATATGCCAAGTGCTCCTGAATTGCTGTAGCTTTCAGCCCAGCTGATGAAGATCTGGAGCCAGCCTGGATGGAGGGGAAACTGAGGTGGTCTTGGTAGCTGCAGAGTGCCTTGCTTCAGAGCAGCAAACCCAGGTGGTTGATGACGCCTCAAAACTGCTAGGGTGACATTTCTGGTTCTCCTTTACACCTGAGCTGGGGACTCAGGCTCCACATCAGGCACCAGACTGCATCCTAGGAGGAGGGAGAGCATGGGAAAGACTGCAGAATGGGACACATGCACTTCACAGGGCTTAAAACTTAGTAAACAAAGGACAAAGTTTAAAAATTTGCTAAAGGGTTCATGAAAATCATTTACCATCTTCATTCTCTAAAGCAGTGAAGCAAGTTTGATTGCACAACTAAAGTAGTCTCTGTACCAACTGTTTGTGTTAATCCGTTTATTTATGAGAAGCATCTGAGAAAAACAAACTTGTATTGTTTGCCAAAGCTTCTCTGCCGACAGCACTATACCCTCCTTTCTCCCACTGTTTTCTTTCCCCTCGCTACTACACAAGAGAGAGGCAAAAGACGGAGAGGTGGGAGGGCTGACACCAATGCTCTCAGTGGAGAGGTGGTAAACGCGCTTAAGTCGAAGATCTCATGAGCACAAAGTCATACGATAACGCACGCTTCTGTTCCTCACAAGCCGGGAGCCACCGCCCCGCGCTCGGCAGCATTCAGCCCAAATCGCGCCTTCGGACGGCGACAGCGGGACGCGGAGAGTCTGCCGCTCGCCCTGCGCTGCCCATCCGGCGGAGCCGGGAGCACGGAGCACCCAGCCCCTCCTCCCGGACCCCCAGCCGCACACTCGCCCGCACGGAGGCGCGCAGCCGCTCCGCGGGCGGTGCCGCCAGGTGCGCCCGCCCAGGCACGGCCCCGGGGGGGCGGCCGCGGCGCCTCGCCCCACCCCGCCGCGCCGGGAGCTCACCGCCCCCGGCTGAAGTCCGGTGCCGCCGCGCCGATCCGAGCCGTACCGTGCCGGTGGTGCCGTCACTCGGCGCTTCCAGCATGCTCCTAAGATGGCGGTAGCGGCGGCGGGCGGCGGCGGGGGCGGCCGGGCGCAGCGCAGCGGCTGGCTGGAAGTTTTGGTGCGGGAGCGCTGGCACAAAGTGCTGGCCAACTTGGGCGGCGAGGCGCTGGTGCTGAGCGGAGAGGAGCGCCCCGACGGCGCGGCCCACAACGGGCTGGGAGGCGATGGGGCGGCGTGCCGCGGGGCCGAGGGCGGCGGCGGGGGCTCGGCGGTGCGCACCGCCTTCACCGACCCCCCCGAGCAGGTGCCCGAGGCCGTCTCCAACAAGAAGCGCTGCGTGAAGGTGCTGAAGCAGGAGCTGGGCGGGCTGGGCATCAGCATTAAGGGAGGCAAGGAGAACAAGATGCCCATCCTCATCAGCAAGATCTTCAAGGGGCTGGCGGCCGACCAGACCCAGGCCCTCTACGTGGGCGATGCCATCCTGGCCGTCAACGGCACCGACCTGCGGGATGCCACCCACGACGAGGCGGTGCAGGCGCTCAAGCGGGCCGGCAAGGAGGTGCTGCTGGAAGGTACGGGGCTGCCGGCGGAGGGGGATGCGGGACGCCTCCGTGCGGCTCGTTCCGGGCGCCCTCCCAGTAGGGAGCCCCGACGGCGCGGGGACGGAGCCCCACGGATGGCACCGCGCTGTTGACGGGGCTCCGCGGTTTGGTCGCACATCGGACGGCGGAGCCCCGACTCCGGCCGCGATGCGGAGCCCTTTCTGGGGTCGGCGGCTGAGCCGGGCCTCGGCGTGGGGAGTGGGCTCAGAGGAAGTTGGTAGTGCCTCCTGACACATAAACCATCCCCGCAAATGTTTCGTTTCTGGGAGTGGATGAGTTTGGTAAGAAGCAGCTTTAGAAACTGAGTCTGGAGTATGGTGCTCAGTGTTGTATGGGAGTTGTCTATGAAACGAGACAACTGTTGGCGAAGGCTGAGCAGAGGCAGAATCACTCCCCGGGACACCATGCTTATAAGGAGAGAGGTGTTCATGGACGTGCAGTCTTTGTGTTCTCTCTGGCATTTGTGTGACTGCTGGACCTGAGAGAATGAACAGCTTCAGCAGTGCCCTTGGTGCATGTTTGATAAAGTGATTGCACATTAGCCCAGAAGTTCACTTAACCACAGGTCATTGGCATTTTTTGTGTGCTACTGTGCCATCCCCATGCCTTCCTTTAAGCCCTGGTGCCCTTACATCGGTGTCTTGAGAGCACTGTAGGTACCCTTTGAGCACAGTTCACATGTCTTTTCTCTGTAATAAGAAGCAGAGGAAGTTCTGCTGCCAGTTCAGGGATACGCAGGAGCATCAGCTGCAAACAACCGACTGTGGCACAAAGTTATGGGAAAAGCCTTAAGAAGTGGTTCTGTGCAGTAAAGGTGACGAAGGTGAGACAATTTAATCTATGGTTGTGGCTGCTGAGAAACTGCTCAGTGCCATCCACACTGCAGTGAAACCCGTGGGGAGATTGCTGCAAGGCTTTAAGAAGCAGAGGGCCACCGCGTGCCCTGTGCTCCTATGACCAAACCGCGTTTCCTCCCCACTAACTGCATGCAAAGATTCCTGTGAAGTCCTAATGTAAACTTGCCGAGGTCTGAATGGAGTGGTGACGTCGGAATTGTGCCACTGGTTTGTTTGCACAGTGCGGGGCTCCCGGGGTGTAGCAGCAGCTGACCTGCGGTACGATCTAACGATCTAACGAGGCGCGCACAGCACGCTGCCTGTGGAAACAGCACCTGGCTGCTGCAGAAGCCTGCTAAAAAACTCGTTGTTTCTGGTAGGAGCACACTTGAAGCAGTTTGAGCAGGGACTCCTTCTCTCTGCACCATTGGCCACTGCAGCTGTTTTCTTGCCATTTCTTTGCCCCATGGAGGTGTAGGCTGATGTGCTTCAGTGCGTATTCCCGCAATGGAATTTGTAAGTTGTAAATTGAGAGTCTCTTTCAGTAGTCCTCCCTTTAGATGTTTAAAATACTCTAACACTGAAAGCAGTACTTGTCTTGGTTTTCTTCTGCTGTTTTAGCACAGTATCCAAATGCAGGATTGTCCCCGCCGTGTCCCCTGGAGGTGCTGCTCTGTGCAGCTGGAGTTAGACTCAGTGATCCATGGGGGTCCCGTCCAACTTGGGATTCTGTGAACTTCTGCCTGAGTGACTTGTGTAAACCAGCATTTTGGAACAATTCCCCAAGATTCAATTTCCCACTTAGAGACTTTTTCCGGTAGCACAGTCTAAAATGGTCTTTTTACTACAAAGGGAAGGAATAGCCGGAAGATTTTTTTTTCCTCTTTGAAGTACAGAAGGGGAAGAGCATTGCTTTTCCTTACCTCCCAGACAAGAGGAATGTGCTGCTTCCTGGCTTCTTGGAAAGCTGTGCATTAGAAGGGACAACTCTGAGCTGGGGCCGAGATGAATCCCTACACAGTTCCTCTCTGGACTGTTGCTCTGGTTAGCAGGGCACTACCACTATATGATACCAACACATAACATGCACATTTTCAAGGAGATTCAGAGGCTTGTGCCTTGCAGAGTAGAATAGCTGAATTTGGCTCTAAGCAATTCAAAAGGCATGGCAAGGTGCTAAGCACGGGGGATGGATCTCAGGGTGCAAGGAGGAGGCTGTGGTGTTACTCCAGGTGTTGTGAGCTCCAGGAAAGGGTTTCTGGGTTGTGTGCACGCCGAAGTGGTCAGTTCAGAAGCTGTGGTCAGCGTGGCTCAGTGCACCCGATGTCACGGCTTTGCGTCCTTCTAAAACTGCTTGCTCAGTGAAACGAGGCATTTACCAGCTCAGCACTAAACTGTCCTCTCTCGCATTCCTGTGGGGGGGGACGGGAGCAGAAATCCCTCAGCAGTCCCTTGGGGGAGAGGCAGGGCTGGCACTGGGGTTGGTGACAGGGTGGTGTGTGGTGATAATATGCGTGTCCTTTTTGCTGCATCGATCCTTCTTACAGTAGGAGGAAGGCAGGTAGGACTTGGTAAGTGGAAGAGAAATAATGCACTGCCATAGGAGGAGCTGTGAGGCAGAAAGTTCAGGAGGTGGCGGATGAGGATGAAGTTCTGATCTAAGAAACGCTGCTTTCCCTTCATCTGCAGGGATGGACCTCTTCTATCCCCAGGGTTTAATTTCCTGCTGGCCTCCCAGCACAGCCCAGGTGCAGAGAAGGGATAGGGCAGCTCACGCAGCCCCAGCTGTGATTTTGGATGTTCAGTCCGTGAGAGATGTATGTAGCATTCAGGAGCATAAAGAATTTTTCTACATGAGAGACCAGGCAGCCTTCTTGTACGCTGGATGTTGTTTGCAGGCATGGAAGGCAGCTTAAATTATCACAGCAGCTTCTGTTTAAACATATGATTTCCCTACGGTTCTGTTAAATTGGGTCTTCTTAAATAAGCACTATGGAAAATCAAGCATCCCCTCTTATGTTGTACGAAGCATGTTTCACTCAAGTGATTCTCAAATGCAAAAGGTGTTTTTTTTAATCAAAGCATCCTAGTTGAGAGCAGTCCCATGGCATGCTTGGGAACCAAGCAGGTTGTGCTTTACTTAAATTCTCAATCTGTTTTGTAAAAAAAAAAAATTATAAATCAATATAACCTGTGCTAATGTCAGATGGGATCCCCATGGCCTTCATGATGTATTTGGATGTAGAGTAAAAAAAAAAGATGTGTTTTTTTGCTAGGTGGTTTCAGGATGTATTTTGTAGATGGTATTACTTCCTAACTCATTGAAAGTATGCAACATGGTTTTGATGGTGGTGGTGGCAGGTATGCAGCAGGAGAAGGAGAATCTTACTGATGTTGCAGAGCTTTTCACTAGTTGTAAGCAATTCTCAATTAAACAAATATAATTGCAAGGTAGTGGCTACAGTTCCCTTGAGATGAGGCTCTTGCAGTCTCTATTGGTTTGCAGAAATTTCCCACAGAGCCACAGCCACCAGCATACTGAATTCCAGCATATGGGCAGTAGACCATAGTTACCTTTTACAGCCCTTTGGGAGGTAATCCACAGCTTTAAGGCAGAACAGGCATGGTATGCTCTGCGTTGCAGTAACACATGCTGTTTTCCAAGCAGTATTTCTGTAAGAATTGTAGCAGTTCTCCCTTCGGAAATGTTTTGTGGTTGAAACGAAGCGATTCCAATAGCCTAAATGACTTGTGTGTTGACACAGTGCAAAATAGGCATGGGCAGCATGTTAGCTGTGTTTGTCTACTTTATCTATAATTTCATGTTTCTTTCATGAAAATCTCCTGGCAGCAGGAGATTTAGGGGAGTTAAAGTACATTATTTATCCAAGAAAATGTGTCCCTTGCAAGTACAGAGGGAAAATGAGACGCAGGGCACTTAGGAAATGCCCACCTCACACAGCTGCTCACTGCAATCAGGGCTGTAAATCTCAATGACTGCAAATCATATGCATAGTTACTGCTTGCAGTTCCAGTAAATGTATGGAGAAAACTTTGGTTTTTTTTTTTTGATGTTGTTGTTCCAGCAAAGATGCAGTTAGGGAAGTGCTTTGTACTTAGAGGTCATATCATGTTTCATAGACCAGTAAAATTGAAAGGTAAAGGAGGAGGTAATCTCATTCTCAACAACAGCAGGTCTGAGCCATCTCTGCAAATCTCAGTTTGGATTGCCTCGACTGCCTACAGCTGATGGGGAAGCTTGAGTGGGAGCACTTGATGTGTCTTCCATTGATTAGATTAGATTACAAGCTAATTTAGCAGTCCAGACAGTCTGTATCACCTTTCACAGATAAGAATCAGTACATCCTCTTTGCAGTAAATCTGCTTTAAGTCCTCTTTCTCAGTTACTGTAAAGAAAATAAGGCAGCTGTGGATTTATTCGGGCTGGGGGCAAGGTTCTCCCTGCACTCTGCATCTTGGGAATCAGTCTTTTTAGAGCTTAGTACTGTTTCCTCTAAGGATGCTTAGAAGATTAAATACGTCAGGGGATTCGGGATTCAATTGCACATACAGAGCCCAGGTACCCGTTAAGCATCACAAGGAAAGAAAAAAACAAAAAGCATTCCTAAAATCCTAGCAGTGATTCCTTTGTGGAAAATTAAACTGAAAACTGTATTCTGTAAAGAATCTTTAAACTGTTGGACAGAATGAAATTAAAAGGCAAAAGCTTTCACTATAGTTAGTGGAAGAGTGTTTGCTCCTTAATTTTGCCATGGAACGATTTTTCGCTGGAGGTCATTTCCAGCTTCCCAGAAGCATAGATGATGGTGGGCGACCATGAATCGTGCTGTCCTGTCCCTGTCCAAGCCGATTTGGATAGGAAGCACCCACTCCACATGCATCCCCATAATTCAGATCAGAGTTTGCCTTTGGGACAGCCCAATGGAGGTTCCATTGCTGTGGAGTTTTACATAGCATACTCTGCAGCATGATGACAGGTGCTGATCCCAACAGGCTGACTGTTTTTCAGATACAGGTTTGGAATATATATTTATATTTTAATTTCTTAATCTCACTGTTTTATAATACATGGTGTGAAGTATCTCCTACTAGTAACTTATCTGTAAATTGGATTTTAATTATAACATTGATTTGTGCGTATCAGAATTCATAAGCATTGGGAAGTTTATCTATTCTGTATCTGTTCCAGTGGTCACTTAGTTCTGTGATTTAAGAACAGATTATTTCCATTTGATTCTTCTAATTTGGGTTTCTGATCATAGGATTATTTTACACTTTATTCTGCAAAATTATGTTTCCATGGCTACTTGTTAGAATGGTACAGCTACTTCAGTAGAAGGGAAATTGGAGGAAACAGTAGTTCAAGAGAGCAATAACAAACATAAACAAAGAAAATGCAATGGGAACATAGGTGTCCTGGTAATATACAGGAGACTAACTTTTCAAGTCTGAAATAATTCTTCAGGCATTTCAGAAAAATAGGTGGTGAAGAACGCATGGTAGCTATGATTTATGGGGAAGTGGAAAGTCTTTAAGTTGCATTATCACTTTACAGGCTGCAAAAGGGTTTGTGAGTAGCCTACTTAACACTGTGCTGCTGGCCTGGATATGGTGGGTGGAGGGGAGTCAGATTCATCTCTAACTACCTCCCAGCTTCCCTGTTGCTCTCAACACAGCAGCTCTAGCTGGTGTGAAATGAGCTTTGCTCTTTTTGCTTGGTTATGTTACCACTCCAAACTTTGAACTACGCTGAACAGAAAAAAAACCTGCTGTCAGCATAAGCTGTGTCTGGGCAAAGGGTCTTTACCAGCACATCTGTTTTTAAAGGTACCTGGAGAAACAGAGTTGTGGTGGATAGGATACAGCTAGAGTAGCAGGAATAAGCTGCCTGTTTTTGTAAGGGCACAAAGCATGTTGTAGGGATGGGAAGAAATGTCAGGGAGTGGCAGGGTTCAGTATATGTCTTGAGGAGCATCACTGCAAGGAGAGGGTCAAACACATTAGTGGTGATGTTTAATTTGGTCTATGGAAGTTTGTGAGAAACTACAAAGGATGTAGAGGTTGGAAAGTGCTGCATGTCACATGTGCTACACGTTGGAAGTGGTGTGTGAGCCTTCTTCACAGAATCATAGAATGGCCTGGGTTGAAAAGGACCACAAAGATCATCTAGTTTCAACTCCCCTGCTATGTGCAGGGTCACCAACCAGCAGACCAGGCTACCCAGAGCCACATCCAGCCTGGCCTTGAATTCCTCCAGGGATGGGGCATCCACAACCTCCTTGAGCAGCCTGTTCCCGTGCATCACCACATGCTCTTAAATAGACTGCTGTCAGTTACTATTTTGCAGGATCAAGAAAACTGTTGTATGATGCTTGGTCTCCATGCTTTGAAAGTTAGATGACATGTCCCTTGCCCTCTATGCCTGGCACTTTTTAAAGAAAGTGAATTCACTGCAATTAAGGCATTCAGCTGAGTAATGAAGTAGGGCACAAAAGTCTGTTTGCTAGCTCTGCTTGAAGGAGCAGTTGGGAAAAGGTGGAGTTGGTCTGTGCACTCAGCTACCAAAGTGTATTTTCTTCCAGAACGTAAGTTATCAAACTTGCTTACAAAAAGATTTATTCAACTGTGAATAGTCCTTTCAATTCCTTCACCTCTAGTTGCTGCCTTGCTGTTGGGTTAGGTTTGCTCCTTCATCTAAAGTAAATGGAAGGACATAATTTCTGAATAACTATTCGGCAGACATGAATTTCTGACTGCTGCTGCTGTACACTTCTGTTGTGGTCTGGCTTTAATTTTGACTGTCTAGAACATGAACTGCTGAACTGGTTATGGCTCATGCTATGGTTATGTGCGCATGCTAAGGGCACGACTCAGTAGGTCACTGCCAAAGTAGCACATCTGTATTGTAGCAACTGGGGAAAATGGAGTTCCTAATTGTAAGGAAATGAGCCAGAACGGTAGATGTGGAGAAACTGTCTCTGATTAGAAATGATTAACATACGGCACACTCCTTCTAAAAATGTTATGCAGCTTTTTGCTGAACTGCTGGAAGTCATGCTTGTTGGCACAGCTCTAAAAGCCATTGAAAATAGGGCTTCAGCGATGTTTATTTCCTTGCTGTTCAGGGATGTTTTGGTTGAAATCTTCAGATGTATTGGAGCAGTGGATCCGCTCCAGGCATCATACATGTGAGTAATGTGCGTGTGGATAACTTCTGTTCATTTTAATGGCATGATTAAAGGAAAAGTAGTGAAATCAGTGCTATGGCATAAGTATCTGAGAGGCAGTATCCTTTTTCCTAGTGTCAGGCACAACTTGGCTGATTTCTTCCAATAGATAATATGACCTCATGTGACTATTTGTTGGCTTCCTGTACTCTTACAGGGAAGTACAGCTGTTACTTACAGTTTATGCTGTTTGCCATAGGTGTATTCTGACAGTGTAATAACAGTTTTGGCTTTTAACATAATCGAGTAGTTGTGAGAGAGTATTGAAAGATACACCATAGAAACAGTGTATCTCCACTGTTGTCTGACAAGAGTTGTTTCAGTAATTTCTATTTCCAGGATGACTTAATACTATTGTGACACTTGTGCTTTGGCTCAAGTTCTGTGAGGGGAGAAAGAGCTGTATGAGTGTGAAGATGCTGGAGTGTTTTAGTATTATCCAGCGTGTGGCTTACGAGGCTGCTTATAAGCTAATAGTTTTAGCTCAGACAGTAAGAGTTTATCTGTTTATCCCAGAGTTTAGGATTTAGTCAGTTCAAAACTGCCTGGCAGGAGGGCTGAGCCCTTGGTGAAGCTGACAGGGAGATGGCACACAACGTGGTTGCCCTCCTAGCAGGCAGCTTCCTGTTGGTCTTACTCTTGCTGGCAGGTGCTGGCAGGAGCCAGCAGGAGCCTTCTGTCACTGACTTAAAGCCAAAGGAGGGATTTAATTATTGGATGTTCAGGAGTATTTTCCAGGAATGAGATGAGTAGGATTTGCCTTCAGTGTTCGCTGCTTAAATTGTTTTGTTTTTTTTTTGTTTTGTTTTGTTTTTTTTAATTCTCCCTATGCCTTTGCAGTTTGTTGAGGATACTCTGGAATAAAAAGAAAAATTTCTAAATTACCATTACTTTCTAAAGAGCATAGTATCTCTCTGCCCATTTTGGCCTCTTTGTCCTCTATTATGCAGTGGAAGACTATCCTGCTACATGACATCTATCAGCAAGGCACGGCTGGGATGGAGAGAGGTGTCTTAAGAGAATGAGCAGAATTCTTGTAGGGTTATGTGTAATACACATATGGATCTATGCATGCACGGTACAATGTTCGTAAATTGCTTTGAAAATAATGCCTCCTTTTATTTCCATGGAAACTACAGTGGATACAAAGAGCACAATAATACTGTTTGATAGAGCAAATTCTCAGCTGCAAAATACTGTTTTTCAACATAGTCACCACCATTTTTGCCAGCAATGAATGAGAGCCTGCATGCTGTGCTCACGCACCATCAGAGGTGACCACTGTGCTGTTGCCGCTGCTGAAACTCACCACCACTGCCTCACAGTGCTCACATCCACTATTTGATATCCATAAACATTCAGTAAGTGTCAATGAATGTCAATGGGTGTAATTTTTTCCACAGGGAGGAATTCAGTGATACATGTTTGCTTCATGTACACTTCCATGTCAGGTGCTATTCTGCCAGACTGCCCCTCTGCTGCTGTCACACAGCAACAACATGTAGCAGAATAATATTGGTGGGAAGGTTCAACCTGTACTGCCATATCACCACCATCTGCCTCTAACGCTGGGGGCCAACGCAGTAAGATGTGAGACATTACTTTCAGAGCAGCCCTTGTAACAGAGGAGGGCTATCAAGTTGGTGAGGGGTACAGAGGTCACAAAGTATGCAGTGTGTCTGAAGTCACTTGGTTTGCTTCTTCACAAGCAGAGTGAAGAGGCAGGTGCTGTTCTCTCAGGTGAGAATGACATTAGGGAAATGTCACATAGGTGTTAGGAAAAGATTCTTCAGAGGGTGTTCTGGCACTGGAACAGGCTCCCCAGGGCAGTGGTCACGGCTTCAAGCTGATGGCATTCAAAGAGTGTTTGGGCACTGCTGTCAGACATATATCTAATTTTTAGATAGTCATGTCTAGACTCAAGGAGTTAGACTCGGTGATGCTTGTGGCTTCCTTCCAACTTGGGCTGTTCTATGGTTCTATGGTCGTGTGATGGTATGCAATTGAGGCCAGTGTGGTTATACCCTCCTTAGGCTGCCGGGGTTTTGCAGTGGCTGGAAGAGCTGATGTAATACTCCAGTTATGTCTTGGGTCTCTATGGTATGAGAATGGCGTGGCAGGCTGTCCTGACTGTGCTGCATGTAGTGCACCATTGGAAAGCCTGTTTCACAGCAGGGGGTGAAAATGGCTGGTTGCAAGGTCCGTTTAATAAACTGAGAAAGATACAGTTAATGAAAGGGAAAGGATGCGAGCTTCGAGCTGGAAAGAATCAGATGATGACAGCAAGCTCTTTTTGAAGAGCTCCAGGTGTTATTACTATGATTTGTCTAAATTAAACCCATTTAGAAATTAGATGCTGCTAAACAACCTGTCAAAGTATTCACGTAGCTCAAATTCTTCAGACAGCCGAGGAAGTCCTGAGCAAGCTGGTGGGGAGAGACAGGAGCAGCACAGAAATCTTCAAACAAACGGTGCTACAGATGCTGCCTCTCCTGCTTCCAGGGCGTTTGGTGCCCTTCTCTTTGCAGCAATAGCTGTTGAGTTGCAGGCTGCTGCCAAGATGCTTATAGACAGGGCTCTTGTCTAGCCTTGGGAAGGAAATCTGTATTCCTGCCTTTAAAAAGGTTAAAAAAAGCTTAGAATAACTTCAGTCTTTATATTTGTGGAATGCTGGATAAGTGTCCAGCCAAAAAGGCAATAAAAGAAAACAACGTTTTAATTCAGGAAGAACGCAAGTGAAAGCAGCTAGTTTTAAGAAGTTCCCATTCAATTCATTGAGTGGCTGTCTGTACAAATAAACCAGATGTATGTGATCTATGAGGGCAGGTTATAAAGAAAACACTGCAGTAACGAACTGGTGGAATTTTCACTTAAAGCATTAAAATCAACCCTGAAAGGCTCCATTAAGGAAAGCCATAAATTGAAGTTTTGAGAGATGGCTTATAAAATATCCCTGGAACTGAAAATGATCCTCTGTCAGTTTTATGTTTTCCTTTTACTGTGTTATATCTATTTTAATAAACATGTGGGATAGAGTAGGAAAAGAGCAGCACTTTGTCTGTGAAGCCTTGAGGAAATAAATAGTGCATCTAGGCATATTATAAATTTCACCCTATAAAAATAAACTTAAATTGATTTTGGGATTTGCTTGTGTAAGGACTGCTATGCTAGGACCACAGTATGTTGATCTTATTCTACATATATATTGAAGTTTTCTGCCAAGCATACATTGAAATGTTAGTGTTAAATATGTTAGCTTTCATTCAGATGCTGCCAGGGTGTTCTGAATATGTGCATAAATAGTATTAAAATCTTAGAAGGGTTTCAAGGTTCACACTCTTAAAAGTACTGAGGAACAAATACCTTTTCATTTTTGAGGGACAGAAAGGAGTGTTGTTTTGGAAAGAATATGTTGGTTTCTGCAGGAATCTATATGATGGTTTGACTTGAAAAGGCATTTTATATTTAAAAAGAAAACAATTTGCTTTCAAAATGTTAACGTGAACTTGTTATTAAAAACTTTTCAAACTAGAATTTTCTGAGCAGAGGAGCAGAAAGTTACCAACGTATATTTTTCTCCTGCAACCATGCAGGAAAATCTCTGCAACCGTGTCATTTTTATCAAAAGGAGATTTTTGACTAAAAAGTTCTGAATGATTCAGTGCAGTATTTAGATACACTATTCTCCTAAGTCACTTTGTTCTCTTCCTTTTCTATCAATACACACACTGTAGAAAGAGGATAAGGCTTTATATTTGGTATGAGCCAAGACAGGTAGTCTAGTGGAGAAATCACAAGTGATGTATTACATAAATTCCTGTAATGCATTTATGTTTGATCTTTTCAATTACTCATAGTTATGAGGGTGTGCTGCTTTATTTCTGTGAAGCTCACAGTAGAAACCTTGAGTACAGAGGGAAATGAAGAGGAAGAAACCTTTCAAGTCTCTAAAAGTAGCCAAAAATAGCTATTCCAGATGTAACTTTAATAATATTTTAATGCAATTGTAAATTAAATTAGACTTTCACTGCAGGTACACCATCTTTTTAGCTTTTGTTCTGCTGAAGAAAGTGTGGAGCTGCGTATGAATGGGTGTATGAATGAATCAAGAAGTGTTAATGAGACCTTAAATGATGAGAAATGAACTCTGTGGGGGAATGTGAGATGCATTATTTTGTTTATTTTTTCTTTCTTTTGTTTCTGTTTGTTTGCCTGGTGCTGGTTAAAGAATGCCTTTAAATCTAGCTGTTTAGCTCCAGAGCTGACCTAGCATTGTTGTAGACTGTTAGCTCAATCACCAGTATTGCACGGGCACAAGCTGTAATTGTATATACACATGCAGCGTACACCATGAGCTTGTTTGTATGTTGTATGTGCATTTGTTCATATGCAGTGAAGAATTTGCTTGTTGTTAATGCTATTCAGATTAAGTTAATTGTTCTGTGAGAATGTAAATACAGTCTTGACTATAAGTATGCTTTTTGTGTAGCTAAAAGAGGTGCTCGCAAGTGGTTCAGGCGAGGCCATGTGCAATGGTGCAGCCTTCCCAGGCCTAGCAAGCCGTGCTCCATGCTGCTCTTCCACTGCCTGTCCACAAAAAAGGTGGTTCTTCCTCCCACCCCGCTCCACAAAACCCAATGAATGAAAGTGTTGTGAAACAGACCCGCCTGCTGCAGTCACTTTGTGTAATAATAGTTGATTAAACAATACTCGGGGATGTAGTGTGCACCAAGCCTTGAACCTTTCTGAGTGTCTTCTTCCTGTCCTTACATCATAATGCTGATTTTTCTGGACATCATTCACCTTCTTTCTGGCTTCCAATGGCATCATTTAGGATATGAGGCAGCAGCTGTAAAAGTTTGATGTTTATCAGCCTGATTATGCAGAAAAAACTGCAGTTGTTCTATCTGCAGACTAGTAATTGCATAAAGAAAATGTTAGCTTGCTGGCTGCTCGATGTACCTGAACACTGACAGATTCCTGCTGGGCTAAGGGCTGTGTCCAGGCAGGCTCCTGATGGTTTTCTTTATCTCAGAAGATATGCAAAATTGCAACTGCAGTTTAAAGAGTGATTGAAAGGTGACAGAAGTGGTAAAGTAACTGACATCACATAGACTACAGCGTGCTGTGTTTTGTGTCTGTGGTCTTGAAGGTGTGGGTTAGCTCAGGAACCCTGAGGTCTCCTTCCCTGGAATGCAACCCAATTACCTTGGATTTTTTTTCTTTTTTTAAATACAGGCATCATTAGAAAATGAAGCGAGTTGAAATTAACTCCAAATTTTAAACCTGTAATGATTGCTTTGGAAGAGCCTAGCAAAGGCTCTTGCACTATTACATGAAAAGAGCCCAGTTGAAGTATAGTAACCAATTCAGAGAAGTTAAGTGAGACACAGGTCTGCAGTGCTTTTTGAACATTATTTCATTTATAAGCAAAAGGGAAGAAATAGTAGGTGCCTGATTCCTAAGATTCTTGAACAACACTGCCCTGAGGCCTTGGCTCTTTGCTACTCTGCTTGGACCTGAGATGCAATGATGCTGACCCCTCTGAATAGCCCTGCTGAGGACTTGCATGAGTCATGGTGTCAGAGGAGTTTTCCACCTCCTCAGTCGGTAAATAAAGATTGTACAAGAGCCAGAGATACAAATATTCCACTCCCGAGGCTGGACTGGGGGGGTTGGGGGTGAGGACAGCCAGAATGCTGTGTCCCCATCCTGTGGTCTGTGCACCATGGCTGCATTGTGCCCCTCTCTCTGTTGCCCCAATCCTATAACCACTTTGATTCAGACGATCTTTGCAAAGACCAAATGTCTGAGCTGTTTTCACTGAAGCTAAGATTGGGTAAGGCTAGGCAAGAGGAGGGCCCATGGTTCTGTATTCCTGTACTGTTGGCACATGAGTGCTGATTAAGCCAAATAAAGTTGCTTGCTGTTCAGCCTGCCAGAGTTCAAGGTGAAAAGAAGAAGTGTGAACATTTTTATTAGCATTCTTTCTTCTGAACATAAGCCACACCAAAGCAAGCAAGTAAATGGTACAGTAGCCAAAGAGGGAAGTACTGTTCTGCAGATCGTACTGTTTTCCACTGGAAAAAATGTAGGGCTGCTTAATTTCTTTTTAAAGAGTGGTAGCGTCAAATCTAACAATTAAACTCCAGTTTACATGTTTGAGATTTTGATGAACACTTCGTATAAGTGCTCTCCAAGCAGAACATATAAAAATGATTATGCTTTATATGGGCAGTTACTGGGGAGGTGGAATGTCCCTTGCATTTTCCCCATTTTTCCCCCTTCAGCTCCATTCTGTACACAGCCAGTGGCCGGAGCCAGGCAGGAGGCCCACAGCCAAATCTGCAACAGAGTGGGCTTTGTGTCCTGAGCACAAACACCACTCTTCTTTCCAAGGGAATGGGCAAAAGGGGGTCTGACCCAGAGCCACCGGCTGTTTGTGGCTTGTCTGTCAGCGAGTGCGAGACAAGTGCCTTCTCTGTGTCAATGCTAAAACCAGCCATCCAGCAGGCAGCTGAACAGTTGGGCTTTATTTGACCAAGTTTAACATCGGCCATAGAGGATTTCAGCTGTGTCACAGAACTGCTCAAAGAGCTTCCCATGGTGGTTTTCTATTCTTGTTCTTAATGCACAAGTTTTACCAAGCGTGGTGTAGTTTGCAGCATTTCCTACCTTCACCAACTGAGAATCAAGATGTTTTGGGGCTTTGGCAGCGTTGCTAGTATGGTTTGTTAACCTTTACCTGAATTCCTCATGAGAAGAAGAGAGGACATTCAAAAGCCATTGCCATTCAGAGCACTGCTCAGCAGCTCTGCGTCACCTGGCACTGCCTATCCTCACCCCTCAGCTTGGTACCAGCTACTGAGATTAACTGGCCTTAAGCTATCTGTAACAAAGCACGCAGTGTTTCCTGGCCAGTCCACTCTTCATTCAAAGCCCATTCTTCATGTTTTCCTCTAATTCACTTGTTACAGAATGTTCCTTTGCTGCTTCTCTGTGCCTGTGGGCTGGGCTTCAGCAAACAAAGCCAGGTAAGACCTCTTTTGAGGCCTAGTTAGATGTCACGTTGGCTTCTGGGTCATAGTTTTTGACTTCTGTGCTGTAGAGGGTACAACAGAGGGGAAATAAAATGGTGAGGTACAAAGTCCTGGTGTGTTCTTCATTTAGGGGCAGAGCCCCAGCAGTCTGCCTAGAAAGTCTGACTTTCCAGGGAGAATTGAATTTGCTATAAGCAGCTGTCATATTAAGAGATTCATTTTTGGTAAGGAACGGTGATGGGGATATCATTGTTTTAGGACTCAGTGCAGAAAAGAGCCGTTTACCTCCTAAATTTTTGAAGTTCTTGAATAATTTTGCAACATGCTAACAGGGAGTGCGCTTTAACAAGAAGGCAGAGCTAGAGGCTATACAAAATGAAATTTTAATCTAGGCTCCCATCAAGCTGTAAAAAGGCATTTGACTATTTTGAGGGATTACGTGTGGGATTGGTCTTTTTTCCTAAAGGAACATCATGAAACTGATTTGGGATTTTGGCTGGAAGAATAAATCTTTTTTTTTTTTCTTTCTTTTTTTAAATGACTTTTAAAATAAAACAATTGCATGCATCTTTGAGTACTTTCTTCTGCTGGCTTTACACTATGCTTTTTTACTGATTTTGTAGTTACCTCTGCCATCCCTACAATCTTAATTTCTAATCCTCAGCATTAGAAATTATTATGCAGAGAAAGGTACATCTGATTTTTCTTTTCTTTTTGCCTTTCTTGAAGGTGTTCACATTAGGCATTTAGGCTAGACTGAGCATCCCTGCTCTCAGGATAGGCAGCAAAGAAGGAAATGGGAGAAGTGCTCAGGAGATGCCACTGCTTCCTCACCAGCTACAGGGAGACTGGATGGACTTCCAGCTTCATTGTTTAGGGGATTAATGACAGATGACACAGACCTCTGTAACGTTTTTGAAGCTTTTTCTTTGTAACCTGTTCTTCGTTTCTCAGTTCTCATTTAGTTACATCCCCAGACTGGAATTTTGAGGGAAACAAAGAATTTGTGCAGAGCAGAATGCAGTCTCCAGAGCAGAAAATGCTGTGTATCTTTGCTGAAAGTAGTATAGAGAGGCATACATGCTGTTGGAGAATATTAGCATGTAATTGCGTTATGTGTTGGTCTTGGCCAAAATGCTTGCATAAGAATAACCCATCCCTGTGTTGCAGTGCACGTCTTCATAGCTGCCCTGATTTCACTGCATGCAATGCCATGCCAGAAGCAGATTTTTTTAAAATGATGTGGGTTAAAGGAATGCTCCAAGAAAGATGTCATCTCTAGTGCTTGTTGTTTTTGTCAGAGCTGGAGTCCACAGGACAGGCTCATAAGCTGGCAGAAGGGAGTAGTGGACTCCAGCACAAGGCAGAAGTGCTGAGGCTGGAGGAGGGACCCAGGAAGATGAGCTGACTTCAGTGATAAAACTGTGAAACTCCAGCCTGAGCTGAGAGGGACTTTCCTGCCCTCCTCCTGGCCTTGGTGGCTCATTCCTGCCCCCACGGCTCAGCTTTGACAATTGCTTTTCTTGGGCCAGGTCTCCAAGCTGGTTTGCATGCATGGCAACAGGGTCAGGGGAAGCTTGAGTCACTTCAGGTCCTTTTTAGGGGACAACTCGAGTTCCACGTCTGTGTAAAGCTGTTGTGAAATCGCACTCATCATACTGAGGCTTGTCTTGTCATTGCCAACATGCAGTGGATGAAATCTGGGCCCAGACTGTATTCTGCATATCCCTGGTTTTATGTGTGTTGCTGCAAAAAGGATTGACGTAAATCTTTCATACGGGATGTCTCCTGGATTGTGTGTGGGAGTGGGAAATTCTGCAGAGGTTAGAAGTGTCTGTCCTGAGCACAGGTTGGCTTGATTTGCCAGCAGAAGGCATGATGTTATAGTTGAAGAGAAGGGCAAAAGCCAGACGTCTAGATCCCCGGCTATCCTGGAAAAGGAAAGGGACAGATCAATCTTGTGTCCAGGAGCTAAGCATTGACATGGTTGAGACTGGAACTGGCACATTGAAATGCTGATCTGGATTAAGGGAGAAGGTAATCTGAAGATCAGCAGTTTTATCCGTGTACACCTTGCTTGGGAAATAAATGCATTTTAATCACAAATGAGTATATATACTAATAATCCCTTAGTTCCTGTGCTTACTAGCCATGCACAGACACGTCTCAGAAGCCTTAAGTTCACTGTGTTCCTGAGCACTCTAAATTTGGTGCATACTGAGCAGTGGAAAAGTGGACTCGTGATTCTTGTAAAGTGTGCATATATCTTGGATCTAGATGACTTGTTTTCTGCTAACCTGGCCAGTTCTTAGTTGCTCTGCCTCGAGGCCATTTAATTACATTGACTTTCCTACCCGTTTTACAGAGCGATAGCTGTTTGATGAGTTTTCTCTGAAACCTTTCCAAATGCTCTAATATATTTTAACATAAAAAAAAATAAATTTTGTCCCTATCCTGTTAGTACCAAATGCATTCTTTTCAGCTGCTTCTTATCAGTTCTTTTCAGTTGATTGTCTTCTTCCTTCTTTTTTTTAAGTGACTCCAACCTACAAGCTAGTTCTTTGCACCTTTACCAACATTTTCCTCTTGTCCAACTTATTAATTAATCTTGCAGTCCTACTCAGAATGCCAGGTGTTTGAACGGGGTCTGATATAGAGAGTTAAACCAACAATAATTTGGGGCTATTGCACTCTTGTCTGTAGCAGGCCATGCATCCCCAACCTGTCCCTTCCATGAATTCCAGAGCTTTTGCAGTCAAGCAGGCAGTTGGTTCATGCACTAGCAGAGGAGTATGTTTTCATCAACAGGGTGAACAAAAGGTTCCCTACCTGAGCTTCTCTTTGGGTCCCTTTGCTGGCTCCTGCTCCTCTCATTCTGCTCTGTCAGTTTGTAGTCAGTTAGTGAATTGCACCTGCCTGAGTTAATACAAGATTATCCAGTTTATGTGATCCTTTTTGTTTTTTCTCCCTCAAGATAGTGGCAAAAGCACAGCCAGGGAGGTGGCAAACTTCTTTCACAGATAGATCTGGGAGGCTGGACAACCATTTCTTAATCCTGCTTTATTGCTGGAGTTACTACAACTGCAGGCTAAATGTCTTCAGCCTGCAGTGTGACTGTGTAGCTTGTGATAAGTCACTGAACCCATCGCTTTTGGAGGGAGGAAGCATACTTACTAATACTTTGTTTTGTTGTGTGGGATTTTTTTTTCTTTCCCTTTAATTGGAATATATTAGCATGGTAACATTTTAAATTCTGGAAAAGAATGAGAAATAGGAATTGTGTGTCTGAAGCAGTGACTAATTCTTTTATCTTGGTCATCTAAAACAGAAGTGACTTAAGAGTACCAGAATAGCGAGACTGCGGAATGCCTTGCTGGCAGCAGCTCGAGTGGCATTTCACCACCAGCTCCTGGTGCAGGTGAATGGGACAAACTGACACACCTCATGTGTTCCCTTCCACACTGCATTTTTATGGTTTGTGAGAAACATGCTCAAAAACTTCCCATGCATAAGGGGGCTGAACTGCATCAGCCCCTTTCAGAATCAGAAAACCTTCAGGGACACCTGGATATGGAGCAGGTGAATGGTGGCACTGTGTCACAGTTTTCTTTACTGAGTAATAAAGTGTAAATACTGTGTTCTTCTCCTCTCTTTCCCCTCACTTCTTCTCCCTTTTGTTCAGGGTTACAATGGGATGGTGCTGGTGCATTTGTGAAAGAGAGTATGGTACGGGGCAAAGACAAGGGACTGAACTGTGTAATTGTGCTTGATGAACTCATAGGAACTTTTTTTTCCTTTCACCTTTTGTACATGTTATCAAGTCTTTCAGTTTTCCTCTACACGTATTTCTGTAGTTGCTCTTCCAAGCTCTTTCTCATACATCCAAAAGTTAGTTTCTCTACACTTTACGATTACTTGTCATCCCTCCTTCTCCTTTAAAGTTTGCCTTTACCTTTCTTTTTTTTCTTCCCCCCTCTTCTTTAAAGTATCTCTGGTCGTGATGCATAGGGACCAGTATTTGGTACAAATCTTTGCTTACCTGAATTTGTACCTTGCAAAGCCAATTGGGCTGACTTTTATTCTGTGCACTTTGCTGGAGCAAGAGCAGCTCTCTGGCAAAGCCATTCTTGACATGGAAACTTTGAGCATTATTTACAGAAACTTCCCAATGAGATTTAGTGATGGGGACAAACCCTGGTCTCAGCTACATATTTCTGATCTCCTCAGAAAGAATAGAGCTATTAGAAATTCAGAGCTTTGGAGTGTAGCTGTTTTGCACAGGGCAGAGGGGGGAGGCTAGTAGAGATGAGGAGTCTTCTCCATCTAATCCAGAGGACCTGCACAATGCTGAGGCAATTGCACTAGCACAGTGGTGAGGATAGCGACCTTCGCTTCTCTTCTGATATTTTGTGCTTGAAAATACTATTCTTAGTTTCCATGAAATGCGGAGTTTCACAATTGTTTCCAATTGACACATAAATTAGATAAATGGAAATTGCTATCATCCACTAAAGCTTCAAAGGAAGTAGTTATGTTTCAGTAATTAGTTTGGCTGTTTAAATACCTGCAATTCATCCTGTTCTGGTTTGTAGTTAGTAAAGAATCCATTGCAGATACTGATAGCCTGAGGGGAGCAGATCTGCCCTGTAAACACTTTCAGTTGATTGGTATTATGTGTGTGAGATGTCAGCTTTGCTCAAATGCAGAAGTAAAGGATGCTTTTCTAACGTGTGTTCTCTTAATCTGATGCTTGATCGGAGACTTTGGCTTCACAAACCAATGTATAGAGATGGGGGAACAGGAAACACTACAGAAAAAAAAGGGAACCAGAATATGTTATTTGCAAAATATGAGGTCAGTGCCTGCTAAATTTGGTGGTGTGTACTGAGATCAGCACAGCGTTTTCTTCATTTGGTCTGTCTGCTTATGTGAAGTATTCTCTGAAGGAAGCCCCCCATTTGTGAGAGGAGCCTACTGGTGCCATTTTCCTTTTCTCTCTGCCTTCATGCCTTCATGAACCACTGTTCATATTTTTTTGTCTCCCTCTCTGACCTGACATGGCATCATGGCAGTAAAGCACACTAAAGTTCTCTTGTGGAAAATACAATTAAAAATGAACTTTGCAAAAGCTCTTCTAGCAAATCTTTGCATCCACTGGAATTTAGTAATGAAATGATTCCTTCTTAAATTTCAAGGAAGCAAATATTATGACTCAGTTCAATGGGATCTTTAATACGATGAGTACTAGCAAACTTCATTTGTTCTAAAAATTATTTTTTGTTGTGTCTTTAGAAAATATAAGACTGTGGAAAAAAAGAGAGTAAAAATGTTTTCTCAAATCTCTACCAGGTGTTGTAACATAATTCAAAATCTATGTTTAATAAAGTAGAAAGGATTTTATAGAATCAGTGTGGTTGAAAATGAACTCTGAGATCATTAAGTCCAACCATCAGCCCGTTACCATCTTACTCACTTTTTTTTTTCTCATTGACTTTGGGTTTCTTTTGATGAAGCTTCAGAAGAAAAAAAAAAACAAAAACGTTTGGGCAATTGCATTCTTACTAGAAATATGCAAACGTAACAATGCCTGGATTTAGATCTTTATGCATACATTTTGAAAAGTTTTTTGTTTTCATTTGTATGGCTGGGACACAAGTAAGATTTTCACTGGATGCAAAAGAACTAAGTCCTCTTTGCCTCAGCTGGTGATTAGGATTTTGTGGATTTTTTTCACTTGTGGCCTTCTAATGTACTGTTGGGAATGTGACACTCTTAATTCCACAGCAGTTATAGTGTTCTGAACTTCTAATGAAAAGATCTTATGATACTCCTTATTTGAGTGGCTTATAAACTGAATTAAGTTTTGAATAGTTGGACTTTCATAAACTTCCTTCATTATTTCAAGAAAAGGTTTTTTGGGGGGAAGTAGCCCATCTTTATGTGAAGCTTCTAAGGGCGTTGTTATTTCAATCATCTTTATGATGGCTGAGACAATATTAATTGTGGTTTGATTCCTTTTGTCATTACTTTTGCAGAACTTGTAGTAGCAAGGCAGACCAATGGAAAAATGTTCTGTATTTGAATAGTTTTCAATGCTGCTGGGAGATGCAAAGTGCTTTGTTGACCCAGCCCAGCAGACAGACCAGAGATGTATTTTGTCTTGATCTTGTTATTGTGGAGATATGAGGTTACCTCTAAGAAGGGGAGAACCAAAGGGAAAATTAGTCTTGGTGCTTACTCAGCCAGCCTGTCTCCAGTGGAAAAACTCATACTTGTCAGTACAGTGTTGCCTCAGGGAAGTTTTTGCACTTGATAAAAATAAAGGCAAACTTCATGGGGGTGCAGGAATCTGGACAACATCGCATCAGGGTATGGGAACAGCGTGGGCATTTGGCCTCCTTGCAACATCCTGTTTCCCCAAGTTATCACAGCAAGTCTACACTTTCTTTCCAGCCTTCACTTCCTGAGCTCTCCTCTCACCATGCCCTTCTGCTGTTAACTCTTTTTCTTCCTGTTTGGCTAGGAAGGAGGATTGAGTGCCATGTGCCAGGCTGCCTTTGGTGCTTTGCCATATGGAGATGAAGGATGGAAGTTGGGAGGAAGGAAAACCTCACTGTGTCTACCCAGAACATGGCAGCTGGACCAGGCCACCACAAAATTGTGGATCTTTATGGGAAGGGAAACCTCCTCCTTCAGCTTTGCCTGCTTTGGCATCATGTCCTTAAGGAGAGACAGCAGTTGGTGGGCAGTCCTGGGGATGCACATAGCTGGCTTGTAAGCTGATATTCAGGGAGAAAAGCATAACAATATGGATAAGGTTACAGGATGCTGGTTCCCTTTGTGTCTACTGCATTTGGGTACTCTGGAGCTAGGCACTGTACCCAGCCACTACTTTTCATCACCACCAAGGACCAACCAGTATTAATTTATAGTCCTTTCTTAAACCCAGGAATACCCAAGACTATGTCTGTGACAGATCACACACAAGTATCATGTGACAAGTAAATGCCTTATGTGGAGGAAGACCTTTTTCTTTAAGCCAGCTAGCTGATAATGTCACAGCATGCTCATAGTTCTCTAGTAGGAGAAATGATGGAAACTCATTGCTTTCTCCATTGTACCTATCACCAAACATGTTTTTTTTTTGTCATGTTGTAGTACATTTAGTCTCCTGTTACATCTGGAACCTAGAACTCTCTTACTTACTTATTCTCTTTATCCTTCTCAGTGCCTTTTCTTGTTGTTCTAAATCCTTTTTCAGATGGGGTGACTGAGAGTGCATGCAGTCCTGAATTTGCGAACATATTATCAGCATGTTTCTCTCTTTTACAGCCCCTGAATGCTGAGCTGATATTCTCAGAGCCTTTTCCACTAACACGCTTAGATTTCTTTACTGAATTGTAATAGCTCATGTTAATCTCATCAGTAATCCCTTATGGGACTGTCTTGATGGCCATCCAGATTGATTTGAAATAACCTTAAAAGTCTTTCTGTCCAGCATCGGACTGGGAGGCAGATACCATCTCCCTGAAGAGCTATAACATGAGGGGCTTGGGCAGAACAGGGGAGTTAAGAGCTGGTGAATGAATTCTGGAGTGAATCTGTCCTCTGAAGAACTGCTGCCAGCCCTGCTTGCACAAGAAAGAATACATTTTTTTCACTTCAGTTGTGGAATAATTTCAGTGACCGTGGTGAAAGGCACGTGGGAAAGGTTTTAGTAGTCTTCCATATCTCTCTGATTTACTTCTATCTTTAATTTTGCTGCTCCGTCCCTCTGTCTCTTAACAAATCCTTAAATCTTGACACAGACCCGTTCCCCATTGATGTGGCAGCATATTTGTCCTTTTAACTGTATTAGGCCACTGTATCTAAATTACACAGGGAACAAAACTGCCTTTGAATTCATTGGATGGCACAGCATAGTTTCACCCTCTTTGAGTTTCATGGGCAACAAGGATGGAGTTACAGTGATTTGAGACAAGGTGGATTCCTTGGGCAGATGGCAGTTGTTGGGAACACAGTATGGTTTTCAATGCTCTGGCACACAGAGAAATGGTGACATCTCCAGCAGCTTCCAGGGATTTTGGTCAGCTATGAAAGGCTTAAATCCTTAAACTTAATTGCTTGATCTGACTGGAGGGATGCAGGGAGAGCTACATGGCCAGGAGTAGGAGGAGCAGAGTTGCCTTTGCAGAGGTGAGCTGTCTGTTGAGGCTGGTTGCATGAAGCTGGTCTGTGTAATCATGTTTTTAGTCCTGTAAATTATTTTAAATGAGCTTTTTTGGAACTCATGGAATTAAAATAAGAATCACCAAAAATGGCATTTTATGCTTTTTGCAGAAGTTTTAAGTAAATTCAGACTTTTGAAGTGGTGATGGTTGCTGGCTTAAAAGCTGTACGTTAATCAGATTAATCTGATGCTGAGAGCATGTAAAATCTGGGATGTCTGCACTATATAAAACCCTTCTTCTCCGTTTCTAATTGAATCCTCATTCCCATCCAAAGAGTAACACAAGTCATTAATTAAAGAAAAGAGAAATTAGACAGTTTTTTCCTGTGTTTATCTTCTTACAAACAGAAGTGGCTCTGGCTATGGGCAGCCTGTTCTAGTGACTGGTGACCCTGCACATAGCAGGGGGGTTAAAACTAGATGATCATTGTGGTTCTTTTCAACCCAGGCCATTCCATGAAATGTACCAGATGTAATGTCCCAGTAAGTACTTGCATGCCATATAATGTGATTATTCAATTCTCACTGTTAGATAACTTTCTTTATGTAATAACTTGAAGAAGAAAAATGCAAATGGGATACAAACATGATAAACATTTAAATGGAGGCTTCCTGTGTGTGGATTTAAATCATGATAAAAATCACAAAGCAGCTTTTATATAAATTAAAATGGTCTACCCTTGTGAAGGGGAACATTGTGGATATGTTAGGAAGTGGCTTGGAAGATGCTGGTACTATCAGGCCTGGAACAAGGAGGGTTAAATATAAAAGGTCCCTGAGTGTCCATGCTTGCTATCAGTGCTGGTTTGCTTTGCAGCATTATGATAGTCAGTCACACACTGCAGAAGGGCTTATGGAGGGACTTTAGTTGTAGTATATAGAAGAGGAGAAGAAAAAGAGAAAATAGATAACCTGGTTTCACAGGGATTCCTGCTGCCTTCGTTACGCCAGCACCGAGCACGTTCTCTACCTTTCTCCTCAGCCATTTGAATCTGATAATCTGTTTGTTCTTAAACAAGCCACATTATTTGTCAGCAAACTCTCACTGGCTTGGAGTAGTTTGGCTTTGTTGTTTAATGACATCCCTTAATTAATACATTAGCCCTACAGAAAAACTCACCAGCTTATCTGCTGCCTGACTTCTGCCCCTGTTTGACCTGCCCTATTTGTATTGAGATACATACCTAAAAAAACAGCAGAGGTTGGGGTGCTAGCATTCAAATATAGGCTGGAGTGTCCCTTTCTCGAGGCATCCATAGTCTAAATAAACAGCAGTGAGGGAGAGAAAAAAGGAACACAGTGTATGTGTAAGTGAAGCACTATGTCCCAGCATTTTGTTAGCTCCATAATTTTTTTTTTTAATCCCCACTTTATGGCTTTGTCCTTGAAGTAATAGACTGCAGGAGCCCACATAGCAGCCAGCTCTCCAGCTGCGATTTTTATGGGAGCAGGTAAGGCCACAGATGGTGCAGCGCCTGCAGACCAGGAGGCAGCCACCCTGCTCCTTCTCTTCTGCACACAGCACCTCACACAGCCTATCTGGGACTTTGCTGAAGAACAAGATGCTTCCTTTTCTGTTCAAGGCATATGGGTTCGTTACTGGGAAGACTGAATGCTGGTGATGAAATTACCTCTGGGATTTTTTCCTCCCCCTTTTCCCTTCATAGTGATTGCAAAGTAATAGTTTGAAAATTGCCTCTCCTTGAAAACAGTCTTCTTTTCTTGTAAAAAACACTGAAGAGAGAGAGAAACTTGGGAGTAAGCACTCAAACCCCTGCTCCCTGTACTTTACACGATTACAGTGAGTAAATGCACTCTTCAGATACATCCTTGAGCTCTGAAAAAGGTAAAAACTCACAGCTCTATTGCACTGTGATTTCTTTTTTTACTGAGCCACCTAACTTTGCTTTTACTCACAGCTGTCAGTGAGTTTTTTTCTTCAGTGGAATCCTACGGTGCTGGTAAGCAGAGCTATCATGGGAGGGTCTCTCAAGTTTGGAGGAGGCTCAGGGGAGACCTTGTTACTCCCTGCAGTGACCTGAAAGGAGATTGTAGCCTGATAATTGCTGGCCTCTTTTTCCAGGTAACTGTTGATAGGATGAAAGAACCTGAAGTTGGGTCAGGAGAGGTTTAGGCTGAATATTAAAAAAATGTATTCTTAGAAAGAGCAGTGAGGTACTGGAACAGGCTGCCCAGGGAGGTTGTGGAGTCAGGGAGGTGGAGGGTCATTGTCCCTGGAGGTGTTGAAAAAACATGGAGATGTGGCACTAGTGGACAAGGTTTAGTGATTATGGTGGTGATGTGTTGATGATTGGACTGGGTGATCTTAGTGGTCTTTTCCAGCCTTAATGATTCTGTGATTCTATGAAAAACAAATATCAGAGTTAAGAGGATGGTGTGTCGGCCCAACTTCATTTCTAGGATTGTGAGAGTCTGGATCAGTGGAGGGCTCCAGATTAAAATATGCTTGCAAACAGTGTTAATTTGACAGCCCTGGAAAAGGAAAAATATTACCCCAAGAAATGTTAATTTTTTTTTTTTTTTTTTTTTTTTTTTAAGATTTTTCTTTCAATGCACTGAAAACTTCAGGTGCTCTAACCCAGAGGTCTCTCCTGCTCAGTTTTTGGTGCACTAGCAACCTCGAGAGCTTTTGGAGGTTTGGTCATAAAATTAAGAGTACAAAATAAAGCTTTCCACTGGTGTTTGAAATTCAGTTTGTGTCAGTAGTAACTGAATCTTGTTATCTGATGGTTGTTCGGTGACCTTCACAAAATGAACAGCTTGTTTGGTTTCCTTGTAGTTCTCAGTAGATAAATACCTGTGTTGCAGGAGTTACTCATCTATGAAACTTCTCTGGTTGTTTCAGGATACTGGTGTATGAGTTTTTGTTTTTCTTCCCTGAGAATTTTACCTACTCTAATGCTGGAGGGAAATGAGCACTGAACTCACTTTCAGGAACAGTTACTGTATAGCAATTGAGTTGCAACCAGTGCAAACTGAAGTGCTGGTTAAATTAGTGGGGAGAAGCAATTGTTTACTAGAAATTGGAAGGCTAATGCAAAAATAATACCCTGCTGAGCACAGGAGGGGTACCAAAGGAGCAAGGAGGACAGTACCAAAAAAGCAAATGTTAGTCTGAGAAGACTTTAATTAAAATTATGTTTAAATATGCTTTCTGGCATTGAGGCAGCTCAGGAGGCAGTGTCAGAGAGTAAGAAGGAGGGCTTTTTCATTTCCCTTCCCCTTTTTCCCTTTTACTGTTTTTCCCCTTTTTCTTTTTTCCTTGTTTTCCTTTTATTTTTTTTCTTTTCTTTCTTTTTTCCATCACACCATGGTAAGGGTTTGATTCCGGTGCTCCTTTTCCTGTCAAATGCAGGCATACAGCTTTTTTTTCATGTCTTTTTAACCGAGGAGGCAGCCAGATGTAAGGTTCCTGTTCCAGACCTGTTTGCAGCACATTTGCTGCCTGCATCAGCTCCCTGCTCATAGGCTTCTTGCTGGGTTATTCAGAGAACAGAAAATCCCTGTTGTTGAAGCATAACAGGTTATGTAAGGGTTTTGAAAGTACACCCTCTAGCATTTAAAGTCTTTCAGGTTTCTTAAAAAAAATTACAGGCTTGCCGGGTTTTCCTGCCAGGGTCTTTTATGCACCAAAATTTAGGATCCTTTGTAACATCATGTTCTGGTCTCTCAAAAGGTGAGCAGCAAGCTTTTTCTGCTGCATTGATCAGTGGTTTTGTATAAATAGCAGAGGGCAGTTGTATTACAGGTGCTGGATAACTCTGACATGAACCTGTGATCAGACTTAGATCTGCAGTGGGTTGACAGATCACAGACATTTCAGCACTTCTTTATTGAGAGAGACAGGCGTATTTTTAGTCTTTTGCCCATAAAGTTCAGTAGGAAGTTTTCTACCTGGGTATAGAACTTAAAATGTAGTTTAATTCTTCTTGCATGTTGTGTTTCCAACTGAGAGGCACAAGCTTAAGAACAGATAGACTACTTTAGTGCCACCAAAAATAATAATAATAGTAATAATAATAAAGCCCTTCAAAACTGCTTTAGTCATTTGATTACCTGCTGTGTATTTAATGTTTTATTCATTTCTTATGCGTGGTGTTCCTTGTTCAAGTAGCAGGTGATACTCATCATATCTCGGCTGCAAATTAAACTGTCTTCAATTCTGGGGACTTCTGTCACTATTTCATATACAGGCCTAAGGGTTTTCTTATGAGCTCGTGGTAGTGAGTGCCAAGCAATCTGTCAAAGCAATCCAAGTCCTGCAGGCTGTATTACAGGCCTCATTTCAGAGAGTAGAGCCTCATCTGAATAGACTCAGTGTGTTTACCAGCAATTTAGTGCTGATAAAATCCACCACTTCTGTCATATCACCTAACAGTAGATGTATCTCTACCATAACTTTCCTGTACCGTGGGTGTGGGTAACTCAATAATGTTAAGATCCCACTGTGAATGTTTCATGAGTATTAAAACAACATGTCCCAGACAGCATGTTCCTATTCTCTTACACTCTTGTCACATGAGCTTGCTCAATTGCTCAATTGCTTCTTTGTAGTGCATTTTGTCCCTTGATGAAGGAAGATTAATCAAGATGACTGTAATGAAGTTCAGTGTCATGAGGAATGACCCAGGAAATCTCAAGAATTTGTTCACTAAAAGTCAACATTTGATGTATTTTTCGTTCAAAATACTCTCTTGTCTTGGCTGCACAAGTTTCAAGGAAGCCCATCAGCATGTCTTTTTACTCAGAGTATCCTTCTATACTTAAATTGCATCGTAAGAGTGAGATTGTTGATGTGTTGGCATTTTCAATTACATTTGTTTACTGAAACCTCATAATCAGACTGAGAAATCTGTGTTTAGGCAGTGATGCCTGTGTAGGCCAAAGACAGCTTGATGCCCTTGTGCAGGTATTGCTGGAGCTCCCTTGGTAAAACCAATAGCAGGATTTGCAGAAACCAGCTAATGGCTTTCCTGGAAAAGGAAGCATTCTTACATTGTTGGGAGAAGGAGACAGGGGCCATCACGAAGCCGCCGGAGTAGCCCGATCAGTCTGAAATGATGGATAGAAGGCTTTTGTTTTGGATTTTTGGTTTCATGTATGAATTCTCATTTTTGCTTCAGCATGCAAGTAGTATGACTGAGTCAACTGATCTATTTTAAGTTTATTCTAAGTCTGGTCTGACTGTGATCTGTAACACAGACAAGTGAAAGAAGAAACAAAGAAGAAAAAGAAAGAAAAAAACCCAACTCAGTCGTATACAACCCAAATGTGTGATACAGGACTTGCATTCAACCATCCCGATGGAAATGAGGGAAATAAGAAACTTTCTACAGTTGATTTATTCAATTTGGTACACACAGTTTATATACATGATGTCTTTCTGCTCTGGGAAATGGCTTTTAATGCTGTGTTGCTTATTTTTATCCTTACTGCAATGAAGACAAAGTCTTTTAATTTATTCAAGAAATAGAGTTGTCAACAGACATAGTCTTGAGATGAAAATATACTTGCATATTTTGTTTAGGTCAGTATTACATAAGAAATTACCAGCAATCTGTAGACTTTCTGATACCTTTAGATATTCAGGAAACACTCCAAGAAATACTTGGCTTACAGCCTACATAATTCAAGAAAACTTCTGAAAATGTTCAGACTAACTGAAACCTTTTTTCAGTCTGTCGTGCTGTTGACCAGAGTTTATTTGCTTTTCTGTTAAATATAGCTTTTTTAAAAAGAAATAGTTCTTCACATGAAAAGAGAAACATCAGGGACAAATCCAATGACGCAAACAATGCAAAAGTATTTCCTGTGTTATTCCATTGCGTCTGTTAGTTCTCTGCATAATCTTTTCTTCAGAAATCTTATCTATCCAGTCATATCCAGGCAACATGTTTTGATTCTTTAATCTTGAAAATCCACAGTGTATGAAAATTAAAAATTCCCCAAAATGTGGATTAGTGGTTGGATCTCGTACAAATATAAATGAAGAAGCTGTTTCTCACAGCACTGACCCACGCTGGGAAGCCAAGGATGGAGCAGTTGTTCCACACCCTCAGATGAAATAACTGAATTACCTGTGTGAAAAGTGGGAACGACCACTTGCTTGTGATCTTTGTTTTTCCTTACCAGTTGGTGAAGATAGTCCTCACCCAAGTCCTTTTTCATTTCTCAGGTCTAGTTTTTGTACTGAAAAACTGGGATTTGCAAGCACCTGCAGTTCCTAAGGCATCAAATCGCCTATCATTGATAGTTTTTAAATTTTGCAAGTTGGAACAAGGGAAATTCCAATTCAATATAAGGTAGAAAATTTTCAGAATGTGAGGTCAAGCAGTGGAACAAGTTGCCCGAAGAGTCTGTATAATTGCTGTCCCCAGAGGAATTCAAAGCTTGTCTGGACGAGGTCTTGAGCAGGCAGCACTGACCTTGAAGTTGGTGCTACTCTGAGCGTGGGGCTGCACCAGATGACCTTTGGAGATCCCTTCCAGTCTATCTTGTGAGATTTTGTTCAGTGTTTAATTAAAAATCTTCTGAATACTATCTTAGTGAGTCCAGGATAAGGAAGATAAATGTGGGTTCTTTGGATTCATTTATCATTATTTCTGTAAAAAGCCAAGCATCCTACTACCAGTCAGAGAAGATGATTCTGAAGAAATGTGTGTGAAACACGAAGAAGGTGGTGATAGCAGGAATTGGTAGTAGACAAAGTTTTTGCTCTTGGAAATGTAATCATAGAATATTGTTGCAAATACTGCGCATCTTGGAAAAGAAACTCATTATCTTCCTTACATTTGCAGTTTTTATTCTTTTTTTTTTTTTTTCAAAGTAATGGAAGTGTTTTTGTAATTACTTTCTGTATGTCCAGACCCTTCTTAAGATCTCTGATTTTTGTAAGCAAATCCATGCCTGGCAGCAGCCTATTGTATGTGCTAGCACAGCCTGTATCAAAAGAATAGTTAGTCTTTAATCTTGTAAAGAATTAGTTTACAAATGCACACCTGAGGATTCCCACAGAAGCCAGCAAGCAGTGTTTCCTTGTGGACTTGTTTGCTTGGGAAAGTTCAGCTGAGTTCTCCTTTTAACTCTGACTACCACAAAGTCCTTCATATTAGAAACATATTTGGTATTTTGTGACTTGTTGATTAACTATTTTTTATCCACATACACCAGATTCATGTATTACTTTTGTGTAGCTTGAGGACTTTCAAAATCTAAAATATTTAAGGAAAAAGCGGGTTATATTGAAATGATATTTTCCTATAGCATACTAAAATATTCCCTCCTTTCTTCAGCTTGGACAAAGTAATGGTTTTCTTTAATAAATCTGAGACTGAGTTTCTTTCCCCTTCAACCTAGAAATGGGCAAAATTCAGTCATCTGCTCGCTGATCAGTAATCAAGTGACAAATCAATAAGCAATGACAGATCAAATGGCCACAGTAATTTGCTGCATGACTGTGAGTGGCTGTAGGAGTCAGAAGGAGGTGGGAGGGATACCAGGAGCAAGGCACAGGCCATCCATAACCAACTCCTAACAATCGCCGTGAAAATAAGTGTGTCTCTGTAAAATCATGCTGCGTCTGCAAGCAACAAGGCTAAACAAACTGGAGATGATGAGGTAAATTGGATTCAACCTTAGCAACCCCACTGCGTCCTCGAAAGAATACTTCGTCAGCTCTGCTGCTGTCAGCTGGGTTTTCAGATGGTGCACCAGGAAGGGGTATACATTTTGATTTAGCCAAGACACGTAGCTCTCTGTTGGAGATTAACTGTGATCTTGTTTCTATTGTAACCAAGAGACTGTCTCAATAAAAGGGCTGTCTGTATGCAGAAGGAATTTGCTTCATTGTTGAAACAACTTTTGACCCCTGAATTTCTCCCCTGCAGTACTGAATAAATATCTTGGAGCTCCTGACCATTGTGTTTACCACACATCCTTCAGTGAAATTGTGGCAGAAACGTCAATATCTTCTTTTTATTGCCAGGAAATAAAAACAGTTTTCTGTGCAAACTAAATTATGCTGAGGTCAGCTTAGGCATGTTTAGAGGTGTATAGGGTTGGAAATCTTGGAATTTATATTTATTTGGTTTATGCATTACCTGCATTAAGGTAAATTGCCTGTATATTATTCCTGTAACATCAAACTTTTTGCTTGTTGGTTACCCATTTGTAGCTCTGACATTTGAAGAATCAAGTTCTGTGCTCTCCTTTTCTACATACACATTTTAGCATTTAAAATAGAAGAGCCTTAGAGTAACTATTGGTTGACAATGAAGATGAATGTGCTTTGCTCACAGAAAACAAATTCTGAAAGACCTTAAGTCGTAGCTTTAACTTTTAACTTGAGCCTTGTGATTGTGCATGTGGGACTGGAAAATGTTTCAGCAATGCAAGCCTGGGCAATTAATATGATGAAAGCCTTGGGTATAGGTGCCATTTGTCTAATGTAGCTGTTCAGAATGTGCCTCCCGTGTGGACACTTCAGTTTCCCAGAGGCAAAGTGAGTTGACTTTTCTCTGTGGGCACAAGTCATTATGCTTGAGTACCAATTTAAAGTAAATTCTGAAATAATTTTGTTCTAGGTTAGTGCTCGAAGTAGTGAAAATTAATTATAATAGCTGAAGTGTTTTTGAATAGGGAATATAGCCGTTTAGTTTCTCTTGACTGGATAAAGCTAATTATTACCATTTACCATTAAAAAATGGAACAAAGTCATAGCTGATTTGATGGTTGAGGAAGGCTTCTTCACAGTTTGGGTTTTAGTTGTATAAGTAGCATCTCTTTATTCTTTCAAGCAGGAGAATTTGTCAGTTAGAACACAGACTGTACTATCTAACTACTGTGTTTTTAAAAATACTTTTTTTTTAAGTTTCTGAATTTAATTCTTCCTGAGTAGAATCCTCACTGTTTAGTACAAATGCATAATTTTTTTGCTTTCAACAGTAAGCCTTTTGCAGTAAATATTGGCAGCAAATAATGAGATAAGTTTACTTGGCTAATTTTACAGAACTATTTTTTGACCTCTGTATGTTTTGACAGCTCGGTCATTGGTTTTAACTCTTGGTAATTTTGCTAGGAAGCTGCACTGAGTGAAGCCGTGCAGCAAAGATAATCAAACTTACATAGTCCAGCATCCTCCCCCAGTGTGTTGTTGTGTTCTGCTTGTCCAGCTCTCAGGTAAACAGTACATTGTTCATACCTCATACCGCCCTTAGGATCTTTGATCTTTGGAAAGACAAAAAGCAGAACATTTGAAAACACTCAGGTTTCCATGAGAGGTCTCCAAGGAAAGGAGGGCCTTGCTATAGACCACGTGTGTGACATAGTGGTTCCTGGACCATCTAGATGTCTGCTGATTGGTGTATATTTGCTTGGTCGTAGGGGTATAGAGCACTGTGTAATCCTGTATGAGAAAAGACATTGCATAGGTCATTCTTTCATAATCTCTTAGGTTCCATTCAGTTCTCCCTCTCACACAGAGTTACATTAAAAGACTATTCAATTTCACACCTGCTAAGAGAAGTAAAAATGAATAATTGGGTTTGTTTTTGCATCTATCTCTTTTGTCTCTGTAAGATACTATCAAAATAAACCTGCTTAAATGAATGTCTGGGTGTCTCTGTCCTGTCTCTGTCAGTACAAGCTCCATGTTGGAAACAAGGTAATCCATACTTTGGTTTTAAAATAGGTTTAGGGGAAAAGGAGGAATGGGAAAGTTCAATTTTCTTGTTTTAAGATTCACTAAATGGGATTTGCAAAACATAATGGACTGCCTGTCTCTGATTATGGTTTGCAGTCAAAAGAATAAAGCATATGCATGTGATTTGGGTATAGTAATGTGGTAATCAAGCAAAGAAAAAAACACCAACAACAAACAACAAAACCACCTGTTTAATTTACTCTTATTTTCCCGCCTCCCGAGTCTGTGCAGCATCACTTCAGCTTTTACAGATTGTAATTGGCTAGTATGACCTTGGATTTAAAATACTGGATTTGATGCAGAATCAAATGCAGGTTTGTCAAGTGGAGTCACTTGGTCTTCTGGGTGCAGTTGGTCCCTCTGAACTTTAGCTAAATGCTTGACAACTAGCTGAGACGAAGTACTGACTTTTCCTTGTTGATAACAGAGAAAAAAAGTGGCAGTTCCAAAAGCTGATTTCTTCCCACTTCAAAATAGCTACTGGATGACTTGTCCTCTAGAGAGATCCATTTATCCCTGTGAACTATAAAAGTTGCCAATTTCTAAGCCTGTCATTTAAACTGAACAGATCTCTCCCTTTATTCCACTTTGTTGGCTGTTCTATTCATTTTAGATTTTAAGCTGTGTTTGTTAGACTATGTTAAAGGCCTCCTTCTCCCCTCACCCTCCTCCTTGATTTCTCATTTTTAGCCATTTGATTTGGCTGACATGGTTCCTGGAAGAATGGCAGCAGCATGTGTCTACCAAAAGCGAATTGTGCCAAAGCAAGAGAGACAATTAAATCATCTCCTCGAATCTTGGGAATTCAGCCAGTGCCTGATTTCTGTTCTGCAATAAGACTTTCTTTTCGTTTGGTCTTAAAAAAAAACTTGTGCCATCATGCTTGCTTAAGCATGGGGATTGATTATGTTAGTGACTCAAGTCCTGCAGTGTGATAGTCCAGCTGCTGCAATGATGTTGGCCACCCTGCTATTGCTCTCCGTCTGAACAGAAGGGCTTTTACTGCTCTTCAGGTCTCAGTTATCTGCTCAGCTTCCATCAAGAGCTCCATCTGGCCCAGTATGGAGCACTGCTAAATATGGATGTCTCCTTATTCCTGGGTATTTTTGGCTAGGACTTGATAGAGGCTGAAAGCCCCATGCCTTACACAAGGCAGTCTCTTTCCATTGTGAAGGAGCAAGTTCCTCCTTAGACAAGCTGTTATTTTGGGGGTTGGGCACTCCCCGTCAATTCTTTGAGAAATCCAATGTTCTGGTTTTCTGCTCTTCTTGTAATTGGGCTTTCTGGTTATTTGTAAGAAAAACAAAGTCTGACAGGCTCAGAATTAATGGAGACTGGTTTCCAGAGAATCTTATTTTGTGGTTGATTGACTTTTTAATCTAATTAATCAAGCAGAAATATTGTAAGACTGCAGTGGGAACTCATGCCTTGTAAAGATCAGAGTCCAGAGGCTTGAGCAACATTCATAGTGTCCTAATGCAGAAGAAGTTTTGCTGCGCTTTTACAACTCCTTATCAAAGACTTTGCACAGAAGAAGTATTTTGTGCCATTTCCCTTCTGTAGGTTTTCTGATGTCTAAGGAGGACTTTCCTTAGGTTGTATCCTTCAGCAGGTCTTTCTACCCTGTTGTTTGAGTATTTATTTTCCAGTCTTTCAACACTGATATAAACTGATCAGTGATCTTGGTTATTAGAAGAGGGCTGATACAGTGTGTTTGCACAGCCCTTCAACCACACAGTGCTACCTGAAATATGGAAATTTCTCGCTGTAGACCTCCCTTGCTAAGCAGTGACAGCTTTTTCTTGCTGCTTTTTCTTGCTGTTTTTCACAAGGAGCGGAGTGCCCTGTGGCTGCACTTGAGCTGCCCTCTGCCATATGAGCAGATACGCTGGTTATGGATGGTCTGGTCCAGAAATGAAGAGAGGAGGACCGTGGTGAGTTCAGCATCACTCAGCATAGTCTTGTGTGTACAACTACATGACCAATGAGAGACCAGGCTGTTGATGCTCCCAGGACATACTTTGCAAGGATGTGAAGATTTCCAGCTTCTCTGTTGTCACTGCTTTGTCATCTCACCTAGTTTCTGCTTGTGAGACAAGACTCGTTTTATTGTTTTGTTTTGTTTTGTTTTTGCAAAAGCAGGGGGGGATTTATTTAATTTAGGAGATTTATTCAATCATCACTTTGGCAACTGTTCTCCCAAGAGAGTATACTGTGAAATATATTACAGCTTCTCCTCTAATTCCTATCCCAGGCTTGGAAATCTTTGTCAGCAGCACCTAGCGTTTCTGTCAGACTTTTTTAACTTTGACTTACACTGATGTCTTTTTTGCAGAAAACCTCTGGACTTTGGGGTTGTACAACTAAAACTTCTCAGCATGCCGAGTACCCAAGTCATGACTCAATTTCAGTAGCAATTTCAGAGCAAGACCTGAGTTGCCTGATGATTCAGTGTTTCAGTAGCATCAGTCTTTGTCTTACAGATTTGTCTTACAAAGGGATATAGTATTCCTTTTATTTTCTCTGTCACAAATGACATACCAAACTGTCACATCTTTAACTTTTTAAAAATCGGGTGGAAAATATATAATGGAGCCTTGTTTACACGTGGTGTGTGTGTTTGTTGTTACTACCTGCGTGGAGTGGCTTTCTTTTCCAAACTGCAGTGCCCATCATCCCATATAATTTACCCTGATGTAATCAGAGAAGTAGGAGCTCTGTCCAGGCAGGCAAGGAACAAAAGACACTGATGTTAAACGTAAAGCAAGACATGCAGTATGTTGTGGCTTGGCTTTGTGCTGTTTGCCATGACTTCCTCCCTTACTGTAGATCGTACTTTAATTGATCATATGGATTTGTACATCTTTATTTTTTGGTAAAGAAAAAGTTCTATTTTAAACCTGTTAGAGTTGCTATTTAAAAATCACATAACAGCATTGTTTGACGTGAATGTTTTTTGTGGAAAGTACAAATGCAATTTAGAAATGAATCCCCAAGCATTCAAAAAATATCCATCTCTGCCTGATATGGAAGAACAGAGTTGAAACTGCTCTCAGTACTGGGTTAAGCTTCATTGACAAAGTGCTGTAAATACTACATACATACTTGTTTGAGCTGTGTATAGCATTTCAACACACATGGAGAGTGAGAAGAATTAAAGTCCATCCCTTAGCATTGTGGCAGTTTTCTGCTTCATGTTGTGTAGCTACTAGAGAGGAACAAAGTATGTAGTGTGATGGTTTGTGGGAAGGGAAAGACTCCAGGTATTTCTTAAAACCTAGAAGTTCCTATATTTCCACAGCAATAAAACACTGCAGGTATCAGTATATCTTACATAGAGTATGCTTCATTTCTAATCTCATACAAAGACTTTTATGATAAAAAGTAACTTTTTCAGATGGAGATGAAGGTCCCGCTTTTCAAGAAAGAAATTGAAATCGTCTGCACCATCTCATGGTGTGCCATGGTTCTATAGCTTTCTTAATTTAATGTTTGCAGTGTGCATTGAAGCACACAGAGTAGCACGGGGGTTGTGTTTCTGAACTTTCTCATCTTCAAAAAAAAGCTTCAGTTTGAAATAGCTTATTTGTAAAAGGGAGTGCATTTACAATAAAGTGTTATTTCTGTATAGACTTTCCAGGTTTTTTTCAATCTGCTTATTCTCAGGGTAAAAGCAGAAGAGTGTGTTTTATAGGGTTGAGGCTTCAGGTTTATAAACTGCCTTTATAGTCTTTAAATATTATGGGTTTATTGAGTTATTTGTTTCGATGATACATAGAAATACATGTGCAGGAATATGATGGCAGAATTTTCTGGTGGAATTTTTCTCTAGCACACTGAGCAGAAGCCATCTAAACCTTTCCTGCTGCAAAATATTTGGAGCCTCTGTGTTCCCATTGATCTTCTCTACGAGAAATAGGTTTTGTCATTAATACTGTAAAGAATTCAGTTGCTTCTTTTTGGGTCACACATGAGAGCATACGCATCTCTGCGTCTCACTGAAGCCTCTTCTTCCTATCAGTTACCTCCCCCACTCCTTCCTCCAAATTTACTTTCATAAGACTTAAGCCAGATTTTGTTGTTTGAGCAGATTGTTTGTCAGTGGTGAGACTTGGACCACTTTAGCTGGAACAAGCTTTATTCTCTTATATTTATCACAGGAAGAATAGCTAATCTAAAATTTGCAGTCCAAATTTTGTGATGGGCCTTCTGACAGTTAACTTTGGGATGTAGGGATTGAAACTTAATTTCCTGCTATTCAAGTTTCTGGTTGTTCTCATATATTTATCCCAGCTACCTGGGATACAAGTAGTATCCCATAGAAACACTCAGGGAGGGGCATGAAGGAAATGTTCTGGAGATAACTTAAGAGTGATGGTCTTTATATTACCCAGGCTAGAGGCCAGATCATGTATTTGCATTGCCTGGCAATAGGATGGCTGTATTACCATTATGCTGGAGGAAAAACAAGGTTTTAGGAGAGTGTTCAGAGGCTCTGCTGAGCTTGTTGTCCAACGCATTGCGACTGAATCAGAAGTCCTGATCTCTGTTTCCAAGGAGGTGGAATACATTGTCCAAGGCTCGAGGTGTGTTTTCCTTCCTCCTGCCTCTCCAGCTTTCTGCATGAGGTTGCTTGGACTGCTGCAGCGCTCTCATGGATCAAGCCTGGGTTTAGCGCAACCCAGAAAGGACAGATTTTCTTCATCCCAGCAAACACAAGGTTTATATTCCTGTACTGCAAAAGCAAGCCAGAGGAGACAGAACCGTGCGTGAAGAGATCAGAATTGAAAGACAAGATGTGACAAGTGCATGTAGCTGTTGATCGGAATAAAATAGGCATGAAAGGTGAGAATAATAGTGAAAGAAAATGAGCAAGCAATTACATAGACTTAGTCCTGTGGAATTACTCAGCCTTGACCTACCTAATTGGTTGATCATAGGAAACAAATCAGACAGTAAAATGGAGCTAATCTCTGTGCTTCCCCTCCTTAGCTATTATCAGCTGCAAAAGCTGTGTAAGCTTTGTGGCAGAGACAGAGCAGATGCAAAAAGGAATGCCCTTAAAAAGGGATATAGTCAACAGGTCACAGGCATGGGACAAGCATTTGAATGAAGTGTTTGTTTGAGGCTGCTGAAGGACTGTAGAGTAGTAAATGATAAACTGTAGGAGATTTAATAGGAAAAAAAAAAATCAATGTTTCTGATCTGATATTTCTGTATCTCTTAAATGACTTCAATAGGCAGCACTAATGAACGTGTTGTTTCTGGGTGAATAGTCTGAGCACTTCCCTGTCCGTGGCCATTGTGGTCAATAGGAAGGCATGAGGGCACGTGGGACATGGAGTGTGCAGGTACAAATGCCACTTGCTCCCATGTTAGGAACAACTGTTAAATTTAAAGAAAAACAATGGTGCATCTAAATATGATCTCCCACCTCAAAGCAGTGTGTTTCTAATCTCAGTACATGGCTCAGTTGATGGCTCAGTTCATTCACAGCAAGTGGCAGCCAGACCAAACTCTCTGATATTTCCTTTGCACTGAAAAGAGCAAAACATCTTTACCTGCATGTTGGTTTGTCACCTGCTGTAAAACTGCCTCCTGCAGAGGCAACAGTGAACACAGCAATGAGCCAGGCAGGGGAGAAGCAATTGAGATGTGGAAGGAAGATAAGAGTAAAGGGATTGTTTTTATTATTTTGATCATCTGCTTTGCAGAACAATGCAAGTCTAGTTTTCTGGCTGGCAAAAGCTACAGTATTAAGACTTTGTTTGTGTAAGCACCAACATTTGGGAGTTCGCATGACCTGCGGGCAAAATGGTGCCCCAGTGACCAGCAATGGGATGGGAGGAATAGCAGAGAAGTGCTGCTTTGTCCTCATCTTCTTGGGCCTGCCTCCTTGGCCTTTCTCCAGGAAGAAATGGAGGCCCTGGTGCTGCAAGTGTATTTTAGGAGATAGAGGAAATAATTTCTAGTCAGAAGTGCGGGAGAGGCCAAGGCAGCAGTAGCTCAGCCCATGTTCCCCTCAGCCATGTCATTCAGGAGGAGCTTGTCTACCAAGAAAACCCAGGTCACGCATTTCTAGGTAAATGTAACTGCTTGTTTTTGAATAAGAAGGGTAGTCATAGAATTCTTGTGTGTACTTTTTAAGAACGATAACTTATGATCACAAGAAGGAAATAGTGAGGCTGTTAGAGCTGCCACAGGGATATCAGGGGGTACATAGTTTGGAGAAAAGCAAGGTGGCCCTTCGGGTTTGTCTTTCTGGAAGGTGAAACTTTGCTTAAGTACATGAGGCTTTTTGTTGTTATTTTTCCTACTCCTGAAGAATCTATTGAGCTTTCCACCTTTTGAACACAGCAGGTGCCTGTGCGATTACTGCAGTACAATGCAAAAAGAAGAGGAGAAAGCATTGGTGGGGGGGATCCTGGCAAACATTATTTGAAGCATTCGAATAGCACAGCAGAATGACTCCCTGACCATCACTGATGAAAGTGCCACTCGTTGAGCTCACCAGCATTCCAGCTTAGCATTTTTATAACAATTTAATTACTGCTGTATTGGATACTACTGTATTGAATATAGCTAGCATCTAATGCTCTGGAAGTGTACTGTAAAGAAAATGGAGAATATCAAACAGGCAGCCAGACTGTAATGAGTTTTCTCATCCTGTTAGGTAATGTCTCCGTAACAGCTCCAATAACTGTTCTGTTTTTTCTTTTTTTTTCAGGATACCGTGTCCTTCATTTGATAATGCTTTCTTTTTCCATTAAATCCACAATCTTTTTATCTAAATGTAGTATTACTGTTAAATATATTTTGTTTTCTACTTTCTGCTGGTTCTCCATGCATGCTAGAGGTGTCACAGTGGGCCGTGCTTCAGTTTGGCAGGGACACCTTGTTGTCATTTCATCAGAGCCTTCTCTTTGGAGGATGGCTGAGTGGTGCAGACCTGCTGCTGCAACTTGATCTCACCATGGTGGGTGTCACATAGCTGTGATCTGAAAATACTGACATGTAGGGAATGCTCTGAATGCCGTAAAGAGATTTTGTTGGGGAGGCAGTCTTTCTATGTAATGGTAGATTGTTAGAATTTCTGGCATGAGCATGTTGGCATCATTAAGCATAGCTCAACATGTGCTTCACAGGATGCTTTTGTCTTTGCTGCTGTACCTTCTCCTGGGGACAAAGAATAGCTGTGCAAGCAGAAAAATTCAGCCTGGGAGTCTCCTGCAGTATCAGTCCCAGCACAAGGTGCTGCTGGGTGGGAGAGGTACAGGAACCCTTCTGCATGGAGCGGAGGAGAGCAGATGAGGAAAGCCTGTCCCAGTGGCAATGGTTATCTCTTCTAGAGGAGAAAACACATGAGGAGCAGCTGAAGTCACATAATTTGCTCAGCCCAGAGCAGAGGAGCTGAGGTGAGGCTTCATGGCTGCTGCAGCTCCACACAGGAAACGGAGGGCAGCGCTGAGCTCTGCTGTCTGGTGACCAATGATAGAACCCAAGAGAATGGCACGAAGCTGAGACAGGGGATGATCAGGTTGATTATCAGGAGGTTTTTCACCCCAGGGCAGTGATCACTACACCGAGCTTGCCAGAGTTCTAGAAGCATCTGCACAAAACTCTTAGACTTTTGATCTGATTTTTGGTGGTATGTGTGGAGCCAATATTCTCTTATGGTAACTTCTGTTAATTAGTGGGCCATTATTTACTCATCAGGGAATCATTTTCTGGCCCTTCCTCTGGTAGAAGAGATAGAATTATCCCTAGCATACCTCCACCATCAGCAAGCTCAAAATCCTCTCCCATCTCTTAATCTTCTTTTCTAAAATGTAGTAATCAACCAGGCAGATTGGTCTTAGGATTCCTAAAAAGTTTTACTTTATACTTTGCCACCAGCTTCACTTCATTGTCTTACAGTCCCTGCAAGGGACGCAGCTGCAGAAGTGGTCTTTAAAATGCTGGAGATGAGCATGGTATAAATGAGTTGTTTATTGGTTTCTGACATTTGCTGAAATCTAGAGTTTCAAAGTTGTCCTTTAAACACCGGAGCACAAACCTGCTATGGCAATAAGCCCAAAGGTCAGTTTACTTATGTGAGTGATCCCTGGAGAGACACATTTCTAATATTCTGCTGGCCTTTGGTGTGCAAGATGAGAAAAGAGTCACCCCAGTGCTGGGGACACAGGCTGGCATGTTCTAGTTCTATATGACTGAGGTCACAGTTCTTTCAGCTGGTTCCAACTGGAGTATCTTGGTAATCTGGTGTTGAGCACTGCTTCCAGCAGTTGCTTGTCAGTGTTGATTCTTCTCACAGTTTCCATTCTTTAACCATTCAACTTTAACCATTAGGCCTGATCTAATTCCCCTTGAAGTTGAGCCCACAGACTCTGGCAGAAGTTTTAGATGATCCCAGAATCAGAAGCTCCTTGAGGCAGAAATTCTGTTGTTGTTTTACATATCTATATTGCTGCACCCATCTGTACTGCCATAAAAAACAGTGATTAAAGAACTGATATCATCTGATTGTGCTGTCTATAAGAAGAAGGAGGGACCTGCCCTTAAACGAAATAAACAAGTCTCAAGCAGCTAATTTTCCCTGTTTGTATTCCCAAGTCTTTCTAATGTCATAGCAGATCTGGTTGTGAAAGCAGTGAATTCACTTTCCCTTTTGAAAGGCACTCACACACTGTAGCATAAAGAAAACCAGTTATGCTAATGGTGAGCACACACACACATCATCCGTTGCTTTCTTTCTGTCTTTGCCCTGCAAGCATATATACTTTTGCAGCGGAATTATTCTCGAGACTTACAAAACAGACAAGCAGAAAGTGTATGGGAGCTGGCCTCGTAAGTTCAGCACAGCTTCACTCGATCTGCACAGATACAGGGATTCCTCCATGCATCAGGTGTGCCTCGAGTCCTGTTCTGTCCATACAGACTCGGCTGTGCATCCCCATCTGGCTTGATGCTACACTTGCACTTACGTGAGCTGTCTTTGCTTCAGGCAAAGTGCTGTCACACAGCACAACTCTGAAGCAAAGACTCCAGTGCAAAAACTTCTTAGCACTCAGCTGGAGCTGAAAGTTTGTGTCTTGATGGAATCCTTACATGCGAAATGTGTGATAGCAACACGGGAAATTCTTCTGCTATTAATTACAAATGCATCCTAGCAAGAGTATTACCCTACTCATATTTCTTTTTTTGTTCCCCATTTTTTTACAGTGTTTTTTACAAACAGCACCTGCTTCAGCTGTCTGTGTTAGAAGGAAATAAAATGTAACTGTAGCAATGCAGATACAAGCGTGATTTTTATTGTAGGCTTTTCTGCCTGCTTATTTCCTTGTCATGTGCTTATTGTCTCTTAACTTGTACTTGATTTCTTAGCTCCTTGGGAGGGGACCATCTTTTTGTTCTGTGTTTGCACAGCATCTGAGGCTGTCATGCCCTGGTTCTTCACTAATCCTGATAAGTGCTCCAGCAGTACAAATGGCAAGTGAATTTGAGATGCAAACAAATCAACATTCTTCTCACTCATTAAACATTTTTTTTTCTCTGTGATGATTTGAAATGGAATTGCATTTCATTACAGTTCAGCTGGGAATTGCCAGTTTCTCTTCCAAACTCTGTTACTGGCCTCCTGGTACAGCCTCCTTCTGCAGTTGACCAAGAAGTACTTGGCAGGCAATTTGCAGACTCTGAAAAACAATAGGTTGTACTATTTTAACCTGGCTTTGTCCTAACCTGGAACAGGCTGAATTGGCATTTGGGATAGTGAGGAAATGTGATTTGATGTGCCAAGTCAACTGCACTTGCTTTTCAGTGGCTGCTGTGGACAACTTTTGTCCGCTTTGTCTGGTGGAGAGGTGGAGGGGCTATGCTGGCCCCAGCATCTCAGCAGTACCAGGCTAGTCTCCGTAATTCTCTATAATAGGGCCTGAATGAAGCAAGGGATTACTTTGCCCTTAAATTGAAGATTAATGCTTATTTTTCTGGGACAGAAAACACAGCCTGTTTTCTAGAAGGATAGTGTCCACTGAAACAGGATTATATTTGTATTATTATTGCAGAGACATTTGTGAAGTAGATTTCTGTACTGCAGTAAAGAGCCATGACCCCTCACAGAGTTATCTTTTAAGCTGCATGCTAAACCCATGGAAGCTTACGGCTCAAAGCTAATGGGGATTTAACTTCTCACTGAAAGAATTTGGAGCCTAACACTATTTAGATGCTCTTTGCTCTCATTGATTAAATGCTCAGTCCTCTGCAAGGAACCTAATGGAATCATAACTGTATGAATTTTCCATCTAACAAAGTGAATGCCGGGAGACACCCCATGCAATATTTAATAGAGAAGGAATTTGATCTTAAAAGTGAAAGTACTTTTTGGTTTGTAGAGAAAAAAAGAAGAATTTGAGTAAGATCTTACGTTTTCAGAGTATCCCACAAAACCATTTGGTGGAAATAAATCCAGTTTCTGTATTGTGATCTCTGGGATTCCTATTATGGTTTTCACTGCTTTCCTTGTTTACAGTGTTCCCTCACTCATTTCTGAAAACTGTTTTGAAGAGCTGTTTTAAATGATTCTATTTAAAAATAATAAAACTGCCAAAGAAAACCCCAAATCTTGCTTTTCACTCCCAAATTGAATTGTGCGCTGGAGATTCAAGAGCACTACATAACACCAGGGATCACTGGTACTTTCTGAGATGCAGCAATGACAGCTTCTGAGGGATGAGCGTAGGAGAGCTATAGCCTTGGTACAAGACACTGAGCTGTGAGCAGCATGTGGCACCGTGTCCTGTGGCAGCACACAGGGATTCCAGTCATGGTCTCTTTGGTTGCTGCAGTTCGGAGAATTTTCCTTCTTCAATATCTTGAGTGCTTTCTGACTTCTGGCTAGTGGTAAACACGAGTGTGTTCATTCTGTACTTGTTTGTCGTTAGAGCTTTGGTGGTTTATTCCTGGAGAAAACTGTGATCTCTGGCAGGAAAGAGATCTGTTCAGATGGAAGCCTAAGCAGTGAGGTATGAGCACATGGCCTAGTGTTTCACTGTCCTGCTCTTTTCCTAACCGCTGTGTTGCCCTGCCTGAATGTACAGCCCTGTCTCCTTTTTTTTACTTAGGGACAAGTGATGGTGTGACGTGGGATCTCATCTTCCTTCCAGTGCCTCAGTAAGCTCTGTGGGCTGACAGCTTGGGTTGATTGCTTCTCTAAATGTACCAAACTTTTTAAATTTCCATTTTAAAAGAGAAAGAGAGAGAAAGGTAGGCAAGAAATGAGCACTCAGAAATTTGCACTCCAAGTCACTGTTAGTGTTCACATTATATTTATGTGTATTTATTTGCACTTGAATATTCCAGGTATGGCCAATGATATCCCCAGTTGAAATGGTTGATAGTTAAAACATTCCCGAAAAGAGAAACCTGGACTGGCTGGAGTCTAGGGGTTCAACAAGGACAAGTGTAGAGTCCCACAGCTAGGGAGGAAAATCCCTTCATTAGTGCAAGTTAGGATCTGATCTACTGGAACAGAGCTCTGCAGAGAAGGACCTGGGTGTTCTGGTGGACAGCAGGTGGCCACGAGCCAGCAGTGTGCTCTTATGGCCAAGAAGGCCAATGGTATCCTGGGGTGCATTAAAAAGAGTGTGGCCAGCAGATCGAGGGTCAGTCCTCCTCATCTACTCTGCCCTGGTGAGGCCACATCTGGAGTTCTGTATCCAGTTCTGGACTTTAGCAGGGGAGCTTGATGATCTTCAGAGGTCCTTTCCAACCCCTGCAATTCTGTGATTCTGTGATTTTATTTATGTGACGCCTTTCAGTAGATATTCCTGACACTGAAGATACGAATTCTTACATAAATGATTGTCCTGAATTTGTTCATTTTTTGAAACTCTTAGTGTTGTCCATTGGAGAATGAAAAAGATAATCTTTGAAATTTTGAAAGCGCTTCCAGCCTTGTTCTATACAACAAAACTGGGGGATCTTTGAAGCATTTCAAGTTGTTCCCAAAGAGAAAAGATTGTAGGCAGTATAGCTCCAGTTTTCAATTGCCCTGTGATTCCTTTGAGATGATTAAAAATGAAAAGTCACAGGGGGATGGAAATTAAGTTGAATGCTGAGAACTCTGACATAGACTTACTGCATGACTTTGAGGAAGGCATTTTAACTTGCCTCTGTGAGCATAAGCATCTAAAACGGGTATAATCATACACAACATAATGATTTCCCTTGGTGAATGCCATTTTCAGTCTATCTTGTACTACTTAATGATTTGTGTGACTGCTGGAATAACTGCATTCTCTAAAACTGTAATGCCCTTATGTATTTTTTCACATAATCACCAGTGGTTGAAATATTTGTTCTGACACTTGAGATTACTCATGTAAACAGGAAAAATTACAGCATACTGGTGATGCCAGACACCTTGAATTCCATCTGAGCATGTGGGAGATTGGAAAAGGAGCTATAAATACTAACAGTGAGGGTAAGCAGTATGCGTGAGCAGCACATGAGAAATTCAAAGTTTACTTATTCCTGAGGTTTAGATAATATATTTTAAAATACTGGTTTACGTATGTTAGCATTAGATGCAAGACAACTCTTAAGAATCTGAGCGCTCCAAGGGCTGACTGGAAAAATATGTGCTTGGTTCCATTTTCTCCTTCACATGAAGCCATGTTTATACGCTGTACTTTGGGCAGAGTTACAGGGAGTATGGTTACCCAGTCCTAACGTCATGTCACTGTAACCTCAGTTTTTGTTTTGAGCTGGTGAAGCATTCTGCCTTGCAGACAACCAAAAGGTCCAGTTTGATTTTTAGTGGATAACATACAGGTCCTACAATGATTTTTCTCAAAATGTGACTGCTCATTTCTACGTTCTGCTCCCAGATTGCCTGTTTCAGACACTTACCCTCTCCATTATAAGCGACGTGCATAGCTTAATTGTAGAGATCAAAATGTCACATAGTGTAGCAAATGAGCTGTGTCACCTTTTACAAAAAATGTAGTACGTTTTTTAGCTACTGCTTGCAGGTTTTGACAGTGGTCTTTTTTAATTTGCTGTTGCTTAGGTAAGGGACACTTGTGCAGTGCAGCTGTTCTCTGCTGGGTACTGTTCCTTCTGAGTGTAAACTCTTCAAGGTAGCACCAGCATCTCTTTCTAGATCAAACTGTAGGCATCTTGTTTATCACCAAACATTATACTTCTGGGGTTTACTGAATATTTACCAGCTAAGATTTGCTTTTCAGATCATGCAGAGGTGGATGTGTCTGCATTTATTTTTGGGAATTAACATAATGTTATTGGAAGCCTGATGAATAGCCTATGGACCATTGCAACTAGAATGCATGCATTCATTATTTGTGACATTTCTTAAACCAGAACCAAATAGATCCAGTTTATTGAAACAGGAACTGTGAAACTTAAGAGAAGAATAATCTATTGATGGATGAGGAGAGAAACCTTAACACATCCAGTGTAATACACATGTCTAGAGGAAATTGTAATGGAAATTGTTGAGCAAGGTCAGCTGTAGGCTCTATCTGTATTTATTATTACTCTATCTGTATTTATTATTAATTTGTCATTTTGAAATTTTCTGTACTAAATTATTGACAACCTGTGACTCTTTTGATCACTCTATCGACTCAGATGCTAGCAATGTGTTACATTTAGAGATGTGAATCAGGGCAGTGGTCCAGCCTTTGGTTTCACTGTGATTCACTGTGACAGAATTTCATGTTTGTTTAGTTTCCACTGAGCTGCTTTGAACAGAAATATAAAAATTTCTCCTTGGCATTGAAACTGTATTTTTGGTTCCTTGAGTGTTAGCTGAAAGTTGGACTTTATTCATAGAACACAGTCATTTAACTTGCAAACAGTTCAGTGGCTGGATCAGCCCACATGATAGTCTACACAAAATGAAAGAGAAGAAAAATGGCACATTGAAGACTCTTCTTGCAGTGTGACACAGAAGTATGGGAAGGCCTGGGAATGTAATCTCCAGCTCCACCATTACAGAGAGGTCCCTGGTGCTGGTGGGAAGGAGAAGGCATCTCAAGGGGCTGCCCGGCCAAGACTAGCTGCTGCATTTTCTCCTACAGCTTCTTGACTTCTGTGACAGCTTTGGTAGCAAAATAGGAGCTTTTGGTGATCTGCTGTGGATATTGTAGTGCTGCTGGTTGCAGACTGGTTCCTCTGCCCTGTTCAGGTCGTGAAAACCATGAGGTTTCATAGACTGCTCTCTTGTAATCCTGAGAGCAGTCTGTTTTCTCCCCTTACCGTGTACCTTGGCAGAACCTTGTCATACCATTTACTTTTATTTTTTCCCTATGATAGTGTAAATAGATAGGAAATGCATATTCTGCTTATCATTTAATGCCTTTACTTTTCACAGGAAATAAGGATAGCACTGGGGTTTCTATTTATAACAGCACAGGCTTAACCTTGTCACATATTTGCAAAGAGCAATTAGATGGGGACCTGGACACTGGGCTGCTGTTTGGACTGAGTGTCTCCTTACCTCACTGACAAAGCTCTCTTACCTATGCAAAGCTGCAGACTGCAAAGTGCTTCAAACAGGAAATAACTTCATTTCAGGGACAGAAGGGTGTGATGAAGCTTGCCACTGCTGCTTAAAACAAATTCAATTGTAGATCATTTTCAACCATCCCATTTGCAGCCCACCAGAAGCTTGAGATTGAAGTCACTTACCAGCGGCCTTTTGGTACCAATTGCTAATGCCTTCCCTTCTGGTGAATTTAGTCTAAAGATGTGTCCTTCTCCCAAGTCCTGACTCAAACCTGTCTCTCTAAGGAATGAAGCAACATCTGCTGAATTCAGCTGAATGTACTTTAAACCAGCAGAAAGTGGTACATTCTTTGTCTCACTGAAGGGTGGGAAATGGCTGAAATGTAAAGTGGATTTGTATTCTCCCAGGGTGTTCATTAATCATTTCCCTGAAGATCTAACCTCTTGGGGGAAAGTCAGTGGTGTTGCTGGATGTTACTTGTCTGAATGTGATAACGGAGACTTCTGTAGGAAACTGAGTGGCAGAACTCAGAAAAACTACTGTTGACTGTTTTTGAGTTTATGCTCGTGTTAAAGGCTTTGAAAGAGTGATGTGACGTATCCTCACAGATCATGAACTCTTTTCTTCAAATATTTGGATCTTAGTTTTGATGATGCCACCAGAACCTGGACATTTTTACATATGTCTTTACTGTAATGAGTGCAGTTTGAGTGAGTTTAGAAGGAAGCCAATAAGTAAATTTCGGAGTTGTGGTACTAAATTAACTTTAATTCAGTAATTCTTTGTCTCCGTGAATCTCAGTTCAGTTGACAGGAATGTGAAGTGCTCTGCGTTTAGACTGGCATAGTTTGGGTGCAACTTCTGAGTTTTTTGCAAATTTCAGTTATAACTAGCTCTGAAACCATGTGGGATATAAGCCTACTACACCACAAGTTCTGTGTTTTAACATTTCGTCAAGCAAAATGACAGAACTGTGCTGAAGGATTGAGTTGCCCATCCTTTGCCCTTCCAAAGCCCTCATACCTCCAGTGATTTCTTCTAGGTTTGCTATTGCCTATTTTTTTCTTCTTCTTCTTTTTACAGTATCACTTTAGCAGCTGTTGGATGACTCTGACTTGTTAACACGGGCTTGCAGTTGTCCTGGTGCACTCACTTCAGCACACGAGAGTCAGACGGCCCCTTCTTACTGAATAAGTTGATAAAAGCAATTGATCTAATCACATTCAATACTGTGGGCTTGAGAAACTTCTTAACTGATTTCCTAATGCAATCTTGATAGATCTGAAGTATGGTGAAGGACATGGCCAGCTCCTCTTCTGTACACCAGCTTTCAGAGCGGATGAATTTGGATTTATGGGAGATTTGGAAAACCTCTGTGTTTTGGATATAGATATCAGTAATGTGGAAATAACTTTAAGAGGCTTTTGTGTGATATTTTCTACTTAGTGTTGGTAGCTGTCTCTGATTGCTTACTTAAGAGAGAATGAATGCATGAAGAGAAGACTCTGCTTTTTCCCTGCAAAGAAGACATCCTGGATCATCTTTATTTGAGCAGATTCAGGCGTGTTGTTCCCTTTACTTTCATATTGTGAATGTACACTTCTTGAGCTCATTCCTGTTGTAATGAAAGAGCTTTGCTCTGCAGAACTGGCTTCTCTTCAGCGGTCTTTATTTTCCCTCCTGGGAAACAGTTTCAGTGTGTCAGAAAAGTCTCAGTTGCACAGAACTGTTCAGCCAAGAACCTGACCAAATCTGTCTGTAGTATTTCTCTCATTAAAAGCCAGCTTCTTTCTCTTAAAAAAGAAAGAAAGAAAAAAGAAAGAAAGAAAAGAAAGTCATCTGTGAAGAGTAACAAAGGATTAATTGTGGAGACTGGGTACTTGGCAGAAACTGCATATAAATGAAGTGCTTTTTTGGAACTGCATTGCCTGTCTCACAGATGAAAAAATAAATGTGAAGTATTCAATGTGTATCAGCAGATTAATTCATTTGACTGCCACTTCCGCTTCTCTTCTCGTTACGGGGAGGGGAGCTCAGGAAATTGGAATTCTAATTGCTTGACCGCAGTTTCTAATTTGTGGTGTACCAAAAGGGCACGGATCATTAATTAGTACTGGATATAAGGATCTCTGAGGTTGAGGTACAGCATCAGACGGATGAATTTAGATAACTCTTTACTGAAATTACAGTCTATCAGTAAATTGAGTTACAGTAATGAAAGCATTTGAATTTTTTCTCAGTCTCTGCAAGTTTCTGTCTTTGCAGAATGCGTTCTGATGGTCTTAAAGAATGTAACATTCTTATACAAGTATATATTTAATAATTGTGTTCACCTTATAAATATCCCTGCATCCTTTAGGCATGTGTAAATATATCCATATATCCATATTTCCATATCATATATATCCATATTAGGAATGTGTACACATGTACAAGCATAGTCGTGCATAACTTGGAGTTATTGTTCAATTGCATGCCTTATTTCATTTTATTTAATGTTTTGGGTTTTCATTCTCTCAGGTAGCATCACTGGCAGTTTTAAGAAGTATGTACAGTGTTCTTTATAGCTGCTTGCTTTTTCAGTCAGTACCTGGATTAATGCTGCTACACCCAAAGGGAAATGTGGTGCTTGAGCGTAATGGTCTGAAAACTGAACATTATCAACATTATTACTTTAAAGTCCAATAGTCTGTATTATATATTTTTAGTAGTTTAAAAACTTGATGGTGTGACTGCAGTTGCACATTAACACTGCTTCATTCAAGATTCTCAGATAGTGCAGCAAAGAATGGGAATATGCCCACAGTACACACTGGTATCAACTTGTTTTTCTATTAGCTGGATATGGGTAGACTGTAGAATGTAGTCCTGTGGAGTCACCATAAATTTCCAGGTGTGATAGGGTTTCTGGTGCAGTGGTATAAACACAGTGTTCTGCAGGATTTGCATCCAGAGTTTAGAGGTAAATAGGAAATATTTGCTGATAAAATGTGTGAATTATCTCAACAACATTTTAGCTAAAGTCATAAACTGGACCTTAATTGTAGGTGTATAATTACAGGCATTAACAAGACCAAATGGAAAACAACAGCTCTGAAAAAAAGCCAATTCTCATTGGTTGAAGCTCTGCCACCTGTTCTGTTTCTACATTCCATTTGTACATTTACCTGTATCTGTGTAGGGGGCTTTTGATAAATGAAACACATCTGAAAATGCAGGAGCCTTAAAGCCTGTTCTGTAAAACTATAGAATTCAGCAATTAATCTGTGCTTTTATTTGGTGGGAATTAGGAAGTAATTAGTGGAAATATGCTAAAATAATTTCTTTTAGACAGGAAACATGCATTCACTTAATTTTTTTAGTTCTCTTGTAGAATTTTGTAGGAAGATGGTGTTCAACAGTGTGTTTTGCCCATTTATCAGTGGACCTTTAGTCATGTAAGGCTCTGGGGCCGAGTATCCATTTCTCGTTGAAAGTCAGCAGAAACGAGATGTCAAGGAGCTCAGAACTCTGCAGGAGCCTTCATAACACTCTTTTTCTCCAGATAGTCTTCCTGGCTTTTGCTGTATTTGGGACTCGGTTTGTGGAAAGAGGATTACACTCTGCTCTCTCTCTCTCTCTGTCTCCTCCTGCTCGTACTTCCTCTTATACAGGAGTTCCTGAAATAGTGCAGCTGCCTGCCATGAATTCACCGCTGTATTGCATGGAAACTTGGTTTCTTGGCTCCTGAAGGGAGCCTTTTCTGTTCCTGCACCTTGGGAATTAAATTCATATTTTGTGTTCCCACTTACAGCTTAGGATTAGAGCCAGATTTTTCACTTCAGCTTCCTTCCTTCCCTTGTCCCTCTCTCCTTTTCTTAATTAAAAGATGCTCAGGTTTAATGCATAGAGCTGCAGCTGGAAGAGGATGAAAATAGCACATGGAAAATAGTTACGCTGTTGTGACTCAAACCTTTATTTAGCAGCATATTTGCTGGCCTGTCACTGTAGATGAGTTCAAAACCATATCGGGTTACTTTTTTCGAGAGATTAATTGATAATCCCTAATTTTAAAGGAAACAAAGTTTTGTTAGCAAAAGAACATTCTTAGAGCTTTAGCTTTCCTCCTTTCCACGTTAATGGCAAAATCGTATTAATTCAGAGGAAGCAAGAATAGATTCACCAGATCCAAATGTGTTCAGTCTCTCAGATTCCCAAAGTACACCCCAAATGAGATTCCAGCTGTTAAGAGCCAAACCTGTACGGCACAGAGAAAAACTACCCATTATCAACACCTTTGAAAAAGAGATTGTATATGAAATTCTCAGTGGTGAGCACTTATCTTGGCCATTCTTGTTCTCCGTTCTGAGTATTTCCAGTGCTTTCATTTGAAGCATCAAACAGTTCTGTCTGCTTTCCTCCTTCACCACAATGCCCTTTTCTAATTTTCCCATCTTTTCTGTTATTAAATCATTCTCAGCCTCTTCAACCGAGCTGACACAATGACCTGCACTATTTCCTTGAAATTCTGTCTCACAGCATTTTAATAACATCCCCAAATAATTTTGCATTACTCCTGCCCTTCCAGCTCATCTTGTTACTGTTTGAATGGCATCATCGAGTGACAGCAGCCAGTTAGGCAGCCACATCTGTGCAGGTGGGACTTGTTCATTTACACAAGGAGCTTGAAGGTGAGATCCTTCCTTGAAGGACCTCCATTGGGTTTGTGGAGAAGGGCAGTTCCCCACTGAGAATTAATTTCTGCATACAGTACAATTAAGATTGTTTGAGATCACTGTATTCGCTATATATATTTGCTACTATATATGTTGAAGAGGCTGAGAACAGATCTAATCTGGTACTGTGATTAGCACAAAAAGCTTGAACTCAATTTTATTTCCCTAGAGAAGGCTAATATGTGAATTGATTTTTGTTTACTCCAGACGTACATACGAGTAAATCAGCTGAAACTGCTTCCCAACAAGCAGAAGTAGCTCTTGAGATCAGTGACAGGATGCTGAAAGGCATGAACCAGGAGTGAGATGTGAGTTCTCAGCCCTGGGGTATCACTGGAGCGTTTTAGATAAGTGAATAATAGATATGCTGTTCCTTTGTTGAACGTTTTTCTTAGAAACTCATCCACCTCACCGCTTCTGTACCTAAAAATTGCTCCATGGGAGTTCAGAGCCTGCTGAGCAGAGGTCAGATGGCACTCCTGGCTTTACACTTTGTGGATTCTTATGTTCTTATTTGTCTGTTCTGCACTTTTCCCTTATTTTTGTACTGTGCTGAGATAGGCTGCAATCAAATCTCCACCTTTTGTATTTGCACAATTCTCAGCGCTGTGATGCTGGGCATACGAAGGCTGCTTCAAAAGTTTTGCCTCCTATTTTGTTATGTTGGCTCACAATGTCAGAGGCAGATATTGGTGATACAGCAGTAGAGGTGGAAGCTTTGCACCAATATTCCAGTACATGTTGTTGTCTCGTGACAGATGGCAGCAGAGGGGCAGTCTGATAAATTGGCGTCTAACATGGAAAAGTGTATGAAGCAAAGGTGTAGAAATGGATTCCACTATGTGGAAAAAATAGCATGCATTGACACTTGCTGAACATTTATGGAGACCAGACAGTGACGTGATATGTGGTGCATTTCAGCAGTGGTGGCAGTGACGTGAAAGACAGGCTGTGTTCAGGACAGCGATGCACAGCTGTTACACCATGAAATAGAAAGTCTTGATAGCTCATCCATGGGAATTAGCTAATAGTGGTGGCTAAGTTGAAAAATAGTGTTTCATAGCTGAGAATTTGCTCTATCAAAAAGTATTATTGGTCTCTTTGTATCTCTTGTATTCTCCAATGGAATAAAGAGTAGGCATTACTTTTAGAGTAACCTGCATACAAATAATAAACAGTGCTGAGAGTTGGTACCAGTTCAAAGAATTCCCAATGAATGGAACTACTGAATATCCATTCATTCTCTTCTTTTTCTCCTCTTCTTCTTTTGTTTTAAATAGTGAAGTACATGAGAGAAGCAACACCCTATGTGAAGAAGGGCTCTCCAGTTTCAGAGATTGGATGGGAGACACCTCCTCCAGAATCTCCCCGCCTGGGATGTGTGTCTGCTGACCCACTGTCACAGCTTTCACTCTCCATCCACAGGGACAAAAAGACAATACCGCTCAAGATGTGCTTTGTGACACGCAACGTGACGGTGTCAGACCCTGAGAACAGGTGAGCAGGGGTTTTATCATAGAATCATAGTTTGAGTTGAAAGGGGCTCTTAAAGGCCATCCCGTCCAACTCCCCTGCAGTGAACAGGGACAACTATAGCAAGATCAGGTTGCTCACAGCTCCATCCAGCCTGACCTTGAATGTCTCCAGGGATGGGGCATGCACCACCTGGGTTTTGACTGGGGCTGGGAGTTTGCATTGAATAGCTGTTGGCCTCTTCATCTGTGGAACTGGGGAGCAGGAGCTGGTGATGGGCTCTAGGCGTTGCAGCAAGGAGCAAGAGGAGAGCACTGATTTGAGAACGTGATGTCCTTGTGTCTGAGCCCAGGGGTGCTGGGTTGAGGGTCCAGCTCTGGATAAATAGAGGCACATCAGCTTTCGGGTTGTGCTGGAAAAACTCTTGAGAGCAGTAAGTCAACATTTTTATTAGAAATAGAATCATGTGTTTTTGTTCTTGTCTGATGAATGTATACTTATTCCAGCCTGGTTTAGTCTAATCCCAGTAAATTACATTTTCTTTTTTTTCCTTTTTTTTTCTTTTTAATGACTATTATTTTAAGAACGGGCTGTTTTATCCATTCAATTCTGAGTATTAAAGTCAAGAACAGGAGAAAAGTTCCACTTACAGGACATTAATGTGGAATTTCTGTGACTTCTTGGTTTTTTTTCATAATGTTAAAAATAGGATGAGCTTACCAACCCTTATTTATAACATGTGTGGAACAGCTGCACACTGATAGAAAAGGGACCAGTCGAGTCAGTAACACAGACTGATTCTTCCATTCAAATAATGGCCTTTTTGTTTTTCTTGTGTACTTGCTTATCAAGAAGCAGTGTGGAATGCCTTTGGTTCTCAACAGTTATGTATAGGCATGAGCAAAAAGTACATTTTCATTTGCAGACAACAATAATGAGAAGAGGGGAGAGCAGAAGGGGGATGGGTTCCCCTGTATTCTCTTCTGCAATTCAGAAACTTTATTAGTATCCATGTAATTTTCTTTCTGTATTTTTTTTTTTTTTATATTTGTTGGACCGTCTTACATTTTTTGCTTTTCCTTGTGCAAAAACCTCCAGCTTTCTTATCCAGTGTAGCTTTGCTTTGCTGCTGCTCTTCATCACACCAACTGGTTATTGCCATATTCAGTGGTAAAGGACTGCTACAGAAGTACAGTTACAAAACTGGTAGCAGTAATTGCTATCAGTCTTTCTCAATTTTATATCGAGTTGACTCTTGATAAGAGCAGCTTTATTCACATATATCTGTGCAGTTTAAGATGTCAGAGTTTGACAGTTGTATTGCTGGTTGGAGAGTTTGTAGTTCTCCACGCATGGAATATGTTGTAAAGAGCAGGCAGGTCTCGTCATTTGAGTCAGCACAGTGTCTTGATGCTTCACACGTCGATGTGATACTTTTAGCGTGTTTCTCTTCTTTTTTTGTCTGTACTGCAGTTCTCAACTTCTATCATTCCCTTCATGTAAAAGATAGGAGGACTGATTCAGGGAGGCAAACGCTCACTGCTGTTAGTACTTCTGTGATGGTGCTAACTTTTTTGGAGTGTGCTACAAGCGTACGTTATTAGGTGTAACCAGGAAGTAATGCGTGGGAGAGTCGCACTGCTTACTGTCATGGTTTTCACTTTGTGCTGTTCTCATTTCCTGTGGAAAGAGTGACTTCTGATTTTTACTGTATTCCGACACAATGGGCAGCGCAAGTTGGATTTTTCCATCTAAGTACACAGTACATCAGATCATGGCAGCTGCAGTGCAGTAGTAGTGTCCCACACACTTGTGTCTTCACTCATTTCAGTTTTTAAACAACTCTAAATACCGGCACTGGTATTTCTCAGTGGAAATGCTATTATAATGCAATGAGCCTTTCCCACTGAAATCTATCCCAAGATAGTAATCCGATCCCAGAAGAATAATTGGATCTTTGTTCACAGCAGAGACCAAACCGTGTCCTTACATGCTTTATGACACTTCTGTTTTATAACCGAGTGACCTGACACACATAGATCTTATAACTGATGGTGTCACTTTGCGGTGCGGTTTTAGAAGAGCGGCGCTGGCAGGCTGCCAAAGCATGTGCTGACCATAAAAGGTCTCCTTTGGATTACATCTGAACTTACTTTCAGGGATTGCTGAGACCAACAGTGGATGTAGGAAGCACAGGGTGTCCAGAGTAGATGTTTCTCCAGCACTGGTCACAGCAGTGTGGTGGGACCAGGCCTAACTGGTTCAACTTTCAACATGAGAAGGTACCTATTTTAAAGGATCCAGAAGGAAATGCCTGTTTGTTGAGCTGAATCACCTTCTTAGAAAGTTGGGCTGAAACATGGATTTAGCAGGCATGGAGGAAGTTAAACTTCTCGCTTTCCTAGTAGAGCTGGTGGCTTTGCTTTGGATTTCTGCTTCTCCTTTTAGACTAGACTCAGTTAAGAAACTACTTAGTCTTTGTCTATCCTCCAGTAGTTTAATGAGCTTGTTGTTTCAGAGCAGAGGTGAGATGTGGTGCCATGTGGTTCTCAGATTTCTGCTTTGCCCAACCTGCATGCGAGTTCAGCCTTCAGTGAGATAAGGATTGTTTTCTCTGTTAGCTGATTAAAACAGCTGTAAGATATCCAGGAGAAAACCCCATGTGATACAAACCAGCACCAAGCCTTCGTGTGTAGGAAATTTTTGGATAGTACAAACATGGCAACAGGAGAAAAGATGCAGAACATTTTAGTTACATCTATCTCAGTCTATCTCAGACACAGGTGTCGTCATTATATTTCAATCTGGAATAAATAAGGTTAACACAGTTACCACTGATGTCTGTTGTTTGCCTGTGTTGTCACTAACAAGTGTCCTTGGTGGCAGCACTGATGGCTAATGTCAGGACACATGGGGAAGCATCCCCCCCACTAAGGGGACGTGTGGGAATGGTCACAGCTATTAATACCAATAAGCAGTACATCCTACTGCAGTACAGAAAGCTTTTCATCAACTTCTGGTGATAATAGTAAGGAATAGTAGGGGTGACAGTAAGGAATAGGAAGGTGAGGCAAACTGGGATGTGGTTACTACAAATGCAGCTGGAGACTTAAGTTGCTTCATTGCTTTGGTTAAAATAGGGTGGGAGTTTTTTGCATTAAGAGGTATTGATTCACTAAAGTATTTGCAAGATTTACTGCAAAAACGGTGCTCTTCAAATTGGTTCCCTTTGTACACATTCTTTTTAAAAAAATGTTCCTAACACTGCTTAATAACTGGTTGGCAGTGAACAGTGTCAGAGTTGGTGAGACTGAACATGACCCCACCTGGAGTACTGTGTCCAGTTCTGGAGCCCCCAGCACAAGAAGGACATTGAGCTGTGGGAGCAGGTCCAGAGGAGGGCCACAAAGATGATCAGGGGGATGGAGAACCTCCCCTACAAGGACAGGCTGAGAGAGCTGGGCTTGTTCAGCCTGGAGAGGAGAAGGCTCTGAGGAGACTTATAGCAGCCTTTCAGTATCTGAAGGGGACCTATGGGAAAGCTGGGGAGGGATGTTTTATAAGGGCAGATAGCAGCATAATGAGGGGAAATGGCTTTGAAATGAAAGAGGGTAGATTTAGACTAGATATTAGGAATAAATTATTGACTGTGAGGATGGTGAGACACTGGAACAGGTAGCCCAGTGAGGCTGTGGGTGACACCTCCCTGGAGGCATTCAAGGCCAGGCTGGATGAGACTGTGAGTAACTGAATAACGTGGTCTAGAGGGAGGTGTCCCTGCCTATAGCAGGCATTGGAATGAAATGATCTTAAAGCTCCCTTCCAAACCAAGCCGTTCTTGTGTGAATTCTAACTGGTGTGACACGTACGAAGAAATTATGTAAACAAGAACAGAAATACCCTGTGATTCTGAAGTGAAATGTCAAAATCTTAAATGTAAGACAAACTGGTGAATTTGGGTGTATTTACTTCTATTGCAGTAAAGAATGAAAACAAAAAGTGAAATTTTCTTAAAAATAAAAGCTTAATTTCAACCAGATTTAATACAACATTTTCAAAACCAGACAGCACCAAAAGAACTTGAGTGTATTCCAAACATAAATAAAAGAATGCAAAAATGAAATAAAAATAGAAGCATCTTTAAGTAGAAGTCAGGGAACTGTGACACTGTTGTAGAACAGAACTGTCTAAAAAGGAATTTACTGAATGTTTTCCTAATGCATTTTTAGCTGAGGCTGAATGATTATTTATGTGTGGTGTCTGGAATACAAGTAAGAATTCCATGCCTGTTCAGTACAACTCTGTGAAAGGTGAGTGTGTATGGTTTGGGACCCGTCATGCTTCCAGCACGTCCAGTCTCACTGTTGATCTAAAACACAGCTCAATTTAGAAGGGTCACGGGAAGGAATTACAAGACCTTGAGCTTTTTGGTTCCTGCAGCTCTTCAAGATCCTGTCCTGTAATTTAAATGCAAACACATGGGGGCAGGGAGACAGGAGTTGATCATTGCAAAAGAGCCTTGACATGTCTCACCCCACCAGCTTCCTGAGTAGAAACCATGGCCTCGCTGTGATGTTGCCAGGCACGTGCAGCCACTGGTATGCAAAGTGAAGGCTGCCTTCTCCTTGAGGAGTGGCGTGATTTAAGCATGAAGCATTGCAGCATGTGGTTTTTTTTCTGCTAACAAGGGAAGGGATGCCTCGACTCACATAGCTGCTGTGTGAGTGGTGGAGGGTAGTGCTGCAGGGAGGAGCGACTGCACTTACAGATTGAGTTATGGCGGCTCTTGTGGAGTGTAATTCCCATTTATCTTACTTTGCTTTCTGTCTCTTCCCCGCTTCAGGAGGTACTTTGATAGCACTGCGCTCAGTGAGGGGCAGCTGATGCTACCTAAGAGTGTTCTGGTTGCTGACAGAAGCACAGGTGGGTGAGGTGCTGAGCAATGGACCCAGGGCTGAAGAGGTGTTGAACCATTTTTACATACTTAGCAGGATTGGCCTCAAGTTAGGAAACTCGAGTCCTTTCCCTATTGCTGTTACTTTGTGTTCTAGATAGGCAAAATAAAGCAAAAAGAGTCACAGAATCATAGAATCATTAAGGTTGGAAAAGAGCTCTAAGATCATCTAGTCCAGCTCTCCACATACCACCAATATTGCCCACTAAACCATGTCCCTCTACCTTATCTTCACATTTCTTAAACACCTCCAGGGATGGTGACTTCACCACTTCCCTGAGCAGCCTGTTTCAATGCCTCACTAATCTTGGTGAGAAGAAGTTTTTACTAATATCCAACCTCAACCTCAGCTGGGGCCGTTACTTCTTGTCCTACTGCTGCTACCTGGGAGAAGAGACCAATTTCACCCCGCCACAACCTCCTTTCAGGCACTTGCAGGCAGCAAAAAGGTGATCACTGAGCTTCATCATCTCCAGACGGGAGAAGAGTTCCCTCAGACACTCCTCATGAGACATGTGCTCCAGACGCTTCACAGCTTCACTGACCTAAATGATGATTTATATTTGTAGAGGGGAGAGCACAGTTACTACAATGCTCATGTTACCAGTTAAGAAACACCCACTCCCCACCCTGCATGGAATGCACGCGTAGCTGCTTGTACTGTTAACTGAGCTGCTCTCTGGCTTTAGACAAAATCTCTGTGAAATGCAAAGAACACTCAATTTGCAGATTTGTTGTGAGCTCCTAAATATCCTTGGATGAAAGGCATATAACACTTAATTATTGTTATTGTATGTTTTGTTGTTTGAATATCAGTAAAGTCGTTGAAGAAGTCATTGAAGCTTGTGAGAGTCCAAGTCCTGATTTATAGCAGGAGTTTTTGTTACTGGTTTTTTTTCTTTTCTTGGTGGGCTGTGTTTATTTTGTGCTTATGTTAAGCTGGAGAAGAAATCAACAATGCAGCATTAGAGTAAAACAGTTTGAAAGGATCTAATTCAAAACTAGCGATAATCAGGGTGAAATTGTGGCCGAGTGTCTTAATTGTCTAATTGTACCCTTGTGCTTAAACCACACTGTTGTCCTGGGCTGTCACCACGAGGTGTTATAGAGAGATGATCTGCCTATGTGAAGCCCTTTGCATCCTTGCTCACAGAGGGTAATGGATTCAGGATCAAGGCTGGGTCAAATACCTGGGTTTTTGCCCTAACCTCCCAGATTTTTTACTCTTGTGGATCCAAATCCTCTGTTCGTGTAAAGCTGGATGTATCTCCCTGTGTTCTTGTTTCTTTACAATATATCATAACTGCTAATCTTCTAGCCAGATTTGCTCTTTACTGGAAGGGACGAACAAGGAGGAGGTACTTCAGATGTATTTAGTGCTCTCTCTAGTTAGCTGGAGTCAATGCATTCAGGGCAAGGGATGGCAGATGGGCGACCCTTGCAAGTGTAGTAGTTCTCTCACGGAATTTTGGGTCAAATCTCGTACTACTAGAGTTAACAGTTGATTCAGGCTGGGCTGTCTTGCAGTCCTGTATCAATGGCATTGTCAGTTCTTTGTGCATTTCTGCAAGTGCTGGTATATTTTGGAATCTGCAAGCATCAGTCCTGCTTAGGGACAGTTTTCTAACTCTATAGGAGCACTGAAGGCTCTGTGCAAGAAGGGTAATTTTTTTTTTTTCTTTCTCATTATTGAAGTTATTTTGTTATAAAAAGTTATAAAAGTGTTATAAAGTTATATATTGCTCTAGCTCATATGAGCTTATACGTCAGTTTCTCCTTAGCCTTCCTGGTAGACCTCTGAGATCAAACACCTGTGTTAGGCCTGTTCCTTCTATAGAATTGTGTTTCAGTCTCTTTTGAGTCCAGCCACCAGCTGATTCTACTGACAAGAAAAAAGAAAAAAAAGAAAAACAGAAGACCTGCAGAGCAATCTCAAGGGTTTTTGTTTACACAAACAAAACAGCAATTCAGCTTGAACTGTGGATCTTCATCACTTTTATTTACTGCTATTTGGGATTGCTTTCCCTACAAAGACTGTTTAATTTTTGTTCTGTTAAGTCATATTAAAGTAGTTGAATAGCTTTCTAATGTCCTGGAGCCCAGTCTCTGGGCTGCAGCTTGAGAACTAAATTACTGTTGGTGCATGGCAGAACTTAGGCTCCCACTGAGTTTTTCTGTGGGGAATTCAAGATTGAAGTGTAGAAATCAATAGTTACAATATGCAGTGAATGACCTTCACTTTTTACAGCTCCTGGTAGGGTCAGATTACTAATGTCTTATTTTCTTGATAAATATGTCATGTTTTTTCCCTGGCATGATAACATGGGACTTCCTCCCCTCCCCATCTTCTCTGTTGGACAGTCAAGATCCTGATGTCGTTCTCATTTCCAGCACAAAGAGAACGGGCAAAGAACTCCAGCACGTGTTACTGCAAAATAATGTGCGCATAATCGACGTAGAGTGTTTTGTGAAAGGGACTGAATGTGACCTGACAGAGAGAAATGAAAGTGTGTCATGGGGAGTGGGTGGCAAGGAAGGATGTGGGTTATATGGAGGTGGCAGTGACTGAGGCTGGCAGAACAACACTTTCAGATAAATCTTTGATTAATAGATTTTCAACAAATACCTTCTTTTCTGTGAGGAAAAAAAAGAAACTAAAAAAAACCTTAAATAAGAATTTAATGAGGAAACAACTTCATGGATTTTCTGTTATGTTTTTGGTGGCATTGGTGGGTAAGATTTTTTGTTTGTTTGCTGCTGTTCTGTTTTTAGTTTTGGTCACCGTTTTTTGGTCATTTAGGGTTGTTTTGAAAAAACAATTTTGATTTTTTCAACCAGCTTCTACTGTAGAGGATTGAGCGGAGGAACAGAAATAGGGCTAAAGCAACTGGAAATGAATCAGGGGAGTGGGAGCAGTAAGAAGAAACTGCCTTGAGAAATACGTGAAGACAAGAGAGAACCAGTTAAGAAAAGGTGATGGAGAGAGGAGCTAACTAGTGAAGGGAACCAAGAGAGTGAAAACTGCAATAAGCTTTACTTAGTGAACGTTGTTGGAAAACAGAGAAAAATCAAATCACAAATGAAATATGTCACAAATTAAAGAATAAGGAAGAGTGTGTGAGTGCTGCAGGGCAGGACTAAGAGTAAGGCAAACAAGTTAGTTGTGTTTTGTGTGCATCTGTATGTAAGGTATGTAAGTGCTGATATCCTTGCCTCCCCTAAATAAAGTTGGAGAGCAATTTTAGCGTCACTGAGATCTGCCAAACAAAGGCAGGGGTTTGCTAAACAAAGGAAATCGATATGTTTCAATTTCCTGTGATGCTCCTTGTCCCCACATCCTTTATGTTACTGCTTGTAGCCAGCTATCATTTTAAAACCCCTTTGCTATCAGGCTGTGACCTTACGCTCTGTGCTGGGTTTTCCCTCGCTTACCAGTGGGTCTCCAAATTGGATTTCAGTCTTACATCTCAGGTCTTGCCTGACAGGCTGATAACTGAGCAGCAGGATTTTCAGCTTCTGTGTTCAAAGCTCCTCTCTCCTAGAACTTCTGCAGTCATTTGTTTTGCAGCAACTTGTAAATTACTTCCACTATGGGCTGCTACCTCTGGTGCCCCAGCTCAAAATCAGTAGGTACTGAGGCTGGGCTGTAGCACGTAAGTTGTATGCACAGACGTAGCTATTTAAATAGCCTACTGTCAATTCCTGCTTTAACACACATTTCCACTAATTGAAAATCCTTTTTCCCCAAGCTAGGAATCAGAGTTACACTGGAGTTGTTATTTCATCTCATTGCTTACACAGAGATTTTCCATTGATCTCTGAGTCTATTAAAAGGGAAGATGAGCTCCCTGCCTGTGCTGCCAGCAGTGACAGCGCCAGAAAGTGGCCAAAGAGGCCAGCAGCATTTCTGCAGTGCTGCCTCCCAGGTGTTTCTTCTTCATTAGCTTTCAGAGGCCAATAATTGATCCAGAGAGGATTTGTGGTTTTGTCATAGTGGCTGCTGGTTTGTTTTAACTTTTTTTGGCATCTAAATGGTGATGCCTGGCATTTCTCGATCATCCAAGCCAAAATGTGGCACTTGAAGCAATGAAACGTTCATGCACATACTGCTCGAAGGAGGTGCACCTGCTGCTTGTCTCCGCCAGCAAGACTTTCTCCTGTGACAGTTCATCAGCAAGACAGAGATCTGACAGCAGCCTTACTCATTCATCTCCTTTCCACAGCAATTTTCATCCCTGCTTGTAGACTGTGTCCCCATCTTTCCCCTGGGTCTTGCTACAGCCTTGTCCTTTCTCAGAAGACATCTAATTCTTCTCTAAGTCTATGATATTTTACTTGTGCAGCCGAGTAAAACTGTCTGCCTTTGTCTCTGAGCTGTCTCAATCTGAAGGGTCATTTTCTGCTATTACCAGACACACTCAATTGCTTTTTACTTTGTCCTGGATCAGCTCAGACTGCAGGAGCAGCATGCTTTGGGGTTGGTTGAGGTTTTACCAGAGGTGCAGTTTTTTTGACTGAAACAATTATTTTCCTAGCATTAATAGTTTTCCTTTTACTGTCAGAGAATTGCTTCAGTATAAGACCACAGCAAACTCAGCATCTTCTGGTCTTACATGTCCAAATTGTTAGTTCTATGTTTCTGTTGCCCTTCCATTTTTATGTTTTAACAACAATAGCAGAAGTTTTGTTACTTACATGTATCAGATATATTATGTATTTTACATGCTGCCCAAGACTCTTCCTTTTCACTCAGTGCAGCCCAGGCAAGCCAAAAGGTTGGACACCCATGTTAGGCAGCGTCATTTTGAGGTTAAACCCAATTCTTACTAGTACTGTTGTAACAAAAATATGAAGGAAAAACACAAGAAGGAAAAATATAAGAGATCTTCTGTGCAATATGGGGAAAGAAATCTGCTCTGTAACATCACAGACATTTTGTATTAGATGGCTTTCATCATCATGATGGGTAGAAAGGCATTGTATGATGTGCTCTGCAGTGTCATACATGGTGATGTCAGCAAGTCCAGTGTTTGCACATGGTGATGTCAGCGAGTCCATCGCAGAACAGAATCCTTCCCTTATTACATGCTGTGCAACTCCATTGATGGCCCTTTTGTTAAAGCCCGGTTCATGGCAAATGAAAATGAAATCAACTGCGACAGCTCATTAGAGATACATACACCCTCTGCGTGGACATCAACCTAGTCCAGCTCCCAAGAAGTAAGGAGCCACATCTGCAGTGACTGCTGTAAGTGGAAAACCAGCGAGTAACTTAACACAGCGAGCACCATTGTGACAGCAAGGGGACCTGGAGACTTTCACACAGAAAATTTCTACTTGGTTGCCAAATAGTGTTTGCTTTGTAAAATTGCTTTCGCCTCCGTTTAAGCGCATCAAACAAACATGCTTCTTGTGTGCTGGGGAATTCATTGCACTGTCTGCTGTCTCTGTGAAATATTTTCCTGAGCAGCTCAACTCAATATTTCTATTGCTTGATTTTAACAGACTTTATTCCTGGTTCATCTCCTAGTGCTGCATGGAGAATTAAACAAAAAACCTTAGTGGTTTGGTTTTTATTTTATTAAAAACTGTAGCTATGTAAATTGTATCTTTGATTGTGTTTACCAGATCCCCCCAAGTGCTGGAAGATTTCCTCTATTTCTACACTACATTCTACAGTCAACAAAATTATTTACCACCATTTCCTGTAGTAGACAATGAAAGGGGAATGTCGTGAGTAGTTTGGCCTGCAATCCCTTTTTAAGTTTGCAAAGTCCACAGCAGATTTTTTTGTTCCTGGCTGTATTGGTGCAATATCAAAGTAGCGTGATGGACTTGAATAATTCTGGCTCCAGCTTATCACCAACTTCAAGAGATTTACTCCACGCTTTAATCAGTCACTGAATACATAGTATGACCCAGGAAAAGGCACAAAATGTAAAGCAGTGCCTGATTTGGTCTGGAGCCAGTGGTGGTGGGAGAAGTGCTTTCAAGAGATTTGATAAAGAGTATTTCTGAGATAATGAATGCTCCTACACAGAAGCCTTATCAAATGTGGAATGAACATGGTCTATCAAACATTTGCTTTCAACTTCTGATCCTCTGTGAAATAAAAGCTCTGGAAGCAGTGAGGAAGAGAGGTTGGGCTTCTTAGCAAGGTTACGGCATTTGGAGGCGCTGGGTTTTGTGTCACCTCCACCTTCCATGGGTGGAAAATGGGATGCTGGAAATACTCTTCTGCTCAGAGAAACTCTTTGAGAAGGAGAGAGAAAATTACTCTCTTCTTATGAGGTTTGCCAAATGATCTCTGAGAAAATGTGATATCATTCATATGCATTGCCAAGCTGGAGAGGTGCCGCGCATCTTGGCAGCCATCTAGAGCTAACATATAATTCCTTTGGGTTGGTATGGGCTTTATCAGAAACAGCTCCATATGCAGTATTTACATAACTGTGGTGGAGTGTGAGAATAAACACAGCTGTGGCATTGCCCTAAATATTTCAATTCCGTAGAGAATTAAGAGAACTTTATCACTGAACTGCAGATAAACATAAGTCAGTAAGCGGTGGTCAGTTTAGCCAAGGAACAAATCAAAGCTCCAACGGCTGGTCTGCTTGGAAGCACTTAAGTACTTTAGTGTTGGAGTTTACTAAGGTCATTGGAGTTTTTTTTTTTTGCTTTTCAAAAAATATGGAAATACTGTCAGTCAGCTGCTAAACAAAAAGCATCATCCAAAGGGACTGGGGAAACAAAGCAGCTAGACCGAAGGGCAGAAAATAGGAGAGTTGACAGGGACATAGTGCTTTCAGCGTGTGATTGCAGTAGGAACCCACAGCTTACCAGGAGGATTATAAGAGAATTTCTGTCAGGATCTCCACACCACGTGGCCACAGGGGTGGAAGTTCTGGATCTCTGAGGGGAAATTTGTAAGGTTGGCTTCTTCAAGATAGTTTAGTGCACTGATCTCATAGCAAAACGTCAGTAGCAGAGCTCAGGCAGTTAAGGGTTTATACTTTAATCCTCACTTTAGGAATAAAAATGCTCTCCTGCCTAGCAGCTTGCACAGGAGTGACACTTGCTGACCAGTGACACTTGTATTCCTTAGGCTGTACCAGTGCAGTGGATGACAAGACTCAATTTCAGTGCTGTCAGTGCAGCTTTACTCCTATTTCGAATTCAGTTTTGATAAGTGTAGTGTGTTTTGTCCAATCTTCCTGTCACTCAGGTGATGGAATGAGGCAGTCTGTCTGCAGCTGTTAGTGTGTCAGCATCCAGCTTTGACTGCTGGCAGGCAATCCCCAGAATAGCCCCATTAGAAGTCACTGAGAGTAAGTATTCTTGCAAGCATGATGCTGTATGTGTGTGCATGCGTGTACTAGAATTTATACACTGATATCACAGTATGATGTGTATGTATTAGAAAACATTATGAGATCTCAAACTGAAATAGCACTCCCTAGTTTTGAATCAATGAAGAAACTGTTAAGAGCTGTCTAAATGCTCATTATTTTAGAGGACAAAATTATAGCAGAAATAGCAAACAGCCACCATCGAGGGAAATACACTTGGATGAAAGCTCAAGTCAAACATTACCTGTTTGTTCATATCTAGTTGCTTAAAGAGTTGAAGTGTAGTCCAAGCTGCAGGGAAGCAAGTTGCTGTTGGAACATATTTCAGCTCCAGATAACGTTTTATGAAACCAGAGGTTGCCACAGCTCTAACTTAAAAGAAATGACAGGAGCTTGCTATTGCTTTGCAACTGCAAAAGCAGCAAATTCTTTTGTGTCTTTACAGTTTTTGTTCAGCACTTTGTTTACAATGTGAGATGTGGCGACTTTGGAGATGGGAGTTCTCTTATAGAAACCACAAGCTTTGCAAAGAGCATTGTTTGACAAAATCCACACTGTGGAATAACATTTTTCAAGGCTGTTACAATACTGTTATGCTGTCCAGTTATTTTTTTTCTTTGAAAGAAGTGTGGAAATGAGAGGCAGAGTGCAGAAAATACTGCGTGCTATTCCTGGCTTGTTCCCTGCCTCATCTGGATGTTTTTTTGGGTGCTTTTCCCCCTGGGTGAAATGGGGACACTCTCTCCAAACTCGCTTGTGAAATGCTTGTGATCTTGTGCCAAAAAGTGCTCTGTAAGGAGTAAGCAGCATTTCACTAAGTACCACAGTGTGCTTTGAAAATCCAGGTCTGTGTAGTTTTTAACCATTGCTTAGATGTACAAATTCAAACTCAAGCTCAGGTGACATTGAGAGAGCGATGTTTGTGATGAGAAGGCAAAGCAGTGCAGTGGCTATGTGTGTTGTTACTAACAGTCATCGAAGAAAGTATTTATCTGCAAATAGAATTTTCTTATTCTCCAGATCTGCATCACATAATAAGGAATTTTTCTTTCAATACCTGAAGTTGGACCCTCAGTGCATTCTGGAGTGACTACGTAAGAGCTGTTATATTCAGAAAGTGCTGAGTTCCAGTGACTTCACTGAGGGAAGTGCACTATTGTGTTGGCTCAGCGGTTTCCGGAAAATAATCCCACTTTTTGAACTATATAAGCAGTCGTTTAGAACCCTGAACAGTTCAGTTGCTTCATTTGGAAAGTCATGACCTTTTCTATCTTTAGAGCAATGTCTGCTTGGAGACTTCCCCTTCCGAAAATGGACAAACGAGACGAGCAGCCCTCATCCTCTCAGCCCCAGAGAGCTACACAGATTGAGTTGCCTTCTGTTCTTCTGCTTGGTTTTAATCAATTAATTAAAAACTCTCAATTGTTAGTCAAGCTCTGAATTGCAGGATTTTGTAATTGCATAACAAATATTTGTATTACAGTAGTCTTGAACCTCAATCTGAAAAAGTTCTACTGAACTTACTACTTTTCTAATAGAGAAAGGAGTCATCGTGTGTCCCAGAGGGCAGGCAGCAATGCACAGGACAGAAGGCTGAGGCTCAAATCTGAGGTTGAAGTTGTCTGGGTGACATTCAGGAAAAGGAACTGTGTTTAAAGTGAAAAAGCACAAATGTAAGTGCAGTTCAGTTATGGACAATCAGCAGAGCTTGGTTTTATAATTGCTACATGAAGATAAAGCAGGCTATTATTTAGTGGGTTATTTAGCAAATGGTCAAGTAAAAGTGATCCACAAAGTCCACTGCTAATTAACTGCTACTAACTTCACTTCACTGAGAGCAGTGCTGAAATAGCAGCAACTGTCTCTCAAAGCATTCTTGTTATTGTTAGTAAAGATGTTGGCACAGTTCTCATAACCACAGTAGACAGGACCCATTTCCCTGAAACTGTATTGGTCTGTGCTTTTGAAACCACAGCTGTGGGGTAGAAGCCCACAGGATGGTTTAGTAAAAATGTTTTGGGGGAAAAGCATCTCTCCCTGCAAGACTTTGGAAAACTGTAAAAGATTGCCGGAAGCAATCATACAGTTGTGGTTAGTGCTTTCTTGCCATCACTGGTAGCAGGGTCTAAATGGAACGTTGTGGGTATTTTGCTACTCCTGGGTAAGGCCAATTACACTCGGCTTCTAGTTCATGCTGAGTGGTGTTGCTGAAACTGCAGTGTAGTCCTAAGAAAATTCCTTTGTTTAGGATTAGGATTTTTTGCTTCCTTTAGCTTTGTATGTATAAAATAAACATACTGAGAAACTTTAGGTGAGCTATAAACATACAGATAAAGAAGGTGGCAGCTCACCCTGAGTTTCTCCTGTTTTTTGATGGGTACCATGGCAGAGTGCAAAGCCTGGGGAGCTGCTGAGCAGGAAGGGTAGGTGAGCACCCAGAAAAACTTTCATAATATCTTCTAAAACAATGAACGAACGCTCCTCCTGCCTATGCATTTGAAACTCCTATTGACTTGCCAGATGCGGGGTTGAATCAGCAATGAAAGTAACTGGCAAATTACTTCTCAAAGATCAGTAATTTGCAGTAACATCAGAACAGACCTGAGTTCAATTAGAGGATCTCACTCTGTTCAGATGTTGTAAAGGTAAGTTTTTAGTGCTAGGTCTTGAAATTAGTATCCTCCAGTTTAACTGGTAGCTATCACTAAGTGAGGTAATAAATGTAGTCATAAAGCAGTATCTGAGTGAACATAATCTTTTTCCCCCCCATTTTTCTAGACTTATTGAAGTTCATTCACCTGATGCCAAGCACACCGTGGTTCTCAGGAGTAAGGACTCAGCTACTGCCCAGGCCTGGTTCAATGCCATCCACTCCAGTGTCAATGATCTCATCCCCAGGGTGATTGCAGAGGTCAGAGACCAGCTGGGTAAAGCAGGGATTGCTGGAAGTCGAGAGATTAGACATCTAGGCTGGCTTGCAGAAAAGGTAATGGAAATGTTCTTATTTTCATTTTTAAGTTCTCTTTCTTGCTATAAGGTTCTGGGTTTTTATTCAGCTTTCATTGAAGACCCTTCTTTTCTTAATGTGCCAAATATCTTGATTACCTTGATTTTGTTTTGTTTTGTTTTGCTTTGTTTTGTTTTGTTTTGCTTTAATGTAACTGGAAAGTTCTTTGAGGCTTCAGTACACCAAGTAGTGAAGGCTTTCCCGCGAGATCACAAGTCTCATGACCTGTCCAGGTGAAGTGTGTGGTGTCAGAAAAATTTGATGGCAGCCTCAGACTCCGCTATATTACATCTCCTGATCATGTATGTGAGGCTGCCTGCCTTTGTCCCCCTCCTGCTGCTGTCCTGGGAACAAAGACTCAGCTGTACTCAGATCTGGTGAGGCCGCACCTAGAGTATTGTGTTCAGTTTTGGGCCCCTCACTACAGGGAAGACATTGAGGGCCTGGAATGTGTCCAGAGAAGGGCAACAAAACTGGTGAGGGGTCTGGAGCACAAGTCTTATGAGGAGCGGCTGAGGGAGCTGGGATTGTTCAGTCTGGAGAAGAGGACCTCATTGCACTCTACAACTTTATGAAGGGAGATTGTAATGAGGAAGGGTTTGTCCTTTTCCCCCAAGTAATAAACAAGACCTGAGAAAATGGTCACAAGTGGAGGAGGTTTAGATAAGGAAAAACATTTTCTCTCAGAGAGTGGTCAGGCACTGGAATGGCTGCCTAGGGAGATGCTGGAGTTGCTGTCCCTGGCAGTGTTCAAGAGGAGTCTGGATGAGGAGCTACGAGATATGGTTTAGTGCTTGTGGTAGCAATGGTAATGGGAGGACGGTTGGACTAGATGATCTTGTAGGTCCTTTCCAACCTTGTGACTCTGATTCTATGATTAGCATTATAGGGAGTGTGAAAATCTGGGGAAAATAATCTCAGCTCCACCTAAAAACACAGAAGCCTCAGTGAGTAAATTTTCATAGCATTAAGCTGGGCAGCTGTAAAGTGTTGAACCTTGTTTTCTCTTCATATCCATTTCTATAAACTTAAGAAGAACTGAGTCTGCAAGTCCTCTTCTGTTCTAAAATCCTTGCCTTTGAAAGGGTAACCACTCTGTAGCAGATTATGTACACCTTATACTTAGTAAATTAACAGATCATTTGAAGTGGACACATTACATGCTTCTTGTTTGTGAATATCCTGTTCTTATTATCAGGTGTGTGATCAATAGTGCTTGGCACTAGTGGGGTGCATGTAGGCAGCTGTGAGTGTGGTCTCTTAGCACAGCCACAAATGGAATGCGTGGACAGGAGATGGGCTGCATTCTGAATAGTTTTAATTGCAATAAAGATTCTTTTGGCTGAAAATGTTTACAGTAATCCATGCTATTGTTTTAAAACTCTGCAAGAGTTCTCTTTTCCTATTGCTGAAAGTAATGTTTCTTCTTGTGGAGGAAACACCCTTAAGGTGTTTTCTTCTTGTCAGATACTACATGATATCCCATTCACACACTTCTTTCCCCTCTTCATTCTGCCTTACAGACCACATGTCTGTGGTTCATGTTATTCAGCATGGCCCATGCTGCTGATTTTAGTGGCAAAACTAAAATGTGTTGCTTTTAATAGCACCAAGTTGCAGTTCATCCAGTTCCAGGGTATTTAGAATGGCTGTCATCAAGAGCTGGCCTTGAGAGATTTGTAACAGCCTTGTAACCAAAAGTTAATGTTTTTTTAACTAAACTAACCATCCAGAGCTTTGCAATAGTAATGCTGTGAGGTCAGAAGATCCCAGCTTCTTCTTTTTTAGGAGACCCATATAAAGGTAGAGAAAATCTCTACATATGGTAAAAATCTATGTTAAATTGCTTTTTTTACTGAACTTTGGGCTGTAAATCCTGGATGTAAAAGATCACCTGAAGAGTGGGAGAGGAGAGTTCAAACTGTACAGGGAGCTGTTCCAGAGGTGTTCGAGTCAGCTGGGTGCTGACCGCAGGGCATTCTGTGCCCCGTGTGCTGAACACAAGATAGCCAGAAATGAAATTCTGCAGTGATTTTTGGAGCAACACCAGGAACAATGACTTCCTTCTCCTGGGGTGCACTTCCCTTCCATGTTCACTGTTGCTTAGTTTCTAAATGCTGGAGCTTAGAAAGCAAAATTGTGAGGGAATGGACCTCATTATTAGCAGCCACAAAATAAAATATGTGTTTTGTATTCCTCTCGATGGTGCCATTAATTTCTCTCTGGTATGTTGTGGCATATCTTGCCATTTTTCCATAGGTAGCAGTTGGAAGAAATCTGAACTCAGGTTTGGTAAGCTTGGTAGGCTATAACTTTTAAGACTGCTTCTACAGTATCAGATTGTGTTTCTTACATAGCATATCGTCACAGTGAGTTCTCAGTAAATTGAAGTGATGATAGCTGAGATGAATTCCTTTGGCTGTCTAGGGAATGCAAAATGTAATCCCATAGAAATTCCACCATAATTTGCTGTGATTACTCTCTGCTTTCATTAAACTATTTCCTGGTTTGACATTTTTTATATGTCTCTGCTCTAAACTTAGCTCTGAACTTCAACCTTAACATTTCTACAAAAATAGATTCATTAGCTGAGCCTCCCTCAGGTGGGTAATATTAACATTAATAGTAGGATATCGAAAGTACTACACAATTGCATGCTAATGGGATTCTTCCACTTCCACTGAAATCTGATAAGATTGCCCTGAATTTATGGGCAGGAACGCTCGGTCCTGTAGGTCAGCCTTGTCAGGGGGCAAGGAACTCCCTGCCTTTGCCCCAGGGTGTGCACATGTGCCCATCAGCATTTAAAGCAAGGGCCCTGCATCACTTGAAGAAAGCAAACTATTGTGTGGCTTTATTATAGGTAAGGAGAAAAACAGCCAGAAGCAGTCATTAGAGATGCCAAGTTCCCTGTTTTAGAGAGACACTGACCTTGTACTATCCTTGACCTTACCGGATGGGTTCTGAAGCCAGCCAAGGATTAGGCAGTTATGTTAAATGCTGGCATCCTAAAACGTGCCTGCAACTAAGAAAAATGTCAAGTGCTGGTTTATAGTGAAATGTGTGGACTCACCATAACCTTTCTTGTATTTCTCATTAACCAGCAAAACTTGTGGCATTAACAAGTGTGTTAGTGGGAGGGAACAGCTGCATGTGGGTGTTAATCTTTTTTTAATCCTAAACCTTTTTTTTAGGGCTCCCTGTAAAGATACTACTAATGACCAAATACGGAAAGAGAAGTAATATAATCCCTGAGGAGCTTCTCCATGTGCATATTAGTTGCCCCTCTTCTTTCCAGTAATGCTCTCAAATCCCTTTAAGAATGTATTTTCACTTCTCACCCATTTTTTTTATGGTTCTGGGCATCCTGTGGGTTAGAGGGGAGCTGAAACAGGCACTCCTGCTTTTCTCATTAAATTTACCCAGCTACTGCTGAGTTCCTTTGTGAGAAGCAAGCTCTGCTCTTGCATTGGAGAGTCAACTTATCAAGGAAATGATGGTTTATTTTGTCGCTTCATAATGTCTGTTCCAGTAGATTGAGATACTACTGACAAAATTTTATCTCGATTTTTGCTTCTTTAATGCAAACGCGATGAGGTGTTCTGGACAAAGTGGTTTTGCAAAGGTTGTTTTTTCCTATTCAGAAATTGGCTACACGAGCGCTGGAACTGCAGTGAGGTGCCAGCCCTGTAGCTAGGTCAGTAAAAACCAAAAACCCAACCAGAAAAGAAACCCCCATGTTTCTGCCTCTCATTGTTCTTTCTGTGCCGGTGATGCTTTAAATGCAGACTTGGCAAAAGGAAAAACCACTTCTGTAGCCGGAGAACATTCTGCTTTCTGAATGCCAAACATCTCAGCAGACAATAGGTTTGCTAAAATGGTCTCAAGGCTCCTTTGAGAAACTTGAAAATAGGGATGGCTGCAAGTTGGCTTTTATAATGGTAATATTTGGAGCAGCAAGAAAAATGCTTCTCTTGGTTTTTCTTGCTGGATCTTAACTTCAGCATTTCACTCACATTTACATAGCTCTGCACACTCCAGGAAAATGTGTCACTGCTCTCAGAAATCTGATGGGAGATGAGAATGGAGAAAATACCTGATATGGAGGGAAAATAGCCAGACGGGCATGATGAATTAGAGGTGTTTTTCAGCTCGTGACGCTATCTCTGAAATGAGAAATGTGTTAATATATTACAGGCTGTTCAGTCTCCTCAGACCTTAGATAACCATATCACTGAATTGAGCTGAAGTGTAGGACATGTCATAGCAGTGATCTTCAGTGTGGAGCTCTCTGTTTCAGCATTGTATTTATCTTCCCGTTTTCCCTCTACTTCTGAGTAGGGAGTGATAGCAGTGAGACTGTGGGACATGCAAGCTGTCCAAACAAGATTTAGACAAATGACATAAGAGCTTATTTGAAGGCTTTTTTTTCCTCCAGTATGAAATGAAAACGTTTCTGTTTTACCATTTCCTTTGCACCTATGTTCATTGGTTAGAAAAACAAGCAGACAGAAACAGAGCCGCATTGTTATTCTTATCACAGGGCTGCGAGTTTTCAAAGAAGAGAAGAGATGCTTCAGTTTTAAAATTTTATATAATTCCTGAATTTCTAGAACAGACTTTGAACAGTGACCTTAAAACGTCTTTGCATGAGAAAACCACCAGCCTGTCGCCATGTAGTTAAAGCATTTTGACTTTATTTAACAGCGTGAGCATCTGCTTTTAACCACCTTCCTGTGACACAGTATAAAAGCACAGCAGGTGCTGGACAGCATTTAGAAATCCCTGGCATGGCTGTGTCCCTGGCTGCGGTGCCTTTGATGCCGATACGTGGCCACATGTGCAGCTCTGGGCTGGCTGCTGCTGTGCCCCTCAACTCTCCCAGCCCTCCTATCGCTGTGGTAGCAGTGCCCATCTGTCCCTGTAATGTGCCAGATCAGATGGTTATGCTGGCAGAAAACTCATTACTTTTTGGGGAAAACACAGATTCCAGTGCCAGAGTAGTGAGAGCACGTGGCAGAGGTGTAGGGGCTGGGTGATGGGGCTGCCTCTTTCAGCAGCATGTAGCTCCTCAGCTGTGCAGGAGATAAGTCTGGGTTGCACTGATCGCCAGCTCTTCATTCTGACTTGAGAAAATACCTGTGTGTTAAGTCTGAAACTGTAGTGAACTTTGGGCTGTACTGTTCTAACCCGTATTGCAAATCAGCATATTGCTTAACCAGATAAATAACCTGCTAGAAACATTGGAGTTTGCTCAGAAAACTGTAATTCCAGTCTGTTTTTTCTTTCTTGCAAGGAAATTGTGTTCATGTAGTGTTCATGTGGTCTTATGAATTTCCAGTCTTTACAGCTTTTTTTTTCTTCATTCAGTCTAGGTATTCTTTAGTAGTTATGCATTCCTTCTCTCTCTCTCTCTCCCTCCATCTCTCTCTCTCTTTCCTTCTCTCTCTCTGTCTCTCTTTACCCATCTATAAGACAAGCAAGGCAGTTTGGACCTGGCTTGTTCTGAATGGCTAGAAGACCTGATTTGTCATACTGATAACATACAGATGGTCATAACCTTAACGTTAGTCTGACCTTCTGTAGTTCACACGTACCTCAAATTGGAAAATCATGCATTTAGAAATTAGAAATTGTATTTTTAAATTCTGACTAATTACTTGCTGTGGAGCCCTTCAGTAGAAATGGAGAGTCCTATTTTTGCCCTCTGTCACTTACCCTCATAACTTATTAATGCCAGAACTTATTTGTTTGCTTTGTAAAATACCACAACAGAGCACTTAATTACATTAACAGTCTTCATTATCTGGGATAGCGATCAGCCTGACCTACGGAAAGACGTAAACCTGAACTAGCATGTAGTAATTTCCTCTCCCTGATTCAGTGAGGTCCACAGTGAGGTCAATTCATCAACAGTAATATCGATCTCTTGTTGTTTTAGGTGCATTCAGTAAATGGATATATTCAGAAAAATTCTAGCTAAAAGCAGTCATTTCATTAATGTAGCACATGCTTTTTTTCCATGTGCTGATGAAAGCTGAGTTGAGCAAATGATAAATTTAAGTCAGGAGGAAGTGCTCAGTACAAAGGGATTAGAAAGAGGAGTAAGTGTAAAGATTGGGCTGGTAAATCATGAAAAATTACAGGATTAGGGTAGTAAATTGAAGGTATGACAGTGAAAGGTCTGAGCTTGAAAGTTAGTCTGTGGTACAGCTTGTTTTTTTAGGGCAGAAGAAAACAAAACCTGTGATCAGATAATTACAGAGCACGGTTCTACAGGGGGTGAATGCTATTGTGCTTGTGTGAGCCTTCAGATGCAAAAGCATTCTCTCAGAATTTGAGCTGAAGTATAAAGTGAGGCCCCGCATGTCCCCTTGCCTTTCCCACAAGAGTTGAGTTGGCTCTGGCCAGATTCCAGCAGAAGTAATTACACTGTGCCTGTTCTCCCTTCTACATTTTGATCTGTTTCAGCAGTGCTCATTCTGATTTCACGATCCACATAAACCTCAGAAAAGAAGAGAAAGTTTCTTTCTAATGTCATTCTGCTCTGGTTTTAACTTCTCCCTTCCTTCACCCGGAGACTGGTGAGGTCTGAGCTGTAACGCCTGCTCCAGCGAAGCCTGGGGAGGACAAGAGGTGCTGCTCAGATTGCAGGTGCTGCCTCTGCTTCTGGGTCAGAAGGATCGCAGGCCTTGAAAGGGAAGGAGGAGAGAGTGCCGTAAGGAAATGGGCAGGTTTGCAGCCTGCTGGACTGGAGGAGCTGTTTCTTTTGGCAGAGCTGTGTTTGCAGGAGCACATGCTGGCATGGTCCTGAGCACAGTTGCTTTCCACGGTTCAGTAGGCCACTAAGGCATTGGAACTTAACTCTTTTTTGTACGTTACCCTATTCTCCATCTTTTGCCTTGGCAGCTGCAGTTGGATCTGTCTGCGAGGATCCACCACCCTTTATGCAGATGCTGGTTTAGCTCACCGTAGGGACTGCACAGCTCCAAAAGCCCGTGTCTGAATGTATGTGCATTCAAGTTCAGCTGGAAAAAAAAGCAGGAGTGATGTAGGTATGGTGTGAAGGAAGGCTTTGATCCTTTTCCTCCTGAAGCAGGTGAAAGGCCTTTTTTTCTCTCAGCTTCTGACAGTAAATACTGCAAGAAATACAATGAAAGAATTGGGAACTGTAGTGCTGCTTAGTTCTCACACGTGATGTAAACGCAACAAATAAAGCACATTGCATAAGGAGGGAGACACATCTCCTGAATGCATATGAAACCTGGCCTTCAGTGGGTGCCCTTCTGAGTGGAGCTGCACTGCTAAGGAAAGCTCCCAGCATTTGCTGTCAAATCAATGCCCACCCAGCTGTGTTCTTTTTCTTCAGTGTTACCTTTATTCTCTTTTTCTGCTCTGTATCCTGAAGTTAAAAAGTCACTTTCAGGGAAATGGAAAGGTAGAATCACAGAATTATTAAGGTTGGAAAAGACCTCGAAGATCATCCAGTTCAACCATCAACCCATATTCAGACTGAAATTAGGAGCACTATGACCTTCAGGCTCTGCCCATTGTGAATTCCTCTCACCCTAGTCCCCAGTTTTTGTTTTTTTTTTTCTCTAGCACAACAGTGCTCTCATTTCAGCCTTTTTGATTAATAATGTAAGTAAATTGATTAGAAAGCAGCAGAATAGGCCATTAAAAAAAATACTCCTTCTACCCTGCAGTCCCACCAAAACCCTCAGTCAGTAAGAATGCAGGCAAATGTAGTGCTGTTCCTGGTAAAAATGACCCAATTTGGAGTAATTTTTGTTGCTTTTTCCACTTCATTTTTAAGTAATGCTGCCCTATCCTGCTCTGTTGTTGAGTTTCCAGTCAGAGGTGTGTTGTCCCTACCCACAAGTGCTTTTAGGACACTTTAGATAGTTAATGTTTGAGGGATATTGCAACACAGCAGAGTAGACGTTGGTAAAAGCAGAAGCAATATGCCTTGTATTCTGTTTTGCCAAACAACTGCTAACAGAGAAAAATAAACAGTTCTCTAAAAATACTTTGAGAAGAAGCTGTGTTCTCTGTTGGAAAGAGGGACTGACCTTTAGAAGAATAGGAGAGTTAAAAAAAAAAAAAGTGATGAGGGATAAGTTACATGCACTATAATTTTCAGTGTGGCAAGACATTTACTCAATGCAGACTCTACAAATCCAGTCCAATTTTAATCCTCAACCTCTGTTTGTGTAATAGGTTCCTGAGGCTATTAATGCCAGCCTTTTACCTTTTACCATATCCTGTAAAAATAAAATTATACCCATCATACCATGACAGCCCTTACAAAAATGTGCCATTAGACAATTATAATGCAACACAGCAACTCTGGAGACTGCAAAGAAGTATTTCTCTTACAGCCTAATTGTTGTATCAATAGCATTTTCAACGCACTCAGTTACTGAGAAAGAAAAGAACATGATGATACCATATGTAAAATAGTGTATTTTGGAGTATCGATTTCTGAGTCTGACTGCAACAAGAGTGCTTGAGTTATGAGCCAAATCCTCGTAAGAACTGTACTTGAAACAAATCCATGGTTGAAAAGGTTTCTTCTATCATTTCTCTTCTCTCCCACTGTCATGTGGGTGTCTGTTTTATTTTCATTATTTTAAGACAGGAAATGTTTTGACATTGGAGTTTTAAATAAAAGGAGTAATAGGGCTGATTAAAAACGGTTCTTGTATTCCCTTCCCCCAGATCCTTCGATTCTGAAGATTTATTTTCATCTGCAGAATTACTCTCTCTGTTTAACCGGACAGTAATTGATAGTGCACATCAAGATAATTAGTCTAACTAGTCTCCTAAAGCCCAAACCCCATGGCTACCTTTAAGTTCTGCATTGTCTATATTGTAACATAAATAAAAGCTTTAGCAAAGGACTGAAAAAAATAGCAAATTGATAGCACGGGAGCCTCCCTGCCCTCTCTGCAGGGTTTCCTCTTCTCATTTTTAATGAGGCCTGTATTAGTTGTCATTTGTACCTCCCCTGATGAATAGTTGGAAAGAAAAGCTTGCTATGTGCACAGCAAAATTTGTGCCAAGTTGCTGACCTTTGCTTTTGCTAAGACCTCATTTGAGTCTCAGTCCCAAGCCCAAGCATATTGTTGGATCAATCATGTTGATTTTTGGCTCTGATAGTAATGCACAGCTAATGAGTTGTGTGGTGTACATATTAACCTCAGACCTGGCAGCACTAATGCCAAGCACGTAGCAGAATCACGCTGGGGCATCAGAAAAGACATACAGTGCAGGCATCTTAATAGAGGCAGACAATTAAAAACAGTATCACAGGTTCAGTGCTTGTGGGATGTAGGACTTAATCAAAGCAGGAAAACAAAGCATCTTTTGTCTTTTTGGAAAAAAAAATCTCAACATCATAAATATGCTTTATGATCTGTGAAATAGAGAGGAAAGCCTGAATGTTTAAGCAGCAAGATAATGATTTTACTACCAAAAGGGATTCTACTTTGAGGAATAGCCATTGAATAACACTAGATTTAAACTTGTTGGAGATTACCATGTAATGATTATCATGACATTTCAAGGAATTTGTAAGCAATGGTATAAGTTTTGGTTTACCAACTGCATGACATGTTATTTAGCAATACTTCAGCAAAGGTCTTATATCCTTACAAGTAAAATTTCCTAAGACCAAGTGTTGAATTCCCAGAATCAGCCAGCACTGCTGATTTTGAAAGCAGCTGTTTCTGATCACTGACAAAAGTAACACTTCCCTCAAAGGAACAGATTTTGATCTCTTTTTACAAATATAAATCTAGGGAGAGACAATATGTTGCTCATCAACAATGTGGAAAGATGGACAAAAATCTCAACATGCATAGCATCCTTCTCCTGGCTCATTTCCTACTTTTAGGATTAGGAAAGGAAAGGAAGAGTTGCACAATGGATGCATAAAAAAGCAATGTTTTCAGTTTTGATATAAGTCCTAAACAGCCAGCTGCAGGGAACAGGGAAACAAAGATGGAATAAATGTGATTTTCGAAGGTCGCACGCAGGTTGTGGCCCCTTCTTTATGCAATGAAAACTAATCAATAAGGCCAAAGAAACATGTCTGCTTGAAACAGAAAATCAAGTGAAATGAACGGGAAAACCTGAAGTACATAGAGATGCAATCTTTGATGTTCATGTTTGACTTTGGGCGAAGCAGTACCAAGTCCTGGCGGAAAGTGGGCATGAGGAAAGAAAAGTGGTCTCACACCCACATGAAGCATGGGGAATGTACCCTGTCAGATGTATGTACGTGTAGAGAAACTGGGTGCTGTTGTAACATCCCAGACCTCACAGCAGAACCTGTTGGATTTACGCTGGATTTTTTTTTTTAGTGCTACCACATTGCACAAAAGTAATGCAGTTTTATTAGAGGTGTTGTACGTGAATCTGAGAAATAAGCACAGAATAAGATCCATAGAAAAAATGCACAGTCTATTGTAGATTTTTTCTTGCTGAAAATGTCACACAAAATCATGTTTTTCTTGTGCTATAATAGTCATGTTGTGTGTTTTCCTCTTTTAATCTACTTGTGCTGGCACTTTCTGTTAATGCACAGCTTAGTCTTATCTCAGTACAGGGGATGAGAAGAGTCAGAAAGTGAAAAATGGCAGCACTTAGATGGCATGCTGTTGAGTGAGCTATCTCTCCAGCAGGTGACATAGGGTGGTTAACTACAGCAGCTTCAGCAGGTTCCAGCTTGTTTCCAGCTCCAGTTCAAGACTGTTGAGGATCATCTCAAAGACCTGGAGAGATACCTACGAATATACATATTTCCAGTTTTTTAAAGGGAGTTTCCTCTCCTCCTTTGGAAGACTGTGTCTGCTTGTGCAGTATGCCCAGAACAGGCTGCCCAGAGAAGATCTGAAACCCTGCAGATGTTCAAGGCCCAGTCGGATTGGGCCCTGGGCAGTCTGACCCAATGAGTGGCAACTTTAAGCCATTTTATAAATCTATGATTAATAAACTTAGTGTGCGAGAAGGCAAAGAGGACATTTATTCATCTGTCTACCAGAAGGAAAGCGAGTGTATGTACTCAGAGCTGCTGTTCGTAGTGCAGTATCGTTTGTGTTGAAGGCAAATGGACTTACCAGAATTTGCTGAGATGTTATTTGGATTCCCTGAAGTTCAGGTTCTCATACAGTAGTGGTAGTCTGACTGGAAGGAAACACCTGGGTTTTAATCACTAGACACTAACAACAGCCACAGTGAGGATTCCTGAAACACAGTGTGAGCACATAGTGTTTTTGTTGGGATTTTTTTTTATACTTTTCTACTGAGCAGAGGCTGCTGTGCATGCTTGCATTTACTGATCTTGTACTAAAAATAGTTGCAGACATTGGCCAGAGTGGGCTTCCAATATGTAATAATGGATGCAACTGCTTTTGTGTGCTTTATGCTGGAAATGTCAGTGATGTTTATGGAAACAGCTCTAAAAAGTTCACTTTGAGGAGAGGCCTGCTATGGAAATAGAAGACTACCCTTTGTTTATGGAATGAAAAGAGTAAATTGATATGAGAAGAAGCATTTTGTGGTATTCTCTCTGCCTCATCTCCTGTCATTCTATGTGCAAGGCATTGTGCAGGGCCCTACATTAATGGAGGCTATGGAATTACCCAAACCTTTAAGGCCGTTGTGCAAGATTGCAACATGAAGAGTACTACTAGAAACAGAGCCTGCTCCGAACTCAAACCATCTGAGCAGTGAGGAAGTATGGAACCATGCATTAGTCAGTGTGTTTCTACTGTGATCTCTGCCTGTGAGAATTAAACCAAGTGGATGAGTGTAGAAGGAGGAATGCAGATTGGGGTAGGGAAAAGTGGGATAACATCAGAAGAGAGTGTGAGCATTGGTAAGGTGAAGCTGAGCTAACAGGATCCTGCAGGATGCCCACCGTGGAAGGAGTAGCTATGGGATGTTCTGCAGAGACCACGGGGCAGAGATAGGTGTACCAAATATGGTCTGGGTGGTGTTGGAGCAATCCACTATTGGAAAGGATAAGACCACCTTTCTCTGAACCCTTTATAACCTTAGAAGATTGATTCTTTGCAGCTGCAGGAAAGTTTCAAAGAGGGGAATTTTGGCTTCTCTGTGTTCTTTCACTTCAGATTGGACACAAGAGGCTGTTAGTGCTCATCAAAGGTCATGTACATCATCAGTTTCCATTAGCCTGGATACTGTTGAGAAAAACTTCAGTCTCAGCTTGCTTTAAATAATTTTAAACAGCTGCTTGGATAGTTGCAAGCACAAGCAGAAGGAATGAGTTGAGATTGTAGGATAGCATCCAAGCAAGTGAACAGTTCTGAAAAACATTTATGAGGAACCAACCATTGACTGATAGCAGTTACGGACCTGCAGCTCTCTGTGGACCTGCAGAGGGCTTCAGTGTTCAAAGTTTTGGCAGCAGAAGCATTGCAGGCTACTCTGCTGGAAAAGTGAAATACAAGAATACCAACCAGTCTTAGAGGTAACGTAGATCACAGATTGCTTCTGTACGGGGAGAGCAAATAGCCATCACATCCTGTGCCAGCCCCAGAGGTTATCAGTGCAGTGCCCAGGGTTCAGCAGCAGTGAAGGCTGTGTGTATGCGCAGATAACAGCAAAGGGAGTTCACCTCTGATCTCTTTGCCTTCTTCCACTGATCTGCAGTTCTCCCCTAAAATTCCCTATAGCTGATTTTCCCTTCTGATTTTGTCTGAGTTGTCTGAGGATGCTCGTTGTCTGAGGATATGCTTCTGAATAAATGATGCTTTTAAAGAGGTGCTGCTTATATGCATGAAAATGTGTAATAGCTAGCCTGATTTCCATCTGATGTAATTGAGGAGTAAATCCTTTGACGTCAACAGAATTGAAAGGGTATAAATATAATTGAAGTCAGGTCCTATATTTTTAAGGCTAAGCCTAGAAAATGCTGCAGCCTATTCTCCGCTCTCTCTTTTCTCTTTCAAGCCTAGTCACAAATATGAGTGTCTTAACTGGGACTCAGTCTATTTCTGCTCGGTTTAATCAAAGATCTGTCAGTAAAGAATTTTTACGAGATGAAAAGGTGAAGTCCTCCTGACCCCCCTACCTATCTTTAGAAAATCTCATTGGCTGCTGTTTCTGAAAAATCTCGGCAGCAGTTGTTCTTTTTTCCACTGGTCAGTTATGTTAAGCAGCGTATCTGTAGCTATGTTTAGTTCTGAACACAAACAGGCAGAAATGAAAGCTTTTTGGCAAGCAGAGAATATGATTTTCAACTCATTCTCACAGAATGGTGTTAATTAATAGATTGTTTTCTGACAAATAGTTAATTGTGCCTGGCTATTTTCCATATGGCTAAAGGAAGTAAGCCAACAAGGGCATAGCACTTTAAATCCCAGAAATTTTGATATTAAACTACTGGCATGATATGCAATCCAATTTGCTGTACTTTTAAAAGGAGTTCTGTGGGTATTAGCATATGACAGTATCACTGGAGTATGTTGTTTCCAATTTTCTTTTGTACACTTCTATACTGGTGTTATCAGCTGAGTTACTCTTCGTATCAACATATATAAGAAGACTAGACAAACTGAAAAAGAAGCTTCAAGTAAAATATGAAGATTTATCTTCATAGTAGGAATAAAGATGGAATGAATAACTTTACAAAATTTCTCAATGTCTTTCGAGCAAATATATTTCTGATGCTGAGGGCAGAATCAGAAGAAGTAACTTGATAATATTCATACCTGTTCATCCTCTTGGGCTTTGCACTTCACTGTAGCAGCAGAAGTGATACTAAATCCCTGCAGTTTATGTTACCCTCAGCCAGTTCTTTCTGTAAGTGGCTGGCATTTGCTGGCTGCAGTGATTTATTAGCCTGCAGCAGGAAACATCCTTCCATTGATGAAATCAGTAGGATCTTGAGATTGCGTATCTCTTGTGCCAAAAAGAGGTTTTTCTCTTCAGGTATGTGATATGTTTGTGAAGAGATATAAAAGTCTAATGCAGTTTGCAAGAAGTTCTTTATTTCATTAAGTTAGTTCTAAGGAGATGACCTGTAGCGTGTTGTCTGTTTATACTGACTTTGGAAATTAACTTTATTCTTCTAAAGTATTTATTTAAAGAAATGTTCAGTTCTCAATAGAATCATCCCATGAGTAATTACATACTAAGGTTTTAGCAAAAATACGAAACGCTATGAATTAAAAGCAGATAAAGAGCATTAGCTTTCAAAATTGCATAGCTTGTAGCATGTAATTTGTTGATATTTGTAGGATTTGGGTCTGTAGATTGATGGCCCTAATTGTCTGTCCTTTAGTAATCTCGATGAAATAACATGGCACAGCACTAAATCCATTTGTCCTGTGTGGCTAATTTAAAGCTCAGCGTAGATAACTGCCAAGTAGAGGGTTCTTTATGTTTGTCTTGTTCATATGGCTCTGTTGAATATTCATGTTCTCTATTAACACATGCCCTTCAAATTTGCTGCATTTTGTCACAGATCGTAGATTAATTAAACAAGTTTTTTTTTGCCGTAAACCGCAGGGCTGTGATCTTGTCAGATCTTCTAATATAAGCAGTATCAGGTCTGGGAAGGGGATACTGGAGGGCTGGAAAATGGCAGCTCACATCTTGACTGCAGCTCTAAGTCTCCTACCTTGAATCCCTTTACTAAAAGGATAGGTCATCTACTTGGAATAGAGAGATTTTATAAAAGCTGAGCTCTCATTTTCATTGTAGGTTCCTGGCCGCAATGAAAAGCTTGAAACTATGGAATGTCAGCAAAACAAAAAGTCTTGAAGGATCAGCAAAAATTAAAAACGTATTTCAAATACCAAGCAAACCTCAGACTGATTTTCAAGCCACACTTAGTATCCCCATGGGAGCTTTGGCTGACTAGAGTTGGTAATACTGGTTTCCCGTTAAAGCTGTTGTCATTTATTTTTGCAGCATTTATTTTTGCAGCATTAGCGATGTGTGTGCATTTCTTCACGCACCAGATACGTAGTGATGACAGCTATTGAGTAAATCACAGGACTTAGTGACAAACTGCAGTTATCCTCTAGATCTGAACTTTCTCTCTGGCATTCTTCCCACTTGGCCATTTCTTCTCCTGAAATTACTTTGGGAGGGTAGGATACTGACCATACTGAAATAAGAGTTTTCTATTAGTCTTGCAATACTGTAGTGATAACTGCACTCACAATATTCCCAGGATCACAGCATGGGTAGCAAGTTCCTAATGGTAAAACTTATTGTACAAGGCAACAGAGTAGCTAAAATTCAGTGTTAAGTAAATTCAGTGGTTAATTTGATATTAAACGATGTAACTGTTCATTTCCTACCTTTAGTGGCTTCCCAGGATCCACCATGTGGGCCTACAGGTGGTCTCCAGCTCTCCCTACTAACTGCCAAGGTGGGGCCAGCTGAAAACTTACTTGGTGGCAGAGGTCTCTTGGAGCCCAGCTTGGATGGGGGGGGGGGGGGGGGGGTGTGTGTGAAATAATCTTCAGAAGCTTTCGACTTTTAATAAAGAAATGAAAATTATGTTTCTTAAATTTCTTTCCCTTGGCAAGAAAGCAGATCTGATCTGTGAGGTTCCAAAGTAGTTTGTGAAGGTCTGGCACAAATACAGATGTTCTGTTTTTGTCCGCTTACTAAAAGGATATGGACTCTAATATTTGAATGGCTTTGAAAATGACAGCCAGGTAAATAAATAATTCATTAAAAAAAGACAAATACATCAGCTTTGTGTTCACAGATCTCTATGTAGGCATGTAAATAAGTAGCTTTGGATTCCAAATTATGACTAATTTTCACCAACTTTTCCAGAAACTTGTGGCCTCCACATTGTTTCAAAATAAGCTAAATTATTAAGGATTCTATTTTATTTTCTTTTAAAATAATACTTCCAATCAAAATCCCAGTTGATGAAGCTTATAGCATGTAGATTTTCTCTCTTTTTAAAGATAGTGCATTTTTGTGCCAGACGTGTTGTGAATTCACTCATGTGCTTGAGGTCAATACTTGCAATGCAGTCCATCAGTGTTACTGATGAATATTGATCAATGACACAATAGACTGAAATGACACAGTATTCTGGACTGTCCTTGAAACAGCATAGTAACAATGACAGAGAAACATCTTGTTCTTTCTGTACTGCTGTCTTACTGTTTTTTTTTTCTTCCAGCACTTGTGATTTATAATGACCCTTGAGTGAAGTAGTTGAATCTGTCAGTCTTGAAAAAGGTATCAGTCATGAAAGGTCATCATTTCTGAGACTGAATATTAGGAAAAGCAACACAATAGAGAATGGCATAAAGCATCTTCTGGGACAGATTTCTGTCACTACGGTTTTAGTGTAGGCATAGATGATTACCTGTCCTTCACCAAACAGACACTGTAATCTTTTCAAATGACATTTTACATGTTTGAACCATCATTAAAAAATGCAAGCTGCTTTCAAATCAAAACTCCATTTCCTGCTTTTGCATTTGACTCTGCTGCTGACAAGTGTTCTTGAGTAGATCATTAGAAATCTAAGCATTTTTATTGGATTGAAAGGTAAAATGAGTATATCTTTTGAGATAATGGGTATTATTGCTACTTTATCCTAATCTAGCACCTACTTGATCAGCTGAAGGCAGAATCAATTGTAAATTAACGATCTTTGAAGACAATGAGTTGAAACTGTGGTGTCTTTAAATCGATTCTGCACCTGTACAGTTACCATTATAGCCCACTGATGAGGATGAACTACCTCATAAAACACTGCAACTTGACTTGAACAGAGAAATCTGTCCACAGTTAAACTGCTGTATCAGGTAATCGTGTTTGCTCTTAGTATCCTCAACTGTACCTGGAGGAAGCTGCTTTTCTCTAGCACTAAATAACAGTATCCGTTCTTGAGCAGTTAAACAGGAGATGTGGTAGATCCTCCAAATCTCCCCATCTTTTTTCTTGCCTCTACTTGAAAGCCATTCACAAGTATGATTGCTTTCTCTTGGGGCTGATCCTGATATACAAAATGATTCCGTGGACTGGAGACAAAGATGCAGAATCTTTTCTTCTGACTTTTATGGCAAATCTGGAGGAAGAAGGCTGCTCCATTTTAAGGAGAAGTAGTGTTTTTTCCTCCAGTGCTAGGATTATTGTGCTGTGGATCCAGCCATAATATTGGAGACAACACAGTTGCTCACATGGCCCAGACTTGAGCTGTCTTAGAGGTACAGTCCATTCCACATATTCATGATAGTTGTAGGCAGCTATCATCAACCTTTCAATGATATTGTCATGAAAGATGTTTCTGAACGCAGGCATACAGACACCATCATTTGCAGCCTGAAGAATCCAGATGTCCCACATTCAAGCCATGTGTACTCAAAAGGCATGAGAACACAAGAGCTGCAAGCTATTTACTAATAGCAAACATCTCAGATGATCTTTAAGGTCCCTTCCAGCTTAAGCCATTATAAGATTGTATGACTCCATGATCTTCACTTTTCTCCTGAACATGCGGTACAAGCATTCTAGATTAGAGATTAGAGAGATGGCTGGTTGAAATCTAGGTGCTAACTGGCCAAGAAGGTAAGTATGTGTTATTGCCTGCACTTTTGTACTTTTGTTTCAGCTTTAGCATAGCAGCTTTGTGCCCCAGTCTTCAGACTTTTCACTCACTTCTTCAATCAGTGTAACTGATAAGAAAAGCCACGAGTTAATGGTGTTTTCTTGCTTTTTCCTCCGTTTCCCTATGTCTCGTTTATAAACAGTACTTAAAATATGACCACTTTGAGCACAGGTTTTTGCCCTTCTTGAAGGCCTTGAAGGTTAGTTGAACTATAGCTAGCCTGTCCACTATATTAGCCTCAGTTCCCAGTGCCATCTGGGCTTGTTCTGACCTTCCAACCTGTCTAGCTTGACATTTATCTTCTGCACTTTTATGTTACAGGTCAGGCAGGTTTTCTTTGCCACAGCCCTTGGGTGATGAAATGTCCTTTTCCCTTCCCTACTCTCCACAGCCAGTTTCTGAAAAACAATACAACGTGGAAGATAAGTAGTAAAGTGCAGATTTTTCTTCAGAAGTCATTTCGTTCAACCCTGTCTTTTCAGGAGTGGAGCTTTGGTATTTGCAATGCTTTTCCATCACTGCCCTAGTAAATTACCACTACTTAATTTCAGAATTCCTCTCGGCCATATTCTGGTCTGAAGAAATCACTATAGAAGAAAATATCTTTTACTCAGAAAACACAAGAATTCTTTTCGAAACATAAAGAATTTCTTTCATCTGGCATGAAAGTGAGTCAGTGTCTTGAACAAGTGATGATCCGTTTACCATATCTACTCTGCCTGTTACTCTGCCCTGGCTGTATTCTTGACATTATCTCACTAAAAAAGAGTTCTTATGGACCTTCAAATCTCTACTTCATGCACATTAAAGTGATCTTAAGTCATGGCGAAGATTTCTAAGATGCACAATTTACCTTTTTCTTACTTTCTGAGTCCTCCACAGTTAGATGTCTAGGCATTTATTTATCCAGTTTCCCTGGATTCATGTATCAGGAGAAGAAAGAGAAGGATGTATTTTACTGAGGATGGTGAGACACTGACACAAACTGTCCAGAACAGCTGTGGATGCCCCATCCCTGGAGGCATTTAAGGCCAGGTTGGATGGGACCCTGGGCATGATCTGGTCTGATCTGGTGAGTTGGAATTGGATGTGCTTTGAGGTCCCTTCCAACCCAAATCATTCTATGATTCTAGATAAAAGCTAGAGCTGTTTGGAAATCAACTTTAGTCTACAGTTGGAACATGGGCTTGTAGCTATCATTGTGCTCTTGTGGTTGGCTGTGTTAGTTTTGACTAAAGCTGGCATGTGTCTTGTCATTTTAAAGGACATGTAGAAGAAGTTCAATCTTGAATAAATCTGCCTCATGAATGGGTACCGTTTTCATTTTCATCAGTGCCCGTAGCTGTAGTTAAAGATGTATTCCAGGTCGCACTGGGGAGAGGGTTGGGATCAGTGTGGTCCTCCTGCTGCTCTGTCTGTTCACACAGCATCAGAGCCAAACATGTACATCACCCAGTAGCTGCCTAGTGCTCAAAGGATGCAATGTTGTGCCCTTTGTGGGATTTTCTTTGTGTGCAGTAACTGTAATCCAGATCTGATAACATAGAAACACATGTGTAAGTAGCCACTGAGGTCAGAGAGAGAAAAGAACAAAACCAGTCATATTTTCATTAGCTTTCTTCCTTGTTTCTTTTTTTAAAAAAACAACACTCATACTATTTCCAGGATGTTCACATCCTGAACCTGAACCTCTAGGTATGAACTAGGGGAGCAAACTCTCCGCCAGTATAAGGGTGGAGCAAACCCAAGACCACCTCATGAGAGTTAATGTGTACAAATCCATGGAGCATGTAACCCATAGAGCTGGATAATGTGGTTACCAAGCCACTATCCATCATATTTGAAAAGTTCTGGCTTTCAGGTGAAGTCCCTGGGGACTGGAAAAAGGAAAACATCATTTACAAGAGAGGGAGGAAAGACGACCCAGGGAACTACGGACCAGTGAGTCTCACCCCTGTGCCTGGAAAGATCAGATCCTCCTGGAACATACGTTAATGCACGTGAGGGATGAGTGGGTGATCGAGGACAGCCAGCGTGGCTTCACCAAGGGAATGTCATGTCTGACCAATCTGGTGGTCTTCTGTGTTGGAGTGAAGGCATCAGTGGGAAAAGGGAACTGATGTCATCCACCTGGATTTCTGCAAGGACTTTGACACGGTCCCCCACCACATCTTTATCTCTAAATTGGAGAGATAAGAGATTTAAAGAGTGGACTATTCAGTGGTTAAATAAGTAGTTCAAAGGTTGTAGTCGGAAGGTTGTGGTCAATGGCTTTGTGTCCAGGTGGAGGCTGGTAACAAATGGTGTTGGGTGGTGGAGGTGATTGTCCCTCTCTACTCTGTTCTTGTGAGGCCCCAGCTGGAGTACTGCATAAAGAAAGATGTGGGAGCTTTTGGTGGGCGTCCAGAGGAGGTCCACAAAGATGATCCAAGGGCTGGAGCACCTCTCTTACACAGAGAGACTGAAAGAACTGGGCTTGTTTAGCCTAGAAAAGAGAAGGCTGCAGGGAGACCTCCTTGGGGACTGCCAATATTTAAATGGAGTTTATAGAAACAGGAAGGGAATCAACTTTTTACAAAGGTAGATAGTGATAGGAAGAAGGGAAGTAGTTTTAAACTAAAGGAGGGGAGGTTTAGGTTAGATGTCAGGGAATTTTTTTATTGAGAAAGTGGTGAGGTGTTATAACAGGTTGCCCAGAGAGGTTGTGGATGCCCTGTCCCTGTAGGTATTTGAGGTGAGGTAGGATGGGGCCCTGGGCAGTCTAATCTAGTACTTGATCTAGAGGCTGGCAACCTTGTTTGTAGCAGGGAGGTTGGAACTTAATGATCCTTGAAGTCTCTTCCAAACCAAGCCATTCTATGATTATATGATTCTGTGGCTCTATGATTTCCTGTTTAAAACTACTAAGTACATATCTTAACTGCGCGTGTGGTGTGGGAGGTGTTGATATCCCCTGCCTATGGCTGTCACTTACACCCACTCTTGCACTGAAAATTGCCTGCCATCAAATGAGCTTGCAGAAGTATAAGCATTGTTGCATATGCTGCTGCTGGCATGTTATATTTTTGCCTTGCTGCTATTCATCTCGGAAAAATACTTTGCAGTCCCAGCTGTTATTTTCAAGAACTGACAAGTAGGTTTCTGTAAGAGAATCGAATTTATTTTGAACATGGACGTAGTCCTTCATCAGAAGAAAATGAAACTACAAGAAATACGTAGCAGAACATATCCTAGCCTGTGTCAAAGCTGACTTTTGACAGCACTGAGAGATTTTAAGTGAAGGAAGACTGGAAAATGGCAAGAAAAATGTTTCAGAAAATTCTTTCTGGATTGCTTTTCCCATGCAGTGTGTGCAGGGGTATTTTAACTTCTGGATTTGAGGGATACAGAGGAGGGGAAAGGACATTAAAACACTAAGTGTGAATTTGTTACCTTGCAGTTCCCTGAGTACCTGCTGCAATGGAGTCTGCTGGCAATACATAATTTGTTTATTAAACAAAGAATGTGATTGAAATGTCCCTTTTGAGTTAATGAAAATGTAAAACAGCTTCCCAGAAAAGACTAAGGCCTCTAATGTGATTTTCTGCAAGACTCATAGATTAAAGGTATTCTTTCATCCATTCCTGACAGCCTGAAGAAGATGAGAAACTGAAATTCAAAGGAAATCCTTACAAAAGGGAGACCTGGTAGATGAAAATGCTAAGGTCCGAACTTTTTCTAAAAGGACATATCTCCAGTGAGCTGCCTGTTGGATATACATCATTTACACTGACTTTGCACTGCAAGCCTGCGGCATATCATAGAATATCTAATCACAGAATCATAGAATATCTAATCATAGAATCATAGAATCAAATAATCATAGAATCACAGAATGGCCTGGGTTGAAAAGGACCACAATGGCCATCTAGTTTCAACACTCCTGCTGTGTGCAGGGTCGCCAACCAGCAGACCAGGCTGCCCAGAGCCACATCCAGCCTGGCCTTGAATGCCTCCAGGGACGGGGCATCCACAACCTTGGGCAACCTGTTCCAGTGCCTCACCACCCTCTGTGTGAAAAACTTCCTCCTAATATCTAACCTAAATGAAGGTGGATCTCCTCTGGTATGATACCAGACTCAGCTGAGCTGAGCTGAACTGGCCATGGAGAGGGGCGCTGGTCCCTGTTGCTACCATAACAGTGTCCAGAAGACCAGTGAAAAATGTGCTGAAGCATTTTGTTGTGGCAGATCTGAGGAGTACTGATTTTTTATTTTTTTTTTCCCTCTTGTCCATCAGGATTGGAACATTCTGACCTTCTAACATTCTGACTGTGGAAAAGTTTTGAGTTTGAAATATTTCTTAGGGCAGATGATCCTTCTGTTGGCCTGCAACACAGATAAACGTGCTTGGAATCACACACGTGCAATTGGGAGTTGGGATGCATTGGGCCCAGTGCTGTTAGCTGGTCAGGGGAAGAGATTGTCCCATTCTACACTACACTTGTGCAGCCTCATGTGGCGTGCTATGTGCAGTTTTGGGCACTGCAGTACAGAAAGAACATAAAAGGAGGGCTGCAAAGATGGCAGAGGTTCTAGAGGGGAAGGCATATGAAGAGTGGATAAAATCACTTGGTTTGTTCCACCCTGAGGAGGCTGAGAGGAGTCTGCATGGTGGCCTGCAGCTCCTCCCAGAGAGTGAAAGGGCAGCAACAAGGCCCAAGGAAGCTGTGTCAGAGGAGGGTCAGATGGGGGTTAGGGAAAGGGTCTGCACCAGAGGGAGATGGGCTTGGAATGGGCTGCCCAGGGCAGTGGGCTCAGCCCTGAGCTGCTGGAATTCAGGGAGCTCTGGAGTTCTGGACAATGTTTTCAGACATAGGGTCTGATTTTGGGGCCATTCTTTGTGGAGCCAGGATTAGTACTCAGTGGTCCTTATGAAATTCCAACTTACAATATTCTGTGATTCTGTGATTCTAAGAATTTTACTACAAGTGACAGAATTCTGCCAGCCCTAACCATCATCTAAAAGGGTGCCTCTAAAATGTTTCTCAAGTGATACTTAAATACACTCTTAGAGAACCGTTTCATGTTATATTTCAGATTTTATATCTTTACTATTGGAACAGATCTTTCTCTTAGCTGTCAATAAGCAGCACGCTTTCTCCTCTTGGTTTGAAATTTCTTGTTTTACTCATGGTTGGTATGACCCTGTTGCTTGATCTGGATTAATTTCCTGTGCTGTTTTGTTCTGAATGTGCCCTGTAGGCTAAGGCTGTATTTGCAGACTTTGTTTTTCCTTTGTAAAATTTGCTGTTACCATCTGCAGGACAAAATGTTCTTTTTGACACCTTACAGAAGTGCCCACTGCCTGAGAAACAACACGGCATCAGCTGTTAGACCCTGATGCAAACCTGTCTGAAATCAGTGAACAGTAATGCAATTCAAGGTTTTAGGGAAAGGCAATATCTTGTATTAGATCAGCTGTTACACTTGGAAAAAAGACACGCTTTCAGATGCACAAACCCTTCTTCAGATACGGCTTCAGGCAGCAGTATTGCTTACACCAGCATTCCTTACGAATGAGACAGCTATAGTCTATAGCTTATAAAAATATGTTTAAAAGTGTGTGCATCACAGGGCTCTTCTCCTGGGTAGTGCTCCTTGAAGGACGTGGGCAAACATTGTTCCCCTCTCTTCCCTGACGGTCGTTCCCTTTGGAGGGCTGTGAAGGTGTTCAGAGGGCTGGGGCACCTCTCCTACAAGGGAAGGTTGAAGGAGTTGAGTCTTGTTCAGCTTGGAGAAAAGAATGCTCCAGGGATACCTCATTGCAGCCTTCTAGTACTTGAAGGGAGCTTATAAGGAAGGAGACAAACCTTTCACATGGGCAGATAGTGATAGGACAAGGAAAATGGTTTTAAATTAGGAGAGTGGAGATTTAGACTGGGTATTAGGAGGAAATTCTTTGCTCAGAGGATGGTGAGGCACTGGCACAGCTGCCCAAAGAAGCTGAGGTGCCCCATCCCTGAAGATGTTCAGGGCCAGGTTGGATGGGGCCCTGGGCAGCCTGAGCTGGTGGATGGCAGCAGAGGGTTGGAGCTGGATGAGCTTTAAGGTCCCTTCCAAACCAAGCCATTCAGACATTCCTGTTGTATGTTTTATAAATAAGAGATGCATCCTATAAGGAGAGGTTGGATGAGATCACTTCAGGCAGAGTTGAGCAAAAGCCATCAATTCCTTAATGCAGAAGAACTTCTCCATAGTCACCATGTCTTTGAGAAAGACAAAAGCCAAGCTGTGGGTTTTGCTGTGCAGGTTGTAAATGCAGCATCCACTCGTTTCTCAGCTAGAATATCTGGCTCCTAATATTTACAGGTGTCCAGAAAGCAGTTATGTGAACAGCTGGCAAAATGAGTTGTATTCCCTTTCTTGTGGTTGGTTTACTGGGACCAGTGTTTCCCAACCATTCTGGACTCTCAGTTGGCTGACCAGCCACTTAATCACAGAACTTGTGTTTGAAAATACTGCACAGGTGGGATAGTTCTGTGGGAAAGCTGCGAGCAGGTTGTTTGTGGTTACAGAATTAAGAAAAAAGACAGAGAAAAAAAAAGAAGTAATGCCCCATACTCTGTCCTCTTACTCTTAGTTTACTTTTTAAAATGATATAAGCCAAGAATCTTTGGCTTAAGCTTAATATCTGACTTAGATGTTGGTTTTCTTGTGTGAAGCTTTCCTACAGCTGGCTTGAGATCCTCTAAAAGTTCAGAAATGCATTGGAATCTGTCTTTATGCAAAATAAGAATGTTTCAAATGTGCTTCTCAGTCTGAGGCTATCACTTAAAGCACATGGTACTTGTGGATCTGAATCACCATTCCTGGTGTGTCATTTCCAGCCTGGCCAATCTTTGATTTCTCTCTTACGTAAAAAAGATGATTTTTTTCTCTCTAGCAAATGATGTGCCCAGTGACACAAATCTGTGCCAAATAGGTTGGCATGACGAATAAAACACGTTAGACAGCTGCTTCTCTTTGCTGGACAAAGTTTTAATGGAGGACAACCAGATTCTCTGGAGAATCTCATAATTTGTTTAATTTTCTTTAATACACAGCCAAGGTGTTTGGGTTTTAGATTGTAGGTTTTAGATTGTGAGCTTGTTTCTATGTAATGTGATGTCTTTTCTTGCATGTGGACTAAAAGAAAAGTGATTCATTTGTGAAAGTCAAGACCCTTTTGTGTTCCCATCTATTTTAAGACACCAGATCAAACTAAGTAAAAAGCAGAATCCTCATAGCAATGTGGCCATGTGTGGCCATGTGGACAACAACATGCCTGAGCTGCAAAACAGAATTCCACATCTGGATTCTGCAGCTGGTAAAGGGTTTTGATGTCCCAATTACTTGACACTGTCTACAGATAGGTTTGAAATGTGGATGCAAATCCATCTCTGAGTCAATGCTTCATATCAACCCTATGCTATAAACTGACATCTGTAAAACTATGGGGAGTGAAAGTAATGAAAAAGTGAACTGCAGAGGGAAGAAGCAAACCCATCTGCTCCCGAAACAGTATTTTTTTACTACCTGACATTGTTAAATAATAATGATGATGTAGTTTTTAGTAGTTTCGAACCCAGAAACAACATCAGTAGTGTCTAGCACTCATTGGCAGCTGCACATGAATGGTGTTCCTTGTAAATATACATTTAAGGTCCTTTGATGCATACCACAGCTAAACAACAGCCAGTCTCAGTGTTCTTCTATTACTGCCTTTATGGAGTGAAGGCTGCAGGGAGGTTTGGAATGGTGTTGTCAACGAGAGCAGCGGATTTCATTGGGCTTTACTCCCATTTCTGCTGCATCTGGCTGTGAGTTCATGTTGGAGATGTCAAAGTGCCGAAGAAGAAAAACTCACTGTCTTGTCCAGGGCTCAAGATGTTCATGTTGTCAGGCTTTGCACCATGGTAGTTTTGTCTCATTTCATTGAAATGTTCCTTTTTTTCAGGTGCCAGGAGACAACGAGAAGCACTGGAAGCCAGTGTTAGTGGTCTTGACAGAGAAGGACCTCTTAATATACGAGAGCATGCCACGCATGAAAGAGGCTTGGTTCAGCCCTCTGCACACCTACCCCCTCCTAGCCACCAGGTACCTGTTCTTTTTGATTACTGCTACGAAAGTATTGGGAATGGTTGATCAGCCAAGATCAGGTACAGCGATTGTACGTACATCTATAGATCACATCTGAAATGCCGTGGCTTGGAAATAAGATTCTTCTTGAATGGGAGAATGTGTTCAGCCTAACTGTTCCTCCTCGCTTCTCCTCCACTTCAAGCTCTGGCCAAAGCTGATTGCTAGAATCGCACTGGTAATTAATGCAGTAGTTTGGCCCAGGTTGGAAGTGCTGAAATAGTAGAGAGTTTGATTTCCTGAGATTCCTATCTCAGCATTCAGACCTGAGGAATCTGCAGAAGCATTCACATTTCCAGCTACTTCTCCAGACTGACAAATGGGAAATTGTTGCCTTGGGTTGGACATGATAATGTGCAATGTGGAAGTACTGTGTCCATAATCTGGGGCTTCTGGGGTCTTGCATGTATGATATAGTTTCAGTATGTGTTCTAGCCCTAGGAAGTCTTGGCTTTTTTAGTTTAAAATGGTGACCTTGAAAGACACATTCTTTGAGGTTGGAAATAACCATCTCCAATATTTCAAATCTATCCATCAACACTAATTCAGATGGAGTTTTCCCATGGTTGTCTTTATACGGTGGAAACTGTCTGTGCTTCTTGATGTGAATCTTAATCACATTTCTCTGCCAGCGTGGTCAAAGGGCTTGAGAAAGAGCTGCTACTGCATTGTTTTGGCTTCGCTGCAGGCCACTATTATACCATTTTCAATGAGTTTTCTTTCAGAAGAGCTGATAGCACATTGCCAAAAGCAGTGGGTCTTTTACTGCTCTCTCATTAGTTCATTTCTGTTCTCAGTCTCTTCATTCCCTCCCTAAATGAGCTGAGACTTTACTATTGAACCATTGTAATTTCTTTTTTGAAGTTGCATTTGGTAAATTAATGATTGTTTTGTCCTGATCAAGCTACCCATGATGGCACTTTCAAACTTGCAGGAAGCCAAATTGTGCTTTACCCTCTTTTACCTTAAAATGAGGTGAGAGGCCGATGCTTTGCAGTTTGCAGCCTGCTGTGCCTGGTGGCATTGAATGTTGACAGTTCCAGTGAAATCTGTCAGTTCCAATTGTCACTGAAAACTAGGTAAGGTGTTGGAGCAGGAGGTTGTGTCTGGGTGTGTCACTGGACTTTGATGTGATGTTGAATGGCACGTGGTGTTGTGTTACCACATGGTAATTACACCTCTGTGAGAATGTGCCAGTGCCAGCAGTAATTTATTGCTCCTCCTGTTGCAACATCCTGCCTTGCCAGCGTGTGTTTGGCCCAGCAGGAAGGGAGTTCTGGACATGATCAGTGAGAGGTGGATGGAACTGAGTTTGTAAATAGGAATATTTCTGCATACTTCTCTGCTCTTTTTTCAAACTGCTGGAGAATCATAATGTGGATCATGAATCTTGCATGAGGGGAAGAAACACCAGGAATTCCCTGGGAGTGATGCTTCAGTAGTACATTGTTGCTGCTCACTGTGGGCCACACAGAGGATGGGGGATGTTCAGCTGAACCTGTTTCTTTATGAGTTCCCCATCCTGTTTTAAAGAGTGTAAGTTATCTGACCACATTCCTTCTGTCCCCAAACAAGCTTTGCTGCTTTTCATGGAAAACCACCAGCAGAACATAGTGCAGCTCCTCCCTATTGCTTCAGGGTGTCATCTGCCAGCAGATCTGAGTCCTCTTCATTCAAGCGGCAGAAGATCCTACCTGTGGTCAGCACAGTGCAGGGACACCATGATTGCCATGTCCTGACCTCCAGCCCCTCCCTTTGGCTGGACCCAGGTGGCTGCTGATAACAGCCTGTGTATGTCCTTTAGCGTGTCTCAGGTGTGGGGCAATCACTAATTTCTAAATTGTAGCTTGCAATAAAAGGCAATTCATCAAAGTCAGTTTACTCTGGTGGATCATCCTCCTGCCAGGAGCAAAGTGTTCTTTGCTCTCAGGAGATTAGGACTACAACTCCATGGCCTTCTGACCTCCACACACCTGTGGAGCTGCCCAAGTCTCATTATAACCCTTTAAAATTTCAGTGTAATGAGCTCTGCACGTGTATACCTGTCCTACTGCTTTGTCACTGCTAGGAAACACCTGTGCCTTGCTTTGCCAGTTTGTTCTCTTAATCAGCCCCGAATTGGCCTGAGGTTACCAGTCAGTTCACCCTTCCCCTACCTGCCCACACATCATCCTGTGCATCTTCATCCAATCTCATCTTGGGCATCTCCAGGGATTGGACATCCACAGCTTCTCTGGGCAGCCTGTTCCCGCACCTCACCGCTTTCATAGTGAAGAATTTCTTTGTTATGTCTAGTCTAAATCTCCCCTCTTTTTCCATCTTTCTTATAAGTACTTTTCAAGTATTAAAAGGCTGCAATGAAGTCTCCACAGAGACTTCTCATCTCCAGGCTGAACAAGCCCAGCTTCTGCAGCCTGTCTCTATAAGGAGAGGTTCTCCAGCACTCTGATCATCTCCATGGCCCTCCTCTGGACTTTCTCCAGCAGCTCCATGTCCTTCTTGTGCTAAGGGTCTCCCTTGGATACAGGGAATACTTAAGAAAACTTTCTTAACGTTCCAGTAGTTTTCAAGTATTTACAGGTGGAGCACAGAGGCCAAGGCAGCATGTTTTCTGGATGTGTGGTGGACACAACAGGATGGGCTGTATTTAAGGCACAGCAGGTTCTGCAAAAATTCAGTATGCAGGTGAAGCACTGGGTTGGACTGTCTAGAAAAAAAGTACAGTCCTCAGCACTGGGGCTGGAAAGGATGGATGGCAGTGCCAGGAGTGTGTTGACACACACACAACATCCAGCCCCCTGTCTGTGATTTAACAAACAGGTAGAAAAGGTAACAGAAATACCAAAGACGACATCTGGAACTGAGCCACAATCTGATAAATACAGATGAATACTTAAATCCTCAAGGTCTGCAATAACTGATGATAGTTTCCCTAAATCATTGTACCTACTGTTGTGGATGCTTTTGATTAAAACCCTGCAGGATTCTGATTTTATGTGCTGTCACACCAGGTACTTATACCGAGAAAATATACATGGTTTGCTGTCAGTACTGACTGCTCTGTTCATGCTGATGATTACCCTCCTTGTGACATGTTTTTTCATCCCCTCTGTGCATCGATCAGTGCAATTGAGAACTTTTCACCTGGAAAGTTTGCAGACCACATGTTGTAATCTTGGCTGCTCCCATCTTTCAGATTTTTATGAGTCCTTGGGAAAACATTTTTGCTTAGCTAATGCATATTTGAAAAGCTGCTGAAACTGGAAAACTTCAGTGCCAGATACTGCACGGAGTCATGCTTAATCTACCCAAGACATAATGAGGAGAGAAAATTGAGAAATGGTAGAAGGATTACGGTCCTCTTATAGTATTTCAATAAGCAGAATTTCAACGTGCCCTTTCTGTTTGTTGATAAGTTTGCCTTCAACCTACGGATGCTATTAAGATCTAAAAATATTTTCTAGGCAGCTTTGTGTGGAATATAAAAAATAGCTCAAATAAAACTGAGATGAGGAGATGTAAATTGTTCCTTTAAGTCTCTGCACCAGGAGGCACAGCAGCTGGCTCATAGCCCTGACTCCAAGGACCTTTTAGTCATAATCTGTTTCCATGTTTCCCTATGCCTGAAGAAGGAATAACAGTGCCTCCCTACAGCATGGGAATGGGGGCTTAAGCCTTTCCATCTTAAATGTCTGCAATCAAATTGCATTATGTATCATATCAGATAAGATAAATAAGCACATGTTGCACTCTGATCGGAGATCAAATATCTCAAGTAACCATTGTGCAAAGCTGAGTTCTGTAACCAGAAAATATTAGAGCAGTTTGATGCTTGATGCCAGTATAGATTGCAAATATGTGGTGATTATGAGCACAGGACAGTCTGGGTGACTTACCTACGTAAATCCAACTTTTTACATAAACATCCCGTCATTACAAACACTGTTACTGCTGAGAAGGATCTGAGAGTATTGGATGGGAAGCTGGACATGAGCCACAGCGTGTCCTCACAGCCCAGAAAGCCAAACGTATCCTGAGCTGCACCGAAAGAAGCACTGCTGCATGTGCAGAGGTTTGCAAAGGGGACAGCTGCCCAGAGCGGGTTTCAAATAGTAAGTTAAGGGTTAAGGAGTGGTTTCAACCTAAGAAAGGTCAGATTATAGTGGTGTGTATGAACTTGTAGCATAGCCTCCTGAGATCAGTCTCCAGTGAGCAGCTGAACACTTGCTGTGAATGTCAGTCCTGGTTTCAGTGTCCTTTTGAAGAGGCCGCTGGATTTCGCCGTGTTGCAGCAAATGTTTGAAATTCTCATAGCCTTGCAGTGCAGTGTAGGTCTCGGAGAGTCTCCCCCAGCACGTCGTGCTGTACTGCACACACCTCGCTACGGCACACCTGCAAAGAGTAATGCCAAAAAGGTCCTCAGAGCCCAGAGAGACAAGGGAACAATTAGAGAACATCAGCAAGTGCCACGCTGGCTCCCTGGAGCGGGCAGACAGCTGAGTTTTGCTGCATGCTGCGTGAGCAGCTCACACCACGAGCAACCTCCTGTGCCCTCTGGCAGCCCTGTGGCTCTGGGTGGGAGCGCTTGGGGATACCTGCGTGGAGCTGAGTACATCCATGCTGGTGGTGCTGCAGAAATACCAGCAAATGTTCCCCTGCCTGTTTGTGCAGTTTGGTGTAATGTGAGTGAGAAGGCTGCGAGAGAATGGCTCTCAGATGTCAGATGTGGCCAACATACTTTGATTTGTGAAGTACGTCTCCATTCTATTCATATGCTGAAAAGTCTGAGTGCAATGGATAATGCATGAAGATCTGGGAATTTGGGGTGTTTTTGAAAGGAAATAAAACCTTTGAACCATCTGTGACGCAGTCGGTACCTAAAGTAGAGAATAATTTTTAGCACAGCTCTTGAAGCCTGTACAAAGGAGCTTTATCTCTAACAACAAACTGTGACTTGCCTCCCGGCCCTCCTGGTGGTGGGTGATGGAGGAGGAGGCTCAGAATGCACAGAAATTCTCTGACTCCTGAGTGTGAGCAAACCTGAAAGGGGATGCCTGCTGGGCACAATGCAGATCCTGGGTATGGATTGCCAGGGAATTTGGGAAACGTTCAAATGTCTTACGGTTAGTATTCCAGCAACTGAAAAAATGAAGGTTGTTGTTCTTCTTTCCTTTTTGCCTTTCTTTTTCCTATTGAAACAGCTACTTTATGATGCCAGCTAACCTTCCAGATGTAAAACAATAATTTGAGGGCAAACAGTATTCAGCACATAATGCATAAAGCCTAATGTTCCATGCTTCAGCATATGTTCTACTGCCGTGTTATGTATGTATTTTATAGTCTCATACAAATATATTGTTTGCGTACAGAAAAGCAAGCAGGGGTAGAAATTAAGTTTTCAGAAGAATTTCCCAAGTCCCATTTTGTGGCTCTTCTGAGGGCTGTTGCCTGGAGCTCACAGTGTGGCGAGCTTCTCCAGTTCATTACTCTCAGCTGAATCAGTGCTACAGTTCTCTGGATTCTGTATTCACAGTCCCATGCTTCTGCAGGAAAAAAAGCAAGGATAGTTTTTAATAGGAATGAAATATTATGAAGTGTTGATTTTCTCTCCCAAAAACATTTTGTGCAGTCAGTGTTGGCTGTGATGGACCAACCTTCCAAAATCACGGGAGAAGAACAGCTGGTGCCAGGCAAAGAAATTTTAATTGCAGCAAAATGCAACAGAAGTTTGGGGTTACAAATAGCTGCAGCGTTTTGCATTTTACAGGTACCTTATGGGAGAAGTATACACAAGGCAGCACATGGCATCTGCATATTTTACAGAACTTCAGCCTTCATGGGAATCATTACTTTTCCATTTATCGTAGAGTTTGTCTGCATATGTTTAAGTTTTATGGCAGGAGCAGCTTGACAGTATCCAACCGCTGCAGCTGAGTGAACATTTCCATCTGTCACCAAACCCATGACCACAACCAGAAGGTGATTTCTCTCACTTGCTTATCCAGAGGAGTGTTGTGGGCAGTTGGTGAGGAAGTCCTGGCCCTCTGCAGCATCCCCACCATCACCTGCCTGGCTGGTTGCCTCAGTACCCTCTTCTGTGGACCTTCACCCTCTGAGTATTAACTGTCACTTCAGGTTTATGTTTAGAGATGTGAGTTCGCATACTCCCAACAACATGCATTTAGGGATGGACAAAATAGTTTTACTCGGGGAGTGATTTAATTACAGTGCTCTGTAGTGATGGTCCCAAGGCCTCTGTGGAAGCAGCTCAGTGCTTATAACACTGTGTTATAGTCACCAGTGTATATCCTAATCCAATTTCAGGTTGGTGCATTCTGGTCCAGGAAAAGGCTCACCGCAGTCTGGGGTGGATTTGTCCTTTGCAACCCGTACCGGTACGAGGCAAGGGATCGAAACACATCTGTTCAGGACGGAGACAAGCAGAGACCTCTCACTGTGGACAAGGAGCATCGTGCAGGGCTGTCACAATTCTGCAGAGCTCATCACAGAAATCACAACATGTGAGTAGCAGACACAGCATTGCTTCTTCACACGTCTTAGTTTGTTTCCCTGCCAGCCCTAGCTGGTGTGATACCTGCAATCAGTACTGCAAAACAAGGACACAGTCATTGCCATTCTGACATTTCATCTTGTTTTCCTCACATGGTCTCAGACACAAGTCTGTAGTCAGTTGTGTTGGTCTGTGTCATGGAAAACAAATTCCAGAGGTTTGTCCAGAAACCTACAGAAAAGAGCACTGTTTTTGAGAGTCAGGAGACTTCTGAGAGCCTGTCAGAAGCTTTTCCTGCAAAGGGAAGAGGCAGAGGAGGACAGGCAGATTCACAGGCATGAACTGGTTATTTATTCACCCAGCTCTGCACACTTGAAATGAGTGAAAAGAAATACAATCCAAATCAATAGCCAGTTTGTGGTGACTGGTCATTTCCCTCCCTGAGCATGTCATGTTTCTGCATTTCTCTACTTGCAAAATTAACAAATAAAAGTTAGCTGCAGACACTCTGGAATAATGCCCCTTGTGGTCTGTCTGCTGCCAGCTGAGAATGGCTGTGGGCCTTTTAGGCTACACCTTTTCCTTGAGTGCCCCAAGGATTTGTAAGTCATGTCACAGAATCATAGAATGACTTGGGTTGGAAGGGACATCAAAACACATGTTCATGGAGGTTTTCCAACCCCAATACCACCAGCAGAGCTGCCACCCACCTTTTAAGGCCATCAGGCCTTAAAAGCCTGTAAAAAGCCTTAGTTATCAAAAGAGTTCACAGGAAGAGAGAGAGAAAGAGAATTTGGGATGTAAATACCCAAAGCTTTTTAATTTGGATCATGGTATGTTTCAGAGCTGAGGGAAGGATGCAGACTTTTGCTGCAGTTGCTATTATATACTATTATCTGGGCCCTTTTTCAATTACTGTGACACTAATGAGGACTCCAGAGTGTCTTTGTGTTTGTCAGAATTCTGCAGGGATAGTCTTTCAAGCTTCTAATTTTGTCACGCACTGTGCGACGCATTCATTGAGTTTGGCTCTGTCACACAAGAATAGCTGTGACTGTCAGGGCTTGCGAGGAAGAAATGCCACCTCGAGCCATCTTCAGAAAGCTGCTTTGGGTCAGCACGTAGATGTGCACTGCTACAGGAAAAATGCAGTGAGTAAACATAAGAACTGACATTAGCCATGTTACTACCAAGCAGGATTGTAATCCTGGAAGTAGACGACAGCTACAAAACTTGCCTGGGCCATGCTCAGCAGAACAACTCCAGTTGATTATCCAAATCTAAGATTAGAACATGATTAACCCAGTTCTACAAGAGCTTAGTTTCCACAAGATACTGTTGATGTGACATGTAAAATGCAAACTTGTGCAGCCAGATTGAATTTGTTACTTTTATGAGTGCTACCGTCTGAATTTTGTTTCCTTGTTCAGCTTGCACATACAAAAGCCAGGAGTGCCGTTTGACCATCCATTACGAACATGGATTCTCTCTTACAACTGAACCACAAGACGGTGCCTTCTCTAAGACAATTGCACAGTACCCCTATGAAAAACTGAAAATGTCCTCAGATGATGGGATAAGGATGCTTTATTTAGACTTCGGAGGAAAAGATGGAGAAATTGTAAGTAGTGCATTTAGCAGGGATGCACGTTTCCATCTCTTTGGTGGTCCCTAAGGCTGTGGAGGTGGAACAGCGCTAACTGGAGCAGGCCGGTGTGGTTCCAATAGCAGTATGTAGATGCCATGTTTCCAGTGCAGCATGATGATGTGGCTTTAGAAAGAGACAATCTAAAGATAGAAAAATGTAGAATACTGCAAGGAGAGATGAATGATTACTTATATTTACAAAAATATTGTATGTCTGTATTGCCAGATGTTAGAATGTTTATATGTATCCATTGCCCTTTTTAAATGATTGTGGGTAGAAGAGCTGAAGAATGAGATGTTACTAATAATTTCAGCATGCACATCTGTCCTTCATCTAATGTGACAAACTGGTTTAGACGCTCTTAAAAATCTAATTGTGGGAAAAAATGGGGATTACAGATGTAGTGCAAACCGTCTGCTTAACTCTTAAAGTTAGCTGTCACATAACCTAAAAATGTTTATTCCTACAGTTTAGATACCATAAATTATATTTGCAAATATGTTTTTTTTCTGGCCAAATCTTCTAGTGCTTCCAGAGCATATTGGCTACTCAATTCTTTATATCCTTTGATAATATACATTCTGTAAAGTGTTTATTCTCAGCCTGTTGGAGCAGCCATGCACAGTCAGGTCGTGGTACAGTGTTTTGGCTTCAGCAGTGACCAAGAGCAGATACACAGGGAAAAGTATGAAGAGGAGGTATTGGACACAGCAGTCACACCACCATCCCTACTCCTGAAAACATGGAGGGTTTGAAACTCTTAGAAAAGAGCTTACAGCACTGGAGTCAGTGTTAGCTGCTTACCCAGGTGGATATAAGCCCAGGGGCACACAGATCTCATCTGCTCTCAATGTGCTTCTTATTTCCTTAGTGACTTAAATATTTGCAGCTGCATGCAAAGAAAAAACAGTATGTTATAATAAAGGGTTGTTATTAATAGAAGTCTGTTGAAAATACCAAACAGCAGTTAATGTAGTAAATGCTCCATAAATTACTGGTTGCTTGAGCTGCAATCTAGTCTAATTATTTTCAACTTGATTTCTTCCTTTAATTTCAGCAACTGGACCTTCATTCCTGTCCAAAACCAATTGTATTCATCATTCATTCCTTCCTGTCGGCTAAGATTACAAGACTTGGTTTGGTGGCATAAATGGGATACACACATCTGTTTCTTCAAAGAAAAGTGGAGCAACCACACATCTGAAGTACAGTCATCATTGGCAACCTGTAGCAGCGAGCAGTCTGCACCAGACTGGGGTTCTATCCCAGTCCTTGGTCACTCCTGTCAACCTTTCAAGACTAAATTATGATCAGCTGAAGAAGTGGCATGACAAGGAAAACAATGTAAATAGTGGGATTTTAAAATCCCTTATCAGACAGTAGAAGAGTGTAGTACCGTATGTGTAAATATTTCAGAATCATAAATCGTGCTTATTTCAACGTGCTGGCTAATACAGAATAAGTAAAGGGCTAAGCAGAAAGGAGTGGGAATTGGCTGTGATGCAAACTCACGGTTCTTGGAGTGGAAGTTCTATAACAAGATTGTCCCAACGCCTAGAAGTCACATGTTGGTTCTTCTAACCTTTACATCACTTGCAGAATTTCTTGTGAGAAGCCATCAGAACATGTTGCTGCACACCCAGCAGAGCACGCAGACAGCCTCTGTGAGCAGTGTGCTCCAAAGCAATACTGAGGTGGTCAGTGACCAGCTGCACAGTGCCTGCTGAGGGGTCCTTTCAAGTTAAATGATAGAGACATCTTGTGTACATTCCTAGCGATGGATCTGATGCAGCACTACCTGTAGGGAAGGCAGCAGGGCAGAGGCAGGAGGGGAGCATCCTCTGTATGGAAACGTGGGATGTGCTTTCATAGTGGCTTTCCAGATGATTCCAATAACCTGGAGCTTCATCTCACAGGGTTCTCAGGCTCAGGTAAGAGATAATCAAATCCAATGGGACATGTGACCTGATCTCCTGCCAGCACGTTCCCACTTCAGTTTTCCAGCAGGAAGCCAGGCTAGGTCGTACTAGGAGCTTCCTATCCTCCTGCTCCAACTTTGTCAACCCCTCAGCTCTGCCAGGTCTGGTTGTATGGTCTTGATTTTGCTTATTTGCAAGGAGGAAGACTTCCTTTTGCAGAAAGTTGCTTTTCTTTGTGAGACCGTGTGTTCAGCTTGGTCCTGGAACTAACCTGGAACTGAGTAGTTGACTTCATGTAGTTGGGTGGGAATAGGAACACAATGGACTGCATTTACATTGTTCTTAAATTGCCAACCTAACAGCTTCATGTTGAGTTGGTTCTTGTTTGCTTTTAGAGTTTTGCCCTAAATTCACACTTTGAAGTACAGGAATTATGTTGGAAGTAATCAGAAGTTGCAGAACTTTGCTTGTCATACTACATCTGTTTTATTCTTCATAAAGCCAGTGAGTTTCAGTGTAACATCACTTGGCTGGCAAAGAAGACTGAAAACACAGTTTGGTTCCATGTTACTTTTAAGCTAAGTCTTGAGATTTAAATGTCATAGTGCTTATCACAGGGTAGGAATTAGATTGTGGTGGTTTCCATAGGTATCTTAACCATCAAAGCTAATTGAAAAATTAAGACGACGGGCTGAATTTGCAAATAGTGAAAACAGCTGCTTCAGAACAGCTACATTGACATTTGGAACAGCAGCCCTACGCCCAGTGCCTCTCTCCAGTGAAAAGTCTGAAGGTGATTTACCTATCTGTGAACTTTGTTTTTACTGTCATGGTACGTGCACTTAAAAATTAATGCCTTGTGTGAAGTCACAAGTTAGGAGCTATGTTGCATAACTTATCAATAATTTCCAAATGCACATTTCTCACTTTGCTACTGCTGCCATCCTCATATCCCTCTGCAGCAGTTATTTGGGTCTCCTTTACTTGGAAGCTTCTGGGATAGCATCTTCTGAGAAGCTGTGAGCAGTCGGTATGCTGGAGGCTGGGGTTTTGGATATGAACTCAGATCACATTGTCAAGTAAATTGTTGTGTGATGGTTTTAAAAGGTCATTCAGGACATTGTTTGCAAAGTATTTCATTGCTGTTTCAGAGCATAACTTAAAAATATGGACGTAGGCTCCTATAAAGTTCCATAGGTTAGAGTGAGAACTTGCATTCTGTGGAATAGGTTAAAAGCATATGTAAACTGTACTGCACTATTTCCTTATTCCTTTAACATTTACAAATCACTGGAATGTTATACTTAACATGTACGTGCATTGTAAATATTTCAAATTCCTATATTAGTACCAACAATGAAATTACACAGTATGTAATCTAAGGTGCTCAGTACTATATGAAGTGAATAACTAAACAGTTTGCAAAGAAAGTTCCTATTATATATATTTATAGAAAAAATAATGATAATTACAGATGCTATTTCTTCATTTTCAGATTTTGGACTGATTCATATTTGGATGGGATAGATAAATACGGACTTACTCCACATTTATAAGAGTATAGTGAATATTTATATTTTAGAGGAAAAGAATATATTTAATAAAGTCATTTATTGGATTTTTTTGTGAGGTGAGCTTACTTTGTACCCAAACAAGCTGTGTAGAAGGCTGTCCTTTGGTTTGGGGCTGCAGAAAGAGATGTTCTACATCTCAGTTGTTCTAAGTTCAGTTACCTGAAAGAACTATTCATGACATTGATAGAGTATTGACTTTGAAAGTAATTTCAGCACATGTTAATGCAGTGTCAGCAGCACATTGCTTATACTTAACTGGGCTGTTACAGCAGTCATGAAAGACCTCTCTCTGCTCAACCCCTTGCATTCAAGGAGCAAGGCCAACATGCCTTGCTTCGTTCTTAGGGATGCTTATGGAAAAAAAGAACATTTTCCTTCCTCTTTGTATTAATTCTGAACCTAGTGGCCCAGATAGCCAGCTGTGAGGCTGTAAGCCTGTTCTGCCGGTGTTACCCAGGGCACAGCACAGCAGCCTCACAGAAATCCTAAAATGGGGTCCTTCTGCAGTTTCAACTTTTTCCAAAATGAAGTCTTTATAGAAGCTTCCCCATTAGAAATACTTGGATACGTATTGGAACATATATGTTATTGGGAACTGAGATACAAGGAGCTTATTAAAAAATAAAGGAAAATAAAGCTGATCTGCTTCTGGTCAGGGAAGCACGCTGCTGTTTCTGAAGAGTCCTGCTCTTTAACAAGAACCAGCATCTCTCTTCAGGTATTTCATAAATCAGAAACAACTCTGAATGCACTACCAAGTAAACTGCTGCCACGAGTATCATTAGACTTTACCAGGTAACAAAATGAGTGTTTTCTTTTTATGAGAGGTAAATAGCCCTTCTTCCCACAGGCCATGGAGCTCGCTGCAGCTTGCTCTTCACATCCCAAGGTGCAGCTGACTGCAAGTGGAGGTTGCTCAGATTTAACTGCAGCACAAGGGAACTGTTGGAGCAGGTCCAGAGAGAGCCACAAAGATGATCAGAGGGCTGGAGCACCTCCCTTGTGAGGACAGGCTGAGAGAACTGGGGATCTTCAGCCTGGAGAAGGCTCCAGAGGGACCGCATAATGGTAATGGCTTTCCAGTACCTGAAGGGTACCTCATCTCACCATCACCATGTCAGTTGTTTTACCCTGCTCTTCTGTAAGCACACAGCATGGTTGTGGATAGACACTACTGCATGTTGATGACTTACATTTTGATGTGCAGAAACATGACAGCAAATATCTAAAGCTTATGCAGCAAAGTGTGTGTAGGTCAGACTAGATTCTGGGCTCCTCTTCCATAAACAAAAATTTTGAAGTTCAGAGGCATAGTGACATTACATCCCATATCACAAAAGTTACAGCATAGCAGCCGTGCCACAGGAAATCTTAAACGTGGGAATTAAAAAGTATGATACGTGCAAAATAATTTGTTTTAGTGCTGTAATTGTAGGCCAGGACAAATGAGTTTGTGTACTTTAGTCGGCTAAGAGCACGCACAGGGACAGCAATCACAGCTCAAATGGGGCACAGTGAGTTATTAAGCCATCATTATGAACTAGCTATAAACAAAACAAACCAACAACATAATAATGAAGTGAAAATGAGACATGGGCAGTGCTGTATTAGTTTAGTATTGGAATCATGCAAACAAATGATCCATCAAACTGCTCATAGTTCCCTAACTGCCTTCCTGTTGATTGTTTCAGTCTGGCCTTGAGTCTACAGAATTAATTTAATTTCAGTTTAATTAACTGCTGAGTTCTACTTGCTCATGAAGTGAGGTAGCACATAAAGCCAGGCTCACTGTGTACACTATAGAGAGGTAAGGGAGGAATGAGGGGAAAAAAATTCTGTTCTGAACCGTTTCTAAGAATTGTTAGCAAGATTACACATGAAGTTTCACTAGAATTTCAGGCTGTAGTCCTTCTCTTAATGCACCTTTCGTGGGACCTTTCATCAAATTCCAAAAGACATGCTTTTTTTTTTTTTTTTCCCATCTATTACAAAACTGTGATTCAAATTCTAATTGTTTTCAGTTGCAGAATAGGAACTGTTGTCAGCTACAATATAAAATGTCAAAGGCCCACACTGTAAACAGTTTTATTCAGTATATACAACAGCAAGTAGTAATAAATAGAACAGAGGTCTTTGTGCAAAAGGTAGAAGAAAGTGGTCCCATTATTACAATCAGATCCAGCATTTTTTTAATTCACAGTAAAAATACACTCATTGAACAACATACAAAGCTTTATAAAAAACAAGCCAAGCTGTATTCCTCTTAATAATAAAACATAATAAATAACATATAAAACCTTTCTCATTTGATTTAAGAAATTAGATCTTTCAATATAAAATGTTTCAAAAGATGCTACTGTGTTTGAGAACTACGACTGTATCTTTGTACTAACCAAGTTCTGGTGCTTGAGTAGGTAGTTGCAGGTGTTACTCAGTATAATGTTTTAGTCAGATAATGTACAGTCAGAAGTGCTGTGTCTCTGCAGGGTCTACTTGCCAGTTTTCTCCAGAACCCATTCAATCACCTGGGGAAAAGAAATGAGAAAATTATTCCCATAACTCTTGTTCTGAAGTTGCTTTCAAGAATATCTGACAGATACAATCAATTCTTCTAAACGGGATTTTGAAGGCAATCCTCCCAAAGGAGAAAGAGACGTTAATAAGCTGAGAAGTGTTGCCCAAAAGTTGTATTTAATTCAGAGAACTCACTGTCTTTAGAAAAAGGTGCTTTGAGATCCTGTGAATGAGTGATTTCACCCCACAATGTACATTCTTTCCATAATTCTGTAATGCAGGGTGAGGTGGTTAGCAGACAAGATGCTGCTGGCAAAGAGGTTGGAATGTCCATGCACAAACCCAGCCTCTGGTCTCCCCGGACAAAGATCCGGGGAGAAACAGTGAGAAACAGTGTGTAATCTGTAGAAAACATTTCACAAGACAGCACACAGCACACAGCACACAGCACACAGCACACAGCACACAGCACACAGCACACAGCACACAGCACACAGCACACAGCACACAGCACACAGCACACAGCACACAGCACACAGCACACAGCACACAGCACACAGCACACAGCACACAGCACACAGCACACAGCACACAGCACACAGCACACAGCACACAGCACACAGCACACAGCACACAGCACACAGCACTGCCCTGGCAGAATAAAACCTGTGAGGATCTAGCAGTTGTACTCAAGAGTTTAAGGGAAGTTTATTCATTTAGCTAACTCAGGTCAAATCCATACACCTTAATTATGATTTTGAAAACAGTACTGTAAAAATACAAAGCTTTACCTTCTCACCTCCATTTTTTTAAATTATGAAGCAAATTCAGCATGCTTTCTGAAACCTAAAACAAAGTTACTTTGCTCTGTGCTGCTGCTCTTAGAAGTGCTGCCTGCACACCAAGAACTCATCTGACGTCACTTTCATTTAAAGTTATTCCTAAGCTTAAAATTGTTAATTTTCTCTGCTTTTAAGAAGAAATTTACTTCCTGTGATAGATCCGTGTACGGCTTCCTTAACTTCAAAAAGAAATTTTATTTCCTTGAAGATACAGAAAGAATTCCCCAACGATCCACACTTCTCCCAAATGAAGAACATTTTCATACGCATTTTTCCTCAGTCATAATTGAAGGAAAATAAACTTTTCCACATTTTTCACTTTGACATATCAGATAGGTAGTGCTCCAGTTACAGCTACAAAAATTATGAGTGTATGCAACTGGAAATCTTGCCATGGGACTAATGACTGGGAGTTTTTGTGGGATCAGAATGCAAAACAAGATCCACAGCCAAAGGAATGAACTCTTTTCATCTCCTAAAGCTGTGGACCAAACCATCCCATATTCTAGCCTGGCCTAGTTAATAGAAATGAACACACAAATCAAGCAAATGCTCTTACCTGCTTAGCATTGTTACTTGCTGTTTTTTTCATTTCATCAAGAAGTCCTCTAGAAGTTTTAAGATCCTAAATATTAAAGCACAAAGCCAAAGATATTAGGATGCTCATATTCTTGTTATTAATGAATGATAACATTCTAAGTCCTTGTTATCTCAAGAAACCTAACCTGTGGCACGAAGCCATTTTTAAAGCAAGCACATAACATTGTCTGAAGTAAAACTGAGAACATTTATTTACTTCTTGACTCCCTAGGAAAATGCTATCTACAATATCATGCTTCTGAAGCACGCAGAACAAAGTTGTACAGACCTGGGACTACAAGACAGCTCAGAAGAACAAAATCCTAACATAACTATCTTCTGTGTCTACAGAACAGGATCATTTCTTTTGCTCTTCACTTGCAAATGGAACCATGAACCCATCTGAATTCACTCATGCATTACATGGTGCTGCCAAGTCAGCATGTTAAGTAGCTGCACACATTTGCAGTGTGTTGACAAGAATTTCCATGAACACATAAAGGAACTGGATTTTCAGTGAATTGCATAAGCTACCTATTTATCCAGTAACCTTAGAACAAGGGAGAAGCTGAGTTGCCTGGTGAAGGACAAAGATTACTCAGCACGTTTACTGAAATATTTCTTTATTTGTAATCAGTGTTCTTTGTAACCTGACCAGCATGCAATCTTCATTCTGACAGAAGAAATGTGATCCGTATTCTACAGTTTTATATGAGCAAAGGATGGCTTTCACTAATAGCTGCAATCACAGTTTGGGAAATATGCATAAAGGCAAAAACATAAAGTAGCCTTACATGGCTCACTCTATCAGACCAAGGCACTAGAGCACTCAGGACAGCACTAAATCGATCATAAATTTGGAGACAAAATTATCCTGAGATATCACTAAGACAATCCCAGTGCAAAATGTAAAACAAACTGCAGGACAACATAGGATGCTAACATAACTCCATCTACATCTTTAAATGATTAACATCTAGTCTTTAAACGATTAACACGTGTAAGTTAGCCTACACTATACAGGTCCATACAGCAATTTAGATATAAGGTCATTTGCATTCATCTGACACTCATTCCCAAGGGACTTGCAAAGCAAACAAGGAAGTGAAACACTACAGTTTTAAAACAAAACTGCTGTAAGAAAGTTGCCTTATGGTTACTTCTCTGTCCCATAACTTTGTGTTTTTTTTCCCCTGTGGCTTCTCACCTAGTGTCTCCCAGATTTTCTATGCTTCCATAAAGCTGAGAACAATTCTACTTACCACAAGTATCACCTCAGATTCTGTGAACAGGAACTTTATTTACACTTTGAGAACAGCCATAGCTTACAATGGCCCACACATGATCTTATATGCTAGACTTGCTGAAGTAAGATGAATTAGGAGAAACTGAATTCATGGCCATTTCTTTGCTCATTAAAATAATGAGATAGTTATGGCTGGAAGATAGCCACAGTAGTAAGGAAAAGTATATATAATAAGCACAACCCTGCCTAAGAGCCCATTGCTTTAACACATTATCTAACTCTCATAAAAGACTGCTGCTCAGTAAGGTTTGAAAACAAACAGAACTACAACCACCAAAATATATTCACCAAAGACCAAAGGTTTCACCAAAGGTTTATCCATATTCTACACATAGAAATGACACAGCACTAAGAATATTAGCACAATCAAACTGGAATACATCCATCCCAAGGTGTATTCAGGAACAGACTCATTCAACTAAGCGCAAAGAATTGTAAGCAAATGTTTCCTAGTTACCTTTAAGTAAAACTTTGATATCTCAAATAGACGTTGGCTGCATGATGCAAAGCACTTGTGATCCTCAGCAATTCCATGCTTTTGTAGAGTCTTGGCTACCACCTCCTTCAGCATCTTGGAAACAATAGAAACACACTCAAAAGTTCATCCCAATTTTTGGCATGAAAAACCGTCCAAGGAAAAATAAATCACACTTGTTCCCTTTCATTCTTCCCAACAAAGATGGACACAAGAGTTGTAGTACAGTGAGAAGGCTGAAAGACATCAGGAAAAATTCCTTCACAGAAGGAATGGTAATGCACTGCCACAGGCTGCCCTGGGAGGTGGCGGAGTCACCACCTGTCCCTGGAGGTATCCAAGAAATACACAGATGTGGCACTGAAGGACATGGTTGGTGGTACGGTGGCGATGGGTTGGCAGTTGGACTGGGTGATCTTTGAGTTCTTTAAGGTTGGAAAAGACCACTAAGAAAACTAAAAGAAACAAACAAAAAAACTACCCTGATCTTTTTTTGCTCTTGTCTCTGCCATTAATGCACTGGACAAATGCCATCAACCTACTAACCACTGAGTTAGACATAGTTATTTAACTTATTTCAACTTAAAATTAATGGAACGCTTACATGCCAAAGCAACACAGAGAATCAGGGAATATTCATGTGGGACTTTGAAGACAAATAGAAAGAGAGAGAGTCTTTAGGTCTGAATGAGACACAATATATGCTTACTCAAGTCATCCTGACTTGCCTTTGACATTGTAATAACTACATTCAAGCAGTCCTCTCTGGTACCAAGGGATTCACTTAAATAATCATCCCCAAGCCAGAAAGCTTTCTGGGCTGTATTTTAGAAGTGGCATTCCCAATATACAAAGCCATTAATAAAACATTATAACATCGGTGTATTTAAATGTTAAATCTGTTAATGGACTTGGACAACTACTCTCTATTCCCTGGTAAGTCCATTCTTTCACAATGGCTTTCATCTTCCCAGTACAGATATTTCTTTGTTGGCTTTGGAGTTTCTATTCATTTTCTAAATTTCTTAACTCCTAACCATTGGTATTTATTGCCACCTTGTTTTTACTCCTATTTGCTACTTCTCTTAAACTTAATTCCATGAGCAAGGCTTAACATTTACACATTTTTTACTTCTCACTTTTGGGACGCTCTCCTCAGTGCCTTCAGGATTCAGTTACAGAAGTAAACAGAACCAAATTTAGTAATAAATAGAGAGAAATTCATAGTTCACATTAAAATCATAGAATCATAGAACAGCCTACATTGAAAAGGACCACAACGATCACATAGTTTCAACCCCCCTGCTATGTGCAGTGTTGCCAACCAGCAGACCAGGCTGCCCAGAGCCACATCCAGCCTGGCCCTGAATACCTCCAGGGATCCACAGCCTCCTTGGGCAACCTGTTCCAGTGCCTCACCACCCTCTGTGTGAAAAACTTCCTCCTAATATCTAACCTAAACCTCCTCTGTCTTAGTTTAAAACCATTCCCCCTTGTCCTATCACTATCCACTCAAGTCACAAACAAAGAAATCAAATTTTTATTTTTTAATTCCCAAAACAAACAAAATAAACCCTTACCCTTGTATGTTTCTGAGATCTCGATTCCTTAACTGGCTTTGAAGTCTCAGATTCTGTTGCACTTACGCAGCTTGCTGAACCAGCCCTCATGGCTGCTTTGTGGGACTGACCAGACTGCTTCAATGCCATCGAACTTAAAGAAACTGATCTTTCAGAGCGCTTCCTGGTTACCACCAGAGCATTATGACTCCCACTTCCCCCACTTGCCTGAGAGAGGAGAGAGTCTGTACTCTCTGATTTCGTTAGCCTGGACAGAAAAGGAAAAAAAAAAGAGAAAAAACTTTTTATTTTGTAATGAGTGTTCTGGTGGCTTTGTTTCTGCTATGGAGGCTGCTGTATAATTGCTCGGATCACTACACATTCTTACAAAAAGCATCAGAAAACAAGATAACTAAGAGGAGTTATCTTCTTCTATCTAAGAGGAGTTATCTTCTTGAATATACTTTATAGAGAGCTGGAAGAGCTGAGCTTCTAGTCTTCAGTCTCAGGATAAAATAAAACTTCTTGAAACTGCCTAATTTCTCTTGTCCCTATAGGATTGTCACAATTGATCTACAGGAACTGAGACATGATAGTACTACTGGAACAGTGTAATGCTTGATGCTTTAACGAGGGTTAGCAATTCTAAAACTTCGATTCTATCACGTGCTAAACACAAGCACATCATTTCTAACTACTCAGTAAGCTGCAAAATCTACAGACAGCTCCAAAACCATCTTGTTAAAAAGGCTCACTGTAGCACACCTGTGACCAGATTGTAAGGGGTATTAACTGGAGTGAAGGGAAAGTGACCACTACAACACAACATGAATTCAGTAGTGCCACATATTACTTATTACTTACATCTTCAAAACAAGGACATGGTACAAACAGAACTCTATAAAAAACATTTTCAGAAATTATTTTAATAATGCTGACAACTTAATGAGTTTGGATTTTTGGTGGGTCATCTTGTACCAGAAGTCCTTTGGATTAGGAATTGAATTACAGAGTATAGTACTTGGCTTTCTAAACCTACAGTTGTTTATTTGTACTGCAACAGCACTGACAGCTTTGCTTAGGACAGAAACGATCTGTTCTCTTTATAAAGGCAGCGCAGACTTTGCAAGATACAATCACAGGTCTCTTAAACAAGAAGCGCCTCTGCTGCACTGCCTAGATTAATTTAATGCTATCAATAGGAGGCCACACTTTAGAAAAACTGAACTTATAAAAGACGACTAAACAACAAACAACTGTCAAGACAGCTGCAGTAAGAAACATTTCAAGATGAAAGATGCATTCCAGGAGAAATGGCTGAAATATTTCATGTCAAGATGTATTTTATTCAGCGCATTACCTTTTCTTGGGATGAAAGCAATCCAAGTCTTTTGATCTGCGTTTTAGCCTCAGTACCTCTGTTCTGAATTCACTTTGTAAAGACTCTCCATCGGGGACGCTTCCAGGCTCCGACGAGACTGCAGGAGACGGCAGGGGGCTCAGAACAGCCGGCAGAGGGCTTAAGACGACCGGCAGAGGGCAGCATTCCTTGGTGCAAGTGGTCTGAGTTTCATAGCGAATAAGACGAGCTTGAAGTTCAGCATATCCCAAGTCTCTCTCTAAAGCTTTCCTGTTATCTAGACAGTATCTACAGTTTAAATTTGAGAGAAATCTGTGATTCAGTCCCTGCTTTATTACAAATAGAAAAAGAGAAAAGAACAACTTACTTCTGCCTATAATATAATCTCCAGCACTTTTTTTGTTTGGACTAATGTACTGTTCTGAAAGATACCTTAAAATGGCCCCACAAATTAATACACACCTGGTAGATTTATTTACATTATGTGTAAGCCAATACTATATTTAAGACTAACTCCAATACATAAGCATTATGATCTAATTATTTGTATGTCTTTACCTTATGCTCTAGCAAATAAGATTTCTGTGGACATTAGCAGGATGTTTTTCCTTGAAGTAATTGAAGTAAGTAATGAATTGTGATGCTGACAATGGATTTTTTCTCCTTATAGTCAGCGCTGTGTTATATTTGGATTGTCAGCCTGTACCTCACAGATGCTACCTCTATTAATGTATAGTGACACTCCAGTAAAGCAGCAAAAAGGACAGCTCTAAAACCAAATACATGAAGAATCCGTCACACCGTAACAGATGCAGTATCTTCCAGACCTCAGACCTTGCAAGCATTCACTGAAACTTTGACACCCAGATAATAATGGGATATTACATATAAAATGATGCACTCCAATATCATACTCCAGGAATCCCAAAATGCAATGATACTGACATAATTTTAGTCAGGTTCTGCCAGAAACCATGCAGCTGTAAAACTGCATGAAGCGAGTGAACTGCATGAACTGCATGAACGAGGAAGACAGTGCATGGGGAGCGCTTTAAGGGCTGTATAGCACAGACTCTTTCCTAATTGCACAATTTGAAAACACACCATTTAGCAAGATAAGCACCAGTATATGAGAGATTCCTATCTTTTGAAACGCTAACATGCAGAAACATCACTGCATGAGCACGAGCTGCCCCAGCCCTTCACTTTCTTCATGATTAGACGGAACAAGAGGCTTAACTCCCATTCTGAGTTGTCTCAGCCCACTCTCCAAAGCAGGTAGTAATGTTTCCAATTCTCAGAAACTGTGGACAATTCTTTACTTTTATCTCCTCACACAGGGTTACAATGAATTGTTAGATCTGATTCCTCTTCTTTTTTCAGAGTGCTTTCATATTCAGGGAGAAATTCACTTTTCTACAGAGCATTGAATCCATTTCTACAGCTGATTAAGACTTTCCACTAGAAATAAATTCATTATCTGATAAGAATAAGTTCTCTTAACTCACAAATTTCAAGGTATTTAATTTTCCTTATTTATATTCCAAGTCCCCTGAGTAATCAAATCCCCTACAAAGCTAAAAATGTTTTTATCTTTAGAAGTTAAATTACCATTTAACTCGCTCTTCTTTACCTGCTATTACTTTCTCTTTGCAACACAGGATCCAAGAGCTGGCACAGGTTCACTACATTAGAAATTTGATTTAATTATAACCGCTTCTCCTGGTTTTGTTGACAAAACTCTACTTCCAAATAAAAATACAGCAGCTATGCAGGTGGAAACAAATCACAACTGCACATTACAATACATAACTGCTCCAAAAGACCATAACGGCTGTTTATAAGAGTGAATGGTGATAGGACAAGGGAGAATGGTCCTAAACTAAGGGGAGGTTTAGGTTAGATATCAGGAGGAAGTTTTTCACACAGAGGGTGGTGAGGCACTGGAACAGGTTGCCCAAGGAGGCTGTGGATGCCCCATCCCTGGAGGCATTCAAGGCCAGGCTGGATGTGGCTCTGGGCAGCCTGGTCTGTGGTTGGTAACCTGCACATAGCAGGGGGGTTGAAACTAGATGGTCATTATGGTCCTTTTCAATGTAGGACATTCTATGATTCTATGATCATATGCTCCCTCTGGTACTCCTGGAAGGATCTGTTCTGCTTGTACAGCAGAACAGCTCCATATTCTTCCCTTTCATGCTAGTTTCCACCACCTTACTCTACTGCTTCCCTCTTATTCCCAGCACATTCCACCCTCCCTCCTCCCCCTGTGGTCTCTACCCATCATTTTTCCTATGACATGAGGTAGTACAAGCTGTGCCTAATTTGAATCCTCACATGCTCCGTGCTCAGGTCAAGCAAGTCAGCAAGTGTTTCAAAGCCAATGGCCAAATACTTTCCTCCTACAGCTGGGAGGATTCATTTCTCCTGCCTACCTAATTGCCTCTCTGTGCCTTTTGCTAATCTAAGAAAGCTAACAGGCTCATAAGTCACCACTCAGAAAAATATAACAAATATTCAGTGTAGACTTAACTAAATTGTGCGTTGATAGGAAAGTTGATAGGAAAAAAATAATAACAGCATATTTAGTCATATGGTAATGATTTTAACTAGGAGTTTTAGAAGGAGGCAGAAATTTACATGGAGACCAACCTTGGTATCCACTTGGTACCCACTGCATTTCTGCATGTATACAGTACATTGTGTTAAAACAAAGTTTGTCCACAAAGAGGAGTTACATTGAGCCATCTACTTTAGTGCTTATGTGTGTCATTTTTCTCTTCTCATCAATGAGGATATGCACAGTTTTCTAAAAAATTTTTAAACAGCTACATCATATGAAGCACATCCATCTGAAGCTTTGGTCAATAACAAAGTGTGGCTGTCTGGGGCTTGGTGCAGTCCTGACCATATTAATCCTTCTGCAGATTTTTACAAGTGACACTTGCACACTGCTGCTGTGTTCAGGTTGCTTGCATATACAGGTGGCTTTACAGTAAATCTCATACACCTTATGACTGTTCGTCTGAAAGTGCCTATAATTGAACATGGAAGTAGAAGCAACTTACAAAGCTTTCTCTGTGCTATTTGAGTGACTTGACAAACATTAATGAGCACTCTTGCCCTTGCCAGTTCCAATTCTGAATTCAAGTTTTCAGAAACACTAATAATAAACAGCAGTAGAACATAGAAGAAAAGAAACAACCTCTACTTTGCTAAATTACCATCAAAGTAGGAGTGTTGAATTAAACTAAGGAATAAAATAAAGATAAGAAAGCTAGAGGTGACACGTGCAAAGTTATCCCACCGAAGGGAAAGTATACAAAGCTTTCCATAATTATGTTCGTGGTGCTTGAAATGTTTCCACTTACATCTTGCCTGGAAGCTGAAAATAGTTAGAGGAAAGAAGTGAGAACACTTACTCGATTCCATGATAATGGCATCCAGCTGCTTTTTCAAAAGGCAGACCTCTTAGCTTCCGAGGAGTAAGCTCAGGTGTCAAAAAGAATGCATTTTCACTGGAAGGAAAAAAGTATATGTATATAACATCTATTTTAAAAAGGAGCATAGTACCAATTTTAGAAGCAGCTAGGATAAATTATACTTCCAGAAGTCAAAATAAATGCCTTGACAGAGGAAGACTAAAACAGCACATCCTGTAGTTCATTAAGCCTGTGATACAGAGCATCAGTAGGAAATTAAGTCTTCACTGAACTAAGAATTTAAGCTCAATTACTGTCTACTAAGCTATTACTAATACACAATCTCATAGATGTTTTTACCATTTTAGAGGTTAATGAATCCAGGCAATTATCACATTTCACAACAGGGCACCTGAGTAGTAGGAATGCAGAACACAACTTTGTACTGGAAAGAACTATTAACTCCTTTCCCATGTATGTAATGAAAATATTTTATAATACAGCCAAAATCCTAAACCATTGGCACTCGTTAGCTAAGAGCTCTGGAGAACATTCAGTTTTCACTCTATCTTCCAACTTGCTTGAGTTATCTGCTCAGAACAGTTTCAAAACTCCATTAAGTATTTTACAGATGTTTTCTAAATTCACAGGGTCTTAAGAGTTGGAAGGGACCTCTGGAGATATCAGTCCAACCCTCTTGCTAAAGAAGATTCCCTGGAGTAGATTGTAACCTTCCCTCTCACAAACCCTTTTAATTTATTACACATAATGAAGTTCAAAAATGTATCAAGGGCAGTATCCAATGATTCCATTATAAGTACTCTTATCCCTTTTATTAAAAAGGTCTACAAATATAACAGCAGTAACTGCAAAGATATTTCTATCTAGTAGTCTTTGGATAGGCTGGCCTTAGTCTAGCAGATTGTTAAACTCTGAAAAGTACTCCATTAACTCCTTACATTTCTTGCTGCTGACATGGAAGTGGTTACTGCACTAATAACTTAACAGCAGTCGCACTAAGAATAAATTCTTGCTAAGTAGTCAAAGTAGACAAGCTTTCTTCAAGGAGCACTTTACCAGTTAAGAATAAAGATAGGAATGCTGGGTCAGCACATCAAGAGACACAAATAAATAGATTCAGCTATTGTCTTTTTTACATTTTAATGAGTATTCTTCCTACGTAATTTCCTTCTCACTGAATGAAAGAAATCACACTCATAAAACTGAAGTTCTATCAGAGTAACTCCTGCTATACTAGAAATATTAGTTTGGGAAATAGGAATGTATAGTGGCAGTAGTTTGCAGGACAGCTATGGCAAAGTCTAGTGGCACACTTATTCATATCAGGCACTCATTCCATTATTTAAATGGAATGCTAGAAACATTATCATCATCTTGGCCATTTCAGACTCAAAGAAATAAACAGCAAGGCTGGCCATAACTGTTGATCGCACTGGTAGGCATGTGATGCAAGGACACACAAGTTCCAAACTCAAACCCTGATTCTACACCTGATTTTTACTCACATTCCTGTCATCAATTCTGAGTATGGGCTGCAGTGACTTTAATATGTTTGGTACCATACCGTTTGGGAATATGCAGTGGCTGAAGATCACCAACTGGCAGCCCTTCTGGTGTGAAGTATTTCAGTAACTCCTTCGCATCGAGTGATGTCAGTGACTCTCGCTGGCTATCTTTATGTCCAAGCAGTTGTTCAGATGAATGTGCAAGCACAGAAGCTCTAGAGGAAAATAATAATAATAAACCCTCAACTAAGAAAATATTAGTTGTGAAGTTATTTTGTTCTGGTAAAAAAAAAAAACAACAAAAACAACCAAAACCATTGCTAGCCTGGAGTAATTAAACACAGTTTTTATAACTCAATTAGGAAGAACAACACGAGATGTATATTATTCAGCTCTTTTTTCCATTTCTCGTCCTCAAAGATCAAAATTTAATTCCCATTAAAAAAGAGACATACAATATGCAGCACAGGAATCATGAAGACACTACTGCATACAACTCTCCACTTCGTTTTTTATGTCCTCAATCAAATTTAGCAAAATTTTCTCTTTTCTACTGCTAAGCAACATGTTTTAAACTAATTCAGGGCAAGTGTAAGATGAGCTAGTTAGAAGGAAGAACTACATATATGTATTTGAGAAACAAAAGGCAAAGCTTAATAACAACAATAATAAATTAAGAGAAAGCAGATAACTAATGCTGAATTCCAAGTATGGGTATGTTGGGGGAAAAAAAAATAATATTTTGAATGCTTTTCTGGTATTGCTGAAGTCTGTAAGCACACTGGTAATTTAACTTCAGAACTATATTACTTTGCCCTGTCTTCTAGTCATGTTTTGTTAATAAAAATAGTAAAAAAAAAATACTATTCTAAATACTAAGAAATAACCCCAAAACAACCTTGGAAATTGACAGTGTAACAAAAACTTAGTTTTGGCCCTAAACAAAGCTTTCTCTAAAAAATGATCAATGTATTTGAAAACTGTTCACAAACAGCCATGAATGTATACAGTTCCTCTAGACTGATGTTTAATGTCCACTACAAAGAAAACTCTTCAATATTTAACCATTACCTCATTTTTTGTTTGATTTTTTCAAAGTTTTCCAAATTCTGAAGAACATGCCTTTCTGGCCATTCCAGTGGTTTTGGCTCCATTAAATCTGATTCTGAAAAAAACAAACAAACAACAAAAAACTACTAAGAAAGCAAAACAATTACAGCTTATTAATAAGAAGAAGGATGTAATTTATCTCCAAATGCAAGGGAATTTATACAAGCAGCCACAGAAATATTTGATCTCAAGATCTCAAGATTGTTTTTTCTGTCCAGCAGTCCTTTGTCAACTACAACCCTACATATATGCACATAAACTTTACAGGACTACACGTGAACTTTATGGGACCTAACTCAACAAAACTGGACACAGAACAACCAATGACCTTACAGTGGTCTTCAAGTACCTGAAGGGGGCCTACAGGAAAGCTGGGGACTTTTTATAAGGGTTATAAGGGCAGGTAGTGACAGGATGAGGGGAAATGGTTTTAAACTGGAAGAGGGTAGATTTAGACTAGATATCAGGAAGAAATTCTTTATTGTGAAGGTGGTGAGACACTGGAACATGTTGCCCACTGAGGTTGTGGAAACACATCAATAGAGATCTTTTTAAATAAAGATACTTACCAGAAGCCACTGTACGTGAACTAGTTTTATGGGCAGTCTTCTGTGGAACAGGTTCAGGAACATTAGTGTTCCACAGGTCCAAAAAGCATTCTCTTGTAAGTTCTAACAAGCTTTTGAGCTCATCAGTGGAAATAACTGGAGGCTGCTCAGTCACTTTCTTTCTCTCTGTTTAAAAAAAAAAAAAAAAAAAAGCAAAGAAAAGAAATAAAGAACTAAGAAATACTGTAATTTTGGTAAATGTGTATTTCTGAGTATGTCGAAGTGTGAATGCCTCAGACATCTGGACCTGCCAGTCTTATAGAGGAAAAGCTCCAGTCCTCCCACAGGATGCTCACAGCCATCACTGCCATTTGTACTGCCATTGTAGGAATATAAATCCTGTTTTCCCTAAGCTGGTATTATGTTAACACGCAGTAAGTTCTGCTAGGGAAAAAAAAAAGCAAGAAAAACAACAAAACAAAGCACAGAAAATGCTAGTTTCAGAATTCTTCTGTGGTAAATATGCTCAAAATTTCCAAGTATTGGAAGTTCAGCATTCTCTTTTCCCCAGCATCTAAGTAATTATCTGACACATAATTATAGATATATCAAGGAAAGTTTCTTTACAACTTCATTTTTTTTCTTCACAAACTGGCCAGCTGCAAGCTCACCTTACAAAACTAAGGAGCTAAGGTGAGGTCACATTCAGTTCGAAAGAAAAAACTTCTTAGAAACTAGTTTGAGAACAAGTGCTTTCTCCATTACTTACTGAGATACTCCTTCAAGGCAGATGCCTGGAGATGTGACAGTTTCTTTTCTCTCTGTACAATTTGCTTTCCACAGAACCGTGGCAGAGACTCAATAAAGTCATCAGTAGGAAAGCCTACACAGATAAGCAGAAACCCATTAACAACAATCTTTCTTCTTGGGAGACACTGGGTCATTACTTCTTAAAAAGGGATAGAAGGACAACACAAACACACCAGATGTACAAATTTCAAGTTGAAGGGAAACAACTAGACTACCAAATCTAAGTGAAGAAAAAGCAGGAAATTCATTTAAGACATTAAGGGGATAACCTGGAATAGGTGACTGGCCATTAGTTCTGCCTTTCTATACAAAACCAAAATAATGATAATGCAGTTAGTATGACTGCCATTTAAAGAACATAAACAGAACATTACTTTAATACTAGGGAAGAAAAGTTTTCTCCCAACACATGGTCAAGGACTTCTTCTGACACCTAGTAATGGGATTTTAATTAGGACAAATGGTAAGCAGTCAGTCATACCCCACACATATTTACCTGTATAAGAAGGAAATAAAAGGATGCAGGTCACCATGGTCGTTTCTTTGTTGATTATTGAGAGCAAACAAACAAATTCACATAGATATCTTGTAGCAACAACAGGGTAACTATTCTAAGATAACTGATAAGTGGTTTTATCTGGTGAAGCAGCTGATCACCTCCTAGCTCATATGCTAACCATTCTGTGTTAATATTTACTTCTGCCAATTGAGTTTCATGAGTGTGTTCTGTCAACTTGCTTCCCTCCCTGACTTTTATTTTAAATGAGAGAAATAGGCTTATCAATAATAACCAATTGTATTTTAGGCATCAACCTTTAGACCAACAATGATATATCTTAAAAGTTTTTGTATATTTGATTTGCATGCACTTTACTTTGATCTCCCCATTTGCATTGCTGCAACTACTGAAAGTTATGAGAAATGACTGACTACAACTCCAAGAAGTTGATTTACAAAATACAGTAACTTGTGTGAATAAACTAGATCTTTTTCTTAATCACTTTAAAAAAAAGAATAGACTAATTCACCAAAGTGTATAATGTGTCTTCCCTTTAAGACAGACCAAAATGAATAAAGTGAGCACATAATGCATTAGTAGCCTTTGTTGCCTGACTTATGACACAAATTAATAAATAAATAAAACTTACTTGACTCTGTTTCTCCTACATTTGTCTTCAGTATTCTATTTACAGCAGCAAGGGTGGCCATACCATTGATTTGGGTAGCAGAATGAATCAAGGTTGCTTTACATCCTCCTGAACCGTTGCCTTGTAGCAAGAAATAGTATCGGCAAGATTCTCCTTTCAGATCAATTTCTGGAACTTAAAAAACAGCAAGACATAGGATGGCTCCCTCATGGTATTCATGTCGTTTAAAATAAGATATAATCAGAATTATTTCATTTGCTCTTTTTTTGTGAGAAATCTCACTAACATCTTTTTAAGAGACACAGGAACTACAGCTGATATTTATCCTTTAAAAATAAAAAATACATTGAAGAGCATGCAAAATAAATGATCTACAGAAGGAGAGATGAGTTAGACTACGGTGCTGGCTTAAGGCTAGCACACTACCTGCATGGAACTTAGCCTGGGGCAGCTTTGTAATGCAGGCTACAAAGTATATCTGGCAACTGTGACCATTAAAGTTTGTTCTTTAACAGAGCTTATTAAAAGGAAAGCCTCTCTCCAAAGACAAATTTCTACCATGAAACCATGTACTGTTGAGCAAACAGCCAGTCAGGTATGTAATGATTAGAAGTGCCTGTGCAATGATCAGGGAACAGTGGAATTATGGAATGATCAGGCACCTTTGCCTGCGCTGGTAGACAGGATGGTAAGTGTTCATTGGAAGAACAAACATCCGTAGAATACCGTATGCTCTCTTCCCAAGAAAGCACAAATGTTGAATACACATCCCCATATCAAAATATACCTGTAGCATCTTTGTTTTACTCACCAGTAATGACCTTAGGTTTCCTAGCCATATATTCCTTCCATTTCTTTGTACTCAGCTGGGCAGGAGATGGGATCACTACACTGCTTACATTGCATGCTAATGAAACTAAAGCTCCCACCTAAATAATAAAGCAAATATAATAGAAGAAATATTACTGAAATCTACTTTACATTTCATTTTTGAGCTACCAGTTTGGCATCAATTCAAAGGTGCTTCAATTAAAAGGCAAGCACATTTACTTAATGCTTCTTTCCTTCACATCAGTTGACTCTGAACATCATTTGACACACAAGCAGTAAAAACTGAGTTAGATTTTTCTCCAGTGGAGATAACTAACTACTGAATTTCTTATTTCACACATCAAATAGGCATTCCCAAGTCTTTCAACAATCTTGCTATAAACAATTCTGTAAAGAAAGATCTAGAATGAACAGGACTCTAAGAAATAGTTGGAATCAGCTACTCTGCATTAACTTGAAAACGGTGTGTGTTTTTCCTCCCTTCGAATTATCTTTCACAAACAAGCAGATGAAACTATTTAATAAGATATTTCTGGTACAGTGTTAGAAAAAGAACTTCTTCACAGAGTATAATGAAGAACTGAGTGGTGGGTTAGGAAAAAGTTACTGAAAACCTTGGTAAAGCAGATGAAGATTAAACACACTGCTGGGTAACAGAACAGCTGTGCAGTAAATAAAGAATATAACTTAGTTATTATATCTCTATCAGCATTTTCACATTACAAGTTGTTCTGACTGGCATAGCTTTAATCTTAACACATTATAAAACTTGCTTAATCAATCTACACTGCTTTAAGCATTCAGGAAAAACATCTTTAAACTAATACTGTGGCTGTAAATGAACGTACTATAATATCCAGGAAAAAACATAGGCTTGTCAATGTTTCAAGAACTCTTTTCATTCAAAATCAAAATAGAAATGCAGAACACACTTGCAAAATGGGATACCCTACACTTCAGAAAAGCTAGATGCATTTCATGAGCTGTATACAGAATTGTCTTTTCCTAAAAAGTAATTGAATTGTGATAATCTGGGAATATCTATTGTGATACGATTCAAAGAAACAAAATATTTTAGAAGAATGAAATTCAGCTAAAGTAAAGAGAAAAACATGTAGTGGATTTACAGATTGCCAAATCCTGTACAAGTACTTTTTAAAGAGACATCTCTCCTAGAATTAAATTTTGAAGGAGCCTACTCAGAGATTACTATTATATATTGTTCACAAAAAAGAAAATATGGTGTGTCTTCACTTTCCCGCTAAACTTACGTAAAAGGAAGCCTTACCTTCCCAGAGAGAGAAGAAATCTGATCTAAAAGCAGTGCAGACATCTGTTTTCTACCCTTTCTTGCCAGACTCCTGAACAGAACAGTTTAAGGAACCTCCTTGTCACAAAGAACTGCATTCATTTGGATTTTATATATCACGCTATTGTATTTCAAGTAAGCACTGTGGAAGTCTAATAGATGATACTCCAGTACTGCAAGATATGTGAAAACTTATCATAGCAGTACAGTTAGAAATGTTAGATGATGAAATACACAAAGGACACATTTAACACAGGCAGCCATCAACAGATAATCATATATTCAAAACCTTGGCAGGCCTAAACTACTCAGCCTGTACCTTGGCAGCCGCACATCCTAAGCTACTTTAGGTAGTTTAGAACTAGTCTTGGTATCACAGACTCAGATCAACATGAATACACCTTGAAATCCCTGCAGCATATGCAACAAAGAATTCCTCTGCCACACCTTGTCACAGGCTCTGCATCTAAACAGTAAAACATAATTTATGGAAAAATGTTCTAAACTTAGAAGGACACTACATACATTAATGAGAAGGCTCAGATTTGTTTTTAAACTCTGCACTTACACAACAACAAATACTGCATGCCAATGAACCCACACATATTTATTACATTTACACACAGAATCATAGAATGGTTTGGGTTGAAGGGTCCTTTAAGACCATCTAGCTCCTATCACCTTGCTACAGGCAGGGATAACCCCCTTCACACCAGGTGGCCCAGAGCCCCATCCAGCCTGAGAATCAATAAGTATTTTTCTATTCTTCCTCACATATATCCACAAGTAGCCAAAATATATGTGCAAGAATGTAAACATTAGTTAGTTATTGTTACTGCATTTTAAATTTCAACATATGAAAAAATCTTGTGAAGATACACTGTGTGATTATTTCAGCATACTGGTGTGGAATGAGTCCTTGTTATTCTTCAGATGTTACACACTTAACTCCCAACTGTTTTTTTTTCTGCTATAAACCATTATCATTAGCAGCTTGGAACCTTAAAGGATACAGCTCAAATTCCAGATCTGATATAAAAAAGGGGGGGAGTTCAGAGAGGTCAACCATCTGTATAAACTCTAAAGCAGGACCATAGTAATGAAAAACCTGAAAAGAGATCAAACAGAGAATTAATAATACCATGCATAACATGATCTCACTCAGTAAAGTTTTTCCAAGTGCTCTGCTGGAGGCATTTGCCTTACAGGCACACCTGAAGAAAGCAGAAGAAATAAAAAAATAGTTCAAAATATCATATTAAATAGAATTATATAAAAACAAGGAAGGTATTTAGTACTGTTTAATAAGACTCACTTCCTAGAATGCTCATCACATGCCTCAAAAAGTTAAATTAACACAGAATTTAAAAATAAATTAAGCACTGAGATTGAGCTAAGTTTCAACTTCCACTTTGAAGTAATTTTGGTACCACACGCTTCAGAGCAAACACGAAATCTTAAGGACCTGTTTTCTGTGCAGACATGAAATGAGAAGTATTCTTCAATCTTATGCAATCCTTATTTTTGTATTTGGTTTTCAATTCTGACTATAATTCCCTAGTTACCAATTTTCTCAAGCGGGTAAATCTGACAAATTCTGCTGGCTCAAAGAAACGTCAAGAATACAACCTACCTCTGGCAAAGCATCAGAATTCATACATCGTTGGTCAGCAAAGCAAGAATTTAGATGTGAGGTGCTGAGAGGTTTTGCTGAAGTGCTCTTCATACAAAATTCTGGAAAGCTAACTTCTGATGCAAACTAAAAAAGAGACAATAATAATGTATCTCACTGAATTTTCTTTTAAAGCAGTTACTATGTGATTTCTCTCCATCATACCCATGAGTTGAGGTGATAACACTGGATTTAGGTGACCAACTACTAAACCCAAGAACATTAAACCTGAAAAAGTAAATGGATATCTTCCATCACCAATCCTTCAGTCTCTGCAAAAACATTAGATGTGCTCTTCCAATAATGACTTTCATAGTCATACAGTAATGATTTGTATCTGCCCCAAATCAATCTCATTTTGAACACGAAACTCCCGGGCAAGTATTTCAGAGGAGAGTGACTGTTTCTCAAATTCACATCCAAATGCCTTCATCCTGTTCAGCTTTTTATCAAGCTAAAAAATCTAAGTAGTTCCCACCACCACCAAGACACTGAATCAAATATCAAAAAACACTGTATCTTTGAATTATGTTTTTAAAGCCAAATTTGGCTTCAAACATAAAATGCAGTGTGCTTTAAATGATACACATAGATGCTTAAAAAAACAATAACTGAAGCTATTTTACCTTTCTTTCCCATACGTGAATCTTTCCCCTCCAGAGCTCTTTTAAATCGATAACATCCATGACATCATCTGAAGAGACAAAGTCTGCCGATAGGTAGTCTGCAATCTTTTGCCAGCTATTTTAAGAATAAGGAAGAATTAATCTTTGTGAATTTACTGTTACATGTTAACACGAAATGTGATTAAATCCTAGCTCAGGCTCTGTAAATTAAGTGGCTCATGAACATTGCAGCAAAGAGCTTTGTCAGAATGTCAGATAACAAAGACCACATGCAATGGCAAGCTGTAGGGTGGCTGTCAGAAGCTGGAACGGACCCAAAACGAACAGCATACCCTTTAGAGTCACTTGTTGCAATGGTGATTTGTGCAGAGTGCCATTCTCTCAGGTGTTTCAGGGCACCAATCACAGGTAAGCAGTCTTTCAACTTGGGTGCATCTCCTTCGACAGCCTGTAGTATGATATCCACCATTGCTCTTCCTGTAGAAACAGTCATACATAACTCCAAGTACCATTACTCAGTAAATTGTTTAAAGACAGAAAAGTACTGATTATCATCAACCAAGCTGATATGGCCTTAATGATCAACATTACATATATCAGCAAGACTTGAAATACTTCTCACACAATTTGGCTCATCTTTCCCTGCTCCTCTTTGACTAACACAAACTCAAGTTAAATATTTTGCCATCCACTCACCAGTTTCCGATTTCTCCTGTCTCCCTGAATGCTGTACAGATCAGAGTTCTCTATCCCTGTCTCCAGTACAATTGCACTACATTGATTTTCTTTCAACATCTACTTACTTCTCATTCTTTCCTACTCCAACTCAGCCACTGCTACACTAGATTATCCTAACATAGAAGGTTGTATGCATCTCCACTTCGTACAATTTGAACCCAACAGCTCTCATCTATGTTCCTCACAGCTTCTTGTCACACTCACAACCAGACAGCTTAATACCATCAGCTGTAAGTCTGATACATCAACACCTTCAATTTTTCTTTAACAAAAGAACTTCATATAGTTGCAAGTTAAGTTTTGTATTGCCTACTATTTCTATTTCAGTGCTCTTTCATATGGAAAAAACAGCTATATAAATAACTACCTTAATCTCTGCTGCTTCTTTATAATCTCTACTGTTTCTTTATAAGAAAAAGCAAATTACTTCCTAAGCTGATCTGCAAGACCAATCATAGCCTTTTTCCTTAAACCATTTGCAAGACTTGCACACGAGTTAATTCAACTAGCAAACTCAAAGACTGCTCTTTTAAGAGAGCTTACCTGGGGCAGGCAGTCTGTCAGCCAACTGATGCAGACTTTCTGCAGCTTCATCATAAACACTGGAAATGAAGAGCAACATGGTTGGAAACTAAATATAATCAATTAGAAACAAGAAATTGCAAGAAGTTACACATTACATTGAGTAGTATTCATGTCCTTAAAATTCTACATAAGCACAAAGCCTAGGTAATGAGCTACACTTGTTTCCCCTTTTACTGAGGCAGAAGTAAACCCAAAATAATCTGCAGTGAAACTGGGAATAGTATTTCAGTCTGCTTTCTCATGTAACCATCAGCTGTTAGGATCCTGCTCTGCTATAGTACAAAAATCATCCATAGGTTAAAAAAAAAAGCAATTAAGGCAATGCAAAAGTAGAAGTACTTCCACTTGTAGGAGAGGATTGTTCATAGTTAACTACAGCTTTGGTAATAACTTGTTGAGTTTCCTTGATTCCTTTGGGTTATTACTGTTAAATGAAAGGTCACTATACCACAGTAAAGATAATAATATGCATACTCAGCCATAGACAGTGACTCCCTACTGTTACTGTCATCTTCCTCAAAGTTCTGTATGTTTCCCAGACACTTCTCGATAGTTGTTTGGAGACAGTCTTCATTTTTCTGCATGTCAGAATTTATTTCCTCCCAGTCAGAACTGCAGAACTAATAAGGAGAACTCTGAGCATCACAGTTTCAATTTACACTAGAGACAGGTAGATTTGGGGAACTCAACGTTCTAAAAAAATCACCTACTTGATAATAGCCACATATAATGTGACTCGCAAAGTACCATTTCTTTATGCCTGGAATACCAGCCACTGAACATGCTGAAAAGAGAAAATAGATATTTAAAACAATCCACTACAATCTTTTCCTATTACAGTGAGGTCTTTCTACTCAAAGACCCTACATAAGTCATTCAGTGTGTCACAGAGGCTTAAGCTCTATTTTCCTTTGGCATCATATTTAAAGTCTAAACATATTGCAGCAAAACTAACAGTGTAAGTATTAATGTTCCTTCAATTAATAAAAACTAATAAAGTTTTTGTCCTTTTCTCCATTCTCGGCAGTACTGCCATCCATTTGCAGAAGCTGTTTCATACCTGAACCAAATCATAAGCTCCATAAAAACAGTAATTGCAGTTCACACAGTGAATTACTCCAACAAACATTACTTCCACTGAAAAAAATTGGAAAACATCACAAGAGTAATGAGAATTGTCAGCAGGACAATATCAAGCTGCCCATTGGTACGAGAAAGAAGGCCTTTTCTACTCCTTGTTGCTCTTAAGGTGGACTTAAATCTGTCAAAACTTTCACAACTCTTTCTCAGTACAGTATATTCAATCATTTGCTAACAGTGGAGCTGCTCTAGTCAAATCAGCTCTCTGTAGAAATGGAAGCAGCAAAAGCACTCCTGTCTACAGTTTTCAGCACGCTGTAAAAACTCAATTTTCTTAAGTTTTTTGCTTGTTTAACCTAGATCATTAATTTTTCCTAGGCAGATTCCTCAATATCATTTGCCTTCTATTACTGTAAATTACTTACCTGGAAATGTCACTGTATTGGTTTTTATAGATGAATTACATTTTTCTTTCAGGAGCTTATAAACATTTGCAACAGCTGGAAAAACAAAACAAGAAGCTACTCTTAAATCCGATGAATTTCGGAAGTTAAGACTTCACTGTAAGCGCAGCTTAAAGTTCGGTTTAATATTAAGTAAATTCAAAATTGTCAAATGCAGGTCTGCAACGGTTTAAAAAGACAAAGTTTATGGAGGGACTTTGCGAAGTGGGGGCAGCCTGTGCCGGCGCATCTCTTCCTGAGAAGAAATTGCTCCTAATGTGCAACCCAAGAAAAGGTCCCGCGGGCACCACACCGAACACACGGCAGCAGCGCGCCCCCGTAGCAAAGAGCCAAAGAGTCGCGAGGAGGACGACCCACGCCCCGCAGCAACACAGCCATACCGACCTGCTCCAGCGCCGGCTCCGTGCTCGGCGCCGCCCGCCGCAGTCCCCCAGCCGAGGAGCAGCACGTAGCGCTCCATGGCCGCCGAGGACGAACGGCCCGCGCAGCCGCCCTCGCTCCGCCCCTCACAGCGCTGCGCTTCCGCTTCCCGGTGCGGGGCCGCGGGGCTCCGCTCCGCTTCCCGTTCCCCCGGCCATGGCGAGCTACACCAAGGCGGCTCAGGTGAGCGCGGCCCCGTCCCCTTGGGGCCTCGGCGGGACTGATTTCTGGCAGCGCGTTCTTTTCTCGCGTTAACTATCGCTTTTCTTTGTCTTCAGCAATGGGCTACTTTTGCCAGAGCGTGGTACCTCCTCGATGCGAAGATGCAACCACCGGGAAAAATAGCAGCCATAACCGTAAGAAGGCTGGAAGGCAGGCATAAGCCTATTTACCACGCGCTCAGTGAGTATTGCGGTAGGCTGGGACCAGGAGCGCTGCTGTGCAGTGCAGTGCAGTGCTGTGCAGTGCAGGCGGCGGAGCGCTGGCACGGGCTGCCCCGGGGCTGTGGGATCTCCTCCTTGGACATCTTCAGAAGCCGCCTGGATGTGGCCCCGGGCCCCTGCTCGGAGTGTGCCTGCCTGCGCAGATGGACACCCACGTCCCTGCCGGCCTTGGCTGTTCTGTGGTCACAGGACCTGTCTGATTCTTGAGGCAGGAGATGTAACTGACCTGCTGGAGAGGAGCTCTGTGGAGAGGGACCTGGGTGTCCTGGTGGACGACAGGTTGGCCATGAGCCAGCAGTGTGCCCTTGTGGCCAAGAGGGCCAGTGGCATCCTGGGGTGCATTAAAAAGAGCGTGGCCAGCAGGTCAAAGGAGGTGATCCTCCCCCTCTACTCTGCCCTGGTAAGGCGTCATCTGGAGTACTGTGTCCAGTTCTGGGCTCCCCAGTACAAAAAAGACAGGGATCTCTTGGAAAGAGTCCAGCGGAGGGCCACGAAGATGGTGAAGGGCCTGGAGCATCTCCCCTATGAGGAAAGGCTGAGTGAACTGGGTCTGTTTAGCCTTGAAAAAAGAAGACTGAGAGGGGACCTGATCCAGGTCTATAAATATCTAAGGTGTGGGGGGCAGAATGGCGAGGCCAGACTCTTTTCAGTGGTGAGTGGAGACAGGACAAGGGGAAACGGCCGGAAACTGCAGCATAGGAAGTTCCGCACAAATGTGCACAAGAACTTCTTTACGGTGAGGTGACGGAGCACTGGAACAGGCTGCCCAGGGAGGTGGTGGAGTCTCCTTCTCTGGAGATGTTCAAGACCTGCCTGGATGCCTACCTGTGCGACCTGCTGTAGGGAACCTGCTTTGGCAGGGGGGTTGGACTCGATGATCTCTGGAGGTCCCTTCCAACCCCTACGATTCTGTGATTCTGTAATTATTGTTGGAAGAAATCTTGATCAGATGAAGAAGTTGTTTTGCCTGTCCGTAGGTGAGAAAATTCAGTGCCATGCATGATCTTGATCATCTTTTAATACCATCGCAGATGTCTCACAATGAGAAGCATTTTATAGATAATATGTATATCTAAAGGAAGATGATCCCTTTTCAGTGTGCTGAGATTCTTGGCACGATGTTTCCTGTAGAACTCTAGCAGAATTTTCAAGAGATTACTGAAGCAGAAAGAAAGCATTAAACTTTACTCATATACATCAAACATGCATACTAAGGTTATGCTTGACCCAGTTTTCATAATAACAGGTAGCATTTGTAGATTTCCAAAGATAAATTTAATACCCAAGTTCTGCAGTTGCAAAATGTGTTGTATCCACGAGATGTCACTGGAGTGTAAGGCTGTCAGAAAACTAAAGCAAGCACTGAGGGGAAATAGTTTTGGTTGCCCTGTGGGAAAGATCTTGGATAGTCCTATGTGGTGCTTTCAAATCCTGAAAAGTCAATTCAGGGTTAACTCTGGTCTGAAGTATTCCATCAGTCAGTACCAAACACGTTACACCTGAGACTGATAGATTGCTGTGAATGGGTGACATCTGATTTTCTCAAAGAGGAAAGTGTGGGTGAATTTGTGGTTGGTGTGCTCGACACTTTTTGGTACTTTAGAGGGAAAAACAAAAGGAATAGTGTCTGTGAGATAACTGTTGTATAGAAGAACGTTGTGGAGATTTTATGTGGTGGGTTTTTGGTCGCATGTGATTTGTGGTGGTGATGGTGTTGGTAGTGGTTTTTAATTTGTAATCACCTTTCCATAAAATCATTATTACTGATCTGAAAAATGTCTGGAGCTGTAACTAAACTGTGAGGAGGGAAAGAAAGAAATCTGATTTTGTGTATATTTCTTTTCTGTTTTAGGGATAATTTTTACTTATTCTCCAAAATACTGTATTTTTTAATGCTGATAGACCATCTGCCTTAAGAAAGGTGGTATAATCATGTTCATGGGGTTTGAACATGGATTTCATGAATTCTTCTGCACTTTCCTTTGCATCTTGTCTTTGTGAACACGTTCACAATATGGAACTAAAAATAGTGAGCCAGTTTTTTCAGGTGTTGGTCAGTCTCGTTCTTTGCACTGAATTGTGGGCCAGTGTAAATGAGCCACTTCTGTTGTTTGGGCAGGGTTTGTTGTTCAGGTAACTGTTGTGTGCACTCTCAAAGGAGAAGACCAAGCTTGATGGAAATGTCCCAAAAGACACATCTGGCCCAGGTATTACTCTAGCTTGCAATGTTAGCTTCAAACAGCTGGAAGCAGTAGCTGGAACTTGTCTTATAAAGAAAGCACTGGCAAGTAGCTTGTCAGTCATGTGGGCTAACAGTGCATGATGCCTGCATTCAAACAGTTTAATCCATAATTAAAATATAGGAGGAGAAATGCACAATCTGGAGCATTTTGTTGTGAGATAGAAATTGTGGAAACTTATAAACATTCAGTGATACAGAATGGAATTACTGAACAGCCTGATTTCATCTGGAGAAGTGCAATGTGTATGTTGTGTGTAACCAATAGAATATTTCTCAGAAGTAGGATGCAGTTTAGCTGTGTGCAGGTAGTAAATGTTTTTGCTTTCTCCTGGGAGCAGATGTCCCTGAAGTGATGGGAGCAACACTATCAAAGGACAAGTAGCTAATAATGCATTAGTTCAAAATTTTGAAGGACAACATAGCAATCCATGATTTTTTTATCAGCTTTAAAATGACAGGTTACAGTCGTTATTCAGATGGGTGTTGATATCCTGGTTAGTTTTTAGCTTGGCTGTTGCAGCCGCTTTGCATTTCACAAATGAGCTCTAAGCTGTAATCACTGAGTAGAACTATGTTACTTACTGAAAGAGTTCAGTCCTCTGGTAAAAGTTGGTACTGTTTTTATACTGTGTTTTTGAAATAGAGGCTCACATACAACACAGCACATTGAATGAAATAATATGTTTGCTTGTAAGCCAGACAACTGGATCATAAGTAAGCAGTTGCAATGGTTTGATTATCCAGCTTGATGATGTTTTACTTACTCACCTTCTTTCTAACCTGACATTCCTAAGAAAAATAGTAATTAAGTTTAGTATTTAAGTGTAGTTTTGGATGGAGTCACTTAAACTCAGATCTCAGTTCGAGTTTGTCATGGTTCTATTTTTTTTTTTGGTTTTGTTTTTTGTTTTTGGGTTTCAGTATTCCACATCAAAACATCATGTAGTGTACGGGGCATTAAAGTGTCACTGCCCCAATCCCAGCTACCTATCCCTGTACATTACAGCAGTCACGGGATCTGGCCCTTCCGGGTGGGGGGGGGGGGGGCGCTCTCTTGCTGCCTTGCAGTGGGTGCTGGAGGTGCTTTCCTAGCCGTTCCAAGCTTTTCAGGTTTGAATCGGTCCCGGGAACTCTCTCTCTCATCTTGTCTGATTTATTAATCCCAATTTCAATTAAATTATATATATTGTGTTATCTTATATTCCGATATTATAGTAAAATAAGTTTTCCTCCATAGATTGTTGCCGCTGCTCTTTTCCTCCCTTCCTTCCTTCCCATTTTTTGTGGGACTGGGGTGGGGGGGGAGGGCAGAGGCCTGTCGCCCCTGTCACGGACATAGATTGAGCTGGTCAACTCCGTGACAGAGTTTTATGGAATGTGCTATACATATGTAGTACCACATATATACACAATTTATAATACACAATTTAAAATATCTTTTCTACTGATTATTTTACAGATGACTGCGGAGATCATGTTGTCATAATAAATACAAGACATATTGCCTTTTCTGGTAACAAGTGGGAACAGAAAGTATACTCCTCACATACTGGGTAAGTGTTAAGTTACTTTATAATAAACCTTCAGGTGAGCTGGCTGTACACTTCTGACATATTTTCTGCTAGAGCAAGTTCTTAGCAGGTTGGTTCAAAATGGAATTCCTGCTTACATTATGTTCTGTTTGCACAGTGTTTAAAATGATGCATGCCTTTTTTTGAAGTGTCTTGATTGATATGGCAATGGAGCAAATTTACAGCTTAGGTGAACAAGAGTATTTTCTATGGAGGTGAATCCAAATATCAGGACTTCTCTATTTACTGAACAATAAAAGACTTTCCTATTAGCACTGAACATTTAAGGTATACATACAGATGCCAGCTTTAACTTCATTGTCCTACTTAACAGCGGATACAAGGTTTGTATCTGCTGTAATCCAGTAAGAAATCAGGTACTCTAGAGGTGTGCCGGCATGTAATGTGTTATTCTGGCAGACAAAACTTCTTCATAGATAAAAATGTAATGAGTTGTTACAGCATGGCTCAGTTCAGTCAAATAAGAACAGTTGCTCTTCATACAGTGACAACACTCGATAGTGATTCCCTAGGCATTAAAATGAATCCCACGTGCTTAAATGTGAATTAGCACAACTGTGCCATATCAGTAAGACTTTAAACAGGTGGGCTAGTTGCAAGTCTTGATAGTCTTGAAATATTTCCAAATTTACATATCTTACTCCAATTATTCTGTAACTGTGATAATTTATTTAACAAGCAGTCTTTAGAACACATCTGTCTGCTCATGCAACACTGCCTTTTAGTATTCAAGTGAATGAATGGAAAAGTGCAAATGGAATTAAACTAAGAAAGATTCTGTTCTACTGAATATCATAGAATCATAGAATGGCTTGGGTTGGAAGGGACCCAAAGGATCATCAGTTCCAACCTCCCTGCTACAGGCAGGGCCACCAACCTCCAGATCTGGTACTAGACCAGTTTGCACAGGGCCCCATCCAAAATGGTCTTGAACACTTCCAGAGATGGAGCATCCACAGCCTCACCAGAATATCTAATAAAGAATAACTGTTAGTTGTGTGCCCTTATGAAAATAACTTCTTGCTTAGTGGGCTTAAGGTAAGACATAATTTTACACCATTGTTCAAAGTTCTTTTGCTTTTCCACTTTGCTAATCAAATCTTTAAAAAAGTAAAATATTGAGAGTGACGTGAGGGAGAGAAAGAGAGTGATATTGCAGCAGGAGGATTTAGGTGGGTTATTAGGAGGAATTTCTTCACAGGAAGGATTGTCAAGCATTGGAAGGGGCTGCCCAGAGGAGTGGTGGAGTCCCCATCCCTGAAGGTATCTCTGAAATGTGTGGATGTGGCACTAAGGGACATGGCTTGGTGATGAAACTTGGTAGGTCAGGTTGGTGGTTGGATGTGGTGATCTTTAAGGTCTTTTGTGCCATAGGTGATTCTGTGATTCTGAGATACTGTTATTTGTGTTAATGGCATGATTGAGCATGTAGGGCTAAGCTTGTATGTTTCTTCTGTTTTTCTAGTTATCCTGGTGGTTTCAAACAGGTGACAGCAACTCAGCTCCATTTGAAAGATCCAACTGCAGTAAGCATTCTTCTCTTTCATTTGTAAAGTATATCTGATTTCATTTTAATATTTTCCCCTAAGCAAAAGAGGTTGTACTTAACCTGTGTAAAGTTAGAACATGTTATGACTGGAGCTTAGCTTATAACACTGTTTCTGTGAACAGCATGTTTTGGGGTCAGAGTCCAAGTTGTGCATTTTCATGATTCTTCCACGCTGTCCAAATTAGCAAATCAGACTTTGCTTTGAGTTTCAGAGGTCTGACCTTTCTCATTGTCCAAGTGACTCAAATTAGACTGAACTGAACAGTACTTGAAATTAACAACCCTAGCAGTTTAAGAGTTCTTTGGAATAAAGCTAATATATAAATACAGAGAATACATCTGCCCCTTTCTCCCATGTGTCCCATAAATGACTTTTTTTAGATATTGTCTGCAGTGCTCTGTATTTCTGGTCTGTGAGAGACTTGGAAGAGGTGGTTAGTAAAGAGGATCAATGTAAATTTCTATATCTGGCCATTATTAATTCTGTTGAACACTAGTCTTGATTTATTTATTACTAACCTAAAAAAAATGTACTAGACATGAACGGTTTGGGATGTTGACTTAGAGTTATGAAATTACTTCTTTTGCAGCAGGTTTGAATGCTCAGCTTCACAGGACTGAGTTCTCTAAGTGCTACAGTTTCAAATCATGGCATCAGGCCCACTGAGATGAACAAATTTGTGTGTTTATCTCTGACTCAGGTGCTTTCCCTTAGGTCACCTTATATGCAAAACATTAAAATGCTTCTTCCATTTCCTAGGGAAATTGTCTGCTGCAAAATTATTGCGTTTCCCACTTTGTTTTTTTTTAAATGTTTCAGTAATCTTAGCTTCTCCCAAGACTTCAGTACTAAACATTGTATAAGTACTCAGTTAAAAAAGTCTGCATAAAAGTTTATCTACTTTTGTGGGTTTTTTTTCTTTATTTGAAATGGTGAAACAATAAAATCTTGCATTTCAATATTGCCTTCTGTCAGTAATTTTCCAGAACAACTTAAATGCTCAAACATAGTTGTAATTCCTTTGGGCATTACTGGTAGTTCAGTGTCTAAAATCCATTTTTTCAACTGTTTTCATTTGAGCTTCAGACAGAGGTTGTGCACTGGGAGGCAGTATAGCACAACTTGTTTGCTAGGCTCTGAGAATTGGGTTCTATAAATGATCTTCTGGCACTCATTCTGAAATACCTCTTTTCTTGCCAGACTCCTAGATGGATTTCTGTGCAGGCATTCCTCTGGATTTAGTGCTTTGCCAATAACTAAAACATGTTGGATAGAGACTCAGCAAATGCTGATGTGGCTCAGGACGTGGTCTAATTTAGCAAGAGAAACTTTCTTTCTTTAAAAATGAATTTTAAAAAATCTGGAGAGCCCTCAGCAATTAACTCTTTTGTTGAACTGTTTGGATGGCTGTCTTTCAAAGATATGTGGTTATTGCCATAATTAATAGCAGTGAGTGGTAATTTGGTGGTAATTTGGCAGGATGTATTTTTTACATGTACCAGTTAGGTTTCAAATCACAAAGGATTTTATGGCTAGAAACATTTGTTTATTGTTTTGGTGTAAAATCCATCGGGATATGACAAATATAGAAATTAGGGTGATAATTTATTAACTTGTTTTATTTATAGAACCATAGAGTGGTTTGGGTTGGAAAGGACTGGAAAGACTGTCTACTTCGGGGGTTGGACTCGATGATCTCTGGAGGTCACTTCCAACCCCTGCAATTCTGTGATTCTGTGATTCCAACACCATGCCATGGGCAATGTTATGGTGACATATATCAATTACTTTGTTTCACTTTTTCTGTTAAATAAAAACAGAGACTTGTTTTTTAAAGTTATATTTGGTCCAATTGCTGTGAGGCCAGTAGAACTAGTTTGATTGTAGGAAGCTGAATGCATCTTTCTATGGAATCCAAGTCTCCATTCTTTAAAACATTGTTTTCATCCTGGAGGCCAGTGCTTTTTCTCTGCTTTTGGTCCTGTTGTAGCCTGCTAGTTCATCTTGGTAGTGGCTCATTAGATGAGTCAACATCAATTTGGGAAGAAGTGCCGTTAGAGAAATTAAGCCATTACGTTCTTGGAAGAGGCTCCTTCCAAGGGAAAAGATGTTGACATAAAAACTGCTGCTAATTGTGGGATGTTAATTTTGAAATGGATATGACTGTTGTCAGTTTATGTAACAAATAGATTAAAGTTGGTAGGTTTTTTTTTGTGTAGATACACATGCAGTAAATACTGCACTACTGCTTAACATTATCTTAAGATAAGTATAGATTCAAACATATTTTTTCAATTGCAGTCATGTTTAAATGCAGTTATATGCAGAAATATTTATTTTATGAATAAAAATGATAAATAGCAAACTAAAGGGGCTGTAGTGAATAACTGGATGCAAAACAATATGTGTTTGCATGGGGGCTGAAAGGCACAAGTAGAAGTACTGGATTTAGATGTAATTGCAGAAGGGTTAAACAGTCATTTCCATTTTCATTTTCATTATACTTCATAGGGTATCAAGACAGTGGTGTATGTTGATCATTTGATAATCTCATTTGAGTGCTATGGTGTCAAACTGCATTATCTCATTAAATTTAGAGCTGTTTTTTCCTTTTGTGTAGTGGTAAGTGCTTGAGAAGGATTTATGCTGGATTTTGGATGTGTGTGTATGCATTTGTTTGTTTATAGGATCAGAGGATGATTCAGATTTGAGGGAGCCTCAGGAGATGTGCAGTGCAGCCTGCTGCTGGAAGTAGTGGTGGCAGTTGAGATAAGGCTGGCGGGGGCTGATCCACACTGGTGCTGAAAGCTGCAAGGACGAACTCTCTGGGCAGCCTTCTTCAATGCCTGACGTTTCTTCTTAGTTGGAAAGATTTAAAGTGCATATTTTTGGTGTCTAGTTTGAGATGTACAACTTAGTGCCCAAGTTTGACAGACTGTTACTGTTTTTTTTCCCACTTCAGATGTCTTTTTATGCTTATATGACATGCTGCATACAAAAAGAGATCTGCATAGTTGATGTTCCATGTTCATTGTGCCAATTTTTCATTACTTTGGAAAATGCTGGTTATATGGAAAGGCAGAAATTACAGTGATGACCAGGAAGACATGCATTTCTACCTTTAACACCTTCGAGTCCCTTCGAGAGGCACGGGGAGACAGATATCTGTGAAACTCTTTAAAATTTCTGTTATTTTCAGTTGTCTAACATTCCAGAGAATATTGGAGAACAGCTCTCTTGTGCTGGGCTTGGCCAGGCTGCTCTAGGAAGTATCTAATGGAGAGAAAATAGCTTCATGTTTCAGCATTTTCTTTCTCTAACTGAGATATAATGTGAGTTTTCAGACCACCCATCGACCAGGATATTAAGCTTGTTCTTTAGGTGAGCACAATGCCTTGTTGCTGTACAAAAGAGTCTCTATTCATCAAGTTAATGCAGTACTAACACTCTGTGTGCTCTAGCTACTCCTTCAGGACAGATTTTAAGTCCACCGTTGATTTCCATTGTAGTTTGCTAAGAAAAATCAGTGTAGTATTCCTCTATCAAAGAAGAGTCCTTCAGAAATGAATGAAACAGTTGTTTGCATGTGTTTAGGATGTTGGTTTTGTTTTTAATAACGTTTGCACATGTTTTATTTGGGTGAGGAAATGCAAACAGGCATGAGACCAGCATTTTCAAGATGCGGCTTCAGAGTGCTTGGTGTGGGAAGAGCGGGAGATGCTCCTGTGTGCTTGTGACCCTCACAGATTTGAGAGGGAACAAATAATATTTGGAAAATCCTGGGAAGAACTTGGGACGTTAATTAAAATGCCTGCAGAACATGTTGACAGATCTAATATGCAGAACCAGATAATAATCCAGATAAGACAAAATTTTCAGCCCCCCTTTTTTTTTTTTCCTCCTGTTTCTGGTTCTAAAAGTAACCCAAACTTGGCTTGCTTTATCTTTTTGTGTTTAGCTGGAACAGAAACTCCCTCAAAACAGAAAAGAAATGGGTGTTTGGCTCGTATCAGATACTTGGTGAGAGAATTGACATTTGCAGCATTCAGAGCCTGTATTGCTTTTGACAAAGAAATAATGGGCAGTAGTTATTCAGAATGAATACTACCTACTAAGGAAGATGATGAAGCCAGGCAGGGTAGCTCTACAGACACACTGTGAGGGAGCCTTCGGGGGTGTCAGGGTTTGTTCAGCTGCTGGCATTGCTCTGGAGGGGCTTAAAATATTCTAATTCTCCTTTTGAATGCAAGTAAGCAACTGCTTGCATGTATAGGCTTGCCATTATACCTGCACAATAATCATCTTCTGAAGAAAAACTTGAGCAGAAAACACTTTTAAATCTTGCTGTTGATATTTGAAAGCCTGTTTTCTTTTCATCCAGGGAAGTAAGGGATCACTGATACAATGGTATGTACAGGGCAAAAGTTTGTTACTGGAACACTGGATGTAATTAGGTTTTCTTCTATGGCTGTGAGGTTTATTTATTTGTCATTAAGGAGAGTGTAACTTCAAAGCCTGGCTCAGTAGGCACTTAGAAGTTAGTGTAGCATGGAGAGGAGCTTATTGTTACGGAACTTGGTATTGCAAGCCAAAAAGGAGCAAACAAAAACCCTCTTAGTGCTCTAAATACGGCGTATAGTTGTGTTGGTCTTTTGCTTTAAATATAAATAATTAAAAAAAAATCTTAATCCCTTTCTTACTTGAATATGCAAGTTACTCATGTTAAAGAACAAATTAAACTTCCATGTTCTTAGGTGCTGAATAGAAGTTTGATTTCCCCTATGTCTGAATTGTTCCTGTGGCACTGTACAATCACTTTCGTTATACTACTCATGTAACTCAGCAGAGGTAAAAGAACTTCACCTTTCTATCATGCATTTACTGAAAAAGAGCACTGTTGTGTACAGAAAACAGCTGGTATTTGGCAGATATGCTGCTTCTGAGGAGCTGGCACCTGAAATTGTTCAAGTGGTGTTTTCAGTATGCCTTGTAGTGAACCACTTCGTATCCTTTCTAGTGGCTGTGTCCTTCCCAAGCTCTAGAGTTGCTTCCTGGTGTTTGTTGTACATCACCTCTTTGAGCAGATTTTATTCTTTGTCTGATTATTTTGTACTTTTCAGGAGTGGTATTGCTCTGTTGATTTCCTCCCTTACAGCATGTTTTATCTGGGAAGAAATCAGAAAAGGAAATATTGGATTCCTGGATGTTAGGAAATAGTACTTCTCTGAAAGAGTGGTCAGGCACTGCAATGGGCTGCCCAGGGAGGTGGTGGAGTCACCAACCCTGGAGACGTTCAAGGAACGTTTGGATTTTGTGTTGAGGGACGTGGTTTAGGGAGAACTATTGGTGATGGGTTAGACTGGATGATCTTGTAGGTCTTTTCTAACCTTAGTGATTCTGTGATTCTATGTTGGAGCCTCATACAGTGTTCCAGGTAAATCTGTTCTTTGGCTTCTCCATGCTCATACTTTGTTAGGGAGGAGACTGAAAGAGCTTTACCCAAGGTTGTTTTCCTTCTATATTAGACCTTTAAATTGGAAACTGTGTGTGGGATGTATAAATTTGCCTGTTCCAGCAAGGAACCCTCACTGCCAAAAGGACATTGAGGCCCTGGAGCGGGTTCAAATAAGGGCAGTAAAACTGGTGAGGGGTCTGGAGCACAGGGCTTATGAGGAGCGGCTGAAGAAGCTGGGATTGTTCATTCTGCAGAAGAGGAGGCTCAGGGCAGACCTTATTGCTCTCTGTAACTATCTGAAGGGAGGTTGTAGTGAGCTGGGTGTCAGCCTCTTCTCTCATGTAACTGGTGATAGGACTAGAGGGAATGGCTTCAAGCTGCACCAAGGGAAATTTAGGCTGGACGTTGGGAAATACTACTTCTCTGAAAGAGTGGTCCGGCACTGCAATGGGCTGCCCAGGGAGGTGGTGGAGTCACCGAGCCTGGAGGTGTTCAAGGAACGTTTGGATTTTGTGTTGAGGGATGTGGTTTAGTGAGAGCTATTGGTGACAGGTGGATGGTTGGACTGGGTGATCCTGTGGGTCTTTTCCAGTCTTGGTGATTCTGTGATTCTATGATAAATTGTGTAGTGCTGCAAGTTAGTTACATTGACCAGTGGGCATAAAGCAGGGCCTGAAGGCAAGGCTTTGCTCCTCGGCACTTACTGTGAGCTGCTGGGCATTGCGGATGCCCAAATCCAAGGTTATTGCCCTTCTTTTCTTTGGTTTGTTCTGACGTACAGGTGGCAGTGTTTTCAAGTGGCTCAGGTATTAAAGGCTCTGCCATAAAAAGATATAATTAAAAATATGAGCTCTTTGAAATGCGTGGTTAATGAACTTTGTGTCGTCTTGAGAATTAGGTTCCACTGAATGTAAGCTCTGAAATGGGAGGGACTGTGCCATGAAGTCTCTTGCTCTGTATTGGGCAAACCGGTGCCATCTACCTAGCAGTGAAAAGATGCTTTCTGCTTCACATGAAAGTGATTTTTCTGTTCATGTAGATGTTGCATAGGTGAGAGGACATGATCACAGGAGTTATTGAAAAGCGTGGAGGATGTACCAAAGTATATCTATGGTTTACTTACTGTACTAAGCATGCTTAACTACTGAAACTGTTCCTGAACATCTCATTATCCAGGCTTCATTCTCCAAATCCTGTTATCTTGTTAGTTTGTTGTCCCCTGAGGTTGTCAGTTCTGCACTGACCATACGTGGAGTTTAAAATATTTCTTTGCTGTTTAACTTGAAAATATAAACCAGCCATTCTTTTCCAGAATGGCTTTTCTTTTTTTTTTTTTTCTTTTTTTTTTTTTTTTTAAATAGGCAACTTTTAAAAACAGAGTTGTTTTTTTCTTTTTTAAGCAACATTATAAAGAATCATAGAATGGCCTGGGTTGAAAAGGACCACAATGATCATCTAGTTTCAACCCCCCTGCTATGTGCAGGATTACCAATCACTAGACCAGGCTGCCCAGAGCCAAGAAAATGGAATCAGATTCATCAGGCAGAAGTGTCTACAACCAGAATAGAGCAGCAGTTCATCCAGGTCATTGACTTGTTCCAACAGATGTCTGTTCCAGGCTGCAGAGGATGATGAAAGATCTGGCACAAACACTGGTTGCTTGAAGAAGTTAAATACTTAACTGTTCATTAAAGTATTTTAAAGTCTTTCTTTTTATTGGAGTGAAATCATTAATAAGCTGTACATGCACAGGGTCAAATATGTGACCAATGACTTACAGATACATGGATGTGTATTTAAGCTAAGGAATTAACACTGATTCTATCACAGTTTCAAGTAATTTTTGTGTAAAGGAAAGGGTCCCTAGTTAGGGAGTATGGAGCTTCTGCCTCCATTGCTTTAGATCGGATCTGTTTTGACCTTGGTTTACTTGATTGAGTTGGATGTGATGATCCTTATTGGGTCACTTCCAACTCAGGATATTCTACAGTTCTGAGCTTTCTATGTGATATTTTCCTGTTAGTGAAGTAATTGTACAGTATAAAAATTACTCTGGTGAAAGGGCTCAAATGTGAGTGGCTTGGAGCATAGTCAGAGTGGGTTTACTTATGCTCAAAAAAATTGCATGCTGGTTCTACTTCTAAATGACTTGCCGTCCTTCTTTATCCCCTTTGGTCTCCTATGGTTGCGTGCCTTGTTTTACATACACAAATGTTCTCATGGCTGAAGTCCATAACACTATGTTTCATATTTAAATTACAGATATTTGCATTAGAGTCCAAGAGAAATCATGTTATGTTACTCTTCTGCAAGCATCATCTATTGTGGGTGTATAAATTCTGTTCATTCCTGATGCTCTACAGTGGGTTTGTTCATCTGGAACTAATAGCAAGGGAATAAATTATCATAGAATGGCCTGGGTTGAAAAGGACCACAATGACCATCTAGTTTCAACCCCCCTGCTATGTGCAGGGTTGCCAACCAGCAGACCAGGCTGCCCAGAGCCGCATCCAGCCTGGCCTTGAATGCCTCCAGGGATGGGACATCCACAGCCTCCTTGGGCAACATGTTCCAGTGCATCACCACCCTCTGAGTGAAAAACTTCCTCCTAATATCTAACCTAAACCTCCCCTGTCTCAGTTTGAAACCATTCCTCCTTGTAGTGTATTATAAATACATACAGTGTTATGAAGCAGTGTCTTACCAGGTCAGCCTTGGTTAAGATACCAAGATGCATTGATTATATTGAAACATTGAATACAGCAAATTACAGTGTTTAAATGCTGAGACCACTTGTAAAATTTGTTAGAGCCTAATTCATTTCAGTGATCTATCTATCTATATACAAGACTAATATTACAGAATTAATAGAAGATTCTCAGTGTGCTTTTCAGTTCTTTTAATGTCACGTGATCGTATGCAATCATCCCCAGTGCAAAATACAGCTCTAGTTTCTAAGCAGTTTATTTTATGACTGGTGGAGTGTTTATATGACTGAGGTGTAAGTGTTCCTTCTTCCAAAACAGTAAATTTGGAGCATCTTGAAAATGTGATGCCAGTGTTCTTCAGTATGGAAGAAGTTGACCAAAAAGAGGTCCAGGAAATAGGGAAACAACTTACCTTTTTCATGTTATTTGTAGGTGGTCTGATTTGTCATTACATTGTTTTCTTTCCTCAGATTGTCAAGCTGACTATTTATAGGATGCTTCCCAAAAACCTTCTGAGAAGAACTTTGATGCAGAGGTTGCACCTGTTCCCTGAAGATGTGAGTGGTCACACTGTTGGGCTTGCTTTCTTTTTGCTTTGGAGGTGAAGAGCACTAGCAAAGCTTCAGTCACAAGATAAATGAAGAAAAATCAAGTTACTTCTTAAATATGTCACTAAATATACTTTACATGTTGCTGCTCTTTATTTCACGAAGTTGTGATATCTAAAATATGCATGTGATTGTCTTCTGTATTATGACTTCATTTAGCATGAAGAATGCAGCAGTGTTGACAGTTTTTGGTCTGGATTTGGGGAGAAGGTGTTTTCTAAGTACCTTCTTTCTAAGGTTTGACTGTTCTCACCCTCAGGTTATCCCAGAAGATATAGAGAAGAACCTTCTACAAGAGATTCCTCAGCCACGCATAGTCCCCAGGAGGTTAGATGAGTACACACCAGAAGAAATTGCTGCCTTTCCAAGGGTTTGGACTCCGTAAGTATATTCAACTTATAAAATGAGCACTTGGACTTTAATCTGTACTATATTGGCTGTTGGCTCTTACCAAAGGAATAAGAAAAAAAGGGATTATTTGTTTTCTTCATGTCATATTTTTCGACAGGAGATCATTAAGCAAAGAATGGTCATATTTGAAGGGAGTGGTTGCACGTTTTCTTATTTTCTGGCCTTTTTTTTCATCAGCAAGACTTGATGTAAAGTCATACTTTCAGTTCTTCATCAAAAGTAGTTGAATAAATGCTTACTCACTTAAGCTGTTGTTAGAGTTGAAAGAAACACAACATGACTGTGGGACTGAACAATTCATTTTAAAAAAGTGTAGAAGAATCTTCAGATTTTCTCTAGAGGAAGGGAAAGAGTTCTGTTAAACTGGAACTGGGAGAATATATCTTTGGCAGGACTATTCCACGTGTTTATTTTGATAATTAATTTATTTTCAGGGCACAAAATCAGTTGTTCCACCATAACTGTATTGCATTTCAATGCAATTTGTGGTTTGTTTTATACTACCACGTGCAGCACTGAGCCAACCTGCTAGTTAAAATAATCACATTTGGGGATCTCAGATTAGTGCCAATGTTTTGTTTTTCTTTCTTGTGGTCATTTTGAGAGTCCTATACTGAGCTTCCTTTAGATGTCAAAGCCAAAGATCTGTGGGAATGAAACAGGTGGGCTAGAGTCTGACCTGGAGTCTTCCAGATAGTCAGCACTGACTTGTGCACTTCTGCTTATTTTCAGTATGTAGAATTTAACATCTTATTTGGTAAAGCAGGTTTAAACATCTGGTGAATGTAAAGTCATGTTGTAGCTGTGTGTGGCAGAGTGCAAGGAAACTTGATGTCATATAATTTGGTAATTGCTGTCAAGCTGTCTCCTAGTAATTTCCTGTTAGCATTTCTTTGCTCTGCTGTCTCATCCTGATCAGTTTTTAGGGAAATGCTATCTGTATACAGGCTTCATGCTCTGTGCCAGTTGCAGAGGGTGGGAAGTGCTGCTCACTTAGCAGTCCTTCATCTGCCACAGCTGGGAGTCTTTCAGCTGAGAAATTCGTATTGTTCCTTCAGTGAGATGAGTGTCTTAAGTGGACAGACATACTTGTTGAGAAGAGCCAGGGAATAGGTGGACCTAGAAGGGGAATAAAGCAGAGCTCTGCAGCAAAAGTGTGTGAGAGAGTTCTGGAGGATGAAGAGCAGCACGCTCCTGTGTGTTTGATCTGTGAGCTTCAGCAGAACACGTGGGTAGCTTCCAGTCAGTAACTGTAGTACTTAAAATAAACCAGAATAAGAATTCAGAAAAACTGTTACATTTTTCTTTTTTTTCCAGATGGTTTTAATGAGTTTTTCCACCTTGTGTAATTTTTTTATTTGATTTTTTCTTTTCCTGTCCTTTGTGAAGGGTGACTTTTCTGTTTCTCAAAGGAGAGTGAGAGATTAAAAACAAGGAGAAGGATTGAGAGACACGCACTCTGTATCACTTATTTTATTTTTGCTCTAATAGAAAAGGACTTAAATCATGTTAGCCCTTTAAAAATAGTTGAATCCTTTAGTGAAAAGCATTACATGAAAACCATAGTTAAAGTGTTTAAGGATATAGAATAAAGGAAAGCGTGATTATGACAATAAAACTAATGTTTACAATTTTACATTAAAACTGATTCCCAAAAAATGTGCCTTACTAACTATGAAATGGTCATAAAGTAGATAGGAAATTTATATCAACTCAGAGTATGCTAACAGGCCTTTATTTCCTTAATCTGAAATCACACGTAAATGATTTTCATTCTGAATGTGAAGAGAACATAGTCGGTGCTGCTAATGATTTCCTTGGACTTCCTACTGTGTCTTTGTCAAAATGTTTTGGTACAGATTGCTTTGAAAGGCTGTTTTTGCTGGTAATTGGACACTGACACTGTAGACAAGTAGACAGTATCCAAGTTGAGCACTGAGGTGAGAAAATGGTTTTTGAGGAAAGCGTGCATCTAGTGTGGATACTTAGCAAAAAGTGTGTAATACAGCGTGGATAGCCTTCCCATCACACCTCCTTCCATCACAGCACAGTGCATAGTGGGATGTCACGATGGATCTCACTCCACAAGAGCAGAGAATTAAATGTCCTACAGTTCCAGTGAGCGCAATTTTCTTGGGATATTCTTTCCTTTTATACCTAACCTATCACAGAATCAGAGATTCTATGATTCTGACCTGAACCAAGTGGTTTCCTGAACTGTACAGAGCTGCTCTCTTACATCCTTGGTGCAGACATCTGAAGTAAACATGATGAAAACCTTGTAGAGGCAGGGAGGTAAAATTGAGTCTTTCCATACAGATGTAAAGGGGAGGAAGATCAGAAACCAGTTCTTTTGCCAACTTTGATTTTTTTTTTTGCTGCCTCCTACCTACCATGAATGAAGCCGTTATTTCAAGTGTGCTTGAGGTTTAACATTGGATGTTTTTAATGAGCTTTAAACAGAAATCATCAAAGAATTCACCAATCTTGTGTGACTAAACAAACAGCACTGTTTCCTACCTCTCTTCTAAAGGCAGGAATACATCAGATTTGTGTGTGAATTTTCCTGTTATATGCCATCTGAAAGTTTTTTAGCTGACTGGGAATAGGTGTGTTTGTAGACAGTGAACTTCTAAAGGCAGGAAATTTGCTCTTGAAGAAGTATTTTGAAGTAATTTGGGCAAGAATGTTCCCAAATATATAGAAGAAATCTGTCTTGTTCCAGTTAGATGGATACATTCCTATGAATTTCCCTTAAGAAAGCAGAGCAGTTCTGATTTCCAGGAGAGCTCTCAGATTGGTGGTGGTGTGCATACCGAGTGCCTGTTCCACTGCCAGACTTAATGGGAACTCTCCATGGACCTCCCTAGGCCAGACAGCCTCTCACTTGTCTTTCTGGAAAAGAAGTCCTTGAAGGCTTTTGACATTTTTAAAACTTAAGGTATTGTAAACTCTGAAACTTGATTTAAGAAAACCAAACACCTTTTGAATGTTTGTTTTTGAGTAACCCGCCTGATTTCTGGCTCCCTTCTGCACAGCCTACTTCTAGGTAGGGGGTTTATACTCTGAAGCCATAAAACTGTTTCCGCAGAGCAGTGAGAGCTGGTCAGAGTCCCAGTACTTCAACATCAGCCATATGCAGATCTGTGTGGCGTGGCATGCAGGTGATCCATCAGCAGCACCCCACAGCTTTGAAAGAAGAAAATGCCATGTTCTGGGGAGAAATATTTGTGCATGATGAAACACAAGTGTGTTGAGACACCTAGGAATAGGAAATGTATGTCATAATGTATGTGATAATCCTCTGGCACATTCCGTGTCAAGGATAATGGTGGTCATAACTTCCATTTACAGTTTCTTCCTGGCTCGGTGTTCCTTAAAGCCAGTCATGCCGGCCTTAAGCAACCTGAAGTCTGCTGCTGATGTTCCTAGGGAATAAATTTGAAGGCATTGATAAACACAAAACCTTTCACATTAAGAGATCTCTTCAGCCACTGTTGTCCCTTCTGTTTGCTGTCTTAAAAGGTAGATGGAATAACAGTTGTCTTTCCTAGTACTACAGTTTCTGGTGTAACTTCCTACCTCTAATCACTATATTAAAGAAATAATTTGGGTTATAAGAACTGAAGTAGAAGCCAGAGATGTCCTGGGTATGTGGTTGAAATAATGTTTTAAACAGCATTTTTATTAATGTAAAGTGCGAGAAGTTTCACTTTATGGTTTATTTACCTTAATATTTACTTATTATTTACTTTATCATTTATCTGTTAATGTCCTCAGATAAGGAAGCCAACACCAAAGGACACCTTGCATTGTATTAGATACACAAATGAAACGTGAAATATTTCCAGTCAGGTGCTGCCATAAACAAAACTTGCAGTTAATGCTACGTCTGTAAAATGTTTTTGTTCTCCAGTGAAATAAAACATACAGAATAATTATGGGGTCCTCTACTCCAACTGTCTGCAGAAAGCGCAGTAAAGATTTCCTCCAGAGACATAAAGGTCTTGAGCTACTTTTGTAAGGCCCTTCTTAAGCTTAATATTAGGTTCAAAATTCTGCACTGAAATATATGCCTCCAGCCATTTCCTCAGTTCCTTCAATCTGCAGTGTCTGCAGCTTTGTGGGGCTGGAGTTGATCTGTGCATGTTATACCTCATGTGATAGCACTTTGTTTTTACCTACAAACACCCGTTGGTGGGCTGTTTCTTTAACAGAAATAAGGAATGCCTCTCCAGCTTGAGCATTCGTCTCAACAGGCGAGCTTGGCGCGTGTAGATGATCTGGGTGGAGATGGCCAACACAAACTTCTGTGAAAGCCTTGAGCCTGTCTTAGTTTTTCCTTAAAAGAGAAACTGGGGAGACGAGGAAAAAGCTTTCCTGCCAGCACCGCTCAGTCCTGTTGTATGTATGCTTTGAGAAATCCCTGTGGAAGTTCATTTTCTGTGGCTTTTTTGGTTCTCAGTAGGAATTCCAGTAACTAACAATAAAGCGTTAACCTCTATAAAATTGAAGAACTATCACTGCTGACTTTATTTTTTTATAGTAAGAGCATAAAAATATCCCATGGTTTTGTGTTGATTAGCAAAAACCTGAAGGTAGCTGATCTCATATTTCAGGCTACCAGAGCTGGATCTAAACAAGCCAAAAGCCACAAAAGTCAGCACACAGATACCTCTAAGAGGAGAAAGTTGATCCCCTCTACTTTAGGTTTTAGCCACAGGATGCAACTGGATACTGGCTGAGAAGGGTCAGTGACTCAATCATCTTAAAAACCTGACAAGTCCATATTTAGATGGATTAGCCTATTACAATTAATTACTGGCTCTTCTCTAGCATGTATAAAAAAATGCTGATGCTACTGATTCTCTTAACTTTACCTAGGGGCAGCTTATGTCCCAGCTAAAATTTGATGGTGAGAGATCTAAAAAGTGGGTAACTGAGTTTTACTTCAGCTGTCTGAAGAGACTCTCAGAAAGAAAGCTTTAAAGGTACTTTCCTTTTCCCCCTAAAATCTGTTAATCTCACATGTGAAGAAATAGGAACTAAACTGATGGGAATTTGACAAGAAATACGAGAATCGTTTTATGTGACACTGTTGAACTGCTTGCCCAGATGAAAATGGAATTAGAATTTTTTTAATTACTCTTATAAATGTCTAGATATATTTGCTTTTTTCACTTCTGGTGGTGACAGCAAGTCTGGAAAGCGTTTCACTGTTCCTTTACTCGCTTCTCTGTTTATTTGAAGAATAACGTAATTCTTTGGACAAAGCCAAGCATACAGAGCTGTTTCTCTAGCCCTATGGTTTTTAACCATATCTTTTTTTTATAGAATACCCTTTCATATGTAGAAAACATTGTCTGGCTCAGATGAAACTTAAACGAACATTGAGTTAACTTACATCATCTTACAAACAGAATTGATGTAATCCATGTCAAGTCAGGTATCAGTGGTATCTAGAATCATACAGTCACTAAGTCTGGAAAAGATCTACTCCAACTGTTCACCTACCACCAATATTGCCCACTAAACCATGTCCTTAAGCAGTGCATCAACCCTTTTCTTAAACACCTTCAGGGATGATGACTCCATCACTTTCCTGGGCAGCATTTTCCAGTGCATTACCACATTTTTGAGAGGAAATTCTTCCTGATATCCAATCTGATGGTAGATTTAAGTACCTTAGTTAAGTTTTGCTTAATTTGTTTTTAGAGAACCTGAGATTTTAACCAGTTTACTTTAAATTTTAATAAACTACTCCTAATCTCATTAAGACTATCTAAATACGTATCAGCATTGGATTAGATAGTGTGATCTATGGATACTTTTTAAAATCAAAACAAACACAAGTTTTATGCAGAAAAAACTTGAGCTGCAGGTGAGGACTCTGAAAGATTTATCTTAAGCTTTGTACTTGGAGAAGGAGGTTTATCTCTATACGTTGTTGGCTTAACAGTACTAAAAAGGCACCTTTTCTTACTCTTTGTTATTAAATGCAGCTTCTGTTACTGTGGATTATTACCAGTTCTCTAAGAAAATAAGCTGTAATTCTAGAAATGCTTATTAACTCAGGTAATAGCCTGCATGAGGACTAAGCCAATACAGAAGAGTTTATTTTGCCCCCAGACAGAGCAAGTTCACTGTTTAGAATAGGCCAAAGTGAGATAATTTAAATATCATTAGCAGTTTCACTGATTATTTTACCAGAGACATGGAGCTACTCTGGGATAGTAAGTACATCTTGAGTAGAGAAGCAATTCAGCTCCCCCTGCTCCTCACATGTCTGCTGTCAGACAGTAAGTGGACCAAAGGCTGACTGAGGATGAAACACTGAGTGGTGTGATCAGCCCACTGGATCTCTTCACTAATTGCTCTTCTCCTGTGTGTCACCATCTGTTAGAAACTGGTGTTTATAAACTCATAAAAGGTACATTTATGAGCCAGTGGGATATCTATTGGTTAACTACTTAACAAATTTTGAAGTACTTCAACAGTAATTAAATTATATTTATTTCGCTGAAAAACTGTAGATCTTACAAGTTTGGAAACATTTTATCCCTGCTCTTAAAATTCTTTAAATATGTATAGGAAAATCCTGCAGAGCTTCTGAATAATTTGTCACAGAACAGTTGAGGTTGGAAGGCATCTATGCAGATCATCTAGTTCAACCTCTTTGCTCAAGCAGGGTACCCTGAAATACGTTACCCAGGACCACGTCCAGGTGGTTTTTGAATAATATCTTCAGGAAAGGAGCCTCCACCACCTCTCTAGGCACCCTGTGCCAGTGCTTAGTCACCCTCAGAGGAAAGAAGTTTCTTCTCATGCTCAATTGGAACTGTCTGTGGCTGCGTTTGTGGCCCTGTTCCCTTGTCACTGGGCACCGCTGAGTCTGGCTCCATCCTCTTGACAACTTCCCTATGGATGCTCACTGATCAGATCCTCTCTGAACTTTCTCTTCTCCAGGGCAAGCAGGCCCAGCCCTCTCAGCCTTTCCTCATATGAGAGATGCTCCAGTCTCTTCATCATCCTACAAGCCCTTTGCTGGATGCATTCCAGGAGCTCCAGGTCTCTCTTGTCCTGGACAGCCCAAAACTGGACACAGCATGCTCCATGTGAAGCCTCACTTGGGTGAAGTAGATGGGGAAGATGACCTTCCTCAACCTGCTGGCTGTGCTCTTCCCTGCGCAGCCCAGGACGCCATTTGCTTTCTCAGCCACGAGGGCACTCTGCTGGTCAACATGGCGGCCACCAGAATCTGCACATTCTTCTCTGCAGGGCCCCCAGCCTGTACTGGTGTGTGGTGTTTTTCTTCTCCTGGTGCAGGACCCCTCTTGTGCCTTTGTTGAATGTCCAGAGGCTCTACATGATTATGAGTTACAACTGATTTTTTATTTTCTGATAGCCAGTGCAGATAGGGAATCCTACCAGACATGAAAGATTTCAAGTCATTAGTAATACAGAGCATTGCACACAACATGAATGGCATGGTTGTACCTTTATGCAGGATGATTTATATTTTTTTAGTGCATCTGGAGTGCTTTTTCTCATCCATGGAAGGAATGAAGTCAAACATACAAGTAACCTTTTCAACTTTCGCTCCTGTACCACTGCTTCAATCTTTGTGTCAGTTTATTAGTGTGCAGCATTGGTTAGCTTTAAGGCACTGACCTTTTACAGTGCTGATGCAAGGTTCAATCCCTTCTGAATAGTCATTTTTCATGTCAGTGAGATAGCAGAAAATACAGGGCACTCTGTCTCTCTGGGTCACGTTCCCTAATGTTGAGATAACTGCCTGCAGGTAAAGAGAAAAATGTAATTTGAGATCTTCAAAGCTTCCAAACCAGGTGTGCATTTCTGAGTCAAGAGCAGGTAATGATAGGTCACTTACTCAATATTGTCAGCCCTATTCCTTTGCAAAGACAGGTCTAAAATATGAGTTAGCTTTCATGAATGCAGTCACAGAAATGACTGCAACGACTCCCTGAAATTTGATTTTGTAGAACTCTTTTGCAGTGTGGCAGAAAATTCATCTATCTACATAGATATTACTTATGGAGAAGTGACTCTTCTTTTTTGGAGCTTGAAAGAAAAGAATGTTATCAAAAGACACTTTTGTGGTTGATAAAGCAGACAAGTGTATGACTACTTCATCTCCAAAAAGTACAAGCACTGTGTGTTAGAAGTTGTTAGAGATAAGTTGAAATGCTGTAGTGGCTGGTAAAATAACTACATACAGAGTCAGTAATGTCATATGTTACAGTAGAACCTTAACTTATTTCTGTAAGGCAAGTAATGCTATTTTTCATCTGTCTGCTGCAAGGGCTGTCTGTTAGCTAGAAGTAAGGCTATGAAGTTGGCTTCTGAATTTCTGAAATAAATAGGATAGTTCCAGTGTAACAGAGATGGGTGAGTACTTAGATCTGACTTTCACAAACAGGACCACCCGCCTCCTCCCACTCCTTTTTTAATTTTTCTTTTTCTAAGGATGTTTTAGCTCCAAACATTGCTAGGCAGAGGGAAGCATCTCTGCTGGAATGTGCTGACAGGGATTTAATAAAGGTGCAACTATGTGGTGAGGCTGTTCGTACCTGACGGAAATAAATTTTCACTACAGGAGTTAGAAGTTGAACACATGGAACTTTTAGAAGGGGTCTTTGTATGTCTCCTTAGACAAGAAAAATACCTTAGGGGGAGGAAATTTCACATATGAAAGAATATTGGATGCTGGGAGGGGGCTGTCTGCAGAGTTGCATCACATAGGGTTTCTTTGTACTGCTTGTTTAAACCAGCTGGAATATTCAGACTGAGCCCGTAGCTCCATGGGCATTCCTCCTGGCAAGAAGTGCTGCCTTTAAGTGACCTCCATTACTTCTGCCTTTTCGCTGTGCTTGTGTAGAATGGTGTAAAAAGAATTGGTGAACTGGCCTAGATTAAAGACAGCCTTGTTATAAGCAGCTGCAGGAACTGCTCTACGTGAGCTCTCAGGGAAAAATCTTCACTCTCTTGCTGATCTGTGTGGTCAGCTAACTTTGGTATTAGTTCAGCACTAGTCGTTTAAGCTGTGGAAAACAAATAGATTTTTGGAAAAACAAATAGATCTTTACTTAAAGTACTCTGGGGAAGCCTTGCCTCTCTTTCAAGATGACCTGAAGAGGCTCACTTCCTTAGGCTAAAGCCTGACCGCACTAATTCTCTCTTTGGTGTCCAGGCTGATTTCACACGCAGTTACATTTTTGTCACTCTGTTAGAGCAGATCAGATTGAAGTTACATGTAGGTGAGTGGTGTCCAAAGCATTTGCACATCTCATTGAACCCCTCCAGCTCACCTTTTGAGTTTGTTCATCTAGCTAAATGGTTCTAACCTTGAGAAAGAATGAATCAGATGTGCGTTTCTGAGATTCTCTCATTGCTCTGTTGTTTTTATCACTAAATGTAACCTTGATGCATAGGATGTCTTCAGAGTCCCTTATGTTTAACTCACTGTTTCTGGCAATGAGCTAAATTGTGATAAATCACGTAAGGATAAATTATTTAAATCCTGAATTCCCACAAACTTTGAATATTTTCTTCTGCACGTAGCAGATCCAAACAAACATCAGCGATGTGCTCACATGCATGGTCTGTAGTTAACTCATGGTATTCATTTGATTCAAACAGTAGATGTGAAAAGAATACCTGGATTTACAAAGCTTGCTCAGATATTCTGGTCCTTTATTGTCAGAATATGAGACCAACTCCTGACTATTATAAACCAGTCCCATTCCCATGCTCTGCTGCACATGTGCTGTGGTGACAGCATGTAACTCCGAAGCAGCGTATGGCCCCTTCCAGGCATTGGAGAGCCCACAGATCCTTCTCTTGGAGGTTGCTCTCTCTGTGCTACGTAGCACACTGAAAGTAGTTTATAGCAGTGAGCCAGACAGACCTGGCTTCTACCATTTTCCTCCTAGCATTTTGCACAGAATCTGTAGGTACCTTGCATGAGTTCTCAGCAGGCACATCAGGAAGATGAGAACTTTTGCTTTGTATTCTCAGCTCTGTTGAGAGAGAGAGAGTGATGTAACATTTTAAAGGGGTTTTCAGTGTAAACTTCTTCTATTACATACTTTGCATTTTGCTGCTTTGAATTCTGCTGCTTCAGTCTTGTTAATGTGCCATTGGTTCTGTGTTCTCTTAAGCACTGAATAACCTCCTTTCTGAGTGAACACAGTGCACAATTTTATTCTGCTTCCTACAGAACCATGAAATGGCAGTGAAATGAGCCCACAGTCTAATGGCTGAATAGGAGAAATGTGACATGGCACTGTGCTTTTTTCAACTTGCAGGACTTAGAGCATATACAGCAGCAGTGTTACTGCTTCTCTCAGCGATAGCTTCTCTCGTGTGAGATGAAGGCTAAAAAGACACAAATCGTAGATGCTTGTAGCTGTGATTTTGATGTTTTAGGGAAGCACTGGGCATTTTTAAATTCACCTCTTCTGGGAGATGCCATTTCTTTGGTCCAAATGCATGATTTCAGTGCTTTGCTGAGGAGGCATGAAAGCACTGCCATCTGAGATTTATGCAGTTCATCAATGAGCAGTTATCCACTGGTTTTCACAAGTGGCTCATAATTCTCTCTGAGTAGACAATGGTTTTTTGTGTGTTTATGGTCTTCTTTGGACAATATTTACAACTTTTGCTAGACACAGTGCTTTTCAAGGCTTTGCTTTCCTGGTGCCAAGGACTCTTTAAAAACAGAGATTGTGGTCCCCAGACATGGAGCACCAGTTGGCATAAAAGCCTACTGTGACACTTGAAAAGGCTTTTAAAACTTTTATGTTTGTTCACACAAGTGTCTCAGTGTAGAAAATTCTGCCTTCAAGCTTCATTAAGTTTGTAAGGCCGCAAACAGAAGCCAATGGTTTTTGCATTTAACTTTAAGACAATCATTGAGTTTGAAATACAGGTTAAAAGCAAGGGAAAAAAAAAAAAAAAAAGCACAGATTTTCAGCCCTGGAGAAAAGTACTGTGAGATCCCCAGCTCTGCAGCACTGCAGTGTTACCCCCAGCTGAAGTTTTAGATGTGGTGTTCAAAGGAGAGCGCAGAATCCTTTCAGCACTGTGCAGGGCGATGGATGAATTGGGCCATAAAAAGAGTAATAAATACAGCTGCAAGACAGTGATGTCTTTTCCATGCAGCTTGTCTAGAATCCTCCAGCACCTGTCTAGGATGGATGCAGCGATGACACTTCCAAGTCACTACTGAGAATTTCTTAAAATCCCTCTCTCCCACTACAGCACTAACTGATATAATTCAATGTATGTTCATTCAGGCAGTAGTGAGATATGACTAACAAAGTATGAAATATTTTTAAGGACTGAAATCTGGAATTCTAGGAAACAGGAATTGATTTTCCAGCGCACAGCAGCCCTCGCATACTGAGTTCCTTCAAGGCCAACATTAAGCATGTAAACAATTTACACTGTGCGTACCATTGTTCTTTTATGCTCAACTGTATGAATTCAAATATTCATATGTTTCTTAAATAAAAAACAGAAGCTTTGTGATTCCTTTGTGATTCTGCACCATACAAACCTCTTGCTTTTGAAGTTGCTCTATTTTTTCTCTTTAAAATTCATATAACCTTCAGATTTCATATGCTGCACTTGCCGCACTCACTGAATTGAGGAGTTGCTGTCTCATAAGATTTGTATGGATGGTGGAAGTGGCCACAAGTTGTACCAGAGGAAGTTTGGGTTAGACATGAGGAAGAACTTTTTCTCTCAGAGGGTGGTCAGGCACAGGAATGGCTGCCCAGGGAGGTGGTGGAGTCGCCGTCCCTGGCAGTGTTCAAGAGGAGTCTGGATGAGGAGCTACGAGATATGGTTTAGTGCTTGTGGTAGCAATGGTAATGGGTGGACAGTTGATCTAGATCATCTTGCAGGTCGTTTCCAACCTTGTGATTCTGTGTTACTTAGTGATCCCATGTGAGGCAGCTGCCCATTCTGGCTGTCCACACGTGGTGTTAGCCCAGGGCACACCACAGACCATCAGCCTGCACTAAGTCTTGCACTTAACTCTTAATAAAAGTTCTAGCTTTGTTCTGTGTTTTTATGTAAGCCAGAAAATGTTCAGCAGCATTAAAAGCAGAACAATACAGAAATAAAAATAGATGCAGTGCTTACTGCACCTTTACAGCAACGTCACTATATTTTCCACTTAAATTCTCCTAAAAAAGCCCTTCTTCTGTGTGTTTTCCAGGCCTAAAGATTTTCGAATGAAGTAATAGAAAGAAAAATTGCTATCAGGAATGCCCGTCCTCCTTGGAAAAGAATTCTTTCATGGCAGAAGAACTCATCTGTGCATCTCGGTTATCCCTTGAATGCAGAAAGCTTCTGGCAGGTATTAGCAAATCTTATTGCGAAAGATTGTAAAAATGGTTGTATTTAAAGCAACTAAGGATGGATGTTACGTTACTCACGTGACCTGTACTCCATGTTGTGTGTTATCTGTTAATTAAATTCCTTTTATTGCTATTATTAAACAATGGCTACAGTTGTTTTTTTGAATACTTAACCTGAGGGGAGCAGTACCTTGTTTGCTGAAATGAGGTATCTCACTGTAGAAGCTGCAAAACTTGACTTTCATCTGGTAGGAGTAGTGAATAGTTATGGATTGAAAATAAGTGGCTTGAGGTGTTTAACCTTTATCTGTCTATCTCTGCAGAAGTCATGTTGTGCAGTTTCTTGAAAGCTTCATCTTGAACCCGGTTTGCACATATCACAAAACATAAATGGTGGGATTTAGATGCTTGCCTGTCTGTACAGGCCTTCAGTTTCCGTGTCTTTTTAGCTGCTTTGCCCGCTGCCATGACTGAGGTGCTGGTGGGCATCATCTGGAGCCGGTTGGTGAGGAAAGTCTGTTTCCAACATCCATTTTGTTGAAGCAGTGTAGAGGAAGCAAAACAATGCTTTAGGTATGATCTGATTTTATATGCATTTCTTCAGCCTTTCACTCAGGTTTATCCCATTCCTGCCCATAGAACATGCAAGGCTACACTTCCACAACAGTAATGAAACTTAATTCAATCCTGAAAGCATTCTTCAAAGGTTAAAATAAACACGTTTTGTGCAAGAATGCAGTACGTAATTTGTAGGTAAGATTTGGGTGACGCCAGCCATACATTCATGTGCTGCAAACTTCACGGTCAGCAACTTACGTTTCTTAGGCTGTCTGGAAAAATGCAAGACACTCCTGATGGTACAGTGACCGAATTCTGGAGAAAATACTGAGCAGCTGCATCTGTGTCTCAACTCTCTTTTGGCAAATGCGTAAAGCCTGAGTATTACTTTTATATGTCATAGTAGCCATCAAAAAGTTAGTTTTGCATCTGTAACAAGTTGACATGGAGCCAGTGCCAAATGATGCACTCTGGTTAGCAGCTAACGCCATCATTAAAAACATAAAGCACAACTCGTATAATTAAAGCTTGTCCTTCAGGATATAAATTAGAAAATTGTAGTGGGAATGCCTAACCAAGAAACACTCTTTGCTTAATCCACTGCACGTAGCCTCCCATACGCGGTGATGGCGAGGATGGTTGCGTGTGCACTGTGGGGCTCCTGTCCTGCAATTTGGGGGGGCTTGGAGACAGGATGGCTGCTGGGGAAGCACAGGGAAGATGACGCCTGCCTTGCAGCACTGTAAAGTGGGGTTAATCTGGTTAAAGGTAAAAGTCAGTAAGTTATCTACCTTATACTTTAAATACAAGTCTGTATTGGGAACTCACATTTATGGCAATCTTAATCACCCTTCTGCAAGAAAAGTGGTGAGATTTAGGGCTGGGAAAATCAGTGGGAAAACAGAAACAGCATAGAAAGGAATACAGCCACGTAGCAGGAAATTGCCCTGGGATATACTCAGCCATGGGTATTAGTTGCATGTGTAAATTGTTTGTGTTATTAATGAGGCTGACTTCTGGGCCAGAGAACTTGAGATTAATACAGTAAAGGTATGCAGCTGTCTCATCACCGGTTTCTCTTCTTTGTCACAAGCTGAGAGAGCTTCTGGCAGTGGCCAGAAGCAAAAGCTGACACATTTCCCTCCTGCGATTAAAGAGGCCGAACTTTGTCAGGGGCAAGCAGGAACCTGGTCCTGGAACCCACAGGTCAGCCTGTCTAGGGCTCTGTAGGGCTGGATTAACAGTACTTAAAATCCATGACTTCATTTTAAGTGTATGCACATTTTTGACCTTCTGCTTTAAAACTTCCTTTGTTTCTTAGCCTCAGTAATGTTCAAAGCTGTTTATTGAATCACTTTAGAAGTTGTCTGCTTTGTTTTAACCTCATTAATTGCTTTGTTATTCTCAAGTGGTTGGGTTGTCGTTTTTTCTTTCCTTTCTCTCATTTTTAGGTGATCCAAGTGGCTTTTGCAACCATTTCTTCCAGGCTTTTGACTTTGGCACATTAATATCCAAAATCTCACATCCACAGAAGGGACAGCTTCCTTATCTCATATTTCATCTCCCCACTTCTTCATACATTGTATAAATAAGGCTAAATATTCTTTCAGCTGAGTGCCTGTAACCTTTACAATGAAACCATTGTACAAAAGTGCTGGAAAAGGAAAATATGTTTTCTTCTCTTTACATTCCGTCCCCTGAAGATCTACACTACTGTTCCAAGCTAAAATCAGTCAAATAAATCCAGAATCAACACATAAAAGCTTGCCACTTTTATTTGCATACAAAACAGAAATGAAAGAGGTTCACAATAAATTATCAGTGTACTCCCACAGAACATTCTTGTGTGTTTGCATAATGTGGGTTAAAAACAAATACCGTTAAGATAAGACTTCTTTGTGAAAGGTTTTAAGGAAACCTGATAATGTACTTTTGTCTGGTGAATTTAGTAGTGTTACTCTGCTAGTAAAAGCAATTCATCCAAAACTAACAGAACACAGTCAGCTGCAAAAATTTGGGTAACAAAACATAAGCTTTGTTGAACGGTTCTATCTACACCAACTAACCAGATGCATTTTTTCAGATACAGCTTGAATACTGTACTCTGGAGAAAGATCTGAAAGTGATCTTCCATCATCATCTAGCACTGACCCACTAACATACTAAGTTTCTGGCATGCAAGATAATTTTACCTTTATTTCTCGTTTCAACTGGTCTGGTACATGTATTTTTCTTTAATAAAGAGCCTGTAAACATCTTCAGTGACAGATCAGGCACCTGGACAAGGGGCCAAATACAGATGCACATAAAATATTTCCCTTTCTAAACAGTTCATTGGGAGGGCTCTTTGCCATTTTCCCTTTTGTGTTCCAGAGTCTTGATGCTTCTTTTGGCTATCTTCCTTCTGAAGCGACTAATTCCAGGGGATCTCAGCTCAACGGCTTCCATCTCTTCTTGAACAGGAGTAAACTCTGGTTGAGCAAGATGAGGTGATGCATAGGAGGACTGGGAGTATGGGGATGGTAAAGGGTAGGACCCGTGAACTACGTACGGCTGTTGCTCACCATCATAAAGGTCCTCAGGGTCATAGATTTGGTAGGAGTTATGTGGCAACTGCACTACTGGGATGTCTTGATCAGTTGGCTCACCGTATCCACCTTAACCCACCACCACCAAGAGTATTCATATGGTTAACACAGGAGAAGGGGAGCAGAAAATTGAAGCGTTCATTAGGAAATTGACACATATATATACCTTTTATACATAGAGAGAGTGTGTGTGTATATATATATATAATCTTTAAATACACATTTTTTTATTCACATGAAGGAACAGTGAAAACATTTAAGAAAATTAATAAGCTGGAGCAATTGGAAACCCACCAACATACAGCCAAGTTAGTTGGAAACCACCACCAGAATTTGTCTTATGTCCAGTTGTAATACTGTGCTTATTATACACTGCACAATCTGCCTGCTTTAGCTTATTCCAATTATGGGCTGGAATATATGATTAACGGGCAAAACGGGTCAGACAATAGCTTTTAGCAGTGCAAGGAAGCTAAGTGCATGTACAGCAGCTAGCAGGTTCATTAGTGGTAGTCAATATCGATGGAAAGCACAGAGCAGTTCAGCATCCGTATCTGACCTTCAGCCAAATGAGGACTGAACCAGAATGAATCTTTCACCTTCTGGATTGGTAGCCATTGTAAGGGATTGGGCCTTAAAACAGGAAATGAACAACAGGGAAGGGAAGTGAGGAAAAAAGGATAGGAAGAGACGACAACAAAAACATTCACATAAGTAAAACATACAAATCACTTCACGGGCAGATTAAACTGCAAACATCAAACAAATAAGCCCTATGCATAACATTTGTAGTAACTAGTTATTTACTAAAACAAATTTCAATTTTAGGCTGGACAACATCACTTTTGATAACTGTGTTAACTTCTTCCCTCAGCCTCTGTGCTACAACAGACAAGGAAAGTAGAATACACAGAAGATACAGAAAGAATCATTTTCTCCAGATTGCTTCACTTGTTAATGACAGACGTGCATCCCTGTTCCAGGTTACACTGGGCAGGTTTAGTAACGTTCATGCTCTCATGCCACGTGGAGGCACACGGAAGAGGAAGTGGAGAAACACGTTTTAACAACTAGAGATGTACGGCTCTGCTGTCGCCAACATTAGGAGGTGGGATTCAACACACAGAACGTTCAGGTGGAGCAGGCTCGTACAGTTACACACACACACACACAAGACAAAACCCAATACACTTCCTCCATTCACAGGCCCAAATCAGATGGTGGACTCCGGTCACTGTGCTGCGGGCACCTTTGGTTTGTGGGCTCATTCCACTAAATTCAGCAGCACTGGACGTGTGTGTTTTTACGGAGCTAATCACGTTTTAGTGCAAGGATCCCCAGTAGCCTCCATCTTACTTTGGCTGTTAGGACACGCTGTGTTTCCTCACCCCGCCTCCCCCCACGCGCAGCCTACTCACCTCCCATACCATAGCCAGCACAGGAGGAGGGGTCACAGTACCCCGGGGGGCCGGCGGGGCCCTGGGAGCCAGGAGGCCCGGTGTGACCAGCAGGGCCTCGTGGGCCTGGAGAGCCTGGTGGGCCGGGGCTGCCAGTTCTGCTCTCGCCTGGAGGTCCTGCATAAAACAGGGAGACGAAACGTGTCACTAGCATCTCTCACAAGGCAGTGGGTCGACCGCCTCGGCAGTGCTGCAGGCCTGGTGCTAGGAGACGATGGCACAGAGCTCGCTACAAATATGGCAGATGGCTCGAGCACAGGGGCTGCGCCTCTCTGCTCCAGCTCCCCCACACGTGCTGAGGGAAAGGCTCCAAACTTTTTCCTGCTCCTGACAAGCCTCTTCTCTGGCTGTTGCTTTGTGTTCCTTGCCAAAGACAGCTCTTAGCCAGATATTTATACTAGTATTTCCAAAGCACAAACGTTTCACCAAGTGTCAGACATTTGGAAAGGCAGTTTCATGGGGGGAGGACTGCATGCATAGGTCTCCCTTTCACCCACACTGCTTCAATTCACCTTCTGGGTAGCACTGTGCCTTGATATTGATACTCTAATGGAAAGAACATCCTAACAAAGTCAACGCAATTTTATGCATGTTTCACCCTCCGTTTTTCAGGGACTAACTATAACTCTCTTTGATTAAGGAGCTAAATTAATACACATTTCTCTTCAAGTTACAGTTGACCTTGAATCATTGAAAAGACAAATGCAATTAATCCAGATTAATTTTTACCTATCAGATGTCATCTCTGAAAAGGAAAATTGATGTGACTGACAATACCATCATGTATCACATCACAACGCCATACTGCACAGTACAAACGTTACAACAGCAAGGTGTCCAATGACTGATGCCTCTGCAACATAAGCCTTCGAAGCAGAGGGCACAGCCATGAAATTCTGAGGTGCTTTGCAAATGGGCCAGGGGAGCCCAAAGCCACTTATTAACATCTTTACCTGTAGATCCGGGTGGGCCTCGGGGTCCTTGAGTTCCAACACCTGGATTTCCTCTGTCTCCTTTCTCACCCGGTAAACCTAATGATGAAACAGCACTCAACAGAGTCATGTTTTGAACAAAGCTGTGCAATGTTCATTATTTACCTGGGATGTAGTTCCACACTCTACTTTTCACTTAAAAACACATGCAAGAGAAGATAGGCGGTAAAAATAAACACCTATTTGGCTCTTTTTTCCTCCCTTCTCTGATAGCCTCACGAGGGGATCACAGCATTCCTGAGGCATTAAACATTCCTGCTGACATTGTGTTTGCTTTGAGGTGTCATGTAGGGGCATAGGCCAATTTCCCAAAGGCACTTTCCTTCTGGAAGAGTGCTCCTGGACTAATACCAAGGTACAACTACAGTGAGTGGAAGAACCCTCAGAACTTCACAAAGCTGTCTACAAACTACTGCGTGGCCCAGAAAAACAAGCAAGCAAACAAAGAAAAACACCCTAAACAAATATTTAATCATAGAATCACAAGGTTGGAAAGGACCTACAAGATCATCTAGTCCAATTATCCTCCCTTTACTCTTGCTACCACAAGCCACTAAACCGTATCTCGTAAATGCTCGTAACTGTACAACCTTCTTGAAATCCCTTCCAGAAGTCACCCACCAGTCATTCAGCATAAGATGGTACCACACATAAATGGAGAGAGTTATTATGGGTTACTGAAAGACCTCAGGCTGCTAAAATGCAAGAGAAGTCTCAGCACAGATGGAATCTGTCCCCCAATTGAATTCCAGTCTAAAAGCTTTGCAGTCACAAAACTCTTGATTTTCCATTTGCTCGTGGCCCTGAATTGCTATCATTGGGTCTGATCTATGAAGAGCACAGATCTAGTAATGCAGACAAGGCACTGCATTCTTCCAGCTTTCCATCACCTTCTATCCTACCATTATGGCATCCTATAAAAACACTTTCTATATGTAGCGATCACAAAGAGTGCTATCGAACTCAAGTAGGTGTCAAAGCTGCAAATTCCAGACCATGAGTTTCCACCGGCGACTTGGAAACTCTCATAAAGTCTGTGTTTGATTTGGATGGTTTAAAGACAAAATCCAGGCTGGTTTGTGGGACCTTACCCCCTATTTTCCAGACCTCCCAATGCTGGTTATTTCTCTCACTGCTTCACAGCTTCCATGCTCTCAGAATGAAAGCTGATATAGAGCACCTTCATAAAAACAACTCAGACAGAAAAAAAGTGCTGCTACCCTTGATGAGACATGCTCTCCAATTTCAATTAACAAGCTGCTTCCTTCCCTCCTGTTTAGGTAGCTGTTGCATCTTAGGGAACAACCACTGGAGGACACCTCCAGGTGACCATGTCTGGACCCTTGTTTATGCAAGGAGCCACGTAAGATTTTTTCCTTCCTAAGCAAGGTTCTGATGGATGCAATTAAGAATAAACTTTAAATGTGAAAATACTGTAATAAAAACTCATCATTCACAATGTATTGCCCTCCATAAGTTGTCAAAATAAGGATTTGCTGAACAGCAATCTGGTGGTGCATATTTGTTAAGTTGGTTTCTGGGCTTTTGACAAAGGTATAAGCAGAGGGGGGGAGTGGAAAGCCTAAGTGTGAACACTGAGAGTCACTTCAGAGCTCTTTAACCTGCTGGCATTGTCCTTACACTGCACAGAGCTGCACACTGGAAGTCAGCCCACTGAAAACACTGACCCCACTGAGAGCAGAGCCTGCACCGTAGGCAGCTTTAACTCCATCTTCCCACTCCTTGTGTGGTTTAGTCTGGTGCCTCCTAAGACAAGCAGTATGCAGGTCTCATATGGACCCAGAAAAATGAGTTCTCTTCATGTTTTGAGGAGATGATATAAGGAATTGAAACAGAGACAGTGAAATCTGTAGTTCCTGCAATCTCTTCTTCAGCTGAAGTCTTCAGGAGCATCTAGTCCTCCCACACAGCATCTTCAGGGACTGGACAAGCTTAAATCACACTAGGGAGAGCATTCACATGCACATTATGTACTTGTCTACCTATCTAGCAATATAGATAAACATCTGTACACTAAATATGTAAATGACATCAGTGTTATGATCCCACCAGTTACTATGATCACCAGGCCAGGCATGAGATCTATAGGGCTTGGTGGGGCTTCTCTCCCTTTCATCAGCTCTTTCATTCTCCAGTTTATATGAGGCCACCTGAAAAAGCCAGGAGCTCATTCCAAATCCAGACCATTGCATCAGATAGCTCTGCCATGCTGACACCCATCCCCTGGGCAGGCTCTGTAGCTTTTCAGGTGCATGGTGGAATATATATGAAATCCAGCTACTGCATTTCCAGAAATTCTGGCTGTCCAAGTGTAGACAATCTCCATACTGTGGCTTGGATGTACAACTGCATGTTCTCCTCTTCCCAGTGTTTCTGCCAGCTTTGGATGCATTAGGCCAGGAAGATGAGGAAAAATTTACCAGGGAGTTGGAGACCTTGTTTCTGACTTTATTCCAAGATCTGATATTGAGCACAGAGGATTATCAAACAGAGCCACAACAGCTTGTGCCAGTGGTAGCAGAAAGTGAAAAAGGAATTCAGTTTCAAATGTCTTCTCTAGCTCTGCTCCAGTTACTCGCTGGTTAGAGCTTCATTTCAGGTAATTTGAGTGCATCTCTCCTATCAAACATCCCTCACACCTTGTTTGTACACCACTGCTTTCTCTCAAAACTATAATAGTTCCCTCCTGCCATTTTGCAGGTAGACAATGAGCAACCTCTGGTCAAACTCAAGATCACTGAGATCTCACTGAAGGTGAAGGGGTTTTACGTTTTAATTACTCTGGCATCTCAAAATTTGCCAGCATTTTTTCTTCTGGAGTTCTCAGCAATGCAATACATGAGATTCCTGCTCTCAGTGTTCAGTCCAGTATGAGCCTCCTATTTTTAATGTAGATTTAGTTAGTACACAGATTGCAGATCCAATCTAAAATGCTATTCAGAACTTTTGATGAATGATTGCATTGCACCACACACCATTTATGTAGGAAATGGGCCTAGGTGCTAGAAATATGCTCAAATCCACATTTATAATCCTGGGAGAACCTGTCAAAGCCACATCTTCTGTTACCAGCAATTGAATTCTACCCATTTTAAATATAACATTCTTACGCACACCTCTTGTCCTGCACTGTAAATGCAGTTTCCAGATATCTAAAATTTGCTTAGCCCTTTGGTTTGCTTTAAACATATGGAAAGTGTCTTCAATTGCAATGCCCTACTTTTGTTGCAGGTTTTTTAACAATGTAAATTCATCTAAATTTATTTTTTCATGCATGCCCAGTATGAATTGTTCAGCATTTACAAAAAGCAAAGTGTGTTTGTGTGAATTGCTTCCAACGTAAAAAGATTGACCCACGATAACCATCTGGAGTCTGCACAGATGCTTACCAAGAGGATCACTGTTTATCTGACTCTGTGTTAACATTAAATAATGACTTCAAAGGCAAACACCACAATATTTTCAAACCAGAGCCTTCCAAGCACGCAGATATTATTCTTCATACACACACGTAGACACATCCATACGTGATGTTCCCAGGAGAAATTCAAGTAAGAAATGGTAAAAACAGAACAAGCCTACTCAGGCTAATCATAAAATATTCATTCTGGAACAAGTTATGAAGCTCTTGCACGGGGTCAAACTTTCTTTAAAGTCACATGGATATTTAGTTCCTAAAGCAAACATACTGCAGGCCAGGATACAAGTTTGCATCAGGTTTCTTTCAGTTTGTTTTCCAGAAAAGTTTATCCAAGTGAAAGAGAACATAAACACTGAAACAAGAATAACCAGTTCCTAAGGTGCAACTCACATGAGTTAAAATTGAGCTCTCTATGAGCTCCACTAATAGACTTTCCACCACAAGTCTTTAATGAGAGTAAGTTAGCATTCACAGCATTCTCTTGGTCAGAGTTAATGGCTCCCTCTTATCAATGACTGAACATTCAAAATCCTCCCATTTATTTATTTATATATCTTGAGGCATTCGTGGCATTTTATATAAAGCATGCGTATAGAAAATCAACCAGAAAAGACATCATCCTCCATGTAGGTTCTTGCAATGGCTAATTACTGTGAGGGTTAAAAGTGTGTATCAGAAATTGTCATTTGAGTTAGAGTTCCTCAAATCCTAGTAATTATTTTCATATTGTGCTCTGGACATACTTCAGCAATACTCTGTCTTTCCTTCTCCAAGTTAACTGGTTTTTTTTTAAAGTCTTGTCCTCATCCAAAATAAGCAATGGCTTGGGCTCAGCCCCATGGAGATCACAAGCAACTGAAATCAATTATATCCAACTCTGCTCAAGATCTCTCTGATAGCATCAGTTATTAAAAACAAAACCAAGATCATGAGCACATTCTCTAGAAAAGAAAATTAAATGTTTCTCCTCAAAGGAAAATGTTAAGAATCGCTCTTTAAGAGAAAACTGTCCTTTGAGGAGAACTGCATACTGCAATTGAGAAAAACTGAACTCATACTTACAGTTATCCTCTTTTAAAGATGTATACTTGTATTCCTAATGTATAATAAGACTAGATTTTCTTCTTTTCTCTTTTTTTCTTTTTTTTTTTTTGTCTAGAAGAAGCTGAAACTGGAAATAAAAATATTTGACTCAACTGGCAAAAGTTTCATTTAATTCCATTGGAATGCTGCCATCAGAGCCATAGACATGGGCCTTTTGATAACATGTTTAAGTAACTCTTTCATATAAAGCCAGAATGCAAATACAGATGAAGCTGTACTTGAGCATTGTGGCTTTCCAAGTGACAGTGTATGTATTTGTAGTGTTTTAGTAACAGTGAGATGGAATGAGTAGCCATTAAGTTGTGTGCATCGTTTCAGCACACAGCACAATAGCAGAAGTCCAAGGAGTGGCTGAACAAGTACATTTTCTTAGCTTTTGAAAGCTAGAAGTAAATCGGCACTCAGAAACCAGACACCAGTTATTTAAGTTCCAGTTCACAAACACCAAATCAAAACAAAAGCTGTTGGAATTAGTTAAAATAAAAATGGAAAACGGTGTGTGAACTAGTAAAAATAACAGAAATAAGTGCTGCAAATAATCACTTTAGATATGTCTTTTTCTGTACTCCTCCATTTGTGCAAATAAGTAGGGCAAAAAAATTCTAGCAATTTATCCAGGGTTAGGTATTATAACAAGTAAGACAATGTTGCCTCCTTAATCACTCATTCAGTGGTCTGTTAAGTCACAACTAAAATATTAATACATAGGGACTGCTAGAGATGTTCCTTTTCACAGTATTAGAAACCTAAGTAATAAACGCACCATTGTGATCCCAATCCATTCACCAACATCTACACTGGAAAAAAAAATCTTAGGAGGCAAAAGACACTGCAAACAGAATCTGTCACGAGAATGAGTTATCCTTTCTCATCGAGGTGGTCTTCCTTGGAATGACTGGCTCAGTGTATTCCTAGTGCGATAATACATTCAGGAATGGGACACTGTGGACCTAGAAGTTCAAGTGGAGGCTCCTAACAGAATTCAGACACTCTCTCAATCCATCTCCCTCCAAAAACGTCGGATTAACACTTGGCAGAATGACAAGGTAAACAAGGAAAAGAAGCTATCAGCCAGGCAAGTTAGCAGGGAAGTACACTTATTTCAAAACCTTTGACTGCTGACATTTTCCAGTAAAGCTCTCTTCACGGCATAAATGTGAACCAGTTCCACATGTTGCTTTCAGAAGTTCCCACTTCTCACAGGCCTGGAATGAATGGTTGGTGGGCAGGGGAGGTAAGAGGAAACATCTAGCTACTCCTGACTTTTTCTCTTCCTGCTATAACACCTTTCCAGTCAGTTCAGAATAGTACTAGCAATTATAGTGCCGCAATTCCAACAGTTTGAGAAAATAAAAGCAACCAGGAAAACGAGTGGCTCTTTTTTATCTCCTAATGTCATTATAGTATGCTCTTGTGACACTACTGTCACTGTTCCAGTGTATTAACTGTGCTTAAGGATGGAGACTCATCTGGCACTGTTTTTGAATTAATTTCATATACATCCAAAATGCTGGTGACATCAGTAAAAACAAACACATTGCTCACAAAGATTTCCAAATGGCTGGCTGGAGATCTTCATCGACTATAAATTGTGACTCGCTGAGCAAGTTAAACGCAAGCAGTGCTTTAGAACACAGCAAGGGATAGGTTTTGAGTCCATTTGCCCTTCTCTCTGCAGTTACTAAAAACTAAAAAATTTCCATCCAGAAGCAGAGCAATTTTTATCTACTAATTCACTGTATGACATGTAATTAGAATGAAGTGAGAATAGGGAGCATAGAAGAAACTTCCAATCCATCTCCAAAAACATGGTAAAAAAAAAATAAGTATTACATTTTACTGCTGTGTTTTGGGTTAGCTTGGTGCACCCTATTGGAAAATGGAAAGGCAGGAGCAGGTCCTGCCTGACCAACTTAGTGGTCTTCTATGATATCAATGAACAAGGAAAGAGTCACTCATGTCAGCTACCTGACATCAGTAAGGCCTCTGACATGCTCTCCACAACATCCTTCTCTCCAAACTGGAAGATATAGATATAGATATATAGATATAGGTTTATATATAGGCATATATATAAAAGATATATATATGGGTGGACTGTTCAATGAACGAGGAACTGGTTGCAAGAACGTACCTAGAGAGTTGTAGTCAATGCCTCTAGATGGAAATAAGTGACAAGTGGTGCCCCTCAAGGGTCAGTACTGGAACCAGTGTTCTTTAATATGTTTATCAATGACATCAACAGTGGAATTGAGTGCACCCTCAGCAAGATTGCAGATGACACAAAGCTGCATCGTGCATTTGACATGCTCAAGGGTTGGGATGCCATTCAGAGAGATCTAGACGGGCTCAAGCTGTGCGTCGAGGAGAAACTTGTGGAGTTCAACAAATCCAAGTGCAAGAACTGGCACTTGGGTCATGGCAACCTCTATAAGTACAAGCCAAGGGATGAAAGGATTGAGCACAGCCTTGCCAAAAAGGATTGCAGGTACTGGTGGATGGCAAGCTGGACACAAGCCAGCAATGTTCCCTCAGGCCAGAAAACCAACCATATCCTGGGCTGCATCAAAATAGCACGGTCAGCAGGTTGAGGGAGGTGATCCTGCCCCTCTGCTCTGCACTGGTGAGGCCTCACCCAGAGAACTGCATCCAGATGGGGAGTCCTCAGTACAGGAGACACATGGACCTGTTGGACCATATCCACTGGAGAGCTACAAAAATGACCCTACGACGACAGACTGAGTGAGATGGGGCAGAAGAAGGCTTCCAGGAGACCTGATAGCTGACATTCAGTATCTAAAGAGGTGCTATAACAAAGAAGGAGACAGAATCTTTACTGAAGTCTGTTGAAGTCTCTTCTGATAAGAGGAAAGGTTTCAAACTAAAAGAGGGGAGTTCTAGACTGAATATAAGAAATGATTTTTTTTACAATAAGGGTGGTGAGGAACTGGAACATGTTGCCCAGAGGAGGAGGAAGAAGCCCCATCACTGGAAACATTCCAGGTCAGGCTGGATGGGGCTCTAAGCAACCTGATCTAACCACAGGTGTCCCTGTTCATTGCAGGGGATTTGAACTAGATGACCTACAAAGATCCCTTCCAACTCACGATTCTGTGATTCTAGGATTCTCTAAAAAGGATTATGAAATATCCCAGGATCTGTACAAACTAAAATGTATCTTTCAGTTAAATGAACTTCTACTACACCCATAATGCATCAATCTAAAATTTCCATTCATTTTGAAGAAATGAAATCCTCAAGGACCAATAATACAATCTGTTTTTTTATGTCTTTTTATTTGTTTGTTTGTTTGTTTTCCTGGGTTCTGAATGAGCTCCTTCTCTTCTGTCCAGGTTCTATTCATGGTTGTTGTTACGTGAGTAATAAAAACCATCTTCATTTCAAGTAGAATTACTAATTATTTTGTCTTTAAGTTCATATATAAATTCTTGATTCTTAAAACAATCTTGTTTTGAGCTATATATATATATAGCAAAGCACTCTCAACTTTCAGCATCACTGTTCATGAGAATCTGCAGAGTTCTGGCTGACCGATTAAACTTCTCAAAGTAAGCTTGATAAATGCTTGCTCTATAGAAGTATGAAACTCCCCACAAGCAAAACCTGTCAAAATCAGTCCTTTCTAACATCAATTATCTACAGAGACAGAAAAAGGGAACACAAAGACCACATTGTGGTGCAATATTTTGTTACAATCACCTTTTTCAATGTACATTTCATCTTTTCTGTACTCATTCTATTTTCAATGTTTTTTCCTAAAGATTAATGTTAGCAACAGCGGTTCTAATGGAAAATACATGATAAATGCTGGACAAGTTTCCATTTTCATAGCCTGAAACCACAGTATATTCTGTGTGTTTCAATAGTTCCTGCCTGAGAAGATACTTTAAATGTACTACTAAATTCTCTGAGATCTGTATTTGTTCTTTGGGTCACCATTTTTAAAGACAGTACTTAACTTACTGCTTCGTCCAATTTTCTTTCATTCTTTTCCCTGTTCCCTCCTTCCTCGTTCTTTCTGGATCATGTCTTGTCTTTTGTTAGCTGGAGCACTGCCATGACTGAGAGGCCAGTACCCTAAACCTGGCCTTCTTTTTTTAAGAAGGTAGTTAGAACTATAGTCTTGAGGATCACCAAACTCGAAGTCTTACACAAAAGATTTCTTCTTCAAAACAATGCTTTCACTCTGGTCATTATGTTAACTGAGAACTGGAACAACTGAATTCCTGACTTGAACAACCTTCATGACAATCTGTTTTTAAAAACCCAGCTGGCAGATTTTGTGACTGCAGTACCAATTAATTCCTCTTTAGTACAACATTTGTCTCTTTGGTTTTTGGTCACTTGCTCACGTGATGGTTTTCAAAGCACTTTCACAAACACACATCTACTCGCTGCTGAGGTTAGTACCAAAGATGCTAAGGTTGCACAGAGAAAGAAATCAAAACATGGAACCTGTCTCTTTATTATACAGTGCTGGAGGAGGAAAGAAGGAAGGGATATAGACCACAAAAATATAGAGAATTCTTGAACAGTTAATTGCATTACTTCCTTCTTATGTCACCATATCCTATCTTTGATCCCTTTACCCACTCATAAACTATGATTTTTTTTCTGCTCTGATCAACCTTTCTCCATCCAGATTATCATAACTCAGAAGTCTTCAGACCGACACACCTGAAAGTGTGGGCAGAAAGGCACTTATCCAGGTATGCTTGGCCAGGCTGAGCCAAAACATCCTGCTAGTTATGGCCTGGCCCAGGTGCCTCTAATAAAGAAATGAGGTGTGTGATGGATAGGTCAGAGATTAACTTGACTTTAAAAGTAGAAGCTGATTATTATTTTATTATGTATATATATAATTTACGGTTTAATTATGTTTTTTATTATTTCTTTTTTATTTATTTATTTATTTTTAGTTATTCAAGGATTTGGACATGATTACTCTTATGGGTCAATTTCAACCTGGGATATTCTACAATCTTGTCAACCTACATGTGTACATTGCTTTTATGACTTGAGAGTTTCCAGACCTTTCACTATAATCTGTGATGAGCTCAACAATCAAGTAGAGAGAAAACACTGTCATCACAAAATGTTAATATAGAAGACAGAATCCACCACAATGTATAAAGAAATTAAAGACTATTTTTTATTAGTGAATTATGAAGCCTACCTCTTTCTCCTGGTCTTCCAGGTTGACCAGGGTTTCCTGGGAATCCTTGCATGCCTGGAGAACCTTGCTCACCCTGTGGCCCTGGAGCCCCTGGCCGGCCTGGTTCCCCAGGAGGTCCTGCAATAGTTCGCGTTGAGACAGACTGGCTTGGTATCTGATTCAGAATGGAATTATATCTGGCCATATGACCTGTCAGGAAAAACATCAACATTTTTAATATGCAGTGGAGAATCCAATTCAGCTAAGTTTGAACAGAGCACTAGCAGGTCCTCAAGGCTGCGGTCTGGCATGCTAGGAACTTCAGTGACATGAAGTGAAGTGACATTTGGTGAAGAAACATTGGTTTAGGAAGTATACAGAAAATAAGGACAACTATTGTGCAGAATTTCATTTCCTTGCTTTTGTGGATTTTGTTCTTGCTGGTTTTTTTTTTTTTTTTTTTTTGCATTTGAGATCTGCAAAACTCTAGAATTGTTACAGCAGAAGCTTATGTACACCCTAATAAATTGGAAAAATACAAGCTGGTTTTTAGCTGCCTGATACTAATGAGCTTTAGTTCAAGATAAATCCAGCTGGATCATAAATACTGACAGTCCAGCCTAAAATGAACAGATCCACCTAGACAGTCTGAAAAGCATCATATTTATGAGCAACTATGGCAAGAAAAGATCTAATCTAGAGATAGGAGCTTATGAACTATAAAAGTATTTACCCTGGATGAGTTGTTCACACACTTGACGAGCAACAGCACGCACCATTGCTTGGGACTGCAGATCACCCTGGATAACAAAAACAAGTACTGTTGCATTGTTTTACTCATTTCTGTCTTGAAAGCGTTCAGTACAATGAAATACATTTATTCTTACTGAGAGATCCCATCTTTACAGATGAAAACAAAGCCAAGGAAGTTTGGGGATTTCATTGGTCCCCATTGCTGTTTTTAGAAAGCAAATAGAAGTCTGAGAATGAAATCTTCAAGCAAGATCTGGGGACATGCTTAATTCTTCTCACCTTCAAACGTTTGTGTAGCTATATACAAGGCAATGTCTGGAAAAAAAGTAAGTTTGCTTGACTGCACAGAGAAAATTATTGTTCTTGTATTCTTGTAAACAAAAAGAACAATAAATTGTTGGAAAAAAGCTTTTTACAAGATACACAGCCTCAGAAAAAAAAAACAGCTAACCTGGGAACATAGACTTACCCGTTCACCCCTTTCACCTTTAGGTCCAGGAGCACCCTACAAAAAGATCCAATGTAAAATCAATTATTGTTTTGTTATATTTTAAAACATTGTTTTTTATATCTTAAAACTTAAAACCTATGTACCATCTGCCTTGCAACATCACAGTAAACTGAACAAGGACAATTACGTGGAGAATATAATCTTCTCTGGAGGTTATCACATACTGAATAATTTTGTTTAAAATGCCAACAAGGGCAGGCCCTGAGGTGACTTTTAATGGCTGAAATATGTCTAACAATAGTATTGAGTATGAAGAAGGGAAGGATGATGGGATAAAAAAGAATTCAGCTTTGCATGAAGACCTTGGCAGCGACTATATACGAGTAGACAGCAAAGGAATTAAACTGCTTGGAAAATCAACTATGACATTAAAGATAAAGTAACACCATAATAATGGTGAGGATGATTAAGCATTGGAACAAGTTGTCTGGGCAGTTTTACAACATTGCCAGCAAGGCTCTTATGGTAGGCCAAGCAGGGACTTCTGTTCAGGTACACCTGAAACACATCAATGTCTGTGCCAAGAGTTAACCTGCTGACTAATTCCTAGCTAAAGCTTAGTTTATCCTCCTATCCTAGGAAAAATGAAACCCCAACAAAAATGGATAGATTATTTTTAGGTCTATTTCATATAAGTCTACCATGGGGAAAGACAGTTACTGAAATTCTATCAGTTTTCACACATCTAGCTATTTTTTTCAGAACTATTAGAGTTTAAACATTCGTAGTAAAGGTCTTACATGACTCACAGGAATATCTACATTCTAGGAGATTTAGTTCAATATCTGGAACACGTTTGGATATGAAGTGAATGGGCAACATCTCACACACTGACAGTAATAATTTCCATAGCTCATCAAGTCTCCTTAGGACATTTCAGGATTGCACTTAGAAACCATGCAGACTTGTGCTTTAGGTTGTTACCTTTGCTTACATGTCATCAGTTACTGAATTCCCACTTAACCAAATAAAATGCTTGCCTTAGACTAATCTCCAAAGCAAACTGGATTTTGAAAAAAACAAATCTATTCTACAAATCAAGTAAGAAGTACACATGGTCACATCCAGGTGCATTTAAAAATTAAAGAGAACATTCTCTTTGATATGTGCAAAGAAACAAGTACATTTTATAATTAACCAAGGAACGAAATGCTAAAATATTAATGTAAAATACTATCTGAACTATTACAGAGAAGAGGTCCACTGTAATTCTTCCAGCTCTTTTATGTATCTTCTACAATCACTTTATAATCAGATTACATTCTTCTTGTTAAACTGTTTTATTTTATAAAAAAGGAAATAACATCTGAAAATTGAATTTAGTACTAGACGGTCCAAATACTAATTTTAGGTAGAAAGTGTGTGGTTTTGCACTCAATCAAGTTGCTGGTCAAACTTCCTGCAGCTGAAATTTATAATTCCATTATAGGAAAAGCCATTATCATTAAAGAGTTCCTCTGATGTAAACCCAAAGTAACTTCCTGCAATATTTTTACAGTATGATAATAAGAATAAACTTATTTCTGAAATATTGAGATTAATAAAAGGCATATTTTAACTTAAAAAGCAAAGGAAAAAAAGGAAAAAGTAATTGCACAGATCACAAGATCTTACACTATTATGTTCTTACTTTCACTTCAACCTCTAATTTTAACTCTCTAATTCCTATATTCCAAACATTATATGCAAGATCAACAAATATACATTTAAATATGAAAAACAAACAAAGAAAAACATTTTGCTTAATCACAAACTGCAAACAGATCATGAGCATAAATACTGAGGAATTATGAAAACAGTGAAGCCAGGATCAGAAATCAATGAATGCACAATAACAAATATATCAGTATTAATTTATGATACTCACAGGAGCTCCAACATCACCTTGTGGCCCCTGGCTTCCTGTAATACCTGGAACACCTGGAGCACCAGGTATGCCCTATGTGGAGAAGAGAAAGAAAACATGATGACATCCATGAGGCCTGCTGAGAGAAAGAGCTATGGTACAGGAGAAGTCCTTAAAGCAGTATTTCCTCACTTAGAATTCAGAGGGCATTTAGAATTGCATTATTAAGCACAGGTACATTTTTACAGTTTAAAAGTCTTTTACAGTTACTGAACCATTTTCTGTTGGTTTTGTTTGTTTTTTGTTGTTGTTTTTTTTTTGTTTTTAACTTGGGGGCTACTCGTACTTGAATGTATTAATTTATTTTTCAGAAGAAGATTAAAAATCAAGATGCTGTATATTGGATTTTACTTTTTAATACTGATTCACTTTTATCAGTGCAAACTGTCTTGCTTCCTGATCTAGTCAGCTATTAGAAAATAATTCAATATTTGAATTTAAACTGTACACACATCAACAACAAAACTGCAATTTTAGGTATGGATTATGACACCCTTATTTTCAGATGATCTTGGACTTCGTTTGACCTACTTACAAAGAAAGGTGCTATACTCAAAGTCAGCAGAAATTTGGGTGTTGCTTTTAAATATCCCATATCACAAACAAAATAGCTTATGCCTTAATACATCTCTGCTACAAATCATCCAGCTATATTTCGTTTTTCAACTGGTGACCACGGACTGGGCAATCCCAACACAGATCAACTGTTGGGCTGACAGAAATTTTTTGTTCAGATTACATGGGAATAATAAAGAATCTTTTTTTCCAAGGATTGGATTGAATATGAGCTAAGTAAACGTCATGAGAACATAGTGAGAAACATTTCAGCAAGACAACTGGCTAGCTAGTTACATCTCCTAACCACAGAATTTCTGCCAGTCAAGGACCAAAAAGAGAAAAGACTAAGACATACATTTTGCAGTAGAAAGCGCATCAAAAGCACTGCCCTGGGAGAAGTACCCGAGAAAAACTGGCTTTTGAGGCATGCTCTCAGAAGAAGGCACAGACTGCTGAATCATGAGGCTAATCCTGTGACATTACTACTGCTCTGGGGGATGCATATCTAGCCAGCCAAGAGAAGTGACTGTTGCACCCTGTTCTGGTGCAACATCACCTTGAGCACTGTGTGCTGTTTTGGATGGCACAATGTATACAGGACACAGAACTGTTAGAGAGCATTCAAAGGAGGGCTATAAAGATGGTGAAGGATCTAGAGGGGAAGATTTATGAGGAGCATCTGAAGTCTCTTCATTTGTTCAGCCCAGAGCAGAGGAGCTGAGGGGAGCCCTCAGCTTACAGCTCCTCACATGTCCCTGATGACAGCAACAAGGCCCAAGGAAATGGCATGGGGCTGTGTCAGGGGACAGACAAGCTGTGTATTATGAAAAGGTTTTTCACCAGAGTGTGGTCAGGCACTGTCACAGGCTCCCCAGAACAGCGGTCATGGCACTACGCCTTCTGGAGTTCAAGAAGAGTTTGGACAATGTTCTTAAAAATATGGTTTGAATTTTGGGTGGTCCTGTGTGAATCCAGGAGTTGGACTCGATGATCCTCATGGGTGCATTCCAGCTTGAGATATCTATAATTCTATGACTCTCTGCATGGAGAACACTCAACACCATCAGCGGTTTTATCTAATATAAATCTGTCAAAAAGACATTAACTTTGCCTAACCATGCTAGCTAGGAAGTATGAAACTGACTCTGGAAGCAAACTCACATCTTGCACTGAAGGCTGAATGAGGTCCCCGCTGTCTTTTTTGATTATTCTATGAGAGCATTTGAATATGCACACTCACTTTCAGCCTCCAGTCGTAGCAAACTGAGCAATTCACGTCAACTAATAATCCCAAGTGGAATTTCTTACAGAAAGAAAGTCTTACCCCAAACAGTAACAACATTAATTTCTCTTACGTAGTGCCATTATTCAGCTAGAAGCAAACTATCAACCTATTGATGGAACAACTTTGTTCTCTCCAGACATTTTTTTTTCTTGAGCTAAGTGAGAATGGAAAAAAATGACACTGGACAAGCAGCTTTCTGCCAACTTTGTGAGTCATGAGAATCCTCGCTTCCAGGGAGAACTTTTGGCCTTGCCTAGATAACAGAGTGACCTACTGCCCCCCTAAGATCTGCCGATCTTTACAGTAATAAAGTCAATGGGCAATACTCACAACTGGGCCAGGAGGTCCTTGTGGGCCTGTGGGTCCATCTTTGCCAGGAAGGCCCTAGAAAGGAGAAATGTATATAATTTTATCAGCTTTTTATACATAAGTTATTAATTTGTTCAATTTCTTCTAGAAAGCTTTTTCTTTCTTTTCTTTTTTTGCTCTGGGGAGAGTTTATTTCTTAAAAGGAGCTACAGCGTAGCCAGCATTTTAAAAAATCCAACCACGGTCTCACTGTGCTTTTGAAATAAGAAAGTAATGCAAAAATCTTTGTACTGGCACTTTTCTCCTCTAAGCAAATTTCACTTCTAACGCTGCTATGATGAGGGTTTGCTGTCCAACTTGTCTCCCACAAGATGGGTCACACTTCCAGGTCTGTTCTCACTGGTTGTGACTGTTCATAGTCCCATGGATTAAGTGCTGAAAGACTCTAATTGCCATGCATCTCTCTGTCCAGCTACACTGTACATATGTACCAGCTATCACAGAGGTCCTGACTCAGGAAGCAGCATAATGAGAGTTCGATAGGGATTCTCATGTGGTTTACATTATGAACGTGCTTCAGAGCTTCCAGAATTTGAGCCAGAAACTAAAGTTATCTTGGAGACTGGAAAGCAAGCAAATCAGAGAAGAAAGGCTGACCAGATGTAGAAGAAAATACATTATCGGTAAAGCATTCGTGCAAATTAACCAAAATACACATTTTGCGCCCGCATACTATAAAACAGATTTCTGAACAGCCAGCCATATGACAATTATTTAATTGCTACACAAACTCAAAAGGAGAAATACGATCTTATTGCTGGCTCAAGACCAGAATATGGAGGTAAGAGTAGAAGGAAAGTGAGGTTTTTAAAGTGTTCATGTTCACACACAGAGTAAAGAACATTCTAGTTCTTAATAGAAAAAGAGCTTAGTTTCAGTAATTAATATAGCATGAACTAGTTGTTTCATGCTTTACATGGTTTGGAAACTGATTAAAAACTGCTTTCGTGTGGAATAAAAAATCTGGTGTGGGAATATCATCTGTCATGTACCTAGAAAGGATCGTTTAAAAAAAAATACACCAGAAGAGTGTTATGATGATCATGATGATCAATTTGTATTCTGTCATCTATGCATCTTTCAGATTGATAAGGAAATATTATTTTCCTATTTCATAGTGCAGCCAGATGATTTCTGAAACTTCCAAGTACAAAGCAGGTCTCCCATCACAAAAGCAAAAATAATATCAAATTGGCATTGAAATAAGGTTACTGGATCACAATAGTTTTAAGACCTACACAGAGAAAAGGTTGCAAGTCCAGTTCAATTCAAATACATTTGCTAAGTAAAGGAAGTGAATTCATTCTTCAAAATTGTTATTTCTGAAGGAGACAGAATGGCAGAAGGAACTTTGAACTGCATTACAAATGATGAAATAGGATTTCTGACACTCAGAAGGAATCATCATGAACAAGGTTTTGAAAAATTCAGTGACGGGTGTCATTCAGTTTTATAACAGCATGGAAGATAATATAACTCCTTGGTTTTGTAAATAGCATCACCTCCGGGAAAATTGGTATCTTCATGTTTACAAACATATTTCACCTTTTAAAGCAAAGACTGAAAATCTGCACTTATCTTTGATTCGTACTAAGGCAAGGTGAAAACTGGCTGGACATCCATGAGGGCTTAATTTATCTACTGGGGAAGGAATTGGAGAGCCTTCCATTGACTTCTAGAATATAGCATAAAAATAATACTGTACGATGTCCATCCCTTCTCCCATCCAAATCAAAGTGTAGAACTAACAGAATGATCACAACTATCACATTATCTTGGAATATAACTCACAATTTATTTCTTAGGAGCAATTTTCTTTTGGCTGCTCCCAGTTCTTATCTGTTCCTAGGATTCTGTTCTCCTGGCACTGTGCATGTATCTCTTGGCCACACAAAATCACTTCCTATTATACTTGTTAACTGTGAAAATTGCTTTTTATAAATTAAGACAAAGAGAGGTTGCATTTAAGGGCGAGTTAGGCAACACCTATTCTCTCATGTAGGTTAAAGACCAAAGATATTTGTTTATGCTTCAGTGACATTATTTAGGTTATCTGATGAACCAGAATGGATTTGATACTCATTCTGAACTTGGGAGCAGGGAAGATTACTAAGGTAACAGGAAACTGGCAGAAAGACTGGGAATGTATTTCTTCTGGCTCTTGTTTCCCATTATTTTTTGTCTACGTAATGTATAAAAAAATAGAGTACTGTGAGAATTCACAAGCTATATTCAGAGTACTGAAGCCTTAAAGATATAATTCACTCTGCTATTTATTGAAATTTCTTCTTTGCTTCAATATCTCCAGAATGCCTGAAGGAATTACACAGCACAACAGCTCTTCATCCCTTATTCAGCCAAGCCACAACAGGAACAACTGCATACACAGCCACCAACTGAATCTCCTTAGTGCACGATCAAGAGCATTCTGATGTATGACCTCAAATGGAGGGCAGTTTAGAATCAAGATGAATATTGTTTTGCATAGTCATCTTAAATTGGAGCATGCTATGGTAATAGTACGAAAAAGAGCAGTGGAGAAATAGCGTAGCTACAACTGCTTTTTTAATTAGAAATATAATTTGCTAGAATACAAATGGCATCATAGAACATAGGTACTATCTAAATCTCCATAAAATTTCAACCCTGATGAAGACAGTAGAAGCTGCTGCTGGCTTCACTAGAAACACTTCAGCTTTTGGCAGCTCAAACTTTGTTTGGGGTATTTGCAGAGAAGTGGTTTTACAAGTAGGATAAACACTGGCAAAATCTCAACAGAAGCTACTAAGGCTTGAAGGACTTCCACATACTGCTTTTGAATACGTCGAAAAACCAAATGCAAACTGCAACCTATGACTACCTTACCTCTATTTTTTTCCTTTTTCTGACAAAAAATTTAAAAAATTCCTCTTGTTAAAACACACACACACAAAACAACAACTGCTGTGACCATGAGAAAAATATCACAGAATGACTTCGGTTGGAGAGGACCTAAAAGATCACCTAGTTCTAACCCCACTGCCATGAGCAGAGTTGACGTCCACTAGATCAGGCTGTCCAGGATCCCATCCAAACTGGCCTTGAATGCCTCTAGAAATGGGGCATCTGCAACCCTCCTAGGCAACCTTTTCCAGTGTCTCATCATCCTCAAAGTAAAAAAATTTCTTCCTAACATCTAACCTAAATCTACTCTCTTTCAGCTTAAAGCCATTCACCCTTATCCTGTCATTATCAGACCATGTGAAAAGTCAGTCTCCCTCTTGCTTATAAGCTCCCATCAAGTATTGGAAGACTGCAGTGAGGTCTTCCCAGAACTCTCCTTCTCCAAGCTAAACAAGCCCAACTCCTTCAATCTTTTTTCAAAGGAGAAGTGCTCCAGTCTTCTGATCATCTTCACGGCCCTCGTCTGGACCCACTCCAACAGCTCCGAATCTTTCCTGTACCAGGGGCCCCAGTAAAATTTTATTAAACCAGCATATTAATCTGAGGTGTAGCTTCCAAAAGATCATGCACCAACATGAGCTACTTTTGATTAAATCTAACCCAAAAAAATAGCAGAAATGTAGCTTTTTGGATGCTTTGGTCAGAACACAAATCTTTTTTTTTTTATCACAATTGTCTAGTTCTGTCTCAACACACAAGAATAAGTTGACTTTGAATTTCCTTTCTTCCTTGTGAAAGTGCCATCTATGATATGACAGTCCAAAATTAATTCAGCATTAATTCTTCATAGTTTAAAACATATTTCTTTCATATCCCTTGTTAATTATTTAAGTTTTAACTGCAGTTAACTTTCAAAGAAAAAAATTCTTTACATATATGTTTCCCTCTGAGTATACCTTCACTTCTAAATTAAAGAGATCCTCAGAGCAAAAGATGTGGCACAGCTCATGCTGATGTGCATGGGCACATTTCTGCACCTTCATGGAAAATAATCTGGGGTCCCTAGGGGACAATAGATTGAACATGAGTCATCAGCATGCCACTGCAACAAAGACCAACCACATTTTGACTATCAGAGCACAGCCATCAGGTTCAGCAGCAGGTGTGTATGGTTTTGGTCTTCTTAAAGATTAACATGTCCAATTCAGGGTCACCAAATGGTCAGGGTCTGGAGCACAGGACATATGAAGAGAGGTTGAAATAAATTGGTTTGCTCAGCCTGGAAGAGAAAACACTAAGGGGCAATCTTATTACTGTATAAATTACCTAATTGGAAGAAAGAGACATGACAAGAATAATCTCATAGGTGTACAGTGATAGGACAAAAGGCAAAAGATACAAGTTGAAAGAGGGAAGTTTTAATTAGGTGCTAGAAAAAAAGTGTTACAATGAGGTGGTATATTGTATATTGACACAGATTGCACAGAGAGGTTGTGGAGTCTTCATCCTTGGAGATATGCAAGATTAAATTTAACGTGGACCTGAGCTGTGAACAAATGAATTCTGAAAGGTCCCTTCCAACCTTAATCTGATGATTCTCTAAAACTCACTCAATCAGTGTTTATTTACACAAACTGGAAATGCAGACTGGAAATGATTTAAGATCTACACTGTCATCTGAACTATGCACTGGAAGAGTTGTAATTGGTGTCAGCCAACACTACCAAGAAGAATGTTCAATATGAGAGACCACATAAAAACACTGTGGATATGCTAAAAACTGCATTGTAGCAATATCTCATGTGCTAGTTCAGGCATAGGCTTTGTGTCTTACAGCAGGTTTCTTCGACCTCCTGCTCTCAGAGCACGCAGAAGAGGAACCATTAGGAGCTGAAGATATGTTTAAGATGCTGAATCATCTTCCTTATCACTTAGATGTATCTCACCGCAGACAAATATCTGCAAGCAGGGTGAAGTAGCACTGGTCAATATTCTTGGAATCCAAAGTAGCTGCATGTATGGGAACTGCTGAGTCACGGCCTGAACCTCTGATTGATCACCTGAGGCAAGCAATGAGTCAGCCAGAGGAGCACAGGTGAAGGCAATTCACCTGGGCTGCTGGAAGGGGTGGAGCCAGGCTTCACCTCTCCTAGACATATTTAAGAGCTGGCTACCAGTGGGGAAGGATCTCTTCTGGAGACTGCCTCTACTGGTGTTTTGTGAGTGAGCCCTGGATAGGGGTAAGCCTTCTATTTATCCTCTTTTTGTTATCATAGTCTGCTTTGTCAAACTCTCTTGTTTATTTCATAATTGTAACATCTTACTATTCATTGATTACACACTGCAGCAGCTGAACAAGGAAAATCAATAACATCATACAAGTCTCCGGTCCCACCTTCAGCAGACATCCAACAGAGCTTCCCCCACTACATACTAACCTGATAAGGAAGAAGCCTATCACTTTACCAAGGAGATGTCCAGCAGAGGACACCTATGAGGCAGCTATGAGTAGTGACAATGTTACAAGCACAGGAGATGCAAACTTGGCATTCAGAACAGGTGTCATCAAGAGGAACGTGATAGGCACTCGGGATGATGTATAAATCTGGCAACCATTTCGAGGCACATGAAGGAGAAGAAAATAATCAGAAGTAGTCAGCATAGAGTCACCAACAGCAAGTCATGCCTGACCATCCTCATAAGTTTATGTTAATGAACTCACCAACCTTATGGAGGGAAGAGCAGTGAATACCGTCTTTGCAGACTTCAGCAAAGTCTTTCATGGTGTTTCCCAGCAAGGAGAAATGTAGTCTTGTCCCTGGGGAGGAACATCTCCCGGCACCAGGACATGCTGGAGACTCCAGCTGGAAAGCAGCTTGAAATAAAAGGCTTTGGGGTGCCGTCATAGACACAAAGTTGGCCATAAGTCAGCAGCGTGCTCCTGCTGCTAAGAAGGCTAATAGTATTCTTGGCTATATCAGGTAAAGTATCACCAACAGGTCATAAGAGGTGACCCTTCCCCTCTATTCATCACTGGTGAGTTCTCCACATATGGAGAACTATGTCCAATTCTGAAGACATGGACATGCTGGAAAGAGTCCAGGAGAGGGTTATGAAGATGATCAAAGAAGTGGAACATATCTGTCCTGTGAGGAGATGCCATTTCGTCTGGGGAAGAGGAAGCTCAAAGGGAATGTTATCAACACGTAAAAATACCTGAAGGGAGAGTGCTCTTTTCAGTGAGGCCCAGTGATAGGACAAGAGGTGATGGCCACAAACTGGAACACAAGAGGTTCTGTCTGAACAACAGGAAAAATTCTTCTGCTGTGCAGTTGGTGGAAAACAGCCACAGGTTGCCCAGGGAAGTTGTGGAGTCTCCCTGTCTCCCTCCTTGGAGATTTTCAAAAGCTACCTGGACCTGGTCTTGAACAACCTGCACTGGTTTGGACCAGATGGCCTCCAGAGAATCCTTCCCACCTCAGCTGTTCTGTGACTGTGTGATCAGACTTCCCTTGTCGCAGCTGTGTAGATCTGTCCTCTTGAGTGGCCTGAACTTCGCAAGAAATAACAAGGATTGCAACTGTGACTTCACCTTGGATAGTAGCCATGGAGATATGGGAAAGAGAAGACTTTTCCCTTCTCTACCTACACATCTAAACAAGGGTCAGTGTCAGTCTGTTTCCAGACTTTGTGCTCTTGGCTGAAAAAGATGAACAAAAAGCACCAGAGAGTCTAATTACAGCCTACATATTCACCAGGATGCATGACGTCAGTTTGGATTCTCCAGTGTGCTATTCAAGCTGTATCTCTCAATAAGATATGCTTGGGAGAAACACAATCTGTTGTTCCCTTTAGTAAAAACCTCTGTATATTGCCAGCTACAAATATAGGACAGTAAGAGAACACACTAAACAACCACAAAAGTAGCCATAAAATAAAAACAAAAAGAAGTATTTTTGTATTTTATGAAGTCTTTAGTATCACTCTTCTATAACTTGAAGCTGATGAGAGGGCAGGAGAATGCTCATGCTATAGAATCTGAAATGTACATTTAAACCAGTCACCAGACAGGTTTAAAAATATTATCAGGAATATTCAGAAAGTCTGCTTTATTATCAGAAAACACATTTATTCCTCTGATTCAAATTTAACATGGTATTTTTATAACATCAAGCTTTTTTTTTTTTTTTGTAGAGAGGGTGTTTCGTTATAAAAATGATCTTCGTATGAACTCACAAAGCAGACACTGGAGATGCTCTAATTTTTTAACTAGTTATTAAAATCCACAAAAGCAAAATTAAACAGGAATTAAAAAGCAGTTCAGAAACACAGAAAAGTACTTCTCTAGATTTACTGCTAAATTAAAATATGAAGAGTAAAAAATAAAGACCTTGTCTGAATTGATTTCAACAATAAAAACAAATGATAAATGTTAGAATTCAAAAGAAAAAAAAGAAAGTACCATTGAAGTGAAGTAACTGAAGAAAAAAAATCCTTGACTGCAGGAGTTATTGAGTCTCTTATCATGTTATCCCCAGTTCAAAAAAGCTTTCAGAAATCTCCCAATAAATATCAGTCCCATGCTTACCTCCCATTAACATTGATGTGATTTAGTCATTTGCTTAAGTGCTCTGTGGCACTGGTTCCATGCTATAATTAAAATATTTCAATGAACAAAAAACACTAATGAGGAAATGATGGCTAAGCTAAGAATAATGTATAAAATCTCAGTTCTAGTAGTATAATAGCTGCAAAGTAGTTTGGCATCTTGGCTAACAGGAGGAAGCCCAACAAAGGGAACATTATACAAAAAGGCAATTTACTTCTTAGGAATTTTCCAGTTCCCTGTAGCTGTTGCTGCAGTTACGTCTTTCAGAATTATGCCTTTCTCAGAGACTTTGGTAATGTCGCTGGCTTGGATCTTCATTCATCAAAAGCAATTTTATGTTGTCATAACCGCAGTAATCAAATAAGTTACAACACCATAAAATTAATAAAACACCATTGTTTGTTGCTGTGGAAATAATTTCTGCTGCACAACGTTGCATAAGGTCACACAGATACAATAAAAGGTTAACAGACCTATTTCTGTGAGATCTAAGCTATTTATCCAGCTACTTTGATGAACACCAGAAGAAAATTAACAGATGACCCAAGCATGATTATTTCATCTACAAAAACTGGCTATTTATTTACTTGCCATTCTTTATTATAGACAATGTTGAGGTCTTCTACAGAATAAGCACTGCATGCCCCTTCCAGACCAAAAATGCACCAAAAATGTTTGCTGCACTAGTCCTACGCCATGCTTTTCTCAGAAACATAATTTCTCTGTATCAACCCACTGAGATCCATATGTAGGAGAACTAGATTAATTCTGAACTGCTGGCTAACGCAGACAGGGCTGAGTGACTCTACTGCAACAGCTGTTAGCTACAGCATAAAGTAAAAACTCTGGGTACTTCTCACCCCGAATTGCTAAACTGAGCAAAACGCTCAGTTTAACTAGTGATGAGGAATGAAAAAGAGGGGGTACTTTTTTGCCACTCACATAAACAATTTCTAGAACAAAATCACTTCAACTTGGCTATGACCAAGATTAGCCAAGCATTGTGGCAAAAATCCAAATGTCCGTCAGGCTCCAAGTCTTTACTAACATGAATAGGTGATACCAAGCTCAGGGAACTTAGGGGGAAAAGATACAATACAGCCAAAGAGAAGAGATTAAAATCATGTAAAAATTGAGCTTCTATATAGAAGGCAGAATTACAGTAGGATAAAGTAGGAAAAGGAATACATTTATGTTTCATTACAAGTTAATTAAAATTATGTCTATTCATCTGATTAGAAAGTTATTCATCTGAAGATAATGCTATGCAAATCTTTATCTTAATAAAATTAATTTCTTTATTTTAGAGGAAAAACATCCATGCATTGTCTAAATTCTACAGTAATTTCAGTGGAATAATTTACATACTTAAATTACTTGCTTAAATTCACAATAATTAAAGTATTTAAGCACGTTTAAATTTATAGTAATGAGGTCAAGTATCATTATAGAGATACATATGTACTTTTATAACATGTTCACAGGTAAATGCCAGAAATCCAAAGAAGGTTCAGATTTACCAGAAATGAGTTACACTACAGTATCCAAAAAAAGGAACATAAATACATAAATCTTGTTCAAGGGTAACTGAAAAGTCATATTTAATAGTGAACTTCTGCTTATACAGTAACGTTGTTACTATGCTAACAATTGCCTTCTAGCACCTAACTAATAATGAAAGTCTTCCCAAGCAGAAAGGTTTAATTTATAGTTTAACTACTCACATGAATATGAAGATTTGTCTTTTACTGATTCCTAGACAGACTGTATTTTCATTTGTTCTACCAGAAGCAGAATGAAGTTGACCAAATTTTCATATTCTTATTCAAATTTTCCTCTCATCAGTAATTTCTACATGTGTTCACATTCAATATATGATGCCCTTGCAATTGTCTTCATTATTCAGTAATCAGCTATATCATTTGATTGCATGCTTACTGTGTAACACCCACCATCTAATTTTAAACATATAAGCAAATAGTGCTGGACACAAGCAACATCCATTCCTATGAAAGGCATTAGATGCAGAAAGGGTGCAAGGTTCCCCCACTGCTCATCTAGCTTTACTCAACCTTGATTTAGCAGATGAAAAGATACTCCACCCTATCTCTGCCATCTCTTCTGGCACAGAGATACAGGTCTCCAGAAACAACAGAACTTAAGTGACGTAAGCTACAATAAATCTGCCATGCTAAGAAACATTATGGAATGGAATCCTTTTAAACAAACACAAGTTCATTTTACCTTACCCTTTGACCTTGAGCTCCATCTCTTCCAGGTGAACCTGATGCTCCTGGGACACCCTAAGCATTATAAAGGGAGAACCAATAATGGGATCAACTCAACAGAACGCAACAAAATCACTTTCCAATTTAACTGTATGGCATGGTTTTTCATTTCATTTTTAAATGAGAGGAACTAGGAAATTGATAATGGTGGGGCCATAGAGGAGTTAGTAATGAAGGTATTTCTGTGAAATGAGGGATGGTTAAACACACTTTGTTGAAATGCACATTCATTCGCACTCCCTCACTACAATCCTCTGTTAAGGACACTGACAACTGAGTCACGTCGGCCTTCCTGTGCTGCTAAGCTGTAAAGAAATCTGCATCACTCCAGTGTTGTGTCAATATGACTCTTACTGCATGAATCAGTATCTTAACCTGAAGGTATAAATGCTATTTCTCTTTCTCTTTTCTAAAACAAAGCCTGGTACAATATTGTTTGAAGTCACTGTAGCAATATGAAATGGCCTAAGTATGATTACAAATTATGTGCAGCACAGCTCCGCACTGTTCAAATGAAATCTCATTCTCTCATGAAAGCAGCAGAGCAGCCATTACTGTGGTGGTCCAGAAGGCTGACAAAACTGATTTATGAGGAAAGATTGTATGAGTTTACTGTCCCTAACATACATGAACAAAAGGGGGGAACCTGTTAACAACCAACAAACACTGGAAGGATATAATGAGAAGAAAACTGTTTGAAAAAGGAAGAGCAAATGATCCTGGGAAGCAGCAATCAATTGGAATGAAAACTCCTACCTAAATACCAGACAAGAATTAAGTTTAGATTCACTGAAAATTACAGTTTTTAATATGCTGATCTTGTGAATGATACCCTAAAAAAAATTAACTGCCTAATATGTCCTATCTAATTCCAGGAGGAATTTACTATTCTTGAAGTGAAAATAAGCAGATGTTACCAACAATTCATTACATAAAAAGGAATTTTAAAGTCAACAGTTTCTAAGTTGTTACAGACCCAATATTCAGCGTGTAACAAGGTCGAGAAAATAATCAGTTCTTCAGACCCTGAACAATTTGGTCACTGCATACCAGCATACCCCAGATTCCTGCTCCTGAATATCCATTTGAATTTACCATGACAACACACTTCTCAGCAGTTTTGGATATGTGCCTTAAATTCACAATGATGTCAATTCAACACAAGCTTAGTAAGTGACAGGTCAAACAATAACAGAGAATACCTGCAGGCCAGGAAAACCAAGATCTCCTTTCTCTCCCTTTTCACCTGGTGGCCCCTGCAGATTAAGAAGCACTCATAGTAACTCAAATATATGGTTACTTTCCTATTTTTAATGTTCTTATCAGCACCTTTAGGAAAAAAACAACAACAACCAACCAACAAGCATACAAACAGAAAACAAGGCTACTTTTCCAGCTGAAAGCAAACCCTTAACTCAATTTGAAAAAAATGTAAACGAAGAATTTACAAATACAAAAAAAAAGACTATGAAATTTACTTTAAAAGACTTCAGAATTAAGCTGACAGAAGTACAGCCATTATGTCACAAAAAATGTAGTTGTTTTTTTCTTTCCTCCTCAGAATCTATTTCATTTCAGTACTCAGGAGTACTAATGATGAAACCACTGGATCTCTACAGAACATATGTACGACAAGGATATACTTTTCCAGATAATAAGCTAATTTTAATTAAATTCTGTCATAACACATTTCCTCTATGAAAAAACTGATTTTATAATTAAGGTATTAAGGTATTAATATAATTAAGGTATTAAGGTATCACTCCCTGATGACAGCATCAAGATTATGTAGTTTTAAGAAATTACTTTGTTATATTTTTATTGTAGTGCAGTAGAAAAAAGAAAGGGTATTATAACAGTAAAATTATGAAACAAGAAAAAAAAATTATGTATCTGATACCCTTCAGGACTTGTGTGTACATATCTACTGGAGATGGCTATAAAACAAATTTGTCCTGTTGGTTCATTGTTCTGCCAATGTGTGTTTATGATGAAATTCTGATACTTATTTCACAAGAGCTTTGCAAATTCCAAGCCTAATCATCTCCTGTGATGATAGACTCTGTAAGTGCAATGAATACTATTGCTCAGTTTTGGCAGCAAATACAGTGTTCTTGCTTAGGAATACCTTTCAAGTCAGAACTGATCTGCACTGAGCAATACCACAACTAGAAGAAAGATTAAATATTAACAATTTGGTACGGGGCCATGTTTCTCCCCTACCACGATTCTTTTTTCACTTGTCTCAAGGCTCATACCTGAGTCACACCAAACTGATTAAATTCCTCCAGCTAACCAGAAGTTCATCTCCAGGTGTGAACTGGAATCCTGGCATTAAATCCACTGTAGGGTAAACCTAAATATGCAACTTCCCCGCAAATACTGAAATGCAGATTCTGATCAGGACACCAAAAGATATTTTGGTCTAATCTAAGATATATGCTGTCCAAAACACAGAAGAAAACCCTATTGTTTGTATAAATCTCACTGGAAGGCCTTGAATAGAAAGTCCACTGGGTCCTTGTGGTCCTGGAGGTCCTTGAGGTCCAGGAACACCAATTTCACCTCGAGGTCCATCTGGTCCCTAAAGTAGCACAGGACATACGTTAAACTCCTATCATATGGACAAAGGCATCTTCTGTTTGAAGAATTAAGTACTGATAGACTCAGAAACATCTGAAATATGAGTTAGCATTTGAGTGAACAGTCAGTGTTCCATTTTAAAAAGGCATAGATCCTTCATAAATAAATAAATAAATAATGCTGCTGTAGCAGCATTCTGAATTTTATTTCTTTCATTTCTTTTATCAAGAAACACACATGACAAGTTATGAAAAGAGATACACAAAATACCAATGGAATTTCACTATGCATTTTCCCCAGCAACAGTAGAGAATCTGGGATTCATTTCATGGTTTACATGCAGCAGAAATAAACCAAGAGCCTGTGCATCTGACAACTGTAAAGTGCTGTACAAAGTACCTTTGGACCTGGATCTCCACGATGACCTTTGGCACCTCTGACACCTGGACCACCCTGTAAAGTACAAGCACAGGACTTTCTGCAAACCAAAACTATCAAATAAATAAAAATGAAACCCAGAGAAGCCCAAACTTTTCTTTCCTGTTCTTGAATCGTATGTGATTCACAATGAATATCCTGTCCAGATCCTTCCACTGGAGTAATTAAACTAAGAACATACTTCAGCGTGGTCATATGTAGGAGCAGATACAAACGCAGATGTAACCAATTTCCAGAGCCAAGAAAGCACACACAGTAAGTATCAAAATAACACTGAAAGCTACAACAGGGATAGAAGTTCATACATGTGGTCATGGGTTCCCTTTCAGTTGCTGAAAGCTCCTGCATATCTGTCCATGCTCTTCAGGATCACCACATTGTTAAAGGCTGAGTTTCAATTCCTTAGGAATATTTTTCACCAAGGACAACTCCAGTATCTACTAAATTAACTAAATGGTCAAATTTAGTGTTATACTTAGGCAAATAACCTTTTGTCTATTTTTGTCTTTTTTACTTTCTTCAGTGGTGCCTGCATCTGTTAATCATTTATTAACCAAATGTTGCCATTATTATTAGGATCATCTGAGACACTGGAGCTGCATATACCTATGGATGGCTGCCATGAATGTGTTTTGCATATACATGTTGGATATGCTTTATCCTCCAGGACAGCATAAAGATTGTTTTTCACATTTTTTCAGGTCAATTTCCCTCTTCCTTCACTTGAGAGTATCCCTTTATCTCTTGGGATATAAGCATTACAGAGACTCTGCCCTTCTTTGTAGTCAAAAAGGACTGTGTACAACTAAGCATCGTAACCGAATCATATGCTTTAAGATTCACAATGAGTCTGGTTTTGAACCCAGTAATCCTAGCACGGCAAAAGCACAAATTCCTGAAAAGCATTGATTTAAGTTGAAAACATCACAAGAGCTTCCCTTATTTTTCCCATAAACTAGTTTTAGTGGTTAAATAAGACTGTATAATAATATCAAATTTGTCATTTCTTGGACTTCTAGTTCTAGCCAAGATTTCTTGTTATCTATTTTCTGTTATGTTAAATAACTTCTTTATAGTCAGTACTTCCACAAGAAACAATTCTTAATCATCCATTATGAATTCAACTCTTTAGCTTTTTTGATTAGTTAAAACCAATGAAGCATTGAAAGCTTTTCATTGCAATTAAACTTCTCCAAGGGATCCAATAATGTTTTGTGTCTCCTTCTTCACTCTCTCGAGTTCTGCAGCTCTCCTTACACAATGCAGACATCAGGTTTGTGTGCTTAGTTCTACATGCAGATTTTCAGACAGCATGATGAAATTCTGGCAGATTAAGGCATAAAAACTGTAACCCATAATGAAAACTTCCAGATAATCTTACCTCTAAACAATACTTTGTCTCATCTAAAACGATCCACTTTCTAAATGATCACTAATAATATTTCCAGAGATATAATCCCAAACAAATGGAAGCCTTTCATCGTGAGTCTTTTTGGTATAATATCTAAGGCTGGCTACATGGAAGAATTCTGATCCCTAAAACAAAAAAACCCTTGGCTTTGTGAGAAGTCACATGATGTTTTAATGACCCAGATCACTACTGACCAGACAAAGCAATGTGACTGACCCTTGGTTGGCTCCGAAAAGAACAGTGAGTTGGGTTTTTTTGCTCTGCTTTTTTGCAGACCTCATACATATCTCCTGAGCCATACGCCATGTAACTTTGGCAAAAAAACAAAAAAGAAAAAAATCACTCAAGAGAGGCTGAATTCTAGAATTACATTCTCCCCATGCCTAGAAGTGATAGGACAGAAGGGGACAGACTCTTCAGCAAGGTCTTGTTGTGATAGGAAAAGGTGAGACAGTTTCAAACTAAAAGAAGGGAAATAAAATTGGAGATAAAAGATTTTTTTTTTCAGTAAGGGTAGTGGAGCCCTGGAACAGGTTGCCCAGAGAGGTGGTGGTTGATCCCTCCCTGGAGACATACAAGGTCAGGCTGGACCAAGCTCTGAGCAACTAGATCTCATAGTAGATGTCTGTGTTCATTGCAGAGGAGTAGGACTAGATGACCTTAAAGAGTCCCTTCCAACGTAAATGATTCTAGGATTCTATGCCTTTTCTGCTTGATTTTAAACCACCTCTTGTAGGGAACTACCTTACTCAAATTATTGTTTATCTTAGATACAATAAATAAAAATAGATTATTTATTTCTGAATTAAACTTTGGCATTTCTTGTTCTATATGCATTCTGAACTGTAGCAACACATATCCTTCCATTCCAATAATTTTTAAACATTTTTTATTTTTCTGAGAAATGTAGTAAAAGGACTCATGTGAATTATCCCACTGTAAGGAAACAGACTGGAAATCTATGTAAAGGAATGAAAACTTTAATCCATACTTGACTCATAACCTGTACTCAAATAGGAGAACACAGTAATTTTTTCCTTGTTCAAAACACACATCTTCAGTGAATTTTCTCCTTTTAAGTTCCTTTTTCAAGCTTTTGTACCTAAAGCTTGAAGAACAGCTCTTGCAAAAAAAATGTAATGTCTGAATTGTCGATCTTATGTAATTTGTGTACTTCAAAATCTTTTCAAAACATTTATAATCCTTTATATTCTTCATCAACTCTTTCCCTTCAAAACATGCTCTTATATCATTCAGAACACTATGAGCAGAGAAACATGAAGACCAAATTTGTTCATAAGAGGGCCTTATGTCAAGCTAGTTTAGCAAGCAGCCCTAAGATGCCAATCAGAGTAATCTGTTTGTGAAAGAAAAAACACATGAATGTTCTACAAACTCCTAGTTACAATTATCTTACACTAACCCAATAATATATTACTGTAAATAGAGCCTACAACTTTTCTAAACTGACAAAAATCAGCCATGCGATGTGAGATTGAGCTTTCTGAATTCAGACCACCCACATCTCAGTTGTCTGGTCTGATCCATTCTTTGAGCTCTTCCATAAGCTAGGAGAAAGAACAATTTATTCCATCTTCCTAAGATACTACGCTGAGTTGGAAAGTAAAATATTTGTCATCTAGATAAGACTATCTAGTTCCACCTGTTATATAAGAAACATAAAACACCTGCTGAACATTCACACAGTAAATGCTTAGAGGAACACTAGCAAAGTAACATCACAAAGTACATGGAAGTTTTAGGATTGCATATCTCATCATTCACTCTCAAGCTAGAAAAACTTCCAATTCCCTAAATGCTTTGGGCCGCCTTCTTAACTTTTAGAAATCTGACTGAGTGACAAGTTGTTGGGTTTTTTTCTTTACTCTAAATAGAATGTCAATGTACCACTTTAAAGATAAATTAATTTAATCTTATCAGTTACACGATTTCAGTATGTTTACACTGGCATAAAGGTGGCACATGGACAACTTGGTACAGTTGGCTAAAAACCTGAATAAAGTCTTACCGGTGGTCCTGGAGGTCCCAGGGGACCCTTATTAGCTTCTGAACAGGAACAGGCATGAGGAAGGGCAGGGCAATTTTCTTCATCTCTCTAAGGAAAGATCAAGACTGGATGAGACTTACGTACAAAACTTTTATTCAGAAGTAAGAATTTTATAAATTGAAAAATAATGATACAGAGGTGCCTTAAAACAGCTTACTTGATTTAGAAATACTTTTGTCCTTTCAGTAGGACAAGTAATCCAAGTACACCTGGACCTTTTTGAAAACACTCAACCAAACATTTCCTTTAAAACATTTGCCTTGATAAAAGGAAGAAAAGAAGTAAATTGTACAGTTAATGAAGTAAATTTCTTACCAAGCCAGGAAGCTCACAGCATTTGTCTCGATTGGCCCATGAGGTAGCACAAACAATGTCAAACATCTGCAATTGCAACTGTTTCAAAACAAGGATGATATCAGAGAAACGGCCATCAACTTAGAACAGCTAATCAAAAATACGCTAACTCTAAGAAGGCTTATGTTCTAATCAACATGTCCAACTATCAGATAGGATACTGACTGAGCAAAGCTGTTCAATGTGAAATGCTGTAGGCAGTTGATTGTCTTCACCTCCCCGACCCAGTTCCTGCTTTTGTCCAATGGTGCTTCCAATGCTTTGTTCCAGCAAAGGAGGCACGAAGAGACAGGTGTAAGAGAGCTCAACTCCTCAAAATATTCCACTTGTCTGGTGCCTGTATTTTATCTGGAACAAGATCTCCTGTAGCATACTACTTACACTGGAACTGAGCCACAGATAATATTTATCAATTTCTCCAGTTCTACTTTATTTTAGAATGTGCCTGCTTTTATCCATATTATCCTCAGGCAATGAAAAGTTACGAATGAAAAGCTTGCTGCTCGACAACTGTGGTCAGAAAGAAAAATTCCCATCTCCTGTCTGGGAACATGCTACGGACAAGAATCTAATCTACAGGAACACAAACATTTGGTAAAAATTACAGCTGCTAGGTAGTCAGAAACAATATACCAAATAGGACTCAATGGTAAAACCAAGTGTCTCCATTACAGCCTTGATCTGAATAAAAAATGGGTCTAAAGAGATGAAGCTTCACTCAGTTTCTATTTCTGTTCTTTCTCCATGCCTCATTTACTTGCATACTGAATAGAGAAGGGAACAGAACAGAACACCCCATTAAACCAGCCCCACATGTTAAAAATATTGAGGAATGGCTAGAGATAGAAGAACGATCTTTAGTTTTGCTATTATTTTCATTTAAGTAATTGTAAATCATTATTTTCGGCAGCATTATCTTAAAACTGGAACAGAGCAATGAAGCTAAGGATTTGAAAAGCTTTAAAACTTCATTGCTTCTAAAGGTGTTAAAACAAAATAGAAATGGGTACCTTTGACTTTGTTCATTTTTTTCTTAAGTAAGTCAACTACTGTATTTTAAACAAAGGAATACTTTTACATAGAATTTCTCCTTATTTGCCAGCAGATTAGCTGTTGAAGTGCAGCATGAAGGGAAGTTCTGAACATTTGGGATGGGTCCACAAAGGTCTAGCCTGAGTCAAACAATTCTGTGTCCCTGGCTGTTTCAAATCCATGCTGGCTCCATGTGGAGCCACTTAGCATTTCTCCATTACACATCTCAGGGCTACTAATTCCAGGAAGACTCATTAATTTGCCTAACTCAGGATGACCTTGGGCATTTACATGGAACTACACTTATGCAAATCAGACATCTCTGAAAAGGACTGCAGAAGCACCTCAGCTGGTTGTGCAGAAATCATTTCAGGGTCAGACGTAAGCAGTATTTCCACTTTTTCCATAAATCAGTCTGTCCCAAGCTCTTTTATCCTAAACAATGGAAGTCTGACATTACTGGTTAAATTTATGCAGTCCTACACTGGAGCATATACACATTCATATGCTGGATTAAACAGTCCAGAGATCCATAGTGATAGAATATGTTGGTGTAAAATAAAGAGCAAATAGACATTCTCTGAATTGTTGTATTCACCATTCAAATGTTGAATGACTCAGTACTCCTATTTTAAAATATTACGTGGGTTGCTCTGACTCAAGCTAAATAACTCAACAAAGCTTTCTTTGCTACCATCAGCCCTTTATTCATAATTCTGAGTATTCATATAAATTTTGCTTTCTAGATCTCCAATACTGTAAGCAAAGTCAGTAATACAGAAAAGTCTACTCATCTTTATCTGATCAGGCTACAGTTCTGCAAAGCATTCCCAACAGTAGAAAACATCAAATCTTAATTCTTTTAGCATCACACACACATGGAGGTAAAAGAAGACAAATATTGATGAAAAGGAAGCATGAGTAAAGAAAAAAAGTTGTGATTTGTAAACTGTTTTAAAGCCAGACTTTTCATTCAATCCCACTGAAGTAATAAAGAACAGTATTTACTTCTTGTCAAGGTTAGGTTTCTCTTCTCTAGCTGTTTGGAACTTCTAACTCAGACATGTCCCACTGTTAAAGGCTGTTGAAAGGGCTATGCATGTTTAGCCTAATTTCCTTTCTGTTCAGTCTGTCTCAGATAAATGTGTGTCTGTTCATTGAACTGTAGCATACCACACTCATCAGTGGGACAAAAAAACTCTTATTTGGGGTATATTCCCTCAAAATTGTTTGACAAATCACAGAATATCTTGACTTGGAAGGGATTCACAACTATAACCAAGTCCAGCTTCTGGATTCACACAGGACCACATGAAAATCAAACCTTATTTTGGAGAGCCATGTCCAAATGCTTTCTGAACTCCAGGAGGCTTAGTGCTACAACCACTGTCCTGGGGAGCCTGTGCCAATGCCTGACCACCCTCTGGTGAAGAACCTTTTCACAATACATAACCTGACCCTGTCCTAATGCAGCTCCATGCCATTCCCTCGGGTCTTATCATTATCACCATACAGCAGAGATCAGCATCACCCCTTTGCTCCCCTTGTGAGGAGCTGTAAGCTGCCATGAAGCCTCCCCTCCACCCCTCTGCTCTGGGCTGAACAAGCCAGGTAACTTCAGGTGCTCCCCATACATCTTCCCCTCTAGATCCTTCACCATCTTTATAGCACTTCTTTGGACTTCCTCTATTAGTTTTGTGTCCTTTATCTATTGTGGCATCCAAAACATGACACAGTGCTCGAGGTGAGGCTGCACCAGTGCAGAGCAGAGTCCTGGCTGGCCTCATGCACTCCATGCCACAGTTGGCCCTTCTGGCTGCCAAGGCACACCACTGACTAGTATTTCACTTGTTGTCAACCAGAACTCCCAGTGCTGGTCCTAGAAGACTGCTCTCCAGCCTCTTATCCCCCATTCTGTACATATATCCAGGGCTGTCCTATCCCAGATGCAGAATATAGAACTTGCTCTTATTAAACATCATGTGATTGATGATTGCCCACCCCTTCAATTTGTTAAGGCCTCTCAACCTTTGAGGGAGTCAGCAGTTCCTCCCAATTTAGTATCACCTGCAACCTGACTTTGCATACATTCAAGTCCTATGTTCATGTCATTTATGAAAACATTAAAGTGAACCTTAAAGAGAACTGTCCCTAAAGTGGAGCTCTGCACAATTCCAGTATTTACTGGACTCCAGCCAGATGTAACTCTATTTCTTATAACCCCTTTGAGCCTCACCAGCCAATTATTCACCCATCACGTTATGAATGTGCTGCTGGACATTCTGTCTGGAGAATACTGTGAGAAACAGCATTCAGAACTTCAACATTCATGTTATTTTGTTGGCTTGAGTTATATTGGCTTTTATTGATTAAAAAAACACACTAAAACCATTCCAAAAATGTTAAACTATTCTATGTAGATATGGTCTGAAGCAAGCACTGAACTATCCAAAAATTCCAATTTTCATATCAAATTAAAACAATTTTCAAAATTTTTATTTCTGTTATACACGTGGCTTTATAAGCCCCTTAAAACTGTAAAGCTACTTGGACAGACTAAATCCCAATACTCCATTCTCAACAGTGGAACATGTGAAATGCAATGAAGCACAAAGATCTAAGCCTCCCATACAGTCTACTATCTTCCCACAGTCAGATCAGGCATTCCCCGACCCAGATCTGCTTTTTTTTCTTCACAATTAGTAACCCCCATTCTTTCCTTTCCGCTAATTCAGACATCTCCAAAATCAAAAATATTTAGCATACACGAAATTCTACATAAAGAAGCAGCACTGCTAAGTACCTGTTGTGTGAAGCGTCACTCTCCTACTACTACTCCTACTAATTTCCTTTGATGTCCTCTAATTTTTGAAGAAGATACTACTTCATTCTGGTCTTAAATATGACCATCCACACAAGTTCTATTCAGGATGAATACAACGTGCAGAACTGAGATTTTAAAGAATATTATTTGTATGCTTTCTTGACCTGCCTGTAACTTAGTAAAACTTCAAGGCATCCACAGCTGCACAGAGTAAAGAAATTACATCTTCAGCTACACATTTTTAGTCTTACGTAAGCTTTGCTGTTCATGTGAACAAAACCAAATTTTTCAGTGAGTGGGTAATCCAAATTATCTTTTATAGATTCCTGCGTTCTAACAAAAGACACAATTTCTTTCCACTTCTCTTTACAAAGCCTTCTTTAATTCCAAGTTTTTCTAAGTTTGCCTTTTTTTCTGTTTCTATTGGGAAGTGACTACAAAAGTTTCTCTGTATAATTGTCTTTACAGACTTGATATAATTATTATCTGCAAGTTTGAGCACTAAGGGCTCTTTTTTTCTGTGCACAGAGAGGTATTTTGAGGGCTCATTTTTGACTAGAAGAGCACTTGCATATAATAACAAGTCAATACGTTTTTGAAACTTCATTCCTATTCAGATCAAGCCTCCAGTTCAGGGTTCACATTCTATGCTAACCTCTCTCTAGAGTCAACAAAGTTCAAAGAAAATCAACAATGTTGCTCAGCAAAGAAGCCTTCCCAAGATTCTCACCAGCCTGGCAGTTCTCCCTCAGCAACTAAATCTACCTAAAAGAACAAACAAAACTTGAAGTTAACTAAGGCAAAATGGAAAGAATTCCATGAGTTGCCATGCAAAAAAAAAGACTAATTATTGTTTCTAGGATAACAATTTCAGAGGAATAAAAGACATAATTTGGGGAGAATCTCATTTTTAAATATCTTAATATTTAGATATTGAAGTCATTAAGAAATAGATATACTAAGGCAGAATTTCTGAAATCATGGAGTTCTTCTGTTTCAAATACAAGTTCATTCTGCTTCAACTTAAAGTGCAAAGATCCCAAATGCTTGTTTTTAGGATTTTCAAATGGTTTAAAAAATTGTTCTTATTCTACTCACTGGTGCAGAGTTGTCTCTTGGTCCTCTGGATCTGACCATTCTTCCCAGCACTTCTATGCCATCAGAACTAATGTTCCCTGCTGCATTAATGGTCTTCTCACCTGCTTCTTTGCAGTCAATAATTATTTTGGCTGTAGTCTTGCTGATAACAACATGCAGCTAAAGAAAAGAAAATATGCTTTAACATAGCAAAGGAGCACATATAACATATTAATGTGCTGGGCATCTTTTGAAATGAGTTCCTAATTTCATGTTTGCTAACAGAACTGAGACTAATCCATAGTAACTAACGTAGATGGCCTCTAGAGGTCCTTTCCAACCTGAATTACTCCATGATTCTAATCTGCTTAATGAATTTAGCTTATTTCTCTGCTTAAGGAACATCTGTGTAAAAACTGGCAACTTCCCTAATTTACTCAGGAGAAAATAATTTACCACTGACAAAAGAACTGCATAAGGTTCATACATCACTGAGAGCTCTTAGAACCTTTGATTTATGTAGTCAGTAGTATTTCTTGGGCCCTGTATGATTCTTCTACATAGTATTGGATTTCACCTTTATAGCTGCTTGCAAAGCCAAAACTAAGCAGTAAAAGTTACTCTGTATATTATACATCACCTCAAAGGAAAACCAGTGAAGTTTTTACACTGAAAAAATATTAAATCTCATCAAATGCATTACAGAAAAGCTGAGCATATAAACTTTCTTCCTTCTGCCTTGCCTTGCACTCTGCTCTCCATGACTGATGAGCAAAAACATCCCCAACAGAGAGAACAATCCTTGTCACAATTGTCCTGTCACTGGCAAAACTCAGTTATGCAAAAGAAATATAAATTTTTTGGCATGGGAGAGTCCAGATGAAGAGCTGGTAAAAATGTAGTATCTGCTCCTAATAGTATACTATGTGAAGTTCAGAACCCAAGGTGGAGGAGAGAAATCCATGAAGGACTCCTGCAACTGCCTTGCTCTGGGCTCAGCCGGAGCACTGAGTTTGGTCTCCCATCTTTCAAACTCATATAACAAGGATCATCATTCAAAATGTAGAAAATATTTAAGAGGAAAATCTGCTATGATCTTACACATTCTTCCAAAGCAAGACTTTAAAAAGTCATTGTTAGACTTCTACTCTGACCTACCATCTCTTATTTTGCTCTCACAGGTAAGAAAGAACTCTAAAGTAGTTAAAGAGAAATTGAGTTCTGTGGATACGATCCCACAATCCATAATCGTTGCCGTCCCCCCTTTCTTTTTTTAAGAGAAAGATACAGAAGTCAGGAATAAAATTGAACTACAAAAATACCTTTTGCAACAAACATGCTACAATCCCAACATTACCTCATCTGCTTTTGGAAATAATGTTATAAGATCTCTTACAGCCAAGACAAGTTCAACACATCATTACCCCTTAAAATATGTTTAAAAATAACAATTGTGGTCAAGAGAAGGACAGCTTTTTTTGCTTTACTTTTTCTTTACACTTTGGTTGACATTTCCAACCTGAACTTTAAAAGCAAAAGCCAATTAATTTCTACATTCTACAGCTCAAGGCAGGTATTTTTAAACAACTCCAAAACACAGGTATAAAGAATGAGATTAAAATTGACCACATTAGCTTCATCATCAAAACAATGATTTAATGATTTGTTTAATGTTGATTCAATATATCAAAGAGACTTAAGTTTAGTAAATGGTTCCGAACATGCAAAATACACTTCTTTTTGTGGTGGATGATCACATTAAACGAAGATTACAAAACATGAAAATTTCTCATCCAGAATGAATGGAAATAGATTATTATTATTATTATTATTTTACGATTAGCGTTACTAACCTTATGAAAACTCCCATAAAATATCTTTCTTATTTCAGGGCCTTCAAAAGTCACAGTTTGAAAATCTCCTTTGTAGTCATAGTTAAAGAAAGTCAGAGTTTTACCACCATCTGTGCAAGAGGAAGAATAAGAATTTATAGTTAGGGAAAGAAAAGGCCTGATGCATTATTTGAAAATGTTAATTTTTTATTTAACAAAAAAGATCAAAGATGTCCGTTGTCTAAGAGAAGATATTAAAAAAAAAAAAGCCCCACAGACAAAAAAAACCTCACAGGCAAACAGCTTTTTCTAGAACTGTTTAAAAAAATTGAATTCCATTTTGTTTGACATTTTGAAATCTCCTTATGGTATGAACTAGTGCAAAAGTCAACATTTTATGTGGGAAAATGACAATAACACTTTCAGAGTCATTAATCCCAGTTTACACCAGCGTACTCAAAATTTTACTCCCAACTCCAAATTAGGCTCAATTACATTCAATCTATAAAATATCCACCAGAAAGCAGAACCTTCAGAGATTCAGGCAGTTGTTCTAGCAGAAGATTAAAACATTGTCAATAATAAACCTAGCAAAAGAAAGAACCTTTCATACAGTTAAGGAATAAATCACAGACATGAATCAAAATACTCACTATCTAAAATAACTCCAACCAGTGGTTCATGTTGTTCATTTAAAATCTCCCAAAGAGCAAATGGTTCCTGAGGTGTATCGGGAAGTATACGAAAGAGAAATGTAATGGTGTAGTCTGAAGGGAGACCTTCAGGATGCAAATATCTGTAAAATAAGTAAAGTTTTTAAAACCAAAACAAACATTAAATCTCATGATTTACATATCAAGTCTTCACTTAACACATTTTCTACAAATCTACATCTGTCTTTGGAAATCAAGGGTGAGTAACAATATGAGTAAGCATTTCCAAAATCTGTTCAACTAGATAACTATCATAGAATCACAAGGTTGGAAAGGACCCACAAGATCATCTAGTCCATCTGTCCACCATTGCTACCACAAGCACTAAACCATGTCTCATAGCTCCTCATCCAGATGTCTCTTGAACACTGCTAGGGACAGTGACTCCACCACCTCCCTGGGCAGCCATTCCAGTGCCTGATCACTCTCTGAGAGTGAAGTTTTTCCTTATATCTAATCTGAATCTCCTGTGGCGCAACTTGTGGCTGTTTCCTCAGGTCCTAAATCAAAAGAATGCTCATGGAAAATGGATAGTTTATCTTTTCCTTTGAAATTTACAAAGATGCTATTAATTTTAGTTTTTTTAAAATAAATTTGAAGATCAAACCAGAGGTCAGATTGAAGTGAACCTGAAATTAATTAAGTTAAAAGGTTTTAGAATAAATTAATTGCCATTTGCAATATCTTCATTATTGTCTGGTTTAATACACAATGAAAATGGAAGTAGCTTGGAAGAACTGATGTCAATTGACAACCATCAAACATCACTAATGGATAGAAATTATGAACAGAGACTGTTACAGAAAGGTCTATAACCATAGGGTACGTAGCTTATACATTCCAAAGGCAACTTATAACAAAATGTAGTCAGAAGAGACCATACTTACAGAAATACAATCTCCTAGAATTCTTGCAGAAGATACAGGAAGCTTACGATATAAAACTGGCATGTTATTTTATTTCCTGAAGCTTGTTAGTTAGCATTTATGATTTAACTTCACCTCTCATTCTCAAATTGCAAGATAGGACAAAAGAAATACCAGAAATGACTGCTTGTATTTTGAAAATGTTAGTTAGCTTGATTCCTTAATTCGTGCTAAAGGGATCTGAAAGAATCCTGGCAGGTTCATTTAATCAGTTTCTTTTCCCAAAATATGATCCTTTCCTTGTAAAGTTTTTCCATCACTTTTTATATGCATCGATAAGAAACATGCTGGAAAAAGAGTTAAATATGATATACAATGTGTACGTTCCCCACAGTGGTCTGTAGATGACTATAGTTGATATAGAGTTTATGTTACACATTTTCTCCAGAGAGAAAAGAGAGAGATAATTTAACAGGTGTAAGAACAAAGCCTTAAAGTATGTCCATTATAAAAGAAACAACAAAAGAAAATTCAATAAACAGATGGGGAAAACACCAGGTTTGGGGATACAGAAATTAAAAAAGAGAACTGCATTAACAATACTTGGCGGACATATGACATGAGAAAATAAAAGCACTATTATTCAGACATACCTGTACATCATCAAGAGAAAGGCATTCTCTGAACCACAAAACAGACTGAAAGCCTAAAGTAGTAAGATTGGGCTGGATTGGGCTGGGGTGGCAGTCAGAGAAGAGCACATAAATGCAGCAGATCCAAGCAGAAAGAAGCAGGAAAGGAAAAAGAAGTGAGCAGTTCTAATCTCCACTCAGTTTAGAGCCAGAAGGAAACTTAACAAGTAGAAAGTGACACAGCTCCAAGAAGGATGGCTCCAACTGGGATACAACAGGCTAATCACACAAGAATAAGAAAAATTTACTAAAACATTTATAAACCATTTCACAGTGTTATTCTTTCTTGTTTGTCTCAGCTAAGATGCCACAGTGTTAACTCTTCTCATGTTTAATACAGTAAAGCCATTGCTGTTTTGTGTTGCCATGTAACACAAGTCAGGGAACTGGACATGAAGGAATTAAACATAACCTACACATTGCTGAGAGAAGGAATGAAGATTTTCCCATCACTTCCCCTCTGAGGACCAAAGGTAGGTTCTATGGGAGGTTTTTTTTACTATCTCTTCCACACCTCTGCCAGAACACAGTCCTTGATACTGAACTACACCCTCACTGGTGTAGGAAGGTACGGTAAAGTGTTTAGAGAGACTCATTTTAGCGTAAGGAGAATAATCATCCTCTGTATTTAATACATACATAGACCGAATCAGAAAGGCACCTAAAGCAGCTTCCCACTCTCACACTTCAAAGAAGCTCTCTGCTTTTCCATTCACTTTAGACAAAACGTAGGAAGATGAACCTTATTAGATTAACAATCATTTCAAACACCTTTCCTAAAAATAATTCTGTACTCTGTGAGACATTAACCTTTCACAAAGCACTACTGATATAAGCCTGCGTAAAATTGCTAGATGCCAAACTTGCATGTACCTGAAACTGGCTCATATAGGAAACCCCAAATAGCCACTGAGTTTATCTACTTTTTCCTAGCTGTTATTTTTGAAGGAAACCAGTTGACGCTGGACACCAAATACTCTATTTATTACCATTATGTAGATGTGACCTGGCATCTCTGCTCATCTGACATAAAAACAGCAACCCTCGAAATGAATAATTGTCTGCAGTGGGCAGTTAACTTCACGTGTTCTTACAAATATTTATAAATTAATACATACTTTGTAGGCTGGGACACCAGGGCATCCTTGTGCAGTCTGTAACATGGGTAAACATTAAATGTACCAGGTTCCATTGAAACCCCATCAATGGCTGAAAACTCCTTTTCAACCAAGCCAAACATTTCCATCATTTTAAATCCTGGAAGACACCAAAATATATATCTTATTAATTTAAATTAAATTAACACCACATTACAGGAAAGAAAAAAAGGACAAAGCCAGTTGCATCAACGAGTTTCCTATCACCATCTGTAAAACAGCTGTTAACGTAAAGGTTACTTTATTGCTTATATTGTTAAAAGTAGGTAACAAAAAAAAATTTCATAAATGTGAAACAAAAGCCAAACACAAAAATAGCTTACCTGCAAAGTTGTCACCATCTTTAAATACCAGTGGACAAGCTAAAAAAAAAAAAGAAAAGAAAGGATACATTTGAGGATACAAGTGTGGTCCCATCAGATCAGAACAATGGTCTACTCAGCTCAGTACTCTATCTTCAAAAGCAGCAAAAGGAGATGCTGTATAGGAAAAGCATGCAAGTCTGGCTACTTTCCACTCATTCAGTTTTGCTCCTCAGGATCCACAATGGCTGTAGTAAAGATGTCAAACGGCACATCCCTGAACGTTCCACATAAGAGCCCTTTATACAACTTTGCCCATGAATTTGTTCTATCCTTCTGGGAACCAGACTTCAAAACAAATTGTGGCAAAAATTCACTGCCTGCTGCGTAAAAAAGTCTATCTTGCTTTATGTTTTAACCAAACATCCCCAGTTCTCTGTCTGTGCCCTTCAACCTAAGACTACCTCAAGTTCAATTACATTAGCAGGCATTCTCTGTACCTTTTCAAACTCCACACACAGCCTTCATGTGAGAGACCAGTACTGTATACAGTCCTTAAGATAAATGCACACATATTTAATAACTGTTTAACTATTTCTTTTATCTCTCTTCTTGAAGGGAAGAATGCACAGTAATCTCCTCCAGGAAAGGTGCCCTAGGAAAGCAGTGAGTCTACATGCAAGGTGTCAAATAATACACCCCACAGCACTTGCATTTGGAGATTGCTTTTGGAATACAAGCACAAATGACCAAGAAATATAACTGTTGAATATTCTCAACGTTCTAAGTTCTCACTAACACAGAAAGTAGATACTGGTCAAAAACAAAGAATTGAGGGAACACAAGCAACATTCTTGCATTCACCAGTTCAGTGCCTGCTTCCCATACTTTTACAAGTCACACATGATTCACATCAGCTATGCACTGCCTACTTCCAGGTTTATGTATCAGAAAACATGGTGCGGGCACGCACCTAGAGCCATCTGAATTGTCAATCTGTAACCATCAGATGTTTTTCCAGAATGTCTTCCCCTCGCTTTTCATAAAGAGCCTGAATTGTGGCATTCTGATAGATTTCTAAGAATTTGAGCCTGTTTCAAAACTGAAAAAACTTTTTTTTTTCCTCCCACAACCAATGGATCTATTCTAGCCTTTTAGCAAACAACCATTAATTATACTGAAATTATAACACCTCCATCTCCTTATTTTTTATGGAAATAGCATTACAGTTACAATATCTGCATGAAATTATATTTAGAAAATCTATTTTCATAATATTAACATCATATTAACAGGAAATTGTTACCAAAAAAAAAAACCACCATAGTATTTAGCACTTATTTTAGAAATAAGTATAAGTCAAATGGCTAACTTGCTGACGCAGTTTCACAAACAAAAGTAATCAGCTCATCTTCAATCTTTGTAAAGGCATCAAAGTCATCCACAAAGAAGACATGTCTTTCACTGGGCTTGCTGCCAATATTAACTAACTCTGAGTAATCAGCATCAGCAACTCCAATAGCAAAAAAGCTGAACCCTGTAAAACAAAAAAGAACACTCTTGTGAGTTATTCATTTAAAGAACGGAAATGAAATATGAACACAGCTAGATCTGCACTGGCTCCTTTTCTGATTAAATACAGTAATGGAAATTTTCTTACAATCACACAAGACAATTCACACGTGATCAAAAAGAAAGGTGATACATTCTCTGTGAAATATTGCTTTTGGCTATTTATACTTCATAAGTTAATTAAACCTTAATGTTTAAGTGTTCTCTTGAAGACATAAAGGCTAGACAATTGTTTAAAGTTGTAGCATATGTTTGAATTCTTTTTTAATTTAATGCTTTATCACCCATAAATATTTCCACTCACTTCAGGTAAAGTGTAGGAAGAACATATTAAGTATATCAGAAATACAAAGCACAAAAATTAATTTCCTATGAGTCTTCTACAGATATTGTTCTGTGCCATATATTAATCAGACTTTTCAAGCTACTGCTGTCTCATGAGTGAACACTAAAATGGATTCTTACATCATCAGTAATTTAACTGCACTGATCAAATCTGTTCTATGCAACCTGCATGAATATACATTCTAATCTTTGAGCTGGGCTTCAAAGATTTAAATGAAATGAGAACCAAATCCTGAATCTTCAAAGAGCAGCAAATTAAGCAAAAGTTATTCCACATTTTCCTTTCCATTAAATATAAAGAAAGACCTTGTCTAGATCAAGCTGAATATTGTTGATGGACATACTGTTCTTGTACATCTCAATCTCAAATTTACTCTAGTCAAACAATATTTTCTTTAAGTTTGAATGAGGCCCAGGACATTTATTACCTTCTACAGAACTTCTAGCATAACAAAACTTAGATTTAATATATTATAACATCGTCACGTCCCATCCAACATCACCACCTCTTCCATGCCAGTCTCTATCACAGATAAGTCTGTACTTATCTGAAGTTTAAGTAGACCACATGCAAAAGGAAATGGAAGACAGGAGGTTATTTGTCCAAGGTAGTTGGGATGACATAACCGGTCAGCAGCTGAATCCCCATCATTTAGCTTCTCCTCTGGAAGTCATGGCCAGTTTAATAGGTAATATAAGTAATACATAGGAGACAACTGCAAAACTTACACAACAGATAAACATTTTTTTGTTTAGTTTAGGCACAGACACCAATTTAATGTAAAATATCATTTTTGTTTTCTTGATTGCTGTTTAAAACAATGTATCCATGCCCTATTTTGTAAATGTTTGTTTAAATGTTATTTAAAAAGGCACTGAATTCACCATCTAAGAATGATGCAAGCAGACAACTAAGTTCAGTGACTACACTGGATTTCAGGAATCAGTGGTATCCACTGATATTTTCATAGCTGCCAAAGCCTAAAGACTAATTAAGAGCCACATATTTAATTTCTTCTTAGACCTCCTCACATCCAAATGATGAGAGCCTGTATCTTCTGTCCTTTAGCTTCATTCTATATGACATTTGGTGTCCTTAGGATTTCGATACAAACCTCAGCCATTTCTACATATCCAACCCTGTTCTTACCTCCAGGCACATAACATTGCATGCCTCTTTGTTTAAAATTGGTGTAAAAAAACAAACAATGATTGTAAGATGAGAGCATATCAGAATCAGCAATAGAACATACTGGAGAACTTCAAAGGACCTCCTGTATACAAAATAAAACAGTTATTTTTGCTGGTAACCATAAGACTACATTTCATATACACTGAACAAATTAATATGATAGTGTTCTCTAAATTCTTTGCCATGGGAGCAATTTCATTAACTGCTATGTTTGCTGTTTTATTTAAAGTTGGAAAACACTTTGGAACAAAATTGACCCTTTTTTTTTTTTTCCTGTAAATATGAGTAGTTACAATTCATGAAAAAAAAGGAAAATATAAATAGTTCTTAAAACTACGCATTTTACCATCTAGTTGCATTTCTCTGGAGACTTTGTTCACATCATCCTGTGATCGCCCATCAGTAATGACAACCAAAACCTTTGGAATGCCCTTTCTCATGCCTGCCTCTCCAGTAAACAAGACTTCTCTCGCATGTTTAATGGCTTTGCCTGAAATAGAAAAAATTGTGAATATACTTTCTCTATGACATAAATCCAGTAGCTTTTCATATCATATGTTAGATACCACAGAAAGGAGAAATCTCCATATGCTCTGTCTCAAAAATATCTGCCCGGATGTATATTTTAAGACCTGAATAATTATCATGGGACTGAAGTAAGCCGACGACTTTGCTGTAAATGGATTTCGGCAGTTGTTGGGTCCTTGGCAGTCTGTAAAATAGTGCATTTTGTTGGTATAAAATATGATTGGTATAAAATAGAGATTTAGAAGTTTAATTTTGACCTTAAGTTTTGAAAACTTGACAGCTTCAGTCATCAGTTTCTTTAGTCCAGAAGGTGAAGTTGAAGAACATCTTTGAAAAAGGGTATTTGGTGCAGGTTAAAGGTAACAATAAATTCCCTTTCTGGTTTGTAGGGGCACATCCAGTTAACAACAGAAAGTACCATGGTAGCATTTTCTTGAGTAAACTGAAAACGTGTCATTTTGATACTACTGAAATTTGATGCAATGCAACAGCTGCAAGAAATTTCTGTGCAGTCTGAGAATAATAAAACATATGGTTTCCAACTTAAACTTTAACCCTTCCAGTACTCATCTTTAATTTCTTCTCATCAGAGAGATGGGAATTAAATAAAGTAACTAAAATGTAACTGCATTCACTTAAGTGACCTGTTCTCCCAGCTCAGTCTTAACTATACCACTGAGGCTTAACTGTCCTGGCTCATAACCAAGCAGTCCTTCCACTTTGCCCACTATTTCCCAATATTCTCTGCAAGCTCCCTTCCACCTTCTCCGTCCCTCACACTTTTCCGCTTGCTAAGTTGATTTCATCTTCCACAATCTCAAAAGCCATTTATTTCTGCTCAACTCTCTCCTCTTGTCCTCCCTCCCTCCCTGACTGTTTATCTCTGTTGGGCAGAGGGGTGCATACTCAGCAGTAGAAGGTGAAGGGTGTAAACTGTAAGCTTTTTAACTTCAAAGCCCAACTTCTCATCTCACTGCTTGTGCGCTAATGTCTTAAACCATTTAGCAAATGGAAAATAAAACAGAATCCTAGAATCTTTTGAGTCAGAAGCGGCCCTTAAAGATCATCTAGTTCAACTCCCTTGCAATGAACAGGGATATCTACAGCTAGATCGCGTTGCTCAGAGCCCCGTCCAGCCTGACCTTGAATGTCTTCCAGGGACCGGCCATTTCACCACTATCTAGGCAACCTGTTCTAGTGTTTCACCACAGTTACTGAGGCTAAATGCTTTACAGAGAGAAGCAGGGACAAAATCTGCATCATAATCATGACCTTTCTCACCTGTTTTTGTATTTCCTCCTTTGTAGGCTATTCGCTGAATAGCCTCAAGAAGAGTCTCTTTTGTTTTGTATGCATTCAATTTAAATTCTGTCCTGGGATCATCACTGAATTGAATTATTGCCACCTGTGCATACAAAAGATGTGTTTATTATTAGAGCACCATCCAGTGCATATAAGCAAAACGCAAGTGAATTAGAGCATTTAAAACAAGGATTTATCATGTAATTTTGCTTCATCCTTAAATTGAAGCCAGAACTTTCTTCTTTTAAAAAGCACTCAAAAAATAAAGTTTACTCTCCAAATCTCTGGCAACCACTTAATACTTTCTGTTTTCATTTTGCAACAAACAGAATGAGAAAAGTAACATCCACTTTGGCAAAAGTACTCTCAATCCAGCCCAAAAGTAAAATCCTACTTACACATGCTCACACATGTACAGTTACTCACAAATGTACAGTTACTACCACACAGAACTACAAGGACTTTATTCAATCTCCATGAATGAATAGCTGCACAAAAGCAACTTAGAGCTGGGCAGCAACACTGAAGCAAGCAATAGAAACGCGCATGAATACGTTCTGATATATGCTGTTACTTGAGTCAAGACTTTGTATTTCAAAACTGTATATTAAACCTCTACAACACACAGAACATATTAAACTTCATATTCTCTAAATAGTGCTCTTGAGGTGAAAGAAGCTGCTCTCATTCTTAAACTAAGCATGAGTGCCAGATTCGTCAGCATCATGAGCAATAAATGAACTAAATGAACCTTTCATTTTCCTTATCAACACCATTTCTATCTTATTGAGATACAACCACCACAGTGAATACTTATGCAATAACATTAACAAAACAAACCTCATTAGGCTGATTCAGAGGTGACTGATGTGATACTTCAAGCTTGCAAAATTAATACCATGAATTTTACCATATAATGTGCAAAATAAGACATTAAAATAATTTCTGCCATTAAGCAGATTATATATTCTATGTAACTGTGAAATTATGTCAATAACATTTTGATTCATTTTACTTCTGGTACCCCGTCTGTCTCCAAATGTTGATTACCTGTGTTCCATCAGGGCCAATCTTATCCAAAGCTCCAACAGTGCTATACAGAAAGCTTATTATTTTATTGAAGTTGTCATCTCCAATACTCCATGACCCATCCACCAGGAACACCAGGTCAGCTTTGGCTGCTTTGCATACTGAGGAGAAAAAAAAAAACAAGTATTCCGGAAGTAAAGCAATATCTCAACTCCTGTGAAAATATCAAAAATCACTTCAGAAAATATAACTGTCATGAAAAGTCCTTTTTAAATGTTAATAATGCTTTAGGAAAGTGACCTGCTGGTATTGATTTCAGTGTAAATGCAGTACCAGCTAAGCTCTGCAAGAGGTGAATGATCTGCCCTGATAGAAGACACTTTAAGGCCATAACAGTTATTTAAACCTAGGTAGCCACTTCAATTTTTATTTAGGCTACTAAATAAAGTCACACATGCACTTTGCATGACATAGCAATAGTACTCCACTGTCGAGGTTCTCTGTAGAATCTTGTCCACACCTTAGCTCCTCCTCTTAACAGTAGTTAACTGTAGGAGCAGTGCAGGTTTCCCCACATCATCTTATGTTAGCATGTTCTTATGCAAAATAGCATGCAGAGCTTTATACATTCTCACATGAGTTGTGCACTCTTTCATAGGATCTGGAAAGCTTCAGAGCACATCAGAACCCAATTCTATTGCTGAGGGTCAGAATATAGCAAGGTTAGTTTTTTTAGCATATTTCATCTTGAAAATAATTCTTCTAAATCCAGAGAATGGGATGGAAAGATAAATATTTGTGTTTAGTTTTCTGCTGATTATGTCTTGACTAATAATAATAAAAAAAAATAAAAAAATAGAATGCTCTTTTTCCTGTACTTAGGGATTAAATTCTCAATTGATGTAAACAGATCTTATCCTTGGTTTCCAACAACAATGATCCCCCTCACAGAAGCACTCAGGTGACTCTGTACAAGACACTACATGTTCAACTGATAGACAAAAGGAAGCCTGCATATAAAGAACCTGAACATGGCCAACAATTTTGTCATTAACTGAAGTAGACATCTTTTTTTAAATAGTGCTGTTTTAGAAATTTAATTATCCCTAGGATATCTGCTTCCGTTGTAGAATATGTATGGTTTAAGAGTTCTGGAAAAAGAAAATCTCACAGATGCTAACCCTCCTTTCTGTACATTTCAACAATGTAATAATGATGTCAGATTTTTGGCCCATTAAATTTAAGCCAGCTGCCTTAACAGTGTAGTTTAGTCATAGCAAATGCATTTTGACATGTGATCTCCACGGGTCTAAAATAGAATCAGAAGCAGAAAATCATGAAACATCTCAAACTTATTATAAATCCACACATGCAGCACTTACCTTCTTTTGCAGGAGGGATTGTAGGTGGTGGTGGTGTTGTTGAAGGAGAAGTTGGTGGCTGAGTTGGAAATGGTACTGAAGAATAAAAGAAAGGAATGTAAAAATGCTTCAAAGGGAAGCCCAACCTATTTTACTTACATTAAACAGAGCATTTTCTACTCATCTCCACATTCCAAATTCATTATCTTTAACCAACTGATAATGAAATTGGACAGAAAGATAGGTGAGTGTGTCTTCCCATGCTGGTCACCTAAAAAAGTACTGTAATATTAGAAAGCAGTTAGTGGGTGCACTTCAGTGTGAATGACAACTGGTTGCTGAAATACAACAGGAACTGTCCATTTCCACGTTCCCCAGTGTAGCAGACCATGTGGTAGCCCCATTATGACATATTATCCTTAACTCATCTCGTAAAACATCAGTGTTCTTTTCCTTTCTGATAACACCTAGTCCTTAATCAAGAAAGTATATCTCCACCCACACTGAAAGGAAGAAGAGATTAGTCCTGCCATCCAGAACATCAAGACAGTGCAGGAGCAAGCCAGTGTCTGCATCCAGAGCAAAGCACAGCCACATTTTTCTGAATTCTCTGAAACACCTTAGTATGTTTACAGCTAGAAATGCAGTTCCTAGCATAACTCTGCAGGACTGTGGCTTCAGTGTTTGCAGCAAAGTTTAAGCAAAGATTGCCATATGGAAAACTGGTTACTCTGTCTTCATCTGCTCCTAAAAATAAGGTTTGGAATGACAGACTCTCAGAAACCTACCTAAATACATGATGATCACTGATATAGTTTTGGCTGAATTCTCAGATATAATAACCACATGCTTTGATATCAGTAGCTAAGGAAAAGTTTCCACGCCTTGGTTCAACAGCACTTTTTTGCTTCGTAAGAAGCAACAGAGGAAATAAAAACTTTATGCCTGCAAGTAAGACTACTTAGTATTTGCCATAACGTATGTGATGTTTAACAGGCAGCAAACAGTTAAATACAACACCTTCACAAAAGACATCAATCCTTGGGAATGTTTAGTGCAAACAGGACTCATTACAAGCCCCATGTCCACAGCCATGTTTACTCCCACTGAAATTGATGCTTTTGGCTCCAACAGGAAAAAGGACCAAGACTCTGAAAAATGTGAAAAGAGACTCATGTCTAGGACCTCCATGAACTCAGGCCAGGAGCTTCCACTTAGAAAGAGCCACAAGTTTCACTGCTCACAGCACCAGAGATAGCCTGCATCTTGAAACAATGTCTTTTTCTGATGTGATACAGTAATCTGTTTGCATGAGAAATCCACATACAGGCACAAGTGTCCTCTTCTCAACTTACCCTACTAACTTCCCTGAATTGCAGAGCATACAAAATTCATTCCTCATGCACCTGTGCAAGTTTGTCCTATATAACCCAAAGTATGGGCAGGTGAACAGTAGAGGACAGCAATAAATGTTATCAACTATGAAAGAAGGGTAACAGTCCTGTGCTATTTAGTAATATAGCATGAGAAGTGTATCATCTAGACTGAAAGTAGAAGGAAAGATAACATTTCCTCCTTGAAGAAGAAAAGATAACATTAAAATATGTTTACTTAATTATGCTAATCCCATATTTTGTTTCATGGTATTTTGAACTTCAGAAACAGCTGCAAGAGAACTTTTGTCTCAAGTTACTGAAAATAACACAAGAAAAATGGTCTTTTTCCTTCTTTTCAGGTACATAGGTAGATTGGGTACCAAAGTCTCATTTGCAGTGGTAAAAATTTTACTAAATGACAAGAACTGAAGCATATAAAACGTTCTCTGTTTGCTTCATTTTTCTGTAGTTTTTTTTTTTTTTTTCCTAACCCACCATCCCTGTTTCACTCTCATTAAAAAGTCCAGTAGCACTGGGGAATGTGACTTCATAAATGAGACAAAACAGAAGAGTAAGAATCCTCTGGAGAAAGCAGCCTTTTGTGTACTTCTGTGGAGGAGTCACAATGTAGTAAATAAAAAGAAACCTCAACTAAAGGAAACTACATAGGAATAGCACATTTGTAGGCAATCAAAAAAAAGTAGAAGAAACAAGCAATACTGCTGCTGGCTGAACTCATATCTGCTCTACTCACATGTTGTCTCCATGATGCTTACAGCAGGGCCCTCTATCTCTTGAAGCTGTGCATGGACACTGATTTTATATTCAGTTCCAGGCATTAGCTCAAAGAAGCAATGTCTGGGTGTCCCTCCACCAAGATTTACCTCTTGTTTTTTCCCATCTGGAATTAAAAAAAGAAGAAATCATTAAAATACAGTTTTCATTGCAGTTTTACCAAATAACATAACAGAAGTCTGAAATTAGAATGGAACTTGACAGCCAACAAAGGGCAAGTAGTTGACAGAAACTTATAAACCATATGCTGCCTTATTTTTTGATATTCACCTCTCTGCAGTGATCTATGGGGGACATTTCTTGATACATCCTTTGTATAAAGTAGCAGTTGAAGGCTATGTCAGACATCTGCAGGAAAAATGATGAATTTTGCCCCTTTCATTGAAGTTCACAAAAACACTAACACTGTCATCAATGGGCTTTGGATCTGGTCCTAAATTATCAGTCTAATGAGGAATTGTTGAGTTACGCAATTCCATGGCATCCTTTGTCTATGCCTCTGGTTCTCAGAGTCTATATAACGTACTTAGTAATTGCGAGACACTGAAGTACACATTGTACTCCAGCTTCCAGCAGTAACGACTTTAAATGTTGGTTAAGAAAGAGAGTTTTACAGGATTTTCAGATAAAGTCTATTAAATTCTGAACTGGGGAGCAAGCTCACAGTGGAAAAAAGCCTGCGTACTGCAAATAGTACATGGAGTATTTCAATAATAACAAGTTGTCAGCAAAATTTATAATTTGTACCAGAAAGAATTACAGCAAAATATAAGTAACTGATCTCACATTCTACAGAATATAAACACAAAATGCCAACCATTCATTGCCAAGGAAAAAACATCTGTCAGGAGGTGTTAGATTAGTATGAAAATAAATGATGACTTTCGGAATGAGTCAAATATCAAATATCTGACTATCAAAACTCTCCATGACAGAGGTCAATACGAAGCACTTGTTCACACTTAAGCTTATTCTGCTCATACTTAAGCTCTGTTGTCTCAGATAAAATAATTCTGGGAGTTCTACAAGATGAGGAACAAGGTACCAAAAATGTAGAATACTAGCTAGATAGGAAATATGTGTAGTCTTTTACCAGCAAAGACTGCTGCACAGAAAGTCATTAATCTTTTATGATCAAATTAGTATTACTTTTCAAGATACCTTTGATAAATGTCACTAAATGTCATTAACTACACTTCTCCCAGGTTATCCAAACTTCTAATTTGTCACCACTCAAAAGATACATACTGGGGATAAGAGAATAACTGCACAAAATGTGACTTCCTAAAAGCTCTTCTGGCTACACCTGTGAATCACAGTGAAAAAGAAGAGACATAAATGTCTGTATAATTTGTGCTACAAGCATCAACCACATGTTGCCACATAAAAATATCTCATGCTTATCTAACTCCTGTTAGATGAGTAACATTACTATGAGGTATAATTAACAATCAGCTCAATGAGATCAGACAAAACCGGACCCTGTTCCAACACTGAGCACAGTCTTTTCTGGCTGGGCATTGGAACATGCTCCTCAAGTGCAGCAGTCATGGCAGCAAGCCTGCTGGAACCCAAGAAGCATTTGAACAATGCTCTCAGGCATCAGGTTTGAATTTTGGGTGTTCCTGCGTGGAGCTGGACTCAATCCTTGTGGATATTATCCAAATCAGGATACACTACGATTCTATGGATTCATTGAGGGCTTTCCCTTACTTTACTGTCCTCCCCTAATCACTGCAATCACTAATGGGTTTATTCACAATTCTAAACGTACTCTGTTCATTTTTTACCCATCTTTTATTCCTCACAACCATGAACATCTCATGTAATCATCTTTCTTCTATTGGTAAATAAAAAATTCCAACCAAAGAAAAGGACAACTTAACATCTATTTGATATAAAAGGATGGAAATGCTACTCCTACTCCTGAAACTTTCAATGTGTAGACAACTCTTTCATCTGCTCATCATTTCCATTCTTTTGGGAATGAGTCTGCAAATCTGATCACACACAATTTCTTAACTCATGCAATTCATCCTTCTGGTTTAGGCTGTAAATTCATATCTAATGATTCAGTAACTTACCCACAAGTGATTCTATAACTACTCTGTATGCAGTAGCATGTCTGTGAAGCTGCCACTGAGTACAGAGACTAGTCATGCGGACTTGATACGTATCCAAATTTGTCACACCCAGGTACACTGAAAATTAAATATAAAAAAGAAACAAGATTTATTCCTCCATCATGACATACAAGGAAAAGCAGCAAAAGAATTATAGTGAAAAGAGAATCACAGAATCATTAAGGTTGGAAAAGATCTCTAAGATCAGTCCACCAACTCATCCCAACCATGCCCACTAAACATTTCCCTCAGTGCCACATCTCCATGGCTCCTGAACACCTCTAGGAATGGTGACTTCACCACCTTTCTGGGCAGCCTGTTCCAAGGCATTACCACTCTTTCAGAGAAGAACTTTATCCTAATACTCAATCTGCAAGGAATATGAGCAGCCCTTGTTAGCCCTGTGCATAAGAGGCCAATGTGCTGCCTTTCTTATTCTTGGCTTCTTTTCCCATGTGGCTCCTGGAACCCACTGCATCTCACCAGGTGCTGATGCCCCGCTGCTCACTCTGCTGGGAGGGGCTGCACAGAGAACAGCAACATACAGACAGCTCCCAGATGTGATGGGTTTTTGCCAGAATCCCCAAATATTCCTGGCATCTCTTTAAACACCTTGTCTCTTGTGGCAGCAACAACTCCCAGCAGACCTCTGTTTTCAGGGAGCTGTAACATAGCTGCAGAGGGCTCACGTTCCCTTACTGTAAGCCACTATTATGGGGAATAACTATTGTATTTTATAATGACAATAAGGGGCTTTTATAGCTCTTCTTATAATGCATTAATTTGATTTATTTATGATGAAAGCACTGTACTAAATGAATCCAATAACACTTTTTTTTTTTTTTTTTTTTTAATTTCAAGAGCAGCTTACAAATATGATGACAATAAAACTCAAAAATGGAAGGAAAAAAAGTGCATTTTTAGATCAGGTTTGGAGCTAAGATAAATAATGAACATTGCTAAAAAATCAGTCACTACGAATCAGTACAAAATGTCATTATAAAAGTACATCTGTCAAAAACTTTATTTTAAATTGAGGTTTAGATATATAAAGACTAATTCAGACTATACACAGGGAGTTACAGGAAGAAGAAAGAAAAAAAAAAAGAGTAACTATACTTTCCATTAAAGAGATTTGCATATATTACTAGGAAAATATTTGGCTAAATAATAGCATCTGTTTAAGACTCCAATTTCGCTAATGTCCAGTAGATTATAAAGTATTACATATTTCAATATGAAAAGCGACTTCAATTTCCAGAAAACAATTTTCACACAACTGGAAAAGACTTCCATGTGAAAATTTACTCAAGGAGCTGCACAAACCTATATTTATAGTGAAAAACAGTCTGCAGAGATCTGAATAGCATGAAATCATTCTTACAGGTTTTGGCTATGCCTGTTAAGGCATCACTGAAGCCTGTTGAGTATGAAGCAAATACTTTCACACTGTACTCTGTTCCACTGAAGAGATTTAGAATGAGAATGGTATTAATATCATCTCCTACAAAGGTCTCCAATGCAGGACCAGGGACTGCAAAAAAAAGAAAAAGAAAAAGAAAGAAAAAAAGAAAAAAAATTAGAAAATCACTTGTTCATCCACTCAATTAACAGGTAGTAAAAACAAATCTTAAGACCAATCCAAAATGAGATGAAGTCCTGAAGTTACTATTTTTTTCTATGGCTTTTGTTTTTTGTTTTTTTTTTTTACCATGCACAAAGACAAAGACACTGCTCAGAACAGTGTACAGTTCTTGTATGGACAACACACTTGGGAAATTCAGCAGTGGGATTCATTATGGCAGGACTAGACATTGGCATCTGTAAAAACTCTTTTGTTCTGCTTCAGTGACTTACTACTGCCCTAAATAGAGTGCCAAAGATCTCCTCAGTTTGATGGTGTGCCAGGAGCAACAGGGGACAGCAGACACCAGCCAAAGCAGTCCCTAAGGGGTTCCTAACACAACAGCATCATTTAGCACTGTGCAAAAATGATAATGAAAATAGAAAAGAATAAAACTATACCAAATCAGAAGGGCAAACAGCTCCTTTCTCACTTCTGCTAGATGTTCTGGATAGACTTCAGAAGCCAGACGAAGGTATTGCCTTTAGATATTGTTTTAGTCCCTTAGTGGTCACTGTTTTGTTTGCTATCAATAGAGGACATTTTTCTAAAGAACTCTGAATGAAAATAGGTGCCTTGTCTAGCTGCAGTGTGCAGGTGGTCAGATACAGTATAGACAAAATGATCCATGAATAAAAAGGCAATTATCTGGAACAAGTAGGGCAGCAGAAGTAAGTAAAAGAAACGAAAGCTTTGTGTGGTAAGGGATGGAAGTCGAGGACAGGAGAAGTACAGAAGAGAGGTACAGGAAAAGAAGAAATGCAGTTTCTGAAGTAAATAGGAATCGGGAAAAAATGACATAAAAAGACAAACTGAGAGAGTTAAGTTTGATCAACAGTATGAAGGAAATCTTATGGGAATCTTATGCTGCCTACAACTACATTACGGGAGGGGAAAGCAAAGATGTATCATTCTCCTCTGAGGCGAACAGGAAGAAGACAAGAGGAAACTGCCAAAATTTGAAACGTGGGAAATTCTGATTAGATATCAGGAAAAACAATTCCAAAGTGAAAGCAGTCAAAAGCTGAAGCAAGTGCCTAGAGATGTTTTGAAATTTCCATCTTCATTCTTGGAGATATTACAAACTTGACTGAACAAGATCCCATGACACCTCTTCCAAGTTGGCTCTGTTTTGATCAGGGAGCTAGAAAGAATGATCTCCAAAGACCTGTATCATTCTGTAACTACAAAATTCTCGTATTAAAAAACTGAGACATCAAGTTAATATCATTTTTAAAGAGATAACTGTGACTATTAGATTTAGTACAAAACTCAGAAAAATACTGCATTAAAGTATAGAACATACTGTCAAAAGCAAATGACAATTAAAAAAAAACAGTTTAAAAACTCACTGTTGATAGATTTGTAGACAATTCTGTAACCCATAGTTGGTGATGGTGGGGCATCCCAACTAATACGTAATCTGTTGTACCATTCATCTGAGACACGTAAATTTCTAGGAGCAGATAAGGGTTCTAAAAGGAAGTGAAATCGAGCCTTTACAAATGTAACTCATACAAACACACGCATAAAACTCAAACATGCACATGAAATTCATGAAATATTCAGTTTTCTCAAATTTCTGGGCAGATCTGCCGGAAAGAAAGCTTTGAATCAAATTCCTCCTTGGAATTATGCTGATACATTAACGTCAGCCTACTTCAGAAACTCATATCAAGTTATACTAACAACTAATTAAGACCTTTGTTCAACAAACCATGAATTTCCATATAAATTCCCAACTTTCTTCTCAAGGTTTTTCATTAAATGTAAGTCAACTCAGAAATAATGTTCTTTCATTTATATAGCTTATTTCAACATAACTGCACTGAAGTTTTCCAAGTATAAATCCTGCTCGTTTCTAATTTCTAATGACCATATAGATGTAATGATCTCACACACCCACAAAAATTAACACACTAGCAGTACAACAGCTTGCTTGATACTATCCCAGCATCACAGGTTATTTTCTACATTTGCTGGATTGTCCTTTGTGAGCTCTCTCTCCAGGATTTACCAGCTTTACTACTCAGTAAGTTTTTCTGAAGATTCACTATATTTAAAATTCAATCTCTCAATTAGAAGCAGCCGATTGCTTATAAGCCAATGAATTGAGATTAATATAAAGCTCTTAAATCATATCCATCAAGCAAAGTAAGGCCACGCTTATAGTAAAATATACCAGTACAGTCAGGGATAAAAGACGAAAGAGCCTTTGTTCATACATATTTGGGATCAAGCAGAGCAGAAAGTTCACACTTACGAGTTTTGCCAGGAGCTGAGACACTGACTCCCTCCCCATCAGCATAGATTGGAGTAATTGTAACTTTGTATTCTGTATCAGGCAGCAGAGGCTGAAGCAGAAGAGTGCTCTGTCTCCCAGGCACCATTATCTGGATAGTCAGGATACCAGAAACAAGGTTTATGATTAGGGCCAAAACCTTTTCATATCATAGATGAACTGTGATTCCAACAGTACTTGTCACTAACATTTTAATCTCAGTGAGATTCAAAAACCTGAATGGCAGCTATCTGGCACATGAGGACACAGTAAATAATAAATAAAGAAATAAAGAGAATATGACCTGGTATTTCCTGTACCAAACCTGTTCTTTGAAGTGATATTGGAAGCAAATGTCCCAAGGTTCAAAATCTTATTCTGAATCCTTACCTTCTCAAACCCACTGTGTGAATCTATCATCTGAACTAGCAACCTCACATATATGGCAAGAAGCTGACAGACCTACAATAAGCCACTTCAAATCAAGAGGAAAAAGCAGAAAGTGAGCCTCCAGGTATTTTATTACTTTAAAGTGAAATGATCCATCTGAGGATGCTGCATCTAAATTTTCTGAAGCTGATACTCAGAAAAAAAGAAAGCGCTCATCAGATCTCATGCTCCAGGACATTTAAAGCACTCTAATTTTGGCAAGAGATACACAGAACGGCATTAATCTCGTGCACCCAGGTGCTGAGACTTGTCAAAGAAATAATTTGTTTTTCAGAATTGTAAATTATATTAGGACAGAACCAACTAAAGACACATGCATGACCTTCTGTGTCACAGATCCTCTGTAGATATACTCCAAACCTACAGTCCAAGTTTCTGGAAAGACCCATCAAAATTTTAGGGTTTTAGAAGAGGGGATGCAAGCACTGAAAATCCTCATGTTTCACAACAAGATCTTCCACAGAACAACATGCTTTTTAACTGTGTGAAAAACTCTTGGCTTGAAGGAAGAAAAAAAATGTGATCCTTCCAGCAAACCTAAGAACAAACGTGTAATTTAGGGGTTGACTCTTCAGTAGGGAAAAGAATCCTATTACATATTTTGTCCTTGATTTTCAGCCAATTGCATTAGGAATTAAAAAGTTTATTAATATTTTTATGGAGAGGGAGGAGTAATTGGAAATTACACAGAAATCAGAGCCAAAAAAACTGAGTATCCACCATAGAATTGTCACGCTATAGTATATTTAAGCCCAAATTCCACAAAACTTTTGGGTTCTGTTTAAGAAATGCAGTTAAGCATACATGAACACTATTTTTTTTTCATATCTATATTGCATCTTCCAGATGCTTGAAACCACATGACAGAAAACTTCTCTTTGGTTTAAAATGTGCTTAATTTTGACTATGATCTTAAGTAATTCTTTATTCAGTAAAGTATTTATGCATGTGATTAATTTCAAAAATGAAACTAAATTGTGACCAAAGATGATATGACTTGAGTGTGTACTTAAAATTAAATAATTTGTGGAATTAGAGCCAAGACACCTTCCTGATATTAAGAGGTTTTAGTCAATTCACCATTCCTCTGATAGCCAGAATTTAACTACCATTTCTTACAGTTATAATTACATTTTAAAGTAATTGTCATTGAATATTAAAACAAAACCATAGGCTTAAGATTTAAAACAAACAAACATACAAACAAAAAGCATATAAATAAATAATTTTTAAAAACCAAACGATCTTGTACACATTTAAAGAAAATACAGGAAGGGACAGACAGTCTTTTAACCTTCTTAGGTTTGATCCTGCATTTGACTGTTTATCTGTCATGAATCAGGTGTCATGAGAATTACAATTCTGAAGCTCTATCTCACAGTAAAGCCAAGCACAAATCATTTTCTGACTGCAACAGGAGTGCTTTGCAAGAAGCTATCGGGCCTCAGCAATTGTTAATCAACCTTTTCAAGTTCATGAAGCCATTCACAAAAAGCAATACAGACCGTTCTTACCGCTTCCTCGGCACGGTCACCTTTGGCTGTGAGATAGGTCACTCTGAACTGCTGAACACTGTAATCCGAAATGTCCCACACCACCCTCAGACTTGAGGTCGTTTCATCGTCTATAACAAGATTTCTGACTCCTGTTCGAAAAACTGAAGCCAAAAGTAATTTAATTAGCATTTTATCCACTCTATTTTTAGATTTTAAATTGTGCTAATTGTCACTAGATCTATTCTAAGACAAACCCATTCAGTTCAGTCATACTTGAGCTTAGCCACATACAACAACGTAATTAAATAGCTACTACAACAGGATAACCACTATACTTACATTAATAGGTATTATCCCACTTGCTTTATTTATATTACTCAGCTTACAGAGCATTATAATAACAAAAAAGTAACTGCAGACAGAATATTACAAACAAAAAATACCACAGAACTGTTGATTCATAAACTTCAATTACCTAAGCCTCAGTAGACAAAGAACTCTCAAAAATAAACAAAATTCTGAAGATATTCAAACTTGTATTCATGTTCATGCTTTTAAGAGACAAGTGAGTCACGTTTTCCAAACTAGACTCAGTTTCTGTAGTCTTATGTAGCATCTCTGGAACCATTCAAATTTCTTACACAGCATAACAAATGGGCTCCTATCCCACATGTGGCATGTACAGGAAGCTGCAGAAGCATCGTGAGGAGCACAACATGCACCTTTCATCAGTGATGTCACTCTTCTGGAGTCTACACCTCAACAAGACCTTCCATTATAGCGTGCTGACAAAAGCCACGAGAATTTGGTGTTACCATCCCTCACTATTATCACAGCTCTCTGCCCCTAGATCTGGATGTGCTAGGTTGCAAAAAGCCTCAGTTCTTTGCTTTCAGCATTTAAACAGTTTACATTTATTTCATTTACCTGCTATGGTGGGCTTCGGAGTTGTGGTAGTGGTAGTAGTAGTAGTAGTCACAGTGGTAGGCACTGCAGTAGTTCCTGCAACTGAAAAACAATACTCAGCTCACAAACAATTCAACAAGATAAGGCACATTATTAATCTTGCATTTCTAACTATGACAACAAAAAGGTGTGTTCTGACCTACAAATATCCCACGCACTTCAGGCATTTCAGAGATTTACAAGGTAACCATTTATTTCATTTACTTTAGGCACATGGATGTGCAGGAATAATCCTTAGATCTAGAGATGTGATGTGATTATAAATTGTATAATTAAACAAAGATACGTATAGTCTTCCACATTTCTGGCTTAGCTGAAAACAGTGGCCTCCACTTTGATGATTCGTTAGAGCTGTCACATTTACTGAACTGAGCACTCTGTAAAGGTGTTCACTGTTGTCCAAATAAGAACTAAATGTATGCTCAGTAACAATAAGCAATGCCAGCATCATTAGGATGGGCAGTGACTTATTAACAGAGGACTGAAGATTAAGCTTGCAGTTAATAAGAATCAATTGTATTTTTGAATCTACACATGAAAAATAAAGTTGTTTAGTACACCAAGTCATTATCCATCAAAGGAGAATCTGCACATCAATTTCAGAAATATTTTTTCCTCATTGAACAGAACAAAAATGATCCATATCAGTTTACATCATACCAAAGAGTATCCTGAGCTGTACTTCAACAGAAACTTACTGATACTTTAGAAATAAGAAAATCAAACACCGTCCCCCATAAAAACTCCCTCTGCAAGCCAGAAATAATTTACTGAATAGGCTCTTCTTCCATAACCTTCCAAGAGCCTCTTTTTGCAAAAAAAAAAAAAAAAAAAAAAAATCCGTATCTTCACAGTAAACCCACAAAATTCTCATTTCTTAGAGCAAAACAAAGCCATTAGCTAAGTGCAGGATGTTTTTCATATCTCCCAGTACCTGATTTAGAGAGAAAGGACATTTTTATTTTTTTAATCCATGTGATTGAATAATGCAAGTTTCCACAAATGGTACACTGCTCCAGAAATAGACTGAAAATATGAACACATTTTCAGTTCCTTGACAGAGGACAGAAACAGATGAAAATCTTCAGGGCAGCTATTTTATCTCATATTATTCTAGCAGGTTTATCAAGTGCAGAAGATGAATCCATATGCACACATAAACCAGCTTTCTGGCCTAAATCAGAATTCTACTTATAGAAGCTCAATGTTAAGAATACTTTACTAAATTGCAGTGGGTTTAAACTTATGGCTGAGTCCTAAATATATGACTGACACTGAATCAAAGACTTCAGCAATCTAAATGAAATTGCTGGCTACCGTTTTGGTTACAACTATAAATTACATTGTATATGATTTATAAGTTTTATTTTTTTTACTTCCATATTAATTTCAGAGGATCCCCATGTAAAATTTCAACTTACTTATTTCAACCAGGAGTGAACAGCTCTCCAGTGAGTATAAATTACACAAATAAGAAAGAATATGGCATACCATAAATACCAAGCATTTTCAACAAATTCCTGTTAAGTATTAACATTAAAATATTTATTACCTCCCCTCAATTTAATATATGTCTTAATGAAAAACTGTGTTCTAAGACTAAAAGTTGAAATGGAGATGGAAGAATATATTTCCAGATCCTATACTTATTAATACCACTGCTCAGAGAGGGAGCCAAACCATCACTTTGATTCACTGCCATCTAACATATAATATTAAATAAGTAAAGAGAAATATATTGTTGGCAAGGTCCTGGTGTAAAACCAACACATTCTTCATTATTAAAGCAACCCAAAAATGGACTGTATTTTAAGTATCAGGTTTATACATTAAATTTAAATCATTTAAATGTCTCTAAAAATGATATTCAAGAGCTTGTCTTACATGTAGCTCCAAGAACAGCAACAACTTCACTTTCGGTCTCATCATCAAAAACTGCCAGCAAAGAAACTTCATATTCTGTGTTGGGCAACAAACCCTCAACAACATAACTGTCTGCATCTCCATTTAAGACAACCTAAGTAGCAAAGCAAGATTAAAGAAAATCACTCGATTAATTTACACAAAGTGACTGAAGTCCAAGAAGGAAAATAAATTCTGCTTTAAAACAACATAAATCCACACTCAGGTATGCCCAAATAATTTATTACCTATGTAAAAATAAAAAGTATCACAAAGTAAGACTGGAAAAAAAAAAAAACAGTGTTAAGAAAATTTTAAATGTTTATTATTTTGTGGCTGGCTTGATTACCTTAACATGCAATCTTACTCTTTCACATACAGTTGATGAACTGCTAAAGCTCAACACATGTATCTCATTTGAAAAACTCTAAAATTCAAAACATTCCTCATTGAAAGTAACGTAACAGTGTAAGTTAGCTTTCATCCATATTTCTACCATTCAATCACTGTCATGACAAACTGACTAAAAAACTAAATGCTTAGTATTTCTGTAGCTTTACAAAATGCTGTTTCTATATTAGACTTACAATCTGAGTTATGACTCCATGCATTTGAATTGTACATGAAGAATACATGTAAATGCACTCTGCAACTAGTTGCAATGGATGCAAAAGGTTACTACTAATTCCACCAAGCCCTATTTGCCACAGATCACTACAGTCTGCCACAGACTGACAGCACATTGGCTCATTCTGGGGTAACCACTCGTAAGAATGAATGTGGTTATCTCTGACAGTTTAAGCAGAGGCCTTTCACTGTTTTTACTTGGTCTGCTTTGTAATGATTGAGCAGGGCGAGGGACCGCTCATAAAATCAGTATCACTGACAGATTTAATGTGAGTACACACGAGATGCTGATCTGTTGCAGGAAGTTGGTGGCAAACTGGTGGAAGGTGTAATTTTTCCATCTAACAAAGCTGGATCCAGAAAGGATGTCCATAGTCAAAGAAATCAAGCAGACTGCATGCTGTTACAGAAAGAAATTTGCAACAGACTTGGAGATTAATGGGAGATGTGCTGCTGAGAAGCTGGCTATATGTCATGGCATTTTAAAAAGTAACTTTCCTTATTTCTACCTGTGACAGCAAGAGAAGATTCACATGTGCTATGTTAACTGTAAGAAGAAGGCTTTTCTTTATGATTTTTGTGTTTCATAGATTTTTATTGGAAGGGGTCAACAGATGGGTAGGAACTGGAGCTAAAGGAAATGTGAAGCAGAATAGGAGGAGACTGTGCAATAATTCCACTGAAATTGGTTGACTTGTCTGGGGGAATAATCACTAGTTTATGCAGATAAATACTATCATAAAACAACCTTTCTTGGACAAGTTTTTATAGGTGGCCATTATATAAGTGAAATTGAAATAATAATAAGACACTGGAAACCAAACAATATAGAAATGCTGCATAACATCTACTACAGCTAGCAGAAATAGTAAACCACACTACGTTCTATCCATGACCCCAGAATTCCTAGGTTGGCAAACAGGCACAGTTCAGGAAAATATATATATATATCCTGTGGAAGAGGGACTCATTAACTAATAATAGACTTTCTGAATTCTGATACAGAAAATAAAATTAATTGGGCTCATGTATTCTACAACTATCAGATAATGAATTGAGCAGCCCATACTGTGCATTCTAGTGTCTATTTTCCTGGAAAAATTCAGAAATCAGCTTCAGTGAGTCTAGCTGTATTCTAAGTAGGTATAAGCAATGTCTTTCATTCTAATTCCCCAGACCTTCCAGTCATATGTGTCATCATAAAATTCCTACACATAGCAACTGTCTTACACATAACTTTGGCAAACTCTCTGCAGCATAGCTTCTAGCACTCTCCACTCCCTGCTAATTTAGCCCACAGAGATGAACACACAAAAAAAAAAAAACACAAAGAGCTGAACTTTCAAGTGGAGAGAACAAATAACAGAAGCAAAAATAGTAACAAATACAGGAGTATTTCCTGATGCATTTCCTACTTTAACCTACAAATAAAAGGTCACTTTTAAATAATATATTCCAGTTCTTTTGTGCTAACATTCCACACTATACTCTCCTCACACATCAGCAGCGTGGGTGCAGTAAGCTGAGGTGTGTGTAATTCTCAACACCATTCCATGACCCCACTCAGCTAATTGGCAAGTTGGGTCTTGGGAGAAAGGGAGGGAGTGCATGTTTTTTCTCTGCATGACTGATCACTTAGCTGGGAAAGAAGCTTAAATAAGCAGGCAACAGCCCGGAGGTATTGTGCTATCCTAGGCACGACCCCATTAGAAAGGTCATGCAAGGAGAACAAGAAAGCAGCTTGAGTATTTTTAATATTTTAACATAGAAAAACTACTGAGGCCTTCAGCAGTTCTTAATGAATACACTGAACAAGTGAAATCATACAAGTTCAACTATTCTCTGATCAGTAATTCTCACACTCAAAGGACACCACAGACACCACTGATCTCACCCCTCCAATAACATCACAAGGCTTAAAGGGTTTCACTGACAACTGCTCTTCGGAGCTTAACAGAAACATATCAGTTCAGTATTGTGCAAACAAACCAGTACTGCAGGAGGATGCAAGGGAATGTGCCTTCTCTCTCACCTGCCAGTTCCTTCTTTACCCTGCTCCTTCCTGTAATTTCTTTTAATAGTTTGCAGGACTACCTCTTGCTGGGTCAAATAATGGGCCTCAACTAAATCTATGGATAATGACACTTAATCTAAGTGTCCCAATGGATGAAAAGAATGATGCATGGAATCTAGGCACAGGTCATCTTTTTCCAACGTGCTTTCTACCTCAATCAACTGTTTTCAGACTTAGCCTCTCTTCACAGCATTTATTACAACAGAGCAGGGTGTTGGAGACGTTTTAAAAGACGGAAGAGCATGAAAGAAGCAAATACTATGAGGGAACAGATAATAAAAGAGACAAAATCAGTCAGAATACAAACAACAGAGATTTTGGAAAGGGAGAAAAACTGCCTATTGCAAACTACTTGGAAAAGGATAATAAAACAAAAAACAGTCTAACAGGAGGAAAAATAATTTAATACTTTAGACTAATGGAAATGGCACTATTGTGAAGACACACAAGGGCCCATAGCGAAAAATACAACATAAACAGGTAAACTTTTACCTTTCAAACCTTTTGTAACTAAGGCTTGGTGGTCAATTGTAATGTGACCAGCTTATTAGACAAATGTGGATCCTGTGTGATCATATCACAGCTCTAGCTGAGTTACCACCATCTTCTGGTAAAATGAAGAATAAAAACCTCTAAAAACTGAAATAGCACCAAAAATCAAAGCTAGTTCTATGTAAGTGGCACAGTACAGGCTATTATTCACAAAAGACATATTCTCACTTCATCTTCAAAAATAAAGTGGAATATTGTTTTGATTATTGTTTTGAATGCTTTGTAGCAGTACAGATCTTTTTCCAAGTCAATTGGTCAGGCTTAATCAGCAAAAAGTTGATGCAAAGGACCTCAGAATCAAATTTCTTGTCCTGTTTCATGTCCTCAAAGAGTCAAGGCAACTCACCTCTTCAGATTCCCCTCCATCCAAAGGAATCCATGCCAATCTGTAAAAAGCAATATCCGAGGATGTGGGTTTCCAGCTGACCCTAAAACTATCTGTTGATGCTTCGTCAACTTCCAAATGCTGGGGAGCTGGAATTTTTCCTGCAAAATATTAGGCAAAAGAAAAGTGAAAGTAAATTATTCTCTGAAACTTACATAGCAACATCAAGAATACATCATTTCATTTGTAGCTTTTTACAAAGATCAAAACTTTGAAAACAGATGACAAATGCACAGCAGATTCTTTGCACAGTTGTACACTTGGGAAAGTTTTATTTGTAACTGGAGAAGGAAATACACATAATTTATGTTCTTTATCTTCTCCAGCCGTAAAGCTTCCTAATCCTTTCTCCACTGGAGTAGCTTCATGCAATCCTAACTCCCTTTCTTTTGCCCAGACCTCTGTTTGCCATGCTCCTTTCTTTTACCTCCACCTCAAACTACACTCCTAATCTCTGTCCTTTCCACACACTGTCTGTCACACCATTTCCATTTGTTATCTGCATGTAGGTACCAGCTTCTTTTTCTGTATATGTATGGCCTCTCTTCTCTTCCACCTCACGTTTCTCTTTCCTCCCTCCTATTAGGAGTCATTCTCCTGTTGTTATGTTGGAAAACATTAGTAAGTGCCATCATCAGTTTAATTCACAATTTGCAGAAAACTGTTACAGAAATCACAACCGTACTAAAAAGACTACAAGAGTTTTACATATCTTACATTTCCTTCTACTGGTTTTTGAGTTTCTCTCTGTATATAAAAGTTTCTACTCTTAATTGCAGAGATAATTCGATGGCTAACTATACAGTTCAGTATTCATCACACTGAAGCCAGATAGCCAAATGTCATCACACTGAATGATACTTCAGAAAGCTGGGGAGACAACTGCTTTACTACCTACTTGCAATGAAATATACTTCAAAATGGCTGATTTTGAAAAGACTGAAAAAATAAACCTTATTGACACTAATGCTTCCATGATGTCACATTACTCCCATGACTCAGGATGCAACTGGTCCCACGGTAAAGGAGTAACGAAGTCGAATACTCCAGTGAAAATAATGGAAAGCATCCCATATATGTGAATCCACAGTCATAGACACTTGCTGTTACCAGTCATGTTTTCCAGTAAAAGATGAGAGCATCAAAATTGTTCTTGGAAAGCCTTCAAAAGTTTGGATATACTTACTTGTGGTAAAGCTGCCAGTAAGTGGTTCAGATTGTCCTTCATCATACAGGGAGAAAATAGCAGCAGTATATTCAGTAAGGGCTGTCAGACTTTTTAAAGTATGTGTTGAAACAGGACCAACTTCCACCTGGAGGAAGTATAATATGCAATACACGTTGATCACACATTAGGAATAGCTTTGCTTAGCACCACAGGAGAAATGCAACCAATGTAGAACAAAAGAACTGCCACCTGCTCTTTAAACAAACACAAAGGAATAGCTGAAAGGTAAGTAAAAACCTACTGAACATTCTCACATTATAAATTATATTACCACAAGTCTAATATGTTCAAAACAATTATCACAGAACCATAGGATATCCAGAGGTGAAAGGGACCCACAAGCATCACAAGACCAGATATGCCCTGGAAGAAAACATGACTGCACACTGACACACAATAATTTTTTTAAGGCTTAAGTTATATACTACCACTCATTTTGTAATGGAGCTGGTCTGTCTTAATAATCAGAACCATTTACTGTGATCTTTAAAAAACTCTTCCTGCATTCTTTTGGATTTCTCTATTAATATAATTCCATCCCATCTTTCTTTCGGTGAATGATTCTTGATGTTAAAAGATTTTATAAAGCACCTTTAGTAACTAGTGACAACTAAATATTGCATAACTTTTAAAATGCATAAAATTAGGTCAGAAAAATTGTTACCATCATTCTGTTCACATCAGATTCTGTTTCTAGGAAGCAAGTTTTTAAAACATAATTATTGCAATATACGTTAAGAAAATATATGGAAGCCTTCAGACTTTTGAATGCCAAATGACATTGAAAATCTTGTTATCTGGACCAAACCAAGAATAAATGTTTCCTTACTAAATATACAGTCAAGATGCTGATCCTACAAACCATTATTCACTTGGGTATTTTCCTTCAATTGAAATACATCAGCAATGACTACTCTCATATGTATGAAGAATACAGCACTGCGTCCCACACGATTCCTTCCAAATGGAATTCAATACTAGCAAATTCTTAATAGCACTGACTTTCAGAATTCTTTAGCAAAGAATCACACAGTAGCTTTTGTTTACAAAGGTTACACATTATAATTTCACAAGCCTATGGAGGACTGAGATTGGTTAAGAAAAATGAGAAGCTAATAACTTACCTCATTGGTTTCTGTTCCATCTGTTTTAACATACATGATGCGATAGCCTTTCACATTTTTGGCAGCAGGATCCCATGTTAGCTTAGCACTGTTGTGTCCAACATCAGAAAACTTCAAGTTTGATGGGGGACTTAGAGGTACTTGAAAAGGAAAGATACATGGTTTTAGTTGCAAAACTTTTCCTATCTTTAAACTAAGCCACACATTTTCCATTAAAAAAAAAAAATAAATTGGTCATTTTAATTAAAAGATACGTTCCCTTCATCAGTGGAGCAACATGAGTGCTTTAATCAGGTAATAGGGTTTAGCTCCTTGCTGAAGTGGAACCATGACAGGTATCTTAACTAGAACTGAAAAAGAAATCATGCTCCTGCTCATAGTGAATATAAATATAACAATATTTATAAACACATTTATGTTTATAGTTGTATATCAGTGTAACTCAACTAATCTGTACCCCATATGCACTTGTTTTCCAGAAGTAATCCCTCAAAAGATTTCCTGTCAGGAATTTTCTGACAAAACATTCTCTGGACATAAAAGTCTCTGACATAAAAACAAGTTTGTACAAAAGCATATCTCATTTAGAAGATTTCTAAAGTAGCAACTTGGTATTTTTAATATCTTCTTACCCTTTCCCCCTTTTTACACCTTCTCTATGTAGAATCTGTGATTCTGTGAAGGCTGTATTTGGATGAAGCTGTTTCCAAACAGCAACCTCAGTTAAAATCATATTTATAAACTATGCATTCATTGACTATAATGAGCTGAAAGAAAACAAAGTCATGCAACAGTCTCAGATTGCTTTAATTTTCCTGTCATACAAAAGGAAGTAATTTGGATTGTCTCTGCTACTCTGCATTACCCCAACATCTGTTAATTTTATCTGAGTTGTGAAACTTGTCTCTATCCATCCTGCCGTCACACACACACTCCACACCAATCCACACGGACAGATAAATATCATCACTTCGGAAGTGGTTTCCCTCATACAAAAGCACGTGGGAGAAAGAAAATATTACATGGGCTTGATATTTACTGACTTGGAATCTGCAAGCAAATGCCTAACCACCTTAGGAACTGTCAAGTCAACTTGGCTATGAGGAAAGAGAAGATGGGAACAGACCAGAATTATACTAGATGGATTTGCCACACCTTCTGGCATTCAATATATTCCTCTGAGTCAAGTGAAGGGAATATCATGTGCTGGACTGTTTCTACTTCCAGTCAGTCATGGAATTCACTTCATTTCACCAGCCTGGATGTACCACAAAATGCTTTAGTTTCAGCTCTTTGTTTTTGGAACACAATTGCCTGATAACATTGCTCACAACCAGACAGGCAATCCTGTCACCAGAATAACATGATGTTAACAGTGATAGCTGGATAAATTCTGGCCACTGAAAAAACTCCAGAATAAAAATATGTTTGGCACAAAGAAAGGCTTCAATTCAGTCACTGAGATGACACAGTGAGTAGAATTACATTTTTAATAGATACAGACTATCCGATATTACATGTAATGCTACTGCAAATTAGGCAGATCATTCTATAGGCAGATATATATGATCCAGGAAGAAAATACTGGGTAGCCTGTTCTTTACTTGGAAGACAGAAATAATTCCAGAAATTAAAAAAAAAAAAAAAAAAATTTGCTAAAATCTGAATCAAGATAGAGAAGACACTATGACCGGACACTGACCATTTGTGAGAGGTGAGCTCATAAAGAGATTTCTTTTCAGATAGACAAATGCCTGAATAATCAAAGCCTGTTAGAAGATTATTTGAATAGCTGCATACAGAAGATCAGAATGAATCCCATTTCTTATTAAAGTGCTAAAGACAAGTTGTCTCCACTGAGTCACATTAAAAATAAATGAAGCTTGCAGGGTACCATTTTTTTTATTCTGGTCTGGGTAACAGCAATAATGATGGTCTGACTAACATATGTTACCAGCTCCTGTGATCATTGAGGTCATGAATTCTCAGCTCTTGCCAATGTATCTGGAATTTGTATGTGATCATCCTTCCAATATGTTAGCCAGGTTTAGAGCTGAGCAGCCTCCAAGATCATGAGACATAAAGTGAATTCAGACTGGCACAGTCACAAACTACACAAACTACTGTTCCGGATAAATGAAAAACAGATATCAGGCAGATATTAATCAAAACCAGGAACAAATAAATTTAAAAAAAGGAGAAGGAATGGGAATCAAACAATAGGAGAGAGAAGGACACAGAGAGAAAAGTCAAAGACTTGATTCTCTAAGCATTAAAAATCTTCCAGCTCTTTTCAAGCCCACAAACATAGCCAAGTTGAATTATTTCTCTCTGTGCTTGTCTGTCTTCAACTGTCCTCTCTGTCATAGGTTTATTTTTTTTGTTATTGGCCCAAAACGGTTGATAACTCTCAGAAATGACGGAGCTCACACAGCACTCCTGGAGCTTCTTGACTGACCCTACAAGGCCATTGCTCCAGCCCTTCCTTTATCTTAGCACTCACATGCCTGAACTTCTCTCACCTACTGCATGTAAGGTCACTTCCACACTGTCCTACTCAAGCCAGGAACACAAAACAAGAAGTAATCACTCCCCTGCTGGGAACAATAAAAACATCACTGAATGCAGTCCCAGAGATATTCCTGCAGCACAATTACTTATTTTCAATTCTTTTGTCTTTCAAATGCTGAAGCTATTTAGAGAGCCGTCATACAGTGCTGTGTACAGTTAGTAAAGGACAGAATTTTGCTGGCAAAAATCTTACTGCTTATTAAAAACACGTCATCTATCATGAGTGCACAGGCACTTTCCAATCCCTCATTTACCAGATGTTAGGCAGAAAAATCTCTTCTTGCTTCTTTTCCATCTGTACTGTCTACTGCTGAGCCAGAGGAAAGAATTTCTCCATCTGATCATACTCCCCCACCCCCCAGACACACCTGGTTCTGTGGCTGCAGGAGACTAAACAGTGGTCTCAGTTTAGCTTAACAAGGTGACCTTCATTCACCTTCAGCAAGTACAGGAAACTATCATTAGTTCTACTGAATGAACAGGGATAGCCATAGTATAGCACCATTATCAACAAGAGAAGAGAGTTCACAATTCTGTTCCACAAACTTATTTTTTTTTCCCAGAAACTCACATTCTCTGCTTCTATAAATCCACAGCATTCACATTAAGAAACAAAAGTACAGTTAAGACCTTGTCCTATGGACTATTGAAATCAGATTTTAAAATCAGATGTTTTTTCTAATATGAGCAAAGATTATTCTAAAATTTTATTAACACTGACGAGAATATAGGTATGCACTACCCACATGTCGTTTCTTGGCCAGTAAGGGGATCACTAGCTTCTTCTCCAAACATGGCATAAACTGTGACTGTATATTCTGTATTTGGCAATAGTCCATCCAGTTCAAGTTCAGTTGATGCTTCTCCGATTTTTATCTAAAAACACCATAAAGACAAATATTTCTGAAATGGCTCATGATGGTAAAGGATACTACTGACACATGTTAAGTTAAATTTCATGTGATCTAATGCTTTCCTGAGCACTTTTCTGATGCTATGCCTTTAGTACTTGGCCCACATTTTAGAATTTTGCAGAATAATCAAAAGAACAAAATAGTTAAAAGCCCAAAACATGAAGGTTAAAGGACTTTAGAGGCAACTAACTTGTCTTATCAGCAATGACACAATAATTCTCTTTAGAACACGTAGCTATTATTGCCCTTTCACTCCCAGCTACACTTTGCCTCATTTTCAGTCTTTTATAGATTAAATTTATTTCCATGCACAGCAAGGCTCAGATTTTCTGTTTGCTATTTAAGGTGTATATCACTTTCTACCTCTTCAGTGACAGACACAGAAACACAGCTGACTTATTTATTGGAAAAAAGTCTTTCCTCAGGTAAGGCTCCGGTCTCCTTATTCAATTAGGTTTCAGGGAGAGACTCAATTAGCAGAAAGCACAAGTCTGTGCATGTTTTTGGTAGCGTGCTGCACTCTTTCCACAAGTTTGCGTGCCCTGGAATACTTTGCAGCATTCTTTCTTGAACAGTTTCTATATATAATCATATATATGGAAACTTAAGCATAAATTCTGCCCCAAAAGTTGCATTGGAACTATGCTAGAAACTATTTTTAGTCTACTGCTTTTATTATTTTACTCACAGTAGAAGACTGTACTTGTCTCCTAAAGATACCTGATAAAAACACACTTCTGAGAGAAGGCATTATTCTTAAATTTAAAAAAAAAGCAACAGTACAGAACTAAAAGGAAAGCAATAAATGTAGTATTTGCTAATTCAATTTACTTCCATGAGATCAAGGGACAAACTTCATATTCTTTTGATAGCACATAGGGAAATATCTTCCTCTTCCTTTCTTTCTTTCTTCCAAGTGTTTGCTTTAGAATATGATAAAGTATTATGTCATATATGATTTCAAGAGCATCACTTCAATTTAGCTGAAATTGATGCATTTTTATGACAATGACACACAAAAACAACCAGCTGTACTTGGCCTCTCTTCATAACGTCTAACACAAAGTACTTACAGCAGTAATGGAAAAATAAAGTATTTGCTCATAAAGTTGAATGTCAAAGGCCAAGTACCTATTTTACTCTTTAGAACACTTATTTCTTCAATAATTATTATTCAGATGAAAGCTGTACACATTACCTCCTTTTCATCCGCAGCCAACCCTTCTGTCAGGGGAGCATACAAGATCATGTAACCTGTGGCACCTGCTACTCCATTCCACTTAGCTCTCATGCTGCTGTGTGACACATCATACAGTTTCAGATCTGATGCCATTGGCAAGGCAACTACAGAAGAAAAGAGACAGACACTTCAGTTATCTCACCTGAATGACCAGAGCGTTTTCAGTTTATTTTATCACAAAAACCACACGGGAATTTGGCTATCTCCAAGCACAGAATTGCTGTCTGTGTCCCACAGCTATGAAGAGTTAATTAGCACATAGATGTCTGCAGAATTATAGAAACCAGGAAATTATGATCTAACCAACTCTAATGCCCTCTAAAGGGTAGAGTTAGCCCTTACAAATCACTGCAGCTCTTTGTCTTAGATGGTTTTGAACATTTCAAGTGCGAGGATTTCTGTTCTTTAAGCACCAAATCACTCTGTTCAGATCTTACCCTCCCTCCTCCCTGATTTGTATTCAGACAGTCACTTGCTACTGAAGAATGGGCAAGGTTGGTAAAACGAACAAGCCCCCAGAGGTGGCTTTTTTACAGCAATAGTTCCCAAGCCAGGGCGTGGGAGAAACAGCCATGATGTAGGACACCCTGGAGGAAACACTGAATGAGTAAATTGCACGCAGCAAAATATGATGACCACAAGCTGCTATGTGCTTAAATCCTGGAGAGTACTAACTGACTCCCAGGCCTGTGTCAGTGGGATTACATAAGACAAACAAAATCATCCATCACAAATCTTGTGAATGCTAAACTAGTGAGAATGACTAAGCAAGCTGAGTGAAATTCAAACATTATTACGAGATTTATTTGTGGATTTATGACACTGGTAAAGCAACACAGAGATAAACCACATCTTGATTATTTCTTTGCATGTCTGTAACTTTCTAGGGCAGCCTTTCTCTGACTGTCCTCTGTTTCTTCCCCTCAATTGGATAGATATAAGGGAACTTTCACAGAATCACAGAATTGTAGGGGTTGGAAGGGACCTCCTGAGATCATCGAGTCCAACCCCCCTGCCAAAGCAGGTTCCCTACAGCAGGTCGCACAGGTAGGCATCCAGGCAGGTCTTGAACATCTCCAGAGAAGGAGACTCCACCACCTCCCTGGGCAGCCTGTTCCAGTGCTCCGTCACCTCACTGTAAAGAAGTTCTTGCGCATGTTTGTGCAGAACTTCCTATGCTGCACTTTATATGCTTCCTATGCTGCACTTTATATGCTTCCTTGGAACATAAACACTGAAAATAGTTCCTGAAATGAATTAAAGGGTTTGACAGGTAAAGAAGGCAATTGGTAATTGATATTACTCCTTTCCTACTAGAAACTCAAAGAGACTACAAAGGATTGCATGTTAAGGTTCCAGAAAAATCTACTTTGCATTTTTCTGAGAAATCTAGTATGCAAACACGTATTCAGCAAGTAATTCTCATTACAATTCTAATAGTTCAATCTCCTTGTGTAAAGAAAAACTGTAGCCTCTCTGTTTTACATCTTCAGAGAGGTGTACACCTATTAGATTATGTTCAACAAGATCTAACAGAGATCATATTTTCCTGCACACAACATACACCAGTGTCATCCTTTTTTCTGCATTGTGGCTGTTCACAAAGTTTGTTGGTAAACCTGGACAAAGGTTCAGCTCAGGCCTTTCTTTAGGTTTCCACTTTCAGGTTACCCACCTTCACTACCAAACCTTTCAGACTACCTGCTGTTGATACTGAGAATCTTAAAGTCTACCTCTATCTCATATTCTGTATTTCTAAGTTTCACTATAAGAAGAAACTACCCACAAACATTTCTAATTTACTTTGGTTTCATTCCTCAGATGTCTACTCAGATCTCTGATATGCTATAGAAAGAAAATAATAAAGCATTCTGAAGGTGTTTTCCAGCACATTCTCTAATTCCTGTTCAGACTGCCGCAGTCATACAGACAGCAATTATCACCTGTATTATTGCTTATTTTGATTGTACATAACTCCAAGAGAGGCATTCTCTTTACAACTCATGGTCTTAACAGGAACACTAGATATCCTAGATACTCTAGTAATACAAACGGCATTATAATCTTAATATTATAAATAATCATTAAAATAATAATTAACAAAGAAGTGACTGGAAATTAAACAAGGGGTGTTTTCTGCTGGAATTTTCAGCTGAAGTGCTCAGAATCTGAAATATAAACAATGAGAGAATGACAATTTGCATCTTAAGACAGTTTGTAGGTTATCCTCATAAAGCTGTGGAGATAAACTAAACCACAGGTATAGCGAAAAAACAACTGGAATAAATTAGAACAGATAGGAATATATTTGTAACAAATGAAAACGTGATTGCATTTCATATTTATTTCTAGCTAGAAGTGTCTCTTAAGTCACTTTTAAATATTAAGTAGTAGCATTATGCATATTTTGTGTGTCTGTATACATTTCACACACCTATGACACACTTTTATTCTTTTGTATAGCAAGTGGGCTAGTCTTCATATGAGTGGCTAATTTTAACCTGTCAGTTTCTCACACAAAGGCAAGAAGGCAAACTATAATTTTCGTAGTTTTCTATCAGGATAAAAAAAAAAAAAACATTTAAACTGCATGATTTCTATCATCTGAAATGATTAATACTTGCACATGTCAAACTACTACTTCTAACACACTATCAAAATGGTTCTTGATGCTACATGACCTTGGCGCATGATCTGATCAGATCTCAAAGTCAGCAGGGCTGGGCTCAGTCAGAACTTGACTAAGTGACTTCAAAGAAATACCAGGTGCAATAGGAAATGATCCTGTTAGCTCAGTAAGTGTCTCTGCTTCAATAAATTAAACAATTCCTAACACTGTATTACGGGGTAAAATACAGCTGGAAATAAAATTTTGTGAGACTGAGACAAAAATGCAAATCTCAGATAATTTTATATGATCCATTTTTATGTTACTTTCAAAATGGCAAGATTAGATTTTACAGAGAATCAAAGAATTATTGAGGATGGAAGATATCTCTTGAGACCATTTAGTATAGTTTCTCTGTTCAGTCAGGCTCAGCTACAGCACATTGCTGACGACATCCAGTTGGGTTTTAAATATCTCCACAGATGTAGACTCCACAGTCTCTCTGGACAACTTCATCCAGTGTTTGACATGACAGTAAAACAGTGCTTTCTTTTGTTCTTTTGTTTCTTTCAATGTTTTTTTAATTTGTGCCCATTGACTCCTGTCAGTGGGATCCACTGAGAAAAGTCTGGCTTCCTCTTCTTCATTCCTTTCCACCAGGGATTTTTACACATTCCTAGGATTTCCTCTGAGTCTTCTAATACTGGCTGAGCCTCTCATCTTATGAAAGATGCTTCAACCACTTCATCATGTTTGCGGTCATTTGCTAGACTTACTTCAGTAACTCCCCATCTCTCATTTACTGCAGAGTCCAGCACTGGACATAGCATTCCACATGTGGCTGCACCAGTACTGAGCTGAGGGGAAGGATCACTAGCTGGCAAAGCTCTGCCTAGCACAGCCTGGAGGTGCTTCTGTAAGGGTGCATTGCTGGCACATGCCTCACTTGTTGTTTACAAAGACAATCAGGTCCTTCTCTAACAAGTGCCTGGGTTTATGCATGCCCAATGGCAGAACTTTGCACTTGCCTTTTGTGAACTTCAGGAGGTCAAACATGATTTCCCCTTCATAAACCTATGCTGATAGAAAATCAATGGAATGATTGAGAAAGTAACATACAGATGTTACCTTCAAATATTTGGTACTGATGGGAATTACATGCTGTTATGTGTGGTCCCACCAAATACTGCTCTCATAAGATAATTTTCAGCTACAAACCTTATTTTTAAAGCTTAGTTCCCACAGCCAAAACTTAGGAGAGTTCTAACTGAGTGTTCAATACAACTGACTTCAAAGTTCAGCCCAGAGACAAATAAAGCCTTGCTCAGTGTTTAAAGACCTGCGGAGCATTCAGACTCAGGAACTTAGCCCAGAATTAATTCAAACAAATTAATTTAAAACAAATGCATTAAAAGGAGCTAAACTTAAAAAGACTCCCTTCTCTAGCTCTTCTTCACAAAGACTAATGTTTACATGGTATGATTAAAAACAGACAGTCAAATCCATAGCAAACATGATTAGGATACTCACGTGTAGTTTCAGTTCCACGGAGGCCCTCACTAGCAGCGTTTGAGTATATTGCAAATACAGCTATCTGGTATTCAGTTAAAGACATCAGGTTTTTCAAAACTGCTGTTGATAAACTTCCATCTACCACAACCTGTTTAGAAGAAAGTTCAACTAAATATGCATATGGCAAATTAACTGTATAGCTACCGAATCCAATTCATATAATGAATTTACTCTTGCTACCTTTGTGTACAGTAAGGCATCTGAAAAAAGTATGTGCATAATTCAAACGTTTAGCTGATGGAAGTATCCATTCAGAATAAAGACACTATTTAGAAGAGTGTACGCAGTGCAGTTTAACTTTGTGTATTGGTCACTTTTTAACAAAACTACTACATTATCAGAAATATTCCTTTAGTACTGCATACATAAACACCAGTTGACATTGATGCATGGCCATGCTAAATCCAATGCTTCTAGAGAAAAAAGTGATTAAACATATCCTTAGCAAAATCCTTTTCTTTTTCTACATTTCTGTTTACTTTCATGAGGTGTCAGCCAAAGCCAAAATCTTGTTCTACTGCATTTTTTGCCCACCTCCAGAATGCCTCTAATTCCTATCAAAGTAAGCATCTCAGTACATTTTCATTGATTAAATGTAGACATTCCAAAATGTAGACTCATATTTTCTTCCTTTTCTGAATTATTTGTACTTAGAACCCAAAATCTGGCTTACCATCACCTCATACTTCTGTTTTTGCAAACAGAATAGCACAGGGGAAGTTGCTACAGTTTGTTTCAAGTATCTGTATGTGCAAATAAAAATATAGGCACCTTACTGAAGGCACAATTCACCCCTCCCCTCAAAAGTGCTCACACATTTATAACACATTTACTTTACATTACATGACAGAAATGCAACATGGCCACTGACCTGCAACCCCATCATACGTGACCAGATTTATGGTGTGCCTCAAAGCCCAAACAGGCAATTTTGTGGTAGATTTAAATACGGCCATGGATTTTCTGTCGGGTTAGTTCTTCCTATTTAAAAACTTCTGGGTAGCTTGTATCCTCTTACCTCTTCAGGCTGTCCTCCTCGAGTGGGATAATACACAACTCTGTATTTTTCCACTTTGCCTGGAGCATGAGTCCAGCTGACACGGAATCCTCTAGCTGTTATATCAGACGTGACCAAATCAGTGGGAGCTCCAAGTGAAGCAGCAATTGTTCCTAGGTTAAGGACAACAGAAATTTCTTATTCTTCTCTGCAAAATAATTATTTGGTTTGCTAGATTTACTGAAGCTGCAAAGATCTCTCCTCATCAGTAAATCTAACAATTGGCTACTGTGCTTTTATTTAGGTAAGCTGCAACGGAAACAAACAGCTAATAATAATAATGAACGCTGCACATGGAGTTCCTAAAGAACTAAGGCTCTCTGATATTGCAAAAAGCTTTATATGAAATAGGAAAAAATACAGAACTAAGCCTTCCTGTCCTTCCTCCTACCACACGTTCCAGCATCTTTTTCTTTTTTTTTTTTCCCCAGGTGTCTTCCTCCCAGTTATGAAAAACATCCATGTACATAAAGAGCTGTGATCTCCTGTGTTATTCTGCAGGTCAGAAATTGATATGCTGGCTGTCAGCACACTCAAAAGATATACTCAATGGTCATCTTCTCCAGCAATCATTTCTCTCCACAAAGATGTCTCATCTATTCATGCTTTTTCCATCATTTCCCTCTCATTTTCTCAATTTACTGCTCGTTCCGTTCACAAGACAGCACTAATATTTTCTTTCAGTCTCAAGCTGAACCAAAACTGAAAAACAGTGAAACCACACTAATATACATTTTTTACTGAATTAGGTAGAAATGTGTGAAAGATAGTTTTCTGTACTTATTGAAAAATTATTCAGCATTTCTGTGATATCACAGAATCACAAACCAAGCAATATGAGCAAATTCCACTGAAGCCACAGAGATTTTCTCAGGTAGGACTGTTACTCTGACGAATTCCAGCATTTTCTCATAGACATTTCTTTCGTTCAGAAAAGCAAAAACGTTATAATTGGAGAGGCTTTTTTTTCTTTTTAATATAGGAACAGTGCTGTCCACCACCACCTTTTCTTACACTTTAAAATATAATTGAGAAATGTACTAAATGAGCAAGAAAAACAACTATCAGGAAGATACAAAGTAATCTTAAAACCTGCAAATTTCAAAAGCTTAGGCAACAATAAAAATAGCAATTTAAGAGATGGAAAGAACAGCACAGACGCAACAATTCCATGCACAGCTGTTAAAGCAATTCACCTCCAAAGCTGTGTATTATTATTTTTTCCCCCTGCTCAGTACTTTGAGATAAGCATAGCAGAATGAATGGTTGGGTTTTTTGATTGTTTTTTTGTTTGTTTGTTTGTTTTGGTTTTGTTGTTGTTGTTTGGTTTTGTTTACTTGTTTACTACAAAATATTACAGTGTTTAGCACAATCAAAGAAAAAGAGCCAAAGAGCAAAGATATTGAAACAAGAAAAAAACATACCTGGGAAGACAACTTCCCTGATAGTTTACCTTCTTGTGAGCAAAGGAATATCCAGCTCGACTCAAATGCCCAAAGCCAGCTTAGAACTGCAGATATTCAGAAAAGGATTTGTAGCTGGAAGTTGATACCAAGTTAGATTAATTCTTACTCACCTTTGATTTCCTTTTCCTGTTCCTCTACTCGTGAACACACTGTTCTGGTAAGACCTTCGACAATAGTATTCATGAAGTTGAAGTCAGCAACATTGTAAACATGTGTACTGTCAGGTTCAGAAGCAATTTCTTTGAGTTCATTTATATCTGCATTCTTCACACCTTTATTGAAAACAAAAACAAAGAGAATGTTTGAAACACAAAAGAAAAAACATCTTGCCTTGATAGAAACTCATTAAAAATTAATAAAATCCAGCTCTTTCTATTTGTTTTAATAATCGACTGTAACTTCATTGTTAAGATGTTACTTCAAAATGTTGAATTCTGCCCGCATATCTGGCATTTTTCCAACTGTCTCTTGATAGTATTGCATGAATGCATCCCAGTAAATTCCAGTTACAGTTGTAATGTGCTGGGAAACATACTAAAGAAGATTTAATTTAAGGATTATAGTGACTGGATATAGATATAAAATAGCACTTACTTAATATACAGGATAACAGATAGAAATACACCGAAGTGTAATGGCACACTACATATAGATATGGCAGAATACACACCGATGGCAAACAGCTCAATGCCTGCATCCCGTAGGTTTTTAGCAGGAGGGATAACATCATCTTGGGATTTCCCATCAGTGATCAATATACCGATTTTAGATACCCCGGGCCTTGCACCAGCTTCAGGCTTAAAACTGTTCTCCAAAATGTAAGTTAATGCAAGACCTGAAAAAAAGAAGCATTTTATGATGGAAAAATATCCATTATTTTTTTCTCAGATCACAATGTCTATATCTCCACTCAGTTTATAGATCCTGAGAAACCTTTCCATGAAGAACGAGTACGAAAGAATAGCTTATTTAGTGAAAGAATATATTTCAACAGGAAACTAAACTGCGGAGATGACATTCATTTTTAGCAGTCTTTTAATCAATCAGTGTATTTTAGTCTGGCTATGGAAGCCCAAGTTGACTTTCCTATAAACTTGACATTTTTAGTTTCTCTGACCCACTACAATCACTTTTACAAAAACAAAGGCTGTTGAAGAAAAGCAGCATTTGGATAAGGCATTCTCCTGATAAGAAAGTTACTATTTTTAACAGCTACTTTGATGACACTGGAGTTGTATTGAGACTGTATTTATCCTAGGTAGACAGGTCTCCATTTATCCAACGCTGGGGCTTTCCTTCTGGGGCTTTAGTACTCTACTACAGTAAGGTCAGTAGAAATCTAAAAGCCCCAGCAAAACATATGAATAGTTACTATTGCCAGTTGTCAGACATTAAAGCAGCATTCTTTCCTTCCTAGAACAAAACTTTGTGCAAGAACGTTATGAATGGATTTTGCACTTTCTTCTTCACAGGTAGAAGATTTCATGTCATCCACAGAAAGTCTGTGTATATTCTGTTTTATGAGACCTTTTCTTGACTAGAAAGAAGTGGAGCCAGTAAGATAAGCACTTCAGAAATACTAAACAGACATTGGATTAAGCCATTAGCATGCTGCAAAACAAACATCCATTTTATAGAAAGATCTAAAACTTCTCAGTTTGTGCAGCTGGACGTTTTTTATTTTAATAAAGTGCTCAAGTTAAAACATACACTGTACCTGTTAGTGTATTCCCTCCTTTATATGGTAGATTACGGACTGCATCCAATACAGCATCTTTTGTGCCATAAGCATTCAAATGCCATTCAATTCGGGGATCACCACTGTACTGTGCAAGACCTGATATACCAAAATAAAAGTGCTGCATTAGAAAATAAAGCAATTTTTTTCAAGTATATGTACTATACACATGTGGTTACTAGCAGCTTGCAACTGTAACAGGAAAATTGTATTGCTTGATGTTAAAAGAACCACAGTAGTGTAATGTTGTTCTTAGTGGCAACTCCTTTCACTTTCAAAATCTTTCTTTTCAAGTGCTAAGATAATTAAATATCGTGAAAAAAAATGATACTTTACCCACTCTTGTTTTGTCAGATCCCACATTGAAAGCAGAAACGAGATTTTCTAGGAACAGTCGAACAAGTCTGAAATTGAATCGGCCAATACTCCAGGAACCATCTACTAGAATCACAATATCTGCAATAGCTGGAGTTTTACAGGTAAACAGGTTTCCTGTAAATCATTAAGATGAAAACAAAATCTTTAATTAAATAATAAAACTGTAACTACACAGTTTTATACATTCTTCTCAGTAAGACTACCAGGTTGTCTTCCAGGGGCAAAGTGAGAAGAAAGCAAAATCACTAAACATATCTGTCCTAAGTTCCATAATAGAATAGTTCGGCCATGATTGATTCAGCTGTTCAAAATTACTCTTTGGAGACCTACGAGAAAGAAATGCTGCTTCTAAAAATACAGTACTTCAGAAAGAGAAAGGTAACTGTCATATAATGCAACCAAACCTGTTGTTCATTTTCACATATTCACAAGAATATACACATGTGATATAGAATTTCTGACGCTTAATTTTCAGTTTGGACAATGCAGAGAGCTCCAAGAGTTATCTAGACTCCTTTTACAGTCAGTATAGAAAATCGGATATTTGCATAGCTCATCTGAACCGCTCTGAAGAAAACTTCTTCAGCTGTCATTAGAGACTTCTAAACTTAAGTAAATCTCACCCTTGGAGTCTAGAGTAAAAATGAAGGCCAATTGAATAAGCTGTGTTAAACTGAAGGAGGATGCATTTAATACAGCAAAGGTAAAATACAATAAATTTGAATTCAAATTCACAAACTGTATATGAACTAGTACCATATAATGATTAATTTGATGCCTCTTTTATGGATGTATGAAAATGTAAGCAAAAAGACAATAAAAAAATCAAAAGAAAAGACCTGGTGAAAATCAGTAGAGATGCTAAGTATTAGTAGTCTCTTTGGTTTAGCTAACCAAGGGAGAAATCTGAGGAAATGGGATCAGAGTTTATACACAAACTACAAGATTAATAAGGCAGCTGTTAGAGAAATGAATTGTTAACAAATTGAGAAGCCTAAGAAGATGTTACCATATTCAGTTAGGGAAAACGACTGGAAAGCAAAGAACTGGAATGCATACCATGGAAGTGTGTGAGGAATGTTTTCCGTAATCTCAGACAGAATAGCCAAAACCCACAGAAGTGGTTGCATTACTGTAACAGTAAGGTTGCTGAAAGTAAGGTTGAAGTGGAGGGAGGAAAAACGTATGATGTTACACAGGTATGTCAAACCAAAGCTTATGTTTGAAATATAAAAACAGCAAACCACCTACAAGACTGACTACAGAATAAGGATGGAAGAAGAAAAGACAAAATTAAGCATGCTATAAGAGATATCATGCGTGATAAAACGCAGAAAGAAAAAACAACAAAAAACATGCTGACTAGTGAAGTAAGCTGCATCTCAACTTCTTCATCAGCACCCATTACATAAATTGGTTGACAAAGGATGCTAACATACAGGGTAGTACTGACAGCAATGATCAACTGAGTACAGAATTATTAGAAACAAGCTGATCTTGAGAGCAGATGCTCTGAAAATAAAAAAAATTATTCAGTGAGAAGTTATCAAAAAGGTGCACAGCATGAACTCACAAGGAGCTCTCCTATTAAAGAAAGAATAAATCACATAGTTAGCAAACCAACATTTCAATATCATATTATTAATGACAATCTTATTATTAAAAGCAAAGCAATAACCTCATAGGCAAAAATAATCTGATGTGCAGAAGGACTTACAAATTGCTCATTATTAAGAGTTAGATACTTCCTGTAGTGTAAATCCACTTAACAGGAATCACAATCCATACAGTTACAGTTAATGTCTTAAACATGCACTAAAAATGTCTTTAAACAAGAAAGGAACATTTCCTACGTGCAGTTAGCAGAGTAGAATGAGTTCTAAACGCATGACAAAAATTCCACTTACAAAGATGCCAAAATAAATGTTTTATTTTAGTTTTTACAGTACAAGACAACGCTATTTGAACTGGCAACACATTTTAAAATGTAAACACTGGGGGAGATTTAGTAAGCATCAGAAAAATTTTAAATTGGAAGATAAATCCAAAGGAGATCCAAATCTTTCTATTACTGAAGTCAACAGGAAAACTCCCATTGATTTCAGTGGGACTGAGATCTGCCTTTTTGTGATTTAACTGGAACTTACTGGTCATGGCAAAATCTGTTTTAAACATCCTTGCCAAATAAACTTCCTCTTAATGAGCCTGCCTTACTTGAAGTATTTCTCTTCCATTGGCCATAAAGTTCAATTATGCCATTCCTGCACTGGCCTTGACTCGCTTCTAAAGCTTCAAATAACTACTGGCAAAGTAAAATGCTACTCAGCACCAGTAAGAATGAGCCCCTGACGCACATCCAAGCAGCTGCACTGCAGCACAGATGCATCTTTTCAGTATGATCCCAGCAGCTGAATTGTATAGCTTAGTGAGGATAGCAGGATTTGTGTGGCTGCATAACCCTTCAAAACTATGACTTTATGCTAACTGTGATGCCCAAGCTGTATTATTTTCTTATCAACCAGTTTTGCATGCAAAGCTTAATACTGCTGTTATAGCTTTGTGAACAGAACTCTTTATTGGTTCTAGTAAATCCATTCAGTGCAGCAAAGATCGAAGAATAAAGAAAACAATAACCGCATTCCTTTCAATATTTTATTTCCACATCATCAGATCAGTGTAAATAGCATCATTCAATTATTTTTTGTTAGCATGTGTGGTGTGATCCAAGATTGTACTGCAATGTGAAAATACGATTCATTCTTCGTAGATAGGAGATACTTGTTGAATCTTTTCTGCATAAAACATTTAGGTTTTGTTACTTCTGTACACCCACTATTTGCTTATGTTTTCTCCTTGTTGTACTTAATAGAACTGCAGAAAGATCCCTAAAATGGAATAAACAACAGTGAGATATTAAATAGAATAACATCCTGTACAGAAATTTTCATAACCTGATAGGAATAAAAACACCACATATCATCCTAGCTTATAAAGTTATTCTAAAAGACACACTGTGCAGTGACTAATTTACACACCCCACTGAGAACAGCCAGTTTCCATTACCAGTTCGAGCAAAAGTCTTTTTCCAATGATCTTCTCATACAACCATACATAGTCATGGATTCTTATAGTGTTTGAGGATAATTATGAAATTTTTGAACATCAGAACATAATTTCAACAGGCAATTTTCCTCAAAGACATCTCTTGAACGAGGATGAAAGCATATAATTTCATATAAAAATTATTTCAAAACCCAGCGCTTCAGTGCACTCCAAACTTCGTCACTGCGATCAGGTTGTGCTATTCATTTCCCTTTCACCCACTTATTAAGAAAACTAGTAAAACACCAGTTCCAAGATCAGGATAGTAGGGAGGTGACCTGTTACCTGATCTTGTATAATGTCTCCTAATCTTACATAGATAGCATTTTTCTAGTTCTACTCCAAGTATGGCAATCCACAACAAACAGTAATAGAGCCTGCAATTTTTCAATTAGGGAAAATGATGGAAATGACACAACCAGAAGTCAGAAGGCAGGCTTCTCTCCAGTGCATCAGCTGGGGAGGGTTCTCAAGGAGAAAGTAACAAATTCCCTATCCTTCTATAACAAATTTACAGTCTTCCTCGTATTATTGGCAAAAGGAACTTGCCATTCTGTCAAGCAGTTCACTGAAGAGGAAGGAGCTCAATCTGCTCACTTCCTCACAAATGAAGGGAAAAACTTTAAGAGGCTTAGCGTTTCACCCTTAAAGACACCAACTCAGAACTGCAAGGCTTGTGTGTTCAGACAAGTTATTTGCACAAAACCTACTTCAGTATTGCCCACAGTCATGTCATCATCATTAGAAAAAATGAATTTAACTGCCTTTGTTTCAAGGAAATCTTTCAAAGAATAGCCATCACTGAAATAATTTTGCATCTACCAAATGAAGTTTCCTTCCTTTGATCCCTCAAGGCTCCAGACATTAAAGATGACTCAGTTGCCTGCAATTCCACTGTTTAAGTTCTAATTGCACTACCAAGACCCATGTCAGAATTTGGCTTCTGTTGAAGCCAATGATGGCAATGCTGAGAAAGTTATCCAGCTTGATCCTTCTGAAAAAATGGAGAGTTACTGGAGCCTACAAAATGTGACCCCTGAGACATCCCATGAAGGAAATGGAGCACAGAGTTGGACTGGGAGGGGTTCTGGCAGCAGTGAGGATGCATGGAACAAAGCAGAGTCTGCAAGCTTCTGAGAACACCAACTACCCCTCCATGGCTACATTTTCAACCTGCTATTATTATCTTTTTCATACATGCATTCCATGAGTTTAGAAACAATGTCAAAAAAACAAAAAGCCTTAATCAGAAACAAATAGAAAAATGATGACTTTTAGGTCATAGTGGCTCTTTGACGCTTGGAGTTAATACTGCTAATATTTGAAAGTTCTTTGAAAAACAAAGGGAGAAGCAGCAAATAGAGGCACTGCCACACAGGGAGATTCAGTGCCTTACAAGAACCAGTTCAATTTGCATGTAGCTATGATATATTTTGCAGAAACACATTTGATATTTTTCCTCCCTTTGGTATGAAACTGTTCTCATTTTCAAGAGCCAAAACACACACTTCGGCTAGGACAAGTTAAGACTATAATTCTTTCCGAGTCTGCAATACTTCTTTTCCCTTCTTATTCCTTTTCACAGTGGAAAAGTCAAATAATGTAAAGGAAGAAAGTTCAAGTGGAGGTCAATAATAGCAAGGTATGATGGGGAGAGTCCTTCATGGGGTAACAAAGAGAAAAAGCCAAGACACTGACAGAAGTGAAAAATACCTTGTGAATAAAGCATGACCAACAAAGAAAAGTCAGTCCTCTACTGTGAGCACAAGTGAGGACAAGGGCAATACAATTCTACATTAGTTAATTATTACTTTTTTTTTTTTTAAGGGTTAAAAAATAGAGGGATACAAGACAGCATTCAGTTCCAAAATGCAGCAGCTCACTGGTTCACGCTTCTGACACTGATATTATTGCACTGGTGATATCATCATTGCACTTAGACCTCAGCTTAACAGATCCCATATGTCAGGCTATGGACCAGACAAACGAATACAACATAGCTGCTTTTCTTTGAACTAAATCCAAACATGGCTTGAATTTGAAAGGCTCAAATGCTGGAACATTATTAGGTTGAAAGAGCAGCCCAATGAGGTTAGAAGCTCATCTCTGTTCCCTAAAAAAATCCTCAACTAAAATAAAGCAGCCAGCTCTTTCCCATGCACCATGTTCTGTTCTAGAACATGTCTATAGCCAAATTGGAAGGCCCACAGATTTGTTATTTTGGAGAGTTTCAACATTAGCATTTCCTGAATCTGTTGTCTAATCATGCTTAGAAGATTTTATGCACATTTGGCTGTGTATGCTTAACAGTATTTTGCTTCTTTCATGAAGCACATAGCCATAAATAAATATTGTTATTGAAAGTATACCTTTTGAATATAAAGCCACAAAACTAACTAGCAGTAGATGATAAAACATATTACTATGTCCATCTGCATTTAGTAGTAATAATTCTCAACTGTCAGAAAGAGAAGCATACTTCTCTTTTCTATGCATCTTTCCATACACACTGAGTAACAGTTGTACTTCTGCAGCAAGCCCCAGCTTATTGAAAAGTTCAAGGATTTCGTCCTACAAAGCCTTGCAGAACTTTCTTCCTACACCCTAGCTTTCCAATTTACTTGAGTGACAGAATAAATGTGAAGAATAACTATGAAACAAAACACTAATGTTTTCTGGCAGATCACTGTTGATTGACAGCACAGAAGCACCAAATATCAGCAACAAACTCCCTTTTTCTGTGTACATAGATAGAAAAAATATGTTAAACCACTCCGCATTTAAACTGAGTTCAACGTATTTATTTTAAGAACTCTTTCAACTAGGCAACAGCAATACAGAACAAAGCATACTGCAGAAATCTTTCCTGAAATTGAAGTTCAATGACAAGATACTATGTCCATTCAGTCACAATCATTTACTCTGAGGATCTTCCACAAACCCTCCTACGAAAGTATTCTGCAGCATACAGAATACTTGTTTGCTCTCAGCTCTGCATCTGACTGCATTAATGTTTTAAATGCTGTCTGAAAGTCTTAATGACTTTTTAAGACAGAGAATGATGTGTTTCTATTATTACTGTTATCCACATTCTTATGTATCAAATACTCTCTTATTTAAGGGTTATTTTTTCCATTTGATTTAGTGAATCATAAAATCTTTGAGACCATTTTCTCTGCCTATCTAGAGGGTAGTTACTCAGGGGACTGCAGACAAAATTAGTTTTCAGAAATCCTGAATATTAATTAAGTTGTACATGTTAATTCCTTTAAACCCTGATAGAGAGCTGGTTTACTCCTGAGCTTGTAAATAAAACACAGCTTTAATGTAACAAGTAAGGTAGTAGAAAAGAGATTACTTGGCTGTAATCAAAATGAAACTCCTGGCCCTTATCTAAAACTATGTTTGTTCTTCAATATGCACACATATACTTAAATCACCTCAGTTTCTGAAAAGCAGGGTGAAGGCAACCATTAAAATTTCAGTTATTCCAGTAGTTTTATGGAGCTCAATAAAGGATCTTTTTTGCTTTTTTTCCCCACACAACAGTTGTTCGATATTCAATAAATAATTCTTCAGTTGTTCTTACTTTTTTTTTTCCCTCCCAATAATCACTGCATCATAAAGACATAATTACATTCTATTCCATCAATTTTAGGGTTTCCCAACCCCCATCTGTTTTCCATTCTCAGATTAATAAAATATTAATATTAATATTAGGCTTGCAAAGGATCTCCCATTTGGCTGAGACAAAACATGAGCTTCAGAGCGTCATTCTCCTTTTTTAAGACACAGGGAAGCAGAACTGCCATACCAAAGTCATAAAAGTAACTCAACCAAGCTCTGACAGATACATTATCATTGCTTCCAACTGATGCTTATTGCTACTTCTTAACAGAACAAAGAAACATTCAACATTATGAAACTTAAGGCAGAAACATCTGCCATAGTTTGACATCACCTGTCTGCCCCCTGGGCATTGAGCTGAATTTGAATGTTGAGCCTGACAGACGCTGGAGGCTGGGACAGGAGTGATGAGATACGAGTGATATTTTACAGGCTACAGCCAATTTAGTCTTTTCAAAAGAGCTACCATCCTATGCACAAAATTTACAGCTTTACTCCCTTCATCATTCTCACGAAAGATCAGTGCAAAAGACAAGAAATTTTTAGTACTACATAAACAAGCCAATCCCAAAGACCCCCCGAAGCTAACATTTGCTCCTGAAATACAGCTGTTTGCACCACTCAGTAGACCTCCTTCTGCTAACTTCCTGCATACAAGGTAATCTAATGTGCTCAGACATTAAGGTTGCACTCCAGAGGAGCACGGGCTTGATAGAGGATTCCAGAAGAGCAAGGTATGAGAATACCACAGCTCCATTTGTTGAAGAATAATGAGCCAAACAGACACATACAAAACCTGGCAGTTGGATAAGGAAAAAGGATTCCCTCATTATGTGCTGACAGACAAGTACAGTCAGTACCAATAACCAGACAGGCAAGAGAATACCTACTCGAAGGAAAATAAGGACTACTCTGCCATGTGAATAAATTGTTTCAGCAACTAAAGAACAGTTTTCATACCAAGAGGTGGAGCTTAACACCAAGGCCTACTAAGCATACAGGGCACCAGGCAGAAAGTGCTGGTTACAAAGCCAGAATCAGAGTTAACAGGTCCAGAAAGAGCACAAAGTAGTGCTCTTACAATAAGTAGTGATGGTGGAAATGACCCTGAACTCACCTCTCACTACAAGTTCCTGCTTAATGTTTATCAACAGTGTTAGTATCAGATGAACAAGACAAACTGTGGAACAAGTCTTCCCTCTCAAAGTGTAAGGAGCATCCCTTAAAAGGAACTTGTACAGCAAACAGCTCAAAAGCAAAAGACATAGTACCTTCTAGCTGCATTTATGAGAAGGCCATCTCAAGGAGCACAGTCCCAGAAAACAGATACCAAATGTTAGTCTTTATCTCATGTGCTGTAGCCAAGAGCACAAAGCAATGCTGCTTAGTGACAGATTAATGTGTTGATGCATCAGTCTTTTATGATTATAGCTTTCTTACAAGAGAGTCTCAGTCTTCCACCTTGGTGTTTATTAATGCAGCAGAAGGTGCTGTTGCAATCTTTTACCACCTCACCATTGCTTTTTTTGTCTCAACCTTCCAAGACTGACACACAAATTTTAAATGCACTACTATGTAGGTTCAAATGGAAGTAAAAAGAATTCATGCTGGCACATGATTAAGAACTGTTAAGGAGTGCCTCTGCATAGTAGCAATGAAAATATTTAAGTAATGAAACATATCAACACAGACCCTGAATCTGACTTAAGGTAACAGTCTCTTGCTGCCAGCAGAATCAAACCATGCCAGTGCATTCTGACAATTGGATAGATGTTCAACAGCTAATAACTTGAAGAGCTGAAAAGCAGTCTGAAAAGAATGACTGTTCACTCACCTGGGCTTCTATTAATCAGTCATTCAAGTATGAGAGCAATCTCCCATTTCAGGTAAGAACTGATTACACAAAGAAGTCAATGCCTTGAGGAAAACTACCAAAAAACCCCAAAGAGCCACATGGGGCTGGGGGAGGGTGTTCAGTTGGAAACAGTTCAGACTTACCAAGAAGTCCTTCCTGTGCTAACATATGAGCATACACAGCTTATAAACTAAGGGTTATTAACCTAAGATTTTGTAATTCAAGGGTTACAAACTGAACACACTGATACAGGAGCTGGATCATTTCATGACAAAGCTGAAAGGTTGTTTTTATCTACACCGGTTTAGTAGAAAGAGAGCTATAAATTGCACCTTTTTTTTTTTTTCTGAGCTACAGGTTCTGTGGACATCTGTCATCACTGTGTCTACTTTTCATAAAGCAGGTGTGTTCTAAGAGAGTTTCTAAAGAGGGACGAGGAGGGAGACTGTAAATAACAGAAAGGCAATCTGCCCAATCTTCAGCTTCTGACTGGCGTGGAACATTGTATGAGAGGTAATACACAACAATAATCATGTACGTGATCATAACACACCAACAGAAGAAAAACAACAGAGCTAGGATGAGAAGCCATGAGTTAAGCAGAATCCTAGGTGAAAAACTGAAACTGACCATACCTTCTAACATCAAGCTTTTCTTTCCTGAACAAACCTTTGAATCTCCAGTTAGCATCTTGGTTTTTCTCAAGAATATATTTCTCTCTTATTCAGTTGACTGCAACACACTTACAGGCAAACTCGTGGCCATTTACCTCTTTATAGATAAAGATGTTGAAAGGTGCCATATCTCAGGGTCACTAGCATACTCCTTCTCCTTGAAGTAAAGAGAAACAAAAACCGCCCTCTTTCATATCTTTCCTTCCAAGTGGCCAATAGAAACCTGTGCTAATAGAAACATCATTCATACAGACTTCCAAGATACAGAAATAGCATAGAACGATTATCATTACAATGGATTATGGGCAACACAATTCTCCATTCTTCTTCTTCTAAGCCTATTTTTAAAGGTTCTTGTGGCCATAATGATGGTGGTGTTACAGAACCTGATGCTGCACGCACGGCTGCAATCACATACTCAATGGACCATGGAGTCTGGGTTCTGTCAAGACAGTAACCATAGAATCACAGAATGGCTTGGGCAAAGTCATCCAGGGTATTGTATTCAAAATGAAAGAAGGGGTCTGATAAGTGCCCTGATTCCATTTATCTGATACTGGAGAACAGTCTCCTATACAACTAAGGGAAACATACATTACTAAAATCCGTAAATGTAGTAGCATGTTTGGTTTTCTCAAAATCTCAGAAGGATGGCAAAGAGAAAGCATTTAAGAGATCTGCTCATCTCAGTATTGATTCATCCTATCAGGTTTTCCAGCTGTGGGAGGCAGGAAGCAGGAGTGTGCCAAAGGATCGTGGCCAGATCCATAAAAACACTGCCATTGAAAAAAGGAAATCCAAGTTGCAAGCAGTCAGAAAATTCAAAGGTTTAGCCATGTCCACCCCAGAGAAATTCATAGGATGAACTCTTGGAATAAGCACCGATCATCCAAAACACAATGAGCTAAACTTTCCAAACAATGAGGGAGTTTATTCAAGAGTTCCCTTGCAACAGTCCTCCTGGAAGTCATCCAGTAGCTAGCAAGGAATTCCCAATGTACAAAGCTCTGTATGGTGGTTCAAAGGTTTATAGACTGGCATAGAAACTTGACAAACACTTCTCATCAAATTACACCTGGCTTGGATGGGATATCCTAAATTCGTATGCCAAACCTATTCAGCTAAGTCCTCCTCATGTCCTGTTTTTAGGCAGATATTTTCACCTGAAGTTGAGGAAGAAGTCATCTCTTGCACAGCATGGGGGAAAAACAATCACTACCAAAAAAGAAGCCGTGCCTCGTTCACATAGAATGGGTGGGGGTCTGCAGATACATCTTCTGGGCAAGTTCTAAATGGATTCCAGAGCAGAGAATCATAGAATGGCCAGGGTCAGAAGGCACCCCAAGGATCATCAAGCTCCAATCCCCCTGCCACAGGCAGGGCCACCAACCTTCACATTTAATACTAGACCAGGCTGACCTTGAACACGTCCAGGGACGGGGCATCCACAACCAATCTGGGCAGCCTGTTCCAGCACCTCACCTCTCTCATAGGAAAGAACTTCCCCCTGATATCCAACCTAAATCTTCCCTCTTTCAACTTAAAACCAGTTCCCCTTGTCCCGCTATTATCTACCCCTTCAAAGTGTTGGCTTACCTCCTCTTTATAGGCTTCCTTTAGAAATTGGAGAAATTTTAGTACTACATCAGGAAATCACTGACACACCTGGATTCATGTGAGAAGCTTACTGGCAAAGTCGGATGATCAGGTGCTGCTTTCATTAGTGGCAAATGACATAAACGTAACACAGATTCTCCATTAGATAGAAAAAAGAAGGCTCAGAAAGGAGGCAAGAATAAAAGTGAGAGTCCGAAACCAAAATGGATCTATAAAATTTTCCCTAGGGCTGAGCCATTGTAGAGTTGTCAGAAGAGTATGCTGAGGGAAGCCTAATTATAAATGCTTGCCAAGGTTTTGTGGCAGTCCAGAATGCTTTAAGTACGTTACAGCATGATTCAAGCACTCCCCAGTCTTCTCAAGGGACACATGGGAATCTGAGGCCACACCACAAAGAAACAGGGATGATAAATTCATTTTTAAGCTGATGTTACCTTTAATAGAATAGCATACACTAAAACAAGCAGGTCTTGTACTTACTCCATGGTGCTGCCTAGATATTAGAGTAAGCATTCAAAACAGAAAAATACCACCTCCCAGCATAGCTCTGGGTCTGCTGCTCTAACATAAAGGAGGTCAACACCCATGTGGCACATCAAGGAATAAAAAGCCTCCAAAAAAAATCCTGTTTTTTTCTGTACTGTTCTGATTGTAGCTCATCAGACATGGTCTAATATTGAATTAATATATTTTGAGACCTGTAAAGAAAAATCAAACATGAGCTAGTAAATAGGTACCTGCAAAACAGTTTAATCCAGAGTGGGAGATAGCAAAATGAAAAGACAGGAAAGAAATCATCTGCATTAAACAACAAATACAAGAAATACAACTCATAAACAATAGTGTAGTGAAAAAATGCAAGTGCCTTTCCTCCATTTGCTATGGTTGTTCTGGAGTTTTAATTCACTATCATACAGTAAACCCATATTTTCTGCTGTCTTGGTTCAGGCACCCAATCCAGCTTCAGAGGGAGATACATAACGCAGTCGATAAAATACAAGCAAACCTACATTATATTAGGTTATGTGATAAAATGCTTGCCTTTGTGCACAAAGGAGCACAGAGGAACAATGACAGTTGGGAGAACCTGAATAAAACTCTTAAAAAAAACAAACAGGATTATTCCCATGTCCATCAGAAGACATACATTTGCTCAGGGTCCAGGGGCGACATCTGTAATGCTAAGTTAAAGGCAAGATTCCCAGAGCACTTTACAGACTGATAGGGCTACCACTCAGAGGATAAGATTTATTATGAGATGCCCTATCCAGAGTACTGTGTCTAGGTTTGGGGCCCCCAACACAGGAAAAACGTGGAGCTGTTGGAGAAGATCCAGAGGAGGGCCATGAAGATGATCAGAGGTCTGGAGCACCTCCTCTACAAGGACAGGCTGAGGGAGCTGGGCTTGTTCAGCATGAAGAAGAGAAGGCTGTGAGGAGATCTCATTGCAGCTTTCCAGTATTTAAAGAGGAAAAGAATAAACTTTTTACTTGGGTAGGTAGTGATAGAAGAAGGGGGAATGGTTTTAAGCTCGAAGACGGAAGGTTTACATTAGATCTCAGAGGAAGTTCTTCACAGAGAGAGCAGTGAAGTGCTGGAACAGGCTGCCCAGAGAAGCTGTGGATGCCCCAACACTGGAGGTGTTCAAGACCAGGTTGGGTGTTGGATGGAGTCCTTGGCAGCCTGGTCTAGTACCAGATCTGGAGGTTGGTGGCCCTACCTGTGGCAGGGGGGTTGGAGATTCATGATCCTTTGGGCCTTTTCCAACCCAAGTCATCCTAGCATCCCATAAAGGAATGAGGATTGTCTAAGCCTTAGTACGATATGCTTAGTGCAGGAGCCAAAGGTTGGGAAAGGGAGAGATCAAGGTAATTTGTAGAAGAACTAGCATGGGAAAATAAAAAGATAAAAGTCCTATGCCCAATAATGCCACAGTGCCCCATCTTCTAATTAAATTCCTTTTGTAGCTATTATTCTGTGTGAGAAGCACACTACTCTCTGTACATGTATGCAGCCCTGAATGGCAGCAACTAAAGTCACTGACACAAGCTCATATGCCTGTGATACCAATCACAGCAAGTTAGATCTACACTGTCAGCAACTGCAGCAGGGATGACAGATCATGAGCTCTCACATATCCATGATGCTAGAATTAGGAGAAGCAAGGGTACATGTGTCAATATATAAAGTCTAATGAATATCAAGCAAACTAGCCGGAAATAGGGAAAGCAGCTTGGGAGCCAGGTATCAAAGCAATTATTAGCCTGGGCCAAATATCTGTGTGTCTCTATGAGACAGCTGGAGCAGGCTACAAGAGAGACTAGGACATGTTTTTTCCCCACTTATTGGCTTTCATCCCAATCCGCTAGAGAGGTAAACAGGAAGAGGCCACTGATGTTTTTGTTGGTGTGTACCCTGAGTGAGACTGCTGATCTTTGTGGCCAAACGTGTTCGTGCGTTTGAGAACACTTAACTAGGAATACATCCTCAGCCTTGCTGCTGGTTGAATATAGAGGCATGGAGCTATGGCAAACCTGTCTGACTATACTGAATGACTGTAGTATTTAGTGCAGTCACTAAATAGGACAAAAGAATTCACTGACAGTGAGAGAAAAGTACTTTCCAATAACCTGTACTTTTAGCCTAAGATTGCAGAAACAGACTAACATACAACAAACAGATGACAGAATGCATAGGAAGAACAGAATGGCACTGGGAAATATGCCCACACAAAACAGTCGTGATCTCTTTCTTCTGCTTGTTCATAATGCAAAAGCTGAAGTGCCCTCCAGAAAGCACAGTGAAACATTGTCAATACAACCAATTACAGGTTGAACAAAGACATAATTAATGAGTTCTGTAGCGTACAATTCAACAAGTAATTTTTAAAAATACCACAGAAAAGAAACTAAAACCAACATCTGCAGTTATGCTAGCCAGGATGAAATGAGTAAACTAAGAAACACAGCCAACAGAGCAGTATCTCAGAAGGTATTCATTCCTGGAGCTAAGTAAAATACCTCACAACGCTGACTTCACACTATCTAGCAGTACATACTGAAGCAGCTGACATTAATTAAACAGACAAATCAAATCTTTAGTCTCTTCTGCTGAACAGCATCTTAATATACCTCTCTGGATTTCATTCCTACAGTATGCAACACAGTGCCATTCGATAGCTACAGGGTGAATGCTAATTACCTACAAAGGTGATAGCAGTACTGGAAGAAGAAAACAAACCCGAGTGTTTTGAAAGAATCACAATTCTGTGATTCTGTGAAAGTCTACTGCACCTCTCATTTCTGTCAGCATCTAAAGACCAGCATGATGTTACTGGAAGAGCTATTATAATCCAAGCATCAGATTCATATACCAATATATTTTATGAATTATATGCATTTTGTATTACTTGATTATGTGCACAGCATTGGAAGAAGAAAAATATGATAAAAACATTCAGGAAAGAGAGAAAGGCAAATTTGTTTTAATGCTTGTAGTTCTGTTTCCTACTATCCAATTAGTTTTGTTGGGATTTTCTTTGTTTTTTAATTATTATTTTAACTGGCAATAAATGGGGTGCTTTTTTTTCTCAAGTCAAGTCTAATCTGATTTGCCTGTGATGACATCTGGCAAACAATCCATGAGCATTCTGTCCTGGCTTCAGCTGGAAAAAAAAAAAAACAAAACAAAGTTGATTTTAGAGTCCAGCTGGGCACTCGTCACTGGGTGGTAAGCAATTGCTTGTACATCCCTTAATTTTTATACATCTAATTATCATTACTATAGATTCTTCCCCACACTTCCTTTTCTGTTTTATTAAACAGATTTTATATTTTTTTGCCCAGAGAGGTTGTGGATGCCCCGTCCCTGGAGGTGTTCAAGTTGGATGGGGTCCTGGGCAGCCTGGTCTAGTATTAAACGGGGAGGTTGGTGGCCCTGCATGTGGCAGGGGGTCAGAGATTCATGATCCTTGAGGTCCCTTCTGACCCTAGCCATTCTGTGATGATACCATCTCACAAGTTTACTCCGTTGTTTTTTTGGCTTCCCCCCCTGCCTCAATTCTCTCCCCATCCCACTGGGAGACAGGGAGAAGGGAAGAAATGACCATGTGGTGCTTAGCTACCTGCCTGGTTAAACCACAACACTTTCTCATTTCTGTTCTTCCTATCTTCTCCCACTATCCTCATGGAGAAAGCAACTAAGTAAGAGTTTGGCAGATAGCCTAGGCTAACCTGCAACAACTCTCATAGAAAAAAAATCCCCAAATAAAGTTTGCAAGCAAAAAAATAAAATTGGCCCTCTGTGTTTCGTTATTGTCATTAAAATCATTGTCTGAGAACTTTACAGGCATTAACTGAAGCACTTGAAAGGATACAGTCACGTACTTGCCACAGGATGCAGTCAAAAACACTGCAATTCTTCTCTCCCTAAAGGGGTGTGACTACAGAATCACTCCTAGTATTTCTTTGAAAAACTACAAAACATCTGAGAAGGCAAAGAACGAATTAATCCCCTTCATTGTGAAGAAAGGAGCTTTGTACATGATAGAATTGGAGAAGTGCCAAGGTACAAGTACTCAAATATCAGTGCATGCTGAATGAAGGTGAGTCCGTGAACTTTATCTCAACAGAGAGGAAGAAAAAAAGGCTTCTGATGTTACTGAGTGTGCAGCAGTGATTAATCTATCACTAAGCTGAAAACTGACAGGTTCTGAGAAATACAGGAAGAAGATTCAACACTTGAAATTATTTGTACAGAAGAACCAGAGGAGCTTTCTGGAAATCAAACACACTGTTAACATTTGATGTATAAATTAAAAGGTGAATTAATTCAGCACGATGACACTACTGATATACACTGCAGATTTATTTGAGATAAGAGCACAGTACTTTGAGTAGGAAAGAAAGGAATAAATCTTTCCAAACTATCTAAACAGTTAGGACATAACACGTGGAAAATTTTAACCTGGGATACTAGAGCTGCTGAAAAAATTTCTCATGAGTCACACAAACCACTTGACAGAGTTTCTTGAAGAAAGTTATTAGTTAAGCATTTATGAACAAGCTTCAATAATTACGTACCCCTGGTGCCCTTCAGAAAAATCAGCATGATACACATGGATCAACTGGTAAGAGCTATCTTAACACACACTAATTATGGACTGCGTTCACACACTTTCTGTACATTTTAGCAAGTTTATTGCTATGCATTAATTTTGCCCCAAAACATTGAGTTGGGATTACAAGACCTATTAAAATGCCAAACCTGTCCTAACATTCACATCAGAGAATTCTGAGAGACAATTCTTCATATGCAGAAGAATGAATTATGACTTCTGCCTTTGTAAAGCCTGCAAAGATCATCCAGTCTCACCTTTTCAAACCATCCCTTGGTAAGAAGTGGAGCAGGTGTTCACAGAAGGCACCTTCTTACTTCAAAACTTGGCTCTGGTACTTGCAGAAAAGGCTAAATAAGCTTTTGCTACCCTTCCAGCTAAGACAAGAACAGAAGCATTGACCATGTCCCAACAATACCAGTCTGGACAATGGTTGTTTTCAATTTGCTTTGTGGGCAAAGATTGTTCCATTTTCAGGTAATATATCATACTATCCAATTGTTGGAGGCTTTTTTTTTGCACTGCTAACTTTTACAGCATCACCAACTTGAACTAAAGATATAACTCAGCCACAGAATGTATCAGAGATGCTATTAAATGCATCAAATACAGACATAATATCAAATTGTTATGAAACTAATTAAGCGTCTAATTCTTTAGGTCTATTTAAGTGATTAATTCTTTAGGTCACACTCAGACCATTTCCTGTCAAACACCTGCAGAGGATCAAGTTATTCTTCACAGTTTTACCATAATATTTTGCTTTTATTTCTTTCAGAGACACTTCGTGATTTATTTTGTTTTTAATTCAATGATTCAATTCCAGTTTGAGGTGGACCAGCCCTTATACATTAAACTAGAAAAAATTTGATACCATTATTCCTCACGCTTCATTTCTGAATTCACTGTTAAGCATTTTTTGCTGACACTGTTGTTTCTGCACAACTTTTTTGCCCGGGCTCTCACTCTATTCTCCCTGAAGTCATTCAGTTGGAATCTCTATCACTTTGGTGAATCATTATGCTGTCCATAAGGAAGAAATATGAACAGCTAGACAGTAAGAAAAAAGTACACTGCATTTGAATATTGCTGTGATTGGCTTTAAACACAAGCAAGGATTCATACGAATCAGCATAATTGGGTTTTGGTGTTGTTGGCAGGTTTTGGGTTTTTTTTTAACCTCTTTTTGGTCAACTTCATGGACTGAGACATTTTGCCTTCCCAGTTTTCTAATAAAAGATATTACAACAAAAGAACAGCAAGAGCTTCCCACAAGTACTAGATGAAAGTGTATTTTGCTCTGACACAAACTACACTGATACAACCAAATAATTTAAAGCTTTAAATAGAAGTTGCTGCCCATTCTAGATGAGCTTCTCATGATAAGCAATATTACATTTTGCCAGAAGATTAACTCCTCACAACTAGACAAAAGCTTTTTTTCCCCCCAAAGTATTTCAAATTCTTTCAAATACAAGAGCGTCCTTAGGGCAGACATAAGTTATGATATCACAATTACAGAAGAATATCCATTTAATTTCAGGTAGGAGTTAACATTAGTTAAGTCTGTCTTGCAGGCAAGATGACACAACATCACACACACATAAATGCATTAAAAACAGCTATATGAAAAAAGATCTATTTAATTATATACCCACCCATACAAGTACATGCACACAATTTTATTTCATTTTTTTAACTAGTGCACCCAGTGGGGATGTAAAGGTAGTATGATTTTTTTTTTTTTTAATGCAGGTTCAAAGCCTGCTTTTATGCTACTCATAGTGGCAGTTAGTGCTTACTGTATAAAGTGATAAAACAGAATACAGAACTAGAAGTCATCCCTCTGTTGTAGAAACTCTCCAGTATTCATGGAAATACTGATTTTTTTCCCTTCTGCTCAACTCAACTACCCTGGAAACAAGATCTGAAGTAATGATTTAAAGAAAATCTATGCAGTGGCCAAGTTAAACAAAGAAGCTGGTTATTATCAGAATATCACCCAAGTCACATCTGACCTTCTGGAGCTGGTTTACTCGCATTTGTTTTTTCTGGATCCTTCACTTTGGATTTACTTGTTTCTTTTCTTCTCTCTATGTCTTTAACTAGAAAAATAAAGGGAAAAATAAATCAATCAAACCAGAAACAGAGCAATGGAAGCACGTTGTTTTCCTCTTTCAAATAGAGACATTTCACACAATATCTTGCAATATACTTAGATAATAAGTGACTGTTGCTCTTACTCTCTTTGGGTTTATTACTTCATGATTCTGCCCCCCTCACTCCCTTCTAGAGACATTAAAGTTCTCAAAAGTGATTCTTCTCATTCAAGAGAGTCCAAATACAGTGACATCAGCATCTAAGCCTATAATAAGAGTCAGCACTGGAAATATAACTGCAGAAGTTGGCAAAGCTAGTTGGGCAAACTCCAGTACTGCAAAGTTCTACTGCAGGTCATCCAGCACAAGATCACATAAGCCAGCTATTACATTATCTTCTTTGCAAAAATCAGCTTAAATCCCATGCCCAAATCTGTGTTCAGGGCACCAAGTATTCCCACAACAGCAGAGTTTTTCCAAAGCTTACACTTCAATAGTTTCCTGTCTTTCAAGAGCATAGGCTACATCACTCTCTAGGTCATAGATTTCTCAAAAAAGCCTAGCAGAATCTAGCTTGATTAGCTAATCTTTATATTTTATTAATAGCCAGTATCTCCCTACTCCAATGTAGTTTGAAAGATTTTGCAAAAAATCACTGCAAAAATAATATATTATGGAAAAGAATAATATATATATATGTATACATATATCTATATCAGAGGAATAAATTACATAATTTACTTTGCATGTTAACTGGTGTCAAAATCCCTGCAATCTACAATGGCCAGGAACGTCTCGGGAAAAAAGAAAAAAAGGTGTGTCATAGAATGCAAAATTTTACCCCAGTTAAAAACCTTAGTTTACGTAGGCCTGGATTATGACCAACATTCATTCAAGTAGGCACCAAATCTTAGCCTGGATCAGAGTCACTCTGTGCTACGTCCTTCCCAAAACATTGTGAGACTGTGAAAGACTACCTGTTATCTCTTGAAACACACAATATAAAAAGGACAACACAGGCATTCTGTTTTACAGAAGCAAAATCAAAGCCAAATGGATTACACTGATTTAAACCAACTGCATGTGGAGTATCTGAAACAGCATTCTCTCAAGCCTCAATCCAAAATATAATCACAAGACCATCTTAAGTTCTTATGAAGACAATAAGCCATTGTAAAATCTCTCAATAAGAAAATCCTCCCCAGAACTCACAACATCCTCACTCCAGGTACAGAACTAAGGATACTGGCCAAAAATCAACTTTTTTTTTTCATTAACTCCACTCTAATTGAAATAAAAGAGGTAAAATAGCCAGAGAAACACTAAACAAAAAAGACGCTGCTGCTAAGCAAGTAAGAGTGTTCCTTTAAATAATGACTAGGAGCAAACATCACTAAGGAGGTGCTGATGACCTTTCTAATCCTAACACTGCAGAGGAGTGAGTCTGTAGAGAAATGGAACAAAAGTCTTAAAATTCTCCCAGGAGATAAGTCAGTCACATTGTGACAGATTTTTGGTTTGGGGAAAGCCCTTTCATCAAAGTAACAACAATCCGAATGCATAAGAAAGTTATACAAAAAGACATCAGGTTTTTTTTACTTGTTCACACAGGCAATGAACTAACCAACTACATTTTTATAGATGCATCTTAAAAAGAAGAAATCTCCCAGTGATCTTGTATAATAATTCACAAGCAACAACAGGAAAAAAAAAAAAAGCATATCTAACTATGTAAAAGGAATACTCTTAACAATAAAATTTTATTGTAGCATCAAGAGAAACTCTTCGAACATCAAACAATTCCAGTGCATAAGATACACACTTCCAGTGCACTAAAATCCAGGATATTCTCAATGTTTTGAATTTGTTTGACCTCTTCTTATCTTTAGAGTCAGCAACCACTTGTCAGAGAAGGGGAAAAACATGGAATACGGGATAAGAGGAAGGAAGTTTTCGTATATCCATCATTCCTGGTTTTATTTATGTAAGGCATCATTCATATGGCCAAACGAAATTCCCATCTTGTTAAGTTTTACATGTTTTCATTGGCAGCAGAGGAGGAGTATACTAAACAGAACTTAATTCCCACATTGTTAAATCAAGCTGCCAGCTCCGCATTTCCTGAGAAACAGAGCTAGTTTAAAATAGAACCACACCTATATTATAGAAGCTGGTATAGCTTTCTGTGGGTTTAATGCTGAAGTAATCTGTGGTTTTGTGGGTTTCCTAAGTGGGATGGGATTATTTAAAATAATAAATACACAGTAGCTGTGATAAAAAGCTAAAAAAACTCTTACACACAGCACATCAAGCAGTCAGCACATATTGTCTCATGTTCATTCTAAGAGTAAAGTGATTTAGCATTCAGAACAAGCAGCATCCCCCACAAACTGTTATTAAGATACTTAGCATCAAGGGAATTAATTCAGCATGATTTCAACTATACCTCCAAACTGACACATTTTTCTCTTCACTGACCAAACTGACAGTGCTACTTAAGATGCAAACGAAGAACAAATCAGGGTTTTGTTTGAATTTCTTATAATGCTACATTTTCACATTATTAGAAATATTAACAACATGAATAAGTCAGATAAGAGCCTTCAGCTTACTTTGTAAACATATTTGACAGTTTAAGACCAGTAAGAACCATAGTGTAAGTTTCACACTATCATAGAACAAATAACTGTTTGTCAGTTGGTACAGCTACACAAATGTTTAATAAAAACATTTGGAAGCAGGGAGGAAAACTTTGTTATATCAGATTACCATACCTCCCTTCTCGTTTCTACTCACTGAAGATTTTCTTCCAAAAGACACTGGCTAATTTCATAAAGGAATGGCAAAGATAGGCATTCCAAACCAAAAGAAACAAAGCCCAAAGCAAGAAACTCCTGTGCAATTGCCTTAATTCAGGCCTCCAACTGTAGCTGTATCAAATAAAGTCTGTGGTTCCAAACAGCCTTCTACCAACAGAAGAAACTGTATTTCCCTTACTGCTTTCAATATCAGTTTGTTACAGCTTCATAAATTATGCTGAATGGTTGATCAACTCTGCATGTCAGGTATAAAAGATACATACTTCTGAACTGGCCTTGGGCTGGCTTACTCTCCTTGTCATCACTGAAGGCAATGATCTGAAGGGCATAGTTTTGGTCTGGAATGAGACCCTGAATAATTGCTTTGGTTGCAGTGTTTTGAAGAATTAGTTGATTGGTTTTTCCACCTGTAACAGAAAAGATCAAAAATAAGCAAAGATGTAATTACTTTTTTGTAGAAAGGTAAAATGCAGCGAGTTAAAACCACCTCAAACTCTCCTAAGATGCAAGTGTACTTTATTGTCCACTTTTGGAACTATCCGGAGTAGACTAGGTCAGACAACATCACCAAAATGCAAGAAGTCAAACACCCTGATCAGAAAGAAACCAAGATTTTAGATACAATCAATCCAATCAGCCCTTGCATCTGTATCTAGGTCTCACAGAATAGCCAACATATTGCTTTTAAAAGTTGTGCCAGATGAGTATTGGGCAATGAGACACTTTATTAAAAGTGAAAAATCAAATAATCAGCTCAGAAAGCAGGGAAGTACTTTTTGCAACCAAAATTACAGACTAAAGATTAATGATATGAAATCACAGAATTATGTAAGCTGAAAGGAACCTCTGAGGTTTCTCAGAGTCAAAAAAAGGTTGATGTTGGAAGGGACTTCCAGGCTTCATTTTGTACAACTCAAGAAGGGCATCCTGCAGCCACTTGCCCAAGACCACATCCACACTGCTTTCTAATACCTCCACAGAAGGAAGCTCCACAGCTTCCCTGGGCCACCTGTGACAGTGTTTGGTCACCCCCACAGTAAAGAAGTGCTTCCTCATGTTCCTGATGCAATAACTCCTGCACTGCAGTTCATGCATATTGTTTCTTGCCCTGGCAATGGGCACCATTAACCCAGTTCCTTTTTCTTTCCATTCTCCCTTCAGGGATTTCTGCAAATTTGAATTTGCATTTGTTTCATAAGATTTTCATAAATTTCTTTTATGAAACTTGTTAAGGTTTCTGTCAGCCCAGAAAGACAGTCAGACAGTTCTCAGCTGTCCAGATCCCTTTGAACAGCAACCCTAACTTCTAGCCTGTCAATAATTTCCTCCAAACTGATACCAAACTTGCTAAGAAGATGATCTCAACCATCATCCAAGAGAAGTATTATGTGATATCATTAAGGAACACGCTGTCTGATGACAAGGCTCATAAAGCATAATAAAACGAAAAATAACTAATGCAGAAATGCACACAACAGCATAGCTGTTTCACACACTTCCATTTTGCCCCTTTCTCAGGAGACTTTATATAAGAAGAGGTATATACATACGTATTTTAGCTAAATGTGAATATAGATAGAAGTAGTACCTCCATAAGATAGCCTTATATAGCCACTTCATCTTCTGTTTTTAAAAATGCTTTTGAATGAAAGAATGATTGTATGCTCATGTTTGTTCTAAAATCTTGCTCTGAGAAGTTCACCATGGGAGAAGGCCCACGGAGATCCATCTCAAAGCTCTGACTGAAATAGCATTCCTGCGCTCTCCCTCAAGCACTTCTTATAGTCTTCCTTACACCACACTGGAAGAAAGGTAAAGACAGATGAGCAGTGACAATCCCAAGGACTACACATGAAGTAGAGCTACCGTCAGTTCACATATTCTGTGCCTAGGACTACCCAGTGCTTCAATAAATTTCACTCTTCTGTTGCATGGCCAATACTCTTACCCACAGTTTGCTCACAATTCCTTATTCCTAAAAATTGACATTAGCCTCAGAAAAGCTGCCTAACCTTAGGTCCAGATGCCAACAGTAATTTCACCTTACAAGAGAATATACAGATTTTCATTTTACCTGAACTTGGAGTGACAAGCAGTTTATATCCACTGAATTGCCCTTTGGGGGCTTTCCAAGAGATCTGTACACTGTCAGGATTGACTACATTATACCTTAGCCTTGTTGGCGGGGACACTGCAAGTGGGGAAAGAAAACAACATTTAAATTCAAATAAAGGAAATCATCAATTTTAAACATTAAAACAAACATGTAGGAGGACGACACAAAATTTTAACACAGGATGCAAGTTATTCCAAATGTCACGTATCAGTTTATTAGTTTGTAAAACGACGTCCCCAGGTGCACTACTTCCCTCAGACATACCTTTTATTTAACTGTTTACAAAAACAAGCTAACAACTTAGCAGAAGACAGGAAAACAAACAGTGTTAGATGTTAAGACTCTACTTTAGCAGGCAAAGCTGGTAATACAAATGCTCTTTGTTAATACAACGGAATTCAAATTGCTCTCCCTGCTTATGCTGACAGTGTGTGTTACATAGACAGCCTCTTTCACTTCACATCATTGTGGGTTTTGCCCCACATCTGAAGTCACTCAGGGCCAAATTTTCAAAGCCTTGTGAAGGTACTGTAACCAAGAGGAAAGACAGGGGTGCACAAGGCAGAAGGAGCATCAGCTGCCCAATTTACACACTTAGCCACAGGGACAAACATTTGCCCAGTTGCAAACACTGCTTTGGTCTCATCACCAGAAGACATGCACAGGATAGTAAAGATTTAGGTAGGGGGTAATTTGGAAACGGTAAACAAAATCTGGCCTTCCTTTCTCTTGTGCCATCACATGGGTTTCAATCAGAAGGAACAGGTGAAATGAATAAGAGCACGAAAGACATGATATTTCAGGGAAGTAACACACAGAGGAACAAATAGAAAATCCAACCTAGACTGTTAAGCAATATCAGCAGTACGGTGCACATGTACATTAACTGGCCCCTCGCAGTGAGCATCCTTCTACTTTGGCAAGCACCATTGTTAGACAATACCCTACAGAGTATTTCTCTTCTACTCCAGGGAGTCACATCCCCCTTTCACAGCAGACAACTAATGCACAGCTGCTAGTGGTGCAGCCTGTGATATTCACAGCTGCCAATAAGGGAGAATCTTTATACATTTGAATAGGTTTGGGCTCATACAGAACTAACTGATCTAAAACGAAAGGGGAAGCCATCTGGAGGCTGAGCAATAAGAAGAGTTAGAAAAGCTTAAGTCCTCCGCAGACATTACCCCTCCTTTTCCTACTACCTCCACAGCCCACAGAACATTTTCCTTTACTTTTCAGTCTCTTTAAGCATGCCTCTTGTCACTACCATCCTTAGTAGGTTTCTGTTGGCACATCTAAAACAGAAGGAAAATTATCTGCAAGAGTTGGGAGAAGTGCCAGTTTCTTTGCCCTAGAGCCTAATAGAGCTCTCGACTGACCGGGCCCACGGCCATGTTTTTTTGGTCCACTACACATAATATGCCAATAGTTCTTACAATATTTTTGAGATTTAAGGACTACAGCATATGGAGCATCTGAGTCTACAAGGCAGAACGTGCTATCCAGGAGTCTCTGGCCTCTCCATTTAACCTGCTGCAGTCAATGCAAGTCTGGCAACAGCAGCAGCCAAAGACCTGTCCTCAATTGATTACTTTTTCCTACTCATTTCTTTTTCCAAGACCATGCAGAAGAAAGGAGAAGGAAAGAGGAAAGCTGTAGTGTTTTTGACATCTGAGGTGGCGGATTTTTAAATGTCATCTAACAAAAAATATTTTGTGTCTTAGAAGTTTGGAGCTTTAGCACAAGATAATTTATTCCTTGTATCCAGCCCACCAATTCGTAAGGGACAGCTTTGTTCTATTCCTCTTTGCACTGAGGGATTTCAAAACAGAACACAGAAAAAGTGAGTACATAACATCAAGAGCAGCTTAGTAACACCTCAGTACTCCCAAAGATTTGAAAGAACAAGCTCAAGAGAGAGGCAAGAGGACAGAGGCAGCAGGTAGCACATCAATTCCATATATGCAAAATTGTTCTGATTTGCAGCATCAGGCACACACCCAAACAGTACATTCCCTTATTTGCTGGGCACAATCTTGTCAGACTGGCCTTCAAACTGCCTGCCACCTCCCAGGGGTTTAGAAGAAAGACTGCAAGTAGGAGCACGTGCGAGAATCATTGTGAATGCAGTATCAGTTCTTTGAAAATTTGGCCCCAGTACTGCAAAAATATTTTGGTGGGCAGGCTTCTGCAAGAACATTCAGCATGCTATAATTGTAGTACAATGACAGAGACTATGGCAAAAAGTTTTGAAAGCCAAGCAGACTGCAGTTATGGATTACAGCTTTTAATTCATTCTCAAGATTCATTCCATCTTCTGAACTATACATAAGTCATACTGAATTGGTGCTGAATGAACAAGAGTGACAAACCATACCTAGAAATTTGGAAAATATGCAATTCCTTTCATATTTATTTTGTCTGAGAAAAGAATCAAATAAACTTCTTACACTTGCATACTGTCTGCATATGTTTTACTAGGATTACGTGGTAAATTTGTATGGGGTTTACGAGGCAGAGTTGAGAGCAATCATAACCAAAAAAAACACATACTGACAAAGAAAACCAAACCTCTCATCTTTGGATTTCAGGTTTTTATCTTTATTTTTTCCTCTGCCATCTTCCTCCTTCCCCTGTCATTCCATTCTGCTTTCAACTTAAGCGATGAAAGCACTTTCTAACAAAGAAGCATAGTCCTGGCCTAATTGCTATTAGCCGTCACCAAACCCAGTATATTTTGGGAGCCCCTAAAAACCAATCACAGATCTTACAAGGAAAGAAGGACACAATCACCAGAGGCTTTTCTGTTTACTACGGAGTTATAATGTGAAAGACTAGAAAAGTTGTGCCACAATAGTCTTTACATAACTAGTCAATTTTCAGTGGGTACTTTTTATATCAAAGGTGGCACTGCAGAGGAATAGATATTCCCATACAGCAATGAACCATGAAGAAAAAAAGAATTTTTCACCAAACTGAAACAAATTCAGCTGTGTCGTAGCTGTGCAAAGACTAATGTTCTGGCACAGAGAAGTACATACAGCTAAGGAAGTTAAAAATCTAACACTGGAACAGACAACGAAATATTGATGGGAATTACTACACATTCACCAACCTGAAGAGGATATCTTTATTTCTTTGGACCTTTATTGTCTGTGGAACAAAATCTCACTTCTTGCAGAGAGGGAAAAAAAATTAATCCAAGCTGAGTCAGTTAACTGATAAAAATCAGTAGCTAGAGCTTGTTAAGAGGCTTTACAGGAATGCAAAAGTGAATGGCCGTCAGCAACATTAGAGCAGTCACCCAAGAGAAAACTAAAGACAAGTTCAAGGCTTCGGTTTATGGAACCAGATAGATTAGTGCTTCAAATGCATTATTCTTATGGACAACTCAGGAAAGAGAGTTCTGAACTATTCAGCAATTTAATGGAAATGAAAAATACCATGAACTGCATATCTGCAGCTGTCTCAGGGACATTCAATACTCTAAATGGATGTTAACTATACCTTGCAGCTTCCAATGTATTTTCATCTGAAGAACTGAACCGAACAAGTTAATATGCATTGCATTTACATTAGTAACACATGGAAATTATTGCAAAGCAGACAAGTTTCCATCTTTAAATAAAGAAGGAAAATACCTAAAGAAAGTTACTTTATGAATAAATGGAAAATTCTGAAGCTTTCTCTTGCCTGTAACTTTTTTCACTGTGTACTATATAAAAAACTAAGTACATGAAAAATGGAATTTTTGTGGCTGTTGTTCATCTGACATTGTGCTGAAGAAATAAATGGCAGTGATGAAAGAACAACCGTTGTTGAAGAAAACTGAGTATGATAGTATATATGGCATTCAAACAATAAATGAGAAAACCATGTAGCTCGGTATAGATAACTCCTCAGCTGAAGGAATAAGTTGCAGCTTCAGGTATGTTCACTTGTGAGTCCCAAACATTTTGTCCTTTCCAAGAAGTCACCAAGTTACACATCTTTGACAGAGCATCTTTGCCAAAGGAAGGAAACACAAGCTGGGACTAATACCAGCTCTTCCTATACCTTGGCAGAGTGTGCAGTTTCTTAAATCAGACAAGCATAAAGTATGTGATGCATTAAATTGTAAATAGTTGGCCAGAGCTATTGTAAGGAGTGGTAACCTTAAGAAAAGGTATTTGAGAAACATCTTACTAACTTCACTGTAAGAGACATTTTTATTCCGTGAAAATGGATTAGAGATTTCATATCACCTCATTCAACACCACCACAGTCATTCTGGGCCAAAGCAATACTCCACTTAGCTTAGTATGTAACTGCTGACAGCATTCAGTAGTTGATGCTTGCTGAAAGAATATAAGAACAAGGGAAGTATTGTTCTTTACTCAGCAAGTACATCAACTCTGGCTTCTGCTGGTGTGGTGACTGCAGAAAAAAAAACCTCTCTGACCATCATCTCATTGGACTGATTAAACCAAAGCTTGGAAAGAAAGCAGGGGGAAGAACATGGCTTCTCAAGTTCAAGGAATTACATACAACTGTATGGAGATGAACTTCAGTCCTGTTTTACAAATCTTCACCATATGCATCAGGACTGAAATTCAGAGACAGGAGAATACTGCCCATATGCTTTGTTTTACTGGCTCATCAACTCAAAAACATTCTGGGCCGTATTTCTGACCAGACCTGTTGCAGTGAGCATTGGGAAAGCATATTTCTTCATTCAGTTCACATCACCACTTTAATATTACTGCTAACACGTGTCCCTACGTTCTGGGAGAAGCTTGTAAAACACTCGCAGATGCCCAAATATGTACGTCAGTATGCTTCTCCAGTGCCCGAGTGCCACGCAGACCGGACAGCACAGCTATGTGCTTTAATCAGAAGTCAAAAAGCTTCAGGTTGCCACCAGGTGGAGTGTGTTCATGAATAATGCATTACACAGTAGCCCTAGAAGAGCCCCAGGATCAAATTCTGCTCCCACTTATGCCTCAGCAGACTCAATCAAAGCGATTACATAATTTTGAGAGAAAGTAATTTCTTAAGAAATCATAGAAACCCATTGGTATTGTTCCTCCCTCCTTCCTCATGCAATATGATAAGTTCCCATAGAAATCAAACCACTACCCATCTGACCTAACAAATACGTAAGACTAAAACTCTCAGCAGCATTTTTTTAGTATTCATAATGGAGATTTAAGAAAAACCTGCAGTATCAGTGCTGTGTGACACTGTGTGTGTTACTTCAGTTATTGTTCCAACAAAGACAAAAAGTAAATTCTATGAGTTTAACATCAGTGCCGGTCCTTCAAGCTTTCTTGATCACATAGAGGGCAGTCACAGCAATTTCAGACAAGTAGTTTCAAAATGAGTTATATAGAACACTTTCTTTCTTTACTCTTATTTACAAGAGACACCCAAGCTTGCAAACAGAATGGTTTACGATATTTCAGATACACAATTCAAGAAGTACACACAAATGCACAGATCTTCTCTTCCCAAGATCAACAGCAAAACTCCTGTTTTGTTCCAGTAATATTAGATCAGCATCCCAACAGAAGGGAGCAACACTTGCATTTGGAACAAAGAAGTCTATTTCTGCACATCAGAGTTATCTAGTAAAAAGCTCCATCTTTTTATTTATCGCTTACCTTGGCCCTGGGCGTCACTGACAGAGTAAGCTGCAACAGCTAAAAAAGCCAAGAGGAAGCAGCTCTGTACCTCATTCCAACACAGCATCATTTCCCACTTGATGTATACAGTATCAGCGGGTCTGAGAACACAGAAGAGAAATACTTAATGAACCTGTAAATCTAAGGTATACACTTCAATGGAAAGTGTAGGCAAAAACTGATTCCATTAAACAAAAAAAACACAGTACAGCTAGGAGTTTGTTATGGATATCAGTGAAGCAAAGATTACATCCTTTTAACAGCTACTAACCAAATAGTTTTGCTTAAGACAGAGGAGTACATTTTGAGTGCTGGACAGTCCTAAAAATTGGTCCCATGCAAAGAGAAAATATTCTCTGCAAGGCTTGTTAGTATTGGAAGTAGTGCTCGCTATGTATGCATAACAAGGCAAAATGGGCATCTTTACACAATTAAGTGTTGCAAGCCCCTTAACAAGATACCTATGGTAGAGAACTCTCAATCTCTAGATTAAGCAGCACTTAAGAAGACTACCATAAAATACCAAAAGTGTATATAATATCCCCAGTGACTTAATTTACTGGTCAGTTCAACCAAGCAATTTTATACATCAGCTGTAAAAAAAGCAGAATTTTGTTCTGATGAAGCAAGTTCTCTTTTCATTGTGACTAGAGCCCACCCTGTTTATCCTACTTTTATCTTATTCAGCACTCTCTGTTGTACTATCTAGCACGTGCAGGGACTAAAGCAGGCATGCAGGGTATCAGCTAAGTACTAACTCTATCTGTAGGCAATGCCGTGGTCAAAATTATTTACTCTAACTCAATCCATTACAAACATCAACTTTCAATACTTTCCAGCTGAATTACTCAACATATAAAGATGTACCTCTGAAGATTCATGAACACTTAAAAACGTGATATTATGAACATTTATCTACCATTCAAGTAGTTTTAGTCAAGTTTCTTAAAAATTTTTGCTGCCCTCTCCTGTTAGTATTTTACTGGAAAATTAAACTAAGCTTAGTAACATAATCCTGCTGCTGTCAAAGACTCAGCATTTGAAAGTTTACTTTGGTAAACTTTGGTTTACAAGTTTTTGTTTTGCAAGTCTCTCCATTTTACTTCCCACGTCACTTTCTCTAATATCCTCAAAATACCATCATTTAATTTACCTTCCCTATTTTCATTGTCTTCTAAGGAAGGCATAATACAAGTTGTCCAACCACTACCTAAGAATACAAGAGGCAGACTGATGTACCTCAGCCAACAGATGACAGACACGTATGTCCTTCTCCCTCCAAACATTTACAATTCACATTAGTTATCCATGCACTTGGTAGGTCTAATGTCACAAATGTCAGTCATGGACATTTGGTATAGCACCTAGAAATATACAGGCTGCTTGATTATCTGAAGTTCTAACCCCAAAGGAGTTTAACTAAGTTTTAGCCAAATTACCAACAAGATCCACACTACTCAGATCCATGTTTTGAATCTCACACCAAACAGCAGAGGTTGGAAAAGACCACTAGGATCATCTAGTGCAACCATCCACTCATCACCACCACACCCAATAGTGTCCCTCATTGCCACAACACCCCCAGGGGGACAGTGACTCCACCACCACCTCAAGAAGCCAAGCAAGGTGCCCATGTTTCCTATACACAAATCCAAGGACTGGAGCGAGATGAGTCAGTCAGCTTATTGACAGGGAATAAGAAAAAGGAAGAGAAAATCTGCATGCCTTGTGCAACTTACACTGAATACTGAGGCTTCTCCTCACCTTAGAAATACATTTAACACATAAATGTTGACTCTTCAAAGGACAGCTTGCAGCTCGTTCTTTGGTGCAGCCACCACTACACGTGGATTTCTTCCCATGTAATAGCCCAGATATTGAAATATTCACACACAGTTGTGGTTCAGTTCCTCATTTCCTAGATTTGATATTAAACCTCTTCTCAAATAACAGCTATAAGTACTGACTGACTTGTAATCCTCCCTCCTGCACTTTCTAGGAGAAGAGCCATTGCATAGAGGAGGTAAGATTTACTGACACAAGTACAACTGGTGCTGGAGAAAACACAACCAAGGCACGAGTTGACTTCTGTACTGGAGGAGGAGTGGCCCACAATGGCAGACACGAGTCTGCAGCCACCTCGTGGCTGACATCACCTGGGAACGAAAAGAAACAGCCTCCAGCTTTTTATACATTTCTCCTTTTGTTAACTATTCGGTAACAGAATTATCTGACTGAATAGCTCTGGCAGCAGAGACCAAACTCCAGCCCCCATGCCAAGCCAAGATCCCTGCCCCGAGCACTGCTGCTCCCACGCTCCGTGCTGCGGGCTGCCCGGGCCGTACTCGCCTCGCAACGGGGCACCCTCCTCAGTGGTACGTGGTGGCTTTGAGGCCTCTCAGTCCGGGAGAAACCCGATGTACGTCCACGTGCTGTAGGCAAGACCTGCCAGAGGAGTGCCGTGTTTCCGGCTGCTACTTAAGTACGGCCAAGGAACAGGGACCGAGCCACCAGGGTTACAACGCGGTAGCTTCTCACAGAGCAGCCCGACCCAGCACCCAGCCGCGGCCTGGGAACGGCAACAGACTCCGTGGGTCGACGTCCCGAAGGCGAACGGAGCAGCGTGACCCGCTCCAGCGCTCCGCCGCGCTAAGGGAGCCGCAGCCCCGCCGCCATGGCGGCCGCCCCCGCTCGAGCAGGGCGGGAAGGCGGCGGGGGGCTCGGCAGGGCGCCACAACCTGGCTCCAGCAGCCCCAAGGGCGGCTACGTCCCGCTCGCCTCCCGCAGCCCTCGCGGCACGGCTCGACGCCATCCACCTGCAGCCCCACCCTCGCCGCCTCTCGACTCTCTTCGGGGCGCTCTCCGCTATCGGCTCCTGCGAGCACCCAGTCTGAAAGCGCCTTCCAACTCGCACGACAGCGGGGCAGCGCGTTCCCTCCACCGAGCTGAGGCTCGGGATCCCGTCGGAGCCAGCGGGAATCCCCTCCGCGCGTGCCCGGGCAGCGCGCTCACACCCACGGCAGCCGCTGGGGAAGTGATGCGCCCGGGCGCGCTCCGCAGCAGCCGCGGGAAGGAGGGAGGCTGCTCCGGGCGGGGGGAGAAATCTCTATCCTCTCTTCGCCCCGTCCGTCGCAGGTGCCCGCACAGCGCTCCCGTTCGCAGCCCGCCCCTGCCCGCCTCACCCCGGCCCCCAAGGCACAGACGCGGAGTTCGCACCGACCTGGGCGGGCAGCAGCGGGTGAGTCGGGGCCGGGGGTGCTGCCGCTCGCTCCCCTCCCTCCGACTGCTCTTCCCCTCACAGCGCCGCGTCCGATAAGTCGAGAGGGACGGGAGAGGAGGCGGGCAGTTATAGAGCAGAAGGTGGAAAGAAGGGGGGAAAGAGGCGCGCGGAGCCTGGAGGCCAGCGCCCGCCCCCGCTCCGGTCCCGGCGGTCCTCAGGTGCGCAGGTGCTGGGCCGCTCCTCTCAGCTCTTCTCAGCTCCTTCCCCTCTTTCCTGAGTCGCTCGTTCACTCCGTTGTGAATGATTTAAAATGATTTAAAAGGTGCCTGCTTCACGGTGCTGTGAGGAATGTATTTCCCCAGTGCTGCTCGTTGTGATGTGCCGATCAGTGATTCATCAGGGAAATATTTATATAAAAGTGTTCCAATGCTTGTCTGGCTTCGCTATAAACCTTGATTAAAAGCGGCATAGTACATAAGCACGTTTTTACTCTCTATATAGACACAGTGAATTGCAGAACCTGTATTCGTGCAAAACTGGCTTACCTACAGTACGCCCTGCTGAGTTTACAACTGAGGTACTACTCATGGGGTCTTTAAGTCCCAAGAATGTAAGAGGTAAGGGGAAATATTCATTTCAATTTGCCTTGTCTTCCTTGTGAAGTTACAAATGGAATTGTGGAAGAATTGCAGTTAAGAACTGAGAGGAAAGGGATGTGCACTCTTTGTGAACGCAGCAAAGCAGGACTGCTGCTACTGGGCTGGGCTCCCAGTCTTGCAGTCCTCATCGTAAGTCACTGTGTGCAGTTATCTCCCTGCTGAAGCTGCAGAAATGTTTAAGCTTTAGAGGCACTCTCCTGAGTCTGGCTGGTTCCGAGAGCAAAGGTTAAGGAGCATTCCTAGATCTACCCAGCACATCCTGTTCTCTGCAAGCATTCTGTGGCACCACCAGATGTGTGCTGTGATGAACACTTGGTACCAGTTGACAAGAGAGTCGCTTACAAGATAATGTTCCTTCTGAAGCAATGAAGCGTTCAGCTCATTCATGATAAATGGGATACATTTTAGAATCATAGAATCACCAAGGTTGGAAAAGACCTACAAGATCACCCAGTCCAACCATCCACCCATCACCAACAGCTCTCACTAAACAGTGTCCCTCAACACAACATCCAAACGTTCCTTGAACACCTCCAGGGTTGGTGACTCCACCACCTCCCTGGACTGCCCATTCTATTTTCTACCTTTCCAGCCCTTAATTTATGGATTTAGCTAAATAATAGTAACCAGAAGTCAAGGAGGCAGACGGATAAGCCTATATGAAATACTCATAAAGACTTGGTAAACATAGATCAATCAGTCTCATCCATGACTACTTTCTGGCTCATGTACTTCAGGGTATGACAAGGAGCAGTCTGCCAAAGGGAAAGTCTGGCTCGCTCACTCTCTTCTTTCTTTCTTCTTCTTTCTTCTTTCTTCTTTCTTTCTCTTCTCTTTCTCTTTTTTCTTTCTTTCTCTTTTCTCTTTTTTTTCTTCTACTTTTTTTTTTTTTTTTTTCCCCTGTGTGAATGGTGCAGCATGCAAAGTGCATGAGCTCCATCCTGTGGCTGCATCTGGTCAGTGTGCAGGGAGCTACACGAAGTCTGGAAGATCCCACTGCCCAGAACTCCCCAGCCTTCCAACGTATGAATGCTTTAACTCTGAGCCACCTCCGTGAATCAGGAATTAAATTAATATTTAAATCATATGATTTCAAGGGTAACTCTTCTGAATTGTTTGCATCAGTTTATTTTCCTTATTCATTATTTTATATTTTGCACCGTTTGTCCTCCTTTCAGAGTATATCACGCTTGATATCGTTGAGCTTTACTCAGCTTGCCCTAGAAAGCATCATGGAAATCCTTGTGCAACCACAAGAAAGAACTTCGTGCTTCTTTGAAAGAGGTCATATGAGCTGCACATCTGGAAATATACTTAGAAGTACAGTACCTACGTACACTATTAACATGCAAATGATTTACCAATGTTTCCTTCTTGTCCTCTTTCTGGAAAAAAAAGTTTTGAGAAGATATTTACTACATGTGAACTAGTACCATGGATTGACCTTCCACTATTTTGAACAGGCCACGCTTCTGTGATTTGGAAAGAGCAACAATGATTTACAGCCAGCATGTTTTAAAAGTATTCAAGCCGACATGATATGAACATCCTTTGCTTGGCTAGTATAGATTCCACAACATTTATATCAATAGGATAACATGGGGAATTATATTGAAAACACAGCTGGAAACAATTCTGTGGATCCAACTTAAGTGCAAGCAAAGAATGGAATTATCACAGACTGGTCAGCTCAAAGTGCACTGAGCTGAAGGACTGTACAAGTGAAGCTAGTAAGGAATCACTGACAGCATTATTTGTGGAACCTAAACAGAAACCAATGTGATGGATAACTTTGTTGGTCCTAGGGAAGAATTACTTTAATTATTGATCCTCTGCTTTTTAGGATTTATTTGGAATTTTTGTCTTTTTTTTTTCCCAACGTAGTAATGGTTCCAATTGTGCCATTTTTTTCACAAAAATTTCAGTAAATATCAAGTTTATGTGGTTTTGTTTCATTGCAAATAATTAAAACCTAATTAGATCTTGTATTATTTCTTTTCAAAGATGTTTTAATATTTAACATTTTAGGGTTTTATTTCCTAATGTAAACCAAAGAGATGTTTTATATTTTAAAATGCTCTCTCCTGCAGCAATCACAAAGTTCAGTTACATTCAGAAATGTTGACTAGAGATTATCCATTTGTGTGCCTAGATTTATTCCCTTGGCCTAACAACAGCTCCTAGAATTTCATTTTGCTAATGAAAGAGCAGAAGAACATAAAGAGGTAACAAAGTAAAACTGAGTTTTGCTTTAAATTTTATAGTCCTTATTGAAGGCATATACAATGTTCTTTGGAAGGTGCTTTGCCAGGATCAGTCTGTCAGCACCGGAATAATTAAGTGATTTATGAATTCATATGCTGAACAATGTGAGAAGGACTTAGGGCTGTATTCTTCCCAAATTAAAAATACAACAACAGCAACAAAAGTAATTATGATACATTAACTCATTAGCCATGCTTGCTTCTTGAAGTTTCTTGTCTTTAGCAGTTAAGACTATTTCATAACTATTTGGTGATACAAATATGCAATGAAATGACCTCTGAAAAGAGTAGCTAACTATTCTTTATGAAATATTTTTTCTAGTGTCTTTTTTTTGTGCAACAGCTGTTTCTCTACTATCAGCCTCACAAATAAGACTTCTTACAGCTTTCTTTTTAGGCAGAAAATGTCCTGGTACTCCAGCTTTGCTTCATTACTGGTTGGCATGTCTGATGAGTCATTTTCATTTCCTTGATACTTTCTAGATTTCAGTGCTGTCAGCACACTAGTGAGCTGCTAGGTTTATTCATCTGAAGTTTATTACACATAATGAGGTAAGTGAAAGGGATATATACGAAGTCAGATTGATGACACGGCCACTGAAGTGTAACTTTTCATGATTACAAATGGTCATGTTCCTCCAAACATACAGGAAAGGGGAGAAAAGCTGGGAAAAGATGAGCAGAGGGATGTGGAAAAATACAAATGTTTTTCAGTCACATGTTTTTGTGTATGAAGGTTCCAGAAAGTAATGGGAAGCTTGAAGAGTTCAATGTTTCGTAGTTAGTTTTTCATTCTGCAGTCAAATCAGATACTTACAGTTTCATGAGGCGAGGTTTACACTTGGTTTACACTTCAACACCTCAGCTGAGTATGAACCTGAAGACGTGGCCAGGAGCTAAGTTCTCTCTTCCTATCCTCTGAAAAATGCAGCTCATTCCGATCCCTCGAGGGATCAGCCACACACTACAGTTCCAGGGAGCAGGAAGGCTGAGCTCAGCCTGCACAGAAACTGGTGTCCCTCCTGCTTCATTCACCCACAGCTTCCTCACAGCAGCAGAGAAAAGGCAATCCGCAGGAGAAGTGACATTACCCTCTCTGATGCGTGTATGTGCTCATATGGTAGAAGTCTATTGTACCTCACGAGACAAGGGAGGGCTCATGTGTGTTCATTCTCCTTCACATTACAAGGAGCATTTTGTCTGAATGAACAGTTTCTGCTTTCTGCTTTCCAGACAATTGACCGCCAATGTGAACTGATGCCACAGGGGCAGGACTGTGCTTCCATTTGCTGTAGTTCACAAAGTCCCTGTTTGTCCTTTTCTCCAGCCTGATAAGATTGGCAGCACTGGTTTATCAGCCATTCCTCCCAGTTTTCTATTTTCACAGAATCGTTAAGGTTGAAAAAGACATCTGGGATCATCTAGTCCAACTGTTCACTTACCATAATATTGCCCACTATCCATGTCTCTAGATGTCCAGCCCCCTGCCCCTTCACCTCACTACTCATGGAACATTTGTTGTATGCAAACTTATTAAATTGCACTCTTCACCATCAAACAGTTTATTAATAGGAATTTTTAGAAGTAGTAGCTCCACCATCAACCACTGGGGTACATCACGATCAACTGGCCTCCATGTGGACTTCACGCTGCTGATCACAATCCTCTGTGCCCAGCAGTGCAGTTGCTTTCTTCACTGTCTACCTTTCTAGTTCGTACTTCATCACTGTATCTATGTATCTATGAGGACATTATGGGAGGTAGTGTCAAAAAGCATTACTAAAGTCAAGATAAATGACATTGCAGTCAAGGTGCAAGATGTATAATCACTGGTTCCATCTGCTCTCAGACTGAGTGCTGAGACCACACCAACCAGCCTGAGAGCACTGCCCTTGGTGGGCAAAAACTGGGATGCTGCCAGTACTGAGACAGGGGCATGCAAAGGAAAGACAGGGCAGACTTTGTGATGTTTGAATCTATCACCAGCTGGAAATAGGCAGGCAGAGATATGGCTTTAGGCTGGCAAGGCAAGCAGAGATTTCCTTTCACTGGATAATGCCATGGTGAAGATTAAGTTGCAGACCACTGATGGTACAATCTAACACAGTGAGTGAGGGGTTCCCCATGTCTTACTGAATAAGCAGAACACCAACAGTTTCTGTCTGTCTGTGCAGAAAGTAATTTTGTTTGGAATGAAATCCAAGCTGAAATGAATATTTAAAGCTGGAAGCAATAGCAGTGTGGTCTCTGTAATATAAACCTTGAGTTATGAACACAGGAGATGTCTGGAGCAAGAATTCCTTTCCAAATAACATGTATCTTAAGCTAAAAGAAGCAAAGCTTCTTGCCTATGTCCTGCTGAGCTTCTTGTCTGAGCTCCTGCCCTAAGCACTCTGGGCCACTACAATTACGCATCTGTGGTCTGTTTCAGTGTAAGTATTTTTTCTAGTACAGGGCCACAAGAGAAAATCCTTAACAAGAAGAGCAAGATTTGTTAAATGTTGACCAATTATCTTTTTCCATCTTGTTGATTAATAATACATTATGAATTTTCAAAGGTTTTTAATTTGCGACTTTTAGAAAAGCAAGTCTGTTCGTTAGACTCTGAAAAATAATTACTTAGGGCTCCCCCGGAAGAGTATCACATGGCAACATGTGGTTATGTTTTGCGGCTGAATGATCTGCTGAGCAAAACTCTCCTTTAATACAGCAGTTTATGTTGCTCACCAATTTTATTCCCCAAAAATGTGGGGGGAGTTTTGTTCAGTTCTAAACAGTTGCTTCTGTTTACTGCTGTTGGAATTGAAGGTGGATGAAAAAATTCAGAGCTGAGTACTTTGCTCCTCTACACATTTTTAAGAATTATAACCGGAATTTTCAAGAGGAGACTTGGTTATCATATACTTATTTAAGCATGTGTTAAACATATGAAACTGGCTTTCCACAAATAAAATACTGAATTGGCCTTAGCAGAAAGTTTATGAAAGAGAAGTGGCACTCTGTTTTGTATTTGCCAGAGAAGAAGCTATTATTGTTAAAGAAATATAGCTCATGTTTCAGAGTAATTTTATTGAAAATAAATTGGAGGGAGCCAAGAGAAACATCAATACTTCCATTTGTTGAAAGCAGTTTAATAAAATTGCCCCATTCAAATACTCACAGAAGAGATTCAGTATGCCTTCCACTTCCTTATTTCAAAGGCATCCAAGCAACTGAGACAACTGTCAGTTCATTATTCCAATAAATGTCAGTACTAAATATCAGCATCCTAGAAATCTCACTTTATCACAGAATTTACTGCTTTAACCTGCTTGGTTGGGTTGGTTTTTTCTCATTTAGGAAGCAATAACAGATGGGGGCAGTCTTGGACAAAAATCTCTCTTGCTTGTTAATGTGCCTCAAACTTTCTGCTTCTGAGTATCTGCATTGAAGTACTGTGTCCCTTAAAGACAACACTTCAGTACTCTCCTTGTTTTGATCTTTCTTGTGAGCATCAGGGAATGAACAGTTACAAAGACCTGTATTACTCAGCTTCTGAGCAAAAGGGCTCCACTCAGCCCAAGGCAATTTGTGGAATTGTGGAAGAAGCTTCTTAGTGGAAGAAGCTTCAATTAAAAAAAAGAAAAGCAAATAATCACTGCAAAGCTCTTCAGGCCTACTCATCTTTTGATCAGTGGGGATGGCATCTGGCTGTGTAAGCTGTGCCCTGTTTAACAAGCAGCTTCCAAAGCCAACTAGCCCTCACCTCTCTCTGGATGCGTACAAATCTTTGTGCTGATGAGAAGAGCAAGGGCAGCTTTCCTTCCTGGAAGGAAGGCACGACGGGACGGATGGGCTGTGGTGCTGCACAGGGTTACTGCAACATCGCTGAGTGGGATCTGCACTGCAAGATCTGTGTGACAGTTGGCAACGAGCCCTCTCATGGCTGACACAGCCATTTGCTGGCTCAGGATTTGCCAAGACTGGTGAGATAAAGCCAGGGAGATGCAGTTTTGGTTTTGCTAGCAGAGCTCACTCTGTGTTGCATAAGCACCTAGGAAGTGCTGAGACACTTCCCTTTGAATGTGGTCTAAGTGCCTTCAATACAAAGCCAAAAACAACTGGATTACTACACAGGAGGAAAGCATGCTTCTGTTACTAGTTTTAGACAAATAGCCAGGACTGATTGTGCTCCAAAGCATTTGATTTTATGACTTAAAGTATTACGGGGTATTGTGACAAAAAATGTGAAAGCTGAAAAAATAAAGAGAGGCAGTAGTTTCAGACCACAAACAGCTGATAGCATCTTGAAAGCTCTGGGGTTAGTTTTGCTTTTCCCTCACCCTGAACACTCAGAGGCTACATTTGCTGCACTTGTGCACGTCTGCAGCGTCTGAGTCGAGTGCTAGGTAAAGTGAGCATCTTCTCAGTCCACATACTTCACAAAACCCCCATGCAAATAGGATGTTCAACCACACACCATGCATGCTGCAGCTCCATTTTCCAGCTTTTGCTTATTTAACTGTGGTGATTGGCTTTTCATCTCAGGTTCTTTGACAAAATCCTCAGTATGTAATCTTTTTTCTTTTTGCTGTTTCCATTAGATTATCCATTGTCCAGGGGCCTGTAGCAATTTTTAATTTACTGACGCCATCTTTTGTAAATTCTAGCTTAAACATTCTTGTAATACTGGCACTGCCCACAGTAACATTCTTTAAATTATGGTTAATGGAAAAAAATACTTGTCCTGGCCACTGTTTAAATTAACAGTGCTTAAGGTAAGTCCATTTGCAACAAATAAAGCCTTGAAAAGCAAAATATTTCTTATAGTTTTGGAGGCCCTGGCAAAATAGTAGCTGTTATCTGCTTTATTTAAAAGTATTTTTTCCTTGCAGATTAGCATAGGTCTTCTCAGACAGCTTCAGCAGGAGCACAGGATTCATCTTACCCTGCTCCCATTGTAACCCCTCTGCACCCCGAGGACACGCTGCAGGACTGGTGCATGCAGTTGGGTTACTGCTGTTCCAGTGAAACATGGTGCACAATATAATACAGTGCTACTGTGCTGAAACAAGTCACCACTTCATCTTTGCCACTCAGTGCAGAATGGAAGGTAATGAGAAAAGAAAGAATAGGCTAAATTGTTCTCCTCTGGTCTTTGAAGAAGAATTTGGGAGAAAATGCCTCTAAATTTCCTAGCTGCTGCACCTGGAGCCTAAGCCCTGCTTCAGGCTGCTGAGCATTTCACAGTGTTGATAGTAATAACACTTCAGCACACAAAAAGGAGCTACTGCTGTTTGGATTGTCTGCCATCTTTTAAATATTGTGAAGGTTTGGTGTGGAGAATCAGTCTTTAAAACCTAGGTGCTCTGAGTGCTTTGAGCACGCAGCATACACGCAATAAGAATTGAAGTTCTTGTAACAACAAGTGTGTTGGCACTATTGCTTTTGCATACATTGATTTATTAGAGCTAATATTAGCGTGTATGAGAAATCTAGAACACAGACAACTAGCGATCTAGACAATTAGACAGCAGCCAAAGGTGCATCATGATCTTGATCTTCTGTCTTGTTCAATTATTCTTCCCAGCATAAGCCAGATGAATATCTCTCCTCCCAGTATCTCATCCCACACAAGTAGCATTTAAAAATGACCTATCTACACCTCTAAAGGAGAGTCAGCTTGTGCTCTGGCTGGCATTAATATTTTGAAAGCTCAGCTTTCCCTCTATCTTCCCTGCCTTCCTTTACTGCTCAGACTGCAGCCTGCAGAGCCTGGCTGAGAAGCTCCATAGGAGAACAGTTGTTCTTTGGCCATTTCTTCAAACAGAATTGGATGTAAGCTATGCAAACCGTAGGAGTCTACAAAGGTGATTTGAATCCTTGTAATGATAAATGCAACATGGAATCTGACAGAATTCAATTAAAATGAAGAGCAAAAGTCATTGGTAAGGAAGAGAGAGGATAGGGTCAGCTAATTTCAAAAAGAGCTATGAGCACCTTTGAAATTCGGTAAGTTTCTCACTGATGGCTGCTTCTGAGCACTTCTCTACCAGTTCACACAGAGTCCTCTACATACATGTCTGTCAATTAGCTTTTTCTATACTACGCTGGGAGAAGAGGAACAAGCAGTGTCAATTTTCTTACTGAAATCACCCGTGAATTACAAAGATATAATTCATCAAATCATGTTCTGCTCTTCCCCTCAGTATAAAACAAATCAAAAAAGAAAGGAAGGAAGGAAGGAAGGAAGGAAGGAAGGAAGGAAGGAAGGAAGGAAGGAAGGAAGGAAGGAAGGAAGGAAGGAAGGAAGGAAGGAAGGAAGGAAGGAAGGAAGGAAGGAAGGAAGGAAGGAAGGAAGGAAGGAAGGAAGGAAGGAAGGAAGGAAGGAAGGAAGAAAGAAAGAGAGAAAGAGAGAAAGAAAGGAAGGAAGGAAGGAAGGAAGGAAGGAAGGAAGGAAGGAAGGAAGGAAGGAAGGAAGGAAGGAAGGAAGGAAGGAAGGAAGGAAGGAAGGAAGGAAGGAAGGAAGGAAGGAAGGAAGGAAGGAAGGAAGGAAGGAAGGAAGGAAGGAAGGAAGGAAGGAAGGAAGGAAGGAAGGAAGGAAGGAAGGAAGGAAGGAAGGAAGGAAGAAAGGAAGGAAGGAAGGAAGGAAGGAAGGAAGGAAGAGTAAATAGCTTTGTTTCTTCAGTGTGCTACTATTTTCATATATTTTAACTTTTTAAAGAAGTTCCACCCTTGGCCCTTTGCCATGTTCAGAAAGTATTACAAGCAGAAGGCAGGGCAGATAAGTTCAGATTGCTCTGTACATTCTGTTCTTTTTCAAAAACGTTCCTCATAAAACTTTCAAAATATTTCATGTTATATACATTTTTCTGAATAGAGGAGCAAGCAAATGAACACCATGAGCAGGCACTCCTTTGTTTCTGGGTTCGCAGTACTAGCTCAAAGCTTCATGTGTCACATTTAAAATAATGCTTTAAAATAAGAGCCCGAACAAGGCTGGGGCTTTAATGGAACAGTCAAATTCTGTACTGGCAATAGGCACAGTGAGCACCCGCTTGCTTTTTTGGTCATCATTTTTTTCCAAGAGTGATGTAGAGAATCACTGTAGTCAAAGCTGTGCTCCTCACACTGAATATCGCTTCTTACTAAGGCCACTTTGGTGGGCAAGTCTGGTTCAGATTTATAAAATAATTTCCTAAATATTCGTCTTTCTGCTAATAAACAGATTGTAATTTTGTTTCTTCTCCTACATTCAAGTGTCATTTTTGTACAGTTAATGCAATTCTCAACTAAGTAAACAAATTGGAATCTCTCCATAAACATGTGTACTGTCATTTGCCTAACTGCATTCTCAAAGAGTTTTCAACACTATTTGTTAAACTACCATTAATTTTCTTTGCTTGGCTATTTAGCATCTAAGATTTACATGGCTCCCTATATGTGACTGATGTCAGTTTTAAAATTAAAATTACTGATGGACGTAAAATTGCACATCTGAAATCTTCATAATTTGTAATTTTTACATGAGAGAAACCCATATTTACATTTGTTCTAATTGATAGAATTATATAATAATAGAATTGTTAGGGCTGGAAAAGATCACTAAGATCACCAAGTCCAACCGTCACCCCAACCTACCATGCTGACTAAACCACGTCCCTCAGTGCCATATCTATTGTCTTGAACACCTCCAGGGGCAGTGACTCCACCACTGGGCAGCCTGTTCCAACACCTCACCACTCTTTCTGAGGAGAAATTTTTCCTAAAATCCAACCTCTCCTGATACCAAACCGTGGCCATTCCCTCTCATCTTATTTTTAGTTAACTAGTGAGAATAGGCTGATCCACAGCTCACAACAACCTTTTTTCAGACAGTTGTAGAGAGCGATAAGGTCTCCCCTGAGCCTCCTCTTCTATGACTGAACAATCCCAGTTCCCTCAGCCATTCCCCATGAGACTTGTGCTGCAGATCTTCCACAGCTTTGCTGCACTTCTCTGGACACACTCCAGGGCCTCAATGCCTTTCTTGTAGCGTGGGGCCCAACACTGAACACAGCACTCGAGGTGCAGCATCACCAGTGATGAGAACAGAGGGATGATCACTTCCCTGCTCCTGCTGGCTGTGCTATTTCTGATACAAGCCAGGATGCCATTGGCCACCTGGGCACACTGCTGGCTCTCTGTTCATGTGCTGACTCAGCCAGTTGTCAGCTAGCACCATTCAATTGTTGTGATGAGGAGGGGTTTGGCCCCTTCTCCCAGGCAACAAACAGGAACCCAAGGAAATGGCCACAAGTTGTACCAGAGGAGGTTTAGATTAGACATAAAGAAAAACTTTTTCTCTCTGAGAGTGGTCAGGCACAGGAATGGCTGCCCAGGGAGGTGGTGGAGTCGCCGTCCCTGGCAGTGTTCAAGATGTGTCTGGATGAGGAGCTACGAGATATGGTTTAGTGCTTGTGGTAGCAATGGTAATGGGTGGACAGTTGATCTAGATGATCTTGCAGGTCGTTTCCAACCTTGTGATTCTATGATTCAAAAGGTACTGACCTGGCATACCTCCTTATTTATTTAGGTTATTTTCGTAAAAATAATACAATGTGAACCCCAGCAACATCCAGGATTCAGCTGCAGTGTATTCCTTGGAAAAGCCTGATGATTCAGCAATGTGCAGGAATGTGGGGTATTAATCCAGCCCTGCAGTTAGCATGCTGCTGCTTTGCATGTGACTCTATGGAAGAAGAGTCCCTATGGACTCTGACTTCGGGCCTTCATCTGACTGAGCATCGCAATCACTGCATGGCATTACCTACACTGCACAACAGAGCTGAATCCAGATCTCAGTGAGCTCCTCTGGCAGCTGCAGGGCTCAGCACTGATTCTTCCCAAAGGGAGCCATTCACCTGAGAAGACTGGAAGGGAGAGGAACTCTGAGAGGGCTACCAAGCTGAGCATGCAAGTTGATTATTTGTGACAGGTGTCTGATGAAGCAGGATAAAAATCTGCCTAAACTGAACATGTGGGCTTGCAAATAACAACTTTGTGACTACAGAGGATTTAAAGTACAGAAAAAGTAATATTTTGCAACAGCTATAGAGCCTGCGGGTTACAGTCAATATGGTGCCTTTCTGCACGAAAGGAAGCAGAAGAGGTCCTGATACCCACCTGGAGTCAATGGAGCAAAGTTTACTCCAGTGGGCCATGGACTGATTAAGGGCATGGCAGAATAAGTTCCAGCTCTGCTCCTCTGCAGAATTCTGGGATGACTTGTTTGTATCCAGGCAGCCACGTAGGGTTTTGACCTCCCGTGGAGCTAGGAATTTATCTGGTGACACTCAGAGAACAGCAGATGTGGGAGTGAGGGGACTGTGGTTGTGCTGCCATTTGAAAAACCCACTGAACATGAGGATCTCTAAGTAAGCTGTGAGGACATACACACAGCACTGGGTAACTACAGATGGTGTCTTCAGTGGTGGTCCTCTGAACACCTCTGCAGCTTAGCAGGTACTTTTAATGGGCTGTTTTTTGTTTTTTTTTTAATGTCCTCTCCCAAGTTGTCTATAAATTTAAGTTTAAATTCCTTATGCAATTTTGGTCACTACTTCTGTGCCCCTTTTGTTGCAGGGGGTCACCAGAAGCTTCCCCTGTGCCAAAGACTAAGCAGTCAAACCCTCAGGTACTTGATTGACTGTGACACAGGGACAGCAATCACTGAAGCATATGGGGCATATGTAAGTACCTCAGGGCACCTGAGAGTTACAATACCAGCCATAATCGCAAGCAGTGGAACAAAATGCAGGTTTATTGGTCATATTCAACTGCTTCTCCCCCAGTCTCATCTTGTTGCAGTAGGTGTCAGTTTCTTCTTTTTGTCTCTCTAACAGCAGCAGGATGCTGCCTTGCTGGGACACTGAGTGGAATGAGCTTTTTTTCAAGACAATTAAGAACAGTAACAGCCACAAAGCAGGAAGAGTCTGCTGAAGCATGCAGAGTAATTATGTGTGATGTTTTGTTCATTTATGTGCAGACTACAGCTCAGCTGAGAAATGGCTCCAGTCTTCTTGACATGCTACAGGCAACTCAAAAAGCAACTTGTATGTGGGCGAGAAGCTACTCCACAGCTTGACAAAAGGTGTAAGAGAAGAGGAAAAGGAGACGCTGGACATTTAGTAATAGCACATCATCACCATCATCATCCCTGCATGATACAATTGTGCAATGACTTCCCAGAGAATTGGCTGGATGGCCAGGAAGTTCTTTTCCATCATCAGCACTGAATGAATATCCAGCTGGGTAACTCCAGCAAAACTGCCAGCAGTAAGACAGTTGGATTAGCTGATACTAAGAGGTTGTTACTAGGAGTGTGATTCTTTTGTTCACACTCAGTTGTCTCATGCCACTTGAAGTTTTAAGTCATCCACATGGACTTAGTCTCTAGAAAAGATTTTAAGAAGCTTGGCTTTTCTTGTAGGTCCTCTCTGCCTCATAGGATCCTTGCAAATACACAAAAAGCATCTTCAGTGTTACTTGCTGTTTACGTGTATGCAATTGAACTGAGACTCTAGTTCCTGAGTTCAGATTCCAATGAGGTAAATACAAGTAGATGTCACCACACTGCTGCAGTGATTTTTCAGATAGATTATCTGAAGATCAGGGACTGAACAGTGCATTAAACCCCATGCCAAAGCTTATCTGTGCAATTATAAGTTCGTTTCTAGGATTTAATCATTATAACTACTGGAAAGGAAGTATCATCAACTAACCTTTAAAATGTGGACGATTTGCCCTTCATAGAACCATAAAATAGCTTGGGTTGGAAAACCATAGAGTTTCATCCTCCTGCCATGGGCAGGGCAGACACCCACCTGCTCAGGCTGCCCAGGATCCCATCCAGCCTTGAGAGCGTCCAGGGATGGAGCCTCTTCAGCTTCTCTGGGCAGCCTGTGCAAGAGCTTCACCACCCTCTGGGTAAAGAATTTCCTATTAATATCTAATCTAAATCTCCTGTCTTTTAGTTTAAAACCATTCCCTCTTTTCCTATCACTATCAGGCTCTGTAGAAAACCAGACTCCCTCCTGTTTGTAAGCTCCCTTTAAGTTCTGGAAGGCCACAATGAGGTCTCCCTACAGCCTTCTCCAAACTTAACAAACCTAACTCTGTCAGCCTTTCTTCACAGGAGAGGTGCTCCAGCCCTTTGATCATCCTTGTGGCCCTCCCTTGGATCCACTCCGATAGCTCTTCTCATTCTGGGCTATTGTATAGATGCATGCACAGAGGGTAATGAAACATATTTTTGAAAAGTGTGATGTGGATTTTATCATGAAAATCAAACATTTAAGAGGATAGCCCAGTACACTTTTTTCAAGTGTAATGCAGATTTTATTATGGAGTATAAAGCATTACTTTTGTGAAGGCCTCCTTAAAGTCTATTTTGCAGCGGACGATTTGGCTGCCGGAGTGTGATGGAAAATAAATTATTGAGTTTTTAAAATTTTCAACACTGTCTTTTTGATACAAGAAAAGTAAACAAAGCACGCACACATCTAGAAGTGCACATTAAGCTATCCTCAGAAAGCAGCTGAGCTGACAATGAATGCACTCATAGAATCATAGAACAGCTTGGGTTGGAAGGGACCTTAAAGATCCTTGAGCTTCAACAGAATCACAGAATCACAGAATCACCCGGGTTGGAAGGGACCCCAAGGATCATGTAGTTCCAACCCCCCTGCCTAGCAGGGCCACCAAACATACACATTCAGATCAGGTTGCCCAGGACCCCGTCCAACCTGGCCTTAAACACGTCCAAGGACGGGGCATCCACAACCTCCCTGGGCAGCCCATTCCAGGGCCTAACCACTCTCCTAGTAAAGAACTTCCCCCTAACATCCAACCTAAATCTTCCCTCCTTCAACTTGGATCCATTTCCCCTAGTCCTGCTGTTGTCAGCCCTTTTGAAGAGTTTACTCCCCTCCTGGGTGTAGGTTCCCTTCAGGTATTGATAGGCTGCAATGAGGTCACCCCGCAGCCTTCTCTTCTCCAGGCTGAACAAGCCCAACTCCCTCAGCCTGTCCTCATAGGGGAGGTGCTCCAGCCCCCTGATCATCTTAGTCACAACCCCCCTCCATGGGCAGGGTTGCCTACCACAGGATCAGGCCAATACCTAAAAAAACAAAACAAGCAACAGGTAAATGTAACATCAAGATCTTAAAGGCTGTCATGTTTCTTCCTTTCCAAGTTATCCCACAAATGCAATGGGTTCCATGTGCAATATTTAAAAGAGTTTTTAAAAAATGCTATCTTGCTTCCAGGAATACTTTGTTGGTAAAGCATGGATATAAGGGCATTTTAAGAACACAGTTAAATGGATTCCTGATCTTGCAAACTCCTAAGCACTTCTCCCAAGTGAACTCACTTCATATTTCTTAGGCTTTGTTCAACATCTCTCTTAATTACACTTTGCTAATAAAGCTGAAGATCTCTATTTAGCTCCATAACAATACTCTAACACGGTTGTTTTGTCAGCCCCACTTACCTGCGTATTTATTTTCAGTCAAAAGAAATGCATTTTGTATTTATAATTTATACAAAATACAAAAGTATTTGTATATGTATAAATATATATGAATTTTTTTTAAAGTGAGATATAGAAATTGAAACTTTAGGGAAAATAAGTCATATTAAACAATGTAATGAAATTTTTTTTTGGAAGGAGATGTTTTGTCTTGGGTGGCTTTTTAAATTCCAACCATGTATTTCACAAACAGGCATCTTCACTACGTTCTTATCTACTGTATGTATTTTATGCCTGAATTTTTCTAAATTAAAAAAATAATAATAATTACAACTCTGCTTATTTAAAACACAGGGTTAAGAATGTAAACTGTAAATTTAGCCATAAAACTACAATATTTTTCTGCTCTGTGATGCTGTTAAGGAACACGGCAGGGCAGCATCCAGCACTCTGATGGATGCTCTTCTGAACTCTGTGTTCCTTTCACTTTCAATTTAAAACCACTAGCAATAATTTTAAAACTTGTTAAGTTGGCATTATGCAAAAACAACAGCTGCTGTGTATAATGTCTTTTCCAGCTGCAGTCTTGCAATGGGCACCACATTGCAGCCTTTGCTCGGTTAAAATTTTCCCAGGGAAATGCAAAGGAGGTTTCCCAAAGAAGAGCAGGTAAGATCTATGCAGCCCAGAGTTATGCTTGGCTACAAACAGGAAAGCATGAGTTCTGTTAGTTGCAAATGTCACTGGAAAAGTAAGGAGGAAAATGAAACATTTCCCACCACTTTGTTGCAAATGAGCTTTTCAGAGGGGGGGAGCAAAGGGGCTGTATTAGCTCATACATGGGATGAGCAGACAAAGAAAGCAGGGCTGTCTGCACCTTCAGGAGCCCGTTTTTAAGCTGGGACAGAAAGCATTACCATTTTGGCCATGTGGCAGAAGAAGCGGAGGAAAAGGAGAGAAAACTAATTATGTCCATCCATCGCTGGCAGAAGCAAGGCAGCCTTGTGGTGTTCTTTGCATCAGTGACATGCATGAATCTGCAGACATGAATATTCAGAATATTCACATATTGAGAAGAAAAGTGACAGTGATTGCCTGGCAAGACAACACAAAAACCAGGAAGTAACTGTGTGCTGTTTGTCCGGTGAGAGCTACAGCACTGCAGGATGGCAGAGATGGGTGCGCTGGCAGCATTTCTCCACAGGAGACAATTTGTGTCCATTTGTGCACCTAGCATACAGTGCCTGCTTGTAATGTATGCTCTTGGAGCCAAGTATTTAATTGGGTAAGTGCATGCTTGGGCAACTGGAGTTCCAGCAGTGCTGCAAATGCAATGCACAGTCCCCATGGACAACGTGTGCACAGATATCTGACTGCAGAGCAACATTTTTCTCATGGCGTTCAGCTTGACAGCTACAGCTGCTCCCTTCTGAACGCTTTCTGAATTCTGGTGAGGAATTGCAAGTGTAAAAACAGAGTACAGATACACCAGAAAGTGTCTCTGTGGCATAAATTCATTGTATTATCGACTCTCTGACACTGTTAGATTCTTTCTTGCAGTAATGGTTCAGTTTAAAAATAAATGTGTAAATATTTATTTCCATACAAGTTCATAGAGAAGTGTAATGGTCTCTGTAATGGCAACGATATCTTTATCTGCTGTTTGCATACACTAAAGGAATTATTACATTGGCAGTTACTTTTTCATAAGGAAGATGTCTAGTAAGACATATAGCAGATGAAGGAAGATAAGCAATCAATAAATCAAGAAGTGTGATTGATGGAAATCTTTTGTGACCGTTTAATTGTAGAAGGTTGGAAGTTCTCTCACTTTGAAGGGTAGTGTGGTCTGGCTGTACTTGTACATGCGATGTACACATGCTTTTTCACTTACACAAGTTTTAATTATACACTGGGAAGAAAATATACTGGCAACAATTGTTTTCTCACTCTGTCTTAGATTAGCCAAACATTTTGGCAAACCATATTACCTCATCTTTTCCTATCTCCAAATTCAGAATACTTAGCAAAATTATTTTTAAAAATTAGTGTTCAATTCCCAGTTTTATCTGCAATTATTAGAACTTTTCCCCATAATCTGATTATCTCATCTTTATCCACAGGGAAAAGGAAACCTCCATGCACACGTAGCAGTCGGTACAGACGAAGCAGTCACTCACTCATTCCTTTCTTTCCCGATCCCCATATACTCTCCTTGGCAATGTCTGTGTCAGCAAAGCAGATCAGCATAGGGACCACTCTTTGGAACTACAGCCAAGGGACTCAAAGCAGTCTGCCCACTCCTCCAAACTCTGCTCTGGACCTGTGGTTTTCTCCAGCTGTCCTCTGGCAATGTTCTCATGGGTGCCAACCATTAAAGCATTCATTGCGGGGCAGTTGTTTGACACATCCCTGGCACTGTGGTAATTAGTGAAGACTAACCACAAGAACACATGAAGAGAAATATTCCTACAGGATGGCTTTTTCCTCTCAAACCTCCTTCTGAAGGTAAACTCATAAGAGAGGGCAGCAGGACAAGTCCACTGGTGTTGCAGATGACACACCTCAGTGCTGACAATTCTATTTTCAGTTTCTGTGCAGACTTTAAAGCAAGCCATCACACTCACCTGAACACACCTGAAGTTGATTAATGCATTATTTCATGAGTTCAGTGCCTACAGTGGGACAGGTTGTGTCCAACAGCACACACATGGCATTCAATGTAGATGAAGGTAATCAAAATTATCCATCTTGTAGCAAAAAAGGAGAAATATGGCATAGAGTTAATGCTCCAATTAGCTTAAACACTTATTGAACTTAATTAACTGTTATACTGCTTGAAGATGTTCCATAAATGAATTACAAATGTGCATGTGCAGAGGAGTGGCACTAATCTATGTTATTAAAGCACAGAGATTTATTAAAAGATCTCACAAAATCCACTGTAGTCACAAATATGAAAGCAAGTCTTTCTAAAATCTTCTAAATAAAGCTATTACTGCTAAAATCAGATTTTTTTTTGTTGATTTTGTTGCCGTTCTTCTTTTCTTTCTGGCTTCTCGATAATATTCACGGTCATGTCTTGAAATTCCTTACTTCTGTGAATTCTTGCATTTCCACATGTCCTTTGCAGGAACCACGATTTTCTATTATATGCAAAACTCTGCCCTCTGAAATGCATCAGGATTTGGTGCTGGCTTCTGGGGAATGTCTTGCAGGGTGTGTATCACTGGGTGTAGACAAACTGCAATTTAATTGGAAATGATACATTTCACCATTCAATAACTAACTTTGCATCCTTTTTTCTTTTTTTTACAGAACACAACATCTCATTGCACAGATAATTTGAATACCTTTGTCATACTGAAGAAAGAAAGAACTAATTAAATCCTAGATTGCAAATCAAGCTGAGAACACAATATGGAAATTCCCATTAAACAGCAGGCGAGTAATGGTGCTCAGATTGTGATAGAGACTAATGTGTCTTGCAAATGAAAACGCCATATCCAATCTGCAATACAATGATACGCACAGATTTCTCCCTGCCCCCATTCCCACTCTTTACTGAAGTCGAAAGTGCACTCCGTAATGCATTATTAAGCTAAATTCTGACCCAGTTTCTTAATTATCTGTAAGCTACGGGGAACTTGCAGCAGAATATTAACTAAGGCAAGAGATATGACAGGAGAATTCACGACGGTATTAGAGAGAATTGGTAACATTTTGCTAAGAAAATCCTTCACGTTTTAATATTTAACCTAGCCTAACTTGTAGAATTTACGTTTTAGAAAGGCACAAAGCATATTCCAAGACACCAAAACAACCCAGGAAAAAGAGAAAATAAAAGTATTTGGGGAAGCACTGCTGGATTCGCAAAACCAAAAACCTGTAGCATGCTGGTATTTTTCTGGGACAGAGTATCTTTCTCAACCATTTCTTGGTAGACAGCTGTTATGCTCTCACGTAACGTGATGTGCTGAACTATTTATTTTAGATGAACCGTATAATATAATCTGATATGTACAACAGTTTTGGGTGTGCACTAAGAATAAACAACTGCTAAATGACAACTTGGAAGAACCTTCCAAGCACATTTGAGCCTGGTTAGCATCAACTCAGTGGTTTCATTTATATAACTCCCTGCAAGGGGACATATTAGTGGAATATGAGAAGTTTCCCTGGTTAAAAATCAACCATGGCTACACTACATCTGAAACAAAGAACACATGGACTTCTACCTACAAAGCTGAAGACGTATGTGGTTTTGAAGACTTACTGTACCTATGAAGAATTACACAGAAGTATTTGAGTGAGTGAAAAACATACTGCAGGAGCAATGTATTCAGTGAGAACAATTTTTAATATAAAATATATGTCAGAATTATTTGGGGGAAAAATACTTTCCCCACCCCAAAGATGGAGGATTTTTGGTATACTCAAGTTCAAGCTTTAATTGCAAAATTTAGACAGCAGAGAAAGATTGCAATGTATACCCAGAATTGTGTGGACAAGGATGTACATATTCAGCTCAAAGATCAAAGAATGTCCATGGAGTCCAATCACCACAGGGTTAAGAAGTCACCTCACTCAGCAGAACACAGAATTTTTATATATTATTTTTTTAAAGATTTGTTCCATAAATTCATCAACAAAGAAATCCTACAGTTTAAAAATGAGTAAGAATCAGTTAAATACTATTTTTTATTAGCAATAGTGTCAAATGCAACTTGTGGCAAGTTTGTAGCTTGCAAAACATTGATGATTTGAAAGTGCTAATGAGCTTAATGTACATTCATGTACATTGCTTCAATTTGAAGTGTAATTTCTCTACTGGAGCACCTGGATGTGTCATTGCTAATGCTAACAAAGCGAATTTCCCACCTCACCCCACTAAATATTATATTTCTTCTAGGAATAAAAGTGTCTGGAAATTCTCCAAAGTGACAAACAATGAGACTGAGACACCTTTCCTTTCTGTATAAAGAAAACAAACAAAAACCAACATTTTGTAGTTGAGTACCTACATCTGTGCTTCAGCATCTACACAAATTGCCTGATTTTCAAAGGCCAGATTGCTTTACTTTGTAAAAGTAGCACATGCTCTCACACTTGCATGGCGTTGTGTTTTTCTTTTAGAATAATCACTCTGCTCTATCAGGCCCGAACATCCACCCCACAGTATCCTCTACAGAACACGAATACATTTGTTTCACAGAGATGCATTCACAGCTCCTTTGTGTTCGGTGGCAATAAAGCCAGCAGTCACCCAGCTCTCCACGACCAGAGGATGTTTACCCACGTCAGTATGTCCCACACAGCGTCTGTGACATCCTGGCTCACAATGTATGTGGCTCTTTCATCTCCTGAAGTGTTTGATCCAGTGGTGGACTGTGAGGAAATCTGCACGGCCTCTTAGGTGGAAACCATTCTGAAGGATGCAGACTTGGCTGGAGAGACAACCCAAGGGCCTTTCCTTTGTCTTCGACAAGCAAAGAGAAGTCCTTAGTGAAAATATGCTGGTATCTATTGTTCACTTAGCATAATAACCAGTGCTATTACTGTTAAATGAAAGAGAACCCCCTTCCCCAAAAGCAAAATAATCTACTTGGACACAGAAAGTGGTGCCTCTGTGTGTCACGCTGCCTTGTGATTGGCTGTTTTCCCACAAAAACGTCCAGTAAGAGATCCCTTCTTTTCAGGATTCTATTTCTTCCATCACTTCCATGACAATCGTTCGCGGGCCTGTCAGGATGAGGTTGCTCACTGTCCTGTAGTCCACATGGAGAACATTGAGACCATTGACAGAGACAACAAATTGGCAAACCTGCAGAGAGAGACAAGCAGCAAAAGTTGCACGTTGTACTTTTTGTGTCTGGTTACTTACCCACTTACACATCAGCCTTACTCTCTGCTGGGCATGCAAAATCTCCACAACTCGTTGTGCTGTCTTATTCAGTACTCTTAAGAAAAATGCATCCCCTAGGGTTAATTTGATGAATTAGTTTTCCTTTTTTTTTTTTTTTTTTTTTTTTTTTTTTTTTTTTTTTAAATATATATATTACTGCAGCTTTGAATCGTGTGGCTTTTGAAGTCCTACATCATTTTTTTCCTATAATACCGCAGTTTAAGTTGTGCTCTGCAAACAACATAATCACTCTGCTCTATCAGGCCCAACCATCCACCCCACTGTATCCTCTACAGACAGGACAGCTTTGGCCATTGCAAACAGGCTGCTATCTCTAGATCTCCAGTTTGAAATGATTTGGACAGCTCATGATAATCACCACGAAATGCACATCATGATTCCAGGCCCAAGGCAAAGCCTGGGTCACCAGACTGTGCCAGATCCTCCAGCAGTGCATGCTGAACCCAAAGGAACCAAATTCCAGGATATAATACCATGGAAAATTAAGTCAGTACTAAGATGGATTAAAATGCTACTGTCAATTTCAGGAGATATTCCTCCCCAGACACCAATATTGTAAAAAAGGCATCAAGGAAAAGAAAGATATCCAAACATATTCCTCAAAAACATTGAGCTTTTTCTGGCTCTAATCATAATATTACAGTGTTTATTTAAAAGGTCAAAAGTGTGTGAAGTCTAGATCTGTGTTTTTAATGATAAAAATAAAGAATCTAAAGGAAATAGTAATACCATTCTGACGTTTCACAATGAAAACAATACATTCCTTAAAAGATTATCTTACTCAGAAGTGATGTCAAGCCTGTATAAAAGAAGTCATGAACAGCATGTCACTAGAGGAATTCTTATATTTTATATTTTAACTTTTTATATTTAGGCAGAAATGCAACACAGAAATGAGTGAAGGAAAGGTGGAAAACATCTCTGCCACCTTAGATGCTAGCCCGAAGCCAGACTTTCTCACATCATCTCATTTAACTTTTGTGCAACATCAGCTACCTTCCTCCTCAAGTAAAAAGGATTTAATGTGGTGAAACTCAACTTGTATTTCTGCAAAATGTACAGAAAACAGTTATCAGTGTTGCACTTAAGGAAAATTACAGAGGAAACAAGGCCGATCCAAAAATATAATGTTTCATCCAAAGTGCTACTGATGCTTTTGCTCTCCGCTCCTTTAAGCCTCTGTACAGGGACAGCAGCAGCAGCCCCCAAAGGGATGGCAAACCTCCATTTTGCACCTCAGCCCGTCAAATACAGAACTGCTCAGCAGATCTGAAGATGTGAGGTCCACCTTCCTGGTAGCCTCAACACGCACCACAGTAGGGCAGTCAGTTCTACCACCTGAATGCTTCCAAGGCAATATGGCTGTATCTTTCCTATGCACTCCCATGCCATCTCAGCTGCAAACAGCACTGGGAAAACACTTCAGATTTTGCATGCAGATGAAGTTTTCTGAATTTTGAGGTTTTTGACTGAAGAGGCAACCCATCACCCACTTCAGGGTGCCTCAATTAGCATTTGAGATGCATCTATTTAGTTTAAAATGCAAATTCTTGCAATATGTGTAGGTGTCTCAGCTCCCAGCTGTATTTCCTAATGCTTTGGTATGGCCTTCCAAGATTGTATCAAGTTTTATTGAATTATAGCTCTGGCTCCAAAACAATATTTTGTTTGATTTAAAACAGACCTGCAGAAATAACATTGTCTCTTCTGGCTTAATGCAGGTTTTGGAAGTTGAGTGGCTGATGTTTGTTTTGCTGCTGCCTATTCTCAGACTTCTCGAGTTACTGGAATCCTAATGCATGGGACTCATGTTTGGCCAGGGACAGGCACGTAGGCGTGTGATGGATAAAGCTGCATTCTGGATCCTCTGAGGGGTACTCAGGGGCCCTAAGGAAGGTTCCTGGCTGTGGAGCAGACCTTTCAGACCAGTCCAAGTCTCACACCAGGGCTGCAACTGCATAAACACGGATGGGCACTGCTGCAGAGAATGGCAATTCGAATGCCAAAGAGTTGCAAAAGACAAGAGTTGACATGCCTTCTTTCCCAGTGTGCTTGTTTTAATGGATGCTCTTAACAGTAGTATGGCAGTGGGCTGTAGGGGCTGAGAACAGTGTTCTTCATACCATCCTTTGCATTGGATCCAAGTGACATTGTACTTGTAGTTTCACTATTTTTAACAGATAGGTTTAGATGCAAAGAAGTCCACACAAGCCAGATGAGAAATGTAGAAAGGAGGCAAAATGTGTAGAAGACAGCACATCTGTCCTAAAATTACACGAGATAAAGAGCCAGTCACCCTCGGGACAGAAAGCTCTCTCCATGGCCATCATTTCACCTGTTCTCTCAAGGGCTGACTCTGCACATTCCAGTTCACTCATGGATGTGGATCCATTTGCTAGGTCCTACAGCCAGGACAAGGACAGAAGTTTTCATAATCCTGAACCCTTTAAGGATGAGGGAAGGTAGCAGTGTCCTCAACTCAGCCCACTGTGTTCTCCCATCTCAGCTGTCCATCTAGTGCAGCAGCCAGGATGGGAAATGGAATCCAGCACAGCTTCATGCACATCAGCTACCACAAGCCCTGCCCCAGGCAAGCCAGCACAGTGTGCTGCTCTCTTGGTGGGGATACAAAAGCAGTGATACCCTGTCCAGCTGATTATGACAACCCAATACTATCCCAGGAATTTTCATAAGGCAGCCAGCCAGTTTAAGAAATCTCAATAATTTAATGCTGCATTTTTAAAAACACATTTCAAAAAGCTTTAAGTGCTCAGCTCACAACTACAGCTGCTAAGGGCTTTGTAAATACAAACATGTACAATTTCTCTGCTGGTTTCCACACATCAGTAACAATAATAGATGATAAACTGAAGTTAAAAGAGTCTCAAAGAGCCTTTTATTGCTCATTTCCTCATAGCTCTCCAAGGAGCCTGACAGGAGATAAGCATCCATTTTTATCCCTCAGACTTCAAGAAATGACAAAGCTTGGAGTAAATTCCAACCATTTTGTTGGTCAGGATGTAATAATACAAAAAACAGATAAGCAATAGCAGTTAAATTAGGTAAAATTGAAATGAAAAGACTTAATTTTTGTAAATTAAATTTTACATTAATAAGCATTTATTGTTACCTATTTCTGTTTCCCACCCTGACATACAACAGCCCCCATCGGTACGGACAGGAGGAAAGGTACCTATGCCTCTGTCTTTTTGTGTGTTTTCACTGGCTCATACAGAAGATTGAACCAAATCTAGATGTTCCCAGGAAAAGAAAAACTTCAGCTTTGGGCTTAAATTTGACCAGAAAGGATCTAGAAACTTTCTGCTTAAAGAAGCCAGCAAAGATATGACATGTCATTCAGCAACAAACTAGAGACAGTGAAAGGAGGAATTATAATTACTGTTACCATAATTTTTAAGCATAGTAGTATGGAGTGAGAATCCTGCTGTACTGAGAGCTGCACAATCCACTGAGAGCTTCCCTCCATGGTAAGCTTTGGCTGTCAGCCCATGCTTGGTTGTGCCAAGCTGAGGTAAGAAGAACCATGAGATGCTGCAGGGGGATGTCAGAGACCTGAGAGTGCAGCTTGGAGAATGGGAGCTGACACATTGGACCCATGGGCATGCACAAGCTGAGACAAAATAGTTAATAAAAACATCATTCAATAAATACATTGTATAGCTGTCAGCAATTCTTACCATCAGCCCATGATGACCTTAATATTTATAAATGCTACTGAATGTTATCTTAAGATAGCAGTCACCTAGATCCCCAGATATTCAGGGACTGTTTGCGGTATAGAATTTGGTCATCTGTCCTTGTGGAGCTAGGCTTTGATTTCTGGACTTAAAGAAAAATCCTTACCACAATCCTTTATTATTTTAGATACAACTAGAGGGCAGTAGGAAAGATCATAGAATCATAAAGGATGGAAAAGACCTCTAAGTTCATCTAGTCCAAATGTCCACATCCTACCAATACTGCCCACTACACCACGTTCCTAAGATCATGAAGAACTTGAAATTTGGTTGAAGACTGTAAAGCTCTTTTGGATAGATCTAAAAAATGCAAGTAGCAGCCACACAGACTCCACTGTCAGAGTGTTAGCATACTCAAATCAGTCAGATGAGACTGTGGTTACAGTCACATTAACTGTACATTCTATCAGATTTAACATTCTGCTCGTAATCTGTAAGCACGCTGATTTCTGTGTCAGATAGTTTAGGACATGCTTGCTTGTTATTTCTTCTTATGATCTCAGGTGACATCAGTGTCACACAGATAGCTTTGAGATGAACCATTCCCAAAACACATGGAAAAACATGTTGGGTTTGGAGTTGTCTTTAAAACTTTACTAGCATCAAATACAAATGATGAATTCAGGCAAATGTAGGAGTTAGTTTCAAGACTGGAAAATTCTTAAGCAATTTTCCTAAGAACTAAAATAAAAGCTTCTAAATATAACTTATTTCAGAGCTGTCTGAAGAAAAGTGTATTTTGACAATTTTACAGAATAAAATTGATAGCAGAATTTACAATGTAACTATTTCAGAATGAAAAAAATCAGTCCAACGGAGGTGGGTGTGCTTTTCTTCTTGCTAAAGAAAGTTAAAATCAAATCCTTTAAAGAAATAGCCAGCTTAAATTTCTGTTAGAGAGCTATCCTCAATAACTATAAATAAATGCTTTATTTTTTCTTGTCCTACCAATCCTACAGAGACTGGGATCAGCTGGCCAGTTTGTGTAGTTCAAGCTTATGATTGTTTCGTGATGGTATTCTGCAACTTGCTGTGATCTTCCAGAAGAATAATTCTCCATGTGTTACTGGGAAAGCCATGCGTTAACTATGTGCAATGTAGGCGAGCCCAGCTCAGTACTTGTCTCTGTTAAACATCAGTTCATGTCATCAATGGAGGTGGTGTTCGTTTCCGGCATTTAAATAAACTGTGGCTAAAGGAGCAACGTTTTGCAATGGTCAGGAGCATAGGGGTGTCTTAGGCAGGATGCCCATCAGATCAAGCTCTTGATGCTTCTCAGTCACTTTTAAATACTTGAAGCCCAGTTCTAAGATAGAAGCCCTCCTGGCTGATTCCTGTTGTACACCAAAGGCTATTGCCTGCAAATGTTGCTAAGCTGCTGAACCAGAGAAGGAAAAAGCTAAGTAAAAAAGAAAATATATTCTTTACTTCACTTGTTTAAAAAGTCAACAGATCTTCTTTGGCTTTTGTTGTTTTGCTGACAGATTTCAGCAGAAGCACTTCACTGCTATGAGCATACAACAGCTGGAATTTAGCATTTCAGCTTTCAGCAAGGCAGAAGGGGACAACCAGGTTTCCAACACTTTGAAGGCAGAGCTATGCCTGAAATATGATTTTCCCTCCCTTGCATTGCCCCAGCTCCACCAGGGATGCTGGGAGCTCCCATCTCTTCCTGCTGTTCATGCTCCTGAGCAAGCAGATGGAAAACAAGATGTGTGTTTTAAATCAGATTTAGATATGAAATACAAAGAGTTGCAAAACGAGGGAAAGTGAAGGCTATCTAAAGCTATTATTTTGTCATGGGGAACAAGATGTGACACTGTTTTCACTAACTGTATTCACCATTGAAAACCAGTTATTTACAAGCAGAAAACATGCAGGCTTGCTATGAGTCAGTGGATTTCTTGAATAACCCCCCGAGGTAATTACTGTATTATCACCTCCCAATACACAGCCAGGGTTTGGTACACAAAACGTGGTAAAATCACCAGAGAAAGTGATTTCCTTTATTTAAGGATTAGAGAACCAATGAAACCAGCGGCGGATGCACGCTAAGGCAGGAGGGTTAACTCCAGGGAAGTCTGAGGCCACAGAGCAATGGTGGAACACGTGGGGATGGGCTTCTCTTACAGCCCTACAGACACAGCCTGCATAGGAGCTGGTACAGGTGCTCATCCTGCATCATTAAGCACAGGAACAGCTGTGTGCAGCAAACAGCCCAGCCTGTGGAGATGCTGAGTTTGCTGCCATGGAAGAGCTAAAGCACACGACTCACCTCCTCAATAACCAAATGCAGATGGCACTGACGTATTGCACACATTAACCTTTCCACTGTGACACAGGAATTAGGAAAAGAGATGGAAATCATAGCTCCTACATTTGCATTTAGATTTTTGTCTTTTTTTTTTTTTTTTCCTCTTAGGAATTCATACATTCTTGCTAGAATTAGTGAATCAAAACTGGATGCTAACATTTCAGATATGACTGCATGGCACCGGAAGGTTAAAAAAGAGCGCAATGTCCTCTTCAACATGGCTGAGGTTATGGCATGAAACAGAACAAATTGCAGCTGTGTGCTCTGCTCTGCAAATATCTCTAGCAAATGTGTAATTGGCTGTAGAGTGGGTTGTGTGGGAGTAGGCAAGTGGCCAGGTCTTGCATAAACATGGGATTTTCTCTCCAGAGAGACACATTTCTTCTCCAGTCCTTACACCAGTGTTAAGTTGGCCTTCTGTCCCACCACTGTGAAAGAAACTGGTTACCAGGAGAGCACGGGATGGCACATGGTAGAGAAAACCAACCACATTACAGCACTGCAAACATAATCATGTAACTCTGGCTCTGCACCTCCATCTGTGGCTGCCGTTTGGTATTGATGGTTTGCTTGAGCAAAGCTTCACTACAGGCTACCTACAGATGAATTTCTCTAGTGGGATGTTTACAGAAAGCATAACGCTTTTTTGGAAACAGAAAAAAGGACCTGATTTTTTATAGTATTCCCAACTCATATAAAAAAATCAGAAATTAAACAACATTGATATAAAAACTAATTTAAGTGCAGATCATCAGAGTCTAATCAGTGGCCCTAATTGGACAGTGGTGGCAAATGGCCAACCCAGCCTGAGTCCAAGTATGTCCTCCCCATGGGTGAAACAGAGCTGGACTGAGCTGCAGCAGCAAAGCAAACCAGTGACTGCACCCTTAACTTCATGAGCATTTTTACCAGACCAGCCATGAAAATGTTAAATAACTCAAACAGCTGAAGGCAGGCCTGGGTGAAAGACTGCATCATTGGCAAAAGCACAGGATGTCTTAGCTTACAAATAGTTTCTTTTTATGCTTTACTTGACTTTTTATATCTACATGACCCTGATATCTTATACCAGAGGTATAGCATAGATGAGCTACAGACCTAGAAGAAAAAAATATCTGATGAGTTAAAAACTTTATCAGTTTACTTCCAAAGTCAAATGTAGTTGGACCAAATGTTAGACTGAGTGTAGCTAGTTTAGGGCCCATATTCATTTAAAATAGACCCAGTCTCAGCCAGACGAAGGAATGGAAGGGCAGGCAGATCTGTTGAGTATTTGTAGCACCCTCCTTTAGTGGGACTGCAATGAACACGAGTGATTGGCGCCATTTGAGGCAAACAGCTGCTCTCTGTTTTCATGGACAACAGTGCAATTGTTTCTCCATGTGTTCGACTAGCTAAACAGAGCCCCGGCTTTAACGCAACATGTTTCCCTAATCATTTGCTTACAGTAATAAAGGAAGCCAGCTTGTGTCATGAAGAGGAACAAAAAAGCACAGTGAGAAGGGCGAGGAAGACGGCTGCACACCCCAAAGCAGCCAGGCACAAACACTGCAATGGCACAGTTGGTGCAGCATCATCTGAGGACCTCTTCAAGGCTCCAACGGGAATGGGTTTTGCCACCAAACCCAATAAACTGCTCTTTACTATGAAAAAAAAAGTTTAAAAAGCCAATGTTTCGTTGTACTGGGCTCTTATTTTATGTCTTTTTATAGACTTTACAAAACCCCTTCTTTCAGAATTTAGGCATTCTGTAGAAACCCAGAAGTGGGGTAAGTTTTTGAGATAAGTCCACTCTTCAGAGAGCCCTGGCTTACCTAGGAGTGACCTGCAAGATCCTAAGAAGGCTCCAGTAAGGGTAAGATCACAGCTGTTCTGGCTGGCACTAAATCTCACCATTAAATGGGCTATAGACCCTGCTGGAATTTGAAAGCTGTATCAAAACACAAGCACAGCACTGTTTCACCATGCAGCCTAAACCAAGGCTGCTTTCTCTCTGTCTGAATGGCTACAGCTGTAAGACTTCAGAAACAATCAAGAAAGCACTTTCATAAATGCATGGTGTTCAGATATCTGGCTTATCCTGCCTTAAGACTCCACTTACTCCAAAAAAGGATTCTTAAACCTACTTTTTATCAGTGTGCCTACATTTAGAAAATACACTGACCTCCAATTATGAAACTACGCACAATTTTTTTTTCTGAATTGTATTTGCTGTTGATAAAAAGAAGCCAATGTGCAGATGCAAGTACAGTAGGTCACTTGTTGTCCAGCAGAGGTTTAGCTCACCAGCCTACGAACAGTCACTGTTAATGTTAACTCCACCAGTGTTGAGGTAGAAGAGAGAACTCTGAGATATTATGAAACTTTCCATGTTTTGCATAAGGTTTTGGTTGTTGTAAGGGAAAAGAATCTTCTTTTATTACCTAGTGAAACTCCCTTTCTGTGTTAAAAGAGTCTTTAGAAGAAAAAAAACAAAACACAGTTATTGGAAATGTAATACCATTTCATGATGTCTGTAGGCCAAAATTCATATCTGGGGTAAGCCAGTACTAAACCTGTAAGTTAGGAGGGGAAAAGGAAGTTCACTGTTAAAGGTGAAATTTGTGCTGAAAAAAAGCTAAACCAACTCCTTTTACATAGTAATTCCCATTGTCTTAATTCTTGTAGTAGATTAACAGTGTCTCCAAAGTGACTAACATGGGTTCTGTTCTTCAAAAGCAAGACTGAAAATCAAGGGAACTGAGAATCACACCAAAAAATTCTCTCTTCATTTGTGCAGGGAAGTTTGCAGTTTACATCAGGTCAGAGCAACGCTGGAGTACTTTTTCCACCACAGAAAAGGAATAAACCACACCAAGCAGCTGGTGCAGTAAAGAGGCAGAAGACAGACTGCTTAGCAGCTCATCAAGTCCTGCACTGGGATTCCCACTGACAAGGGAAAAGCAGGATTGTTAAGAAAACATTTCATGCTTTCAGTCAACCTAAAGACATCATGCTAATGCTAGGGATGACCAAGTCCACAAGGACTTTGTTGTTGGAGTATTCTGCAATGAATGCAAAGATTTGTCATATCTTGTCTCCTTTTGGCAACCAGATGAAGTTCTGGCAGTGACACAATGCAGCTCCCCAAATCACATTTTCCTTCATTAAGAGAAGCCCCTAATTAGCCAAGAGGACTGAATTCACTCCCGGACAAAAGGATATATGTTAGATGCAGCCTGCTGCCCACTACTCTATTTTAAAAGATTTTGATGCTACTGAAATGTTCTGCCCAGCATTTAACTACAATTACTGATATTCACTTCATGCAAGTAGATTCCAAAACCCGTGATGGCTCAGTTAGATCTCCTGAGGCTCGTGTTGTTTCCATGAACACACAATGCAATCTTAAGATGTGCTTCTCAGGAGGAGAACTGCCATCATACTTCCGCAAGGCAATACTCCCAGTATAGTTAGATTACCAGGGCTTTAGGGTAGACCCAACCTATTGGAAAGAGGTCAGTAAAAAAATTGGGAACTACTCATTTAGGCTAACAAAATACAATCCCTGGAGAAGGAAACTTTGGGACAATTACAGATGCATCAGCTCAGCTCACCAGCTTTCAGCTGTAGCACATGATGCACACAGACTAAACTGAGGAAGGCACAGGATAAGAAATTCCAGGCACCAAATCATGCATTGATCAGCAAAGTAGGGTGACTGCTGCACATGATGTTGTCAAGGACAACATGCCACTAATCCATTTTTCATGTTGATGGCAGAGATGAATATTTTCAAATTCACAAATATTTGATCTCTTCCAACTTCTGTTGAATCATCGTGTTACTAACACAGCTGTCTTACTGAATTTTCTTTTATTTTTTTTAGAGTGGATTTTTGCTAAAGACTGAGTGGTGAAAGAAAAGCATCCAAAATGTTGTCCATTATGTTCTTACCAGGTGCTTGAATAAAGTTTCTACATTTCCCCAGAAGACAACAGACCTTTCTGTTATAGTTTTTAACTACATACGATCAAAAATTAAGACAATCACTTAGGGAGACATGTTTGAAACTTACTTACATGTCTATTTTCAAGCACTACAGTAGTGGCATTCATCACACACACATTTAGCTCTGATTCTTCTCTATTTATGGACAAGTTATGAAAGCAGTTTGTCAGCAACTTTTTTTGAGTGTTCACATTACTAAATACACACATTCTGAATGCACTCTAATGTAATTATCAAATTCAGCAGCTAGCTGATAAAACCACTGAAGGAAAATACCAACCTGCCTCAGTGTTTTCATGCTGTAATTGAAAACAGATGGCAGCTTGTGTAATTTATGTTTTTCTACAACCAGTAACATGTTGGGATAAGATAAGAATTCTTAGACTGAATTGCATCTGCTTCAACAATACCATATGTTAGTGCACAATATAAATATTTATCCGAATCTACTTCATCTTCTCGTTTAAAGCTCAGTCACATGAGATAGTAGGTATCCCTTTGGATACCTTAAATTAGCTGTGAAGCTGTGAAGCATCTTCCTGGTGCTTAAAGGGTTAGAGCCACGGCAACAAACACCAAAGTATTCTTCCTCTCCTAGGTTTCATGGAGAGGTTTAAATTGGAGGCAAGTTCATTGTACCTTCCTTACAGAAGTCTTTAACTTCAAGCTCCAACCAGGCTGCTTTCAGGAGTTACGAAGAATTTTCTCACTTGTGATATCCATTCTCTCTCACTTTTCCCACTATTCTGAAAAACACTGGAGATTGGCCACAGCCAGAGATGGGCTTTTTTTTTCCAGGGGGAATAAACAGTGACAATTTTTAGAATTTTTGGACTGGCTATCTTGTCAAATAGCTGAGCCATCACCTTTTCAGTTTGAGGTCAGGCTGGCAAGAGCCATGGAGCGGGTTTTGCGTTTCTCTGACAGCCCAGAGTTCATTCAACATGCTGAGAATTTCACAGTTCAAATTTCTTGTTGTTGCAGGAATAGAAGACATTGGCAGTTCCTCTGATGCCACATGCTTTTCACTCATCTCTAAGCTGGCACTTCATAACGTGTAACTTTTAGTTCTTTTTGTTGCAGGCCTGTAATATGAGGGCTGCTCTGAAAGTAATGCCTATTTCATTGTATTGGTCCACGACATCAGAGGCAGATGTTGACAGTATGGCAATAGAGGCTGAACCTTCACCCCAGTGTTCCATTACATTTTGTTGTGTCACATGGCAGCACAAGGGCAAGTTGAAAAAATGGCATCTGACATGGAAGAGCATATGATGCAAAGGGATTTCACTGAATCCCTCCATGTGGAAAAAAAAGAGCACCCACTGACATTTATCAATGTTTGCTGGACATCCGTGGAGACCAAACAGTGGACGTGAGCACAGTGGTGCAGTGGTGCAGGTGGGGGTGCGTTTCAGCATTGGTGGCAGCAACAGTGAGTTACCTCCCCTGGTGCAGACTTCTACGAGTGCAGCATGCAGACTGCATCGTTGGTGAAAATGCACAACTAACGGTGGTGACTATATTGAAAAATAGAGTTTTGTAGCTGAGAATTTACTCCACCAAACAGTGTTCTTTTTGCATCTGTTGTCATTTCCATGGAAATAAACGGAAGGCATTACTTTCGGAGCAACCTGTGAATTTTTTGACCACGGCAGTATCTGGATTCTAAAAACTAATCAGACAGTGCCTATCTGAGTAATGGACTTGATGGCCCCAACAGACCCTGACAGCAATTACATTCCACGAAACAGTGGTTACTCAATAGCAGTTGAGATTTGGCTCTTAGCCTGCCCGTGAATTCATTTGAGAACTCGGCCTTGAAATAATCATTTGAGAATGTAAAAGACCATGGCCCAGACTGAAATTTATGAGAATGACCTCCTCACTCTGCCAGCTTTTAAAGATCAGCAGCAGACTGAAACGATCCTGGCCGTGTTCTGAAACCCCCCAAGCAGAAGCACTATTGGTGACCAACTAATACATACACCCCAAAACCTCCTTCTATTAACTGAAAGGAAGAACTAGAGTAGGGTAAAAAGGATTGAGTGGCCATTGGAAATGTATGTGATACAAAGACCTTACATGTAACACCTATAAACATTATTTGTTTATAATTGATCTAAGCAGTTAGATATTCTTCAGCGTTCTGCAAAGATTAGAATGGGTCAGTGATTTCTCCAGCCAAAAGGACGAACAGACCATCAGCAAAGTTAACAGTAAACCTGTCTTCTTCCTAGGCCTCCCACCACACTTGGGCTGCTGCACAGCTCACACTCTGCAGCAGTGATGGCACACCAAATAACAACGTGTAACGTACAACTTCAGCCATCGGTTTGAAGTCAAGCCTTTTCAAAAATAGCTTTTCAAAAATACTTGAACCTTAAAACCATAGATTAGCTTAAAGAATAAAAGTGAGAAAAGGGGGACAAGAGTTCTCCTCACAGCAACTGGCAATATTTAGCAGAGACCTGAATTTTGCAGCCAGCCAATCAGGAACATTAAAGCAACCTCAGAACCCCTGCTGTTCCTGTCTTCCCTTCTCAGTCTGCTGACGACAGCAGACAGTAAAACAGAGCTACAAATAACTTGGACGTGTGCATTGCAACACTGATTCTTTTCATAGCCCTGCATCGCCTCCAGCTTCTGCTCACTAATGCGCTTACAGCCGTTACGCTCCTCCAACGCTGCCACAGGCAACTGCACTTCAACAGATCAGGTCTAAAAATACTTTTATAAAGATAATTGACAACATATTTATTAAATTATTTGCACTGCTTCAAACTTGTAACCACAAGCTGTAAATGGCAGTCCCACTTTATGGGCCCAGAAGAAGCCTGTAAAGGCTTAACATCAAGAAGCTAATATCTGCTCACACCTCTTCAGTAGGCTGTGCTTGTACTTTTCTGAGTTAAACTGCCCTAACAGTGACCCTGAAGAGGCTGTTGCTGTAACGTGGTGCTGACTGCTTCCACACCAGCACATGTATGCATAATGGCTCCCTTCCAACTCAGGATATTCTGTGATTCTATTTTCGGGTGGTCCTGTATGGAGCCAGGAATTGGACTTGATGACCCTTATGGGTCCCTTCCAACTTGGAATATTCTGTGATTTGATGATTCAGTGGTTATGGAGACCCAGGCATCCCAGCCACCCTGCCCAATGGGGAACACAAGATCGTTGCATGTGGCCAAGTGTTTCAACCCAATCTCATTGAAATTTCTGCTGATACTTTCCATTCACAGAGCTCTGGAACAGGCCGGGATCCCAGCCAAGCCCAGACTGAAAGCAGGACACCACAGAGTCCTTCAGGTAGATTAATCCTGGAACAGTTACTGCTTTATATAACCTACAGTGAATTTTAAAGTGCACAAAGTGAGATGCTACAATCAGCAGTCCTCTTGGAACAATTTGTCCAGCATAATGCAAAGACAGGCATATAATGCTATCCAAGAGAGATAAGTAAAAAATCACAAGCTTTACAAACAAAGATGCTTCCAGAAATGATTACACTGGATTCATCTCCTTAGGAGGAAAAACCCTGCTGCTACTGCCAAAAACTTTTCTACAAACTGCAACGCCAAGACTTGGCTCTTCTTCAAATTCTTGCCCTTTCATCATAGCCAACTTTCCGTGTTAGAGCTTCTTTGGTGCCATGCAGGACTGGCAGACAAAAGCCTCCTACTCTGGGCCACCAGGAGTTACTATGCCCAACAGCCTGTCTTCACAGTGCCCCAGCTGCAGCTCCCACCCAAAGGAAGTTTTATGTTCAAGGAACTGTCATGGTCATATGACTCCTTTAAATCTGCCATATTGAAGAGTGCTATAAACAGATGGATTAAGAGACATATATTTAAAAAAAGCAGATACTGAAATATAATTTACATATCTACTGCAACACTTAAACACTTTAAAAAAAAAACACCTTATTTTCAAAGGAAACTGGCATATCCTTGTCTGGGGCTAAAGGCATTTTAAAAAATGCAACATCAACTTTGGTGCCTCCTAATACATAGCCAGAATGTTCCACTCACAATTCTGTTCTCACAAAGCGTTTTATACAAAGATAGCACCTTTGCAAATAATCAAATCTACCCTTCATGCAAAATCGGGGTGATATACTCCAGTTTTACTGTCTAAAATACCATTTACTCCCACCAGGACAGGCAGTCTTCTACATTCTTATGTTGTGAGTGGATCAGGTAAACAGCTAAAATCCCATCAGGGACTGCACAAAGAGTGGGCTGGAGCAGGTTCAAAGAAGAGCAACAATACTTGTGAAGGACTTGGAGAATATGCCCTATGAGGAGAGACTGAAGGAACTGAGGCTGTTCAGTCTGGGGAAAAGGAGGCTGAGGGACCTTATTGCTCTCTTCCAATATCTGAAAGGTGCTTACAGCAAGAGTGGGCTTGGTCTCTTCTCACTGGTGACAGGTGACAGGACGAGGGGAAATGGCCTCAAGTTGTGCCAGGTAAGTTTAGGTTGTCAAGCACTGGAATAGGCTCTTCAGGAAGGTGGCTGAGTCACCATCCCTGGATGTGTTTAAAAACCATTTGGATGTGGTGCTCAGGAACATGATTTAGTGGAGAGCTGTTAGTTAGGTTAGCACAGTTAAGTTGTGGTTGGACTTGATGATCTTTAAGGTCTTTTCCAAACTGAGTGATTCTGTGATTCTATGGTTTGTCAGATAAAACCAATACCAGAGGTGCAATATATAAACAAAATCTGGCTTAACTCAAATGTCCAACTACTACATAGTTACAGGGCTGTCAGCACAAAATCAAAAGCAAAAACAAACCCAAAACCCACTACACAGAATCATAGAATCATCAAGGTTAGAGAAGATCTCCAAGATGATCCAGTCCAATCATTCACCTATCACTAATATTTTCCTGCTAAACCACATCCCTTAGTACAACATCTAAATGTTTCTTGAACACTTCCAAAGTGCAGTAAATATATTCAGTGCTCAATGTAGCTCTAAACTTAAAAGTTCAGAAGCAAAATCTCTATACCTAAGATAGAGATAATCTCTATACCTAAGAGATAATCTCTATACCTAGAGATAATCTCTATACCTAAGATAGAGATATACCTAAGATACCTAAAATCTCTATACCTAAGTGTTATTTTTATGAGCCAAGTTTCACAACAGACCTAATCTAGTGCTGGCTTCTAAATTCTGAGCCTAGAAGATGATGCAAATTACTAATATTCTCAATTTCAGAAACTAGAACACACATGAATACATTTACCATTTTTAAATTTAAGCCCTGTATATTTTAGACAAGATTACTTTTCAAAAACAGTATCCTTGATATGAAAATTGTAAATGCATGTTTAATTTATGTGTTTTATAAAACATATTGAAAAATCCAGTTCCCTTACAAATCAAGCTGTTTGCCAGCAGAATGTGTCAGGTGCTGCCTGTACCAACAGGCTCTGCAGCCTCCAAAGGTTTTCGCTGCCCTTATTCAAGAGAAGTGAAAGCTTCAAAGACAGAACATTCTTGCAAGTTTCATAAAAAAATCAGCACCCAAAGGGGAGAAACCCCTATTGTACATTGCTTGCAGAGATGCTATGGTGCGTCCTGCATTGTGCAATGGGCAGATCAGGAAGCATATGCCAAATGGGTGGGAATACATGAGTGAGTGAGATGGATTAGAAGGCAGGATAAAATTAAGGGGAGACTGAGTTACTCATGGAGTACATGTGAAACCTTAGTTTTTAGTTTTATGATATAAGAAAACATCAAAAACATCATGTAAGCTGCTCACTGCAGCCTGGACACTGGAGTAGGTGTTGCAATTATTTTCATAGAATCAGAGAATCCATACATTTGAAAGGGATACTTACAAGTCAGCTAGTCCAACTCTCCTGCAATGAACAGGGACATCCACAGCTAGATCAGGTTGCTCAGAGCCTGGTCCACCCTGACCTTGAATGCCTCCAGGGACAAGGCTTCCATTTCATCTCTGGGCAACCTGTTCCAGTGCTTCACCACCCTCACTGTAAAAGACATTTCCCTTATATCCAACCTAAATCTCATCTCTTTTAGACTGAAACCAATTCCCTTTGTCTTCTCACCACAAACCCCAATAAAAGGTCTGTCCTCTTCTTTCTTGTATTTCTGGCTCCATCTTTGTATACAGGAAAATAAGTAAAAGGCAGGGAGACTAGAATCTGTCCAGAGGTGGAAAGAGGTAAAAATAAAAAAGCAAAGAAGAAACGAAAAAAAGAAAAGAAGATCAAGAAAGCTACTTGGAAAGAAGAGTTGAGTTTCACAGGGAGAAGTGACTTGAAGATTTTCCACTTCTGGAGTTTTTCAGTGCCAGGTTGGATGGGACATTTGGAAAATCCTGTTCTACTGGAAGTTATCCCTGCCCACTGCAGTGGGGTTGGAACTAGCTGATCTTAGAGACCCATCCAAACCAAACCATTCTGTGATTCTATGAAGAACCTCAAGGACAGAAAAAATGAAGTATAAAGAGGGCAAAAGGCAACTGAATTAAATGATTATCAACACTTAAATCTGAAAGGCACTCAGCCCAGGAAACAAGAATACCTCCCACTGTCCAAATACAAGCAGCCCAAGACCTTCACCAAGAAGCCCAAACACCACAGTAAAGCATCCCTCTTTGAGCACACACCTTCATGCCGGCTGCAGCTGCCGGCCCGCTGGGGTCCACAGCCTGGATGTGGCACGGCTTGCTGCCCCGCACCACAAAGCCCCAGCCAACTGCATCGCCAACGATCTTGAAAGAGAAAAGAAGGAGGTGAGCACTGCTAGCACTCTGATACATCTAAATTCAGGACAACTCCTTTTTATTGGACACCGTATGATAATATTTTACCAAAAACTGTGTACAGTCTCTTATATAAGATATGGGAAAGGCACTATGCCTTTTGCTTTCAACAAACTTTTCCTTTGTTGAACCAGGAGGCCGCAAAATGCAGTGCTTTCCAATGACTGACCAGGTACAAAATTGTCTTTTTGCAAAGACTTTCTCTAATACTGAATCGAAATTCCTTTCCCATCACACTCTGAAAAAAACCCTTCAGTTTGCGTAGTTAATCTTGGGTAGTTAACCTACAGTGGATGTAGTACCAGGATCACAAAGTTTAGATGAGTTTGTGTAATACAAATATTAGTGTCTTTATGTAATTTCACAACCCATTTAAGTCAGCAGTACTACAATGACATAAAGACAGGATAAACAAGTACAGAATCAGTCCTGAAATGTGTGGCAGTACTGATAACACATTTCAGGACTTAAAAGTACAAACCTTAGCAAGTGCAAATAACCACTAATTATCCCTTCAGAAAATGTCTGTTTGGATTACCTTAGGCATACAATGCACAGAAAAAAGACCAGAGACATACTGTAAAAGTTTTCCTGACGTATGGAGCTCCAGGCATCAAAAGCTCATCAGCAGTCACCGGTCTCTTTAATACTGTAGGGATACATAAATAAATATTTAATATAAACATTCATCTGAAGCTTCTCCTAATAAATAAGACACAATGTTGGAGCATAATGCCCTTCTGTCCCACATCCAATACACACTTCAGTTCTTGAAGTCTTACTTGAAATAAGCAGAAGAGCCAAGGAAAAGTCTGCAGAATAACTTTGAGCACTAATGATGAGATCTTTGGAAGACAGGGGGTTCAGGCAACAAACTTTGTTGTCTGCAATCAGCATCCACTGAACACGACCACAAGCATTACAAGTGGCTGCTCCTGTGCCCACTGTTGAAACAAGCAGCCAACCTCCACGGCATGAAGAAGCTTTTCTGATAGGCTCTCTTGCACATTTCATCTGAGTCAGTTTGGAATCCCAGAATTCAGTAACAAGAAAATTCAGACAGGTCATACTGCATGCAAGAAAGCTTGGCAATCTGCCTTTCTCTTCCCAAAACAAGAAGTCCTTGTCACTTCCAAATCTCTACTTTTTCCACCAACCTTTTTTCTGGTTTGTTTTGTTTAGGAATGAGAGGGGATTTTCCCTGGCAGAAGACAGGGAATGTTGGCTTTGTTGTGCAGCACTGCTGCTGGTTGGTTCAGGAATTAACCCAACAAAGAGATTTCTGCAATTGTAAGCACAGACATCCAGTGCCCTCCTATCCAGACAGAGCCCATTCAGTCTATAGCTGGCTCTGATTTACCAGTACCTTCTGAAAGTGATTCTGCACTACTTCACTGTGCAATAGTGTAATTTTCCCCTAAATAAACTAACTGTAAAGTTATGTCAAACCAAGTCAATACAATTCTGCATATCATTCTTATCTGTCTGTACATGCTTTACAAGATGGAAGGCAATGGAAATACATAAACAGTTCACTGCATTTGCCTATCTCACCTTCCAAATTAGGATTGATTTCCTATAGTAATTAATTATTTTGATGATGCCTGCCTTTTAAGCCACAGGTCAAAGTTAAAATTTCTCCCAGATTGTATTCTGAGATATTCGTGAGTTTCTAAATGATGCTCATGGAAGTAGGAAGAGTTACTGTGTACAAACCAATATGTCATTTTTTTCTTCCCTGTGGATTTTGGCAAGTGGTCATTTAGCCAGTTACAATTTACAAAGCATGTCCATTCATCTTAAAAAGCCTGGACAACCGTCCTCACTCAACAGATCAGCATCAGATAAACCATCCACTCAGGACATGCTGCGTGCTTTCCTTCATTATACCCTCAGAAGTCTTGTTTGGTAATTGTTTTCCTATATGACTGGTCAAGTCATGACCTGTTTTTATAAAAGGATCTCCCTGCAATGAACTCATCTGACAAGATGCCTCGCCTTCTATTTATTAACATGCAGTTCAGCAACAAGCTCTGATCCTGGGTAGCAGGAAACTGTTGGTGAAAAAGTCATTTTATACTCCAGCAGAGGATTAAGAATTCCTCCGTAACATTTACATCTGCAAGCCTTACGCTAACCTATGTGAGGTGATGTGTGGATCTGTACTTGTGCTACAAGAGGAATTACCCTAAGGCAGATTGTGTTTAAAAAAAGAAAACAATAATGTATGAAAGGGCAACATCAGCTTCTTTTTCTTCCAGTGTTGTAGAATCAGTTGCATTAAAATAAACTTGTTCTCACTACGCATGGGTTGACACTTCACATATAATTAAGCCATAAGTGAATGGAATAGCTGACATGCTTCAGATATCACAAACGTTTGTGGAGAGTGCATGAATGCTGCTTTATCTGTCCCAGAAATGTTTCCAGGATGTAATTAATGGTGTACTGGGGCCAAAGGGTTCAGACTACCAACACTGTCACAGCCTTTCTGGTAACATACCTGAGAGGTATTTTGCCAAGACATAATGCTGTGGCATTTTGAATAGAGGGACAAACATGTGGGAAGGTGGCACTGAATGCCCAGCAGCAGTTTACTGTTAGCAGAGACTTTAAATGGCAGCACTCCTTTGAAGGCAACACAGATATGCATTCACTGAAGCCTTTCCCTGTGCACAACGCTCCCCACACTGCTTGAGCAGCGATGCAGCAACCAGCCCTTCACTGCATGCTTCTGCCCATGCAACACCCCTGCCTTCCAACTTCCGGTAGGACAAACCAACCTCCAAATGCCTCACACAATGACAGAAATGCCCCCACATCCAAACACACAGTAAGCCCCAAAATGACCTCCTGCCCATCAGTTGTGTGCTTGCCTCCACTCAGAGCAGAATGGGGACATTCATACTGAATCCAAAATAACAGGGAGCACAAAGGGCACCATGGGCTTTGAACCTCAGAGCTCCTTCTGAGGGAAACAGGGGGGTTGAAACAATATCTATTGCAGTCTGTTTTCCCCTTCACAGATGTACAATGAGAAACAATTTTAACCAAGCTGTGGAAGAATGGGTGCATTTAACCTTCCTTTGTGGGGTAGGAAATCCTTTCAAAAAGAAAGCAAGCCTTACCACTATTTCTACCTTCCCAAACAGACCTGTGTAAGACCTAAACAAAGGAAAGCATTGCAATGGCATCAGACAGGCACTAACAATGCTTTCTCCAGCTCTAGATGCTGTTGTCTTCTGAGCTGTGTTATTTCATAACAACTCCTGTGGCCACTGGACAGTTAAACACTCCCATGACTTACGCCAAAGGAATGTCTCAAGGAGGAGGTTTGGGTTGGCCCAGGGCTTGGCAGTGCAGAGGCGAAGCTGGCTGTCTGGCTGCATGTCCTTCTAGGAGATAAACTGTAGCTCCAGCCACAATTAAGGGCTTGGTGCTGAGATTACAGGAGGCAGACGTCTGGCTTGCATTCAGCAAGGCTGGGTGATGCTAATAATCCCCCCTCACATTCATGATGTAGTGAATTTTTAATTTACCCTTGAAGAGATAAAGTTAGACGAGATGCTGAGCATTCCTCACATCCCTTTCTCCCACACAGATGCCTGTACCCATCTCCTGTGCATCAAAAGCTGATGTTGGTGCTCACCGGATTTGGGGTTGCAGAGCACCGGGGGGCTGCTGCTGAGCGTGGGGCTGCTGCTGAAGTACCCACTGCTGCCACAGCTGCTCATGCTGCTCCTCCGCACTGCCGACACAATCTTTATCTCCTTGGTGGGGCTCACTGCAAAACCAGAGGGGGAAAGGGAACCAGTGTCAATTACTGAACACAGTTCTTTGGATTCTTTAAACCACCAGCAGTAAGCCGTGCTTTCACCTTCTTAAGGGGTAAACATGTTACACATAAAAGGGTCACTGCATGAATATTGTAATACCTCAGCTAATACAATGGCCAAACTGCTCCCACTGCAGGATCTTCTAGGAGGCATTTCAATACAGGGAAAAAGTTATTCCATTTCCCACTTATTCTTTCAGTTCCTGCTTGATATTTCTGTGCAGCAAACACAAACACTCTGGCCTCCTTCCCCTTATCTTTCTCAAAATCAGCATTGAATATACAGGGCAAATTACTTTGGGCTTGCGGTGATTTTAACGCATTCTGTTTGCTCATAGACACTGATTTTTGATCAACAACTGAGGTGCTACTGATACCAGAGCAAAAGCTACGCCAAGAGCTAAAGATTGGGTAAATTGAGACAATCCCTGCAAACAGGGATACATGACTGTTTTTAGGTTAACAGTGAAATCCCTCACACAGAAAGGGTGCTGGAGGACGTTTAACACCCCATGCAGTCACTCTACAGAGAGCAGTGCAGCTAATGAGTCACCTGACAGAAAACTGGTGTGTTTTCTGTTGTCATGGTTCTGCTTGCGCAGGCAAAAGGGGCTGTCGTGGCTTTCTGGCACCAGGCGAGACTTCTCGGTGAGCAGCTCCATCAGCCGCCGCCGCCGGCGGAAATTCATCCTGCACTGGTAGAGCAAATTGCTGTCCATAAAATGATGCTTGTTGGACACTGGGAAAAGAAAAGGATAGAGGTGTTTGGTGGGACTGAAATCCGAGCACAGCTGTCTGCAGTGAGCCTTGGACACTCGTATCCAAACATCCTGTCCCTCTCCTGTCCCTGCTGTAGGCTCAGAAGAGGAGCACGTCAACCCTGTATGCCATAAAGTGCTGCTGGTCCCTAGAGCAGACTTAGCTCCCTCACTTAGATCTGTGCCAATGCCTCAGTCTTGGAAAGACACTGCCTGTGTCTTTCAGAGCCACGGGCAGTAGAAAAGCGAGACCTGTGCATTTCCTCTGTCTCAGCCACCATGGACACGGTGTCCCAGACGCTTCCTGCATTTCGCTTCCTCTCCTTTGCCCGGATACGCGAGGTTTGGGAACAGGCACTCGGCCAAAAATCATTTCTAACATAATGAACAGAAGTCTTAATGACAACCTGTTTTGACACCAAGAGCAAATCCCAGGCTGCTGGCGAGCACAGCGTGCCTGCAGCCTGCAGCAGCAGCACAACGTCTGCGCAGTTGCTGGTGCTGAAGCTGCCTCTCAATAGCGGTGTGAAATGCAGCAGCTGGATGGAGCTGGTCCAGGTCCCAACATGCACTGCCTGCTTCAGTGCTGAATTGTGGAAAAGCTCCCCTGAGCACTCCCTGCATTACTGCTGCAGGATCCCACACAGCTGCTGTAGAGGTTTTGCCTGCATTTTCTCCACCTTCATTCAGCTCCTCGTTCCACAGAAATGACTTCCCACAGTCGACCTTTTCCATGAAGGATCTAGATCATGGGTGTCAACCTTCTAGCTTGCCTGGGCCACACTGAGTGAAGAGGAATTGTTTTGGGCCATGTATACAATATATAATATAGTCAATGTATATCATTTAAAAAACATATATTTTTAGATATTTTTATTAAAACATAAAAAAAAGAAGGCAACAAAAACATAATGCTAGAGGCATTTTGACTCTGTTTCTGTGAAACCAATGCATTAGTATCTGGATTGATAGTAGTAGTCACAATTCTTAGTGAGTTCTGAAGGTGTTCATCAGAGATTTTTGACCTAATTTTACTCTTCCTATTCTTCATCCTTGAAAACAGTTTCTCACAAATGTATATACAGCCAAAAGTGGTGTTGTGAATAATGAGCGATTGTGAAGTGAGGGATATCTTCCTCTGGTAAGACAGGGCTTATAAAAGTCTGGTGAAGAGACATCATCATTTTTTTCTCTAAGTTGAATGTCTGATTGCAATTCATAGAATCATAGAATCATAGAATCGCAAGGTTGGAAACAACTTGCAAGATCATCTAGTCCAACCACCGATTCTGTGTGTACCACTTGAAAATTCACAGGTAATGTATTTTTGTTGACTGGAAATGCATTGAATGCACCCCTGGAGGCATTCAAGGCCAGGCTGGATGTGGCTCTGAGCAGCCTAGTGATTGGTGACCCTGCACAAAGCATGGGGGTTGAAACTCGATGATCACTGTGGTCCTTTTCAACCCAGGCCATTCTATGATTCTATGATGATTCTATGAAATGGAGTTGCAAATATACAAAAACAATAATGTTTTTGTATATTTTGAAATATTGAAACCTATCCTGAAATTCCTTTACCAGATTGGAAAGCACAGCTGCCTATTTTTTGCAGCACCAAGCGTTTAGCCAGTGTATAAAAATGCATAAAATTATTTGCCATACAGTGAGCTTGTCATGATTTTAGTTTCATTTTGAACACCGTTATGGTTTGAAAGTTGGCACAGATAAATTTATTTTCACTTTGAAAACACATGTTTAAGTTGTTTAAACAGGCAGTCAAATCCACCAAAAATGCTAAATCTGTGAGCTAGCTTTCATCTTCAAGTTCTGGTGTAAATTTTCCTTTTGATTCCATAAATGACTTGATTTCATGAAGCAAATCATAAAATCTTTTTGGCATTTTACCCCAACTTAGCCAACTTACTTCAGAAAAGTCAATTAAGTCCCTATAATCAGCATCCATACTCGTAAGGAACTCCTAGAACTAGCAGACACACTAATCAAATACATAATAATGTTAAAAGCTGATGATCTTGTGGGGCTGCATTACTAGCTCTCCAGGCCCACATGTAGCCCATAGGCTGTGAGTTGGACACACCTCATCTAGATTCTGGATTTACCCAGTTTATAAACTGCATCTGATCACTGCACGGATCACAGAATCACAGAATCATAGAATCACATACCTGGGTTTCAGGTATTTATTTACATGGAATGCATAAACAACAACATAGGTACATGCTCGGAGGTCAGCCATTCCTGACACTTGCAGAAGAAGACTCAGCCATTTGGCCTCAGCCTCTGCCAGACACTATGTTGTCAATTTGCTCTCAGATCTGCCTAGCACCTGGGCTCCAAAGGCAGCAAAACCCAGGATGCTGCACCAGAGGTCCAGCCCACAGCTCTCAGCTGTTTCCTGAGCTCATCCTTTCTTTTATACTCCTCAGCATGTTCCTTCTTCCATTCATCCCTTCTCAATACCTTAAGATTTTGTTCCTGGAGCTCCACGTACGTTAGAGCCTTGGAAAAAGGGCTGTATTTAGACATGCACCGCCAGTACATCATCTGACACTTGTGAGCTGCAGGAACAGCCTCAAAGAGCAAACAGCCCAGACGTCTACAGCAGCTTCTGGTCTCAGAGACCATGTTCATGCCAGGGAAGCAAAGTAAGCTATCGTGACTCAGACAGGAAAGAGCCCAAACCTTGCTGTGGCGCTCAGGGCTCAGCCCTCCATATGGACACAGAAGCTGCCATATGGGGTCAGACTGTAAGTCCATCTTGCAGAGAAGCCTAGAGGAGCTTGTCTCTTGCTTCCTGCACCAATGCCAGAGACAGGACACTGCACAGATGGACGCTGTGCCTTTGGGACACAAAGAATTATCAGGACACGGGAGCTTTCCAAATGGCATGTGCTCATGTCCAAGCTGCCATAGTGACCTTCTGCCCAAGTCCCACAGTGTGCCATAGGCTGCCTGGCAGTTTGCACATAGCTCTTTGCAACGTTGCTTTTGCTCCTCTTGTGAAGCTCTACCTTTGTTTCAGGAGTAAAGACAAAAGGATGTGCCAGGCAGCCAAACTGTGATGTTTTAAGCACTATGTACACAACAGAATGGAGTACCTACCCCGGCTCATTCCTTCTGAGAGCATCAGAACAGCCAGTGCCACATGGCTTTACTGGGCTTCATTTCAAGGCTGAAACTGCTGTTTCCTCAAATCAGCCATTTGTACCCTCTGGGGGCCACACAGCTTCACTAAGTCCATTTACCCCTAGAAGCAATTGATTTCTGCATTCTGACACCTTAATTAATTATTGCAGGCACACACTGCTGCTGTGCTCCTTGCTTTGGACACACATAGCACACAATACTATAAAACAGCACTTATGGACAATCACTATTTTTGAAGAATGGAAATAGGGGAGGAGAGATTTGGAGACTTGCCTACATTCACAAAAGGATTTGCTGGCAGAAGCAGAGTTAATAAGAAGGTCCTCCCAGCCAACACTCTCACTTTCAGACCACTGACACAACAAGTAAAACTATTCTAGTAATATAAGGCCGCAGCATTAGAATAACTCAAAGCAAATTTTCAAAAACCACGTTTTTTTAATTTTCTCATATTGACATCTCAAAGAGTTGCCCGAAACTTTAACAAACAAGCGTCACACAGTCAGCCTGAGACTGGGTTCATAATAGTTAATGAAAGGGGGCCCTACAAATACTCACCTGGAAGCACAATTACTGCTACCAGCTGTCTGCCATCTGACAACTATCAGCATGGCTTCTGGATCATTTTAAATATTACCACACCACTGCTCCTAAGTAAAACAGTTCAGTTCTGTTTGTGCCATTCACTGAAGTGCTCGACAGTCTTCAGAAATTACGATAACTGGAGACCAACACACACTTGTGTTGCAGACATAATAAAGCACTCAAATTCGAGAATATTTATTGACCATGAAATTACATAACAGAGTCTATTTTATGCTGTGACACTGGAGCATATCTTGGAATAGCAATACCTGTTTTGACTCAAATACTGTAACATCACATACTTAGAATAGTGAAGCTTAGGTCTTACACTGGCATAATTCATTCCTCCTGTAACTACTTTGCTCCACAGAAGGGTGAATTTTCATGCGATAAATGAATGTAAGTAGAAAAGATGAGAACAATTACTCTGTGTTGTAGTATATTTGTATGTAATTTGCATGACAAATGTTTTGTAGCCCTAGTGCTTATGACAAGTAATATCAGCGTGGAGCGCTCATTGATTTTCATAGTTTAATTTTTCATTTCTACTGATAGTTCACATTTCATATGAGAATGTTGGAACAACAGCTTGCAGCCTCATTTTGAGCAAATGATGCATTTGTATAGCACTATGTAACTATGCACGTTCCTTAACTAAAAGGTAATACTTAAATCTTAAAAAATAAACAGGCATACTTAACTCAAACCTTGTACCTTCAACATCAAATAAAATATCTTACCAAAATTTATTGGTGTGACCCATGGGACTTCTGTATGTGTGTGGATTGCCAGCTTTCTGATTTATTCACGAGGAGGGGGAGGCAGGCAGCAGTGCTGTCTCTGAAGTGCTCCTGGATGGACACGCATGCCCTCGCCTTAGGGGAAAGCAGCTGGCACAAGCCCCACGTATGTGAATGCTGGATGCTGAGCACAGAAGGCTGGTTTTGTTGGGCTTGGTACACTCTGGCCAAGAGGCAGCAGAGCAGGCAGGAGTGCTCACTCCCCTGCCACAGCAGCCAGCATTTTGCTGACATCAGCACAGAAAAGTGGGAGTGGAAACATTTTCAAAGCCAACTGCAGGAAGCTTGGAGGGCTGCACAGACTTGCTCAGAAGGGACTTCTTTAAAGGTAATTTTAAGGTTGTTACCTCGAGGGTTGACTCAGAGGCAGCAGCAGATAATGTGTCTGAGGCTGACAAGGCTCGTGCTTTAGGCTCCTGTGCCTCTCGTGGAAGCTGCTGCTGCCAGGTAAAGACTGATCTCACTGCTCCTCAGTTAGCTCGCTGCCCTTCACAGCGCAGCACAGAGAAACCCGCACCCACTCTGGTTTGTCTTAAAATATCAGTATCTGGTTTTGTACGTGATGAAGGTGATGTAAAGAGAAAGGTGTGGGGTGATTTCATGTTTTGTTTCATTCCATTTTAATTCATCATTGCTCATGTGTCAACACATTCATGTTACGATGTGCCCTTTATGCAACAGAAATAAATTGTACCAAGGAGTATAAAAAATATATGGCGACTGGCAACCTCCAAAATCATAAAAATGGTCCAAGAGAGCAGGGTATGAACATTAATTCATGGTCACAGCTGGCAAGCTTTGGAGATTCAGTCACAACTCACCAGTCTAATCTCCTGCAGACACAGGGCACAACGTTTCTCCCAGAAGCAGAATTATAAAACTGTCTTCTAATCTCACAAAAATACAGTTTAATCTTCCTTTGAAGCAGCCTGCAATGGCTACTCATGAGCAGTTCCCATAACTTTCCATGCCAGGCAATACAGACTTAACTCAAGATTGAACACATTTAGCTTCTAATCCCTGGAATTTGTAACATCTTTGCTGGAAAGTTACATAAGGTCCTTTCAGAAAACTTCGTAAAGAAGTCTGTGAAGTGATGAAGCAACTCTCAAACATATCATTGATTTGCTTCATCACTTCACAGTGATGAATCGCTTATGATTGCCCCTTAAATTAGGGCTAATTTTTTACTTTTCCTCCAGTTCCCCTTAAAGCTTCTTTATCTTAACTAAAACCCAGATCTTCCAAAATGCCAAAATGCTCATCCTTACAGCATCACTCCCCTTCTTCTGTTTACAGTTGTCCTTTCATACACCTCAGCCCCTAGCAGTGGTGACTACAATCACACTGTGCTAAAAGCATAGACTCAGAACGATGCATCTAGGTGCCCTGTGCATCCTCCTTCCCCAGCACTGCATTGTCTCACACCAACAAGCAGTGCTGATATTCTCATTTCCTATAAACTACCCTCTACCGAGTTACGTGAAAATGAACCTCTGCTTGGATAATGTCCAATACTGACCATTTAAATAACAGAGTTCAATCATTTGTATGCTGCCTCATTTATCCATAGTTTTCAAATTTCATCAGCAAAGTTTTTAGATGGCCATTCCATATTTGCATTACCGTTAAGAGAGAAAAATCAGCCTATTTATTTTGGCATTTCTCAGACTGTGAACATCTGATGTTGCAACTTTGGCAGTCCTTGTGCCTGGCTGCTCTACAGCTTCTGTCCAACTATTTGAATTATAAACTGCAATGTCCATGCAAATCTTTATTCAGCTTCTGATTCCAACACAAAATCCAGAGATCTACACAGGGCCCAAATGGCCTTTTCTTCTGCAAGGAGGCTGATACACAGCAGAGATAAAAACATGAGATTTAAGTCAATTGCATGGAACTGAGGAGACTTAAGAAAGTAAAAAACCCTATTTTAATAAATGGTGTGATTCATGCCATAAAAATCAAACCATCTTGATAACTGGCTCTTTCCCCAGATCCCTCCCACAACCTCAGTTCTCCATGATTTCAAGGGCTGATAATCCATGCACATCTCCAGCACGGTGATTAACATTTTGTAGCAGCCGAATGCTGCAGTTCCAGCAGACCCCGTGTTGCAGTGCACCCAGCTGCTCTGCTTGTCCCCAGAAACATGAAGTTGTCAGTGACTGTCAGTCCCAGGCCCATGGCTCAACTGGGACAGGGCTCCTTCATGTCGAGGAGGAGCTGAAGAGCTGCTCTCCCCAGTGCAGTGGAGGACACAGTTAAGCATGTGCTAGTTTGAGTGTGTGCCTGTGCTGGGGCTAAAAGGTTAGAAAAGTTTTGGCAATGTACGTAAGTTCTAAGCACTGATATTTCAGATCTTTTCCTATTTCAGGCCACAAGAAGCACTGAACCCTTCCCAGCAGCACAGAGCACACTTCCAAGTCCTTTGATATAAGACAGTAATTCCAGTTTATCCTGAAATAGATTTTAGCTTTCCAGTGAGACAGTTTGCTCTATTAAAGTGGAGATAAACCTGGCCTGAAGCTGCAAGAGACCGCTCTGGTCCTCCCCTGCTACTGGCTGCAGTGCTCTGTCCTTTCCCATTGCATGTCTCAGAAGACCACATCAGTTTTGATCTCTAAGGATGCACAACTTTCTACCCCAAAACATCCCATCATACTGAAAGCAAACGTGGAATGGTGTGAAACAACACCAAGCCCTCTGGCAGGCCATGGGGAGGAGTGGGGGCTGCTGATTGCCAAGAGGGAGGTCCTGGCTATGCCCTGCCCCTCCCCTTGGCAAGGGCTCACCTCCAGCCCTGCTGCCTTTGCTTCCTCACTTCCCTCTCCTAAGCAGATGGAGCGTTTAGAAGGGAAGGAAACAAATCAGCTCAGTTTCTATTAGGAGAGCTTTTTATTAGGAGGAAGTTTTTCACACAGGGGGTGGTGAGGCACTGGAACAGGTTGCCCAAGGAGGTTGTTGGATGCCCCATCCCTGGAGGCACTCAAGGCCAGGCTGGATGTGGTTCTGGGCAGCCTGGTCTGGTGGTTGGTGATCCTGCACGCAGCAGGGGGGTTGAAATTAGATAATCACTGTGGTCCTTTTCAACTCAGGCCATTCTATGATTCTATTTATGATTCTATCTCTTAGCAGAAAAGCAGTGGAGGTGTACATCCACTTTGGCTCCGGGAGCCTTCAGGCTTGGAGGAGGCAATCTGCCCAGCCCTGAGCTTGCTGCCTTAGCCTCACTTGGCTCAGCACTACCAGCATGGCCTCACAGCTGCTCTTGCCCCAGTGCTGCTCATTGGCCCGCACCGACACACATGTGGCAGGGGAGAATAAAGGACACTTCATTCTACACTGGACAATGTTTTTTCCACCTCTCTTCCTGTTTTCCTAAAGCTAATCTGGTTTCTGCAGATCCATTTTAATAAAGGCACCTATTCATATTGGTTTCCTTTTACACATGGATGAATTCCACCTGCTTGGAGCTCCCTCCAGTCAAGGCAGAGGCAGCATGATGTCCAGCCAGGCAGCCTTGTGACATTGATTCTCTGCACCACAAAAATACAGCACTTGCATTTCCATCTTTGATCAAAGTACACTCTGCAGACTGTAGTTAAGCCCACCTGTGGATGCACTCACCCTGCATTCCCAGCTCCTGGCCCTGCAGCTGCACTACGTGGGATTGTTTTCTCATCTGGATTATGAAGAGTTCACTAGGAGCAGAGAATGGAGCTCAGTTTGAACTGCACCCACTGTAATTATAAAACTGTAAGGCTGATCCTATTGCTGAAATATGGAATCCAGAGAGCTGTTCCAGCTCAGCCCAGCTAAGGGTGAAGGCAGTGAGCATGTCAAGCAACTGACAAGTGTCCAGAAAAACAAAGTGATCAAACCATCTGAGCTGCTTCTATGAAATATGGTATAATCATGCAATGAATAAAATATCCAGGCAACTTTTAAGCTGCCTTCAAAACATCAGGATTACAATACATAGGTCTCAAAAATCCCTCAGGGGCTGAAATAGAAGTCACCAGCTTCTATTAAAGCTGTGTGCTCTGCTCAGTGCATTAGCATCTTATTTTAGCTGCCTTAAAATAGGTACACAAAAAAATGTTTCTATATACATCTGCTCTTTCCAGCAGGTTTGCAGTCTATTTCCAAATCCATGCTCCTTTACACTAGAATGGAAAGCTGCTGTTGAATCACACTGATTTCATCAGCCTTTTCAGTTTGTGTATGAGGATTTATCATCTTTAATTTAGCAAGTTTACAGAACATAGCCAACTGCTTTTCTCTGCTTCCAAATAAAGTATGGAAAGTGCAGGCTGTGGCAAGGGAAGCTGAAAAGGCCCATCTGGGTATCTTTTTTGTGTTGCAGCTGTTAAAAACTGAAACCCATTCTCTGACAGAAAGATTGAATTTGGTAGTTAATATGAACAGGCATCTTCATACGTTATTTCTGTAGCATATAGATATGTGGGTGTCTTTTTCAAAGAAACAAACACATTCCTGCTTTAGATAAAGACTCTATAGGCTGAATGCTTTCAGGACTGTACAGAATGAATACAACACCTGCTAGGCTCCAGCTGTTAGATTAACTTGAAAAAATACACAAAAATCCATGTGTTAACTTTGGGGGAAGAAATCTATGGCCAGTTAAGTCAAGGACGTATGAGATGGTTCAGTGGTACTTAGAAATTGCTCACAAAAATTAGTAATTTCAAGAAAAGGGGTTCCACAGTGAAATCACAAATTAAGAAAGAGGTCTATGTTTCACATACATGGAAAATTTTCAATAATGAAATAAGAAACGTTGACTAATCATAAGCAATAGAGCATATAGAATAGGTGTGACTTGTTACAATTTACTGAAATTGTAGGTGAACGTTTCAGCAAGAGCAAAAGAAATAATAACTTTTTAGATATCTAATTCACTTTCACAATTTAAGCAACTTTTAACTGCATCATACATCTGGGTGCTAAATGCTGTGATCAACTTGTTAAGGGTAATTTTGCTGAATAAAGATATGCAATCCTCACAAAGAATAGAGAAAGTCCAACACATGCTTTAAGACCTCTCCACAGAGACAGAGAGATAGCATATGTCAATATTTACTGTTCTCACTAAGTCACTATAAAATGTTTGTTTTCATCTCTGAAAGTAATTTGCACAGTGGAGTATTGCTGATAAAGGATTAATGCTTCAGAGAAGGCAAGCACCTGCTTCTGTGCTAAGCACTATATATGCAGGGCTGGTGAGTCCAATTAAACTTTTTTAACCTAAAAGGTATTGTTACTGGGGGGGAGAGAACATCATGCCAGGGACATCTTAATACATACTTACTATCATTATAGAACTCTAGCACTAATCAGATGTTTCAAGCAAGGTATCTGCTAGCCAGTCCCTCCAAAAGAGATCTTCCCACCCCTCAGTCATTCAGGAAAGCAAAGACCATGTCTTTTCCAACACCCATCAAATGTGTTCCTCTGCTGGTCCAGGGCTGGGAAGCTGCATTTAGACCCACTGCTGACTTACAGCAGGTAGGGAGTGGCAACGCAAACCACTTCTGCTAAACCATGCTGCAGTCACTGCCTAGGGAAGGTGCTGGGCAGACGTCACATCCAGTGCATCAGAGAGGAAATCACACAAAGCACATGCACTCAAAAGCAAGAAGCAGCTTAGAAAATAGCAACAGCAAAAGAGGCAGAATGTGAGTTGGCATGGGAGGATGAGCACTGCTGCTCCACCATGCACCTCTCGCATGCACACACTGCACAGAGCATCCTGCAGGACAAGCACCCTGTGTCTAAACACCACAAAATACTGAAAAGGGTTTCAAAATGTTTGGTGGCTGCCACAGGGGAAATGTAATTATCCATCTTGTGAAGATGCTAACAATGGATAAGTCCTCTTATTGTTATTAATCAGATTTTTAAAATGGAAAGTACTTATACTTTGATATTCCAGACCTTAAAGTTTTCTTTATCTGCAAGATAGGCAGATGTTTCTTTACCCTCCCAAGGGTCTGCACCCAGTCAATCCTGGAAGGAGGACCACAGAGCTTAGTCTGCGTCAGCACTTCTCTGCAGTTGAGGCTATAGGTGCAGAGTAAGTACCACAGAAGATGCCATGACCAACTGGCACAGACCCAAAAACAACGTCAGAAAGAACCCCAAGCATATCCTCTTTCCTCTTTGGACATCTCAGTATCTCTGTTTTCTGTGACTGTGCGTGGATGCTTGTGCCATGCTCTGCCCGCTCCAGCCCACTCTTGGTTTTTTCTGATCTATCCCAGTGCTGGCAGAGTTTGCCTTTTACTGCACGTGAATTTTGACCACAGCAGTTAATCCATTCCACTGTTTCCCTCTTAAGAAGAATGAGGAAAGTTCCACCTTCCTAGAGGGAATTCTTACCTGTTAACACTGAAAAGCTCCATGTACCTCAGCATACTAGAAGTGAGCTTTCATACAGTTGCCAAACGTGCTCTGTGCCCCTTTTGTCCTTGCTGTCACAAGCACAAAGCCATGTTTATAATTCCTCCCACAATCTTCATTCCTGTATTCTGGCAAAGACCATCAGTGTTCACAAATGCAGAATAATAACTACTGGCAAGTACACTGTCAACACAAGCCATCAAGAAATGTACAGTGCACAATGCCCTGCTACCTATAATGTTTTTATTCCCTGATAGCTGGGGGTATCAGTTCGTAGGAAAGGACATCTGGCTCCTATCTGTGAAAACAGCAGTTTGTGGGTTACCATTTGTATGCACCAGTAGAATTCTCAAAGGAAACAATTCAGCACTTGAGCACATTTCATCATTTTCATTTATGAAAGGGGAAATATATGTAGTGATACATGCCCAAAGAGATCAGGAGGATTATTTTTAAACCAAAACGTCTGATGTTTTTACAGCATTTACACAAGCCCTCTTAAATCCTTGTTTTCCTTTTTAAAATTAGCATCTGTGTTTGTTTCCTGCCTGAAACCCGGTTGGTGTCTGAGCAATTAAAGTGAAGGCAAATGCAACAGGAAACTACTTTGACTACAGTACCTCAGCTGCAAAATACAACTTTTCTGAGTAATTGCAATGAATGTCAGGATCAGTAAAAATAAATTGCACAATGCAGTTGTGGCTGGAAAATTACTATGGAGACCGGCAACTTGATACAGCTGTTTCTATTACTTTGTATTGCATTAGGTAAGGTAATAAATACTTAATAAGAATAGTAAAGCAAGCTTCATTTTATTCCACATTGTGCATATCAAACAATCCTGTTAGCAAAAGATTACCCTTAGGGCAGAAAAATGTTTCATTCTCCACTCCTGTTCCGTCAAGAGCTGTTCTGCTGACTCTGCCAACAAGCATGCCAATTAGTGTCAAGTAACATTTTGGGACTGCTGACGCAATACAACAAAAGGAACACAGTGTGGTGAAGTGGACTTGCTGCATTCAGAGACAGAAAATACCATTTTTATTTTGGTAACTGGACTTAGAATTCAGAAAGGTGGAGAAAAGAGAATACCATTCCCCACCATGTTAAGGTTTACATCCCCAGTTGAGAACTGTGAGGTCTCATTTGGAGCTGTGTTTTTAGAGAAAGGAGACACTGCATAAACCTTCAAAAGGCACAGATCACATCCTCTTGCTCAGTTGAATCCCCCATCAGCTCAGCAGTTATCTGTCACCAATATTCCTAATGCTACCTGGACAAACAGTTCCTGTGAAATGCAGAGGAGAATGAAATCTGTTTGGAAGCGTGCACAAAGCACATCTACTAAAGAGAAATCTCAGGGAAATTACTCAGGTTTATTACACTTCCAGCTTCCTCAGCTGGTCTCACTGAGCTGCCTCTGCCCATAAACAGCTGAGTGAGGAAGACAACAGTACTGCAGGGCAAGTAGGTGACTTCCTTCAACAGTCAGTCAGACAGTTCCCAGAGCCCCCTTGTCATCATCACATCATGACTTGCAGATCTAACAGGATGCTTTGCACATGATGCTGACGTTAGAAGAGGATGGGCAGGCGATAAAACTTCAAATGTGGGCAGGGCAGTCCCACATGATAAGCAAGGCCAGCACTGTCAGAAGTCTCCCCAGAAACCCTGTGCGACAGAGACAAAACTACTTCCCTGCCAGTGGCTCAATGAGAGCAATGTTTGATCTGCAATGAGTGTCACATCCTGACTTTCTTAGCTCTGCAAAGATTTCAGTAGAAAAGTGAATCCATCTTCACACTATGTATCAAGTCCTGACTTTATTTCCTCTGCAAAAATGCCAACAGCAGCGTCAGCCTCACTCTTGTCTTTTTTATTCTTTATCTTTTTCAAGGTGGTTTACCTTGCATATAATACACTGAAAACACTCCAGTAAAAATAGGAATTAAATCATTGCTGCTATAACAAGGAGAGGTGGAATACCTTCCCTCTTCAACAAGCCCCAAGCAGTTGGCACCCTATAAATCATAGGAAGCAGAAGGGTAATTATAGAACTGGAGGGTGATTACTGTAAACATTGAGCAGTAGCTCCCAGTAATCGGAAACCAAAGATAACGTGAGCATGATCACAACCATGAAGGAACCGTGCAGGTCACTATATGCCATCTTTTCTCTATTCCTTAAGACTGGGTTATCTCACAAAGCAACAGACTACAGAGTCAATCTACCACCTTGTAACTTAACAGCCTGTTAATAGTGTGAATTGTTTGTTCCCTGTCAGAATTAGTGTTGATTTGACAACATTGAAAACATCAGGATCTGATTACTTTCCTGCTGTGCACTAAACAGCACTGCTAGCAGCTTCCACCAGTCTGTTTTGCTGTCTTTGAGCACCCCTTTCATCACTTCTGTGGGTGATGCTGGTACATTTATGGGAGAAAATGTCCAGTTCTTTGCAGCTTGCACTGAGAATAGATGATGACAGTAAGATAAATGGATTTTAATGCCAAGGGTGTTCGTTGTTTCACAATCAGGGACACACAGTGAGAAAACTCTCCTCCACCACTGATAGAGGGACCTCTTTGATAAAAGTTGCAGTCACATTGTGCTGGACCACAACAAAGTATCAGATTTGTGCCTCAGAGGAGTTATGTATGCCTCCAGGACCAACATTGTAACACTTGAGCTGAAAGCGATACCTTCTGTTTTAACCAAGCATACCAGAAAGATTACACAACATGACCAAGAGAGAAGCTTGCTTTCTGACCCCAGTGCTCTGCTTCTGTCCTTCAGCAGGAAGAAACACAAAACCTGTCATTTTCACTCCAATCAGAGAATGTAGCTTATTGGTGCTCTAATCCCTATGTGATCCTCACAAAGCAATTTATCTCAATTACACTTACTGCTGATAACAAATTCTACACATTAACTACTAAAGCACAAAAGTGTTAATTTTCATCCACATCCTTGTTATTGTTATATATCCCCAAACTCTAGTTTTCCTCTGTACTTGACGTAGGATTTTCAGAACTAAGACAAAGAGCTTTGGAAAAATCCACCCTTTCATTAAACAACTTGAAATTATCTAGAACTTGGTACACGACCAGCAAGACAAAAGCACCTTCACATGACTTTGCCTGAAGAAAGAACTCCAAAAAGCATAGCTTTAGCTACCTAGCAGTAAATATCTCACCATGCTGTATAATCCCATGCTCCAAAAGCCTGCGGCCGAGCTGCTCAGCTTCAGTCCGTGTCGTGGCCTCTCCTTCCTGGATCAACCAGTAAATGAACTCTGATGCCACGAAGGTTCGCTCATACTTGACCCCTTCCTCTTCCCTGGCTTGCAGAAGAGTATTTTCAGAACTCATCAACCTGGTTTGGAGGGGAAGAAATTGGTAAGGAAAACGATGCTTAAAAACAAAACAAAACAAAACAAAACAAAAAACCCCAAAACAGCCTCCTCCAGATCCCTTGTGGCAAATTTCACAAGAATTTCACAAGCAAAGAGACGTGAATTTCTCTCTGACTTATTAAACCTTTCCTCAAGCCATCAATCTAAACTTAGGATGTGAATTGCAGCATCTCAAACAAGAAATTAAGGTTTTATACCGCAGTACAAAGTTGAAGCTTTCTCCTTTTTTTCTCTACATGAAAATAAAGGGTTTCAGTTTCACATTTCCCATATTTAGTTCTTTAGCGTCTCTAAAAGTTAACATGTAACCCATTTTCAAATAAAATCAACCTAAAAACATCAGACTGTAATTAATGTATTCAGAAATTCCTAATTAATTTTTACAGGTAGCAGGACTGTACCCCTAAGTTTTTTAGATGGTTTTGAAAATCCTCCCCTTAAGCTTTTCAACAGCTGCAGAAAAATTGAAGAGGAAGGAGAAAAGGCAATTCTGTGGTCTGGGTGGTTGGTAAATGTCTGGCTTCCAGCACTCCAGGATGCAGCTGCAGCCAGCAAAGTTGCACACCTGAAAACATTTTCACATCTGAGCCACCATGCCTCAATCTGCTCTGCAGAGTGAAGAGGAACACAGTATGTGCCAGCAACAGGCAGGTTATGTAGCCTAAATGCTAAGAAAATTCTTCTCCATTCAAGTGATGTAAACAAATGGTGCAACATAAAACCAAAACAAAAGTCTCAGTATTTTATTAATGCAAAAGTAAGCTTAACTCTTGGGAAGAAAAGAAATGAGAATCACTCTTTGAATACAGAAATCCACCTTTCTGTTGTTGGGAAACTGAGCAACATGGATTCCTTATTCACTAATTTCATTCCTGTTCCTAATTTTTCTATTTACTATAGACTAGTGGTAAGATTTTCAGAATAACAGTTCAAGAATGGCATGGTTGAGGTTTTTCCATGTAAGACTAGCAAGGCTTCTCCCTTCACCAAGTATTTGGAAACTAAACTGACCTACAGCATGAAAACTTGAAAAGCTCTCAATCTTGGCCCTTATCATGATCAGAAGTTTAAATTTCCTGTAGGTCCATAGGTGGGCAATCCCATCCATGGAAAACTTATCTCTTTCTCCCACACTAAGCACATTTAATACAGAAAGAGCTCCAAGGCTCCATCTTTAACTGTCCCTCACTCACTGAGAATTTTCCCCCCAGAAAAAAATGCAAACCCAAAGATCATGCCTCTTCATACCATCTGCTGCATGGTTACCCAAAGCTGGTTACCCAGGCTCTGTGGGCACCTAACAAAAAAATCCTGAGGATTAAGCTAATTGTTCTTTGATGAGTCTATAATTAGTTGACCAGCTCATTGAAGCAGCAGATGAAGTTCATTGAAAAAGAGATGCTAATTGTTTGATTTTTACAGAGCCACAGAATAAAACTGGAAGAATATCAAGTGGAAAAACACTCAGCTTGACATTTCACACTCTTCTGCGTGTGCCCAGAATAGCACTGCAAAGGATTTGGGCTTGTGAGCAAACAGACACGACAAATTGACAGTTTTACAAACCCAGAAACTGTAATCCATTGCTAACTGAAGTAAATCACTGTAACTTTACTGCTGTCAACAAAATGGTACCCATTACCATCGGCCAAAAGCCTGGTCTTTCATTGGTCAAAACTGGAAACTGCCTCCATCTCTTCCATTTTCTCATGTTTCAAAGAACTATGAGTCTGTTCATGTCAAAGCACATTATTTGCTGAAACTTGTGCTGTCCTACATGGAAGGAATGTATTTGGCCAAACACCGAAATTCAACCCTTTTTTTTTGTTGTTGTTTTAAGTTAGTTTTATCTAAATTTGAGTCGACCACTGAAGAGGTAAAATGAAAATGATGTCAAAACAGTCTCAGAATTATGTGAATGACTTCCTGAAAGCAAAAGCATAAAATTTCATTTCTTTCACTGTGAAATCTGATTGAGAATACCAGTTGAAGTCAATGTCATGAGATGATGTGTATTTCCTAAGACTGACTGCACCGGAAACACATCAGTCCTGTGCACCTGGCCTACACCTGTGAGAACTGCAAACATAATCAAAATATGGGGCCTGCACAACTTAATTAAAAACAAAACAAACAAAAAAAAAACCTATGAAAAGTCTGTGTTGGATTCAATTAAGACTTGCAGGATTTTGCTGATCAGGAGACATGCTTATATATTCAATCCCTCCTCCAGAATATGAAAACTGATATTGTCAATGGACCTAACAAACTCTTCAGGGAGTTCTAGGAAACTTAAAGCAATAGGAAACCCATTATGTTTCATCTCTAGTTAGAAACTTAAAGCTCAAAGCACGTTCACACAAAGGATTACCAAAGTTTGCATTTATGTGCAGGGAATCTGAGCTATCTATGGTTTTCAGTGGAAATGAAGGGAAGATAGAGTCAGAGATTGATTTTAAACCTTTTAATTAGGCAAGTACAACCACGGAAGACATTCACAATAGGTAAATGAGGTGATGCCACAGAATAGGAGAGTATAAAGTACAAGGACCTCTATGGTTACACAAAAGGACAGGGGAAGGTTGCTCCTTGTCCTGGGGACAGACCTGGTGTCCTACGTCCCAGGGAGAGGACAGGGCATCTTCATTGCTATCTGAATGCTGGGAACCTGCCATCTGCTCCTCTATCCATGTAACAGAGTCTGCTGCTCCTCTTAAATATTTTTGCTTAGTTTACTCATTTAGGGTAAAAATCTGCACAAGTGATGTTGAGTAACGTCTGCAATTTTTGGCAAGCACAAACTATGCTGGCTTCTGAATGTAACAGTACTCCAGCCCTGATGTGATGGGCAGAGAAGTGTAGGAAACAGTATTACAATGCCTATCCTAAATGAGCAAAGCCTAATGAAGGCAGCATTAACTGAAAGGCTGAGACACTTCTAAAATATGTTGTATGCAGACAGACTTCCTTTGTCATAGTCACATTTCTCTTGAAATCAGACCTATGGACATTTTGATAAATAAGTTGAATGTGCTGGTAAGTGATTTCACAACTGTACATAAACACTTTCTCCTCTATTATTGCCTCTAAACTACTACTTTAATTATGCTACATTAGTATTTTCTTTCCCAACATTGTAAGAAAAGATGTATTGCCCATACTTCACTGCAAAACTCTTTCCGTACTAGTTTGACTTTCAGCATCAGATTTTGAGTTTAAAATGCACCCATGAAACTGAAAAGGTGTTGCTAATAGGTGTGCATGGAGAAGGATATAATGAAATCAGTGTAATGCCCAGCAGGCTTTGCTGCAAAAGCTAAGATGAAGCCCAAACAGCCCAGGTATGCAGCCCTATCTTCCACAAATAGAACAAAATTTTCCAGTGATCCATGGTGAATTTTTACTAGTTTTGACTGTCACAGCCTGGTGCTGAAATGCCATGTATTTTTTAATCTACATTATGTCAAGCACTGGGGATGGGTTTTAAAAGTTTCAAAACCTTTTAGATATGTTGCTTAGGAGCAACCACCTCATGAGGATGAGTTATACTTAGATATAGGTGCTGCTTTTGGCACTAGCTCCCTTTCCAAGATGGACACCATTATAAACATTGTTCTGCAGGTGTGATGTAGGGCAAGCTGGACACTGTTGGTCTGGGGATGGTTGCTCACACAGAGAAATGGGGATGGAAGTAGAAACTCTGGCAGAACAATTTTTCCTGCCTTGGCTGGTTTCATGCAAGGCATGTTACCAGCCTCACCAAGAAAAAACTGTTTTGCTCACAGAAGCCTAGAACTTGACATGAGGTTGCAGTCTAGACACACCAATCAACTTTCCATAACACAGGCAGTGCCTGGGGGCAGTGTGTTGCAGTCTGCAGGAGCAAATGCTGTGCTACGTAGAGCACAGGAGATTTTGAAGCAGGGCATTTCAACTGATCATTCTGTGTATCCAATGAGTAATTTTTCCCAGCAGTTTATCTTCTTGTGTTTTGCCTGATTTGTTTTCACATTAATATTCACGATTATGGAAAATTTGCATGGCAGATACAACAAAAGGAGCAACATCTACGATTGCTTTTTTTAAATACATATTTCAGATTAACTGCTCTTTGACCAGATTGCTGCTTATAGCCTTCTAACCTGTTAACACCATCATGATGATAACATTATCATCAGCTTTTAAACCTGGCGTTATCCTGGTGCCACGTTTAGAGCTCCAGTAAAGATACCCAGCCCCCAGTTTGCACAAAGCTGCAGAGCCGGCCAAGTGTTTGGAAGGCACTTCCAACAGCACACCCAATCCTCTGGCAGCTCTGAGCTCTTGGCTCTTGGCAGCCTTCCCCTGTTCTGCACCTGCCCTCTTGTGCAGGGAAACTAGAAGGGGTAGGCATTGGTTTGAAACCCTGGGACGCACTAGCAATAAGGGGCTGTGCAGTGGGGGTTCACGGCTGTGGTATCAGCCTTCTGCTTACTCATTTATTATAGACTGAGCAGTATAGTTCAGCTGCCTGGTTATCTGACAGAAGTAATCCACTGAGATATTCAGTATCCCAGAACAATCATTAATTTCAAATCTTAATTAGATGTTCTTGGCTTATTTTTTCAGGCAACTGTTTTTAGTGTAATCTCTATGATGCAGAAGCTTTGCAGTCTGGAATGGTGAACTTTAATTTCACTTATTGTATAAAATCATAACTCCCAGTGAAGTCTAAACAGATATTCAGCCACTTGGTCATTACATTTTGATGTACTAAAGTTGTGGGGTTTGTGAGTACAGAGCCAATCATTTGTGACTACTTTTATAAAATATAGTGCAAGGATTTAAATTTACATTGGGTTTTCCAGTGTCATTTTATGAGAACATAAAAAAATATCATTTCATTATAAACAAAATGCTTTAAGTGAACATGGTAGAAAACTGAAAGGGATATGGGAAAGAAAGAAAGAAGGGTTACAAAATAAAGCCATGGGATTTCACAGCCACAACTTCTGCATGATATTCAAAACTCTATGACTCTATTCCATGAAAATCAGATGAAAACACCCATTTGCCCCCTGTAGCACTGTTACTGACACCTGATGGATACTGAATACAACGTACTTTTCATACAGTCTTTGTCCTCTCATGAACACCTTCACCTCATTATCCAGTGGAAACGTCCCATCGTCTTTTCTGAAGCGGTAGAACAGTTTGGCATCCTTGAATTCTTTATGCTCGTCACAAACTGAAACATAAAATAAACAAAATCTTCATAGGGATGTTAAAGGGTTGAGAATCCATTTAGCAAATTCACTGGTGAACTTCAAAGCAAGCATGATTGGATCCCAGCCCCCTATGCTTAGGGTACAGCCTAATACATTAGGTTGTACAACCTAAATAAATTAGAACCTTAAGTTCTAATAAATGATGAAAGACTGAAGAAGGCTTTCAGAAAAATAACAAAATTTCTAGCTACGAGGGACTCGTGTTCATCACTTTCATGAGTATTAGTGTGGACACCAATGGCAACAAAGCATCCATCTGCTAGATAACTGGAAAACATTTTGATGTAAACTGTTTAAAAGATACCACTGTAGAGCAGCCAATAATTTAAAGATTGGCAAACTGCTTAATGTTACTTGTATTAGTTAAACCATGTGGCAGGAAAGCTGAGACTCACTGCAGGATCAGTTAGAACCAAAGCCTTCTGCCCTCTTAAAATCATCTCAATTACACTGTCATGCCAGCTAGCAAATGGAAGGTACAATAGGAACACACTGAGAAATACTAAGTAAGGATTTACAAGAGAGCAAATGTCAGTGGGTTCCTACAAATGCCAGAAGCAAGGAAAGGGAAGGCTGCCCATGCAAGGTGCTGCAAAGAGCTGTCAGCTTACTGGCTTGGGCTCGCCTGCTGCACCACAGACACAGGAGCAGTGGCTGGCACCGCTTCCATTTGGCATTGGTATGGAAAGGATGCTCTGAGCATCCTGCAGAACTGATTAAACCTACCCGACTGAGCCCTCACTCATTTCACCAACCATTTTATTAACTTTGAGAGTAACAGATGAAAATTTTCAACAGGCACCTCCTTTTCATGTGATCCACATGCACACACATGTATATAATTTCTATCAAAGCTAGAGTGTGCAATTGGATTCTAAAGCAAAAAACATTTGAAGGCTGTTAAAGTTTTAAACAAGCACTCAGCAATAAGATATCTATTGCTCAATTAAATTAAGACACTCAGGCATCCATGCGACTCTTCACCGACATTTTCTCAATAGAGGATTAAGTAGTCAGATTTGAATACCCTGTAATTACTTTATTCTTTAACTATCTATCGTCAATCCCAGTTTCCATAACAACCCAGAATTTTAATTTAATAGCTGAGCAGAAGCTATAGAAGTGGCACACGTTTAGTATGTGCATTTCTTCCTTTAATTAAGGTGTTGTTAATGCACGGCTGATAGCAGCAGTATTCCTGCACAGACAGTGACCTCTGCACAAATTCAACAGTCATCTGCTAGCAATTGCTCTATTTTCTATTTAAAAAGAAACAAATGGTACATTTTGTCTTCTTGAAATAGGCAATACTATGCGCCTGGAATAGAGGACTTGGATCTTCTTTGTCTGTGTGCTTTCCAGCCTCTTTGTGCACTAAAAGGCAACTAAATGCTGCCACTGATTTGGTAGCCTCCTTTTCATAAGTGTAAATTGTCATTCAAGGCGCTGAATGGAACAGGTCTCAAACACGCAAGTTTAGGAGAAAATTAATCAGGGTGCAGTCAGACATCTAACTCTTGCAGCTGTAGCAGCACAAATGTTTGTGCAGCTGGTGCGAGGAAGAGAGTTGGAGAACAAATCCCTGTGAGAAAGATGACGCTTTTTTTTGCTGGCTTATTTTTCAGATGGGTTTTTCAGCTGGAAAGAGAGAAAGGGGCTGTGCAGGGGGAGCAGGGAGGGGAGGAAAGGGCAGGCAGTGGTGATGAAGGCACTGGTGAGGGCAGGATCCAGCTGAGGATGCTTGGGAGGCAGAGAAGCAGCAGCACAGTCTGCAGGGACTTTCCTCCTGTACCTGACATGAGGAACACAACTCTTCACCCTGATTGCCTCTCGGTGTCCCTGGGGACACAGAGGGCCTTGTGGGGCAGCACCCTTCAAGCCAGGTGTCCCCTTCCTGGCAGGGATCAGAACCTACTTATCTTATACTTGAGTGAAGAACACAAAGTGGATTTCTGCTTGCTTATATCAGCTTAGAGCTGATATTGCACTTACCATGATGGATAATGCTGTGATCCAATAACTTCTGGACAAGTTTAATTGCTGTCTCTCGATCCGAGGCCTCCTTATGGTCAATCAGCCAGTCAATCAGCTCTTTGGCAACAAAGCAGTTGGGATACGTCTTGAGGTGGTGCCTCCGGTCTTTGATGACCTTCTCTTCATGCAGTCGGAGCCTGTGGGTCCAAAATCAACCCATGAATTGGGTGTACAAAGACTTTCTGCAACCAGTGAGACTGAGAAAAGGGCTGAGCCAAGAAGGCCCACCCAGGCCTTGCTCCACAGAAATGCTCTGCAGTTGTTGGGTGCAGCAGAACAGAGCCTTCCACCCATGCCAGGCAATGCACACAAAACGTTTGTTACCATGTCAAACCTCATACTTGAGAACATTGTATTTCTGTCCTGTGGAAAAGACTGGGAAATGAAGAACAGCAGAGCATACAAAGCCCATTAAATGCTTCCTGTTTGCCAATTAAACTGTCAATAAATTTGAATTAATTTTCCCACATTACCACTAATGTGTTCCATGTCACTCAGCATCACTGCCATAGATTTTTTTTAACACCATTCATTTTCTCAGTTTCTTCATTGGTTGGGTAACTGCATTTTGCCTCCAGCTGCACAAGCGCAGCATTTGAGATTTAAAATTCAGTCACAAAGCTGTTTCAACACAATGTTATCTAGAAAAAAAAGTTGCCTCCTACTCATAACTAAGGGAAACTGATATCTCACTCTGCAAACTGTTGGTAAATGCTATCTATCTGCAAAATCTCATCATCATGTTCAAAGTAAATAGATTGGCTGTTTTTGAGATGCTTGGGTCAGAATGCAAAACCCTGGTTAGATCAGTAACGGCTTTAGAGTTCTACATCTTTATTTTTAAAATGGAGGAGATTTAGACTGGATATAAGGAAGAAACTTTTAACAGTAAGGGTGGTGAAGTACTGGCAAAGGTTGCCCAGAGATTTGGTGGATGCCCAGTGCCTGGAAAGGTGCAAGCTCATGCTGGGCAGGGCTCTGAACACCCTGACTGAGCTGTAGTGTCCCTGCTCACTGCAGGGGAGTTGAACTAGATGACCTTTAAGGGTCTCTTCTAACTCAAATGTTTCTATAATTCTATGATTCTACGGTTTTTATTTCAGCTTTTTTTTTTTTTTTTCCAAATAAACATAATGAGTAACATCTTTATCAATAAATTAATGGATATACATTTTTTAAAGTTCAAATAGGTTTTCTGTTTTCTTGTTTGTTTCTTTTCATTTTCTGTTAATAAATTTAATAATTCCATTTTTGCAGTGCCTTGTATGTACCTCGGTTATGAAGAAAATACAGAAACCACAGTTCCTGTACTACTACCATGAAGAGAAATGTTGTCACTCATTTCAAAGTGCCCAGAGTCTTTTCACGCAAATACTCTTGCTGACTTCAAAGAAGTGCCAAGTAATGCTGTAATAACGGTAGGGGGTACAACTATCTCTGGTTTTCAAATTGGAAAGTAGAGCAGAGTGTCAACTTGAGTCTAGGGAAGCACAGAAGAGACCAGTTGTCCTCTCCTTGTGATTCCAGCATGAAACAAACATTTCTCTTTAAAATCCAATAAAAGGAAATTACTTGGCTGAAATTGGCAAAGACAATGTTACTATGGCAGTAGATGAGACTTCCACCTAAAAATAGTAGGATAGCCATGTTTTTGTTGTGCAGCGTTCGGCTTTGAGTACTGGAACGTCCAATCAATAATAGAAATTCAAAACTATACTTTGCAAGCATAAAAAAAAATGAATACTTTTGTATTAAAAACACTAATAAATCAGATTAGGATTCTGGAAAGAAGTAATGGTAAATGCCACATGCATTGTGAAATTCTCTGAGCTAAAATATCTTTTGCTTAAGGAATATTTTCCAGATGTGCTTTAGCAGCTGTTGCCATACTTAGAAAGAAAAGCCTACACAGCTCTAATTATAGAATGTGCAATTATCATTATTTCTGACTGAGCTTTCCATTTTAAATATGTTTCAGGTTTTTTTAACGTTCATCAATTCGTATGCTACACAATAGAAGAACAATGATATGTAAATAGAAATATAATACGTATGTAGATGGCTTGACCTATCTTTCAGTCACTGCTGTAAGTCTGAATGAACGGGGCTCATCTGACACAAAGGGGAAAACTGTTCTATTAAATTCTTTGCACAAACTCTGTGCTAGAGTGTGCCAAGAGGGCTATGGTATTCCATAAACAAGCCAGCAGACGAGAGCATCACAACTGAGTATTTATGTCTTAAATTCTGACCAAAGACTTTCCTTCAATTGGTGGACTCATATCTACTTTAACTTCTCTAACATGCCATAAGATACATGGTTTCACTACAGCCTTCTTCCTTACTCTGGGCATTACAGTGCCTCTCTCAATACCTTTTTGCTTATATTCCCATAGCTCACAGAAATTTCATTGTCTTAATTATCTTCACTCACTTGCTAATGTGGTTCCAAATTTGCTAAGAGGCCACAAAATCATTAAGCCAAACAGAACATGATCACATAAGCCTCAAGATAGCATAAAAAAATATATTTACACACAATTTCCAAATGGAAATGGGAAATTATTCTGCAGTTTATAGCCACTGTATCCCTATTGGATTATTTCCTTTTTCTTTTTTTTTTTTTTTTTTTAAATAAAGATCAGAAAGAAAAACTTATACTTTCCCTGGTCCCTTCTCTCTGATAGAGCTTCCTCATGTCAATGAATCAGCTAAAAATCAAACTTTATGGAGGCGAAGTAGTTCAGTAAATTGAAATTGTGCCTAGTGTACAGTACAAGTATAACAACCTCAGATTAAGTTATTGAGTTAATATTGCAGTACATAAATCAAAGGTTTAGGAAGAAATTCTATAAATATGTCAGTATTCAGCCATATTTATCAGGAGCCAAATCAAAAGGGATAAAAAGGAGAAAAAATTGTGGCAGAGAAAACAGTCCTACACTGGGACCAAGGATCAAGTGAAGTGTTAAATTCTTTACCCCTTAGCATCTGGAAAGAGGCTTCTCATCAGAAGACCTCAGGATTTTTTCTACAGAACGTTAATCACATTTTGTCAGCTCATCCACATTATGGCTGGAAAAGACATCACTTGACATCAGGCATATTTCTCTTGCTGGAAGTTTCTCTCAAGAGCTGCTCAGGAAAATTAACTCCCTTACCAAACCTGAGCAGTCTGAGGAGAAAGGAGGCAGAAGTGGAGGGGCAAGCAATTGGGAGTGATGGGGGAAACCTTGGTTCAGCAAGCCTTTGGACTACTGTCTGGAGCTTAACTCCAGAAAAAAATGTGGTGTAAACCAGTGTAACATCCCTACCTAACTCCCTATGTTATTCAAGGTAACATGCCAGATTTCTACTTGGGACCACAGTCTACACTACCTGTGGAACTCAATGTGAGAACTGTGAACAGAAATAGGCACATGCAACCCTTTAGTATTTACAGATTGATATCGATGGCTCATATTCAACAAATAAAGACATCCTGTATTTGCGTATATGCATGCCAGAAGAGTTTTCTCAGGGCCCTGTGTAAGGAGGAGTTGCTCCTAATGAACAACATGCAGGGATTCTTGCCCCAAACGAAAGTGTCTCCTTCCTGTGTAGCTTGGAAAAGGCTAACCCAGAGCACTGTGCTCCCATTTCACAGTGTGTATTCAGAACTAGCCAGGAACAATGTTATTTGTTGAGAAGTTATTAGGCATTTTCTTTACCAACTGTCTGAAAAGTCATGATAACAGAAAAATCAAAATTCTTGCTTAAGGAAGGAAGAGTCAGGAGCTCCTTTGGGAAGAAACTGCTCTCTCAGCTACACGAAACTTGCATTTTGTTTCCCACTGGAGAAATATGCTTTCTGAAGTCTACTGCATCTCTCTATGAACAAATGGGATTTTGCAAAGACAGTGACTGCACATGAATAAAACTTTGCTTTTAAACCCCAAAGAAGGCCACTGTGATGGCTGAAGATAGTAGTGATGTCACTAACAATCCAAACCTTTCACCCAGCTCCTTCCATCTGGTCAGCAGCTTGCACTTGGCTAATATCTTTCAGAATACCATCCACTCCTGATTTCTAAGCATGAAAAGACAAAAAGCCTGCTGCTCTTCTTGGTAATTTTCTGAGTGGTTCATCTGCCATTCTCTGGTACATCCTACATTGTCATAGAATCATAGAATCACTCAGGTTGGAAAAGACCTTAAAGATCATCAAGTCCAACCACAACCTAACCATACCACTCTAACAACTCTCCGCTAATCATATCCCTGAGCAGTCCCTATGTTTATCCTAGCAAATCTAACTAAAAATACTTGTGTTGAAACCTTTCTGTTGAAAATAGAGAAGTTTTGTATCTCAGAAGTCACTAAGTTTGACATTTTTCTGAAGGTGTTTTCTCAACATCAGCATATGACCTGTCTGCAGCACAGGGTAGGTACTTACTCAAGAGTGGCATTCTACAAGGAGCTTCAGTGACATAGGAGTGTAATTCCCATTAGAAGTTAGCACTCACAGGTCACATGCAGACTCTGTTCATACAAAGTAAGTGAGCATATGGCAAAGTTTGTGTATACACACACACACGGGAAAATACAGAACAACACAAAATACTTAAGAATTATAATTCCCTATACATTACTCTTCTGCCTTTTCACTGACAGCATAAAAAAAGAAGTAGGTCAATGATGATGTAAACTTTGTACACAGAGGCAACCATGAAGGTCCTGTGCAAATGTGATCTGTGTTGCTGGGACAAGCATTTCCAGATGGGCTTGCCAAGCTTCAGCTGAAATGTCAGCAGTTTGCTGCTGTTCCTCTTTCTATTTATGCTTCAGCTCTGCAATCACTTAATTCTGTTACTTGATATTCATAGGAGCTAAAACACCCTCTACAACACAGAGTTGGAAATAGGATGAAGATATTTCTAATTTGGTACCTGTGGTAAAGAAGAAACTAGCATCTGAAATAGGGTTAGAGAGGGGATCTTCAAAGAATCTCCATTTATCAGTTCCTATCAGCGTGTCTGTTTCTGCTTTTTTTGTTTTTGCCCACAGCTATACAATCAACATGAGGAGAAGCCAGAGCACAGAGCCAGATAGGGATCTCACATAAACTGTCTCTTGGCACACAGAGGAGGAAAACCCAAAGCTTCCAAAGAAACAACAATCTGCATTTGGGGCTGCCTCTTGTATAAGTTGAGAAGGTAATAAGGTCACCAAGAGTGCACAGCAATGTCCCAAATACTCCTTATGCCCTTCTGACATGGGCAGGGGTCAAAACAAGCTCTGGGGATCCAATGCTGGCTTGGTGCAGGGTCTAGGATGAAATCAACATGACATTTCTTGGAGATACTCTTTCAGCCCACAGATTCAATCCAGAAACTCAGACCCAGAGCCTTCATGGTGATTATTCCAGACTGTGTGTCTGGGAAATGCGATCTGTGTTTTTGTCCCGATCTGTCACAAAACTGAAGACTGCTTACAAAACCAAAGCTGTGTTCTTAAAACTCAAAGGTACAATAATCTGACCTTGTGCCTGGTCTTCATTTAAAACAGCACATCATAATATTGTTGATTAAACAATGAATGTAAATATGCTTCGTAGATAAAATTTATGTCAAGTTTGGGAAAACTTATGTAGGCTTTTCTGTTTGGTTTGACCCTATAAGGCAAAGGAATGTGCAGAGAAGACTGCTGACTCCCTTACTCTTGTATTCACACTGTGATAAACCCATGCCTGAAGATAATTCAGAAGTATCACCTCTCCTTTCTTCTTAGGGAAGCAGGGAAACTCAGTATCTGGCAAAGCTACAGTTCTAATGACACTTTCTCCTCATGTCCACATGAAGCTGTAAAGCTGTTAATCTCCCTGCCTGCCAAGTCCTTTCACTTGCATTTCACTTTTCACAACTAACGCTTCTAACTGCCTGCACACTTTAGCCTTGAACACCTCTGCCTCACTCAAAAGCATGAAACTGGGTTTTACAAACAAGAAAACATGAAGTGTAGGCGAGTTGTTATTTCACATGCCTCAGTCACAAGGAAAGGGAAATCTGCCTGCTCCACCCCAACTGGAATGGAAGCTCTTAAATCTCAGAAGCTCACAGACCTCCCCCTCCATAAGAAGGTCAAACCTGTGTTTATCATAGAATCATAAAACTACTTAGGTTGGAAAACACCCATAAGATCAGCCATCACCTAACACTACTAAGTCCACCACTAAACCTTGTCTGTAAGGCCACATCCATACATCTCATAAATACCTCCAGGGCTGGTTAACGCACCTCTCTGGGCAGTCTGTTCCAATGCCTCACCATCATCTCTGAGAAGAAATTCTTCCTGATGTCTAAGCTAAACTCTGAAAAAAAGAGACCAACACCCACCTTGCTGCAGCCTCCTCTCAGGTACATTTAGAGATCAGCTACCCCCTTTGTCTTGTGCAGATGAGGTGGGATGCATGCATGAGAATAACGCATTCAGGTGAAGGTCCATGTGATACTGCTATGTGGATTCCCAAAGGAAACAGTACACATTTCACTTTAGAACAAGCTGTCTTTGCTTACATTCACCAACAAGGTTTTATTCACATTATTAGTCTGTCTCCATTGCAAGGATATTCTTAGGCTAACTACATCAAAAAGTACAATGGAGACTAAGTGCACTTTCCAACCTTTACAGTCCTATGATTCCACGAGTAATCAAAAGCCCACCAATTCTCGTGGACCTTTGCCAAAAGTCACTCTCAATAAAGAAAATATTTCACAGACAGAAGTCTAAGGAAGGAACAACATAAGATTCGTGAACGGTCAGTGAAAATGAAAAAAAATGAAACCAAACAGTGAAATCTGTGCTACGGAATGTACCCTTTGAAATGCTAAATAGGGCAAATGTGGGTTAAACAGCCGATGTCCTCCTGCTACAACTATTACTACTGTCACTACCTCTCAGAAACCTGCAGAAACAGATCGGAGAATGTAGAGCGGGATTCTGGACTGCAGGGCTATGCTGCTGGAGTCAATAGGACGCAAGGGACTGTAGGTGCAAGAATGCATGGCTGGGTTGTAATCCTTCTCTTGGAAGCCTGTTGCATCCTCATGGGTTAGGGGAATCAAGAAGCAACAATCCCTTATACACCAAGACTGAGGTCTTTTTTATACTTATTCATGGGGAAAAGGTGGGCATGACCTTGCTGTGCTCTTTTACTGCATCCAGGAGGCTTCAGACCTCCTCAAAAACAAACTGGGTCTTCCCAGTACCCATCTCCCACTGCCAGGAACAGCAGACCCAAAAACACCCACAAAGCCCATCAGTACCGAACACATCTGTACTCCAGGCAGTGCAAGTATTGCTATCTGCCAGAGGCAACCCAAGAACTCTGTGACAGAAATGAAGTTAGTCTCATCTCAGGTGTGGCTGTGGTACCTCTCCCACTCTGTCAATGAGTGACAAACAGTTCTACCAAGAGATTTTATTGCTTTGGGTGACCCCTGCTCTCAGAGCTGCTACAGGCAAGGCTGCTTCCACTCTGAGCCCCACAGACCTGCAGGAACTCTCCTCAATGGCACAGCGGGCAGACCAGTGGCTGCCCTATGTTCTGTCCTCAGAGGGGCACTAGCTGTTTGCACTCCTTTCAGCAGTTCCTAGTAGTGCTGCTGAAAGTAAACAAGGGATTTTCTGCCTTCATCATTATTAGTAAGTCATACTGCAGTAGTATTTCAATTTCTGGCAATTTTTCTTCCCTCTCTACAAAACTCTAAATAGCAGCAATAGCAGCCAATGAGGTATCCAATTACTGTGCTGTGTAATCACGAACATCATTAAGCATAAATAGCCTGTACCTGACAGGTGATAAAATGAGTAATAAAATACTTAGTGCTATGTACCACTGATAGCAATCAGACTTTTATATTCAGGCTATGATTCAAGACTTCGTATCCACTTCCAAGAAATATGTAGATTCAGCTTAAAATAACCATAGAAGCAATACTCTTTCAGTATACATTATGTTGTATTAAAATCATCACATTCTGTTTCTCTCTTCACTTTCTAAATGAATGGCCTCCGTTTTCTCATGTTTAGTATAACTGTATACTGGGCTTTATTTTTATTTTGAAAGAAGCTGTGAAAGCACTAAGTGAAAAAACAGTGAATAGGTGTTCTGAAATAAATTTTTTTTTAAAATCCTTACTATATTTTTATACATATCTATTTTTATTTATTTTTTTTAATCCCCTACATCTGGCAACACTGCAATATACAGGTTGCAGCCATAAAGGAAGACATGATTAGAGTGATTTTTTTCTTCACTGCCCTCCAGAAGTCTGTTGAAATCCAGTGGTTGGCCACTAACCTATAAAATAAAGCTTAACTGATGCAATAGAGAATAATAAACAGTGGAATACACAGAAGGATGCACTGCTGCTGACTACAAGTTGTACGTACTCTGAGACCACACAAAAACTAACTGCACTCATAGGTTGCAGTAGTTGTTTCCAAAAATGATGGGAAATTGTTCCTGTCATTGTATGTGATACTGGAAGACACCATCTAAATACCGTATGTCCTACATGCCATCATCTTTCAAGAACTGTAAGTTCAATGAGACTCAAAGAAGCAGCGCTGTTCTGGTATAGGAAATGATTAGACAGTTGTATTGGAGCAATTGAATCACGGCCTGAACCTCTGATTGATCACCTGAGGCGAGCACTGAGTCAGCCAGGGAAGCACAGGTGAAGGCAATTCACATGTGTGACCAGAAGGGGTGGAGCCTGGCTGCACTCTCCTAGAACCCATTTAAGGGCTGACTGCCAGCAAGGAAGGATCTCTCTGGAGATTGCTCCTTGTGGAGTTTCTTGTGAGTCTACAACACTAGTGAGCGCTTTTCTTTTGTCTCTGATTGTCTTTCCAATGTGCTAATCTTACTAGCCTAAGTTCTCTGTATACTTATTTATTATATGATACATTACAACATCTGTATGCGTATTGATCTTACACCAGTCTTGTAAGGAAGGAAAAAAGAAAAAAAAAAAAGAAGACATTGGCATGCAAGTCTGACCTTACTGAAGTAAACTAGGAGAGGAACGTAACTGTCTATAATCTTTCGGGTGAGTTAAAAGCAGAGGGCAAGAAAGTCTACCCAAGTGATACTGGGGGAAGCTAAGCTCAAAATTAGACAAAGTTTTGGAGCAGAATTCTTAATTTCTTACTTGAAGTAATAATTTACCAACCTTTTGGAGAAATGTGATCAAGGATCCAGTCAGAAGACCTTTCAGTCCTGTCTTTTATGCTTACGGGATGTATGCTGATTTCTGTAAACAACCTTGGGAGTATTACAGGTAGGAAGAATATCTTGGGATGCTCTATAGAAGGAATTACGGCCTACTGAAAGTCCTGTTTCAACTGAGGAAAAAGATTTCAAGTCCTGCCTATTCTGAGGCATTAGGTGATTAAATTAAGTAGAAGTGGTTATGTAGATAAATAGACAGAAACCATCATGGAAGGGCTCACTAGAATTTGTATTAGATTCTATGGGAAACAAGTCATAGAAGTTTGTCTTTCCCATAAGGGTGTGTTTTCTCTTAATGAACTAATAGATGCAATTAGCTTATAATGCATTAATTGCTGAGTGTATGAACTGAAGTGTGCACGCAGGAGGCTGGGTTTGCATATCAGGGCAGTATCTCTGTGAGACAGCAAGGGAGAAGCCAAGGCAAATGCTAATAACACACCACGTTGTCTAAATTTAATTCTTGATTTTGTGCAATGATGTGAATGCAGCATTATTCAATGGACTAAACAATCCATATACATGAAGTGTGCATTATGAGGTATGTAGTCAAACGTAACTCACAAAAGCATGTTTTATTGCTCTAAAAGAGGGAACAGGATGCGTTTGAGGGTTTTGCTTGCATGCATATTACTTCCACATAAACCACTGACACCTGCCATTCTTGCTAAAGCACTCGAGTTGTCAGTAGGACAAAAGATGTTCGCAATTGTAAGCATGATTCCTTGTTTTTGCAACAGACTATTACTTGGTTTTAATTTTTATTGTGCAGCTATGCACTAGTCCTTAGATGGCTTACTGGAAGGACTGGTATTAAACTGGACTGTCATTAGTTTATAGTCAGCATGACACTTGTAGCATGTTTTCCAACAACATCTGAGGAAAATTCTATGGTCTTTGTGACATACAACTGTGTGGAAAAAGTGGTTGGGTGTCTGCTGTGAGGAAATTCTATCAGCTGGCCAGCAGCATCCATAATGACCAAGGGGCAGGTCTTTATCCTTGTTAAATCAAAGCAGAGAAGCCAGGAGCCATGGCAGAGGACCACTTTGCCCTCTCCACCTCCCAAATCTGCTTTTATCTTTGTGTGAAGCCTCTGTGTCCTGTTGGATTTCCTGCCTCCACATATGACACCCACTCATCCTGCTGAGACTTGGATCACTGGGTTTGTAGGCACCATTCAGCCCTCAGTTGAGAAGCTACCATGAATAGCTAGCTGGCTGTAGAGTCATTGTCACCCTGCTCTATTTAAGCCTGGAATTTGTCTCATCTTACATAGTGTCATATGAATTTTTATTTTATTTACTGAAATAATATAAAGTGTATAATTATTAAAGTAAATATATCAAAATGGGATAGAAGTCTGAGGAGACTCATATTACAGCCTTTTTCAGTTCTCTTAAGTTGTCATGTTTGCTTAAGAAAAACATTGCTTTAAGTGTGAAATATGACCTTCACTGCCAGCTACAGGCAACAAAGCAGTATAATCCCAATTAACATTCTGCTCATTTATATATTTTTTTTTTCTTCAAGAGAAATTTGTAATATTTCACAAGGCTTTACAGGAAGTGACAAATGAAGAAGAAATTTATCACCATCTACAGAGAAGAATGCAGAATGTGTTGGAAAACTATTGATTGCTCCAGAGTACATTGAATTAGTTCCAAACGTATCTATGCCAAATGATAAGCAATAATTTTACTCAACAATTCTGAGACATAACATTGCAGCATTGATTTTTTTGAAAACAGAAACAATTATATTATGATAAACAATGGTTTAATGATAAAGAATGTTCCTATCTGGTTTAAATCACCTTTTTTATCTAGGCTGTACAAGCACGTAGAGGGAACAGTTATGGTTATGAAAGGAGATTAGTCAGTGACTCAAAGTTACTCATGCACTTAAATTCTGGTAGTCTAATGAAGAACCCTATCACTAAGGAAAATATACTAATAACAATTAATTTAAAGACTAGTTCTATATAAAGGATTTTACTTTTACAAAAATCTAGCCTCGGGATTGCTGCTTTGAGCTCGCTTCTACATCAGATACTTGACACAAACAGATACACAGCTGCTGCATAACCACTCTTTATGAGCAGTTCCCTCTGTCAGTCTGCTATGAAAGATCTTGTCATGCTTGATTAGGCCTTGTTAAATGTTCAGAAGTTGATGAGCTTTGAAAAGATAAACATTACGGAAGCATTTTCCTCTGCTCTTAAAATTAAATGGAAAATTTCCTTTAAAATGATAAATGAGTAAGTAAATAAATACATAAGGAGGCTAGAGAAGTTTTGCTTGCTTCAGCAAACAGCCTGCTCTCATTGCTGGGCCATGTGTTTGACATTTCTCATTCCAGGCTAAATAATCTCTCCACGCATGCAGAAAGCTCAGTGAACAGGTATTCATGTGCTCTGACGGTAAATTCAGACGGTGACTTATCATTGCTTTAACAGCTCAGAACATGCACCCTGATCCTTATTCACCAAGTAACAGCATTGGCTGTACGTATGATCTCAGCTGTAGTTGAATGCTGGTGGATCTAGATTGCAAAAATATGGTTATGTTTACAATGTACTCCAAGCTGTGGTTCAGGCCTGAACTTGAATCCAAAACAATGCTGGGAATCACACACACACAGAATGGCCCAGGTTGGAAGGGACCTCGAAGATCATGAATCTCCAACCCCCCCCTGCTCCCTAGCAGGGCCACCAAGCTCCACTTTTAATACTGTCCAGGCTGCCCAGGGTCCTATCCAACCTGGCCTTGGAGCCAATAATTTGGAATAGACCTCAAGATGGGCAACAAGATAGAAACAAGCCAGAAGTCAGGGCCTGCACTCAACCTTGACACAAACTCAGATATTCACTCACTGTGAGTGTGAATGGCCCAGTTACTCCTAAATCCAATTTATTTATTCAGGTCATCCCAGGTAACCAGTGATAAGACAAGAGGTAAATAATGGTGTTAAGTTGCACCAGGGGAGGGTCAGGTTGGAAATAAGGAAAAAATTTTCTCAGAAATAGTGGTGTGGTATTGGAACAGGTTCCACAGGGATGTGATGGAGTCACCGACCCGGTGGTGGTGAGGAAATGCGGAGATGTAGCACTGAGGAACATGGTTAGTGGGCATGGTATGGATGAGTTGGGGTTGGACTGGATGATCTCAGTGGTCTTTCACAACCCTTATGATTCAATCATTCTATGATTTGACATTGCCTGTCCTAAAGAAAGGAGGATCTATGGGCAGCCAGGGGTGGTTGCTCCCAGACGGTAGGAAGACCACAGGGGGACAGGTAGGTCATAAGTACATCTCACTATAGCCACTCAGACCACCGTGGCACGCAACAAGCATGCCGTGGTTTAGTCATTCTTCCATAGTCTAACCTCTTCTGAGGTGGAATAGTGATTTTTTTTTGCATGAAAACATGTGCTGTGTTTCTGCCTGCAACAAAATGTCTCAATTCCAGTCTACTGGAAGTTTTTCCCAGCTACTAAAAGTTTAAGCAATTTTTTCTTTCCATGTTTATTGTTTTTTCTCCGGAACAGTTTACGCAATCCCTTTTTCTTCCTCCTTTGCCCCAGTAATGCGTCTCTCAAGAGTAATGTTGTTACTGGCCTCATATAAACTCAGATGTTCCAGATTCATCAGAAAAGAAATCAACATGAAGCACAAATATATTTCATATGAAATTATGTAGAATACACTGTTTCATCTGGTGTTGATTTACAGATTTAAAAAACAAATCATATGAAGTTCTTAATATGTTCATTTGGAACAGCTCTAGACCCGCTGCAGCCAAACAGAGTGAATGCAAGCAATTATCCTGCAAACACCACTGCTGGATTCATTATAGTCTGCCTAAAATACAGCACTTGTAAAATACAGCACTTTATAGGAACCACTATGAAATATTTCAAAGGATCTAGTCTTTATGTCACCGTGATAAAGAAAAAAGGTACAAAGAGGAAAAGATAAATATCATTACTCTCAGTGTGTTGAGAGAAATACTATAACTTTAAAAAATAACCAGGATAATGGTGGGGCACGTAACTGATTTATTAACAGGCTTTTCACTGTATCCGTAAGGGCTAAGGAATACGTCTCTTTACTTTGCAAACATATTATCAGAGGAGACAAGGGAAGAAATTGTTAACAGCTCTTATACCTCCTTCACCTTTAAGGTAGATTGAAATTCCATTTTACACATGCAAAGTTGTGGGACTGCAGGACTATGGAAAGGCAATAATTTATTCATGCACAAAAACAAACAGTAAATTGGCACTTTTTACACAAAGTTTACATGAGATGATCTGAGAACACTTGATCTTGTCCCATTGCTGTGCTGGCAGTAAGACACTAGGAGCAGGTGGTTTGCCCTGAGATTACTTCTCTACTTGTAATGCCAACATGACACAGCCAATGTGATTTCTGGCATTACGGTGATGTTTCAGCCTTTAAGCACGTATTACTCCTTATATAGCCCTCATTCTTCTCTCTGTCATAATTTTTCAAAGACTGATACAAAACAAGTATGCCCAAAGTATGTGCACTTTCATTTCCACTCGTAAGTTCTTAATAAATGAATCTAAAGATAAACTTATATTCACTTTGAAAAGCTCTGTTGGTGGTGGAATGGGTTGAAATGTTGGCACCTCATGAATCTCACATAATCTGGGGTAAAATCCTGGCCTGAATTAAGACAGCATACAACGAACCACATTATCACCTTCACATTCATCATAAAAATACAGATTTAGGGACTGAGAGATTTCAAAAGTTCTTGAACATTTGCTTGGAACTGGATTTTTCTAGCCCTTAAATTTGCTTGAAACCTGGACATAGTGAAAGAAGTGGTAGTCAACCACCACATCACTTGTACAAACTAACCCAACTGATGATCCACTGAAGAAAGTCAGGAAATATTCTCTCAAGCCCTCCCACCAGTAGAATGGATAGGATGATAATCACTGGTTATTAAACAGTAACAAAATCTTGATAATATCACTTACTACAGCTAAAACAATATGGCATCACACCATGTTTTCATGAAACTGAGAGTAATTCAGGTTGGAAGGGAGGACTCAAGGTCATCTGGTCAAACCTTTGTTCAAAGCAGGTCCAGTTAGTACAAGTTACTCAGGAGTAAGTCACAAGTTGAGTTGAGACTTTGATATCTGTAAGGATAGAAACTCCAAAACTTCTCCAGGTCCCTATCCATTTTTTGACCTATCCTCATGGCAAATAGTTTTCTTCAGACATCTTATGAGGCTTCCTTTTGCTAATTGCACTCACTGCCTTTTGTCCTATCCCTGTGCAACTCCAAGAAGTCTCTCTCCTTGTCTTCCCCACTAACTTTCATTTACACAGGTGCAGCCCACAGTAACTAACAAATAATTCTCAAAACAGTATTTGTACAATCTCCTTTTGAATTTGTGTGTGATAATGCTACTTATGCCTTCTTCATATCACACTCTCACTCTATTTCCTCTGACTGAGCACCAGAATAGCAATTTAAGCTAGAAATTATTCTTTTCATGTCTTATTAAAATTGATTTCAGCTAGAGGAAAATCTAAGTTAATTACATCCTGAGAATCAGGAAACAATTAACAGCTTTCTATTATATCACCTTGATTTCTACACTACACAGTTTTACACTTCTGCAGAAAAGGATGTGCAATTATCAAGAGAAGGATCTTTTTTGCAAGAAATGAAAGGAAATTGTTCTGCTGCAAACAATCAGCACTATAAATAATTCTTAGCTAGTATCTCTTCAGAAGTCATTTCCTTTATTTGCAATCCTATCTTTGAGTGATGTGTTGGCCACGTGCTGTCAGACTCTCTTCCCAGAGTGGATGTGTGTAAGTGTTGGGCTCTGAGTCCTCAGACAAGCTCTCACAATTTCAGCTTCGTGTGAATGTTCTGCAATGCTCATTTGAATTAAATTAAAAATGATTGTTTTTATGAACCCTGTTATAATTATGCCCTTAGTTTGGATTGCCTGCTACATCAGAGCTGAGAATGGCTTGTGAAAACACAAAGGAATACACTGCTGTAAGAATCCCCAGTGCTTTGAAGATACAAGTCACAATGTGAGGAGCCACAGATACAACACGCAAACACTTCTTTTTAACTCCTGCCAATAAACACATTTGGCCCAGTATAGCAAGAAAATGGTGCAAACCCAGAGCCAGTAGATGATACAGCAATTCAGCTGAACAATAATGGGAACATTATGGCAATATACCAATTTTGGCAATAGCTCTCAGTGAGACAAACAAGGAAATAAAGGCAGGGAAAACTCCACAGTGCGAGGTGAAAGACCTCTGTGCAAGATGGCAGCTGTGTTCCTAAAGGATGGGAGAATCTTCCAAATCAGGTAGATTTTATGAGATCCATAAATTATAGATATGAGAGTGTTGATGCTGCTTTTCATCAGAAGACCTTTGGATTTCTCACCTCTGGGGCAGTCACAATTCTCCTCCAGAATATTTGTAATTCCAATTTCTCCCTATTATCTCATATCTCAAGACTTGTTCTGTGCTTTGCCCTTGGCAAACATCATCTTGTTTGGCTCTTATCTAGCTGGAATGCCCTTGGAAAGATAATTTCCTCAGCTCTTCATCTCAATCACATCGCCCATCTCCCTGATTTCTTCCATCTCCTCCTCCTCCTCTTCTGTCATATCAAACATTATATTACTGTGCTTATCTTTACTTTCAAGATCCCATCTCTGCTATCACCACCTCTCAAGCAGTGTTGGCTTCTGCTCTAGCTGTCCATTTGGTTCCATCTTTGCAATAAGGTTTTAAATCTTCAAGCAAGGAGTTTCTGCTTGTTGTCTCAACAGGAGACACTCCCACCCAAACATCCACAGAGATATGGATGCTGTGCCCAAAATCCTACCCAGCACTGCTGTGATCTCTACCAAAAAGCATAACAACTAAGCAGGTGATGTGCAGAAGCTGCACTTCCAGAACAATAACCAGCAGTTTCACAAGTCATGTTCTCTCTGCACACACCTGTATCCATTTGCTATCCCTTCATTTTACACTTGGACTATAAGCAATATGGGAGTGAGGCCATCGTTCCATCTGCTGCATTGTGCCTTGCACTGCTCTGGGATGTCATCTTCAGGATCCCCAGTATAAATGGGCTTTTATTCTTTGTAGTACTGAAAATCAGCAGCATGTGGCTTTTGGCAGCCTAATGATGAGACAGGCCAAAAGATATGTTGTCCATCCAACAGCAGTGTATCATGACCAGAGGATGTCTGTCCAGCTGCAGGCATTTGTTTGAAGTATCAAACAAATCAAATATGGAATCTCTCATGTTCACGGAAAATTCTGAAAAAGCAGCTAAGCCTAGGATCTCACCTTAAGCGTTTTGACATTTTAAGTTCCAATTGTAATAGGGAGCTACTGCCAGTGACTGGATAAAATCACTGGTTAGCAAAGTGCACAGTTTTATTTGTCAGAATAAACATAGCAAAATAGGGTCCCACTCTGATTTCAGGTACATTTCCAGCGTTTTTTGGCAATAATCTTTGCTTCTTGCTTGGTCTCCTCTGCCGAGCTAGTAAGTGAAATGCACTCAGGAAGAGGTTTAATAAATTCTCAAGATGCCACAAGGTAAGTAGGACATAGCAAGGTAAAAATGGGCAAAAAGAGTGAAAAGGGTCACCTGGCTTGGCACAGCTGTATCATAGTTCAACTCCATCAGAAGTCAATAGGATTGTGGAGTCTCTGGAGCTGCTCACCTCTGACTCCAGGCCAGCTGAATTTCTTCCTTGTACTGTCATTAGCATTGGATATCAGGAAAAACTTTTTCTCTGAAAAAATGTTCAGGCATTGGAATGGACTTCCCAAGGAGGTGAGAGAGTTGCCATCCCTGGAGTGTCGAAGAAAGGTGTAGATGTTGTACACAGGGACATGGTTTAGTGAGCAATGTTGCTGGTAAGTGGACAGTTGGACTAGACGATCTTAGAGGTCTTTTCCAAACCTTAATGGTTCTATGATTCTGAGACCACTGTAACCTGGCTGAGCTCCACAGGCTGCTCACCATAGGGTCAAATAAGCACTACTGCAGCCCTCCAGCAGAGCAGGAGACCGACTCCCCTGCCCTTTTCTGCGGCAGCAGCCTGACACACCAGCTCAATTCTGCTGTAAAACCCACTGCTGACAGCCCCTGGTGTTCCACACAAACCAGAGAGCTCTCTTCTTGCAAAACCCTGTGACACAGCTGTGGTACCTCATGTTATCACCCACACAATTGCGAGGAAATGAAGAATTACAGCTCCCTTATGGAGAAACTAGCTTCTGTACTTGCTTTGAATTATGAAGCCCAAACAGGCATATTTTTTAATTATTTGTTAAGTGCACCTTTGATACCTGTATGCATTTACTGGATTGAGGCACTCATAAGAAATAAACTAAGAAGACTACAAAATTATAGAGCTGATAATGAAGATGGGAGCTGCATTCTGAAGCAGTGCTGTCATACTGGTAGCATTGTGATGTGCTGGTCTTACGAACTGCATAGTATAATTTGTAATATATACATCAACATTTGACTCTGTTCATGCACAACACCAACAGGAGCACAGAAGTAAAGCTAAAAACCTTGAATGAGAAATAAACCAAATAGAGTGCCAACAAGTGGTTTCTGGGCCACCTGTTTCTTCTTTCCATCAGGCACTTAAACTCAACCTTATTTTTATAGTCCACCTTCCACAGAAGTCTGAAGTTAGGAGATAGGAATCAAGCAAATATCTGTCCTCAGTTGTGTGCAGGCAAATGAAGAATGGAGGGGGTGGCCAAGCAAACCCAGCAGTGGCTGTATGGTGCCTTCTCTCTGTCCCTGACCATGCATTTCTGTCTGCTTCCTTCCCCAGCACTGGCACTGCGTGCTGAGCCTGTTCAGAAAGTTAATCTTTTCTCACTTCTTTGCAACTGACGTAATTCCCTGAACTTTGGATCCCATGAACATCAGTGAGAAGTGTAAAGGAAGCAATAAGAGCAGGGCAGAGGCAGCCTGCAGATAGATCTGCTGTATCAGAAAATCACAGTCTTAAACAGTAGCTGAGTGAAACGGTGTAAGATTGTTTCTCCCCCCATGCTTCTCCAGAAAAAGCTTTTATGTGGTCATGTGGTGAATCAGTTTGTGAAGACTCAACTGAAAACCCAACAAAAAGCCCTTCTGATCACTGCCACGGTGCAGGTCACCATGTGGGGACGGTCCAATGATGTTTAAGCCAGTCTGAATGAAGTGAAGCCTCAAGCAGGGAACTAGCACTACTGATGGCCACTGCCTGGAGGATCCTCCAACTTCACTGTCTCCTTCAGAGCCTGACTGAGCCTCTGGGCTTCCTTTTCCCTTGCTCTGTGTTTCCATGAAACTTGTTCCCCCTCTATGCTTCAGAATTTTCCAAAAATGAAGGACCACGGCTGCACTTTTTTACACTCCCACTCTCCTGGTGTGCGTGCACTCTCCTGGCAGTGCAGTTTTAAATACTTTGTCCTTCTTTAAGATCACTGCTATTCTTTCTGCTGCAAGAAACAAAGGCACTTTCATAATACAGTCATGTCTTCTTAAGGCCATAAGAAAAAAGTGAGGTTCAGGACAAAGGAGAATCCTGCAAACAAATAAAAACAACAACAAAAAAAAACTAGCACAACTGTTGCTGATATTTGATATGAAATTGATTTAAAACTCCTCACCCTTCCTTCTGCTGAGGCAACCTGCCTTTGCAAAACTGCCTCACCGTGCTATTCATAATACTATGTCTTATGAAACCTCTGTAAGTAAGGACTCTTGTTAAGGTTTAAGCTGTTTTTAAATCCAATGGTTTACACATCAGAATTGTTTAGAATGTGTATTTCTATGCCCTGCTCTTGTTTAAGGAAAACCAGCAAGCCAACATGTAAAATGTGGTTCACCCAAAGAATGCCAGCACTTCTGCTGAGATCTCCAGCTTTGCAGTTCCCATCATTAAGACTGTTATTATTAGCACCTCACTGCAGTTTCTCTTCAAAGACTGCTTCTATACTTTGTTTTGTGTTGCTTTTTTATAGGGTGTACTCTTCTTTCAAGCCTAGGCACCTGTTTATGTTCTCACCACAATTTTCATTCCATCTGCCAATTCTTCATTGGTTTAACCTCTTCCCACAGAAGTTTGAATAGGTGATTGTATTCAACCCTTGCCTTCAACACAGAACAATTAACAGCAAATGTGGCCACAAAAAACAAGCTGTGCCAGGAAGAGAGAAGCAAAAGAGTCAACCACAAAGCAGAGGTTTCAAATATAAACAGCAGAATAAGCAGTAAGAAAGGTGGAAGGGTCTGGCCCTTTGGGAGGGACTGCCTGTTTCTGAGAGCAGGCCCTAAGCCAGGAGGTGTCTCCAAGCCAGCACTCAGCGCCTGGAGAGTTGATAGTGGGAATGAAGAAGCCTATGGCAGGAGGTCAACTGGACTGCAAGAAGCTCACATTTGCTGCTCTGACAGTATCCTTCAAGTTCTTAAATTTTACATCACAGAAAGCACTGAAATTCTTACATTTTTACACTTCAAAAAGCACCAGAGTCTACAGATAAAAGGAATAGCTTGATTGGCATGTGGTGCACAGATCACTGCCTCGTCCTTGTCCATTTATCCAACAGCAAAAGCTGGCTGACCTCTTTCCTGGCTTCAGCCAAGTCTTACTCTACAGATGTTACTCCGGAGGGAGAAAGGAGTGGGTTCTTTCTCAAACACTGTCCCCAGAGCTTCCCCCATCCCATTCCATCCCGTCCCATCCCATCCCATCACACGCACTGTAAGTTTTGCATCTCCACACTGCAGCGGTACTTTTTTCTGTGCTTTGGGGATGTCACTCTTAGGCTCTGTGTTTGCTGCATAAAACCTGCCACAAGCTGTGGCCAAGATTTGTGTTGCAAGAGCTTTATCTTTCTTCTGAGCACACAGTGCCTACCCCTGCAGGGATTTGATGAATAGCTTGAATTCCTAGGCGCTATCACTATACAAATAGTAAATAACAACGACAAGCGATAGGAGCACTCCTGTCATGCTGCCAGCCTATGGCTGCTGCCCCCACAGCAGTTGGGGCTGTGCACCAAGCGCAGCACACAGCAGAGTGAGGCTGACTATGGAATATTAATCCTTCCTTCCCTGAACAAGCATTGACATCAGAGCAGTCTCCTTTACCTGTACATAGGCAGTTCCTATAATCTAAAATAAATAAAACCCATGCTTGCACACACTACACATACAGTACCCTTTGCTTCCTTGCTAATCTCTGCCAACCTGAGACAGAGGTTAATGATTCACTCCATCTGGAATGGAATACACAAAATATACAGCCCAAACCACTCTTACAACATCCGCCTTACTGTGTACATAGAGCAAGAGTGATCACTGTTTGCACACGCATTGTTAGCTACTTTAACTCAGAGCCGCTGACTGGAGCAACTCAATTATTGAAACAGCTTAAGGGAAAGACCCGAGCAAATGATAGCCTTCCATCTGAATTTACAGAAATGCTGAAAAACCAGAAATTTTACAGAAAAACAGGAGAAATTGACATTCCTGGCCCAGGAACCTTAGGTACATATACGTATGTGTATATATGTATGTATATGTACACACACCTGTATCATAGAATCATAGAATATTCTGAACTGGAAGGGATCCATAAATTATTGACCATTGAATCATATATGTATATGGCACCACCGACATAAAGTTCGTACAAACACACAAGATTCCAAGACATGAGAAGGTGCATCGGATAACAGAGATTCTAGAAAAACTGAATGTATACATTTATAAAATTAATTTACCTGAGTTAAAATGTATAACTGAATGTGCTATGATAGTACTGATTTAGCAGAAAGCTTATTGATTTCAAAGAACTCCATTTTGCAACCTTCCCAATCTTCACTTCGAAGTCCTCCTTTCCTTTCAGGGCGTTCCTCTGGTGGAATTTCACAGTGAAGACTGCCAATTTTTTGGCTGCTTGATTTTGGAAAACAAATTAATGACAGTGAAATTAGTTGGACAGAAAGCTTGGGAGCACTTTGTTCCACAAAGATCTGATGATATAACCTTCCATGACTTATCTGCCCTGAAGAAGTAAGCAGATACAAGCCTTCTCAAGTGAGACAAATGAAAATTATTTTTTCAGGGTCAGTTTTGAGTCCAATTAGGAAGCTCTTCGCTAATGGAAATGCAGCCACTGCTGGAGAACTAAAGTTGGTGCAAGAACGTGCTGCAGGGGGTAAAAAAGTACATACAGTACTAGATAGGCTTAGGAAGATCACAAAATCTAACCTCAATGAATTCTATCTCCAGACGTGGCATATAAGATTGATTGATATCTGACGATCACTTTGAACTTGTCTGTAGGGGAAGTGACCCCTGGGTAGTTCTGTATCTTAACTGCTCACACTCCTTTTAGTGCGTCTCTATACTGTCACAGTTGTGCATCACTGGAGTGTTAATGCTGTTCTAAGGACAGTGATAGCATCTGATAAATTATTTAACAATATGCTTAATATATTTCTATGATACACCAATACATTAATCCCATGATCACTTGATTGCAGTTCTCTAGTAGCTGTTACTGCTATGCACCACTGGTTAATTGCATCTTCGAATGCCAATGAACTTTTGACCCTTACTAGAGTGAAAAAGGTTGACTGTTTACTGCCTCAAATAAGAAAAAAGTTTATGGACCTGTAAGCGCTATCATACTGCAGAAGTTAATGACTCTGATAGTTATGCACTCTGATGTATTAAGAAGTTTTCATAAGTGATAATGAAGCAAGACCCATGAAAGACCACTGAGAACTGATACTTGACGTTTCTCTCTCAGCTTCAAAATTTACATCTGTCACATAAAACCTCTTTTGTAAAACAAAAGTCACATGCAAACTCTGATAATAAGGCAAACAAATTTTTTCTGTTGAACCGTATCTTACATTTTGTCTCTCCAAGAAGTACATAAGAAACATGTTTCATTTTTCCCTAAGCAGAAAGAAAGAAGACGCTGAACTATAGGTACTACTCACACAAAGCCCGTTTAAAAGCTTCCTAACTATTTATTAAAACAATTAACTGAAGTGTTAATTGGGAAGGTGCTGCCTCGCCTATAGGCTTGTGAAAAAGGCACATTTAAAAATCTGCTGAGAAGAAGCACTAAATATCATTATAGTTACACCGAATTCAGAGAGCTGCAACGTGTACACAAAGGCAATTTCTAATAAAATAAAAATAAAAAATAAGTGCTTTTTAAAATCTTGCTCTTTGGTCAACTGATGCCTGAAGACAACCTGAATGATGGCTTACATTTATAAGAGAAATGAGAGACTCTCAGAAGATATAAGAATTCAAAAGCAATCTGAGATCAAGAAAAAATTAGTTGCTGAGTCAACTAATTATTATCAGTCAACTCTGGCTGTAAGACAGGCAGTCAGCAAGTACATCAAAACATTCCTGTTGGAAAAACCACTCTTGGTTGCCAGCTGTCTAAGTCACAACTAAGTCACAGAATCACTGAATCACCAAGGTTGGAAAAGACCTACAAGATCACCCAGTCCAACCATCCACCTATCACCAATAGCTCTCACTAAACCATGTCCTCCAACACAAAATACAAACGTTCCTTGAACACCTGCAGGGTTGGTGACTCCACCACCTCCCTGGGCAGCCCATTGCAGTGCCTGACCACTCTTTCAGAGAAGTAGTATTTCCTAACGTCCAGCCTAAATTTCCCCTGGTGCAGCTTGAAGCCATTCCTATCACCAGTTACATGAGAGAAGAGGCCGACCCCCAGCTCACTACAACCTCCCTTCAGGTAGTTACAGAGAGCAATTAGGTCTGCCCTGAGCCTCCTCTTCTCCAGGCTGAACATTCCCAGCTCCTTCAGCCTCTCCTCATAAGCCCTGTGTTCCAGACCCCTCACCAGCTTTGTTGCCCTTCTTTGAACCAGCTCCAGAGCCTCAATGTCTTTCTTGCAGTGAGGGGCCCAAAACTGGACACAGAACTCGAGGTGCGGCCTCACCAGAGCTGAGGACAGGGGAACAATCACCTCTCTGCTCCTGCTGGCAACACCATTCCTGATGCAAGCCAGGATGCCATTGGCCTTCTTGGCCACCTAAGCACAGTGTTGCCTCATGTTCAGCCGAGCATCAATCAGTACCCCCAGGTCCATTTCCTTTACACAGTCTTCCAGCCACTCTGCCCCAAGCCTGTAGTGTTGCCCAGGGTTGTTACGGTCAAAGTGCAGGACATTTGGCCTTGTTGAACCTCATTCCACTGGCTTCAGCCCAGCGATCCAGCCTGTCCAGTTCTCTCTGTAGGGCCTTGCTACCCCCACTTGTTCTGGGCTGGGATTTTCTTTCAAAGCCTTTCTGAACTTGCTGGAAATTTCCCTGAGTCAGGTTGGAGCATCTTGCTGTGCGAGACTTGCAGCTCTGTCTGCAGCTATGGTCTGTCCATCCATCCTTGGCTGCGTGAATGGAGGACAGGCGTGGGTCTGTGATGGGAGGGAGCTTCCTGTGATGACCACACCAGTTCTCTGCAGGGTGCCTTTCAAACTGTGCCTCTTCTTGTGTTTTGTGTCCTTATTCTGCATGTACTCTGATTTGCAGTGCAAGCAAGACTTTAATTTTTCTGCCAAGCAGTACTGAAATGGGCACAACATGTTGCCTTCTCCTGGCAGGGAAATGAGTCTAGAATTGCCCCATTTCAGATAAAACCACGATCAATTTCAGTAGTGCTGTTACACACCCCCCTTGGATTACATGTCTAGCTGTGACTATCCTGGGCTGCATCAAAAGAGGGGTGACCAGCAGGGCAAGGGAGATGATTGTCCTCCTCTACTCTGCCCTCAGAGGCCACACCTGGAGAACTGCATCCAGCACAATAAATATGCAGAGCTGTTGGAGCGGATCCAGAGGAGAGCCATAAAGGTGATCAAAGGGCTGGAGCACCTCTCCTGTGAAGAAAGGTTGAGGGAGTTCAGCTTGTTTAGCTTGGAGAAGTCTCCAAGGAGACTTCACTGCAGTCTTCCAGTACTTGAAGGGAGCTTACAAGCTGGAAGGGGACTGATTTTTTACACAGTCTGATAGTGACAGGACAAGAGGGAATGGCTTTAAACTAAAAGGGGGGAGATCTAGGTTAGATGTTAGAAAGAAGTTCTTTACTCAGAGGATAGTGAGATGATAGAACAGGCTGCAGAGAGGTTGTGGATGCCCCATCTCTGGAGATGAGGTGGTTGGCAACCCTGTGTGTGGCATGGATCTAGATAATCTTCAAGGTCCCTTCCAAACCAAGCCATTCTAGGATTATATGACTACCCAAAGCACCATGGCCGAGGCACTTCCCTTCAGGCACATCCATAGAGGATGTACTGCATGCCCAGTCCCCAGGCTGCACACAGGCAGGTGTCTGAAGGTGGGCTGAGGCTAGTAATGGCACTCCATGTCTCCAGGAAGACAAACACCACACACTCCTTCTGAGCACAAGTTTCTTCAGGAGATCATTCTTCAGATCATTTGTAACCTATTAAGGACATCCATATTGCAGCCATTCACAAATGAAAGAGCTCACCACTGAACAGCCATAGGGTGTAAAAAGTGTAGCTGAGCTAGGGAAGACTTGATGTGGGGGCAGCCGGTGCTTCTAGGCAGCCCCAGAGGTCTGTCCCCTTGCAGAGCTACCAGTGCCTGGGGAGCCCTCAGCCAGACCATGCCCATACAACCACTTAACCTTCTCATTCTAGTCTTCTGAGGCTGCTATAGGGTCTGTCCTGAAGGGCCACACTGCTGGGATCAGGGAGTCTTCAGCTTTGTTTCATGGCCACCAGCCTGGTAACTAAAAGGCCTATCAAGACCCAAACTTCAGAAGTCCTCACCTTAAAAAATCTGTTCCTATTAACCAACAGAAAGAGTTGGTAAAGTATTTGCTTAGCCAGCTGCTGGCTTTAGAGGCAGAGGACCTTACCAGATGCGAAAATTTACCATATCAGCTAACCTACAGCTCAAGGTCCTTTATTTTTCACCCATGAACCACAGACCAGAATTTACATCACAGCCTCATCTCCCATCTTTGGTCAGTTGCTGCTGACCAAAGCTGCTGTGTGACAGCCCGGTGCCAGCACCAGGTGCTGCAGTAGCGAGCTCAGCCCTCACTGCATAAAGAAGTCACAACCAAGGAAGGTCACACAGCAAGCAGGCCACAGAAACGGGCCAGTGAGACAAATGAGGCTGGGGTGAGACAAGCAATAGGACTTTTAAACAGTCTTAATCAAGCAGCTATCACAAGCATCTGCGTTTAGACACATGTTGTTTAGTCTAATAGAAGAGTATTTATACCTACATTTTCTTATTTATATGTAAGCAACACCATGCTCAGTTTCATCTTACACTTTACTCCCAAGTTATGCGTTCATCTTGCAGCATGCAACACCTGCCCATGTGCACTTTCACCCAAATACACACAGTCACCTGTCCTGCTGCATCACTCCCAAGAGGGCTTATCTGGCATTTGCAAGGATCACTAAGAATAGAGTACAGTATATTTCCTTGAATGCGCGACCATGTTGATTTTCTATCGTCTGTTTGTCTGCCCCAGAGGCTTCTGAGATAACCAAACTTTGATCTTGAAAGCCCTCCATGTTCTCATTTAGCATTAACAATTATACACTTATCTTGGACAAGAAAAGGGAAACTTTAAATGCACGGTTAGCCAAAACTTGTCTACCAGCCAGTTTTCTGTCATCTATTCTGCAGCTGCTACTGTTTGGAAAACCCTTGCATAGAGCATCCCACGAGAGAAACAGAACGAAGCTACCAGAGGTAAGGGAAGTTAGATGTTTTAGGGTGCAGTTTCCCAGGACAGCTCCAGCTGATTCAATAGATCCCTCCTGCCAGAATGGGAGATCTGCTTCTTCCCCACCACCTCCCTTCCCTCCTTCTAGCTCCGTATTCCCACCACACACCCTCATCTGTTTTGTGAGATGCTGGCAGTCATCATCTCACAAAACCAGTGTGCTCACTAGGTGGCCACAATGGAAAGGTGCAAGGATGTGAGCTGGCACTGCATAGGACTACAGAACCATGGGCAGGAGGGGAAGGGGAAGCAGATCTCTTCTGCAGTAGCTAGGTGTTAATGGAGGCTGTGCTATCAAACCAGGCCAGGGTGATCTAGGCCACTTCCAAGTACTCATGAGGGAATGCCCATAGGTAACTTCATAAGACCAAGATGGGGAATAATTACTTTGTAGATGATCTTGGCCAAAAATAGCATCACATTTAATTACCTTAATAAAATTAGGGACATTGTTTAGAGAGCAAGATGGTGATGAGTCAACACTAGACTAGATGATCTTAGACATCTTTTCCAACCTTAATGATTCTATGAAATTATAAGTGTCATCCTTGATTGTGACAGTAATAAGCTGACTATGAGAGCCAGATTTGTTGAAGTTCTTCCATCCTCTCTTTAGGGAATGATTGCAAAGCTTTTGTTTTTACATTTAACTTAAAGGAATACAGAATGTCTTAAGTAGATCTCAATAGAAATTTTGTATTACAATTGAATATTCAGCTTTTTGTAAGGTGAGTTGGAAGTTGTAGGAGTTTTGTCAGCACTTTAACAAACTTGTTAGCACCAAGTCCACCCTACAAAGCCTGCATGCTGTTGCGTCCCAAACAGGCTGCCCAGGAAGGTGGTGGAGTCACCATCCTTAGAGGTGTTTAAGAAACCTGTAAATGTGGCACCAAGGGACATGGTTTACTGGGCATGGTGTAATGGGTTGATGGATAAAGTAGATCTTAGTGGTCTTTGCAACCTCAATGATTATATTATTTTATGATCCTTCACCCCAGGTTTCATTTCAAGCTGCTCAGATGAAGAATCTCAAGTATGGAGAAGTACTTGAGCCAAACCACAGAGATGTGTACTGCCCGAATACGGCTGTCACTGCTGTGCATTGCACCGTGCCAATGGTGCTTGCCATGTCAATGCTAGCAGTACCGATGTCAGTGCCTGTTAGCAGCAGCAGGGATGGCACCTGCCCAATCAAGCAACATTGCTACTGTTCTGCAGTGTTGGTCCGGCACCTGAGCAAAAAGTTCAAAGAAAATTCAAGCAAAAGCCACTGAGCACATCTTTTTCCATTCTCTTTCTAGTAACACATCTAACACACAGTAATAATAATGGGATATTTCCTCCTGAATCTCAATATTCATTGACAAGCCGAAAGCCTTACAATTCCTAGTCTCCTCCGTAGTGGATGGGTTCAGACTGAACCGAACACATCCCAGAAATTAAACATTAACTGAGTCAGGCGTTGCAGTTAATATTTTCGGCGCCGCACATCCCCGCTCTCCCCGCGGGGATCCCTTCATCTGCGGCGACAGCGCAGCGGTCCGGGGGTTGCGGGCTGCGAGCAGCGGGGCCGGGCGGGCAGCGGGGCAGGTGCGGCTTCCAAGGGACGCGTCCTCACTCCCTCCCGCCGCCCGCCGGTACCCCGGTCCCACAGCACAGCCCGGGCAGGGGCACGGCACCGCTTACCGCAGCTGCTCGCCGGTCAGCAGGACCTCGGCCATGTGCTCCAGCTCGGTCGCTTTCTGCTGCATGCTGCTCATGCCCTCCTCCATCGCCGCCGCCTGCGGGCACAGCGCCTCGTGCTGAGGGGAGCGGGCTCCGGCCCCCTCTCTCCCTCCCCCCTCCCCACCCCCCCGGCCGCAGCTGCCGCCGCTGCAGCCCCGATCCCCCTCTCGTGGCCGGGGTCGCCGGCAGCCTTCCCCCGCCGCGCTCACCTGGAGGACACGGAGTGCCGTTTCGGTTCGCTTCCCCCCGCCCCGCGCCCCCCACCCCCTCCAAAACCCGCCCCGTTTCCCGTGTTATTGTGTCACGGGCGGGGAGAGAAACACATGGCTGCGGCCGCCGCGGCACGGCTCGCCGAGGCAGCAGCGGCCCCCCCCGGCTGTCACACGGCAGGGAGGCGCCGGCAGCCCCCGGTACGGGAGCGGCTCCGGGGGTGCTGCGCTGTGCCCCGTGGCCCGGCTCTGGGCTGCGCTGTCCTCGCCGCTGCCTCCCGCCGCTCGGCTCCCTGCGCATCAACCTGCGGCCCGCTCTCACACATCGTCCCCGTACCCCCGCACCTCTTTGTCCCTCTGGCGACGGCGGCCGCTGAATTCCTGGGGGCTGAAAAGCGCTTCTCGCAGTATTCGGTCTTTGAGATGGGAAGTGCGAGGTCATGAGCACCCTTTGTGAGCGCCGCTGGCAGAAAAAAGCACCAGAATGGAAACAAGTCCAAGGCCACTTCTGCAGTGGTCCAAGAAGGGTTTTCATTTACAACAACGCATAATTAAGATGCACCTTGATCGTGCACTCATTGCGCTTCTCTCTGCCTGCACACACTGTGTGCATGGCAAAATGTATCTGCTTCATATTTGCAGTATTCTCATAGTTAGATGACCAAGACTGTGGTTTCAGAACAAGGATAAGCATTAACAAGGAATCACGTGAAGGAATTGAACTCTGTAAACCAGGCTGAAAAGAAAGAGGAGGTGGATCTCGAAACACCCCATGTAGATTTACAGTTTTTGCTACCAAACGAGGTTCTTGATTAAAATAATAATAATAATAACTTGGAGTCATGGGAAAAAATGGACAAGTAGTTGGAAAATAAGTCCAAGGAGGGTTAGTAAGCAGATGACAGCCACATCCAGCTGAGGAAATTCTCTGCTAAAAATAATTGGAAGCTAGGAGAGCACTTGCAGTAAGTTCCATATGTGCCTTCTCTGCTGTTCCCTAGCATTTGTTCACAGCCACCTGTGAGATGAATATTGGATCAGGTGCACCTCTGGTTCAGCCCAGCACAGTCTCTGTAGGGAATGTCTCAGTGTGTCTGAAAGAACCCTACTGACCAATGGGTGGTGGGTGAAGCAAAACTGAATCTGCCTTCATGTTGATCATAGAATGGGCCAAGGAGGGAAGACTTAGGAGTGCAAACACTGCAGCTTGAGTTTGTCTCTTGTCAATTTGGAAGACATACATTTATGTCAATACTTGCAAACACCCTCTAATCCCACTCGTACTATAAGTACATGAAGTACACCTTCATGGAGCTAGAAATAAAAAGGGAATTGAAAAAAACATCTCATCTGACCTTATATTTCGGATCAAGAATTTGCACAGTAATTTGTATCAAGCATTTTATCATGTGGCTGAAACAAAGAAATCTCAAGAGAATGTTATTGTACATTTATGTTATTGTAGGGCTTTATCACCTGAGTTTGGCTGATTCAGCTGTTTCCCACCTCTAAAAGGGGGAAATTCCACCCTGCTCAGCTCTGGCTGCACATCCTTGCAATGGATCTTATGCTGGTTTCCACACTTTCAGCACCTCTGCTGCAATTGAATTCGCTAAGTTGGCAGAGAAGTCCACAGAATGAGGCTAGTTTCTTCTGGGCCAGTAAGCAGAGCTGTGCAGGTGGCTGTGGATCTCATGGGGCTGGAGCTGACACAGGGGGGGAGTGGGCCTGGGTGGCCGAGGGCAGGAATAGAGAGGAGGAAGAGAGAGAGGAAGAAGGGGAAGAAGCTGTCTTTCAGCAGTGACAAGCCAGCAGCTTGATTCAGGGTGCTTGTGGAACTGCAGCATGAAACACATTTATTTCCTTGCATATCAGATTATTCTCGCAGGTCAGTGCAATTTCCTGTGCTTAATTATTTAATGCTTATAGGCCGCCATGTTTGCCTTTCCACACTGATATCCCATTTGTAATTTGTTCCACATGTTCACACTGAAATATCTTACAGCTACAGAGTGCTTCAAAGGAAGGGATTAGGTATCAATCATTCCAAACCTGATGTCTCTCCTCGACAGTTAGCTGACATAACCCCAAAGGATCACATTTCAGAGTCAAGAGCAAGAATTAAGCTACATAAATTGACCTGTTTGGATGTTTCTAGCTTGTATGTTTTTAATGCACAGACTGCTATAGAAACATGAGATCTAGCAAAAGATTAAACTGTTCTGGTCCCCCTCCCAGGGCAGACTGACCTACAAGACCCTGACACAGTGCTGAGAGCTGAAAAAGCACATGAGATCCTTACAGCAAGGTTACTTAGAAGGAGAAAGACTTTCCTCAAGGTAAACTTTGGGAATCATATGAATATATACACATATATTTTGTATAAACATAGGAATAATTTCAGGAACTGCTGTTTATTTTATATGTGAATGCATACTTGGATTTTAACTTAGTGTGACTGCAGTTAAGTGGTAAGAGTTGGACTCAGTGATCCATATTAATAATAGAATCATAGAATCACCAGTGTTAGAAAAGACCTCCAAGATCATCCAGTCCAACCATCCACCTTCCACCAATATTTCCCATTAAATCACTTCCCTCAGTACAACACTTAAATGTTTCTTGGACACCTCTATAGGGATGGTGACTCCATTAGCTCCCCGGGCAGCCTGTTCAAGTGCCTGACTGCATTTTTGGAGAATAAATTTTTCCTAAAATCCAACTTGAATCTCCCTGGCACAACTTGAGGCCATTCTGTCTCATCCTGTCAATGCTACCTGGGAGCAGAAGCCGACCCCCACCTCACCACAGCCTCCTTTCAGGTAGCTGTAGAGAGCAGTGTCTCTCCTGAGCCTCCTCTTCTGTGAATGAACAACCCCAGTTCCCTCAGCCACTCCCCATAAGATTTGTGCTCCAGACACTTCACAGCTTTTCTTTCTCTGGACATGCTCCAGGACCTTGATGTGTTTCTTGTAGCGATGGGTCCAAAACTGAACACTGTACTCAAAGTACAGCCTCACCAGAGCCGAGTACAGACGGATGATCACTTCTTTGATCCTGCTGGCTGCGCTGTTTCTGGTACAAGCCAAGATGCCATAAGAATCCTTTCCAAGTTGAGATATTCCATGATTCTGTGATATTAAGGTAGCTAGCTAAGGTTAAAACATTCCTCATCCAAAAGTGTGTCAAACCTTTGAGCTGGAGCCCAGCGACATCTTAAAACTCATCCTCCACAACATCCAGAGTAACAAGAGCTGCATATGTCTGCTTGAGAGTTGGTAGCACAGGCACTGGGGAAACTCAAGTCTTCCAGTGGTGGTGACAGCAGAGGCTCTCTGACATACAGCAAGGGACAAAGCCACACATTTGAACCCCAGAGATCGTGGCACTGAGACAGGACCCTGTATTCAGGTTTAAAAGCAATTCTAGTGATTTGCGTAAATTTTCTTGTTGCATTGAGGAAATATACAAATGGTAAAACATAAATGCCTACAAAGTGAAATGAGAATATTGCTTTCAGAATTTATAGAATATTACATCTGTGGCCTAAATTTTGACTTGATAAATTAATTTAAGATTAAACTAATTCCTTAATTCAAATAATTAATTTAATGCAAACTTAATTTAAAGTGAGACATTCGTATGAACAATTTACCAGTGTTCTTATGTGCACTTCTTCCTTCTGTGGCATTGTTCACATAAGATTGATCTTTCATTGCTGGGATGACTAGAGCTTTTGAAACAGGAAAATGATGGAGAAATCATTAAGGCATTGATTAAGGCGTTGATTATCGCATGCAAAAGATGGTGAAGCACTTCAGGGATAAAAGGCATTGGCAGACGAGCTGTTCGATTGGTTTGCTGTTCTTGTTTTCCTAACATGTTTTGTGTAAGAGCCATCACATTTAAAAGTACCTGGTTCTTCTCTTACTCAAGAAGACAGAAAGACATATGGTTTGGGCCTTTAATTGGTCTACCTTCTAAGCAGATTTTGCAACTCTGGAAAAAGGAGTGCGTGTGTGGTTTCATGTGTTTTTTTATTTGGTTGTTTTTTTTGGTTTTTTTTTTTTTTCTATATTCCCATGCTTATTTGCAAAGAGATCTCATTTGTCTTTGTGTTTCAGCCAGTTAACTTCCTTAGTACCAGAGGTCTGGCAAAGGAAAGCAGAGAAACTACCAGGTATTGTCCAGCCTGCCCTCCTCTTTTCATGCTATGTATAATAGTATTTCCCATTCTTGGCAGTGCATAGATTACATTCACTGCTGTTCATTTGCTGCTCTGAGCTTGAACAATTTAAGTTGTCTGCTAGAAACTGGTTAGAAGAATCAGTGCTTGTATGATTCAAAGGGCTGAATGCATCTGGCCAGGCTAATTTTAGTCTTGTGATAAACCACAGGAAAAGTCAGCAAGTTTTCACACACACCAAAAAAAAAAAAAAAAAAAAAAAGCATATTCTATACTTCTCTTTTTGCAATATAACATCCAAGTTCCTGCAAAAGTCACCATGGTGAGATAACAGGAGGATCTATCACAATTAATGTCTAACATTTCAGCACGAATGAGACTTGCATCTGTTCAGATCCTCACATTTCATGTATCGCTGACCTGGCAATCATTATAACAAGAAGATGAAGTACAGAAAAAAAAGACATTTTGATCCTGAGACATGCAGAGATGATCTAAAAGGGGCTTTCTGAGCCTGTCCTTTATCCTTACGCAGCTTTTCCATTTCAAGTTAAATACCCAGGTTCTCTCTGGGTCAAAGATGCTGAGACTCGTATGCAGGCTGACGTCTAAAGCACTACCATGAGGCAGATACATGTTCTAGGGCTTGCTCCTGTCAGTGGAAAAATATTTTATGAAAATAAACAGCTTCAGTAAGAAAAAAAAAAAGAGAAATCCCTATCAGACCTGTAGACTCGATAACTGCTGATAGTGCACTCTGCTAAACTCGCATTTTTGTTAGCCAATATGGTAATTGATTTCTGTACTCTCAGTGATGCCATTCGATCTGTTACACTGGAGTCCCTCTATGTATCTGTTATGTGCCTGGAATGGTTTCTAATTTGTCTTATTTTTCATCTTCAGCAGTTTTTTAATAATTCCTAATTTTGGGCATCACAAGAATATTTACCTGACAAAAAACACCTGTAAAACTAGTAGGAATGTTACTTTTTAAACATTTCATAAACATTTCCATTAGTTCTTTCATTTTTGTTGCTTTGTTTTCTCTTATTTTATCCTGCTCTTAATTGATAGTAATTACAAACTCATGCAGCCTGAGCTGTGCCACATTACACGTTTAGCCCAGGTTACAGTTCCGGACTTTTGCAGTAACCAGATTAGGGCTGGGAGGTGTGAGTCAGATGGCAGGCATGACTTACAGCTGAGAAGGAGCTTCTTTGTAAACCACATCTCAAGTGTGAAGACAACTCCTGTATTCTAAGTGGTAAAAGACAGCTTCTAAGGCTGTCCTCCACCTCTGTGTTAATACGCCCTGGTATCTGGCTGCAGGATTGAAAACAGTTTTGCTTAAATCATCGTGGCTTGACCTGATGGCTTGACTTTGCATTGAACCCAGCCTTGAAAGCTTATGCACATTTAGATAAAAATTGCTCTCCCTTGGGAAGCAACACCTGGGAGTCCAACCCCCTGCTAAAACAGGTTCCCTATGATAGGTAGCACAAGTAGGCAGATGGGTCTTCAATATCTCCGTACAAAGACACTCCACAGCCTCTCTGAGCAACCTGTCCCAGTGCTCCATCACCCTTACCATAAGGAGGTTCTTCCACATGCTAGTACAGAACTTCCTGTGTTCCAGTTTTAGGCCATTACACCTTGTGCTATCGCTACACACCACCAAGAAGAGCCTGGCCTCATCCATTTTCCTCTAATCTCCCTTTAGATATTTGTAAACACTGATCAGATCTCCAGGTCAGTCTTCCCTCCGCCAGGCTGAAGGACCCAGGTTACCCAGGCTTTCCTCATACAGGCACCGCTAAACGACGTTTTGTCCTGCCACTGGGTAGGGCTGTGCAGCACATGGTGCTAAGGAACACAGGCCTGCTCCTCAGGTGGAGGGAAGGCCCTCTGGGACACAGGCACAGCACACTGCAGTCATGCCACCACTGCCACAAGATATCTGTAATGCTAAAACCTGAGGTATCAGGTCTTCTGGAGCATCTGTATCCACCAGCACCTGTTCTCACTGGCCTGGCTGGCTCCTGTGAAACGCTCTATGCATTGACCATGTGCGTAATCGCTCTGCCACCCAGTGGTCCTTGCAGGCAATTGAGTATCAAAATACCTGTCAGAACATCGTTGTGAACTGATGCTCGACAAAGGAAAGGATTGTTAAAAGAAGCAGTAATTTTAGAAGGGAAAAGCAACTGTTAGGAGGGGAAACAACTGTTTACATAGGCTGAATAGTTAATAGGACCAGAGGAATGGTTTCAAACTGAGACAGGGGAGGTTTAGGTTAGATATTAGGAGGAAGTTTTTCACACAGAGGGTGGTGAGGCACTGGAACAGGTTGCCCAAGGAGGTTGTGGATGCCCCGTCCCTGAAGGCATTCAAGGCCAGGCTGGATGTGGCTCTGAGCAGCTTGGTCTGCTGGTTGGCAATCCTTCACATAGCAGAGGGGTTGAAACTAGATGGGCATTGTGGTTCTTTTCAACCCAGGCCATTCTGTGATTCCATGACTCTATGAAAAATCTTTAAACAACACAATCTTTGCATAGGATTGCAAATACAAACATACTCAACTGTCATTTATATTTCTACAGACTGAACACGAGAATAACTACTTCAAGATAGTAAAAATAAAGCCATTAATATACTAGTAAGTTAATATTCTCTTTCACAAATGTTTCTCACAAGAAGGTGCTTGTCTTGTGTTCTCAAAATATTTAAAGATCTCTTGAAGTGCTGAAGCAATGGGATAAGCTTAGGAGAGCATTCTTCTGAAACAAACCAGATACTGCATCATGCTTAGATCTTTCAAAATGATCAACTATAACCAGTCCTTTTATTGCATTACAGAGTACCAGAAATCCTTGCAAAGAAACAGGTTTGCTGTAGCTCTGCATCCAGGAAACTGGGTGCCACAGGAGCTGATGGAAGGAGGCACATACAGAGGCTGCTTTGCTGAAGCAGGACCATAGCAATCTTCTCTCATAAGAACAAATTCTGTTCTGTTGAAATATAAAACCTAATAGCAATATTGTCCAGGCAGAACTGCAGTGGGAGCACTGTCCTGCTCTCTGTAGCCCAGCAGACAAGAAAAGAATCAGTGATTTTGTCTGGAAAGAAAACTTCAGCAAGACAAATACACTCGGGAAAGTGGGATGAAATGAGGAGAAAAGGCACATGAAAGAATGTGAAAAGGAATGGGGAGAATACATAATAAAGAAGTGAGACTTGAGCTGAAGAAAAGAGGGAGAGAATCAAGTAGGGATGAGAAGCTGGAAGAAAGACCAAAGCAACTGAGCCAAGCTGAGACAGAAAGTGGAAGGAATATATTTTCTTTGTGATGTCCATCAGAGCTTTTCCTCCCTGTATTACGCAGTCTTCACAGTGGGATGCTGTCTGTCTCCACAGCAACCAGCAGCCATGAAACCTTTCTTCCCTGCCCGCATTGACTGCTCTCTGGAGAGGAGCCCTCAAATTGTCATTGTTAGAAAAGTCAGAAAAGAGAACAGTGTAGAAAGCATTTCAGAACACTCTCTCACTGCATATCTCCAACACAGAAGAGAGTTGGCCACACCTGTACATTTCTTATGTACAAATTTGGCAGACCCCGGCGCCCAATCGCTTAAAAACAAAACTTGCACAGACTTTTCAGTTAAAGATTCCTAATTGTCATAATTGCTTTTGATGTTTCATTAAAATTATTAAAATGTAGATCTCCAAGGAAGGATTGACAGGCAGCATTTCACCTCAGGCCTCACACTGCATCAATTCACAAGCAGTTCACAACGAGAGTGGCTTCATCATCCTCTTACTCAACAGTTTCCTAAGCAAATGCAGTTCAGTTAGGCAAGGCCCGTGCCAAAACTGTGACGTGTAGATGGGAGAAGATGAGACTACAAGGATCTTTCCTAACTGTACAGGCAATAAAGCTATTTTTTGAGTTGGGCACAATCACAGATCTTCACCAACGCATCTGTGAAATGAAAACAGAGTTACTCTTGTTCATTGATTATAGCTTACCACGTGATACCAAACTGTTCAGTATCTCATGACATTAATGCCCCTCGTGATACACTCACTGTTAATCATTACTCAGAGTTGTAAGAAAATTCCAACTACTCATTGACTCAATGGGAAAATAAAATGCTTCATCCCACAACAACCTCTGGTATTCAGCAGGAGGAAAAAAATACTGCAGATAGTTAGGATTTTCAGAATAAAATGTTGACATATTTGCAGAGTTTTTTGCAGTTTCTTGTCAAGCAGATGATGTGGGACTAAAACGCACAATCTAGTCCCTAAATGGTGTCCTTAGTGTGCTGGGGAGCAGGGTGGAAGGGGAATAGTCTGCTCCTCCAGTCATTTGGCACCAAGAGGAAAGCTGAGAATGACAAGGTCAAGTTAATGTCATTCTTGGAATATTTGGAAGGCTAAAGCCCAAGGTTTAATGAGGGTGATGATAGAGAGTCAGGGGTGCTTTGTCAGGTGCTGCAGCTCATTGCCAACACATTCAATGGACAATAAGGAGCAGATATGCTGCAAGTATGGTACTGGTAGAGGATCAGGGTCATTGTATAAAAAAGACATATGCAGTATAGAGTGTTATACCACAGTCATGAACCTAGGTTAAAACTGATTAAATTCTCAGAATTCTTCAAAGTAATTAAAAAAGATGCTAATAAACTCCTCAGCTTTTCCTAGTTAATGTCTTCTGGGACTGTGAGCCAGAGAAGAAGGATGATTTATGAACCATGGGACTCTAATCAATCTAAAAAGCGTCTGTCCTGTAGAACAATGAATCGTAATATATGCTAATTGCTACAAAGGGAGTTTCTAGGCCATAGTAGGGGAAATCTTTCCTTATTATTATTTTTTAATTCTTCCCGACCACAGAATATTCTCAACTTATAATTTCCACTCACCCTGTCCTTTTTATTCTTATATCATAGATTTACCTGAGTTACTTGAGCTCTTCACAAATTTAAGCACTGGATGATCTCCTTCTCCATACTCATCCAATTTCCTCGGGATTTGCAAAATGTCAAAACCCTCTAACTTATTAAAAAAAAAAAACAAAATTACACAGAAACAGATAATTGTTCTACAGTTTCTTGATCAAGCCAACACTGATTTTGATTGACAGAATTTTTAAGATGTGCTCATCTGTATTGTTTTAATTCGCTGTGTGTAAGGGCCTCCTATGTAATGCTTTCCTGACATTGTCTTCATGGTATTCATCTGAATTTTCATCCTGTTGTTTTACACTGTCATTTTCCTACGTCAATGCACTTCTCTGTTGCATACTCTCCCACAGACGAAATATTGGAAGCATATTCCTGACTATTTTATATTTTGCAAAGTCTGCTGTATATTACCTGGATTTTATTCTCACGTTCTTTTATTATTTATTATTATTATTATTTTAATTTCAGACTCATGCAAATGTAATGAGCATGTCATTTGCAGAACTTTTTGCTGTGATGTACTTGCAATGCACAGCCCTAGCAATATCTCAAAACTATAAATACATAAACTGCCAAAATAAAACTTCCTGAGGTTAGTACATACTGTGCAGATACTGGTTAATCAGGAAACAAGGGCATGTGTGAGAACTTGACAGATGATATAGAATGATGTTTATTACGTCACTATTTGTAAGATCTCCAGACTGAAATTTAGCCACAAAACACTATAAAACACTATCGGGGAAAAAAAAATACAATAATAATTAAGTTTATCTATTATACCTGCTTCTGCTTTATTGCTTATGGCAAGAGTTCCCTTCATGAACACCAAATAAAGAGGCACGTTGACCTGGCCATTGCATTGTTCACACTAATATTTACGTCTGATTACATGTTTATCTTCTCCTAATTTGAATGTAACTGTTTTGCATTTCTCTGTTATCCCACTGAGACGGAAGAGGAAGTGCTTATCTCAGTTAGCAATGAACTCTCTGGTTTCTCTAATAATTGTATGAAATTTTCCCCATTTGATTCTTGGACTTACGTTCTGCTTTGTGGTGCTTTCCTGGCTGACATTCTCAGATATCAGTATTTTACAAGGACATGAGAATAGACAGTAATCAGTGCCTACAACATAGAACACATGAAGTGCTGGTCTCATTTGTTAAAATTAAAAGAAACATTTCTTACTCAAGAATCAATTCCAATAGAGAGCAGAAAAGTGATTCAGAGGGTCTGAGTTTGTGTAGGGTGCTAAGTTATGACTTAAAGCCAGAATGCTGTGATTAATAGACAAATACATCACAAAGGTTAACCTTTCTGATTCTTTCCAAGTCTTCTGTGGATTGCATTCCACAGAAGGGGTCATTCATTTTGACTTCCACAGAATCTCTCATGTTCCACGATGTGTAGTAGAGTAAGTTTTTTTTCTCCTGTTATCCATAACTTGTTCCTTTCAGTGGTATTTGCCACTTCTCACAGAATAGATGCACATTTTTCCTTAAATTCATAATTGCTTATACATCTGTTGTATCTTCTTCTTCTAAATTTTTCCCAACTGAAATGATCTAACCAGGTTAGTCTCTTTTCTGTGAAAATCAGATGTCTCAGGAGGCCCTTTTCTGTATCTTGTGTAGCAGCTCACAGGTCAGAATATCATGCTTTATTCAAAATAGGCATACACAATGGATTTATACAGTGGCATAGTTATAGTCTGGTGTCGGGTTGTTGTTTTTTCCTTGCTTTTATTTTTTAAGACGGAAATGTAGCACACAGTGTAGACAGTTATTCTACCGTTGTCTCACAGAAGTCTATGACAATTACTGAAATGTCATTCAGAGGTTTGCAGCCACATCCACAGGTCCAGCTCCCGTGACCACCTTCTGTACTGAAACATGATGGACGTGTCAAGTGATGAATATTTTTCCCAGCAATGAGGAAAAACTGTTCAGTAGGCAAAAATGTAACGTTCTCATTAATGTTAAATATTGCAGATGGCATTTGAACTGAAAAAAAAAAAGAAAAAAACCCTATGTCTTGAATTAAGTTTTGTGAGGCTCTAATCAAGCTGAGCCTCTCTTGTGGAATAATTTCCAGCAACTGTAACTGTGAACTGTGTAATTATCAGCAGGCTGATAACTCATTGTGGTGTTCAACTTCAGTGCTCTGCCAATTTTTCCAGTGCTGCCTTTGCTATCTTTTATTTTCATAGCCACCTATGTTGTGCTTTGAAGGTTACCCAGAAGTTTCTACTGTGTGTTTCAATCTTCTTTGACATTTAAATGCCCCACTACATTTAGGGGCATCTTGTCCTAGATTTTATTATAGTTCCCAAATACATGAATTGAAATCACACCTAGAAAGTCATCCTCCTAATGTCATGCCTGACATCTAGAGCTTGATAGTGGTGTAGCGTTACAACGAATGTTATCTCACAGTTCATTGTTTCATGTCTTTGCTATGGAGCTTTGGAGTTATTTGAACCTACTTTCTTTGATTTGTCACAGCCGTCCCTGATTTATTGTGTGTTCACATCCTTGCTGTTTATATCCTTGCTGAGCCCTTGATGAGCCCTGGGAAATATTATACAGTGCCAGGAACTTCAAAGGCAAGACTATAATAATCTTCAGTGATCCATTTTGTGCTTTGCTAACTTCTGTCAATGTTAGTCGACAACATTCCATTAACAATAATTTCCATTAACATTAGTCACTTGAAAAAAGCTAATCTTGCTTGATAATTGACTTAACTCCTGCCTCCCCTTCTGAGGCCTGCTGAGGATGCAGACTGTTCAAAGCTTCACAATGGTGTGAGATCACATCCTGAGAGTGATGGTCAGTTGCTCAATGTCCAAATGGAGATCAGTGATGAGTGGTGTCTCTCAGGAGTCAGTAATAGGACTGGTACTCTTTAATTTCTTAATCAGTTACAACAATAGTGGGGTTGAGTGCACCCTCATCAAGTTCACAGATGACACCAAGCTGTGGAGTGTGGTTAATACAACCAAAAATTGGGATGCTGTCCACAGAGACCTAGACAGCCTTGAGCTGTGGGCCAAGAAGAACCTCATGAGGTTCAACAAATCAAAGTGCAAGGTCTTGCATCTCAGACATGGCAATCATGTTGCCGCCAGTACAAGCTGGGGAATAAAAGCATGGTGCATACCTGTGCTGAAAGCACTTGGGGGTACTGGTGGATGGGAAGCTGGACATGAGCCAGCAATGGGTCCTCACAGCCCAGACAGCCAACCGTATTCTGGGCTGCATCAAAAGAAGCATGGCCAGCAGGGTGGCCAGAGGAAGGTGATCCTGCCCCTCTGCTCTGCACTGGTGAGGCCTCACCTGGAGAACTGCATCCAGATGCAGAGTCCTCGGTACAGGAGAGGTCATAGGACCTGTTGGAGTGCATCCAGAGGAGGGCCACAAAACTGATCCAAGGGATGGAACCCCTCCCTTACAAGGACAGGCTGAGAGGGGTGGGGCTGTTCAGCTTGGAGAAGAGAGGTTCTGAGTTGACCTGAGAGCAGCCTTTCAGTAGCTAAATGGGGACTATGAGAATCACACAATCACAGAATCACCCGGGTTGGAAGGGACCTCAAGGATCACCTAGTTCCAACCCCCCTGCCTGGCAGGGCCACCAAACATACACATTCAGATCAGGTTGCCCAGGACCCCATCCAACCTGGCCTTGAACATGTCCAAGGACGGGGCATCCACAACCTCCCTGGGCAGCCTGTTCCAGGGCCTAACCACTCTCCTAGTAAAGAACTTCCCCCTAACATCCAACCTAAATCTTCCCTCCTTCAACTTAAAACCATTTCCCCTAGTCCTGCTGTTGTCAGCCCTTTTGAAGAGTTTACTCCCCTCCTGGGTGTAGGTTCCCTTCAGGTACTGATAGGCTGCAATGAGGTCACCCCGCAGCCTTCTCTTCTCCAGGCTGAACAAGCCCAACTCCCTCAGCCTGTCCTCATAGGGGAGGTGCTCCAGCCCCCTGATCATCTTAGTCGCCCTCCTCTGGACCCTTTCCAAAATCTCTATGTCTTTCTTGTACTGAGGGCTCCACACCTGGACACAGTACTCCAGATGGGGCCTCACAAGAGCCGAGTAGAGAGGGACAATCACCTCCCTGTCCCTGCTGGCCACCCCTCTCCTGATGGAGCCCAGGATCCCATTTGCCTTTCGAGCTGCCAGAGCGCACTGCTGGCTCATGTTCAGTCTCTCGTCCATCAGGACCCCCAGGTCCTTCTCTGCCGAGCTGCTCTCAAGGACCACTCCTCCCAGCCTGTACAGCTGCCTGGGGTTCCTCCAGCCCAAATGCAAAACCTTGCACTTTGCTGTGTTGAACCTCATTAGGTTCACCCAAGCCCAGCCCTCCAGCCTGTCGAGGTCCCTCTGAATGGCATCCCTTCCTTCCACCGTATCAACCGCACCACTCAGCTTGGTGTCGTCAGCAAACTTGCTGAGGGTGCACTCAATTCCCTCATCGATGTCATTAATAAAGACGTTAAAGAGCACCGGTCCCAAGACAGACCCTTGGGGGACACCACTTGTTACCGGCCTCCACTTGGACATAGAGCCATTGACCACCACCCTCTGTCTGCGGCCTTTCAACCAATTGCTTATCCATCGGGTCGTCCACCCATCAAATCCACTTCCCTCCAATTTGGAGATGAGGATGTGGTGGGGGACCATGTCAAAGGTCTTGCTCAGGTCCAGGTAAATGACATCGGTCGCCTTCCCTTCGTCCACCAATGCCGTCACTCCATCATAGAAGGCCACAAGATTAGTTAGGCATGACCTTCCTTTGGTGAAGCCGTGCTGGCTGTCTCGGATCACATGCTCATTCTTTATGTGACCGAGCATGTTGTCCAGGAGGATCTGTTCCATGATCTTCCCAGGCACGGAGGTGAGACTCACCGGCCTGTAGTTCCCTGGGTCCTCCCTGCTCCCCTTCTTGTATATGGGAGTGACGTGACCCTTCCTCCAGTCATCCGGGACCTCACCTGACAGCCACGACTTCTCAAATATGATGGAGAGCGGCTCAGCAACCACCTCAGCCAGCTCCTTCAGGACCCTGGGATGCACGCCATCCGGCCCCATAGACTTGTATTCATTCAGTCTAAGGAGGCACTCTCGGACTTGCTCTGCCCTTACAGTGGGGAAGGATTTACCTCCTTGGTCCCCACATAGAGGTTTGGGGATGCAGGGTTCAGGGACGTGAAAAAGACTAGAATCCTGGCCACCAGTGAAGACCGAGGTGAAGAACTCATTCAGCACCTCAGCTTTCTCTTCATCTGTTGAAGCCAGTTCTCCTTTTAAATTTACCAAAGTAGGTACGCCCGTTTTGGCCTGTCTCTTCTGGGCAATGTACCTGTAGAAGGTTTTCTTATTGTTTTTCACGTCCCTTGCCAAGTTCAGTTCTGCCTGCGCCTTGGCTTCCCTGATCCTACGTCTGCAAATCCGGACGGCATTCCTGTACTCTTCCCAGGTGACACAGCCTTGTTTCCAGAGCTTGTACACCCCTTTCTTCGCCCTCAGTTCTCTCAGCAGGTCCTTGCTGAGCCATGCCGGTTTCCTACCTCGCCTGCCCACTTTCTTATTCAGAGGAATGGAGACCTCTTGTGCTTCCAGGAGGGCATCTTTGAAGAGCCGCCAGCTCTCCTCAACATCCTTGTCTTTGAGGGCAGCGCGCCAGGGGATCTTGGCCAGCAATCCATTGAGTAGCTTGAAGTCTGCTCTTCTAAAGTTCAATGTCCTGATCCTGCTCTTTGCCAGGCCCACATTGCTTGAGATCACAAACTCAACCAGGGCGTGGTCACTGGAGCCCAGGCAGCCTCCAACCTTGACGCCTTTGATGATCTCCTCAGCGTTGGTGAGCAGCAGGTCCAGCAACGCTTCACCTCTGGTCGGTCTGTCCAATACCTGAACCAGAAAGCTATCGTCAATGGATTCCAAGAGCCTTCTAGAGCTCTTGCAGCTCGCCGTGTGGTTTTCCCAGCAGATGTCCAGATGGTTGAAGTCCCCCACCAGGACAAGGGCCCGTGAGCCAGACATCTCACGCATCTGGAGCAAGAAAGCCTCGTCAACAGCCTCCCCTTGATCAGGTGGTCTGTAGTATACCCCTAACACCAGCTGACCTATATTAGTCCCATCTCTAATCCTAACCCACAGGCTCTCAACCTGTTCCTGACTGTTTCTCGTAGGGAGCTCCTCACAGTTTATCCAAACTCTGACATAGAGAGCAACTCCCCCACCCCTCCTACCTCGCCTATCTCTCTTAAAGAGTCTATAGCCGTCGATGGCAGTATCCCAATTGTGGAAGTCATCCCACCATGTTTCTGTGATAGCAACAAGGTCATAACTTTCCAAGTGCATCACAGTTTCCAGTTCCTCCTGCTTGTTACTCAGGCTGCGTGCATTGGTATAAAGGCACTTCAGCCGGGCTATCCGTCTCGCCACCTTTATAAGGGATCTAGGATCCCCTAGAACAGCAGCATCCCCAGCATCCCCCTGCCCTACTCCTTCCCTATCCTCATCGCCCATGGAGTTTGGTACAAGCCCTGGAATGACCCATTCAACCCCAGTAGCCCTTATTTTGTCCCCTTCCCCCTTCATTCCTAGTTTAAAGACCTGTCAATGAGTCCCGCTAATTCTTCAGCTAAGATCCTCTTACCCCTCAGGGACAGGCTGCATGCATCAGCAGCCATCATGCCAGGTGCAGTGTAAATTGCCCCATGGTCAAAAAAGCCGAAATTCTTGCGTCTGCACCAGCTCTTAAGCCATCTATTTAAGAGTTGGGTATTTTGGATCCTCCCTGTACCTTTTCCTGACACCACAGGCATAGAAGAAAAGACCACCTGCACCCCAGCACCTTCAAGTATTCGCCCCATTCGCCTGAAGTCTTTCTTGATAGACCTCAGGCTTTCATATCAACTTCCTCACCGCCAGCCTGAATTATTAAAAGTGGGTAATAATCTGAAGGCTGAATCAACCCAGGAATTTTCTTTGAAATGTCCCTGACCCGTGCCCCAGGAAGGCAGCACACCTCCCTGCGGGTAGGGTCGGGCCGGCATATAGGGCTTTCTGTTCCTTGCAGAAGGGAGTCGCCTATGACAATCACCCTCCTGTCCTTACGGGTAGAAGCAGTCTTGAGGCTTGGGGGCAACCGCTTCGCCTGAGGCAACCTCATGGGTGAACCTGTCTCCGCACTCTCACTCGTCCCCCCCTCAAATTCCAGGGCCTCAAACCTGATACGCAGAGGCACTTGAGGAGCCGGGGATGGTCCAGATGGGGGATGCCCCCTCCGCCGAGCAGGTACCCGTTTCTACTCCTCCTCCCTTCTCAAATTGCTGTTAGGGGGAAGAGAGGACAGGGGGCTCGCTGAAACGCTGTCAGCTGGCTGGTTCCCCTTTACCAGGTGTTTGTAAGGTGGCAGGGGCTGACGTGCTCCGTGAGGAGCCTCGTCTGTGTGCCGAGAACCTGAGGTTGAGAGGGACTGACACCACCAGTCAATCTCCCTCTTACACTCTTTTATAGTCCTCAGCCTCTCCACTTCCTCCTTCAGGCTAATCACAAGGCTGAGCAAGTCATGCAATTGCTCACACCTTATACAAGTGCTGCCTCCTTCATGTGGCATTGCAAAGGCCAGGCTGTGGCACTCCTCACAGCCAGTGACCTGCACACTACCATCTCGTGATGGTATCTCTGTTCAGCATAGAGAAGTCTATGGATAGAATAGACATAGAGATCTATGGAGGCTGCACATCTCTGCAGTGCTGCTCCTTTAAGTTCCACAACATGTAGAAGGTATGTTTCTCAGTTGTTCATTCTTTTCCCCATAGAATAAATATAATTAGGAACAATTTGTGTAGTTCTGAAATAGCTAAAAAATCCAAGAAGGCTATTACTTCCTGGAGCAGGTTCTCACAGTGGAAACATGGAGATTAAGGATGTGGTGGCCGCAGACTCCCTGGTCTAGGACTAATAAATCATGACAGTGACAAACCCATCTTCTATCTAATTAAGGATCCTTAAAGATAACTGAAGTGATGATACCTGAGGACTTCATGAAAGGTGAGAAAGAGAAGCAGACTTCCAAGAACCAAATCACAAATGACTTCCATTAGACCATCTCCTCCTCCTTACAAACTGATCAAGCCAACTTGTACATAAAACTCAAAACAAAAAACACCCCAACCCAACTTTATAACACTAAGACACTTTGGAAATACATTCTCCTTTCACAGAATTTCCAACCTGCAGACAAGAAATTTTTATGCACGACAAGGCACTGCTTATGTTTGGAAGCTATATGGATGCACGCTCTGGACTCCATCCATTTTAAAGAAATTATTTTTTACTACTACTGAAACAACCCCTCACTGTTGCCAAGAAGCAAGGAAACATTGATAACTCGGTTGAATATTCTCCAGAAAACAGTGAACTTACAATGAATAGTTTCTATCAGTTACCTTGGAGGCTGAATTTTGAATCTCTCAAACACCTCTGGATAAAGCAGCGGAAAAATGACCATTTCTTTTAAAGCTGAAATGTGGTCAGAAAGACCACCCACGGCATCAAATCGCACCTGAAGATCAATTCAACAGAACACACGTTGTTAACAAAGTTAGCAATTTGGATGAAGGTGTCACCAGAAGTTATGCATCAGCAACAAGGAAATGTTCTGGGCTGTTGCTGAAGTTGCCTGACAGAAACCCATCAAGCATAGCTGCAGGTGGCCCATTACTGAAAGCCTTCACAAACACTGACGCAGCAAATTAAACCACTCACCGAACTATCGATTTGCACTGGATCAACATCAGCCAGGCTTTTCCCAATTTTCACTCCATCCTTGTGATCTCCCTTCAGCTCATTCTCCTCAAGGTTTACTGGAAGACACCTGATTTCAATTAAGGACAAAGAAAAAGCTGTCTTATTTCAGATGTAGCTAGAATATTTGCTTTTATGACAAGTGAACACAGAAGATTTTATTAATTAACATAACCTTCCCTGGCACCGAGGTCAGGCTGACAGGCCTGTAGTTCCCCGGATCCTCCTTACCACCTTTCTTGTACATGGGAGTCACATTGGCAAGCCTCCAGTCTTCTGGGACCTCACCAGTCAACAAGGAGCGCTGACAGATGATGGAAAGCGGCTCGGCTGTCACCTGCGCCAGTTCGCTCAGCACTCGGGTGGATCTGCTCCTTCTTCAGTGCAAGCCCGCGCCGCCCGCCCGCCCGCCTCCTCCGCTCACGGCCGCGCCTCCATCTTGCGTCTCACAAACTACTGCACTTCTTTTGGGGCGGGGGGGCGGCGGCCGAGCCGGGAACTCCCAACGCCGCCCGGGCCCTCGCCTCGCCGCCGCCCGCGGCGCGCACTCGCATCCTCCCGGCGCCTCGCTACCCCGGGGCGGCCGCGCGGGGAGGACGGGCAGCGGCGGCCGTGCCTCTGCCTCCCTCGCAGGGAGCGGGGGCGGAGCCGCTCGCCGCCCCGCCGCCGCCCCGCCCGTCGGCGGCGGACACCCGGCGGAGGCCGGTCCGGGCCCGCGGCGGTGCCCGCTAAGTTAGTGCCCGACCGTCAGCTTCTTCCACCCGCGGCTTTCCGCACGTGCCCGGCCCTGAGCGACGGCGGCGCGGCGCGGTCCCGAGCCGCCGTGCCGCGGGCGGGGGAAGAGACGACCCGCACAGCCCCGTGCTCTGGCTAGAGGTGGAACTTGGGCATCTTTCTCCAGCCGTCTCGGACACGTCGCTGTTAGCTGCCACCGAGATACTTTGCGACGCACCGTGCTTACATAGTATGTAGGCTGCTCCGAAAGTCATGCCGCCCGCTGCTTTCCTTGGAAACGACAACAAACACAAAGAGCACAGTAACACCGCAGGACAGAGCAAATTCTCAGCTAAGAAATGCTATTTTTCAACAGCCACACCATCAGCTATGTATTTTTGCCAGCAGTGAACGGCTGCACGCTGCGCTCACAGAGATGTGCACTACTGGAGCTCACCTGCTGTTTCTCAGCTTTTCACCAGCCACCACCTCCCTGCTCACATCCCATTTTGGTGTCCGTAAGCATTCAGCAAGCATCCATGAATGTCAGTGCCATTTCTTCCACATGCGGGAATTCAATTCCACACCTTTACTTCATACAGACTTCCGTATCAGACACCATTCTATCGGATTGCCCCTCTGCTGCCATCTGCCACACGACAAAATGTAACACGGCAGTGGTGGGCAGGTTCAGCTGCTGTACCACCTCTGACCGTGTTGGCCAACGTTATAGAATAGGAGGCATGACTTTTGGAGCAGCCTTTCCATTTCCTCCATCACTATTTGCAGCTTTGGCTCAGACCCTACATGTGATTGATTCCCAAGAGAGAAAAAGCAGAAAGTGGCTCGTGGGAACCGCTTACAGTAACAGGGAACAACTCATGGCACAGTGAGGCTTCTAAGTTTCTAAAACTGTAGAAATGTGCTTTGTTATTGAGATGAACAACAGGAGATGTTTGCGCATAGCCTGAAGATCAAGTTTGTGTGAGAGGAATGCTCCTGGTTCTTCCTTTCCAGTCACTCCTTGTAAGGATGAAATCTTTGAGCTGCCATGCAGAGAGCTGACTGCATACGACTGTATGGTGATAAGGGATGAGGAGAACCTGGGAAGCACAAGAGTGCGTTGTATGCAGCTCAGAAACTCTTACAGACAAGACTGGGGATTTCTCCACTCCATCTCCGTTACAAAGACATTTCCAACAAAGTCACTCAGAGAATGAGCTCAGCAAACCCCATGCACACCCCAAACAAATCTGTGATACTCACCAAGTTACAGAACAAGTAATATACATTAATGTGTGAATTCTGAATGTACGCTTTTCTTCCTCCTGCCTTCGCTACTGCCGCATAAGCAATATACCATAAACAAGGTAAGCTACTCCCAGAAAGCACTTCTTTTAAAGTCTTCAGACTCATACTGTTTTTAAGATTTTTAGTGAATCGAAAGAAACAAATGGACATTCATTTCTCATTAATACTCATCCAAACAATCCAGAGGAAAAAAAACCCCACATAGTTTAGAAATGTTGGCACACACTAGAAAGAAACAACACACATAAGAAAGCACACTCGGGGATTGCACAGTTAGGTATTTGGTGACATACCAGCAACAGATACTGCTACATATTTCATCACGATACAATTGTTTTTTGAAAACAAAACCTTCCCCCATCTTACGTTAATTTAAAAAGTTGTCACATTAATTTTCTCCACTGGTTTGAAGAGGAATTGACCTCTAAAACAGAGTCTTGCTCTGATATTTCTTACATATATTTTTGGTGAAATACAGTTGATTTTTAAGAAATAGACAAATAGATTCTCTCTTCGTCACTAAGAAAATTATTTACAAATTTAATTCAACTAATAATTTACATTAAATTAATAAATATTAAAAATACTATTTTCCAGTATAAAGATTGTCACTGTTAGAAGCAAGACCAAGCATCATGTGAGGAAGTTTCAATACCAAGCCTGGCTTTGCCTCTCAAGCTGGGATTTTAATTGTTGAAAATATGCCATAGCAAAAAATCTTTGTGGAAATGTTTTCTCCCAGACTGTCTTTCTGTTGTTAATTCCAGGAAAGCCACCTGAGATGCTATCAGGCAATTTAAAAAAACAAAACCAAAGAAGTCTCTGAACTGCACTGAGAGTTTTCTAAAGGCATTAGATTTCACATGTCAGAATCAGACTCGTTTTAAAACCCTCACATACCGTGCTGTACAATATACATCACCAGGGATTTCTGCAGAAAAAAATATGAGTCTGAGAAAGGATGATATAGGCTTATCCATTTCTCCATCCTTTTCTTTTAAGAAGAGGCACTGGAAGCATCTGGAAGACATTCACATCTACACTGTGACCAAGGCACTGACTGCAGTACTTCACAAACCACACAACACGAGGTTAAGGTGCTGTGCATTGCAGAGGACGGCTGAACGCACTGATCTCAGAAGACCGTACTCCTTCTGTCTGAGTTCGCTATTCATCACAAAATATCAACACATACAGGGAAAGAATACAAAATAAACACACTTAGAAAGAGTTTCTGAACATTAAAAATATACATTAAGATATATTTGTTCTATCTACATAAAGTACTGAATTACACGCAACAATAACAGAAGAACATCCAACGAAAACAACTTTGCAGAACAGCAATCAAGGATGTCACAGATCACATTCGTGCTAAGGCTTTAAATTCTTTCTTCAAAACCTAATAAGAAAAAAGACAACAAAAATATCAGTAAGCAGAAATAAAACTGATCAACATTTTCTACTTTTCCACAAAATGAATAAAGAATTCATAATGACACCCAATTGTTAGTCACAGCTAATAAACAGTGTGCTGCCTCTCTCACAATGCCTTGTTATCCCCTTTAGCTTCAGATACATCCTCATGCATCCAACCTGGAGATTACCACGTAGAGACTCTATGGATCTATACCATAGAATCACAGAATGGCCAGGGTTAGAAGGGACCTCAAGGATCATGAATCTCCAACCCCCTTGCACAGGCAGGGCCACCAACCTCCCCATTTAATACTAGACCAGGCTGCCCAGGGCCCCATCCAATCTGGCCTTGAACACCTCCAGGGACGGGGCATCCATAGCCTCTCTGGGCAGCCTGTTCCAGCACCTCACCACTCTTTTGGTAAAGGACTCACCTCTGACATCCAACCTCAATCTTTCCCCCCCTCAACTTCAAACCATTTCCCCTTGACCTGCTATTATCTACCCTTTCCAAGAGTTGACCCCTCTCCACCCCTGTTTGTAGGCTCCCTTTAGGTACAGAAAGGCTGCAATGAGGTCATCCTACAGCTTTCTCTTCTCCAGGCTGAAATACATCAACAAGTAAAAGGTAGAAAATAAATTAAAAGAAAATGGCTTGCTTGAAGTATTACAAGTTAAGTAACAAAGGCTCTCAAGCCCTGAAATAAAATAAATCCCTTCTCAAGCTAAAACATATTGTTATCCTAGCTGAGAGAAGGGTGCAGCTTTTCCAAGGGTGGCTTCCCTTAATCCAAACACTGTTGACTCTCCCAGTCAGAACAGAGCATCTGTTATAACTCTTTATCAGATGTGGAAGAAGAGATAGAGATGATTGGTGCCTAAACAAAGAGGCTTCCTCTTTCCAAGGCAGACTGAGAGGCATAAAGAATTTTATCTGTTCTCAGGCACAAGCAACTCAAAGACAAATAGGTTCAAGGATCCTAAGTCTAAAGACTGAACAACCATCACATCCAAATTGATGCAATACTGGGAATGCCTGACTTGGACCACGGTGCCTCAGGAAGATTTCTGTTGAGTTCTGACAACTCCAAAATCCTCTCTTACAGGGAGAGATCAGAGAGTTGGACCCGTTAGTGTACAGCTGGCACAGGCAGAAATCTCCCTTTACGTCCAATTACAGATGCTCAAGCACACTGGTTAGAAATTGAGACTTTTCTCTAGTCTCACTAGAATCTCTCCTGTTAATGTTTCATACTTTAATTGCTCTTAAGGGTGGAACGTCTACCAAGTATCACCGTGTCTTCCTGCCTGCAGGGGTGAAAGAGGAAGCAGAACACTGAGAAAAGCACCCCTTCACAGCCCCCCACCCTTAAGTCAGTTCTCAAGAAAAACTACTGACAGATTAATGCTAACTGCTTGGAAAGGGCCGTGTGGGTGACTCGTTGTCTTCAAGTTCAAGCTTTTTCCTGCTGAAACCACCAATTATGCCAAATCTAACAATGGTTTTGCAATATGGAGAAGTGCCTCCCAGACTGAAATGACAAAGTCTTACTTTGGTTTTTGTCTTTGCACAGACAACAAAACAGTGAAGAGTAATGCTAAAGCAGCACGATCTCCAGAATGCACATTCACTGCATACCAGTGATAGAACATGCTATAAGACAAAAATTACCTTCAGTAATTCGGTTTTGTCATTATCGTCTTGATGTTGATAAATACACTGACAAATTTTAGCATATAATTTTTCAAAATAGAATATATCAGCCTCCTTTGTTAGATCAGTGACCATATCCAGCAGTTGCTGAGGAAAAAAAAATGGGAAAAATACAAGTTTAGAATAGCAGAAGATCCTTGGCTCTTCTGTTTTTGGAAGCTTAGCAGTAACATTAATAAGTAACAGTACTAGCAGGTTGTCAGTGGGCTGCTTTAAGGTAAAAGGGCTGGTTGAATTTTAACACTGAGGTGGAGAAACTGCCTCCTAAGACAATGCTTACCAGAAGTAAAAACAGCAACCTACAGAAATCTACAGCAGCTGTAGGTGTGGAAACACATCAATCACAGCCCATGGTAGGTTGATTTGTGCTATATATCCCTGCCGTTAACTGTGTAAATTGGCACTGGTTAACAACTGCCTCAATTGATAACTGTACATAAAGCAAAAATATGTCCTATTTCACAATTTAAACAAAGTTGAACTTAGACGTACTTTGAGCTCACAGTAATCCACCAGCACTACAATAGCTGACTCTGTCATAATGTCCATTGCTTTTTCAGCACTCGTGTGCCTCTGTTCTTCATTGAATTGAAAAGACCTTCTTCTCTTTGCAACGGGAAAAGAGGAGTCGGTTTTTTTGCGTTTTCTTTTTGACACCTCTACAAAGAAACAGTAGAAAAAGCAAACCAAAAGATTACGAAAATAACTCTTTCAAAATCCATCATCTTCATTTTACTTGACTTACAAGGAAACCAATCAAAGGAATTGAAGCACACACTCCCTACGTTCAGAAAAAAGTCCAATCTTTAATAGCGAACCAACCCCATTAAAAGTCAACTGCTTCATTTCATTCGCAAAATCATCATCTTCAAGATGTTACAGGCAGGCAACTCTTCCCTTCAATAGGAATTATTTCTAAAAAGCAAGGTAAGACACTTCATCTTACGACATGAACAACACAGACAAACAGCCACACAGCCTTTAAAGTTGCTATCACACTCCAGTCTTTGAAAGCTAAATACATATTAAGAAGAGTTTAATTAAAGAGACAACTTTAAGGCAACATTCAAAGGAGAAAAAAACCAGCCTGTAAAGACTGACACGCCATATGCTTTCTGGTTCTGTTAACCTTGTTACAAACAAACTTTGTGGTTTTGCCCAACAGAAAAGCCCACCGTGCTTCGTATTTACGTAAGATTGCACAAAATGTGAGTGAACTCGGTGGCAAAATTCCCACTCACTCCTGAGACCAGGAATCTTTACAACATGTCATGTGTTCCGATGGAAAGAAGCCAAAGTCTCTTCATGCCCTACTCAAAGGAGCAGGAAGAAATAATGACTGCTCCCTTTCCATCTCTATTTTTATAGCTCCTCACTTTTTCTTCACTTTCACCCTTCAGTTGGAAATAACAGTAAAGGGGTAGCAAGTATTTTAGCATTCTGGGGACAGAAGGGAGGAGAGAAGGAAGATGCTCTTTTGCATCATTGAAAACTAGCTGAGTATTCAGAAACCATGATACCAAGAATTAGCAATTTGGGAGCCACTCAATAATATCCTCACCTGCTTTCCTTCTTGAAGCGGGAGGTTTAGCAGCTTGAGTCAAGATCAAGTCCTCAAAAAAATGTTTTCTTTCATCCTCACTGGGAGATTGGATATTGAAAACTTCTCCAAAATCACTGTTAAACAATGTTTGTACCTAAAGCACGAAGAGAAAACTGTAGGATAAACCGGTAACGTTGTGACATTCACAACATCTAAGACCACTCACTTTGTACCGACTTCCCTCGCTGCCCTTTAATTTTAACCTGCATAGTAGCTAGAGAAGGAAGAGAAAGGATTCAGTTCAGTAGACCAGAGAGAGCTTTCTAATAAGTTTTTATTTCTGTATTTAAATAAGGTCTCAATTTGCACGCTTCTAACGTGCAGTCTATTTTTCTATCTTTACTATCAAGAGGTAGGGAAAGAATTTCAATATTATCTTAGAAGGAATTGATTTACCAGTATAAAAACTTCTGTGGAAACTTAAGCACTCCCAAAGCATTTCCTAACAAACACATCGAGGCAATACCGTCTTCCCCTTGAAGCACTGAGACAAAGCAATCAGAGTGAAAACAGCACATTTCCATTCTGAACACTTGAATGCAGACTCTTAGAAGTCTGCAAAGGATTCATCAGTAAGCACATGTACGCTTATTGAAGTGCAGTTAGAAATACAATAAAAGTTGGATTTCAAAGTTACTTAGAAAGAAGTTGGAACTCAGCTTCCGATTTGAATCTTTAGCCTTTACAAAGAAAGGGATGGATTTTTTTTCCTAGAAGTGTTGCAATCTTAACTTATTCTAAATTACATTTAATTACTAGCATTTCATCCACCCTACTATGCAATGGCAGTACATCACAAGAAATGTTCTCACTAAAAATATATTTTTGCTACCTCCATTGTAGGGACTGCACAGTCTGGACAAAGTAGATACCCAACTGCCTTGCAGTCACTCAAATTATTGTCTGAAGTAAATTTACCTTACCTGCTTGTGAGAAGGAGGGGAAATATTGGGTCAAAGTTGGTCATTTGACTCAAAAAACACTTGAGGCAAATGCTTTCAGCATTTTTATTCTAAGCAAATCTGAAGGGATTTGTTAGGGAGCCTAAATCACGACAGTATGCATTTTCAGAAAGCACAGTACTCCAATGCCTCAAGTGTTCCTCAAACAACAAGAAACTGAATGAAGAGTTAAGAGAAGCATTGACAGAAATACCTCAGCCGGGAGAGCAGTGTGACAGACATCTGATGTTGCAAGCAGCAAGACTGGAGCAAATGATGGAATGTTCTGAATTAGTGATAGAAAGGTAGCTTTCAGCGTAGCTCCAACACTGTCCCACCACAAATGGATGTGTGGGATATAAATTATGCTTGGTGCTGTCCTCTGAGCTTCTCGGATCAACTAGCAAAACAAAAGGTTGGATGAGACAACTCAACCATGTAGAATAGGCTGCTAATCCATAAGTCTACGTATCCATCCAACTATCCTAGGAAATGCATGTACACAAAGCCAAACCATCAAAACAAACTAACTAAAGAACCACTAAGAGGGCAAAATTGCTACTTTTGCTCCAATATACATCATTGCTACACAGACAGAATCAGACCTGAATCTGCCTTTATTCAAAACTTCTTAGGTACGAGAGAACTCCAAAAGAGCCTTGCAACTCAAGCAGTGCGGTGGCGTGCCAGAAGAACCAAGCCTAACCCCTCAGCAAGCTGTTTGAGTCTAGCTCAATTCCTACATGATTGTGGCTGCACCACTTCCAATTCAGAGCAGACACGTATCCAAGTCAGTCTGCAGCACAGTCTGAAGAAACAAAGGCTTAGGTGAAAAGATGAGGGCTGCACTGCAAAAGAATCCTAGTTTTAATTCATATTTTCTGGTACGTTTTTGTGAGGTCTTCAGCCTGAACAAATGGTTCTGTAACTCAGTTTCTCCTTAGCAAAGGATTCATCAGATCAGACAACAAGCTCAGGAAGCCCAACAAGCCACTGCCCACATATGGCACAGCACACAAGAGGACATGCATCTACCACATGGCAAGCATCCTTACACGACACATTTCTCTGGGCACTCTTTCATGCTATCAGCATTCAGGTTGCACCAGCTGCAAGATGGGAAGCGTATATCCAGGCAGTGACTTGACACCATGGTTCTATGGCCACAGACACAGCCATCACACAACAAAAAAGGAAACGTGGGACAAAGGAGTAACCAGTCACATATCATGCCTGTCCTTACTTGTACTGCTCTCAAATGCTTCTAAGAAAGAAGAAAAGTGACTCCCAACAACAGATTTTTCGCCTGAAAGCAAATTGGCTCTAGGATCTGTTTGTTTCTTCTAGTTAAGAAAAACCTCTCCACTGTACAAATGTAGGTGTTGTGATTTTTAAGGCACTTATTGCATGTACTGCAGCAGCACAAAACATAAGATGGACGTGTAACAAACATAGAAAACTATCAACAAAAAACCCAGACACTTCCCTGAAACATTGGTTGCCTTACAAATATAACAACAACAACAAAGGATACAGAACTGCAGAATATGCAGTCTGATGCAGAGCCATCTACTGGGAGCACAGTCTTAGAAGGTAATGAAAATTACTTTCTGAATCCTATTGAGATGAGCAGGATTTCCTGCCACAGAGAGAGGATTATTAGTAGCATCTTTCAGATTCCTGAATTGCATTCTTACTGTTAAATTTGCAGTGAAAACTACGGCCATGTACAACATTCCTACTGTGTAGGACTAGATTAAAAGAAAAAAAGGTGATTTTTCAGACATGAACAGAACAATAATGCCACTGCCACTAGCAATGAATTTTGCTCATCTTGCAACTCAATTGACTGTTTACATTAATTAATGAGATTGTGAGATTAAAGAGTGAAAAAAAAAAGATACCTGTGCACATGTCTCTTCAGGTGATGACGTGTTAACAAATAAAACTGACATGTCCAGAGTATGAACTGGAAACATTTCCAGAGAATGCAAAACAGCAGGTGCCAAGTGGGATGCCTGGCCATATCCTGCCTTTCCTGCTAACAGCAGATGTGGCCTGCAGGATGTAGGCTGCCAGTAAGCTTTCCTAGAAAAAGAATAGTTAAAAAAAAAAAAAAAAAAAAAAAAAAAGATGTTCAAAGTATTTCTTTTCTATATATGCATATATTTACAGATGTCACTGTCAGCCAGACACTAACCTTCAGTAGGGCTCTCATTCAAGTTATTGAGTTTTGACTACCTCTGTCAAATTTAGCTGACATGGCCATAATTACTGGAGGAGGTAGGAAGAAATGAGCAGAGCAACGCTGTTAGAAAAGAGTGGGTGTGGGCACTGAAATACATTGGCCATATCTAATGGAGCACAGAGTTGGACTCCTTGAATTACAGCAGTATATTACATACAAACAAAATATTTCTTTATAGGGCAGAAAATGTTCTGAACAGCGCAGCAATAGGATTGAGAAGAAAAAAGTTTGATTTGGCTGCAATAACATCATCTAACATCTGAGCTGTGGGCTTGACTTCCACATGAGAACATTAACAGAAGTTAGTGGCTGAATGGTAGCAAAAACAGTTTTGAGTTCCTGCTACGTAATTTGCTACTGGTTTAACAGTCTTGGAAAACAATGGGCAAGAGGGCTGCACAAATCCACACAGGCTTTTAAAGCTGAGATGACAGATCGAGTTCCATGGTTTTGAGTATTCTAAATCAACATGCTCTAATAGCCTGAGGATCACTTGGCTTAGGTAAAGAAAGCTGATTTTTTCAGTTTTGAATTTGATCAGTTCTAGCAATGCATTTTATTAGAAGTTCAGTACCTTCATGCTTACTTCTTGCAAATAACTATCACCCCCTCAACACACACATTTGATTCTACTTCAACATCTACCACCCCCCATATTTGTAACAGCCAAAACTGCTGAAAAAGTAGAATTTAAATGCAATTGGAACAGACATTTACCTACTAAAATCAAGGAATTTTCCCTGTGGTCTGCAAATCGTTGTATCTGTTACATTCTCTTCTAAGATTGAGGGGGATTCATAATTTCTGCCAAATGCATCACCTTTTAAGAAAGGATTTAAATTGCCTGAAAGACAAAAGAGGCTTGTTATTTTTTCCTAAACGCTCTGTACCTCTTTCTCTTGCTCTTCAGCTTCAAAATCAATGTCAAAACCCCTTCTTCATTTCAGGTCACATGCTGACTGTTATTTCCCAGAGATCATCCTGCTACTGATCTATGGAGGCTGCACATCTCTGCAGTGCTGCTCCTTTAAGTTCCACAACATGTAGAAGGTATGTTTCTCAGTTGTTCATTCTTTTCCCCATAGAATAAATATAATTAGGAACAATTTGTGTAGTTCTGAAATAGCTAAAAAATCCAAGAAGGCTATTACTTCCTGGAGCAGGTTCTCACAGTGGAAACATGGAGATTAAGGATGTGGTGGCCACAGACCCCCTGGTCTAGGACTAATAAATCATGACAGTGACAAACCCATCTTCTATCTAATTAAGGATCCTTAAAGATAACTGAAGGAGAAAATAATGGAAGGAAGGCAACAGAACGGCAGGGCAATTACCAATCCCCTATCCTTTCTGCTTCTGTTTTACCAAAGCAAATGAAACTACCAGCTCTGCTGAGAGTAACACTAGTAGAACATTCTCCAGAAATCAGCACGTCACTCTAAAGGGATCTCCATTAACCAGGACTGGAACGAGCCTTACGCTTCAATACTTATCTCTGTCTCTACAAATGCTAAATATGTGAGCAACTGTTGGAAACAGGATGCTTTAGCAGAGAACGTGTACTGCTCTCCTATGTATCGAGCCCTTCAGTACTTCCATCTCACATTTCACTTTAGAATCCAGAATAAATGTATGCATTATATTCCAGTTACTCCCGTAATAAAAGCATGCACACACAAAGCATAAAATTCTATCACTGTTACATCTGAAGTGTTTGTGTACACTGACTGCACAAATCAGAAGCTTTTGCTTTGGCAAAATCTTGAAGAAGTGGATCCTGTTGTTATACCTTGCTGCTGGTCCTTCTTCAGCGCAAGCTCTGCATGAGGAAATACCCTTTGCAGGGCTTGTAAGATTCTCGAGAGCGTATTTCCTAGGAGTGGTGCCATAATAGGTGACAGTGCTTGGCCCGGTGATGGCACAGCCCTCCGTGACGCCGGAATGATTTTCTCCATAGCCATCACAAAATCTTCTGCGTTTATTTTAACAGAATTGATGTCCAGTTGCAATTTCTCATTACTGGAGTAGATCTTAGGATAGCGTCGGCGGAGGGCACAGAGAGCAGCCTCAGCACACAAAGATTTTATGTCAGCTCCACAGTACCCTAAATAAACAAAGAATTAAGTGTTACATCAGTCTCAGGCAAAACCACGAGCCAAAGTCCAGGTTTCCAAGATGCAACATTTAAAGAATTCGCAGTCCGAAAAACAAGTGGGTTAACAGAGAATTTAAGCTATTACTGCACAGCAGGGAAGTTTTGTTCTGTGACTGACTGCCTGGTATCCAAGGCCTGTGAAACAGTTTACTAATCCCAACTTTGTTGTGGGGCAAGATGCCTCAAACCCATTCAATGTTCTGAGACAACAATGACAACAACAACAACAGGGAAGCAGATGAAAGCAGCTAATTTTGACTGCTGCGAAGGCACGCCAGCTGCCTCATGGACTGGTTCTGCAGCACAGCACAGCAGCTTGGGTACCGCTGGGTACAAGATAAGACTCCTTGGAACTCAGTCACAGCCACTAACACGTTTTGTTTTCAGTCTTACCAACACATTCTGTAGCAAGCTCATCTATAAAGGTGTCCAACAGCTTAGGAGTCCAGTCACAGGTATGGATCTTGAAAATTTCTTTTCTAGCCTGGAAACAAAAAATTGTTGCATTTCATTTTGTCCTATGTTTTTCTAAAAACAGCAACAACAAAAGAAACAACACTCCCTCAAAAGCTTCATAATACTACAAACAGTTTGCTTGTCTGCTAAACGTTTGGTGCAGTTGACACGATACAGGGAAAGGATGCCATCCACAGGGACCTGGACAGGCTTAAAAGGTGGGCCCATGCCAACCTCATGAAGTTCAACAAGGCCAAGCACAGGGCCCTGCACCTGGGTTGGGGCAGTCCCAAGTACAAATACAGGCTGGGTGGAGAACGGCTTGAGAGCAGAGAAGGATTTGGGAGTGTTTGTTGATGAAAGACTCAACGTGAGCTCGCAATGCACACTTGCAGCCCAGAAGGCCATTTGTATACTGGCATGCATTGAAAGAAGTGCAACCAGCAGGTTGAGAGGGGTGACTCTGCCCCTCTGCTCTGCTTTTGTGAGACCCCACCTGGAGTATTGTGTCCAGTTCTGGGGCACCAACACAAGAAGGACATTCAGCTGCTGGAGCAAGTCCAGAGGGCCACAAAGACGATCAGAGGGCTAAAGCATCTCCTCTATGAGGACAGGCTGGGAGAACTGAGGCTTTTCAGCATAGAGAAGTCTCCAGGGAGATCTTTTAGCACCTGAAGAAGGTCTACAGGAAAGCTGGGGAGGGACTTTTTATAGGGAGAAGGAGTGACATGACAAGGGGAAATGGGTTTAATCTGGTCGAGCATGGATTTAGACTAGATAGTAGGAAGAAATTCTTCACTGTGAGGGTGGTGAGACACTGGAACAGGTTGCCCAGTGAGGTTGTGGATGCTCCCTCCCTGGAGATGTTTAATGCCAGGCTGGATGGGGTTTTGAGCAGCCTGGTTTAGAGGGAGGTGTCCCTGCCTATAGCAAGGGGATTGCAAGTAGATGATCTTTAGATCACTCCCAACCCAAACCATTCTATAAATTTACAGTTAATTTAACATGTTCATTTTCAAGCAGGAAATCTAACAATTCTAAGTTTACCTTTTTTTCTGAGAACCTGCAGTTAAAGAAAGGGCAATTCTAGCTTACATGAAAGTTTCCAAACTACGTGACCTAATGATCTTCAGCAAAAAAGCATAGAAAAGAAAAACTATCATGAAAAGCATTTTTTATTTTCCCCCTCCAAGAAATTTCTCTTAAATTTGGAAAATTTCATGGTGACAGTCCCATCAGTTCACTGCACTTGCTTTTCTGTCAGTTCATTCAAGTAAAGTAATTCTAGTACCACTCTTCAAGCTGCTGCAATTTCTGTAAAGAAAATAACTATGACTCAAACTGGACACCAGTTGTAACCTTGGTTAATCACTGCCACTGAACTAGAAGCTTCCCAAGACCTTCCCCTCTGCAGTGCACTTCACATCTTCACCCAAGCCTCTGTCAATATGAAGCAGTAAGAATGTCAGCTATTACAGGTAACTCCCAATTAGAACAATCTAATGAAGTACGCCTCCATCCACTCATAAGTGAATTACTGAGACCAAGAGCAGAATTTCAAGGTGAAAATGCCCAAGCAGATTAAGTAATTAAGCAAACAAAACAACTTTGGGAAAGCTCCAAATACATTCCATCACCAGTCATGATACAAGTTTTTATGCAAGCAAAAAGTAATTATTGAGGATGTACACCACTTCCTTCACCTTCAAGATGAGAGAACAATAGTTTAAAGCCAATTTGCATTTTCATTCCTTCTTAAAACATGCCAGTGACAAGCAACATCCTGTTTTTCTTGACTAGTCACAGTGAAACCAAAAATAATGTAGAGTGAACTACTTGTTGAAGTTGTCATCATATATATTCAGCAGCAGATTTGCTCTGCACAGTATGGAAGTGTCTCCAGATATCAGCCTTTCATCCAATCTGCACAACTTTTTGCTATGAAATCCGACTTTGTCACATTAGCATTAAGGTTGTATTTACTTTCTGACCTCTTTATTTGGGAGGCCAAAGAAGAATTCGCGGTCAAAGCGTCCAGGTCTTCGTAAGGCAGGATCGATGGCATCCAGTCGGTTGGTCGCACCGATGACAACCACCTCCCCTCTGCTGTCTAACCCATCCATGAGTGCCAGAAGCGTTGATACGATGGAGCTGATAGAAAAAATACAATTTTTATTCCCCGGTTCAGTAAGTTTTGATACAATCCACATGACTTAGTGTTGTGTTCAGCTTTGGGCACCTCAATACAGAAAGGACACTGAGCTTGCTGAAACAGGTCTAAAGAAAGCCAAGTAGGCTTGTGAAGGGCTTGGAGAACATGGCCTATGAGAAGCTAGTTAAAGAAACTGGGGCCATTTAGCCTGGGGAAGAGGAGGTGGAGTGGAGACCTTATGGCTCTTCTCAAATATCCGAAAGGTGATTGCAGAGAGTGGGGTTGGTCTCTTCTCACTGGTGGCAGGTGACAGGATGAGGGGAAATGGCCTCAGGTTGCACCAGGGGAGGTTTAGGTTGGATATCTTTACTGAAAGGGTTGTAAAGCGCTGGAATAGGCTCCCTAGGGAGGTGCTGAGTCTCCATCCCTGAACGTGTTTAAAAGCCATTTGAATGTGGTGCTCAGGGACTTGATTTTGCAATGGGTTGTTAGTTAGGGTAGTATAATTAGGTTGTGTTTGGACTTTATGATCTCAAAGGTCTTCTCCCACCTGAGCAATTCTTCCATTCTATTACTTTCTCCAGTGAGTACTCAAAAAAGGATGCAATTCTGTTGATGATGCTCATCAGTGACTCATTTTAAGACAGACAAAAATAGGTAAGGTAACACAGACCTTGTGCTAGTATTGAGCAAGTGAACTGTTTTCAACTGTTGTCTCAAATAATCTCAAGTTCAGGAGCACCGAGCTACAAGTTTTCAGGATAAATTAATGAGGAATACAAAGTGGTCAGCATCGCCCCTCCCACTCCCAGCAGATTCTACGTAGACATAGAAAACATAATACCTATGAATCTGGTCTTGCTTACTGGACCGGACAGGAGCAAGACCATCAATCTCATCGAGGAAAATAATTGAAGGCCTCATGCGATATGCCTAGAGTGAAAATCAGTAATACTGTAAGTGTAAAACAGCACTGTTTCAAGAGAAAACACATGAAAGACATTATGGTTGGCATGTCACTGCAACTAGATTTTTTAGAGTAACATCAGGGATCTCTACTTGTTGACTTGGAGTATCTGACATAAGTAACAGAAAGCATCAGTCTACATCAACCTACCGTGACCAGGTGACAGGAAACAAATCATTCCAGTAGTTGTTACAGCTATTTGGCAGCCATAAAGAACAAGCAGAACTTAATTCAATTACAGGTTGTGGAAGCAAGCCTCCTCTATGAATTTAAAGAACCCTGCTTTCAGACAGCATCTGTTTCCCTCTGATCTAAAGCCATCATCTCTTGCCTCTTGCAGCCTTCTCTGCGGCTGTTCTGGTGGGAGGAAATTTTGTTGCTTTGAAAGCTTTTCTCATTTTGATCTTTTCCCATTTCAAGTCTCTGATCCAAATTATGGAGGCACTGAAAAAGCAAACGCTGACATTCCGATTTCAGTGGGGAAAAAAGCCACCAACAACCCTAACGAAGTACCCAAAAGAGGATGCTCTTAATAATGTTAATCACAGAAAATCACAGTTTCAACTGGGAATGGAATATACTGCATATTTCAATCTTACCTGATCAAATAACAAACGAAGTTGCCTTTCAGACTCTCCAACCCATTTGCTGAGGCAGTCTGCACCTTTCCTCACAAAAAAAGCCACTCTCCTGTTCCCCTGGCTGCACTCATTCGCAAGGGCTCGTGCAACCAGGGTCTTTCCAGTTCCTGGTGGACCATAGAACAGACATCCTCTGCAATAAAAAACGATTCAGATAGGAAAAAAAAAAAACATTGTCAAGAGAAGCTATTACAACCATCATCCCTAGAACAAACAACTCCTCTTACCTAACCAAAACATTTCATGTACAAGACAGCACAAATAGTTAAAGTTGGGTTAAGGTCCTGGCAGGACCTGAAGTTTTGTGCTCCGACAAAATTTCCCAAGGCAACAAAATAAATGAATAATGCAGATACCTCAGATGTACACCTGCAGAAGAGCATGTACTGCCCCAAAAGGACCTTTCCAAAACTGCTAGCAGACAAACAGGGTATTAGAGCAAACTGGGCTCAAACAAGCAACTTCTGCCCAGAAGGAGTTAACAGATGAATCACCAGGTTGCTCTTTAGCAATACGCTCCACGCTCTCGCTTTCACACAAGCATGGATTTGATATCAAGACTTGTTAGTAAAGCACTTAATTCTCTCTTAAAAAACTTTAAGTTACAGGATTTGGCCTCATAGACCATCTTCTGCTGGAGAAAAATGAGGAAGTCTAATGCTGAATAGAAAATTTAAGAAAATAAACAGAAAAGGGTATTCTGCATTTTCAGATAAACATAACCATCAGCTAAGAAAGCACTAAACATGCTGCTGTTTGAATAAGAATTTCAGTGAATAAAGAAGTAAGGCTCTGGAAGGTTTTTTTTCCATTATTCTTCTTCTAAATAATACTTCCAAAGTTTCTGACAGGAAATAATCTGAACTTATGTTTCCATATACCAGGACTGAGTTTTGATTACTAAGAATATAAGGATAATCAATAAATCTAATAACCCAATTTCATAATTGACAAGATTAGCTACGTAAGAAATGGACAGCTTCTTACTTTATCCCAAGCACAACAAACACCACAACATTCTTGTTGTAACAAGCATTACAAGTGATGATACCTGAGGACTTCATAACAGGTGAGAAAGAGAAGCAGACTTCCAAGAACCAAATCACAAATGACTTCCATTAGACCATCTCCTCCTCCTTACAAACTGATCAAGCCAACTTGTACATAAAACTCAAAACAAAAAACACCCCAACCCAACTTTATAACACTAAGACACTTTGGAAATACATTCTCCTTTCACAGAATTTCCAACCTGCAGACAAGAAATTTTGACGCACGACAAGGCACTGCTTATGTTTGGAAGCTATATGTATGCACGCTCTGGACTCCATCCATTTTAAAGAAATTATTTTTTACTACTACTGAAACAACCCCTCACTGTTGCCAGAAGCAAGGAAACATTGATAACTTGGTTGAATATTCTCCTGAAAACAGTGAACTTACAATGAATAGTTTCTATCAGTTACCTTGGAGGCTGAATTTTGAATCTCTCAAACACCTCCGGATAAAGCAGCGGAAAAATGACCATTTCTTTTAAAGCTGCAATGTGGTCAGAAAGACCACCCACGGCATCAAATCGCACCTGAAGATCAATTCAACAGAACACACCTTGTTAACAAAGTTAGCAATTTGGATGAAGGTGTCACCAGAAGTTATGCATCAGCAACAAGGAAATGTTCTGGGCTGTTGCTGAAGTTGCCTGACAGAAACCCATCAAGCATAGCTGCAGGTGGCCCATTACTGAAAGCCTTCACAAACACTGACGCAGCAAATTAAACCACTCACCGAACTATCGATTTGCATGGGATCAACATCAGCCAGGCTTTTCCCAATTTTCACTCCATCCTTGTGATCTCCCTTCAGCTCATTCTGCTCAAGGTTTACTGGAAGACACCTGATTTCAATTAAGGACAAAGAAAAAGCTGCCTTATTTCAGACGTAGCTAGAATATTTGCTTTTATGACAAGTGAACACAGAAGATTTTATTAATTAACATAAACTTCTTAAAGAGCTGATATTCATTTGAGGTCACACACTTGTTAACCTCCATGAGTAAAGAACAGAAAATGGTCACTCCAGACATTCATCTGAGACAATGGGTTTTTTTGTTTGGTTTTGTTTTTTTAAGCATGTGTGAGCATCTGTGCCAGCCAAGATGGCACAAACCTGACTACAACTTCAGAACCAGCAACTCCACATATAGGAACAATGAACACATCTTCACTTTTGTGACGAAAAAACCCCAAAAATACACTAACTGCTTTCAAAGAGTTTTTGATTCTACATTTAAAAAAAAAATTACACTCCAAAGGGACACATTTCAGTGTAAATTAGCATTATGAAAGGCCTCCCACCAGTGGTCATTCCCAAGTAGTTTGCATATCAGAAAGCATACCAGTCTGAAAGACATCTGGCTGAAGACTTCTTTGTGTGTGTGTGCATTTATTAAGATAGTTGTGTAAGAAATGAAACCTTTGTCACTTCCTAGGTTTCTCTAATTGTTAGATATGGTGGCTTTCTCTCTGGACAAGCTACTGAGAATTGCAGAAGTAGGATTTTACTTAGAAAAAAAATAAGTAAGTGTTCCTCCCCCCATTCTCTCTTCACAATCAAACTGCTTATAAGTAATTAATTTCTAAAAACTCTGGTTTAAAATGTTTGGTTACAATCAACAGGTGTGATTAAATACAATCGCCACTTAGTAACTATCCAAGACTAGGAGGATAACTCTCCACAGTTAGGGAGGTGCTGTTTGCTCAAATAGATTCATCCCTCCCATGTTCTCTAAATACAGTCACCTTCTTTTGATCCTGTCAACGCTCTCCTCCTCATCAGATGAGGATGACAAGGAAGGGGAAGACAATGAGGAATCATCACTGTGGGCTGCACGTCTCAGTCTGCAAGCATTTAAACAAAAGGTTAGAAAACAAATAGAATTCTCTCAATATTTGACACTACTTGCTGTCTACTCTATCTCAAAACTCACTCTCCAAGATCCATTAACTTTCCAGTGCAGTGTGCTTTTTAACAATCTGATTTCAAAAGCATGTTACATTATCTTCCTCAGAACAGCAAAATTAATTTTTTTCCTCTAAAATGTTTTTATTTTACAAAGAAAGTTCATGAACAAACTGCTCATTTTGTCCAATCAACCTGGCACACTTACACATGTAGCTCTGATTATCCTCTCTGTGAAACATGACCCCTTTTCACTGATGTAAGTTAGGCTTCAAAAAACCCTTCCCTGACCATCTATTTTCAGGAATGCTGAACAAAACATTCCTAATGTGCCTATCAACAGCATCCTCTGTGCTTTAACTGCTTACAGAACCTAAGAAGCCTTCATCATTACTATGGCAATTTATCACTTCACGAGGAATTTTTCTTCTTGAAGGTAAGCTTCGTACAGAAACATTAAGTGATTTCAATAAGAAACCAGTAGTTGAGTGGTTAAAAATTCCACAAACTCTTTCATAAAGCCTTCCCTTCTAAGTCTAATGAACTTATCCTTCAACTTCATAATTTCACCTTGATGATCCTCAACAAAAAAATTTCAAGACGAAAGATTTCAGAGGGAGATTCTGGCTTCAGTTTCAGAACAAAAGAATTTCAATGACACAGCCTCAGGCATGGCCTCCATAACCATCAAATCAGTGACCCACAAATACTGTATTTTTAAAAATCCAGGAAATACCCACCTCCTCCTATCCAAAGATTGCTTTCCTTTATAGGCTTAGATTACCACGGCGAGAATCATAAGGTTACCCTGTAACCACCAACAAACTGAAAGCCCTTTAAAGCTGATGAAGTAACAGGACTGAAAACACTACAAAGAAATGTCAATTATCACTGGCTGTGCACCAACCTGTTAGGCCGTTTCCGTGGGCTGGGAAGGAGTATCTTGTGTTGTCTCGGTCCTGTTGAAGACAAAGTTTAAAAAAAAAAAAGAGGTAACATATCTGAGAGAGTAAAATAGGAAAAGATTCAGAAAGTGTCACGTTTCATCCATTTCTAATTCCAGAGGAAATTTCAAGTGTTTTGGTCTTGTTTTTCATCAGTGCACAGTAGAAATGCGAACACATACCTGCCTTTAAGGAGACTTGAAAGCCATAGAAGCAAGACTATCAAGCCTGTTTCATTACAGTGAGGACGGTGAGGCAACGAAATAAGGTTGCCCAGAGCACACCAGTGGTTGGTGCCACATCCCTGGAGCCTCTCAAGGCGAGGCTGGATTAGGACTTAGGCAACTTGATCTAGCTGTGCATCTCCCTGTTCATTGCAGGGGAGCTGGACAAGATGACCTTTAAAGGTCCCATCCAACTCTAAGGACGATTACTATTATTTCAAGGACAGATGGGTCACCCTTGATTTTTAATTCTCTTCTTTATTCCCCTAACTTAAAAATCAGAAAGTTCTCAGATAGAAAGAATAGTACATTGAAGGAAAACTGGTCATATAAACTCTACATTACATATCAAAAGAAGCACCAGGAGTACAAAGCAGAAGAAATTCTGGAGCCTCACTGTAGCAGTCAGCAATAGTGCTGCAAATGCAATATAGCAGAGCAAATGAAAAAAGATCAGCAAGTGAGCCTTAGCATAGAAATATAATGTGCACAGGACACGTGCATCTGACAAGACCAGAATTTACTTGCAGAATGAAGGCACAGTATTAAACGCAATGACGGGTAACTAGATATCTATTTCACTTCTGTGCAAGAAATAAACTCTTCAAAGAAACCATGCACATAACCTACTTTCCAAAGGAGCTTGGTAGGGCACAACAGTTTTCCTCTGTCGGAGCTCATAACGCTTTTGATTATCTTCAGCACCACCATCTTCTTTACCCTCAATTTCTTCTGATGACGCTACTGCACCACAATGTGACATTAAGTTGTTAGGTATAGTTGCAAACAGTCCTAAAACCAGCATGCGCTACACAGGTGCCTGTAGCTTTTACTGTTACCATCACCTACATGATACAGCAGACCTGGAAAATCTTAAGACAAATTCATGCAACACATATTTCAGAAATTCCTAATCCAAAACAAGCATACAATATAGACATTGTTCAGTCCTCTCAGAAACTGTTAGGTGACTTGTCATCATACTGTTTAATAACAAAAGTCTGTCACCTTGCTTAGCTAAAATGCTGCTCCCATGAAAACAGCTACTTCAGAAAGTTGTTACTTGTTATTACCATCAAGTGTTTCCTGACAAAAAGTTTTAATAATCTACAGTGGTAAGAATAAACAATCTAGCTCCCAAGTTCCAGCTGTGCCCAGGCCCAGTCATCATTCATCTCAAATCCTTCCCTTGGTTTCCTCCCTGCCACTGCACATCCCTGATCTTCTCTGAGCTTCTGGTAGTTAGTGGCAAAGCTTTTCTCGGGTTCTGTCTCCACTCTTTTTCATTTAGAAAGTTCCCACAAGGATCATCTAACTTACTGCCTTCGTCACCATTTTCCTCTTAAAAACTTCAACTTTTCCCAGCACTTCCAAGTTAACGTGGTCTTTTGTGACTTAACCTCACTCATCTCTTTTCACACTGAGTAAGCTCCTTATTACAGGCCCCAAAGCAGCTTCCATAGACTACCTGCTAAAGTACAAAAACAGATAACACCAAGTTCTGCCCAGCTGATCTTCGCACTTGCGAGGAGATTCTCATACGCCTCTGGCAGCCTAGTTTACTTCCCAAAATTTCTTTCCATGCTGCTCAAAACCATGAAAAGGAGGCTTTTGGCTAGGACATAGTAAAGAAAAATTGAAAACAGAACTAACCTTCAAGCTCTTGTTGACTGTCAGCTACATCACCTCCTCCAATTTCCTTCTTTTCACAGGAATACATTTCAAGGTTTTCCTAATGAAAAGCAACAAGAAACATCAGTCACAAAAGTGCAGAAGAACGCATGTCTGCTGCCTACACAGTAACATTATCAGAGGACAATATACACACAAAAATACATTAACACACAGGAAGAGTGAACAGGATCATGATTATGACATCTACAGTTTGTAACAAAAATTTCTGTACTATGCCAGGGCGCACTTGAGGAGGTTAAACACTTACCTGGATACACAACTGCGTGTATTAGCCAATAACCCAACAGCGTGGCAGAATCAAGGAAAAAGAAACAACTTCTAGCAATACTAAGAAATAAAACCAAAACCACCACAACCAACACCAAAATAGCTCAGAGGCAGGTGAGAGATGTTACACCAGGTACTGCGGACACCTGCGTTGACGTTCTGCGCTCCTAGGCAACCTGCGCCTTGAGGAGGGGGATTGGAACTCTGACCTCCGGGGGTCCTTTCTAACCTCTACCACTCTGTAACTTGAGGGAAATACAAAGGAATTCAGAGCTAAACAAAAATCCAAAGGCAGATTTTAAACATCTTAATAGTCTATGTGCCTATAGTTCAAACGCACAGCAGACATTTGTAATCTAATAGAGAAAAACTAAGAGTAAATGCGGCATACAACTTTGACAGTGTTGAATTTAAAGGGCATCAAGATCCTGACAAGAAACACAGAAACCATCCATTGCCTTTTGTTAAATTTGCCAACTATAAGTGTTCTTGAACACGATGAGAAAGAAGATTAAGGAACGAAGCAAAAACAGCTAAGTTACACAAATGGGATGGAAAGCATCAGGTAATCTTTGTGAATTCAGTTCTCAACCAGAACTTTTAATAAGACATGGAGTAAAAACTCAAGCCCTGAAACAAGTATTTGTTTGACTGGATCTTGTTTCAAATGGATTTTTAACTCCATTCCAAAACCGTAAGCCAGTTCAGAAACTGTGTTATAAGACGTGAGGTAACACTAAGCTGTTAAAGTACATCTTCTGCAGAAGGTATTTCTTCCACTCTTAAAGGATGTCTGTAGTACCATACCAAAAGTTCTGATTAGAGAGCTAAAATGCACAATATTGCATTGCAGAAAATGTATCGTCCTTAACCAGTAATGAATTCTTTGGAAGAAACTGATTTCAGCTAAATTAAAATTACTACTAAATTACTGCCTATGCAAAATATTCAACTTATGCAAAAATGATAAAATAAGTGAGTATTTACTTCAGCATTGCTGAACACCCCAAAGTCTTCCAAGCCCTTTTTATGGCGTCAACGCATCTTCTCCATGTCATCCATCTTTTGCAACACTGCTTCTGCAGTACTAAGACGAAAAGTTGACGTGTAAGAATGCAGATAGGCAAGTACCCAAAAAAACTAAAATGGAACACAGCTTCAGTACAACATTTTAATATGGCATGCACAAGGCAGAAGTCACGGACACCAAGCTGAGTTCTTAAATATTAAGAAAAAAAATAGTATCAAATGTTTCTTTTTATTTATTTATTTTACACAGATTGAAGCACAAGTATTTGAGGATGTGCCAACATGCACTGTTTGCAGATCTTCCCTCTTGCTGAGCACAATTTAAAACATGTATATGAATGCAGGAGGAAAGTAAGAATTCTGAAGATCATAGCAGGACCATTATAGAGAAATTCTGATAGCATTACAACCACGCAGAGCAGCTTGAGTACTGTTAAAAACTACCAGTCATCTTGGCTTAACTGACACAAGCTGCTTATTCCTCCTGTAACTATAATCTCTGTTTCTTGTTTTGCCATAATTATATGTGCAGGAAAAATAATCCCTGCTGCTGTCACATTGTGCGAATCTTTTAGATAACAGTACCAACTTGAGCTCCAGAACCAGAGAAAAGCCACGGCTAAAAATGCAGAGTTGCTACATTATTTCACTTTGGCTCTATCAAACTTCTCTTAGCATCTTACCTGAGAGTTAAGTATAAAAGTTTGCTAGAAATGAAGACATCTGATACTAAGAAAACTATGGAAAACAGCATGTTAAATCTAAGGAAAATTGCAATGTAAAGCTACCATTTTTGGTCAGAAGACAACACAGAAAGGCACAGAACCCACATGCAAAAGGCACTAAGAGCATGAAGATTCCTCATCCCATACCTCTCTCTGTTGTCAAGAGAAAGACAAAGTCCATAGGCAGTACTGTGTCATGGCATAAAGCCTGCTAATAAGGCTCATTTAGCAGGTCAGCAAGGAAAGAACACTTACTTTGTTATAAGTGCATCAAAGAGAATAGACTGATTTGTAGCAGCGTAACGGCTTCGTTGGACCTCCAAATCCCCATTTTCTTCATGGATTTGTTTGACAGCTTTTGCATCAGCTCTCATTTTCAGTGTCCTTGTGACTGAAATACAGTAAATATGTGAAATATTTTGAGACAGTAAAGATGCGATTCCCCTTCTTTCATCATTGTTCTTCTAAAATGTAAAAGCAAGCAAACAGAAAACCTGAAGTGGATTTTTTTCTTTAAATACAGATTTAGAAGTTTTTGTCATGAGCACAGCACTCTGCTTAGTGCTTGTTTGGAACACAAAGTCTACTTAAAAGGATGACCTGTACAAAAACTTTATTACTGAAACGTCCAGTAGAGAAAACTACAAATACTTCTCCAAAGTGTTTTGCTCCATCCATCTAAAATGTATCTAAGTATCTCACAGCATTAAAAAAAATTGTTAAAAAAAGGCAATTGTTTAAAGAAAAGGCAAGCCTTTTCTTAGGATGCAAGTGCTTCATGACCCTGTGTAAGCATGGATCATTTTTGCTTTCTACATCATGACACAAGAGCTTAAGAACTGTTATGTAATAATATAAATAAGAACTACTTCAAGATATACATCCAAATGCTGGAAAACTCCAGCTCCTGCTTTCTTTGAAAGCCTGCCTAGCATTTAACATAGTACATCCTTTTTCACAAGTTTGTTACTTGCACTGCCATTGAAATATTGACCAGAGGACACTGGGAAGGTAACAGCTACACCACAGTCTTAGTATGATGACAGCTACGCCTTGATCTTAGTTTCATAGTTAGCACTGACAAGTGTGGACCTGCTAAATAACATGCTTTTACAATCAGCACATGAACAACAGCATGTGAAATGCTCCATTTCAGGCACTTGCTCTGCTTTAGCCAATAGCTGGTAGGACACTGCACAGATCTAGCGGATTTTGCCAGGTGTCAGAAAGTGATCTCTCTGCACCAAGTGCTGCTTCCTTCAGCTCTGCAGTTTGGTTCTAAGTCAAACCCATGAACGTCAGTGAAACCTTCCAACCATCAGTGGATTTGTGCATCTCCTGACCAAACTGCTCTTTAAATTAGATATACTGTAACACTGTAGTAGTCCCACCTATTTGCCAGAACAATTGTCCATTATTTTGTGTCCTGCAGACTACAGAAACCCCATGCAGAAGAGAAACCCGAGGTAAGGATCAGATTCCTCAATGCTTAAGAACTAGCTGGAATTCGTGCTGCATTCTATTAATTCCTTGAAAGCCCAGGAAGAATATCTTCCTATTTACATAAAGCCCATAGGAAATTCATTGTCTTTGAAACATATTAGTTTTGGCTGATGAGTTTCAAAAGTTCTGGGGCCAAGTGAAATAGACAAAGTGAACAATTCAAATAAGAATCCTAGTGAATTACAACTGCTTACCTTCCTTATGTTCTTCTTTTTTCAGGTCAGATTTTGTCTTTGTCAATTGCCTACATTAAGAGAGAATAAAGTAGGGAGAAAAAAGTTACTGTATCAGCCCCATTAAGAATTGGGAACTTCACCACCTTTATAATCAGTACACAAAGAAAAGCCTTTAACCTACATGCAGGATTCAGACCCCAAATCTGTCACGTAACACATGCTCACAGTTCTATACAAACATACACTTCCTAACGTGCTGTAATGCTATAATGGATAGAAAGTACAGCAATAATATCAGGATGGCAAATTCTTTGGCTACAGCAAATGAGAACAAGCCCCAACGCAGCAACTGTGGACACAAACATGAAGGAAATAAAGCTGCCTACCTCTGGAAAGCCTCAGGTACAAAGGGATCTCCAGTGAGTGCCAACCCTTCAATGAGGTCTGGGAAGGGCTGGATCCTGGTTCCACCCCTTCTGGTCACTCAGCTACACTGCACACAGCTGAGTCCCCCTGGGTTGGCCCTGCCTTCCCATCAGGAGCTCAATCACTGGTTCAGGCTGTGACTTAGCATTTCCACTACACGTGCTCATCTTGAAATCTCAAAATATGAACTATATCTCATGAACCAAAGCGGAAGAGAGACCTCCAAAAAGCTGGGAAAGGATGCATGGTTTTTGGACAAGCAGAAGACTTTCCTTCTGCCTCAAAGTACTGATAGTGGTATTAACATACCCAGAGAGCTCTACAGATTCTTACCTGTAGACTTATCATTACAAGACTCACTAGGTGTGCTTGCCCTCTTGCTTTCACTATACGCTGAACACAGATTAAGTGTATATAAATACAGTACCTTCCAAAGGGTCTCCTATTCACATTTTCACTCAATATTTCCATACTTGTCTCAAAGCTGGAATCTGAATGCACAGTGATGTTTTTTCTTATTGGTCTTAAACAGTATCCATGGAAACATTCCATTTTGCCAGAGGAAAATCTCTGTGAAAAGAAGGAAATAAGAATACGTTCATTGGAATCATATTTATTCATCTGAGAATGGATTCTGAAGAGCACAGCACAGCAGCTTGGGTACCGCTGGGTACAAGATAAGACTCCTTGGAACTCAGTCACAGCCACTAACACGTTTTGTTTTCAGTCTTACCAACACATTCTGTAGCAAGCTCATCTATAAAGGTGTCCAGCAGCTTAGGAGTCCAGTCACGGGTATGGATCTTGAAAATTTCTTTTCTAGCCTGGAAACAAAAAATTGTTGCATTTCATTTTGTCCTATGTTTTTCTAAAAACAGCAACAACAAAAGAAACAACACTCCCTCAAAAGCTTCATAATACTACAAACAGTTTGCTTATCTGCTAAACGTTTGGTGCAGTTGACACGATAGAGGGAAAGGATGCCATCCACAGGGACCTGGACAGGCTTAAAAGGTGGGCCCATGCCAACCTCATGAAGTTCAACAAGGCCAAGCACAGGGCCCTGCACCTGGGTTGGGGCAGTCCCAAGTACAAATACAGGCTGGGTGGAGAACGGCTTGAGAGCAGAGAAGGATTTGGGAGTGTTTGTTGATGAAGGACTCAACGTGAGCTCGCAATGCACACTTGCAGCCCAGAAGGCCATTTGTATACTGGCATGCATTGAAAGAAGTGCAACCAGCAGGTTGAGAGGGGTGACTCTGCCCCTCTGCTCTGCTTTTGTGAGACCCCACCTGGAGTACTGTGTCCAGTTCTGCGGCACCAACACAAGAAGGACATTGAGCTGCTGGAGCAAGTCCAGAGGGCCACAAAGACAATCAGAGGGCTAAAGCATCTCCTCTATGAGGACAGGCTGGGAGAACTGAGGCTTTTCAGCATAGAGAAGTCTCCAGGGAGATCTTTTAGCACCTGAAGAAGGTCTACAGGAAAGCTGGGGAGGGACTTTTTATAGGGAGAAGGAGTGACATGACAAGGGGAAATGGGTTTAATCTGGTAGAGCATAGATTTAGACTAGATAGTAGGAAGAAATTCTTCACTGTGAGGGTGGTGAGACACTGGAACAGGTTGCCCAGTGAGGTTGTGGATGCTCCCTCCCTGGAGATGTTTAATGCCAGGCTGGATGGGGTTTTGAGCAGCCTGGTTTAGAGGGAGGTGTCCCTGCCTATAGCAAGGGGATTGCAAGTAGATGATCTTTAGATCACTCCCAACCCAAACCATTCTATAGTTAATTTAACATGTTCATTTTCAAGCAGGAAATCTAATAATTCTAAGTTTATCTTTCTTTCTGAGAACCTGCAGTTAAAGAAAGGGCAATTCTAGCTTACATGAAAGTTTCCAAAATACGTGACCTAATGATCTTCAGCAAAAAAGCGTAGAAAAGAAAAACTATCATGAAAAGCATTTTTTATTTTCCCCCTCCAAGAAATTTCTCTTAAATTTGGAAAATTTCATGGTGACAGTCCCATCAGTTCACTGCACTTGCTTTTCTGTCAGTTCATTCAAGTAAAGTAATTCTAGTACCACTCTTCAAGCTGCTGCAATTTCTGTAAAGAAAATAACTATGACTCAAACTGGACACCAGTTGTAACCTTGGTTAATCACTGCCACTGAACTAGAAGCTTCCCAAGCCCTTCCCCTCTGCAGCGCACTTCACATCTTCACCCAAGCCTCTGTCAATATGAAGCAGTAAGAATGTCAGCTATTACAGGTAACTCCCAATTAGAACAATCTAATGAAGTACGCCTCCATCCACTCATAAGTGAATTACTGAGACCAAGAGCAGAATTTCAAGGTGAAAATGCCCAAGCAGATTAAGTAATTAAGCAAACAAAACAACTTTGGGAAAGCTCCAAATACATTCCATCACCAGTCATGATACAAGTTTTTATGCAAGCAAAAAGTAATTATTGAGGATGTACACCACTTCCTTCACCTTCAAGATGTGAGAACAATAGTTTAAAGCCAATTTACATTTTCATTCCTTCTTAAAACATGCCAGTGACAAGCAACATCCTGTTTTTCTTGACTAGTCACAGTGAAACCAAAAATAATGTAGAGTGAACTACTTGTTGAAGTTGTCATCATATATATTCAGCAGCAGATTTGCTCCGCACAGTATGGAAGTGTCTCCAGATATCAGCCTTTCATCCAATCTGCACAACTTTTTGCTATGAAATCCGACTTTGTCACATTAGCATTAAGGTTGTATTTACTTTCTGACCTCTTTATTGGGGAGGCCAAAGAAGAATTCGCGGTCAAAGCGTCCAGGTCTTCGTAAGGCAGGATCGATGGAATCCAGTCGGTTGGTCGCACCGATGACAACCACCTCCCCTCTGCTGTCTAACCCATCCATGAGTGCCAGAAGCGTTGATACGATGGAGCTGATGGAAAAAATACAATTTTTATTCCCCGGTTCAGTAAGTTTTGATACAATCCACATGACTTAGTGTTGCGTTCAGCTTTGGGCACCTCAATACAGAAAGGACACTGAGCTTGCTGAAACAGGTCTAAAGAAAGCCAAGTAGGCTTGTGAAGGGCTTGGAGAACGTGGCCTATGAGAAGCTAGTTAAAGAAACTGGGGCCATTTAGCCTGGGGAAGAGGAGGTGGAGTGGAGACCTTATGGCTCTTCTCAAATATCCGAAAGGTGATTGCAGAGAGTGGGGTTGGTCTCTTCTCACTGGTGGCAGGTGACAGGATGAGGGGAAATGGGCTCAGGTTGCACCAGGGGAGGTTTAGGTTGGATATCTTTACTGAAAGGGTTGTAAAGCGCTGGAATAGGCTCCCTAGGGAGGTGCTGAGTCTGCATCCCTGAACGTGTTTAAAAACCATTTGAATGTGGTGCTCAGGGACTTGATATTGCAATGGGTTGTTAGTTAGGGTAGTATAATTAGGTTGTGTTTGGACTTTATGATCTCAAAGGTCTTCTCCCACCTGAGCAATTCTTCCATTCTATTACTTTCTCCAGTGAGTACTCAAAAAAGGACACAATTCTGTTGATGATGCTCATCAGTGACTCATTTTAAGACAGACAAAAATAGGTAAGGTAACACAGACCTTGTGCTAGTATTGAGCAAGTGAACTGTTTTCAACTGTTGTCTCAAATAATCTCAAGTTCAGGAGCACCGAGCTACAGGTTTTCAGGATAAATTAATGAGGAATACAAAGTGGTCAGCATCGCCCCTCCCACTCCCAGCAGATTCTACGTAGACATAGAAAACATAATACCTATGAATCTGGTCTTGCTTACTGGACCGGACAGGAGCAAGACCATCAATCTCATCGAGGAAAATAATTGAAGGCCTCATGCGATATGCCTAGAGTGAAAATCAGTAATACTGTAAGTGTAAAACAGCACTGTTTCAAGAGAAAACACATGAAAGACATTATGGTTGGCATGTCACTGCAACTAGATTTTTTTTAGAGTAACATCAGGGATCTCTACTTGTTGACTTGGAGTATCTGACATAAGTAACAGAAAGCATCAGTCTACATCAACCTACCATGACCAGGTGACAGGAAACAAATCATTCCAGTAGTTGTTACAGCTATTTGGCAGCCATAAAGAACAAGCAGAACTTAATTCAATTACAGGTTGTGGAAGCAAGCCTCCTCTATGAATTTAAAGAACCCTGCTTTCAGACAGCATCTGTTTCCCTCTGATCTAAAGCCATCATCTCTTGCCTCTTGCAGCCTTCTCTGCGGCTGTTCTGGTGGGAGGAAATTTTTTTGCTTTGAAAGCTTTTCTCATTTTGATCTTTTCCCATTTCAAGTCTCTGATCCAAATTATGGAGGCACTGAAAAAGCAAACGCTGACATTCCTATTTCAGTGGGGAAAAAAGCCACCAACAACCCTAACGAAGTACCCAAAAGAGGATGGATGCTCTTAATAATGTTAATCACAGAAAATCACAGTTTCAACTGGGAATGGAATATACTGCATATTTCAATCTTACCTGATCAAATAATAAACGAAGTTGCCTTTCAGACTCTCCAACCCATTTGCTGAGGCAGTCTGCACCTTTCCTCACAAAAAATGCCACTCTCCTGTTCCCCTGGCTGCACTCATTCGCAAGGGCTCGTGCAACCAGGGTCTTTCCAGTTCCTGGTGGACCATAGAACAGACATCCTCTGCAATAAAAAACGATTCAGATAGGAAAAAAAAAAACATTGTGAAGAGAAGCTATTACAACCATCATCCCTAGAACAAACAACTCCTCTTACCTAACCAAAACATTTCATGTACAAGACAGCACAAATAGTTAAAGTTGGGTTAAGGTCCTGGCAGGACCTGAAGTTTTGTGCTCCGACAAAATTTCCCAAGGCAACAAAATAAATGAATAATGCAGATACCTCAGATGTACACCTGCAGAAGAGCATGTACTGCCCCAAAAGGACCTTTCCAAAACTGCTAGCAGACAAACAGGGTATTAGAGCAAACTGGGCTCAAACAAGCAACTTCTGCCCAGAAGGAGTTAACAGATGAATCACCAGGTTGCTCTTTAGCAATACGCTCCACGCTCTCGCTTTCACACAAGCATGGATTTGATATCAAGACTTGTTAGTAAAGCACTTAATTCTCTCTTAAAAAACTTTAAGTCACAGGATTTGGCCTCATAGACCATCTTCTGCTGGAGAAAAATGAGGAAGTCTAATGCTGAATAGAAAATTTAAGAAAATAAACAGAAAAGGGTATTCTGCATTTTCAGATAAACATAACCATCAGCTAAGAAAGCACTAAACATGCTGCTGTTTGAATAAGAATTTCAGTGAATAAAGAAGTAAGGCTCTGGAAGGTTTTTTTTCCATTATTCTTCTTCTAAATAATACTTCCAAAGTTTCTGACAGGAAATAATCTGAACTTATGTTTCCATATACCAGGACTGAGTTTTGATTACTAAGAATATAAGGATAATCAATAAATCTAATAACCCAATTTCATAATTGACAAGATTAGCTACGTAAGAAATGGACAGCTTCTTACTTTATCCCAAGCACAACAAACACCACAACATTCTTGTTGTAACAAGCATTACAAGTGATGATACCTGAGGACTTCATAACAGGTGAGAAAGAGAAGCAGACTTCCAAGAACCAAATCACAAATGACTTCCATTAGACCATCTCCTCCTCCTTACAAACTGATCAAGCCAACTTGTACATAAAACTCAAAACAAAAAACACCCCAACCCAACTTTATAACACTAAGACACTTTGGAAATACATTCTCCTTTCACAGAATTTCCAACCTGCAGACAAGAAATTTTTATGCACGACAAGGCACTGCTTATGTTTGGAAGCTATATGGATGCACGCTCTGGACTCCATCCATTTTAAAGCAATTATTTTTTACTACTACTGAAACAACCCCTCACTGTTGCCAGAAGCAAGGAAACATTGATAACTCGGTTGAATATTCTCCTGAAAACAGTGAACTTACAATGAATAGTTTCTATCAGTTACCTTGGAGGCTGAATTTTGAATCTCTCAAACACCTCCGGATAAAGCAGCGGAAAAATGACCATTTCTTTTAAAGCTGCAATGTGGTCAGAAAGACCACCCACGGCATCAAATCGCACCTGAAGATCAATTCAACAGAACACACGTTGTTAACAAAGTTAGCAATTTGGATGAAGGTGTCACCAGAAGTTATGCATCAGCAACAAGGAAATGTTCTGGGCTGTTGCTGAAGTTGCCTGACAGAAACCCATCAAGCATAGCTGCAGGTGGCCCATTACTGACAGCCTTCACAAACACTGACGCAGCAAATTAAACCACTCACCGAACTATCGATTTGCATGGGATCAACATCAGCCAGGCTTTTCCCAATTTTCACTCCATCCTTGTGATCTCCCTTCAGCTCATTCTGCTCAAGGTTTACTGGAAGACACCTGATTTCAATTAAGGACAAAGAAAAAGCTGCCTTATTTCAGACGTAGCTAGAATATTTGCTTTTATGACAAGTGAACACAGAAGATTTTATTAATTAACATAACCTTCCCTGGCACCGAGGTCAGGCTGACAGGCCTGTAGTTCCCCGGATCCTCCTTACCACCTTTCTTGTACATGGGAGTCACATTGGCAAGCCTCCAGTCTTCTGGGACCTCACCAGTCAACAAGGAGCGCTGACAGATGATGGAAAGCGGCTCGGCTGTCACCTCCGCCAGTTCCCTCAGCACTCTCGGGTGGATCTGCTCCTTCTTCAGTGCAAGCCCGCGCCGCCCGCCCGCCCGCCTCCTCCGCTCACGGCCGCGCCTCCATCTTGCGTCTCACAAACTACTGCACTTCTTTTGGGGCGGGGGGGCGGCGGCCGAGCCGGGAACTCCCAACGCCGCCCGGGCCCTCGCCTCGCCGCCGCCCGCGGCGCGCACTCGCATCCTCCCGGCGCCTCGCTGCCCCGGGGCGGCCGCGCGGGGAGGACGGGCAGCGGCGGCCGTGCCTCTGCCTCCCTCGCAGGGAGCGGGGGCGGAGCCGCTCGCCGCCCCGCCGCCGCCCCGCCCGTCGGCGGCGGACACCCGGCGGAGGCCGGTCCGGGCCCGCGGCGGTGCCCGCTAAGTTAGCGCCCGACCGTCAGCTTCTTCCACCCGCGGCTTTCCGCACGTGCCCGGCCCTGAGCGACGGCGGCGCGGCGCGGTCCCGAGCCGCCGTGCCGCGGGCGGGGGAAGAGACGACCCGCACAGCCCCGTGCTCTGGCTAGAGGTGGAACTTGGGCATCTTTCTCCAGCCGTCTCGGACACGTCGCTGTTAGCTGCCACCGAGATACTTTGCGACGCACCGTGCTTACATAGTATGTAGGCTGCTCCGAAAGTCATGCCGCCCGCTGTTTTCCTTGGAAACGACAACAAACACAAAGAGCACAGTAACACCGGAGGACAGAGCAAATTCTCAGCTAAGAAATGCTATTTTTCAACAGCCACACCATCAGCTATGTATTTTTGCCAGCAGTGAACGGCTGCACGCTGCGCTCACAGAGATGTGCACTACTGGAGCTCACCTGCTGTTTCTCAGCTTTTCACCAGCCACCACCTCCCTGTGCTCACATCCCATTTTGGTGTCCGTAAGCATTCAGCAAGCATCCATGAATGTCAGTGCCATTTCTTCCACATGCGGGAATTCAATTCCACACCTTTACTTCATACAGACTTCCGTATCAGACACCATTCTATCGGATTGCCCCTCTGCTGCCATCTGCCACACGACAAAATGTAACACGGCAGTGGTGGGCAGGTTCAGCTGCTGTACCACCTCTGACCGTGTTGGCCAACGTTATAAAATAGGAGGCATGACTTTCGGAGCAGCCTTTCCCTTTCCTCCATCACTATTTGCAGCTTTGGCTCAGACCCTACATGTGATTGATTCCCAAAGGAGAAAAAGCAGAAAGTGGCTCGTGGGAACCGCTTACAGTAACAGGGAACAACTCATGGCACAGCGAGGCTTCTAAGTTTCTAAAACTGTAGAAGTGTGCTTTGTTATTGAGATGAACAACAGGAGATGTTTGCGCATAGCCTGAAGATCAAGTTTGTGTGAGAGGAATGCTCCTGGTTCTTCCTTTCCAGTCACTCCTTGTAAGGATGAAATCTTCAAGCTGCCATGCAGAGAGCTGACTGCATACGATTGTATGGTGATAAGGGATGAGCAGAACCTGGGAAGCACAAGAGTGCGTTGTATGCAGCTCAGAAACTCTTACAGACAAGACTGGGGATTTCTCCACTCCATCTCCATTACAAAGACATTTCCAACAAAGTCCCTCAGAGAATGAGCTCAGCAAACCCCATGCACACCCCAAACAAATCTGTGATACTCACCAAGTTACAGAACAAGTAATATACATTAATGTGTGAATTCTGAATGTACGCTTTTCTTCCTCCTGCCTTCGCTACTGCCGCATAAGCAATATACCATAAACAAGGTAAGCTACTCCCAGAAAGCACTTCTTTTAAAGTCTTCAGACTCATACTGTTTTTAAGATTTTTAGTGAATCGAAAGAAACAAATGGACATTCATTTCTCATTAATACTCATCCAAACAATCCAGAGGAAAAAAAACCCCACATAGTTTAGAAATGTTGGCACACACTAGAAAGAAACAACACACGTAAGAAAGCACACTCGGGGATTGCACAGTTAGGTATTTGGTGACATACCAGCAACAGATACTGCTACATATTTCATCACGATACAATTGTTTTTTGAAAACAAAACCTTCCCCCATCTTACGTTAATTTAAAAAGTTGTCACATTAATTTTCTCCACTGGTTTGAAGAGGAATTGACCTCTAAAACAGAGTCTTGCTCTGATATTTCTTACATATATTTTTGGTGAAATACAGTTGATTTTTAAGAAATAGACAAATAGATTCTCTCTTCGTCACTAAGAAAATTATTTACAAATTTAATTCAACTAATAATTTACATTAAATTAATAAATATTAAAAATACTATTTTCCAGTATAAAGATTGTCACTGTTAGAAGCAAGACCAAGCATCATGTGAGGAAGTTTCAATACCAAGCCTGGCTTTGCCTCTCAAGCTGGGATTTTAATTGTTGAAAATATGCCATAGCAAAAAATCTTTGTGGAAACGTTTTCTCCCAGACTGTCTTTCTGTTGTTAATTCCAGGAAAGCCACCTGAGATGCTATCAGGCAATTGAAAAAAACAAAACCAAAGAAGTCTCTGAACTGCACTGAGAGTTTTCTAAAGGCATTAGATTTCACATGTCAGAATCAGACTCGTTTTAAAACCCTCACATACCGTGCTGTACAATATACATCACCAGGGATTTCTGCAGAAAAAAATATGTGTCTGAGAAAGGATGATATAGGCTTATCCATTTCTCCATCCTTTTCTTTTAAGAAGAGGCACTGGAAGCATCTGGAAGACATTCACATCTACACTGTGACCAAGGCACTGACTGCAGTACTTCACAAACCACACAACACGAGGTTAAGGTGCTGTGCATTGCAGAGGACGGCTGAACGCACTGATCTCAGAAGACCGTACTCCTTCTGTCTGAGTTTGCTATTCATCACAAAATATCAACACATACAGGGAAAGAATACAAAATAAACACACTTAGAAAGAGTTTCTGAACATTAAAAATATACATTAAGATATATTTGTTCTATCTACATAAAGTACTGAATTACACGCAACAATAACAGAAGAACATCCAATGAAAACAACTTTGCAGAACAGCAATCAAGGATGTCACAGATCACATTCGTGCTAAGGCTTTAAATTCTTTCTTCAAAACCTAATAAGAAAAAAGACAACAAAAATATCAGTAAGCAGAAATAAAACTGATCAACATTTTCTACTTTTCCACAAAATGAATAAAGAATTCATAATGACACCCAATTGTTAGTCACAGCTAATAAACAGTGTGCTGCCTCTCTCACAATGCCTTGTTATCCCCTTTAGCTTCAGATACATCCTCATGCATCCAACCTGGAGATTACCACGTAGAGACTCTATGGATCTATACCATAGAATCACAGAATGGCCAGGGTTAGAAGGGACCTCAAGGATCATGAATCTCCAACCCCCTTGCACAGGCAGGGCCACCAACCTCCCCATTTAATACTAGACCAGGCTGCCCAGGGCCCCATCCAATCTGGCCTTGAACACCTCCAGGGACGGAGCATCCACAGCCTCTCTGGGCAGCCTGTTCCAGCACCTCACCACTCTTTTGGTAAAGGACTCACCTCTGACATCCAACCTCAATCTTTCCCCCCCTCAACTTCAAACCATTTCCCCTTGACCTGCTATTATCTACCCTTTCCAAGAGTTGACCCCTCTCCACCCCTGTTTGTAGGCTCCCTTTAGGTACAGAAAGGCTGCAATGAGGTCATCCTACAGCTTTCTCTTCTCCAGGCTGAAATAAATCAACAAGTAAAAGGTAGAAAATAAATTAAAAGAAAATGGCTTGCTTGAAGTATTACAAGTTAAGTAACAAAGGCTCTCAAGCCCTGAAATAAAATAAATCCCTTCTCAAGCTAAAACATATTGTTATCCTAGCTGAGAGAAGGGTGCAGCTTTTCCAAGGGTGGCTTCCCTTAATCCAAACACTGTTGACTCTCCCAGTCAGAACAGAGCATCTGTTATAACTCTTTATCAGATGTGGAAGAAGAGATAGAGATGATTGGTGCCTAAACAAAGAGGCTTCCTCTTTCCAAGGCAGACTGAGAGGCATCAAGAATTTTATCTGTTCTCAGGCACAAGCAGCTCAAAGACAAATGGGTTCAAGGATCCTAAGTCTAAAGACTGAACAACCATCACATCCAAATTGATGCAATACTGGGAATGCCTGACTTGGACCACGGTGCCTCAGGAAGATTTCTGTTGAGTTCTGACAACTCCAAAATCCTCTCTTACAGGGAGAGATCAGAGAGTTGGACCCGTTAGTGTACAGCTGGCACAGGCAGAAATCTCCCTTTACGTCCAATTACAGATGCTCAAGCACACTGGTTAGAAATTGAGACTTTTCTCTAGTCTCACTAGAATCTCTCCTGTTAATGTTTCATACTTTAATTGCTCTTAAGGGTGGAACATCTACCAAGTATCACCGTGTCTTCCTGCCTGCAGGGGTGAAAGAGGAAGCAGAACACTGAGAAAAGCACCCCTTCACAGCCCCCCACCCTTAAGTCAGTTCTCAAGAAAAACTACTGACAGATTAATGCTAACTGCTTGGAAAGGGCCGTGTGGGTGACTCGTTGTCTTCAAGTTCAAGCTTTTTCCTGCTGAAACCACCAATTATGCCAAATCTAACAATGGTTTTGCAATATGGAGAAGTGCCTCCCAGACTGAAATGACAAAGTCTTACTTTGGTTTTTGTCTTTGCACAGACAACAAAACAGTGAAGAGTAATGCTAAAGCAGCACGATCTCCAGAATGCACATTCACTGCATACCAGTGATAGAACATGCTATAAGACAAAAATTACCTTCAGTAATTCGGTTTTGTCATAATCGTCTCGGTGTTGATAAATACACTGACAAATCTTAGCATATAATTTTTCAAAATAGAATATATCAGCCTCCTTTGTTAGATCAGTGACCATATCCAGCAGTTGCTGAGGAAAAAAAAATGGGAAAAATACAAGTTTAGAATAGCAGAAGATCCTTGGCTCTTCTGTTTTTGGAAGCTTAGCAGTAACATTAATAAGTAACAGTACTAGCAGGTTGTCAGTGGGCTGCTTTAAGGTAAAAGGGCTGGTTGAATTTTAACACTGAGGTGGAGAAACTGCCTCCTAAGACAATGCTTACCAGAAGTAAAAACAGCAACCTACAGAAACCTACAGCAGCTGTAGGTGTGGAAACACATCAATCACAGTCCATGGTAGGTTGATTTGTGCTATATATCCCTGCCGTTAACTGTGTAAATTGGCACTGGTTAACAACTGCCTCAATTGATAACTGTACATAAAGCAAAAATATGTCCTATTTCACAATTTAAACAAAGTTGAACTTAGACGTACTTTGAGCTCACAGTAATCCACCAGCACTACAATAGCTGACTCTGTCATAATGTCCATTGCTTTTTCAGCACTCGTGTGCCTCTGTTCTTCATTGAATTGAAAAGACCTTCTTCTCTTTGCAACGGGAAAAGAGGAGTCGGTTTTTTTGCGTTTTCTTTTTGACACCTCTACAAAGAAACAGTAGAAAAAGCAAACCAAAAGATTACGAAAATAACTCTTTCAAAATCCATCATCTTCATTTGACTTGACTTACAAGGAAACCAATCAAAGGAATTGAAGCACACACTCCCTACGTTCAGAAAAAAGTCCAATCTTTAATAGCGAACCAACCCCATTAAAAGTCAACTGCTTCATTTCATTCGCAAAATCATCATCTTCAAGATGTTACAGGCAGGCAACTCTTCCCTTCAATAGGAATTATTTCTAAAAAGCAAGGTAAGACACTTCATCTTACGACATGAACAACACAGACAAACAGCCACACAGCCTTTAAAGTTGCTATCACACTCCAGTCTTTGAAAGCTAAATACATATTAAGAAGAGTTTAATTAAAGAGACAACTTTAAGGCAACATTCAAAGGAGAAAAAAACCAGCCTGTAAAGACTGACACGCCATATGCTTTCTGGTTCTGTTAACCTTGTTACAAACAAACTTTGTGGTTTTGCCCAACAGAAAAGCCCACCGTGCTTCGTATTTACGTAAGATTGCACAAAATGTGAGTGAACTCGGTGGCAAAATTCCCACTCACTCCTGAGACCAGGAATCTTTACAACATGTCATGTGTTCCGATGGAAAGAAGCCAAAGTCTCTTCATGCCCTACTCAAAGGAGCAGGAAGAAATAATGACTGTTCCCTTTCCATCTCTATTTTTATAGCTCCTCACTTTTTCTTCACTTTCACCCTTTAGTTGGAAATAACAGTAAAGGGGTAGCAAGTATTTTAGCATTCTGGGGACAGAAGGGAGGAGAGAAGGAAGATGCTCTTTTGCATCATTGAAAACTAGCTGAGTATTCAGAAACCATGATACCAAGAATTAGCAATTTGGGAGCCACTCAATAATATCCTCACCTGCTTTCCTTCTTGAAGCGGGAGGTTTAGCAGCTTGAGTCAAGATCAAGTCCTCAAAAAAATGTTTTCTTTCATCCTCACTGGGAGATTGGATATTGAAAACTTCTCCAAAATCACTGTTAAACAATGTTTGTACCTAAAGCACGAAGAGAAAACTGTAGGATAAACCGGTAACGTTGTGACATTCACAACATCTAAGACCACTCACTTTGTACTGACTTCCCTCGCTGCCCTTTAATTTTAACCTGCATAGTAGCTAGAGAAGGAAGAGAAAGGATTCAGTTCAGTAGACCACAGAGAGCTTTTAATAAGTTTTTATTTCTGTATTTAAATAAGGTCTCAATTTGCACGCTTCTAAGGTGCAGTCTATTTTTCTATCTTTACTATCAAGAGGTAGGGAAAGAATTTCAATATTATCTTAGAAGGAACTGATTTACCAGTATAAAAACTTCTGTGGAAACTTAAGCACTCCCAAAGCATTTCCTAACAAACACATCGAGGCAATACCGTCTTCCCCTTGAAGCACTGAGACAAAGCAATCAGAGTGAAAACAGCACATTTCCATTCTGAACACTTGAATGCAGACTCTTAGAAGTCTGCAAAGGATTCATCAGTAAGCACATGTACGCTTATTGAAGTGCAGTTAGAAATACAATAAAAGTTGGATTTCAAAGTTACTTAGAAAGAAGTTGGAACTCAGCTTCCGATTTGAATCTTTAGCCTTTACAAAGAAAGGGATGGATTTTTTTTCCTAGAAGTGTTGCAATCTTAACTTATTCTAAATTACATTTAATTACTAGCATTTCATCCACCCTACTATGCAATGGCAGTACATCACAAGAAATGTTCTCACTAAAAATATATTTTTGCTACCTCCATTGTAGGGACTGCACAGTCTGGACAAAGTAGATACCCAACTGCCTTGCAGTCACTCAAATTATTGTCTGAAGTAAATTTACCTTACCTGCTTGTGAGAAGGAGGGGAAATATTGGGTCAAAGTTGGTCATTTGACTCAAAAAACACTTGAGGCAAATGCTTTCAGCATTTTCATTCTAAGCAAATCTGAAGGGATTTGTTAGGGAGCCTAAATCATGACAGTATGCATTTTCAGAAAGCACAGTACTCCAATGCCTCAAGTGTTCCTCAAACAACAAGAAACTGAATGAAGAGTTAAGAGAAGCATTGACAGAAATACCTCAGCCGGGAGAGCAGTGTGACAGACATCTGATGTTGCAAGCAGCAAGACTGGAGCAAATGATGGAATGTTCTGAATTAGTGATAGAAAGGTAGCTTTCAGCGTAGCTCCAACACTGTCCCACCACAAATGGATGTGTGGGATATAAATTATGCTTGGTGCTGTCCTCTGAGCTTCTCGGATCAACTAGCAAAACAAAAGGTTGGATGAGACAACTCAACCATGTAGAATAGGCTGCTAATCCATAAGTCTACGTATCCATCCAACTATCCTAGGAAATGCATGTACACAAAGCCAAACCATCAAAACAAACTAACTAAAGAACCACTAAGAGGGCAAAATTGCTACTTTTGCTCCAATATACATCATTGCTACACAGACAGAATCAGACCTGAATCTGCCTTTATTCAAAACTTCTTAGGTACGAGAGAACTCCAAAAGAGCCTTGCAACTCAAGCAGCGTGGTGGCGTGCCAGAAGAACCAAGCCTAACCCCTCAGCAAGCTGTTTGAGTCTAGCTCAATTCCTACATGATTGTGGCTGCACCACTTCCAATTCAGAGCAGACACGTATCCAAGTCAGTCTGCAGCACAGTCTGAAGAAACAAAGGCTTAGGTGAAAAGAGGAGGGCTGCACTGCAAAAGAATCCTAGTTTTAATTCATATTTTCTGGTACGTTTTTGTGAGGTCTTCAGCCTGAACAAATGGTTCTGTAACTCAGTTTCTCCTTAGCAAAGGATTCATCAGATCAGACAACAAGCTCAGGAAGTCCAACAAGCCACTGCCCACATATGGCACAGCACACAAGAGGACATGCATCTACCACATGGCAAGCATCCTTACACGACACATTTCTCTGGGCACTCTTTCATGCTATCAGCATTCAGGTTGCACCAGCTGCAAGATGGGAAGCGTATATCCAGGCAGAGACTTGACACCATGGTTCTATGGCCACAGACACAGCCATCACACAACAAAAAAGGAAACGTGGGACAAAGGAGTAACCAGTCACATATCATGCCTGTCCTTACTTGTACTGCTCTCAAATGCTTCTAAGAAAGAAGAAAAGTGACTCCCAACAACAGATTTTTCGCCTGAAAGCAAATTGGCTCTAGGATCTGTTTGTTTCTTCTAGTTAAGAAAAACCTCTCCACTGTACAAATGTAGGTGTTGTGATTTTTAAGGCACTTATTGCATGTACTGCAGCAGCACAAAACGTATAAGATGGACGTGTAACAAACATAGAAAACTATCAACAAAAAACCCAGACACTTCCCTGAAACATTGGTTGCCTTACAAATATAACAACAACAACAAAGGATACAGAACTGCAGAATATGCAGTCTGATGCAGAGCCATCTACTGGGAGCACAGTCTTAGAAGGTAATGAAAATTACTTTCTGAATCCTATTGAGATGAGCAGGATTTCCTGCCACAGAGAGAGGATTATTAGCAGCATCTTTCAGATTCCTGAATTGCATTCTTACTGTTAAATTTGCAGTGAAAACTACGGCCATGTACAACATTCCTACTGTGTAGGACTAGATTAAAAGAAAAAAAGGTGATTTTTCAGACATGAACAGAACAATAATGCCACTGCCACTAGCAATGAATTTTGCTCATCTTGCAACTCAATTGACTGTTTACATTAATTAATGAGATTGTGAGATTAAAGAGTGAAAAAAAAAAGATACCTGTGCACATGTCTCTTCAGGTGATGACGTGTTAACAAATAAAACTGACATGTCCAGAGTATGAACTGGAAACATTTCCAGAGAATGCAAAACAGCAGGTGCCAAGTGGGATGCCTGGCCATATCCTGCCTTTCCTGCTAACAGCAGATGTGGCCTGCAGGATGTAGGCTGCCAGTAAGCTTTCCTAGAAAAAGAATAGTAAAAAAAAAAAAAGAAAAAAGAAATAGACACAAAGATGTTCAAAGTATTTCTTTTCTATATATGCATATATTTACAGTACTCTTCATATTCCAGCAAGTCAAGTTCTGTGACCAGGAAGTCTATCAAAACCCATGTTCTTACAGCCTGCTTACTGCCCCCTAAAAAATCCTACTAATCCCTGTCATATCTGCCACTCATCTTGCTCTTTTAATTAATGGCTCCTAAATTTGTGCATGGAGGTGGTCCAGCTAAATACACACCTGACAACTGGCTAGTTACCTGAGATGAAGTAGCACAACAACTTCCAGCACACACCCATCTGGATGTCACTGTCAGCCAGACACTAACCTTCAGTAGGGCTCTCATTCAAGTTATTGAGTTTTGACTACCTCTGTCAAATTTAGCTGAGGTAGGAAGAAATGAGCAGAGCAACGCTGTTAGAAAAGAGTGGGTGTGGGCACTGAAATACATTGGCCATATCTAATGGAGCACAGAGTTGGACTCCTTGAATTACAGCAGTATATTACATACAAACAAAATATTTCTTTATAGGGCAGAAAATGTTCTGAACAGTGCAGCAATAGGATTGAGAAGAAAAAAGTTTGATTTGGCTGCAATAACATCATCTAACATCTGAGCTGTGGGCTTGACTTCCACATGAGAACATTAACAGAAGTTAGTGGCTGAATGGTAGCAAAAACAGTTTTGAGTTCCTGCTACGTAATTTGCTACTGGTTTAACAGTCCTGGAAAACAGATGGGCAAGAGGGCTGCACAAATCCACACAGGCTTTTAAAGCTGAGATGACAGATCGAGTTCCATGGTTTTGAGTATTCTAAATCAACATGCTCTAATAGCCTGAGGATCACTTGGCTTAGGTAAAGAAAGCTGATTTTTTCAGTTTTGAATTTGATCAGTTCTAGCAATGCATTTTATTAGAAGTTCAGTACCTTCATGCTTACTTCTTGCAAATAACTATCACCCCCTCAACACACACATTTGATTCTACTTCAACATCTACCACCCCCCATATTTGTAACAGCCAAAACTGCTGAAAAAGTAGAATTTAAATGCAATTGGAACAGACATTTACCTACTAAAATCAAGGAATTTTCCCTGTGGTCTGCAAATCGTTGTATCTGTTACATTCTCTTCAAAGATTGAGGGGGATTCATAATTTCTGCCAAATGCATCACCTTTTAAGAAAGGATTTAAATTGCCTGAAAGACAAAAGAGGCTTGTTATTTTTTCCTAAACGCTCTGTACCTCTTGCTCTTGCTCTTCAGCTTCAAAATCAATGTCAAAACCCCTTCTTCATTTCAGGTCACATGCTGACTGTTATTTCCCAGAGATCATCCTGCTACTGATCTATGGAGGCTGCACATCTCTGCAGTGCTGCTCCTTTAAGTTCCACAACATGTAGAAGGTATGTTTCTCAGTTGTTCATTCTTTTCCCCATAGAATAAATATAATTAGGAACAATTTGTGTAGTTCTGAAATAGCTAAAAAATCCAAGAAGGCTATTACTTCCTGGAGCAGGTTCTCACAGTGGAAACATGGAGATTAAGGATGTGGTGGCCACAGACTCCCTGGTCTAGGACTAATAAATCATGACAGTGACAAACCCATCTTCTAATTAAGGATCCTTAAAGATAACTGAAGGAGAAAATAATGGAAGGAAGGCAACAGAACGGCAGGGCAATTACCAATCCCCTACCCTTTCTGCTTCTGTTTTACCAAAGCAAATGAAACTACCAGCTCTGCTGAGAGTAACACTAGTAGAACATTCTCCAGAAATCAGCACGTCACTCTAAAGGGATCTCCATTAACCAGGACTGGAACGAGCCTTACGCTTCAATACTTATCTCTGTCTCTACAAATGCTAAATATGTTAGCAACTGTTGGAAACAGGATGCTTTAGCAGAGAACGTGTACTGCTCTCCTATGTATCGAGCCCTTCAGTACTTCCATCTCACATTTCACTTTAGAATCCAGAATAAATGCTATGCATTATATTCCAGTTACTCCCGTAATAAAAGCATGCACACACAAATCATAAAATTCTATCACTGTTACATCTGAAGTGTTTGTGTACACTGACTGCACAAATCAGAACCTTTTGCTTTGGCAAAATCTTGAAGAAGTGGATCCTGTGGTTATACCTTGCTGCTGGTCCTTCTTCAGCGCAAGCTCTGCATGAGGAAATACCCTTTGCAGGGCTTGTAAGATTCTCGAGAGCGTATTTCCTAGGAGTGGTGCCATAATAGGTGACAGTGCTTGGCCCGGTGATGGCACAGCCCTCCGTGACGCCGGAATGATTTTCTCCATAGCCATCACAAAATCTTCTGCATTTATTTTAACAGAATTGATGTCCAGTTGCAATTTCTCACTACTCGAGTAGATCTGAGGATAGCGTCGGCGGAGGGCACAGAGAGCAGCCTCAGCACACAAAGATTTTATGTCAGCTCCGCAGTACCCTAAATAAACAAAGAATTAAGTGTTACATCAGTCTCAGGCAAAAACATGAGCCAAAGTCCAGGTTTCCAAGATGCAACATTTAAAGAATTCGCAGTCCGAAAAACAAGTGGGTTAACAGAGAATTTAAGCTATTACTGCACAGCAGGGAAGATTTGTTCTGTGACTGACTGCCTGGTATCCAAGGCCTGTGAAACAGTTTCCTAATCCCAACTTTGTTCTGGGGCAAGATGCCTCAAACCCATTCAATGTTCTGAGACAACAATGACAACAACAACAACAGGGAAGCAGATGAAAGCAGCTAATTTTGACTGATGGGAAGGCACGCCAGCTGCCTCATGGACTGGTTCTGCAGCACAGCACAGCAGCTTGGGTACCGCTGGGTACAAGATAAGACTCCTTGGAACTCAGTCACAGCCACTAACACGTTTTGTTTTCAGTCTTACCAACACATTCTGTAGCAAGCTCATCTATAAAGGTGTCCAGCAGCTTAGGAGTCCAGTCACGGGTATGGATCTTGAAAATTTCTTTTCTAGCCTGGGAACAAAAAATTGTTGCATTTCATTTTGTCCTATGTTTTTCTAAAAACAGCAACAACAAAAGAAACAACACTCCCTCAAAAGCTTCATAATACTACAAACAGTTTGCTTGTCTGCTAAACGTTTGGTGCAGTTGACACGATAGAGGGAAAGGATGCCATCCACAGGGACCTGGACAGGCTTAAAAGGTGGGCCCATGCCAACCTCATGAAGTTCAACAAGGCCAAGCACAGGGCCCTGCACCTGGGTTGGGGCAGTCCCAAGTACAAATACAGGCTGGGTGGAGAACGGCTTGAGAGCAGAGAAGGATTTGGGAGTGTTTGTTGATGAAAGACTCAACGTGAGCTCGCAATGCACACTTGCAGCCCAGAAGGCCATTTGTATACTGGCATGCATTGAAAGAAGTGCAACCAGCAGGTTGAGAGGGGTGACTCTGCCCCTCTGCTCTGCTTTTGTGAGACCCCACCTGGAGTATTGTGTCCAGTTCTGCGGCACCAACACAAGAAGGACATTGAGCTGCTGGAGCAAGTCCAGAGGGCCACAAAGACAATCAGAGGGCTAAAGCATCTCCTCTATGAGGACAGGCTGGGAGAACTGAGGCTTTTCAGCATAGAGAAGTCTCCAGGGAGATCTTTTAGCACCTGAAGAAGGTCTACAGGAAAGCTGGGGAGGGACTTTTTATAGGGAGAAGGAGTGACATGACAAGGGGAAATGGGTTTAATCTGGTCGAGCATAGATTTAGACTAGATAGTAGGAAGAAATTCTTCACTGTGAGGGTGGTGAGACACTGGAACAGGTTGCCCAGTGAGGTTGTGGATGCTCCCTCCCTGGAGATGTTTAATGCCAGGCTGGATGGGGTTTTGAGCAGCCTGGTTTAGAGGGAGGTGTCCCTGCCTATAGCAAGGGGATTGCAAGTAGATGATCTTTAGATCACTCCCAACCCAAACCATTCTATAGTTAATTTAACATGTTCATTTTCAAGCAGGAAATCTAATAATTCTAAGTTTATCTTTCTTTCTGAGAACCTGCAGTTAAAGAAAGGGCAATTCTAGCTTACATGAAAGTTTCCAAAATACGTGACCTAATGATCTTCAGCAAAAAAGCGTAGAAAAGAAAAACTATCATGAAAAGCATTTTTTATTTTCCCCCTCCAAGAAATTTCTCTTAAATTTGGAAAATTTCATGGTGACAGTCCCATCAGTTCACTGCACTTGCTTTTCTGTCAGTTCATTCAAGTAAAGTAATTCTAGTACCACTCTTCAAGCTGCTGCAATTTCTGTAAAGAAAATAACTATGACTCAAACTAGACACCAGTTGTAACCTTGGTTAATCACTGCCACTGAACTAGAAGCTTCCCAAGCCCTTCCCCTCTGCAGCGCACTTCACATCTTCACCCAAGCCTCTGTCAATATGAAGCAGTAAGAATGTCAGCTATTACAGGTAACTCCCAATTAGAACAATCTAATGAAGTACGCCTCCATCCACTCATAAGTGAATTACTGAGACCAAGAGCAGAATTTCAAGGTGAAAATGCCCAAGCAGATTAAGTAATTAAGCAAACAAAACAACTTTGGGAAAGCTCCAAATACATTCCATCACCAGTCATGATACAAGCTTTTATGCAAGCAAAAAGTAATTATTGAGGATGTACACCACTTCCTTCACCTTCAAGATGAGAGAACAATAGTTTAAAGCCAATTTGCATTTTCATTCCTTCTTAAAACATGCCAGTGACAAGCAACATCCTGTTTTTCTTGACTAGTCACAGTGAAACCAAAAATAATGTAGAGTGAACTACTTGTTGAAGTTGTCATCATATATATTCAGCAGCAGATTTGCTCCGCACAGTATGGAAGTGTCTCCAGATATCAGCCTTTCATCCAATCTGCACAACTTTTTGCTATGAAATCCGACTTTGTCACATTAGCATTAAGGTTGTATTTACTTTCTGACCTCTTTATTTGGGAGGCCAAAGAAGAATTCGCGGTCGAAGCGTCCAGGTCTTCGTAAGGCAGGATCGATGGAATCCAGTCGGTTGGTCGCACCGATGACAACCACCTCCCCTCTGCTGTCTAACCCATCCATGAGTGCCAGAAGCGTTGATACGATGGAGCTGATGGAAAAAATACAATTTTTATTGCCCGGTTCAGTAAGTTTTGATACAATCCACATGACTTAGTGTTGTGTTCAGCTTTGGGCACCTCAATACAGAAAGGACACTGAGCTTGCTGAAACAGGTCTAAAGAAAGCCAAGTAGGCTTGTGAAGGGCTTGGAGAACATGGCCTATGAGAAGCTAGTTAAAGAAACTGGGGCCATTTAGCCTGGGGAAGAGGAGGTGGAGTGGAGACCTTATGGCTCTTCTCAAATATCCGAAAGGTGATTGCAGAGAGTGGGGTTGGTCTCTTCTCACTGGTGGCAGGTGACAGGATGAGGGGAAATGGGCTCAGGTTGCACCAGGGGAGGTTTAGGTTGGATATCTTTACTGAAAGGGTTGTAAAGCGCTGGAATAGACTCCCTAGGGAGGTGCTGAGTCTCCATCCCTGAACGTGTTTAAAAGCCATTTGAATGTGGTGCTCAGGGACTTGATTTTGCAATGGGTTGTTAGTTAGGGTAGTATAATTAGGTTGTGTTTGGACTTTATGATCACAAAGGTCTTCTCCCACCTGAGCAATTCTTCCATTCTATTACTTTCTCCAGTGAGTACTCAAAAAAGGATGCAATTCTGTTGATGATGCTCATCAGTGACTCATTTTAAGACAGACAAAAATAGGTAAGGAAACACAGACCTTGTGCTAGTATTGAGCAAGTGAACTGTTTTCAACTGTTGTCTCAAATAATCTCAAGTTCAGGAGCACCGAGCTACAAGTTTTCAGGATAAATTAATGAGGAATACAAAGTGGTCAGCATCGCCCCTCCCACTCCCAGCAGATTCTACGTAGACATAGAAAACATAATACCTATGAATCTGGTCTTGCTTACTGGACCGGACAGGAGCAAGACCATCAATCTCATCGAGGAAAATAATTGAAGGCCTCATGCGATATGCCTAGAGTGAAAATCAGTAATACTGTAAGTGTAAAACAGCACTGTTTCAAGAGAAAACACATGAAAGACATTATGGTTGGCATGTCACTGCAACTAGATTTTTTTAAGAGTAACATCAGGGATCTCTACTTGTTGACTTGGAGTATCTGACATAAGTAACAGAAAGCATCAGTCTACATCAACCTACCGTGACCAGGTGACAGGAAACAAATCATTCCAGTAGTTGTTACAGCTATTTGGCAGCCATAAAGAACAAGCAGAACTTAATTCAATTACAGGTTGTGGAAGCAAGCCTCCTCTATGAATTTAAAGAACCCTGCTTTCAGACAGCATCTGTTTCCCTCTGATCTAAAGCCATCATCTCTTGCCTCTTGCAGCCTTCTCTGCGGCTGTTCTGGTGGGAGGAAATTTTTTTGCTTTGAAAGCTTTTCTCATTTTGATCTTTTCCCATTTCAAGTCTCTGATCCAAATTATGGAGGCACTGAAAAAGCAAACGCTGACATTCCTATTTCAGTGGGGAAAAAAGCCACCAACAACCCTAACGAAGTACCCAAAAGAGGATGGATGCTCTTAATAATGTTAATCACAGAAAATCACAGTTTCAACTGGGAATGGAATATACTGCATATTTCAATCTTACCTGATCAAATAACAAACGAAGTTGCCTTTCAGACTCTCCAACCCATTTGCTGAGGCAGTCTGCACCTTTCCTCACAAAAAATGCCACTCTCCTGTTCCCCTGGCTGCACTCATTCGCAAGGGCTCGTGCAACCAGGGTCTTTCCAGTTCCTGGTGGACCATAGAACAGACATCCTCTGCAATAAAAAACGATTCAGATAGGAAAAAAAAACATTGTGAAGAGAAGCTATTACAACCATCATCCCTAGAACAAACAACTCCTCTTACCTAACCAAAACATTTCATGTACAAGACAGCACAAATAGTTAAAGTTGGGTTAAGGTCCTGGCAGGACCTGAAGTTTTGTGCTCCGACAAAATTTCCCAAGGCAACAAAATAAATGAATAATGCAGATACCTCAGATGTACACCTGCAGAAGAGCATGTACTGCCCCAAAAGGACCTTTCCAAAACTGCTAGCAGACAAACAGGGTATTAGAGCAAACTGGGCTCAAACAAGCAACTTCTGCCCAGAAGGAGTTAACAGATGAATCACCAGGTTGCTCTTTAGCAATACGCTCCACGCTCTCGCTTTCACACAAGCATGGATTTGATATCAAGACTTGTTAGTAAAGCACTTAATTCTCTCTTAAAAAACTTTAAGTCACAGGATTTGGCCTCATAGACCATCTTCTGCTGGAGAAAAATGAGGAAGTCTAATGCTGAATAGAAAATTTAAGAAAATAAACAGAAAAGGGTATTCTGCATTTTCAGATAAACATAACCATCAGCTAAGAAAGCACTAAACATGCTGCTGTTTGAATAAGAATTTCAGTGAATAAAGAAGTAAGGCTCTGGAAGGTTTTTTTTCCATTATTCTTCTTCTAAATAATACTTCCAAAGTTTCTGACAGGAAATAATCTGAACTTATGTTTCCATATACCAGGACTGAGTTTTGATTACTAAGAATATAAGGATAATCAATAAATCTAATAACCCAATTTCATAATTGACAAGATTAGCTACGTAAGAAATGGACAGCTTCTTACTTTATCCCAAGCACAACAAACACCACAACATTCTTGTTGTAACAAGCATTACAAGTGATGATACCTGAGGACTTCATGAAAGGTGAGAAAGAGAAGCAGACTTCCAAGAACCAAATCACAAATGACTTCCATTAGACCATCTCCTCCTCCTTACAAACTGATCAAGCCAACTTGTACATAAAACTCAAAACAAAAAACACCCCAACCCAACTTTATAACACTAAGACACTTTGGAAATACATTCTCCTTTCACAGAATTTCCAACCTGCAGACAAGAAATTTTTATGCACGACAAGGCACTGCTTATGTTTGGAAGCTATATGGATGCACGCTCTGGACTCCATCCATTTTAAAGCAATTATTTTTTACTACTACTGAAACAACCCCTCACTGTTGCCAGAAGCAAGGAAACATTGATAACTTGGTTGAATATTCTCCTGAAAACAGTGAACTTACAATGAATAGTTTCTATCAGTTACCTTGGAGGCTGAATTTTGAATCTCTCAAACACCTCCGGATAAAGCAGCGGAAAAATGACCATTTCTTTTAAAGCTGCAATGTGGTCAGAAAGACCACCCACGGCATCAAATCGCACCTGAAGATCAATTCAACAGAACACACCTTGTTAACAAAGTTAGCAATTTGGATGAAGGTGTCACCAGAAGTTATGCATCAGCAACAAGGAAATGTTCTGGGCTGTTGCTGAAGTTGCCTGACAGAAACCCATCAAGCATAGCTGCAGGTGGCCCATTACTGAAAGCCTTCACAAACACTGACGCAGCAAATTAAACCACTCACCGAACTATCGATTTGCATGGGATCAACATCAGCCAGGCTTTTCCCAATTTTCACTCGATCCTTACGAACTCCCTTCAGCTCATTCTCCTCAAGGTTTACTGGAAGACACCTGATTTCAATTAAGGACAAAGAAAAAGCTGCCTTATTTCAGACGTAGCTAGAATATTTGCTTTTATGACAAGTGAACACAGAAGATTTTATTAATTAACATAAACTTCTTAAAGAGCTGATATTCATTTGAGGTCACACACTTGTTAACCTCCATGAGTAAAGAACAGAAAATGGTCACTCCAGACATTCATCTGAGACAATGGGTTTTTTTGTTTGGTTTTGTTTTTTTAAGCATGTGTGAGCATCCGTGCCAGCCAAGATGGCACAAACCTGACTACAACTTCAGAACCAGCAACTCCACATATAGGAACAATGAACACATCTTCACTTTTGTGACGAAAAAACCCCCAAAATACACTCACTGCTTTCAAAGGGTTTTTGATTGTACATTAAAAAAAAAAAAAATTACACTCCAAAGGGACACATTTCAGTGTAAATTAGCATTATGAAAGGCCTCCCACCAGTGGTCATTCCCAAGTAGTTTGCATATCAGAAAGCATACCAGTCTGAAAGACATCTGGCTGAAGACTTTTTTTGTGTGTGTGTGTGCATTTATTAAGATGGTTGTATAAGAAATGAAACCTTTGTCACTTCCTAGGTTTCTCAAATTGTTAGATATGGTGGCTTTCTCTCTGGACAAGCTACTGAGAATTGCAGAAGTAGGATTTTACTTAGAAAAAAAATAAGTAAGTGTTCCTCCCCCCATTCTCTCTTCACAGTCAAACTGCTTATAAGTAATTAATTTCTAAAAACTCTGGTTTAAAATGTTTGGTTACAATCAACAGGTGTGATTAAATACAATCGCCACTTAGTAACTATCCAAGATTAGGAGGATAACTCTCCACAGTTAGGGAAGTGCTGTTTGCTCAAATAGATTCATCCCTCCCATGTTCTCTAAATACAGTCACCTTCTTTTGATCCTGTCAACGCTCTCCTCCTCATCAGATGAGGATGACAAGGAAGGGGAAGACGATGAGGAATCATCACTGTGGGCTGCACGTCTCAGTCTGCAAGCATTTAAACAAAAGGTTAAAAAACAAACAGAATTCTCTCAATATTTGACACTACTTACTGTCTACTCTATCTCAAAACTCACTCTCCAAGATCCATTAACTTTCCAGTGCAGTGTGCTTTTTAACAATGTGATTTCAAAAGCATGTTACATTATCTTCCTCAGAACAGCAAAATTAATTTTTTTCCTCTAAAATGTTTTTATTTTACAAAGAAAGTTCATGAACAAACTGCTCATTTTGTCCACTCAACCTGGCACACTTACACATGTAGCTCTGATTATCCTCTCTGTGAAACATGACCCCTTTTCACTGATGTAAGTTAGGCTTCAAAAAACCCTTCCCTGACCATCTATTTTCAGGAATGCTGAACAAAACATTCCTAATGTGCCTATCAACAGCATCCTCTGTGCTTTAACTGCTTACAGAACCTAAGAAGCCTTCATCATTACTATGGCAATTTATCACTTCACGAGGAATTTTTCTTCTTGAAGGTAAGCTTCGTACAGAAACATTAAGTGATTTCAATAAGAAACCAGTAGTTGAGTGGTTAAAAATTCCACAAACTCTTTCATAAAGCCTTCCCTTCTAAGTCTAATGAACTTATCCTTCAACTTCATAATTTCACCTTGATGATCCTCAACAAAAAAATTTCAAGACGAAAGATTTCAGAGGGAGATTCTGGCTTCAGTTTCAGAACAAAAGAATTTCAATGACACAGCCTCAGGCATGGCCTCCATAACCATCAAATCAGTGACCCACAAATACTGTATTTTTAAAAATCCAGGAAATACCCACCTCCTCCTATCCAAAGATTGCTTTCCTTTATAGGCTTAGATTACCACGGCGATAATCATAAGGTTACCCTGTAACCACCAACAAACTGAAAGCCCTTTAAAGCTGATGAAGTAACAGGACTGAAAACACTACAAAGAAATGTCAATTATCACTGGCTGTGCACCAACCTGTTAGGCCGTTTCCGTGGGCTGGGAAGGAGTATCTTGTGTTGTCTCGGTCCTGTTGAAGACAAAGTTAAAAAAAAAAAAAGAGAGGTAACATATCTGAGAGAGTAAAATAGGAAAAGATTCAGAAAGTGTCACGTTTCATCCATTTCTAATTCCAGAGGAAATTTCAAGTGTTTGGGTCTTGTTTTTCATCAGTGCACAGTAGAAATGCGAACACATCCCTGCCTTTAAGGAGACTTGAAAGCCATAGAAGCAAGACCATCAAGCCTGTTTCATTACAGTGAGGGCGGTGAGGCAACGAAATAAGGTTGCCCAGAGCACACCAGTGGTTGGTGCCACATCCCTGGAGCCTCTCAAGGCGAGGCTGGATTAGGACTTAGGCAACTTGATCTAGCTGTGCATCTCCCTGTTCATTGCAGGGGAGCTGGACAAGATGACCTTTAAAGGTCCCATCCAACTCTAAGGACGATTACTATTATTTCAAGGACAGATGGGTCACCCTTGATTTTTAATTCTCTTCTTTATTCCCCTAACTTAAAAATCAGAAAGTTCTCAGATAGAAAGAATAGTACATTGAAGGAAAACTGGTCATATAAACTCTACATTACATATCAAAAGAAGCACCAGGAGTACAAAGCAGAAGAAATTCTGGAGCCTCACTGTAGCAGTCAGCAATAGTGCTGCAAATGCAATATAGCAGAGCAAATGAAAAAAGATCAGCAAGTGAGCCTTAGCATAGAAATATAATGTGCACAGGACACATGCATCTGACAAGACCAGAATTTACTTGCAGAATGAAGGCACAGTATTAAACGCAATGACGGGTAACTAGATATCTATTTCACTTCTGTGCAAGAAATAAACTCTTCAAAGAAACCATGCACATAACCTACTTTCCAAAGGAGCTTGGTAGGGCACAACAGTTTTCCTCTGTCGGAGCTCATAACGCTTTTGATTATCTTCAGCACCACCATCTTCTTTACCCTCAATTTCTTCTGATGATGCTACTGCACCACAATGTGACATTAAATTGTTAGGTATAGTTGCAAACAGTCCTAAAACCAGCATGCGCTACACAGGTGCCTGTAGCTTTTACTGTTACCATCACCTACATGATACAGCAGACCTGGAAAATCTTAAGACAAATTCATGCAACACATATTTCAGAAATTCCTAATCCAAAACAAGCATACAATATAGACATTGTTCAGTCCTCTCAGAAACTGTTAGGTGACTTGTCACCATACTGTTTAATAACAAAAGTCTGTCACCTTGCTTAGCTAAAATGCTGCTCCCATGAAAACAGCTACTTCAGAAAGTTGTTACTTGTTATTACCATCAAGTGTTTCCTGACAAAAAGTTTTAATAATCTACAGTGGTAAGAATAAACAATCTAGCTCCCAAGTTCCAGCTGTGCCCAGGCCCAGTCATCATTCATCTCAAATCCTTCCCTTGGTTTCCTCCCTGCCACTGCACATCCCTGATCTTCTCTGAGCTTCTGGTAGTTAGTGGCAAAGCTTTTCTCGGGTTCTGTCTCCACTCTTTTTCATTTAGAAAGTTCCCACAAGGATCATCTAACTTACTGCCTTCGTCACCATTTTCCTCTTAAAAACTTCAACTTTTCCCAGCACTTCCAAGTTAACGTGGTCTTTTGTGACTTAACCTCACTCATCTCTTCACACTGAGTAAGCTCCTTATTACAGGCCCCAAAGCAGCTTCCATAGACTACCTGCTAAAGTACAAAAACAGGTAACACCAAGTTCTGCCCAGCTGATCTTCGCACTTGCGAGGAGATTCTCATATGCCTCTGGCAGCCTAGTTTACTTCCCAAAATTTCTTTCCATGCTGCTCAAAACCATGAAAAGGAGGCTTTTGGCTAGGACATAGTAAAGAAAAATTGAAAACAGAACTAACCTTCAAGCTCTTGTTGACTGTCAGCTACATCACCTCCTCCAATTTCCTTCTTTTCACAGGAATACATATCAAGGTTTTCCTAATGAAAAGCAACAAGAAACATCAGTCACAAAAGTGCAGAAGAACGCATGTCTGCTGCCTACACAGTAACATTATCAGAGGACAATATACACACAAAAATACATTAACACACAGGAAGAGTGAACAGGATCATGATTATGACATCTACAGTTTGTAACAAAAATTTCTGTACTATGCCAGGGCGCACTTGAGGAGGTTAAACACTTACCTGGATACACAACTGCGTGTATTAGCCAATAACCCAACAGCGTGGCAGAATCAAGGAAAAAGAAACAACTTCTAGCAACACTAAGAAATAAAACCAAAACCACCACAACCAACACCAAAATAGCTCAGAGGCAGGTGAGAGATGTTACACCAGGTACTGCGGACACCTGCGTTGACGTTCTGCGCTCCTAGGCAACCTGCGCCTTGAGGAGGGGGATTGGAACTCTGACCTCCGGGGGTCCTTTCTAACCTCTACCACTCTGTAACTTGAGGGAAATACAAAGGAATTCAGAGCTAAACAAAAATCCAAAGGCAGATTTTAAACATCTTAATAGTCTATGTGCCTATAGTTCAAACGCACAGCAGACATTTGTAATCTAATAGAGAAAAACTAAGAGTAAATGCGGCATACAACTTTGACAGTGTTGAATTTAAAGGGCATTAAGATCCTGAGAAGAAACACAGAAACCATCCATTGCCTTTTGTTAAATTTGCCAACTATAAGTGTTCTTGAACACGATGAGAAAGAAGATTAAGGAACGAAGCAAAAACAGCTAAGTTACACAAATGGGATGGAAAGCATCAGGTAATCTTTGTGAATTCAGTTCTCAACCAGAACTTTTAATAAGACTTGGAGTAAAAACTCAAGCCCTGAAACAAGTATTTGTTTGACTGGATCTTGTTTCAAATGGATTTTTAACTCCATTCCAAAACCGTAAGCCAGTTCAGAAACTGTGTTATAAGACGTGAGGTAACACTAAGCTGTTAAAGTACATCTTCTGCAGAAGGTATTTCTTCCACTCTTAAAGGATGTCTGTAGTACCATACCAAAAGTTCTGATTAGAGAGCTAAAATGCACAATATTGCATTGCAGAAAATGTATCGTCCTTAACCAGTAATGAATTCTTTGGAAGGAACTGATTGCAGCTAAATTAAAATTACTACTAAATTACTTGCCTATGCAAAATATTCAACTTATGCAAAAATGATAAAATAAGTGAGTATTTACTTCAGCATTGCTGAACACCCCAAAGTCTTCCAAGCCCTTTTTATGGCGTCAACGCATCTTCTCCATGTCATCCATCTTTTGCAACACTGCTTCTGCAGTACTAAGACGAAAAGTTGACGTGTAAGAATGCAGATAGGCAAGTACCCAAAAAATTAAAATGGAACACAGCTTCAGTACAACATTTTAATATGGCATGCACAAGGCAGAAGTCACGGACACCAAGCTGAGTTCTTAAATATTAAGAAAAAAAATAGTATCAAATGTTTCTTTTTATTTATTTTACACAGATTGAAGCACAAGTATTTGAGGATGTGCCAACATGCACTGTTTGCAGATTTTCCCTCTTGCTGAGCACAATTTAAAGCATGTATATGAATGCAGGAGGAAAGTAAGAATTCTGAAGATCATAGCAGGACCATTATAGAGAAATTCTGATAGCATTACAACCACGCAGAGCAGCTTGAGTACTGTTAAAAACTACCAGTCATCTTGGCTTAACTGACACAAGCTGCTTATTCCTCCTGTAACTATAATCTCTGTTTCTTGTTTTGCCATAATTATATGTGCAGGAAAAATAATCCCTGCTGCTGTCACATTGTGCGAATCTTTTAGATAACAGTACCAACTTGAGCTCCAGAACCAGAGAAAAGCCACGGCAAAAAATGCAGAGTTGCTACATTATTTCACTTTGGCTCTATCAAACTTCTCTTAGCATCTTACCTGAGAGTTAAGTGTAAAAGTTTGCTAGAAATGAAGACATCTGATACTAAGAAAACTATTGAAAACAGCATGTTAAATCTAAGGAAAATTGCAATGTAAAGCTATCATTTTTGGTCAGAAGACAACACAGAAAGGCACAGAACCCACATGCAAAAGGCACTAAGAGCATGAAGATTCCTCATCCCATACCTCTCTCTGTTGTCAAGAGAAAGACAAAGTCCATAGGCAGTACTGTGTCATGGCATAAAGCCTGCTAATAAGGCTCATTTAGCAGGTCAGCAAGGAAAGAACACTTACTTTGTTATAAGTGCATCAAAGAGAATAGACTGATTTGTAGCAGCGTAACGGCTTCGTCGGAACTCCAAATCCCCATTTTCTTCATGGATTTGTTTGACAGCTTTTGCATCAGCGCTCATTTTCAGTGTCCTTGTGACTGAAATACAGTAAATACGTGAAATATTTTGAGACAGTAAAGATGCGATTCCCCTTCTTTCATCATTGTTCTTCTAAAATGTAAAAGCAAGCAAACAGAAAACCTGAAGTGGATTTTTTTCTTTAAATACAGATTTAGAAGTTTTTGTCATGAGCACAGCACTCTGCTTAGTGCTTGTTTGGAACACAAAGTCTACTTAAAAGGATGACCTGTACAAAAACTTTATTACTGAAACGTCCAGTAGAGAAAACTACAAATACTTCTCCAAAGTGTTTTGCTCCATCCATCTAAAATGTATCTAAGTATCTCACAGCATTAAAAAAAATTGTTAAAAAAAAGGCAATTGTTTAAAGAAAAGGCAAGCCTTCTCTTAGGATGCAAGTGCTTCATGACCCTGTGTAAGCATGGATCATTTTTGCTTTCTACATCATGACACAACAGCTTAAGAACTGTTATGTAATAATATAAATAAGAACTACTTCAAGATATACATCCAAATGCTGGAAAACTCCAGCTCCTGCTTTCTTTGAAAGCCTGCCTAGCATTTAACATAGTACATCCTTTTTCACAAGTTTGTTACTTGCACTGCCATTGAAATATTGACCAGAGGACACTGGGAAGGTAACAGCTACACCACAGTCTTAGTATGATGACAGCTACGCCTTGATCTTAGTTTCATAGTTAGCACTGACAAGTGTGGACCTGCTAAATAACATGCTTTTACAATCAGCACATGAACAACAGCATGTGAAATGCTCCATTTCAGGCACTTGCTCTGCTTTAGCCAATAGCTGGTAGGACACTGCACAGATCTAGCGGATTTTGCCAGGTGTCAGAAAGTGATCTCTCTGCACCAAGTGCTGCTTCCTTCAGCTCTGCAGTTTGGTTCTAAGTCAAACCCATGAACGTCAGTGAAACCTTCCAACCATCAGTGGATTTGTGCATCTCCTGACCAAACTGCTCTTTAAATTAGATATATTGTAATAGTGTAGTAGTCCCACCTATTTGCCAGAACAACTGTCCATTATTTTGTGTCCTGCAGACTACAGAAACCCCATGCAAAAGAGAAACCCGAGGTAAGAATCAGATTCCTCAATGCTTAAGAACTAGCTGGAATTCGTGCTGCATTCTATTAATTCCTTGAAAGCCCAGGAAGAATATCTTCCTATTTACATAAAGCCCATAGGAAATTCATTCTCTTTGAAACATATTAGTTTTGGCTGATGAGTTTCAAAAGTTCTGGGGCCAAGTGAAATAGACAAAGTGAACAATTCAAATAAGAATCCTAGTGAATTACAACTGCTTACCTTCCTTATGTTCTTCTTTTTTCAGGTCAGATTTTGTCTTTGTCAATTGCCTACATTAAGAGAGAATAAAGTAGGGAGAAAAAAGTTACTGTATCAGCCCCATTAAGAATTGGGAACTTCACCACCTTTATAATCCAGTACACAAAGAAAAGCCTTTAACCTACATGCAGGATTCAGACCCCAAATCTGTCACGTAACACATGCTCACAGTTCTATACAAACATACACTTCCTAATGTGCTGTAATGCTATAATGGATAGAAAGTACAGCAATAATATCAGGATGGCAAATTCTTTGGCTACAGCAAATGAGAACAAGCCCCAACGCAGCAACTGTGGACACAAACATGAAGGAAATAAAGCTGCCTACCTCTGGAAAGCCTCAGGTACAAAGGGATCTCCAGTGAGTGCCAACCCTTCAATGAGGTCTGGGAAGGGCTGGATCCTGGTTCCACCCCTTCTGGTCACTCAGCTACACTGCACACAGCTGAGTCCCCCTGGGTTGGCCCTGCCTTCCCATCAGGAGCTCAATCACTGGTTCAGGCTGTGACTTAGCATTTCCACTACACGTGCTCATCTTGAAATCTCAAAATATGAACTATATCTCATGAACCAAAGCGGAAGAGAGACCTCCAAAAAGCTGGGAAAGGATGCATGGTTTTTGGACAAGCAGAAGACTTTCCTTCTGCCTCAAAGTACTGATAGTGGTATTAACATACCCAGAGAGCTCTACGGATTCTTACCTGTAGACTTATCATTACAAGACTCACTAGGTGTGCTTGCCCTCTTGTTTTTCACTATACGCTGAACACAGATTAAGTGTATATAAATACAGTACTTTCCAAAGGGTCTCCTATTCACATTTTCACTCAATATTTCCATACTTGTCTCAAAGCTGGAATCTGAATGCACAGTGATGTTTTCTCTTATTGGTCTTAAACAGTATCCACGGAAACATTCCATTTTGCCAGAGGAAAATCTCTGTGAAAAGAAGGAAATAAGAATACGTTCATTGGAATCATATTTATTCATCTGAGAATGGATTCTGAAGAGCAAAGCACAGCAGCTTGGGTACCGCTGGGTACAAGATAAGACTCCTTGGAACTCAGTCACAGCCACTAACACATTTTGTTTTCAGTCTTACCAACACATTCTGTAGCAAGCTCATCTATAAAGGTGTCCAGCAGCTTAGGAGTCCAGTCACGGGTATGGATCTTGAAAATTTCTTTTCTAGCCTGGAAACAAAAAATTGTTGCATTTCATTTTGTCCTATGTTTTTCCTAAAAACAGCAACAACAAAAGAAACAACACTCCCTCAAAAGCTTCATAATACTACAAACAGTTTGCTTGTCTGCTAAACGTTTGGTGCAGTTGACACGATAGAGGGAAAGGATGCCATCCACAGGGACCTGGACAGGCTTAAAAGGTGGGCCCATGCCAACCTCATGAAGTTCAACAAGGCCAAGCACAGGGCCCTGCACCTGGGTTGGGGCAGTCCCAAGTACAAATACAGGCTGGGTGGAGAACGGCTTGAGAGCAGAGAAGGATTTGGGAGTGTTTGTTGATGAAAGACTCAACGTGAGCTCGCAATGCACACTTGCAGCCCAGAAGGCCATTTGTATACTGGCATGCATTGAAAGAAGTGCAACCAGCAGGTTGAGAGGGGTGACTCTGCCCCTCTGCTCTGCTTTTGTGAGACCCCACCTGGAGTACTGTGTCCAGTTCTGGGGCACCAACACAAGAAGGACATTGAGCTGCTGGAGCAAGTCCAGAGGGCCACAAAGACAATCAGAGGGCTAAAGCATCTCCTCTATGAGGACAGGCTGGGAGAACTGAAGCTTTTCAGCATAGAGAAGTCTCCAGGGAGATCTTTTAGCACCTGAAGAAGGTCTACAGGAAAGCTGGGGAGGGACTTTTTATAGGGAGAAGGAGTGACATGACAAGGGGAAATGGGTTTAATCTGGTAGAGCATGGATTTAGACTAGATAGTAGGAAGAAATTCTTCACTGTGAGGGTGGTGAGACACTGGAACAGGTTGCCCAGTGAGGTTGTGGATGCTCCCTCCCTGGAGATGTTTAATGCCAGGCTGGATGGGGTTTTGAGCAGCCTGGTTTAGAGGGAGGTGTCCCTGCCTATAGCAAGGGGATTGCAAGTAGATGATCTTTAGATCACTCCCAACCCAAACCATTCTATAGTTAATTTAACATGTTCATTTTCAAGCAGGAAATCTAATAATTCTAAGTTTATCTTTTTTTCTGAGAACCTGCAGCTAAAGAAAGGGCAATTCTAGCTTACATGAAAGTTTCCAAAATACGTGACCTAATGATCTTCAGCAAAAAAGCATAGAAAAGAAAAACTATCATGAAAAGCATTTTTTATTTTCCCCCTCCAAGAAATTTCTCTTAAATTTGGAAAATTTCATGCTGACAGTCCCATCAGTTCACTGCACTTGCTTTTCTGTCAGTTCATTCAAGTAAAGTAATTCTAGTACCACTCTTCAAGCTGCTGCAATTTCTGTAAAGAAAATAACTATGACTCAAACTGGACACCAGTTGTAACCTTGGTTAATCACTGCCACTGAACTAGAAGCTTCCCAAGCCCTTCCCCTCTGCAGCGCACTTCACATCTTCACCCAAGCCTCTGTCAATATGAAGCAGTAAGAATGTCAGCTATTACAGGTAACTCCCAATTAGAACAATCTAATGAAGTACGCCTCCATCCACTCATAAGTGAATTACTGAGACCAAGAGCAGAATTTCAAGGTGAAAATGCCCAAGCAGATTAAGTAATTAAGCAAACAAAACAACTTTGGGAAAGCTCCAAATACATTCCATCACCAGTCATGATACAAGTTTTTATGCAAGCAAAAAGTAATTATTGAGGATGTACACCACTTCCTTCACCTTCAAGATGAGAGAACAGTAGTTTAAAGCCAATTTGCATTTTCATTCCTTCTTAAAACATGCCAGTGACAAGCAACATCATGTTTTTCTTGACTAGTCACAGTGAAACCAAAAATAAAGTAGAGTGAACTACTTGTTGAAGTTGTCATCATATATATTCAGCAGCAGATTTGCTCTGCACAGTATGGAAGTGTCTCCAGATATCAGCCTTACATCCAATCTGCACAACTTTTTGCTATGAAATCCGACTTTGTCACATTAGCATTAAGGTTGTATTTACTTTCTGACCTCTTTATTTGGGAGGCCAAAGAAGAATTCACGGTCGAAGCGTCCAGGTCTTCGTAAGGCAGGATCGATGGAATCCAGTCGGTTGGTCGCACCGATGACAACCACCTCCCCTCTGCTGTCTAACCCATCCATGAGTGCCAGAAGCGTTGATACGATGGAGCTGATGGAAAAAATACAATTTTTATTCCCCGGTTCAGTAAGTTTTGATACAATCCACATGACTTAGTGTTGTGTTCAGCTTTGGGCACCTCAATACAGAAAGGACACTGAGCTTGCTGAAACAGGTCTAAAGAAAGCCAAGTAGGCTTGTGAAGGGCTTGGAGAACATGGCCTATGAGAAGCTAGTTAAAGAAACTGGGGCCATTTAGCCTGGGGAAGAGGAGGTGGAGTGGAGACCTTATGGCTCTTCTCAAATATCCGAAAGGTGATTGCAGAGAGTGGGGTCGGTCTCTTCTCACTGGTGGCAGGTGACAGGATGAGGGGAAATGGCCTCAGGTTGCACCAGGGGAGGTTTAGGTTGGATATCTTTACTGAAAGGGTTGTAAAGCGCTGGAATAGGCTCCCTAGGGAGGTGCTGAGTCTGCATCCCTGAACGTGTTTAAAAGCCATTTGAATGTGGTGCTCAGGGACTTGATTTTACAATGGGTTGTTAGTTAGGGTAGTATAATTAGGTTGTGTTTGGACTTTATGATCTCAAAGGTCTTCTCCCACCTGAGCAATTCTTCCATTCTATTACTTTCTCCAGTGAGTACTCAAAAAAGGACACAATTCTGTTGATGATGCTCATCAGTGACTCATTTTAAGACAGACAAAAATAGGTAAGGTAACACAGACCTTGTGCTAGTATTGAGCAAGTGAACTGTTTTCAACTGTTGTCTCAAATAATCTCAAGTTCAGGAGCACCGAGCTACAGGTTTTCAGGATAAATTAATGAGGAATACAAAGTGGTCAGCATCGCCCCTCCCACTCCCAGCAGATTCTACGTAGACATAGAAAACATAATACCTATGAATCTGGTCTTGCTTACTGGACCGGACAGGAGCAAGACCATCAATCTCATCGAGGAAAATAATTGAAGGCCTCATGCGATATGCCTAGAGTGAAAATCAGTAATACTGTAAGTGTAAAACAGCACTGTTTCAAGAGAAAACACATGAAAGACATTATGGTTGGCATGTCACTGCAACTAGATTTTTTTTAGAGTAACATCAGGGATCTCTACTTGTTGACTTGGAGTATCTGACATAAGTAACAGAAAGCATCAGTCTACATCAACCTACCGTGACCAGGTGACAGGAAACAAATCATTCCAGTAGTTGCTACAGCTATTTGGCAGCCATAAAGAACAAGCAGAACTTAATTCAATTACAGGTTGTGGAAGCAAGCCTCCTCTATGAATTTAAAGAACCCTGCTTTCAGACAGCATCTGTTTCCCTCTGATCTAAAGCCATCATCTCTTGCCTCTTGCAGCCTTCTCTGCGGCTGTTCTGGTGGGAGGAAATTTTGTTGCTTTGAAAGCTTTTCTCATTTTGATCTTTTCCCATTTCAAGTCTCTGATCCAAATTATGGAGGCACTGAAAAAGCAAACGCTGACATTCCTATTTCAGTGGGGAAAAAGGCCACCAACAACCCTAACGAAGTACCCAAAAGAGGATGCTCTTAATAATGTTAATCACAGAAAATCACAGTTTCAACTGGGAATGGAATATACTGCATATTTCAATCTTACCTGATCAAATAACAAACGAAGTTGCCTTTCAGACTCTCCAACCCATTTGCTGAGGCAGTCTGCACCTTTCCTCACAAAAAAAGCCACTCTCCTGTTCCCCTGGCTGCACTCATTCGCAAGGGCTCGTGCAACCAGGGTCTTTCCAGTTCCTGGTGGACCATAGAACAGACATCCTCTGCAATAAAAAACGATTCAGATAGGAAAAAAAAAAACATTGTGAAGAGAAGCTATTACAACCATCATCCCTAGAACAAACAACTCCTCTTACCTAACCAAAACATTTCATGTACAAGACAGCACAAATAGTTAAAGTTGGGTTAAGGTCCTGGCAGGACCTGAAGTTTTGTGCTCCGACAAAATTTCCCAAGGCAACAAAATAAATGAATAATGCAGATACCTCAGATGTACACCTGCAGAAGAGCATGTACTGCCCCAAAAGGACCTTTCCAAAACTGCTAGCAGACACACAGGGTATTAGAGCAAACTGGGCTCAAACAAGCAACTTCTGCCCAGAAGGAGTTAACAGATGAATCACCAGGTTGCTCTTTAGCAATACGCTCCACGCTCTCGCTTTCACACAAGCATGGATTTGATATCAAGACTTGTTAGTAAAGCACTTAATTCTCTCTTAAAAAGCTTTAAGTTACAGGATTTGGCCTCATAGACCATCTTCTGCTGGAGAAAAATGAGGAAGTCTAATGCTGAATAGAAAATTTAAGAAAATAAACAGAAAAGGGTATTCTGCATTTTCAGATAAACATAACCATCAGCTAAGAAAGCACTAAACATGCTGCTGTTTGAATAAGAATTTCAGTGAATAAAGAAGTAAGGCTCTGGAAGGTTTTTTTTCCATTATTCTTCTTCTAAATAATACTTCCAAAGTTTCTGACAGGAAATAATCTGAACTTATGTTTCCATATACCAGGACTGAGTTTTGATTACTAAGAATATAAGGATAATCAATAAATCTAATAACCCAATTTCATAATTGACAAGATTAGCTACGTAAGAAATGGACAGCTTCTTACTTTATCCCAAGCACAACAAACACCACAACATTCTTGTTGTAACAAGCATTACAAGTGATGATACCTGAGGACTTCATGAAAGGTGAGAAAGAGAAGCAGACTTCCAAGAACCAAATCACAAATGACTTCCATTAGACCATCTCCTCCTCCTTACAAACTGATCAAGCCAACTTGTACATAAAACTCAAAACAAAAAACACCCCAACCCAACTTTATAACACTAAGACACTTTGGAAATACATTCTCCTTTCACAGAATTTCCAACCTGCAGACAAGAAATTTTGACGCACGACAAGGCACTGCTTATGTTTGGAAGCTATATGGATGCACGCTCTGGACTCCATCCATTTTAAAGAAATTATTTTTTACTACTACTGAAACAACCCCTCACTGTTGTCAGAAGCAAGGAAACAATGATAACTCGGTTGAATATTCTCCTGAAAACAGTGAACTTACAATGAATAGTTTCTATCAGTTACCTTGGAGGCTGAATTTTGAATCTCTCAAACACCTCCGGATAAAGCAGCGGAAAAATGACCATTTCTTTTAAAGCTGCAATGTGGTCAGAAAGACCACCCACGGCATCAAATCGCACCTGAAGATCAATTCAACAGAACACACGTTGTTAACAAAGTTAGCAATTTGGATGAAGGTGTCACCAGAAGTTATGCATCAGCAACAAGGAAATGTTCTGGGCTGTTGCTGAAGTTGCCTGACAGAAACCCATCAAGCATAGCTGCAGGTGGCCCATTACTGAAAGCCTTCACAAACACTGATGCAGCAAATTAAACCACTCACCGAACTATCGATTTGCATGGGATCAACATCAGCCAGGCTTTTCCCAATTTTCACTCCATCCTTGTGATCTCCCTTCAGCTCATTCTCCTCAAGGTTTACTGGAAGACACCTGATTTCAATTAAGGACAAAGAAAAAGCTGCCTTATTTCAGACGTAGCTAGAATATTTGCTTTTATGACAAGTGAACACAGAAGATTTTATTAATTAACATAACCTTCCCTGGCACCGAGGTCAGGCTGACAGGCCTGTAGTTCCCCGAATCCTCCTTACCACCTTTCTTGTACATGGGAGTCACATTGGCAAGCCTCCAGTCTTCTGGGACCTCACCAGTCAACAAGGAGCGCTGACAGATGATGGAAAGCGGCTCGGCTGTCACCTCCGCCAGTTCCTTCAGCACTCTCGGGTGGATCTGCTCCTTCTTCAGTGCAAGCCCGCGCCGCCCGCCCGCCTCCTCCGCTCACGGCCGCGCCTCCATCTTGCGTCTCACAAACTACTGCACTTCTTTTGGGGCGGGGGGGCGGCGGCCGAGCCGGGAACTCCCAACGCCGCCCGGGCCCTCGCCTCGCCGCCGCCCGCGGCGCGCACTCGCCTCCTCCTGGCGCCTCGCTGCCCCGGGGCGGCCGCGCGGGGAGGACGGGCAGCGGCGGCCGTGCCTCTGCCTCCCTCGCAGGGAGCGGGGGCGGAGCCGCTCGCCGCCCCGCCGCCGCCCCGCTCGTCGGCGGCGGACACCCGGCGGAGGCCGGTCCGGGCCCGCGGCGGTGCCCGCTAAGTTAGTGCCCGACCGTCCGCTTCTTCCACCCGCGGCTTTCCGCACGTGCCCGGCCCTGAGCGACGGCGGCGCGGCGCGGTCCCGAGCCGCCGTGCCGCGGGCGGGGGAAGAGACGACCCGCACAGCCCCGTGCTCTGGCTAGAGGTGGAACTTGGGCATCTTTCTCCAGCCGTCTCGGACACGTCGCTGTTAGCTGCCACCGAGATACTTTGCGACGCACCGTGCTTACATAGTATGTAGGCTGCTCCGAAAGTCATGCCGCCCGCTGCTTTCCTTGGAAACGACAACAAACACAAAGAGCACAGTAACACCGGAGGACAGAGCAAATTCTCAGCTAAGAAATGCTATTTTTCAACAGCCACACCATCAGCTATGTATTTTTGCCAGCAGTGAACGGCTGCACGCTGCGCTCACAGAGATGTGCACTACTGGAGCTCACCTGCTGTTTCTCAGCGTTTCACCAGCCACCACCTCCCTGTGCTCACATCCCATTTTGGTGTCCGTAAGCATTCAGCAAGCATCCATGAATGTCAGTGCCATTTCTTCCACATGCGGGAATTCAATTCCACACCTTTACTTCATACAGACTTCCGTATCAGACACCATTCTATCGGATTGCCCCTCTGCTGCCATCTGCCACACGACAAAATGTAACACGGCAGTGGTGGGCAGGTTCAGCTGCTGTACCACCTCTGACCGTGTTGGCCAACGTTATAGAATAGGAGGCATGACTTTCGGAGCAGCCTTTCCCTTTCCTCCATCACTATTTGCAGCTTTGGCTCAGACCCTACATGTGATTGATTCCCAAAGGAGAAAAAGCAGAAAGTGGCTCGTGGGAACCGCTTACAGTAACAGGGAACAACTCATGGCACAGTGAGGCTTCTAAGTTTCTAAAACTGTAGAAATGTGCTTTGTTATTGAGATGAACAACAGGAGATGTTTGCGCATAGCCTGAAGATCAAGTTTGTGTGAGAGGAATGCTCCTGGTTCTTCCTTTCCAGTCACTCCTTGTAAGGATGAAGTCGTTGAGCTGCCATGCAGAGAGCTGACTGCATACGATTGTATGGTGATAAGGGATGAGGAGAACCTGGGAAGCACAAGAGTGCGTTGTATGCAGCTCAGAAACTCTTACAGACAAGACTGGGGATTTCTCCACTCCATCTCCATTACAAAGACGTTTCCAACAAAGTCACTCAGAGAATGAGCTCAGCAAACCCCATGCACACCCCAAACAAATCTGTGATACTCACCAAGTTACAGAACAAGTAATATACATTAATGTGTGAATTCTGAATGTACGCTTTTCTTCCTCCTGCCTTCGCTACTGCCGCATAAGCAATATACCATAAACAAGGTAAGCTACTCCCAGAAAGCACTTCTTTTAAAGTCTTCAGACTCATACTGTTTTTAAGATTTTTAGTGAATCGAAAGAAACAAATGGACATTCATTTCTCATTAATACTCATCCAAACAATCCAGAGGAAAAAAAACCCCACATAGTTTAGAAATGTTGGCACACACTAGAAAGAAACAACACACATAAGAAAGCACACTCGGGGATTGCACAGTTAGGTATTTGGTGACATACCAGCAACAGATACTGCTACATATTTCATCACGATACAATTGTTTTTTGAAAACAAAACCTTCCCCCATCTTACGTTAATTTAAAAAGTTGTCACATTAATTTTCTCCACTGGTTTGAAGAGGAATTGACCTCTAAAACAGAGTCTTGCTCTGATATTTCTTACATATATTTTTGGTGAAATACAGTTGATTTTTAAGAAATAGACAAATAGATTCTCTCTTCGTCACTAAGAAAATTATTTACAAATTTAATTCAACTAATAATTTACATTAAATTAATAAATATTAAAAATACTATTTTCCAGTATAAAGATTGTCACTGTTAGAAGCAAGACCAAGCATCATGTGAGGAAGTTTCAATACCAAGCCTGGCTTTGCCTCTCAAGCTGGGATTTTAATTGTTGAAAATATGCCATAGCAAAAAATCTTTGTGGAAATGTTTTCTCCCAGACTGTCTTTCTGTTGTTAATTCCAGGAAAGCCACCTGAGATGCTATCAGGCAATTTAAAAAAACAAAACCAAAGAAGTCTCTGAACTGCACTGAGAGTTTTCTAAAGGCATTAGATTTCACATGTCAGAATCAGACTCGTTTTAAAACCCTCACATACCGTGCTGTACAATATACATCACCAGGGATTTCTGCAGAAAAAAATATGAGTCTGAGAAAGGATGATATAGGCTTATCCATTTCTCCATCCTTTTCTTTTAAGAAGAGGCACTGGAAGCATCTGGAAGACATTCACATCTACACTGTGACCAAGGCACTGACTGCAGTACTTCACAAACCACACAACACGAGGTTAAGGTGCTGTGCATTGCAGAGGACGGCTGAACGCACTGATCTCAGAAGACCGTACTCCTTCTGTCTGAGTTCGCTATTCATCACAAAATATCAACACATACAGGGAAAGAATACAAAATAAACACACTTAGAAAGAGTTTCTGAACATTAAAAATATACATTAAGATATATTTGTTCTATCTACATAAAGTACTGAATTACACGCAACAATAACAGAAGAACATCCAACGAAAACAACTTTGCAGAACAGCAATCAAGGATGTCACAGATCACATTCGTGCTAAGGCTTTAAATTCTTTCTTCAAAACCTAATAAGAAAAAAGACAACAAAAATATCAGTAAGCAGAAATAAAACTGATCAACATTTTCTACTTTTCCACAAAATGAATAAAGAATTCATAATGACACCCAATTGTTAGTCACAGCTAATAAACAGTGTGCTGCCTCTCTCACAATGCCTTGTTATCCCCTTTAGCTTCAGATACATCCTCATGCATCCAACCTGGAGATTACCACGTAGAGACTCTATGGATCTATACCATAGAATCACAGAATGGCCAGGGTTAGAAGGGACCTCAAGGATCATGAATCTCCAACCCCCTTGCACAGGCAGGGCCACCAACCTCCCCATTTAATACTAGACCAGGCTGCCCAGGGCCCCATCCAATCTGGCCTTGAACACCTCCAGGGACGGGGCATCCATAGCCTCTCTGGGCAGCCTGTTCCAGCACCTCACCACTCTTTTGGTAAAGGACTCACCTCTGACATCCAACCTCAATCTTTCCCCCCCTCAACTTCAAACCATTTCCCCTTGACCTGCTATTATCTACCCTTTCCAAGAGTTGACCCCTCTCCACCCCTGTTTGTAGGCTCCCTTTAGGTACAGAAAGGCTGCAATGAGGTCATCCTACAGCTTTCTCTTCTCCAGGCTGAAATACATCAACAAGTAAAAGGTAGAAAATAAATTAAAAGAAAATGGCTTGCTTGAAGTATTACAAGTTAAGTAACAAAGGCTCTCAAGCCCTGAAATAAAATAAATCCCTTCTCAAGCTAAAACATATTGTTATCCTAGCTGAGAGAAGGGTGCAGCTTTTCCAAGGGTGGCTTCCCTTAATCCAAACACTGTTGACTCTCCCAGTCAGAACAGAGCATCTGTTATAACTCTTTATCAGATGTGGAAGAAGAGATAGAGATGATTGGTGCCTAAACAAAGAGGCTTCCTCTTTCCAAGGCAGACTGAGAGGCATAAAGAATTTTATCTGTTCTCAGGCACAAGCAACTCAAAGACAAATAGGTTCAAGGATCCTAAGTCTAAAGACTGAACAACCATCACATCCAAATTGATGCAATACTGGGAATGCCTGACTTGGACCACGGTGCCTCAGGAAGATTTCTGTTGAGTTCTGACAACTCCAAAATCCTCTCTTACAGGGAGAGATCAGAGAGTTGGACCCGTTAGTGTACAGCTGGCACAGGCAGAAATCTCCCTTTACGTCCAATTACAGATGCTCAAGCACACTGGTTAGAAATTGAGACTTTTCTCTAGTCTCACTAGAATCTCTCCTGTTAATGTTTCATACTTTAATTGCTCTTAAGGGTGGAACGTCTACCAAGTATCACCGTGTCTTCCTGCCTGCAGGGGTGAAAGAGGAAGCAGAACACTGAGAAAAGCACCCCTTCACAGCCCCCCACCCTTAAGTCAGTTCTCAAGAAAAACTACTGACAGATTAATGCTAACTGCTTGGAAAGGGCCGTGTGGGTGACTCGTTGTCTTCAAGTTCAAGCTTTTTCCTGCTGAAACCACCAATTATGCCAAATCTAACAATGGTTTTGCAATATGGAGAAGTGCCTCCCAGACTGAAATGACAAAGTCTTACTTTGGTTTTTGTCTTTGCACAGACAACAAAACAGTGAAGAGTAATGCTAAAGCAGCACGATCTCCAGAATGCACATTCACTGCATACCAGTGATAGAACATGCTATAAGACAAAAATTACCTTCAGTAATTCGGTTTTGTCATTATCGTCTTGATGTTGATAAATACACTGACAAATTTTAGCATATAATTTTTCAAAATAGAATATATCAGCCTCCTTTGTTAGATCAGTGACCATATCCAGCAGTTGCTGAGGAAAAAAAAATGGGAAAAATACAAGTTTAGAATAGCAGAAGATCCTTGGCTCTTCTGTTTTTGGAAGCTTAGCAGTAACATTAATAAGTAACAGTACTAGCAGGTTGTCAGTGGGCTGCTTTAAGGTAAAAGGGCTGGTTGAATTTTAACACTGAGGTGGAGAAACTGCCTCCTAAGACAATGCTTACCAGAAGTAAAAACAGCAACCTACAGAAATCTACAGCAGCTGTAGGTGTGGAAACACATCAATCACAGCCCATGGTAGGTTGATTTGTGCTATATATCCCTGCCGTTAACTGTGTAAATTGGCACTGGTTAACAACTGCCTCAATTGATAACTGTACATAAAGCAAAAATATGTCCTATTTCACAATTTAAACAAAGTTGAACTTAGACGTACTTTGAGCTCACAGTAATCCACCAGCACTACAATAGCTGACTCTGTCATAATGTCCATTGCTTTTTCAGCACTCGTGTGCCTCTGTTCTTCATTGAATTGAAAAGACCTTCTTCTCTTTGCAACGGGAAAAGAGGAGTCGGTTTTTTTGCGTTTTCTTTTTGACACCTCTACAAAGAAACAGTAGAAAAAGCAAACCAAAAGATTACGAAAATAACTCTTTCAAAATCCATCATCTTCATTTTACTTGACTTACAAGGAAACCAATCAAAGGAATTGAAGCACACACTCCCTACGTTCAGAAAAAAGTCCAATCTTTAATAGCGAACCAACCCCATTAAAAGTCAACTGCTTCATTTCATTCGCAAAATCATCATCTTCAAGATGTTACAGGCAGGCAACTCTTCCCTTCAATAGGAATTATTTCTAAAAAGCAAGGTAAGACACTTCATCTTACGACATGAACAACACAGACAAACAGCCACACAGCCTTTAAAGTTGCTATCACACTCCAGTCTTTGAAAGCTAAATACATATTAAGAAGAGTTTAATTAAAGAGACAACTTTAAGGCAACATTCAAAGGAGAAAAAAACCAGCCTGTAAAGACTGACACGCCATATGCTTTCTGGTTCTGTTAACCTTGTTACAAACAAACTTTGTGGTTTTGCCCAACAGAAAAGCCCACCGTGCTTCGTATTTACGTAAGATTGCACAAAATGTGAGTGAACTCGGTGGCAAGATTCCCACTCACTCCTGAGACCAGGAATCTTTACAACATGTCATGTGTTCCGATGGAAAGAAGCCAAAGTCTCTTCATGCCCTACTCAAAGGAGCAGGAAGAAATAATGACTGCTCCCTTTCCATCTCTATTTTTATAGCTCCTCACTTTTTCTTCACTTTCACCCTTCAGTTGGAAATAACAGTAAAGGGGTAGCAAGTATTTTAGCATTCTGGGGACAGAAGGGAGGAGAGAAGGAAGATGCTCTTTTGCATCATTGAAAACTAGCTGAGTATTCAGAAACCATGATACCAAGAATTAGCAATTTGGGAGCCACTCAATAATATCCTCACCTGCTTTCCTTCTTGAAGCGGGAGGTTTAGCAGCTTGAGTCAAGATCAAGTCCTCAAAAAAATGTTTCCTTTCATCCTCACTGGGAGATTGGATATTGAAAACTTCTCCAAAATCACTGTTAAACAATGTTTGTACCTAAAGCACGAAGAGAAAACTGTAGGATAAACCGGTAACGTTGTGACATTCACAACATCTAAGACCACTCACTTTGTACCGACTTCCCTCGCTGCCCTTTAATTTTAACCTGCATAGTAGCTAGAGAAGGAAGAGAAAGGATTCAGTTCAGTAGACCAGAGAGAGCTTTCTAATAAGTTTTTATTTCTGTATTTAAATAAGGTCTCAATTTGCACGCTTCTAACGTGCAGTCTATTTTTCTATCTTTACTATCAAGAGGTAGGGAAAGAATTTCAATATTATCTTAGAAGGAATTGATTTACCAGTATAAAAACTTCTGTGGAAACTTAAGCACTCCCAAAGCATTTCCTAACAAACACATCGAGGCAATACCGTCTTCCCCTTGAAGCACTGAGACAAAGCAATCAGAGTGAAAACAGCACATTTCCATTCTGAACACTTGAATGCAGACTCTTAGAAGTCTGCAAAGGATTCATCAGTAAGCACATGTACGCTTATTGAAGTGCAGTTAGAAATACAATAAAAGTTGGATTTCAAAGTTACTTAGAAAGAAGTTGGAACTCAGCTTCCGATTTGAATCTTTAGCCTTTACAAAGAAAGGGATGGATTTTTTTTCCTAGAAGTGTTGCAATCTTAACTTATTCTAAATTACATTTAATTACTAGCATTTCATCCACCCTACTATGCAATGGCAGTACATCACAAGAAATGTTCTCACTAAAAATATATTTTTGCTACCTCCATTGTAGGGACTGCACAGTCTGGACAAAGTAGATACCCAACTGCCTTGCAGTCACTCAAATTATTGTCTGAAGTAAATTTACCTTACCTGCTTGTGAGAAGGAGGGGAAATATTGGGTCAAAGTTGGTCATTTGACTCAAAAAACACTTGAGGCAAATGCTTTCAGCATTTTTATTCTAAGCAAATCTGAAGGGATTTGTTAGGGAGCCTAAATCACGACAGTATGCATTTTCAGAAAGCACAGTACTCCAATGCCTCAAGTGTTCCTCAAACAACAAGAAACTGAATGAAGAGTTAAGAGAAGCATTGACAGAAATACCTCAGCCGGGAGAGCAGTGTGACAGACATCTGATGTTGCAAGCAGCAAGACTGGAGCAAATGATGGAATGTTCTGAATTAGTGATAGAAAGGTAGCTTTCAGCGTAGCTCCAACACTGTCCCACCACAAATGGATGTGTGGGATATAAATTATGCTTGGTGCTGTCCTCTGAGCTTCTCGGATCAACTAGCAAAACAAAAGGTTGGATGAGACAACTCAACCATGTAGAATAGGCTGCTAATCCATAAGTCTACGTATCCATCCAACTATCCTAGGAAATGCATGTACACAAAGCCAAACCATCAAAACAAACTAACTAAAGAACCACTAAGAGGGCAAAATTGCTACTTTTGCTCCAATATACATCATTGCTACACAGACAGAATCAGACCTGAATCTGCCTTTATTCAAAACTTCTTAGGTACGAGAGAACTCCAAAAGAGCCTTGCAACTCAAGCAGTGCGGTGGCGTGCCAGAAGAACCAAGCCTAACCCCTCAGCAAGCTGTTTGAGTCTAGCTCAATTCCTACATGATTGTGGCTGCACCACTTCCAATTCAGAGCAGACACGTATCCAAGTCAGTCTGCAGCACAGTCTGAAGAAACAAAGGCTTAGGTGAAAAGATGAGGGCTGCACTGCAAAAGAATCCTAGTTTTAATTCATATTTTCTGGTACGTTTTTGTGAGGTCTTCAGCCTGAACAAATGGTTCTGTAACTCAGTTTCTCCTTAGCAAAGGATTCATCAGATCAGACAACAAGCTCAGGAAGCCCAACAAGCCACTGCCCACATATGGCACAGCACACAAGAGGACATGCATCTACCACATGGCAAGCATCCTTACACGACACATTTCTCTGGGCACTCTTTCATGCTATCAGCATTCAGGTTGCACCAGCTGCAAGATGGGAAGCGTATATCCAGGCAGTGACTTGACACCATGGTTCTATGGCCACAGACACAGCCATCACACAACAAAAAAGGAAACGTGGGACAAAGGAGTAACCAGTCACATATCATGCCTGTCCTTACTTGTACTGCTCTCAAATGCTTCTAAGAAAGAAGAAAAGTGACTCCCAACAACAGATTTTTCGCCTGAAAGCAAATTGGCTCTAGGATCTGTTTGTTTCTTCTAGTTAAGAAAAACCTCTCCACTGTACAAATGTAGGTGTTGTGATTTTTAAGGCACTTATTGCATGTACTGCAGCAGCACAAAACATAAGATGGACGTGTAACAAACATAGAAAACTATCAACAAAAAACCCAGACACTTCCCTGAAACATTGGTTGCCTTACAAATATAACAACAACAACAAAGGATACAGAACTGCAGAATATGCAGTCTGATGCAGAGCCATCTACTGGGAGCACAGTCTTAGAAGGTAATGAAAATTACTTTCTGAATCCTATTGAGATGAGCAGGATTTCCTGCCACAGAGAGAGGATTGTTAGCAGCATCTTTCAGATTCCTGAATTGCATTCTTACTGTTAAATTTGCAGTGAAAACTACGGCCATGTACAACATTCCTACTGTGTAGGACTAGATTAAAAGAAAAAAAAGGTGATTTTTCAGACATGAACAGAACAATAATGCCACTGCCACTAGCAATGAATTTTGCTCATCTTGCAACTCAATTGACTGTTTACATTAATTAATGAGATTGTGAGATTAAAGAGTAAAAAAAAAAAGATACCTGTGCACATGTCTCTTCAGGTGATGACGTGTTAACAAATAAAACTGACATGTCCAGAGTATGAACTGGAAACATTTCCAGAGAATGCAAAACAGCAGGTGCCAAGTGGGATGCCTGGCCATATCCTGCCTTTCCTGCTAACAGCAGATGTGGCCTGCAGGATGTAGGCTGCCAGTAAGCTTTCCTAGAAAAAGAATAGTTAAAAAAAAAAAAAAAAAAAAAAAAAAAAGATGTTCAAAGTATTTCTTTTCTATATATGCATATATTTACAGATGTCACTGTCAGCCAGACACTAACCTTCAGTAGGGCTCTCATTCAAGTTATTGAGTTTTGACTACCTCTGTCAAATTTAGCTGACATGGCCATAATTACTGGAGGAGGTAGGAAGAAATGAGCAGAGCAACGCTGTTAGAAAAGAGTGGGTGTGGGCACTGAAATACATTGGCCATATCTAATGGAGCACAGAGTTGGACTCCTTGAATTACAGCAGTATATTACATACAAACAAAATATTTCTTTATAGGGCAGAAAATGTTCTGAACAGCGCAGCAATAGGATTGAGAAGAAAAAAGTTTGATTTGGCTGCAATAACATCATCTAACATCTGAGCTGTGGGCTTGACTTCCACATGAGAACATTAACAGAAGTTAGTGGCTGAATGGTAGCAAAAACAGTTTTGAGTTCCTGCTACGTAATTTGCTACTGGTTTAACAGTCCTGGAAAACAATGGGCAAGAGGGCTGCACAAATCCACACAGGCTTTTAAAGCTGAGATGACAGATCGAGTTCCATGGTTTTGAGTATTCTAAATCAACATGCTCTAATAGCCTGAGGATCACTTGGCTTAGGTAAAGAAAGCTGATTTTTTCAGTTTTGAATTTGATCAGTTCTAGCAATGCATTTTATTAGAAGTTCAGTACCTTCATGCTTACTTCTTGCAAATAACTATCACCCCCTCAACACACACATTTGATTCTACTTCAACATCTACCACCCCCCATATTTGTAACAGCCAAAACTGCTGAAAAAGTAGAATTTAAATGCAATTGGAACAGACATTTACCTACTAAAATCAAGGAATTTTCCCTGTGGTCTGCAAATCGTTGTATCTGTTACATTCTCTTCTAAGATTGAGGGGGATTCATAATTTCTGCCAAATGCATCACCTTTTAAGAAAGGATTTAAATTGCCTGAAAGACAAAAGAGGCTTGTTATTTTTTCCTAAACGCTCTGTACCTCTTTCTCTTGCTCTTCAGCTTCAAAATCAATGTCAAAACCCCTTCTTCATTTCAGGTCACATGCTGACTGTTATTTCCCAGAGATCATCCTGCTACTGATCTATGGAGGCTGCACATCTCTGCAGTGCTGCTCCTTTAAGTTCCACAACATGTAGAAGGTATGTTTCTCAGTTGTTCATTCTTTTCCCCATAGAATAAATATAATTAGGAACAATTTGTGTAGTTCTGAAATAGCTAAAAAATCCAAGAAGGCTATTACTTCCTGGAGCAGGTTCTCACAGTGGAAACATGGAGATTAAGGATGTGGTGGCCACAGACCCCCTGGTCTAGGACTAATAAATCATGACAGTGACAAACCCATCTTCTATCTAATTAAGGATCCTTAAAGATAACTGAAGGAGAAAATAATGGAAGGAAGGCAACAGAACGGCAGGGCAATTACCAATCCCCTATCCTTTCTGCTTCTGTTTTACCAAAGCAAATGAAACTACCAGCTCTGCTGAGAGTAACACTAGTAGAACATTCTCCAGAAATCAGCACGTCACTCTAAAGGGATCTCCATTAACCAGGACTGGAACGAGCCTTACGCTTCAATACTTATCTCTGTCTCTACAAATGCTAAATATGTGAGCAACTGTTGGAAACAGGATGCTTTAGCAGAGAACGTGTACTGCTCTCCTATGTATCGAGCCCTTCAGTACTTCCATCTCACATTTCACTTTAGAATCCAGAATAAATGTATGCATTATATTCCAGTTACTCCCGTAATAAAAGCATGCACACACAAAGCATAAAATTCTATCACTGTTACATCTGAAGTGTTTGTGTACACTGACTGCACAAATCAGAAGCTTTTGCTTTGGCAAAATCTTGAAGAAGTGGATCCTGTTGTTATACCTTGCTGCTGGTCCTTCTTCAGCGCAAGCTCTGCATGAGGAAATACCCTTTGCAGGGCTTGTAAGATTCTCGAGAGCGTATTTCCTAGGAGTGGTGCCATAATAGGTGACAGTGCTTGGCCCGGTGATGGCACAGCCCTCCGTGACGCCGGAATGATTTTCTCCATAGCCATCACAAAATCTTCTGCGTTTATTTTAACAGAATTGATGTCCAGTTGCAATTTCTCATTACTGGAGTAGATCTTAGGATAGCGTCGGCGGAGGGCACAGAGAGCAGCCTCAGCACACAAAGATTTTATGTCAGCTCCACAGTACCCTAAATAAACAAAGAATTAAGTGTTACATCAGTCTCAGGCAAAACCACGAGCCAAAGTCCAGGTTTCCAAGATGCAACATTTAAAGAATTCGCAGTCCGAAAAACAAGTGGGTTAACAGAGAATTTAAGCTATTACTGCACAGCAGGGAAGTTTTGTTCTGTGACTGACTGCCTGGTATCCAAGGCCTGTGAAACAGTTTACTAATCCCAACTTTGTTGTGGGGCAAGATGCCTCAAACCCATTCAATGTTCTGAGACAACAATGACAACAACAACAACAGGGAAGCAGATGAAAGCAGCTAATTTTGACTGCTGCGAAGGCACGCCAGCTGCCTCATGGACTGGTTCTGCAGCACAGCACAGCAGCTTGGGTACCGCTGGGTACAAGATAAGACTCCTTGGAACTCAGTCACAGCCACTAACACGTTTTGTTTTCAGTCTTACCAACACATTCTGTAGCAAGCTCATCTATAAAGGTGTCCAACAGCTTAGGAGTCCAGTCACAGGTATGGATCTTGAAAATTTCTTTTCTAGCCTGGAAACAAAAAATTGTTGCATTTCATTTTGTCCTATGTTTTTCTAAAAACAGCAACAACAAAAGAAACAACACTCCCTCAAAAGCTTCATAATACTACAAACAGTTTGCTTGTCTGCTAAACGTTTGGTGCAGTTGACACGATACAGGGAAAGGATGCCATCCACAGGGACCTGGACAGGCTTAAAAGGTGGGCCCATGCCAACCTCATGAAGTTCAACAAGGCCAAGCACAGGGCCCTGCACCTGGGTTGGGGCAGTCCCAAGTACAAATACAGGCTGGGTGGAGAACGGCTTGAGAGCAGAGAAGGATTTGGGAGTGTTTGTTGATGAAAGACTCAACGTGAGCTCGCAATGCACACTTGCAGCCCAGAAGGCCATTTGTATACTGGCATGCATTGAAAGAAGTGCAACCAGCAGGTTGAGAGGGGTGACTCTGCCCCTCTGCTCTGCTTTTGTGAGACCCCACCTGGAGTATTGTGTCCAGTTCTGGGGCACCAACACAAGAAGGACATTCAGCTGCTGGAGCAAGTCCAGAGGGCCACAAAGACGATCAGAGGGCTAAAGCATCTCCTCTATGAGGACAGGCTGGGAGAACTGAGGCTTTTCAGCATAGAGAAGTCTCCAGGGAGATCTTTTAGCACCTGAAGAAGGTCTACAGGAAAGCTGGGGAGGGACTTTTTATAGGGAGAAGGAGTGACATGACAAGGGGAAATGGGTTTAATCTGGTCGAGCATGGATTTAGACTAGATAGTAGGAAGAAATTCTTCACTGTGAGGGTGGTGAGACACTGGAACAGGTTGCCCAGTGAGGTTGTGGATGCTCCCTCCCTGGAGATGTTTAATGCCAGGCTGGATGGGGTTTTGAGCAGCCTGGTTTAGAGGGAGGTGTCCCTGCCTATAGCAAGGGGATTGCAAGTAGATGATCTTTAGATCACTCCCAACCCAAACCATTCTATAAATTTACAGTTAATTTAACATGTTCATTTTCAAGCAGGAAATCTAACAATTCTAAGTTTACCTTTTTTTCTGAGAACCTGCAGTTAAAGAAAGGGCAATTCTAGCTTACATGAAAGTTTCCAAACTACGTGACCTAATGATCTTCAGCAAAAAAGCATAGAAAAGAAAAACTATCATGAAAAGCATTTTTTATTTTCCCCCTCCAAGAAATTTCTCTTAAATTTGGAAAATTTCATGGTGACAGTCCCATCAGTTCACTGCACTTGCTTTTCTGTCAGTTCATTCAAGTAAAGTAATTCTAGTACCACTCTTCAAGCTGCTGCAATTTCTGTAAAGAAAATAACTATGACTCAAACTGGACACCAGTTGTAACCTTGGTTAATCACTGCCACTGAACTAGAAGCTTCCCAAGACCTTCCCCTCTGCAGTGCACTTCACATCTTCACCCAAGCCTCTGTCAATATGAAGCAGTAAGAATGTCAGCTATTACAGGTAACTCCCAATTAGAACAATCTAATGAAGTACGCCTCCATCCACTCATAAGTGAATTACTGAGACCAAGAGCAGAATTTCAAGGTGAAAATGCCCAAGCAGATTAAGTAATTAAGCAAACAAAACAACTTTGGGAAAGCTCCAAATACATTCCATCACCAGTCATGATACAAGTTTTTATGCAAGCAAAAAGTAATTATTGAGGATGTACACCACTTCCTTCACCTTCAAGATGAGAGAACAATAGTTTAAAGCCAATTTGCATTTTCATTCCTTCTTAAAACATGCCAGTGACAAGCAACATCCTGTTTTTCTTGACTAGTCACAGTGAAACCAAAAATAATGTAGAGTGAACTACTTGTTGAAGTTGTCATCATATATATTCAGCAGCAGATTTGCTCTGCACAGTATGGAAGTGTCTCCAGATATCAGCCTTTCATCCAATCTGCACAACTTTTTGCTATGAAATCCGACTTTGTCACATTAGCATTAAGGTTGTATTTACTTTCTGACCTCTTTATTTGGGAGGCCAAAGAAGAATTCGCGGTCAAAGCGTCCAGGTCTTCGTAAGGCAGGATCGATGGCATCCAGTCGGTTGGTCGCACCGATGACAACCACCTCCCCTCTGCTGTCTAACCCATCCATGAGTGCCAGAAGCGTTGATACGATGGAGCTGATGGAAAAAATACAATTTTTATTCCCCGGTTCAGTAAGTTTTGATACAATCCACATGACTTAGTGTTGTGTTCAGCTTTGGGCACCTCAATACAGAAAGGACACTGAGCTTGCTGAAACAGGTCTAAAGAAAGCCAAGTAGGCTTGTGAAGGGCTTGGAGAACATGGCCTATGAGAAGCTAGTTAAAGAAACTGGGGCCATTTAGCCTGGGGAAGAGGAGGTGGAGTGGAGACCTTATGGCTCTTCTCAAATATCCGAAAGGTGATTGCAGTGAGTGGGGTTGGTCTCTTCTCACTGGTGGCAGGTGACAGGATGAGGGGAAATGGCCTCAGGTTGCACCAGGGGAGGTTTAGGTTGGATATCTTTACTGAAAGGGTTGTAAAGCGCTGGAATAGGCTCCCTAGGGAGGTGCTGAGTCTCCATCCCTGAACGTGTTTAAAAGCCATTTGAATGTGGTGCTCAGGGACTTGATTTTGCAATGGGTTGTTAGTTAGGGTAGTATAATTAGGTTGTGTTTGGACTTTATGATCTCAAAGGTCTTCTCCCACCTGAGCAATTCTTCCATTCTATTACTTTCTCCAGTGAGTACTCAAAAAAGGATGCAATTCTGTTGATGATGCTCATCAGTGACTCATTTTAAGACAGACAAAAATAGGTAAGGTAACACAGACCTTGTGCTAGTATTGAGCAAGTGAACTGTTTTCAACTGTTGTCTCAAATAATCTCAAGTTCAGGAGCACCGAGCTACAAGTTTTCAGGATAAATTAATGAGGAATACAAAGTGGTCAGCATCGCCCCTCCCACTCCCAGCAGATTCTACGTAGACATAGAAAACATAATACCTATGAATCTGGTCTTGCTTACTGGACCGGACAGGAGCAAGACCATCAATCTCATCGAGGAAAATAATTGAAGGCCTCATGCGATATGCCTAGAGTGAAAATCAGTAATACTGTAAGTGTAAAACAGCACTGTTTCAAGAGAAAACACATGAAAGACATTATGGTTGGCATGTCACTGCAACTAGATTTTTTAGAGTAACATCAGGGATCTCTACTTGTTGACTTGGAGTATCTGACATAAGTAACAGAAAGCATCAGTCTACATCAACCTACCGTGACCAGGTGACAGGAAACAAATCATTCCAGTAGTTGTTACAGCTATTTGGCAGCCATAAAGAACAAGCAGAACTTAATTCAATTACAGGTTGTGGAAGCAAGCCTCCTCTATGAATTTAAAGAACCCTGCTTTCAGACAGCATCTGTTTCCCTCTGATCTAAAGCCATCATCTCTTGCCTCTTGCAGCCTTCTCTGCGGCTGTTCTGGTGGGAGGAAATTTTGTTGCTTTGAAAGCTTTTCTCATTTTGATCTTTTCCCATTTCAAGTCTCTGATCCAAATTATGGAGGCACTGAAAAAGCAAACGCTGACATTCCGATTTCAGTGGGGAAAAAAGCCACCAACAACCCTAACGAAGTACCCAAAAGAGGATGCTCTTAATAATGTTAATCACAGAAAATCACAGTTTCAACTGGGAATGGAATATACTGCATATTTCAATCTTACCTGATCAAATAACAAACGAAGTTGCCTTTCAGACTCTCCAACCCATTTGCTGAGGCAGTCTGCACCTTTCCTCACAAAAAAAGCCACTCTCCTGTTCCCCTGGCTGCACTCATTCGCAAGGGCTCGTGCAACCAGGGTCTTTCCAGTTCCTGGTGGACCATAGAACAGACATCCTCTGCAATAAAAAACGATTCAGATAGGAAAAAAAAAAAACATTGTCAAGAGAAGCTATTACAACCATCATCCCTAGAACAAACAACTCCTCTTACCTAACCAAAACATTTCATGTACAAGACAGCACAAATAGTTAAAGTTGGGTTAAGGTCCTGGCAGGACCTGAAGTTTTGTGCTCCGACAAAATTTCCCAAGGCAACAAAATAAATGAATAATGCAGATACCTCAGATGTACACCTGCAGAAGAGCATGTACTGCCCCAAAAGGACCTTTCCAAAACTGCTAGCAGACAAACAGGGTATTAGAGCAAACTGGGCTCAAACAAGCAACTTCTGCCCAGAAGGAGTTAACAGATGAATCACCAGGTTGCTCTTTAGCAATACGCTCCACGCTCTCGCTTTCACACAAGCATGGATTTGATATCAAGACTTGTTAGTAAAGCACTTAATTCTCTCTTAAAAAACTTTAAGTTACAGGATTTGGCCTCATAGACCATCTTCTGCTGGAGAAAAATGAGGAAGTCTAATGCTGAATAGAAAATTTAAGAAAATAAACAGAAAAGGGTATTCTGCATTTTCAGATAAACATAACCATCAGCTAAGAAAGCACTAAACATGCTGCTGTTTGAATAAGAATTTCAGTGAATAAAGAAGTAAGGCTCTGGAAGGTTTTTTTTCCATTATTCTTCTTCTAAATAATACTTCCAAAGTTTCTGACAGGAAATAATCTGAACTTATGTTTCCATATACCAGGACTGAGTTTTGATTACTAAGAATATAAGGATAATCAATAAATCTAATAACCCAATTTCATAATTGACAAGATTAGCTACGTAAGAAATGGACAGCTTCTTACTTTATCCCAAGCACAACAAACACCACAACATTCTTGTTGTAACAAGCATTACAAGTGATGATACCTGAGGACTTCATAACAGGTGAGAAAGAGAAGCAGACTTCCAAGAACCAAATCACAAATGACTTCCATTAGACCATCTCCTCCTCCTTACAAACTGATCAAGCCAACTTGTACATAAAACTCAAAACAAAAAACACCCCAACCCAACTTTATAACACTAAGACACTTTGGAAATACATTCTCCTTTCACAGAATTTCCAACCTGCAGACAAGAAATTTTGACGCACGACAAGGCACTGCTTATGTTTGGAAGCTATATGGATGCACGCTCTGGACTCCATCCATTTTAAAGAAATTATTTTTTACTACTACTGAAACAACCCCTCACTGTTGCCAGAAGCAAGGAAACATTGATAACTTGGTTGAATATTCTCCTGAAAACAGTGAACTTACAATGAATAGTTTCTATCAGTTACCTTGGAGGCTGAATTTTGAATCTCTCAAACACCTCCGGATAAAGCAGCGGAAAAATGACCATTTCTTTTAAAGCTGCAATGTGGTCAGAAAGACCACCCACGGCATCAAATCGCACCTGAAGATCAATTCAACAGAACACACCTTGTTAACAAAGTTAGCAATTTGGATGAAGGTGTCACCAGAAGTTATGCATCAGCAACAAGGAAATGTTCTGGGCTGTTGCTGAAGTTGCCTGACAGAAACCCATCAAGCATAGCTGCAGGTGGCCCATTACTGAAAGCCTTCACAAACACTGACGCAGCAAATTAAACCACTCACCGAACTATCGATTTGCATGGGATCAACATCAGCCAGGCTTTTCCCAATTTTCACTCCATCCTTGTGATCTCCCTTCAGCTCATTCTCCTCAAGGTTTACTGGAAGACACCTGATTTCAATTAAGGACAAAGAAAAAGCTGCCTTATTTCAGACGTAGCTAGAATATTTGCTTTTATGACAAGTGAACACAGAAGATTTTATTAATTAACATAAACTTCTTAAAGAGCTGATATTCATTTGAGGTCACACACTTGTTAACCTCCATGAGTAAAGAACAGAAAATGGTCACTCCAGACATTCATCTGAGACAATGGGTTTTTTTGTTTGGTTTTGTTTTTTTAAGCATGTGTGAGCATCTGTGCCAGCCAAGATGGCACAAACCTGACTACAACTTCAGAACCAGCAACTCCACATATAGGAACAATGAACACATCTTCACTTTTGTGACGAAAAAACCCCAAAAATACACTAACTGCTTTCAAAGAGTTTTTGATTCTACATTTAAAAAAAAAATTACACTCCAAAGGGACACATTTCAGTGTAAATTAGCATTATGAAAGGCCTCCCACCAGTGGTCATTCCCAAGTAGTTTGCATATCAGAAAGCATACCAGTCTGAAAGACATCTGGCTGAAGACTTCTTTGTGTGTGTGTGCATTTATTAAGATAGTTGTGTAAGAAATGAAACCTTTGTCACTTCCTAGGTTTCTCTAATTGTTAGATATGGTGGCTTTCTCTCTGGACAAGCTACTGAGAATTGCAGAAGTAGGATTTTACTTAGAAAAAAAATAAGTAAGTGTTCCTCCCCCCATTCTCTCTTCACAATCAAACTGCTTATAAGTAATTAATTTCTAAAAACTCTGGTTTAAAATGTTTGGTTACAATCAACAGGTGTGATTAAATACAATCGCCACTTAGTAACTATCCAAGACTAGGAGGATAACTCTCCACAGTTAGGGAGGTGCTGTTTGCTCAAATAGATTCATCCCTCCCATGTTCTCTAAATACAGTCACCTTCTTTTGATCCTGTCAACGCTCTCCTCCTCATCAGATGAGGATGACAAGGAAGGGGAAGACAATGAGGAATCATCACTGTGGGCTGCACGTCTCAGTCTGCAAGCATTTAAACAAAAGGTTAGAAAACAAATAGAATTCTCTCAATATTTGACACTACTTGCTGTCTACTCTATCTCAAAACTCACTCTCCAAGATCCATTAACTTTCCAGTGCAGTGTGCTTTTTAACAATCTGATTTCAAAAGCATGTTACATTATCTTCCTCAGAACAGCAAAATTAATTTTTTTCCTCTAAAATGTTTTTATTTTACAAAGAAAGTTCATGAACAAACTGCTCATTTTGTCCAATCAACCTGGCACACTTACACATGTAGCTCTGATTATCCTCTCTGTGAAACATGACCCCTTTTCACTGATGTAAGTTAGGCTTCAAAAAACCCTTCCCTGACCATCTATTTTCAGGAATGCTGAACAAAACATTCCTAATGTGCCTATCAACAGCATCCTCTGTGCTTTAACTGCTTACAGAACCTAAGAAGCCTTCATCATTACTATGGCAATTTATCACTTCACGAGGAATTTTTCTTCTTGAAGGTAAGCTTCGTACAGAAACATTAAGTGATTTCAATAAGAAACCAGTAGTTGAGTGGTTAAAAATTCCACAAACTCTTTCATAAAGCCTTCCCTTCTAAGTCTAATGAACTTATCCTTCAACTTCATAATTTCACCTTGATGATCCTCAACAAAAAAATTTCAAGACGAAAGATTTCAGAGGGAGATTCTGGCTTCAGTTTCAGAACAAAAGAATTTCAATGACACAGCCTCAGGCATGGCCTCCATAACCATCAAATCAGTGACCCACAAATACTGTATTTTTAAAAATCCAGGAAATACCCACCTCCTCCTATCCAAAGATTGCTTTCCTTTATAGGCTTAGATTACCACGGCGAGAATCATAAGGTTACCCTGTAACCACCAACAAACTGAAAGCCCTTTAAAGCTGATGAAGTAACAGGACTGAAAACACTACAAAGAAATGTCAATTATCACTGGCTGTGCACCAACCTGTTAGGCCGTTTCCGTGGGCTGGGAAGGAGTATCTTGTGTTGTCTCGGTCCTGTTGAAGACAAAGTTTAAAAAAAAAAAAGAGGTAACATATCTGAGAGAGTAAAATAGGAAAAGATTCAGAAAGTGTCACGTTTCATCCATTTCTAATTCCAGAGGAAATTTCAAGTGTTTTGGTCTTGTTTTTCATCAGTGCACAGTAGAAATGCGAACACATCCCTGCCTTTAAGCAGACTTGAAAGCCATAGAAGCAAGACTATCAAGCCTGTTTCATTACAGTGAGGACGGTGAGGCAACGAAATAAGGTTGCCCAGAGCACACCAGTGGTTGGTGCCACATCCCTGGAGCCTCTCAAGGCGAGGCTGGATTAGGACTTAGGCAACTTGATCTAGCTGTGCATCTCCCTGTTCATTGCAGGGGAGCTGGACAAGATGACCTTTAAAGGTCCCATCCAACTCTAAGGACGATTACTATTATTTCAAGGACAGATGGGTCACCCTTGATTTTTAATTCTCTTCTTTATTCCCCTAACTTAAAAATCAGAAAGTTCTCAGATAGAAAGAATAGTACATTGAAGGAAAACTGGTCATATAAACTCTACATTACATATCAAAAGAAGCACCAGGAGTACAAAGCAGAAGAAATTCTGGAGCCTCACTGTAGCAGTCAGCAATAGTGCTGCAAATGCAATATAGCAGAGCAAATGAAAAAAGATCAGCAAGTGAGCCTTAGCATAGAAATATAATGTGCACAGGACACGTGCATCTGACAAGACCAGAATTTACTTGCAGAATGAAGGCACAGTATTAAACGCAATGACGGGTAACTAGATATCTATTTCACTTCTGTGCAAGAAATAAACTCTTCAAAGAAACCATGCACATAACCTACTTTCCAAAGGAGCTTGGTAGGGCACAACAGTTTTCCTCTGTCGGAGCTCATAACGCTTTTGATTATCTTCAGCACCACCATCTTCTTTACCCTCAATTTCTTCTGATGACGCTACTGCACCACAATGTGACATTAAGTTGTTAGGTATAGTTGCAAACAGTCCTAAAACCAGCATGCGCTACACAGCCGCCTGTAGCTTTTACTGTTACCATCACCTACATGATACAGCAGACCTGGAAAATCTTAAGACAAATTCATGCAACACATATTTCAGAAATTCCTAATCCAAAACAAGCATACAATATAGACATTGTTCAGTCCTCTCAGAAACTGTTAGGTGACTTGTCATCATACTGTTTAATAACAAAAGTCTGTCACCTTGCTTAGCTAAAATGCTGCTCCCATGAAAACAGCTACTTCAGAAAGTTGTTACTTGTTATTACCATCAAGTGTTTCCTGACAAAAAGTTTTAATAATCTACAGTGGTAAGAATAAACAATCTAGCTCCCAAGTTCCAGCTGTGCCCAGGCCCAGTCATCATTCATCTCAAATCCTTCCCTTGGTTTCCTCCCTGCCACTGCACATCCCTGATCTTCTCTGAGCTTCTGGTAGTTAGTGGCAAAGCTTTTCTCGGGTTCTGTCTCCACTCTTTTTCATTTAGAAAGTTCCCACAAGGATCATCTAACTTACTGCCTTCGTCACCATTTTCCTCTTAAAAACTTCAACTTTTCCCAGCACTTCCAAGTTAACGTGGTCTTTTGTGACTTAACCTCACTCATCTCTTTTCACACTGAGTAAGCTCCTTATTACAGGCCCCAAAGCAGCTTCCATAGACTACCTGCTAAAGTACAAAAACAGATAACACCAAGTTCTGCCCAGCTGATCTTCGCACTTGCGAGGAGATTCTCATACGCCTCTGGCAGCCTAGTTTACTTCCCAAAATTTCTTTCCATGCTGCTCAAAACCATGAAAAGGAGGCTTTTGGCTAGGACATAGTAAAGAAAAATTGAAAACAGAACTAACCTTCAAGCTCTTGTTGACTGTCAGCTACATCACCTCCTCCAATTTCCTTCTTTTCACAGGAATACATTTCAAGGTTTTCCTAATGAAAAGCAACAAGAAACATCAGTCACAAAAGTGCAGAAGAACGCATGTCTGCTGCCTACACAGTAACATTATCAGAGGACAATATACACACAAAAATACATTAACACACAGGAAGAGTGAACAGGATCATGATTATGACATCTACAGTTTGTAACAAAAATTTCTGTACTATGCCAGGGCGCACTTGAGGAGGTTAAACACTTACCTGGATACACAACTGCGTGTATTAGCCAATAACCCAACAGCGTGGCAGAATCAAGGAAAAAGAAACAACTTCTAGCAATACTAAGAAATAAAACCAAAACCACCACAACCAACACCAAAATAGCTCAGAGGCAGGTGAGAGATGTTACACCAGGTACTGCGGACACCTGCGTTGACGTTCTGCGCTCCTAGGCAACCTGCGCCTTGAGGAGGGGGATTGGAACTCTGACCTCCGGGGGTCCTTTCTAACCTCTACCACTCTGTAACTTGAGGGAAATACAAAGGAATTCAGAGCTAAACAAAAATCCAAAGGCAGATTTTAAACATCTTAATAGTCTATGTGCCTATAGTTCAAACGCACAGCAGACATTTGTAATCTAATAGAGAAAAACTAAGAGTAAATGCGGCATACAACTTTGACAGTGTTGAATTTAAAGGGCATCAAGATCCTGACAAGAAACACAGAAACCATCCATTGCCTTTTGTTAAATTTGCCAACTATAAGTGTTCTTGAACACGATGAGAAAGAAGATTAAGGAACGAAGCAAAAACAGCTAAGTTACACAAATGGGATGGAAAGCATCAGGTAATCTTTGTGAATTCAGTTCTCAACCAGAACTTTTAATAAGACATGGAGTAAAAACTCAAGCCCTGAAACAAGTATTTGTTTGACTGGATCTTGTTTCAAATGGATTTTTAACTCCATTCCAAAACCGTAAGCCAGTTCAGAAACTGTGTTATAAGACGTGAGGTAACACTAAGCTGTTAAAGTACATCTTCTGCAGAAGGTATTTCTTCCACTCTTAAAGGATGTCTGTAGTACCATACCAAAAGTTCTGATTAGAGAGCTAAAATGCACAATATTGCATTGCAGAAAATGTATCGTCCTTAACCAGTAATGAATTCTTTGGAAGAAACTGATTTCAGCTAAATTAAAATTACTACTAAATTACTGCCTATGCAAAATATTCAACTTATGCAAAAATGATAAAATAAGTGAGTATTTACTTCAGCATTGCTGAACACCCCAAAGTCTTCCAAGCCCTTTTTATGGCGTCAACGCATCTTCTCCATGTCATCCATCTTTTGCAACACTGCTTCTGCAGTACTAAGACGAAAAGTTGACGTGTAAGAATGCAGATAGGCAAGTACCCAAAAAAACTAAAATGGAACACAGCTTCAGTACAACATTTTAATATGGCATGCACAAGGCAGAAGTCACGGACACCAAGCTGAGTTCTTAAATATTAAGAAAAAAAATAGTATCAAATGTTTCTTTTTATTTATTTATTTTACACAGATTGAAGCACAAGTATTTGAGGATGTGCCAACATGCACTGTTTGCAGATCTTCCCTCTTGCTGAGCACAATTTAAAACATGTATATGAATGCAGGAGGAAAGTAAGAATTCTGAAGATCATAGCAGGACCATTATAGAGAAATTCTGATAGCATTACAACCACGCAGAGCAGCTTGAGTACTGTTAAAAACTACCAGTCATCTTGGCTTAACTGACACAAGCTGCTTATTCCTCCTGTAACTATAATCTCTGTTTCTTGTTTTGCCATAATTATATGTGCAGGAAAAATAATCCCTGCTGCTGTCACATTGTGCGAATCTTTTAGATAACAGTACCAACTTGAGCTCCAGAACCAGAGAAAAGCCACGGCTAAAAATGCAGAGTTGCTACATTATTTCACTTTGGCTCTATCAAACTTCTCTTAGCATCTTACCTGAGAGTTAAGTATAAAAGTTTGCTAGAAATGAAGACATCTGATACTAAGAAAACTATGGAAAACAGCATGTTAAATCTAAGGAAAATTGCAATGTAAAGCTACCATTTTTGGTCAGAAGACAACACAGAAAGGCACAGAACCCACATGCAAAAGGCACTAAGAGCATGAAGATTCCTCATCCCATACCTCTCTCTGTTGTCAAGAGAAAGACAAAGTCCATAGGCAGTACTGTGTCATGGCATAAAGCCTGCTAATAAGGCTCATTTAGCAGGTCAGCAAGGAAAGAACACTTACTTTGTTATAAGTGCATCAAAGAGAATAGACTGATTTGTAGCAGCGTAACGGCTTCGTTGGACCTCCAAATCCCCATTTTCTTCATGGATTTGTTTGACAGCTTTTGCATCAGCTCTCATTTTCAGTGTCCTTGTGACTGAAATACAGTAAATATGTGAAATATTTTGAGACAGTAAAGATGCGATTCCCCTTCTTTCATCATTGTTCTTCTAAAATGTAAAAGCAAGCAAACAGAAAACCTGAAGTGGATTTTTTTCTTTAAATACAGATTTAGAAGTTTTTGTCATGAGCACAGCACTCTGCTTAGTGCTTGTTTGGAACACAAAGTCTACTTAAAAGGATGACCTGTACAAAAACTTTATTACTGAAACGTCCAGTAGAGAAAACTACAAATACTTCTCCAAAGTGTTTTGCTCCATCCATCTAAAATGTATCTAAGTATCTCACAGCATTAAAAAAAATTGTTAAAAAAAGGCAATTGTTTAAAGAAAAGGCAAGCCTTTTCTTAGGATGCAAGTGCTTCATGACCCTGTGTAAGCATGGATCATTTTTGCTTTCTACATCATGACACAAGAGCTTAAGAACTGTTATGTAATAATATAAATAAGAACTACTTCAAGATATACATCCAAATGCTGGAAAACTCCAGCTCCTGCTTTCTTTGAAAGCCTGCCTAGCATTTAACATAGTACATCCTTTTTCACAAGTTTGTTACTTGCACTGCCATTGAAATATTGACCAGAGGACACTGGGAAGGTAACAGCTACACCACAGTCTTAGTATGATGACAGCTACGCCTTGATCTTAGTTTCATAGTTAGCACTGACAAGTGTGGACCTGCTAAATAACATGCTTTTACAATCAGCACATGAACAACAGCATGTGAAATGCTCCATTTCAGGCACTTGCTCTGCTTTAGCCAATAGCTGGTAGGACACTGCACAGATCTAGCGGATTTTGCCAGGTGTCAGAAAGTGATCTCTCTGCACCAAGTGCTGCTTCCTTCAGCTCTGCAGTTTGGTTCTAAGTCAAACCCATGAACGTCAGTGAAACCTTCCAACCATCAGTGGATTTGTGCATCTCCTGACCAAACTGCTCTTTAAATTAGATATACTGTAACACTGTAGTAGTCCCACCTATTTGCCAGAACAATTGTCCATTATTTTGTGTCCTGCAGACTACAGAAACCCCATGCAGAAGAGAAACCCGAGGTAAGGATCAGATTCCTCAATGCTTAAGAACTAGCTGGAATTCGTGCTGCATTCTATTAATTCCTTGAAAGCCCAGGAAGAATATCTTCCTATTTACATAAAGCCCATAGGAAATTCATTGTCTTTGAAACATATTAGTTTTGGCTGATGAGTTTCAAAAGTTCTGGGGCCAAGTGAAATAGACAAAGTGAACAATTCAAATAAGAATCCTAGTGAATTACAACTGCTTACCTTCCTTATGTTCTTCTTTTTTCAGGTCAGATTTTGTCTTTGTCAATTGCCTACATTAAGAGAGAATAAAGTAGGGAGAAAAAAGTTACTGTATCAGCCCCATTAAGAATTGGGAACTTCACCACCTTTATAATCAGTACACAAAGAAAAGCCTTTAACCTACATGCAGGATTCAGACCCCAAATCTGTCACGTAACACATGCTCACAGTTCTATACAAACATACACTTCCTAACGTGCTGTAATGCTATAATGGATAGAAAGTACAGCAATAATATCAGGATGGCAAATTCTTTGGCTACAGCAAATGAGAACAAGCCCCAACGCAGCAACTGTGGACACAAACATGAAGGAAATAAAGCTGCCTACCTCTGGAAAGCCTCAGGTACAAAGGGATCTCCAGTGAGTGCCAACCCTTCAATGAGGTCTGGGAAGGGCTGGATCCTGGTTCCACCCCTTCTGGTCACTCAGCTACACTGCACACAGCTGAGTCCCCCTGGGTTGGCCCTGCCTTCCCATCAGGAGCTCAATCACTGGTTCAGGCTGTGACTTAGCATTTCCACTACACGTGCTCATCTTGAAATCTCAAAATATGAACTATATCTCATGAACCAAAGCGGAAGAGAGACCTCCAAAAAGCTGGGAAAGGATGCATGGTTTTTGGACAAGCAGAAGACTTTCCTTCTGCCTCAAAGTACTGATAGTGGTATTAACATACCCAGAGAGCTCTACAGATTCTTACCTGTAGACTTATCATTACAAGACTCACTAGGTGTGCTTGCCCTCTTGCTTTCACTATACGCTGAACACAGATTAAGTGTATATAAATACAGTACCTTCCAAAGGGTCTCCTATTCACATTTTCACTCAATATTTCCATACTTGTCTCAAAGCTGGAATCTGAATGCACAGTGATGTTTTTTCTTATTGGTCTTAAACAGTATCCATGGAAACATTCCATTTTGCCAGAGGAAAATCTCTGTGAAAAGAAGGAAATAAGAATACGTTCATTGGAATCATATTTATTCATCTGAGAATGGATTCTGAAGAGCACAGCACAGCAGCTTGGGTACCGCTGGGTACAAGATAAGACTCCTTGGAACTCAGTCACAGCCACTAACACGTTTTGTTTTCAGTCTTACCAACACATTCTGTAGCAAGCTCATCTATAAAGGTGTCCAGCAGCTTAGGAGTCCAGTCACGGGTATGGATCTTGAAAATTTCTTTTCTAGCCTGGAAACAAAAAATTGTTGCATTTCATTTTGTCCTATGTTTTTCTAAAAACAGCAACAACAAAAGAAACAACACTCCCTCAAAAGCTTCATAATACTACAAACAGTTTGCTTATCTGCTAAACGTTTGGTGCAGTTGACACGATAGAGGGAAAGGATGCCATCCACAGGGACCTGGACAGGCTTAAAAGGTGGGCCCATGCCAACCTCATGAAGTTCAACAAGGCCAAGCACAGGGCCCTGCACCTGGGTTGGGGCAGTCCCAAGTACAAATACAGGCTGGGTGGAGAACGGCTTGAGAGCAGAGAAGGATTTGGGAGTGTTTGTTGATGAAGGACTCAACGTGAGCTCGCAATGCACACTTGCAGCCCAGAAGGCCATTTGTATACTGGCATGCATTGAAAGAAGTGCAACCAGCAGGTTGAGAGGGGTGACTCTGCCCCTCTGCTCTGCTTTTGTGAGACCCCACCTGGAGTATTGTGTCCAGTTCTGCGGCACCAACACAAGAAGGACATTGAGCTGCTGGAGCAAGTCCAGAGGGCCACAAAGACAATCAGAGGGCTAAAGCATCTCCTCTATGAGGACAGGCTGGGAGAACTGAGGCTTTTCAGCATAGAGAAGTCTCCAGGGAGATCTTTTAGCACCTGAAGAAGGTCTACAGGAAAGCTGGGGAGGGACTTTTTATAGGGAGAAGGAGTGACATGACAAGGGGAAATGGGTTTAATCTGGTAGAGCATAGATTTAGACTAGATAGTAGGAAGAAATTCTTCACTGTGAGGGTGGTGAGACACTGGAACAGGTTGCCCAGTGAGGTTGTGGATGCTCCCTCCCTGGAGATGTTTAATGCCAGGCTGGATGGGGTTTTGAGCAGCCTGGTTTAGAGGGAGGTGTCCCTGCCTATAGCAAGGGGATTGCAAGTAGATGATCTTTAGATCACTCCCAACCCAAACCATTCTATAGTTAATTTAACATGTTCATTTTCAAGCAGGAAATCTAATAATTCTAAGTTTATCTTTCTTTCTGAGAACCTGCAGTTAAAGAAAGGGCAATTCTAGCTTACATGAAAGTTTCCAAAATACGTGACCTAATGATCTTCAGCAAAAAAGCGTAGAAAAGAAAAACTATCATGAAAAGCATTTTTTATTTTCCCCCTCCAAGAAATTTCTCTTAAATTTGGAAAATTTCATGCTGACAGTCCCATCAGTTCACTGCACTTGCTTTTCTGTCAGTTCATTCAAGTAAAGTAATTCTAGTACCACTCTTCAAGCTGCTGCAATTTCTGTAAAGAAAATAACTATGACTCAAACTGGACACCAGTTGTAACCTTGGTTAATCACTGCCACTGAACTAGAAGCTTCCCAAGCCCTTCCCCTCTGCAGCGCACTTCACATCTTCACCCAAGCCTCTGTCAATATGAAGCAGTAAGAATGTCAGCTATTACAGGTAACTCCCAATTAGAACAATCTAATGAAGTACGCCTCCATCCACTCATAAGTGAATTACTGAGACCAAGAGCAGAATTTCAAGGTGAAAATGCCCAAGCAGATTAAGTAATTAAGCAAACAAAACAACTTTGGGAAAGCTCCAAATACATTCCATCACCAGTCATGATACAAGTTTTTATGCAAGCAAAAAGTAATTATTGAGGATGTACACCACTTCCTTCACCTTCAAGATGTGAGAACAATAGTTTAAAGCCAATTTACATTTTCATTCCTTCTTAAAACATGCCAGTGACAAGCAACATCCTGTTTTTCTTGACTAGTCACAGTGAAACCAAAAATAATGTAGAGTGAACTACTTGTTGAAGTTGTCATCATATATATTCAGCAGCAGATTTGCTCCGCACAGTATGGAAGTGTCTCCAGATATCAGCCTTTCATCCAATCTGCACAACTTTTTGCTATGAAATCCGACTTTGTCACATTAGCATTAAGGTTGTATTTACTTTCTGACCTCTTTATTGGGGAGGCCAAAGAAGAATTCGCGGTCAAAGCGTCCAGGTCTTCGTAAGGCAGGATCGATGGAATCCAGTCGGTTGGTCGCACCGATGACAACCACCTCCCCTCTGCTGTCTAACCCATCCATGAGTGCCAGAAGCGTTGATACGATGGAGCTGATGGAAAAAATACAATTTTTATTCCCCGGTTCAGTAAGTTTTGATACAATCCACATGACTTAGTGTTGCGTTCAGCTTTGGGCACCTCAATACAGAAAGGACACTGAGCTTGCTGAAACAGGTCTAAAGAAAGCCAAGTAGGCTTGTGAAGGGCTTGGAGAACGTGGCCTATGAGAAGCTAGTTAAAGAAACTGGGGCCATTTAGCCTGGGGAAGAGGAGGTGGAGTGGAGACCTTATGGCTCTTCTCAAATATCCGAAAGGTGATTGCAGAGAGTGGGGTTGGTCTCTTCTCACTGGTGGCAGGTGACAGGATGAGGGGAAATGGGCTCAGGTTGCACCAGGGGAGGTTTAGGTTGGATATCTTTACTGAAAGGGTTGTAAAGCGCTGGAATAGGCTCCCTAGGGAGGTGCTGAGTCTGCATCCCTGAACGTGTTTAAAAACCATTTGAATGTGGTGCTCAGGGACTTGATATTGCAATGGGTTGTTAGTTAGGGTAGTATAATTAGGTTGTGTTTGGACTTTATGATCTCAAAGGTCTTCTCCCACCTGAGCAATTCTTCCATTCTATTACTTTCTCCAGTGAGTACTCAAAAAAGGACACAATTCTGTTGATGATGCTCATCAGTGACTCATTTTAAGACAGACAAAAATAGGTAAGGTAACACAGACCTTGTGCTAGTATTGAGCAAGTGAACTGTTTTCAACTGTTGTCTCAAATAATCTCAAGTTCAGGAGCACCGAGCTACAGGTTTTCAGGATAAATTAATGAGGAATACAAAGTGGTCAGCATCGCCCCTCCCACTCCCAGCAGATTCTACGTAGACATAGAAAACATAATACCTATGAATCTGGTCTTGCTTACTGGACCGGACAGGAGCAAGACCATCAATCTCATCGAGGAAAATAATTGAAGGCCTCATGCGATATGCCTAGAGTGAAAATCAGTAATACTGTAAGTGTAAAACAGCACTGTTTCAAGAGAAAACACATGAAAGACATTATGGTTGGCATGTCACTGCAACTAGATTTTTTTTAGAGTAACATCAGGGATCTCTACTTGTTGACTTGGAGTATCTGACATAAGTAACAGAAAGCATCAGTCTACATCAACCTACCGTGACCAGGTGACAGGAAACAAATCATTCCAGTAGTTGTTACAGCTATTTGGCAGCCATAAAGAACAAGCAGAACTTAATTCAATTACAGGTTGTGGAAGCAAGCCTCCTCTATGAATTTAAAGAACCCTGCTTTCAGACAGCATCTGTTTCCCTCTGATCTAAAGCCATCATCTTTTGCCTCTTGCAGCCTTCTCTGCGGCTGTTCTGGTGGGAGGAAATTTTTTTGCTTTGAAAGCTTTTCTCATTTTGATCTTTTCCCATTTCAAGTCTCTGATCCAAATTATGGAGGCACTGAAAAAGCAAACGCTGACATTCCTATTTCAGTGGGGAAAAAAGCCACCAACAACCCTAACGAAGTACCCAAAAGAGGATGGATGCTCTTAATAATGTTAATCACAGAAAATCACAGTTTCAACTGGGAATGGAATATACTGCATATTTCAATCTTACCTGATCAAATAATAAACGAAGTTGCCTTTCAGACTCTCCAACCCATTTGCTGAGGCAGTCTGCACCTTTCCTCACAAAAAATGCCACTCTCCTGTTCCCCTGGCTGCACTCATTCGCAAGGGCTCGTGCAACCAGGGTCTTTCCAGTTCCTGGTGGACCATAGAACAGACATCCTCTGCAATAAAAAACGATTCAGATAGGAAAAAAAAAAACATTGTGAAGAGAAGCTATTACAACCATCATCCCTAGAACAAACAACTCCTCTTACCTAACCAAAACATTTCATGTACAAGACAGCACAAATAGTTAAAGTTGGGTTAAGGTCCTGGCAGGACCTGAAGTTTTGTGCTCCGACAAAATTTCCCAAGGCAACAAAATAAATGAATAATGCAGATACCTCAGATGTACACCTGCAGAAGAGCATGTACTGCCCCAAAAGGACCTTTCCAAAACTGCTAGCAGACAAACAGGGTATTAGAGCAAACTGGGCTCAAACAAGCAACTTCTGCCCAGAAGGAGTTAACAGATGAATCACCAGGTTGCTCTTTAGCAATACGCTCCACGCTCTCGCTTTCACACAAGCATGGATTTGATATCAAGACTTGTTAGTAAAGCACTTAATTCTCTCTTAAAAAACTTTAAGTCACAGGATTTGGCCTCATAGACCATCTTCTGCTGGAGAAAAATGAGGAAGTCTAATGCTGAATAGAAAATTTAAGAAAATAAACAGAAAAGGGTATTCTGCATTTTCAGATAAACATAACCATCAGCTAAGAAAGCACTAAACATGCTGCTGTTTGAATAAGAATTTCAGTGAATAAAGAAGTAAGGCTCTGGAAGGTTTTTTTTCCATTATTCTTCTTCTAAATAATACTTCCAAAGTTTCTGACAGGAAATAATCTGAACTTATGTTTCCATATACCAGGACTGAGTTTTGATTACTAAGAATATAAGGATAATCAATAAATCTAATAACCCAATTTCATAATTGACAAGATTAGCTACGTAAGAAATGGACAGCTTCTTACTTTATCCCAAGCACAACAAACACCACAACATTCTTGTTGTAACAAGCATTACAAGTGATGATACCTGAGGACTTCATAACAGGTGAGAAAGAGAAGCAGACTTCCAAGAACCAAATCACAAATGACTTCCATTAGACCATCTCCTCCTCCTTACAAACTGATCAAGCCAACTTGTACATAAAACTCAAAACAAAAAACACCCCAACCCAACTTTATAACACTAAGACACTTTGGAAATACATTCTCCTTTCACAGAATTTCCAACCTGCAGACAAGAAATTTTTATGCACGACAAGGCACTGCTTATGTTTGGAAGCTATATGGATGCACGCTCTGGACTCCATCCATTTTAAAGCAATTATTTTTTACTACTACTGAAACAACCCCTCACTGTTGCCAGAAGCAAGGAAACATTGATAACTCGGTTGAATATTCTCCTGAAAACAGTGAACTTACAATGAATAGTTTCTATCAGTTACCTTGGAGGCTGAATTTTGAATCTCTCAAACACCTCCGGATAAAGCAGCGGAAAAATGACCATTTCTTTTAAAGCTGCAATGTGGTCAGAAAGACCACCCACGGCATCAAATCGCACCTGAAGATCAATTCAACAGAACACACGTTGTTAACAAAGTTAGCAATTTGGATGAAGGTGTCACCAGAAGTTATGCATCAGCAACAAGGAAATGTTCTGGGCTGTTGCTGAAGTTGCCTGACAGAAACCCATCAAGCATAGCTGCAGGTGGCCCATTACTGACAGCCTTCACAAACACTGACGCAGCAAATTAAACCACTCACCGAACTATCGATTTGCATGGGATCAACATCAGCCAGGCTTTTCCCAATTTTCACTCCATCCTTGTGATCTCCCTTCAGCTCATTCTGCTCAAGGTTTACTGGAAGACACCTGATTTCAATTAAGGACAAAGAAAAAGCTGCCTTATTTCAGACGTAGCTAGAATATTTGCTTTTATGACAAGTGAACACAGAAGATTTTATTAATTAACATAACCTTCCCTGGCACCGAGGTCAGGCTGACAGGCCTGTAGTTCCCCGGATCCTCCTTACCACCTTTCTTGTACATGGGAGTCACATTGGCAAGCCTCCAGTCTTCTGGGACCTCACCAGTCAACAAGGAGCGCTGACAGATGATGGAAAGCGGCTCGGCTGTCACCTCCGCCAGTTCCCTCAGCACTCTCGGGTGGATCTGCTCCTTCTTCAGTGCAAGCCCGCGCCGCCCGCCCGCCCGCCTCCTCCGCTCACGGCCGCGCCTCCATCTTGCGTCTCACAAACTACTGCACTTCTTTTGGGGCGGGGGGGCGGCGGCCGAGCCGGGAACTCCCAACGCCGCCCGGGCCCTCGCCTCGCCGCCGCCCGCGGCGCGCACTCGCATCCTCCCGGCGCCTCGCTGCCCCGGGGCGGCCGCGCGGGGAGGACGGGCAGCGGCGGCCGTGCCTCTGCCTCCCTCGCAGGGAGCGGGGGCGGAGCCGCTCGCCGCCCCGCCGCCGCCCCGCCCGTCGGCGGCGGACACCCGGCGGAGGCCGGTCCGGGCCCGCGGCGGTGCCCGCTAAGTTAGCGCCCGACCGTCAGCTTCTTCCACCCGCGGCTTTCCGCACGTGCCCGGGCCTGAGCGACGGCGGCGCGGCGCGGTCCCGAGCCGCCGTGCCGCGGGCGGGGGAAGAGACGACCCGCACAGCCCCGTGCTCTGGCTAGAGGTGGAACTTGGGCATCTTTCTCCAGCCGTCTCGGACACGTCGCTGTTAGCTGCCACCGAGATACTTTGCGACGCACCGTGCTTACATAGTATGTAGGCTGCTCCGAAAGTCATGCCGCCCGCTGTTTTCCTTGGAAACGACAACAAACACAAAGAGCACAGTAACACCGGAGGACAGAGCAAATTCTCAGCTAAGAAATGCTATTTTTCAACAGCCACACCATCAGCTATGTATTTTTGCCAGCAGTGAACGGCTGCACGCTGCGCTCACAGAGATGTGCACTACTGGAGCTCACCTGCTGTTTCTCAGCTTTTCACCAGCCACCACCTCCCTGTGCTCACATCCCATTTTGGTGTCCGTAAGCATTCAGCAAGCATCCATGAATGTCAGTGCCATTTCTTCCACATGCGGGAATTCAATTCCACACCTTTACTTCATACAGACTTCCGTATCAGACACCATTCTATCGGATTGCCCCTCTGCTGCCATCTGCCACACGACAAAATGTAACACGGCAGTGGTGGGCAGGTTCAGCTGCTGTACCACCTCTGACCGTGTTGGCCAACGTTATAAAATAGGAGGCATGACTTTCGGAGCAGCCTTTCCCTTTCCTCCATCACTATTTGCAGCTTTGGCTCAGACCCTACATGTGATTGATTCCCAAAGGAGAAAAAGCAGAAAGTGGCTCGTGGGAACCGCTTACAGTAACAGGGAACAACTCATGGCACAGCGAGGCTTCTAAGTTTCTAAAACTGTAGAAGTGTGCTTTGTTATTGAGATGAACAACAGGAGATGTTTGCGCATAGCCTGAAGATCAAGTTTGTGTGAGAGGAATGCTCCTGGTTCTTCCTTTCCAGTCACTCCTTGTAAGGATGAAATCTTCAAGCTGCCATGCAGAGAGCTGACTGCATACGATTGTATGGTGATAAGGGATGAGGAGAACCTGGGAAGCACAAGAGTGCGTTGTATGCAGCTCAGAAACTCTTACAGACAAGACTGGGGATTTCTCCACTCCATCTCCATTACAAAGACATTTCCAACAAAGTCCCTCAGAGAATGAGCTCAGCAAACCCCATGCACACCCCAAACAAATCTGTGATACTCACCAAGTTACAGAACAAGTAATATACATTAATGTGTGAATTCTGAATGTACGCTTTTCTTCCTCCTGCCTTCGCTACTGCCGCATAAGCAATATACCATAAACAAGGTAAGCTACTCCCAGAAAGCACTTCTTTTAAAGTCTTCAGACTCATACTGTTTTTAAGATTTTTAGTGAATCGAAAGAAACAAATGGACATTCATTTCTCATTAATACTCATCCAAACAATCCAGAGGAAAAAAAACCCCACATAGTTTAGAAATGTTGGCACACACTAGAAAGAAACAACACACGTAAGAAAGCACACTCGGGGATTGCACAGTTAGGTATTTGGTGACATACCAGCAACAGATACTGCTACATATTTCATCACGATACAATTGTTTTTTGAAAACAAAACCTTCCCCCATCTTACGTTAATTTAAAAAGTTGTCACATTAATTTTCTCCACTGGTTTGAAGAGGAATTGACCTCTAAAACAGAGTCTTGCTCTGATATTTCTTACATATATTTTTGGTGAAATACAGTTGATTTTTAAGAAATAGACAAATAGATTCTCTCTTCGTCACTAAGAAAATTATTTACAAATTTAATTCAACTAATAATTTACATTAAATTAATAAATATTAAAAATACTATTTTCCAGTATAAAGATTGTCACTGTTAGAAGCAAGACCAAGCATCATGTGAGGAAGTTTCAATACCAAGCCTGGCTTTGCCTCTCAAGCTGGGATTTTAATTGTTGAAAATATGCCATAGCAAAAAATCTTTGTGGAAACGTTTTCTCCCAGACTGTCTTTCTGTTGTTAATTCCAGGAAAGCCACCTGAGATGCTATCAGGCAATTGAAAAAAACAAAACCAAAGAAGTCTCTGAACTGCACTGAGAGTTTTCTAAAGGCATTAGATTTCACATGTCAGAATCAGACTCGTTTTAAAACCCTCACATACCGTGCTGTACAATATACATCACCAGGGATTTCTGCAGAAAAAAATATGTGTCTGAGAAAGGATGATATAGGCTTATCCATTTCTCCATCCTTTTCTTTTAAGAAGAGGCACTGGAAGCATCTGGAAGACATTCACATCTACACTGTGACCAAGGCACTGACTGCAGTACTTCACAAACCACACAACACGAGGTTAAGGTGCTGTGCATTGCAGAGGACGGCTGAACGCACTGATCTCAGAAGACCGTACTCCTTCTGTCTGAGTTTGCTATTCATCACAAAATATCAACACATACAGGGAAAGAATACAAAATAAACACACTTAGAAAGAGTTTCTGAACATTAAAAATATACATTAAGATATATTTGTTCTATCTACATAAAGTACTGAATTACACGCAACAATAACAGAAGAACATCCAATGAAAACAACTTTGCAGAACAGCAATCAAGGATGTCACAGATCACATTCGTGCTAAGGCTTTAAATTCTTTCTTCAAAACCTAATAAGAAAAAAGACAACAAAAATATCAGTAAGCAGAAATAAAACTGATCAACATTTTCTACTTTTCCACAAAATGAATAAAGAATTCATAATGACACCCAATTGTTAGTCACAGCTAATAAACAGTGTGCTGCCTCTCTCACAATGCCTTGTTATCCCCTTTAGCTTCAGATACATCCTCATGCATCCAACCTGGAGATTACCACGTAGAGACTCTATGGATCTATACCATAGAATCACAGAATGGCCAGGGTTAGAAGGGACCTCAAGGATCATGAATCTCCAACCCCCTTGCACAGGCAGGGCCACCAACCTCCCCATTTAATACTAGACCAGGCTGCCCAGGGCCCCATCCAATCTGGCCTTGAACACCTCCAGGGACGGAGCATCCACAGCCTCTCTGGGCAGCCTGTTCCAGCACCTCACCACTCTTTTGGTAAAGGACTCACCTCTGACATCCAACCTCAATCTTTCCCCCCCTCAACTTCAAACCATTTCCCCTTGACCTGCTATTATCTACCCTTTCCAAGAGTTGACCCCTCTCCACCCCTGTTTGTAGGCTCCCTTTAGGTACAGAAAGGCTGCAATGAGGTCATCCTACAGCTTTCTCTTCTCCAGGCTGAAATAAATCAACAAGTAAAAGGTAGAAAATAAATTAAAAGAAAATGGCTTGCTTGAAGTATTACAAGTTAAGTAACAAAGGCTCTCAAGCCCTGAAATAAAATAAATCCCTTCTCAAGCTAAAACATATTGTTATCCTAGCTGAGAGAAGGGTGCAGCTTTTCCAAGGGTGGCTTCCCTTAATCCAAACACTGTTGACTCTCCCAGTCAGAACAGAGCATCTGTTATAACTCTTTATCAGATGTGGAAGAAGAGATAGAGATGATTGGTGCCTAAACAAAGAGGCTTCCTCTTTCCAAGGCAGACTGAGAGGCATCAAGAATTTTATCTGTTCTCAGGCACAAGCAGCTCAAAGACAAATGGGTTCAAGGATCCTAAGTCTAAAGACTGAACAACCATCACATCCAAATTGATGCAATACTGGGAATGCCTGACTTGGACCACGGTGCCTCAGGAAGATTTCTGTTGAGTTCTGACAACTCCAAAATCCTCTCTTACAGGGAGAGATCAGAGAGTTGGACCCGTTAGTGTACAGCTGGCACAGGCAGAAATCTCCCTTTACGTCCAATTACAGATGCTCAAGCACACTGGTTAGAAATTGAGACTTTTCTCTAGTCTCACTAGAATCTCTCCTGTTAATGTTTCATACTTTAATTGCTCTTAAGGGTGGAACATCTACCAAGTATCACCGTGTCTTCCTGCCTGCAGGGGTGAAAGAGGAAGCAGAACACTGAGAAAAGCACCCCTTCACAGCCCCCCACCCTTAAGTCAGTTCTCAAGAAAAACTACTGACAGATTAATGCTAACTGCTTGGAAAGGGCCGTGTGGGTGACTCGTTGTCTTCAAGTTCAAGCTTTTTCCTGCTGAAACCACCAATTATGCCAAATCTAACAATGGTTTTGCAATATGGAGAAGTGCCTCCCAGACTGAAATGACAAAGTCTTACTTTGGTTTTTGTCTTTGCACAGACAACAAAACAGTGAAGAGTAATGCTAAAGCAGCACGATCTCCAGAATGCACATTCACTGCATACCAGTGATAGAACATGCTATAAGACAAAAATTACCTTCAGTAATTCGGTTTTGTCATAATCGTCTCGGTGTTGATAAATACACTGACAAATCTTAGCATATAATTTTTCAAAATAGAATATATCAGCCTCCTTTGTTAGATCAGTGACCATATCCAGCAGTTGCTGAGGAAAAAAAAATGGGAAAAATACAAGTTTAGAATAGCAGAAGATCCTTGGCTCTTCTGTTTTTGGAAGCTTAGCAGTAACATTAATAAGTAACAGTACTAGCAGGTTGTCAGTGGGCTGCTTTAAGGTAAAAGGGCTGGTTGAATTTTAACACTGAGGTGGAGAAACTGCCTCCTAAGACAATGCTTACCAGAAGTAAAAACAGCAACCTACAGAAACCTACAGCAGCTGTAGGTGTGGAAACACATCAATCACAGTCCATGGTAGGTTGATTTGTGCTATATATCCCTGCCGTTAACTGTGTAAATTGGCACTGGTTAACAACTGCCTCAATTGATAACTGTACATAAAGCAAAAATATGTCCTATTTCACAATTTAAACAAAGTTGAACTTAGACGTACTTTGAGCTCACAGTAATCCACCAGCACTACAATAGCTGACTCTGTCATAATGTCCATTGCTTTTTCAGCACTCGTGTGCCTCTGTTCTTCATTGAATTGAAAAGACCTTCTTCTCTTTGCAACGGGAAAAGAGGAGTCGGTTTTTTTGCGTTTTCTTTTTGACACCTCTACAAAGAAACAGTAGAAAAAGCAAACCAAAAGATTACGAAAATAACTCTTTCAAAATCCATCATCTTCATTTGACTTGACTTACAAGGAAACCAATCAAAGGAATTGAAGCACACACTCCCTACGTTCAGAAAAAAGTCCAATCTTTAATAGCGAACCAACCCCATTAAAAGTCAACTGCTTCATTTCATTCGCAAAATCATCATCTTCAAGATGTTACAGGCAGGCAACTCTTCCCTTCAATAGGAATTATTTCTAAAAAGCAAGGTAAGACACTTCATCTTACGACATGAACAACACAGACAAACAGCCACACAGCCTTTAAAGTTGCTATCACACTCCAGTCTTTGAAAGCTAAATACATATTAAGAAGAGTTTAATTAAAGAGACAACTTTAAGGCAACATTCAAAGGAGAAAAAAACCAGCCTGTAAAGACTGACACGCCATATGCTTTCTGGTTCTGTTAACCTTGTTACAAACAAACTTTGTGGTTTTGCCCAACAGAAAAGCCCACCGTGCTTCGTATTTACGTAAGATTGCACAAAATGTGAGTGAACTCGGTGGCAAAATTCCCACTCACTCCTGAGACCAGGAATCTTTACAACATGTCATGTGTTCCGATGGAAAGAAGCCAAAGTCTCTTCATGCCCTACTCAAAGGAGCAGGAAGAAATAATGACTGTTCCCTTTCCATCTCTATTTTTATAGCTCCTCACTTTTTCTTCACTTTCACCCTTTAGTTGGAAATAACAGTAAAGGGGTAGCAAGTATTTTAGCATTCTGGGGACAGAAGGGAGGAGAGAAGGAAGATGCTCTTTTGCATCATTGAAAACTAGCTGAGTATTCAGAAACCATGATACCAAGAATTAGCAATTTGGGAGCCACTCAATAATATCCTCACCTGCTTTCCTTCTTGAAGCGGGAGGTTTAGCAGCTTGAGTCAAGATCAAGTCCTCAAAAAAATGTTTTCTTTCATCCTCACTGGGAGATTGGATATTGAAAACTTCTCCAAAATCACTGTTAAACAATGTTTGTACCTAAAGCACGAAGAGAAAACTGTAGGATAAACCGGTAACGTTGTGACATTCACAACATCTAAGACCACTCACTTTGTACTGACTTCCCTCGCTGCCCTTTAATTTTAACCTGCATAGTAGCTAGAGAAGGAAGAGAAAGGATTCAGTTCAGTAGACCACAGAGAGCTTTTAATAAGTTTTTATTTCTGTATTTAAATAAGGTCTCAATTTGCACGCTTCTAAGGTGCAGTCTATTTTTCTATCTTTACTATCAAGAGGTAGGGAAAGAATTTCAATATTATCTTAGAAGGAACTGATTTACCAGTATAAAAACTTCTGTGGAAACTTAAGCACTCCCAAAGCATTTCCTAACAAACACATCGAGGCAATACCGTCTTCCCCTTGAAGCACTGAGACAAAGCAATCAGAGTGAAAACAGCACATTTCCATTCTGAACACTTGAATGCAGACTCTTAGAAGTCTGCAAAGGATTCATCAGTAAGCACATGTACGCTTATTGAAGTGCAGTTAGAAATACAATAAAAGTTGGATTTCAAAGTTACTTAGAAAGAAGTTGGAACTCAGCTTCCGATTTGAATCTTTAGCCTTTACAAAGAAAGGGATGGATTTTTTTTCCTAGAAGTGTTGCAATCTTAACTTATTCTAAATTACATTTAATTACTAGCATTTCATCCACCCTACTATGCAATGGCAGTACATCACAAGAAATGTTCTCACTAAAAATATATTTTTGCTACCTCCATTGTAGGGACTGCACAGTCTGGACAAAGTAGATACCCAACTGCCTTGCAGTCACTCAAATTATTGTCTGAAGTAAATTTACCTTACCTGCTTGTGAGAAGGAGGGGAAATATTGGGTCAAAGTTGGTCATTTGACTCAAAAAACACTTGAGGCAAATGCTTTCAGCATTTTCATTCTAAGCAAATCTGAAGGGATTTGTTAGGGAGCCTAAATCATGACAGTATGCATTTTCAGAAAGCACAGTACTCCAATGCCTCAAGTGTTCCTCAAACAACAAGAAACTGAATGAAGAGTTAAGAGAAGCATTGACAGAAATACCTCAGCCGGGAGAGCAGTGTGACAGACATCTGATGTTGCAAGCAGCAAGACTGGAGCAAATGATGGAATGTTCTGAATTAGTGATAGAAAGGTAGCTTTCAGCGTAGCTCCAACACTGTCCCACCACAAATGGATGTGTGGGATATAAATTATGCTTGGTGCTGTCCTCTGAGCTTCTCGGATCAACTAGCAAAACAAAAGGTTGGATGAGACAACTCAACCATGTAGAATAGGCTGCTAATCCATAAGTCTACGTATCCATCCAACTATCCTAGGAAATGCATGTACACAAAGCCAAACCATCAAAACAAACTAACTAAAGAACCACTAAGAGGGCAAAATTGCTACTTTTGCTCCAATATACATCATTGCTACACAGACAGAATCAGACCTGAATCTGCCTTTATTCAAAACTTCTTAGGTACGAGAGAACTCCAAAAGAGCCTTGCAACTCAAGCAGCGTGGTGGCGTGCCAGAAGAACCAAGCCTAACCCCTCAGCAAGCTGTTTGAGTCTAGCTCAATTCCTACATGATTGTGGCTGCACCACTTCCAATTCAGAGCAGACACGTATCCAAGTCAGTCTGCAGCACAGTCTGAAGAAACAAAGGCTTAGGTGAAAAGAGGAGGGCTGCACTGCAAAAGAATCCTAGTTTTAATTCATATTTTCTGGTACGTTTTTGTGAGGTCTTCAGCCTGAACAAATGGTTCTGTAACTCAGTTTCTCCTTAGCAAAGGATTCATCAGATCAGACAACAAGCTCAGGAAGTCCAACAAGCCACTGCCCACATATGGCACAGCACACAAGAGGACATGCATCTACCACATGGCAAGCATCCTTACACGACACATTTCTCTGGGCACTCTTTCATGCTATCAGCATTCAGGTTGCACCAGCTGCAAGATGGGAAGCGTATATCCAGGCAGAGACTTGACACCATGGTTCTATGGCCACAGACACAGCCATCACACAACAAAAAAGGAAACGTGGTACAAAGGAGTAACCAGTCACATATCATGCCTGTCCTTACTTGTACTGCTCTCAAATGCTTCTAAGAAAGAAGAAAAGTGACTCCCAACAACAGATTTTTCGCCTGAAAGCAAATTGGCTCTAGGATCTGTTTGTTTCTTCTAGTTAAGAAAAACCTCTCCACTGTACAAATGTAGGTGTTGTGATTTTTAAGGCACTTATTGCATGTACTGCAGCAGCACAAAACGTATAAGATGGACGTGTAACAAACATAGAAAACTATCAACAAAAAACCCAGACACTTCCCTGAAACATTGGTTGCCTTACAAATATAACAACAACAACAAAGGATACAGAACTGCAGAATATGCAGTCTGATGCAGAGCCATCTACTGGGAGCACAGTCTTAGAAGGTAATGAAAATTACTTTCTGAATCCTATTGAGATGAGCAGGATTTCCTGCCACAGAGAGAGGATTATTAGCAGCATCTTTCAGATTCCTGAATTGCATTCTTACTGTTAAATTTGCAGTGAAAACTACGGCCATGTACAACATTCCTACTGTGTAGGACTAGATTAAAAGAAAAAAAAGGTGATTTTTCAGACATGAACAGAACAATAATGCCACTGCCACTAGCAATGAATTTTGCTCATCTTGCAACTCAATTGACTGTTTACATTAATTAATGAGATTGTGAGATTAAAGAGTGAAAAAAAAAAGATACCTGTGCACATGTCTCTTCAGGTGATGACGTGTTAACAAATAAAACTGACATGTCCAGAGTATGAACTGGAAACATTTCCAGAGAATGCAAAACAGCAGGTGCCAAGTGGGATGCCTGGCCATATCCTGCCTTTCCTGCTAACAGCAGATGTGGCCTGCAGGATGTAGGCTGCCAGTAAGCTTTCCTAGAAAAAGAATAGTAAAAAAAAAAAAAGAAAAAAGAAATAGACACAAAGATGTTCAAAGTATTTCTTTTCTATATATGCATATATTTACAGTACTCTTCATATTCCAGCAAGTCAAGTTCTGTGACCAGGAAGTCTATCAAAACCCATGTTCTTACAGCCTGCTTACTGCCCCCTAAAAAATCCTACTAATCCCTGTCATATCTGCCACTCATCTTGCTCTTTTAATTAATGGCTCCTAAATTTGTGCATGGAGGTGGTCCAGCTAAATACACACCTGACAACTGGCTAGTTACCTGAGATGAAGTAGCACAACAACTTCCAGCACACACCCATCTGGATGTCACTGTCAGCCAGACACTAACCTTCAGTAGGGCTCTCATTCAAGTTATTGAGTTTTGACTACCTCTGTCAAATTTAGCTGAGGTAGGAAGAAATGAGCAGAGCAACGCTGTTAGAAAAGAGTGGGTGTGGGCACTGAAATACATTGGCCATATCTAATGGAGCACAGAGTTGGACTCCTTGAATTACAGCAGTATATTACATACAAACAAAATATTTCTTTATAGGGCAGAAAATGTTCTGAACAGTGCAGCAATAGGATTGAGAAGAAAAAAGTTTGATTTGGCTGCAATAACATCATCTAACATCTGAGCTGTGGGCTTGACTTCCACATGAGAACATTAACAGAAGTCAGTGGCTGAATGGTAGCAAAAACAGTTTTGAGTTCCTGCTACGTAATTTGCTACTGGTTTAACAGTCCTGGAAAACAGATGGGCAAGAGGGCTGCACAAATCCACACAGGCTTTTAAAGCTGAGATGACAGATCGAGTTCCATGGTTTTGAGTATTCTAAATCAACATGCTCTAATAGCCTGAGGATCACTTGGCTTAGGTAAAGAAAGCTGATTTTTTCAGTTTTGAATTTGATCAGTTCTAGCAATGCATTTTATTAGAAGTTCAGTACCTTCATGCTTACTTCTTGCAAATAACTATCACCCCCTCAACACACACATTTGATTCTACTTCAACATCTACCACCCCCCATATTTGTAACAGCCAAAACTGCTGAAAAAGTAGAATTTAAATGCAATTGGAACAGACATTTACCTACTAAAATCAAGGAATTTTCCCTGTGGTCTGCAAATCGTTGTATCTGTTACATTCTCTTCAAAGATTGAGGGGGATTCATAATTTCTGCCAAATGCATCACCTTTTAAGAAAGGATTTAAATTGCCTGAAAGACAAAAGAGGCTTGTTATTTTTTCCTAAACGCTCTGTACCTCTTTCTCTTGCTCTTCAGCTTCAAAATCAATGTCAAAACCCCTTCTTCATTTCAGGTCACATGCTGACTGTTATTTCCCAGAGATCATCCTGCTACTGATCTATGGAGGCTGCACATCTCTGCAGTGCTGCTCCTTTAAGTTCCACAACATGTAGAAGGTATGTTTCTCAGTTGTTCATTCTTTTCCCCATAGAATAAATATAATTAGGAACAATTTGTGTAGTTCTGAAATAGCTAAAAAATCCAAGAAGGCTATTACTTCCTGGAGCAGGTTCTCACAGTGGAAACATGGAGATTAAGGATGTGGTGGCCACAGACCCCCTGGTCTAGGACTAATAAATCATGACAGTGACAAACCCATCTTCTAATTAAGGATCCTTAAAGATAACTGAAGGAGAAAATAATGGAAGGAAGGCAACAGAACGGCAGGGCAATTACCAATCCCCTACCCTTTCTGCTTCTGTTTTACCAAAGCAAATGAAACTACCAGCTCTGCTGAGAGTAACACTAGTAGAACATTCTCCAGAAATCAGCACGTCACTCTAAAGGGATCTCCATTAACCAGGACTGGAACGAGCCTTACGCTTCAATACTTATCTCTGTCTCTACAAATGCTAAATATGTGAGCAACTGTTGGAAACAGGATGCTTTAGCAGAGAACGTGTACTGCTCTCCTATGTATCGAGCCCTTCAGTACTTCCATCTCACATTTCACTTTAGAATCCAGAATAAATGCTATGCATTATATTCCACCAGTTACTCCCATAATAAAAGCATGCGCACACAAAGCATAAAATTCTATCACTGTTACATCTGAAGTGTTTGTGTACACTGACTGCACAAATCAGAACCTTTTGCTTTGGCAAAATCTTGAAGAAGTGGATCCTGTGGTTATACCTTGCTGCTGGTCCTTCTTCAGCGCAAGCTCTGCATGAGGAAATACCCTTTGCAGGGCTTGTAAGATTCTCGAGAGCGTATTTCCTAGGAGTGGTGCCATAATAGGTGACAGTGCTTGGCCCGGTGATGGCACAGCCCTCCGTGACGCCGGAATGATTTTCTCCATAGCCATCACAAAATCTTCTGCATTTATTTTAACAGAATTGATGTCCAGTTGCAATTTCTCACTACTCGAGTAGATCTGAGGATAGCGTCGGCGGAGGGCACAGAGAGCAGCCTCAGCACACAAAGATTTTATGTCAGCTCCGCAGTACCCTAAATAAACAAAGAATTAAGTGTTACATCAGTCTCAGGCAAAAACATGAGCCAAAGTCCAGGTTTCCAAGATGCAACATTTAAAGAATTCGCAGTCCGAAAAACAAGTGGGTTAACAGAGAATTTAAGCTATTACTGCACAGCAGGGAAGATTTGTTCTGTGACTGACTGCCTGGTATCCAAGGCCTGTGAAACAGTTTCCTAATCCCAACTTTGTTCTGGGGCAAGATGCCTCAAACCCATTCAATGTTCTGAGACAACAATGACAACAACAACAACAGGGAAGCAGATGAAAGCAGCTAATTTTGACTGATGGGAAGGCACGCCAGCTGCCTCATGGACTGGTTCTGCAGCACAGCACAGCAGCTTGGGTACCGCTGGGTACAAGATAAGACTCCTTGGAACTCAGTCACAGCCACTAACACGTTTTGTTTTCAGTCTTACCAACACATTCTGTAGCAAGCTCATCTATAAAGGTGTCCAGCAGCTTAGGAGTCCAGTCACGGGTATGGATCTTGAAAATTTCTTTTCTAGCCTGGGAACAAAAAATTGTTGCATTTCATTTTGTCCTATGTTTTTCTAAAAACAGCAACAACAAAAGAAACAACACTCCCTCAAAAGCTTCATAATACTACAAACAGTTTGCTTGTCTGCTAAACGTTTGGTGCAGTTGACACGATAGAGGGAAAGGATGCCATCCACAGGGACCTGGACAGGCTTAAAAGGTGGGCCCATGCCAACCTCATGAAGTTCAACAAGGCCAAGCACAGGGCCCTGCACCTGGGTTGGGGCAGTCCCAAGTACAAATACAGGCTGGGTGGAGAACGGCTTGAGAGCAGAGAAGGATTTGGGAGTGTTTGTTGATGAAAGACTCAACGTGAGCTCGCAATGCACACTTGCAGCCCAGAAGGCCATTTGTATACTGGCATGCATTGAAAGAAGTGCAACCAGCAGGTTGAGAGGGGTGACTCTGCCCCTCTGCTCTGCTTTTGTGAGACCCCACCTGGAGTATTGTGTCCAGTTCTGCGGCACCAACACAAGAAGGACATTGAGCTGCTGGAGCAAGTCCAGAGGGCCACAAAGACAATCAGAGGGCTAAAGCATCTCCTCTATGAGGACAGGCTGGGAGAACTGAGGCTTTTCAGCATAGAGAAGTCTCCAGGGAGATCTTTTAGCACCTGAAGAAGGTCTACAGGAAAGCTGGGGAGGGACTTTTTATAGGGAGAAGGAGTGACATGACAAGGGGAAATGGGTTTAATCTGGTCGAGCATAGATTTAGACTAGATAGTAGGAAGAAATTCTTCACTGTGAGGGTGGTGAGACACTGGAACAGGTTGCCCAGTGAGGTTGTGGATGCTCCCTCCCTGGAGATGTTTAATGCCAGGCTGGATGGGGTTTTGAGCAGCCTGGTTTAGAGGGAGGTGTCCCTGCCTATAGCAAGGGGATTGCAAGTAGATGATCTTTAGATCACTCCCAACCCAAACCATTCTATAGTTAATTTAACATGTTCATTTTCAAGCAGGAAATCTAATAATTCTAAGTTTATCTTTCTTTCTGAGAACCTGCAGTTAAAGAAAGGGCAATTCTAGCTTACATGAAAGTTTCCAAAATACGTGACCTAATGATCTTCAGCAAAAAAGCGTAGAAAAGAAAAACTATCATGAAAAGCATTTTTTATTTTCCCCCTCCAAGAAATTTCTCTTAAATTTGGAAAATTTCATGGTGACAGTCCCATCAGTTCACTGCACTTGCTTTTCTGTCAGTTCATTCAAGTAAAGTAATTCTAGTACCACTCTTCAAGCTGCTGCAATTTCTGTAAAGAAAATAACTATGACTCAAACTAGACACCAGTTGTAACCTTGGTTAATCACTGCCACTGAACTAGAAGCTTCCCAAGCCCTTCCCCTCTGCAGCGCACTTCACATCTTCACCCAAGCCTCTGTCAATATGAAGCAGTAAGAATGTCAGCTATTACAGGTAACTCCCAATTAGAACAATCTAATGAAGTACGCCTCCATCCACTCATAAGTGAATTACTGAGACCAAGAGCAGAATTTCAAGGTGAAAATGCCCAAGCAGATTAAGTAATTAAGCAAACAAAACAACTTTGGGAAAGCTCCAAATACATTCCATCACCAGTCATGATACAAGCTTTTATGCAAGCAAAAAGTAATTATTGAGGATGTACACCACTTCCTTCACCTTCAAGATGAGAGAACAATAGTTTAAAGCCAATTTGCATTTTCATTCCTTCTTAAAACATGCCAGTGACAAGCAACATCCTGTTTTTCTTGACTAGTCACAGTGAAACCAAAAATAATGTAGAGTGAACTACTTGTTGAAGTTGTCATCATATATATTCAGCAGCAGATTTGCTCCGCACAGTATGGAAGTGTCTCCAGATATCAGCCTTTCATCCAATCTGCACAACTTTTTGCTATGAAATCCGACTTTGTCACATTAGCATTAAGGTTGTATTTACTTTCTGACCTCTTTATTTGGGAGGCCAAAGAAGAATTCGCGGTCGAAGCGTCCAGGTCTTCGTAAGGCAGGATCGATGGCATCCAGTCGGTTGGTCGCACCGATGACAACCACCTCCCCTCTGCTGTCTAACCCATCCATGAGTGCCAGAAGCGTTGATACGATGGAGCTGATGGAAAAAATACAATTTTTATTGCCCGGTTCAGTAAGTTTTGATACAATCCACATGACTTAGTGTTGTGTTCAGCTTTGGGCACCTCAATACAGAAAGGACACTGAGCTTGCTGAAACAGGTCTAAAGAAAGCCAAGTAGGCTTGTGAAGGGCTTGGAGAACATGGCCTATGAGAAGCTAGTTAAAGAAACTGGGGCCATTTAGCCTGGGGAAGAGGAGGTGGAGTGGAGACCTTATGGCTCTTCTCAAATATCCGAAAGGTGATTGCAGAGAGTGGGGTTGGTCTCTTCTCACTGGTGGCAGGTGACAGGATGAGGGGAAATGGGCTCAGGTTGCACCAGGGGAGGTTTAGGTTGGATATCTTTACTGAAAGGGTTGTAAAGCGCTGGAATAGACTCCCTAGGGAGGTGCTGAGTCTCCATCCCTGAACGTGTTTAAAAGCCATTTGAATGTGGTGCTCAGGGACTTGATTTTGCAATGGGTTGTTAGTTAGGGTAGTATAATTAGGTTGTGTTTGGACTTTATGATCACAAAGGTCTTCTCCCACCTGAGCAATTCTTCCATTCTATTACTTTCTCCAGTGAGTACTCAAAAAAGGATGCAATTCTGTTGATGATGCTCATCAGTGACTCATTTTAAGACAGACAAAAATAGGTAAGGAAACACAGACCTTGTGCTAGTATTGAGCAAGTGAACTGTTTTCAACTGTTGTCTCAAATAATCTCAAGTTCAGGAGCACCGAGCTACAAGTTTTCAGGATAAATTAATGAGGAATACAAAGTGGTCAGCATCGCCCCTCCCACTCCCAGCAGATTCTACGTAGACATAGAAAACATAATACCTATGAATCTGGTCTTGCTTACTGGACCGGACAGGAGCAAGACCATCAATCTCATCGAGGAAAATAATTGAAGGCCTCATGCGATATGCCTAGAGTGAAAATCAGTAATACTGTAAGTGTAAAACAGCACTGTTTCAAGAGAAAACACATGAAAGACATTATGGTTGGCATGTCACTGCAACTAGATTTTTTTAAGAGTAACATCAGGGATCTCTACTTGTTGACTTGGAGTATCTGACATAAGTAACAGAAAGCATCAGTCTACATCAACCTACCGTGACCAGGTGACAGGAAACAAATCATTCCAGTAGTTGTTACAGCTATTTGGCAGCCATAAAGAACAAGCAGAACTTAATTCAATTACAGGTTGTGGAAGCAAGCCTCCTCTATGAATTTAAAGAACCCTGCTTTCAGACAGCATCTGTTTCCCTCTGATCTAAAGCCATCATCTCTTGCCTCTTGCAGCCTTCTCTGCGGCTGTTCTGGTGGGAGGAAATTTTTTTGCTTTGAAAGCTTTTCTCATTTTGATCTTTTCCCATTTCAAGTCTCTGATCCAAATTATGGAGGCACTGAAAAAGCAAACGCTGACATTCCTATTTCAGTGGGGAAAAAAGCCACCAACAACCCTAACGAAGTACCCAAAAGAGGATGGATGCTCTTAATAATGTTAATCACAGAAAATCACAGTTTCAACTGGGAATGGAATATACTGCATATTTCAATCTTACCTGATCAAATAACAAACGAAGTTGCCTTTCAGACTCTCCAACCCATTTGCTGAGGCAGTCTGCACCTTTCCTCACAAAAAATGCCACTCTCCTGTTCCCCTGGCTGCACTCATTCGCAAGGGCTCGTGCAACCAGGGTCTTTCCAGTTCCTGGTGGACCATAGAACAGACATCCTCTGCAATAAAAAACGATTCAGATAGGAAAAAAAAAAACATTGTGAAGAGAAGCTATTACAACCATCATCCCTAGAACAAACAACTCCTCTTACCTAACCAAAACATTTCATGTACAAGACAGCACAAATAGTTAAAGTTGGGTTAAGGTCCTGGCAGGACCTGAAGTTTTGTGCTCCGACAAAATTTCCCAAGGCAACAAAATAAATGAATAATGCAGATACCTCAGATGTACACCTGCAGAAGAGCATGTACTGCCCCAAAAGGACCTTTCCAAAACTGCTAGCAGACAAACAGGGTATTAGAGCAAACTGGGCTCAAACAAGCAACTTCTGCCCAGAAGGAGTTAACAGATGAATCACCAGGTTGCTCTTTAGCAATACGCTCCACGCTCTCGCTTTCACACAAGCATGGATTTGATATCAAGACTTGTTAGTAAAGCACTTAATTCTCTCTTAAAAAACTTTAAGTCACAGGATTTGGCCTCATAGACCATCTTCTGCTGGAGAAAAATGAGGAAGTCTAATGCTGAATAGAAAATTTAAGAAAATAAACAGAAAAGGGTATTCTGCATTTTCAGATAAACATAACCATCAGCTAAGAAAGCACTAAACATGCTGCTGTTTGAATAAGAATTTCAGTGAATAAAGAAGTAAGGCTCTGGAAGGTTTTTTTTCCATTATTCTTCTTCTAAATAATACTTCCAAAGTTTCTGACAGGAAATAATCTGAACTTATGTTTCCATATACCAGGACTGAGTTTTGATTACTAAGAATATAAGGATAATCAATAAATCTAATAACCCAATTTCATAATTGACAAGATTAGCTACGTAAGAAATGGACAGCTTCTTACTTTATCCCAAGCACAACAAACACCACAACATTCTTGTTGTAACAAGCATTACAAGTGATGATACCTGAGGACTTCATGAAAGGTGAGAAAGAGAAGCAGACTTCCAAGAACCAAATCACAAATGACTTCCATTAGACCATCTCCTCCTCCTTACAAACTGATCAAGCCAACTTGTACATAAAACTCAAAACAAAAAACACCCCAACCCAACTTTATAACACTAAGACACTTTGGAAATACATTCTCCTTTCACAGAATTTCCAACCTGCAGACAAGAAATTTTTATGCACGACAAGGCACTGCTTATGTTTGGAAGCTATATGGATGCACGCTCTGGACTCCATCCATTTTAAAGCAATTATTTTTTACTACTACTGAAACAACCCCTCACTGTTGCCAGAAGCAAGGAAACATTGATAACTCGGTTGAATATTCTCCTGAAAACAGTGAACTTACAATGAATAGTTTCTATCAGTTACCTTGGAGGCTGAATTTTGAATCTCTCAAACACCTCCGGATAAAGCAGCGGAAAAATGACCATTTCTTTTAAAGCTGCAATGTGGTCAGAAAGACCACCCACGGCATCAAATCGCACCTGAAGATCAATTCAACAGAACACACCTTGTTAACAAAGTTAGCAATTTGGATGAAGGTGTCACCAGAAGTTATGCATCAGCAACAAGGAAATGTTCTGGGCTGTTGCTGAAGTTGCCTGACAGAAACCCATCAAGCATAGCTGCAGGTGGCCCATTACTGAAAGCCTTCACAAACACTGACGCAGCAAATTAAACCACTCACCGAACTATCGATTTGCATGGGATCAACATCAGCCAGGCTTTTCCCAATTTTCACTCGATCCTTACGAACTCCCTTCAGCTCATTCTCCTCAAGGTTTACTGGAAGACACCTGATTTCAATTAAGGACAAAGAAAAAGCTGCCTTATTTCAGACGTAGCTAGAATATTTGCTTTTATGACAAGTGAACACAGAAGATTTTATTAATTAACATAAACTTCTTAAAGAGCTGATATTCATTTGAGGTCACACACTTGTTAACCTCCATGAGTAAAGAACAGAAAATGGTCACTCCAGACATTCATCTGAGACAATGGGTTTTTTTGTTTGGTTTTGTTTTTTTAAGCATGTGTGAGCATCCGTGCCAGCCAAGATGGCACAAACCTGACTACAACTTCAGAACCAGCAACTCCACATATAGGAACAATGAACACATCTTCACTTTTGTGACGAAAAAACCCCCAAAATACACTCACTGCTTTCAAAGGGTTTTTGATTGTACATTAAAAAAAAAAAAAATTACACTCCAAAGGGACACATTTCAGTGTAAATTAGCATTATGAAAGGCCTCCCACCAGTGGTCATTCCCAAGTAGTTTGCATATCAGAAAGCATACCAGTCTGAAAGACATCTGGCTGAAGACTTTTTTTGTGTGTGTGTGTGCATTTATTAAGATGGTTGTATAAGAAATGAAACCTTTGTCACTTCCTAGGTTTCTCAAATTGTTAGATATGGTGGCTTTCTCTCTGGACAAGCTACTGAGAATTGCAGAAGTAGGATTTTACTTAGAAAAAAAATAAGTAAGTGTTCCTCCCCCCATTCTCTCTTCACAGTCAAACTGCTTATAAGTAATTAATTTCTAAAAACTCTGGTTTAAAATGTTTGGTTACAATCAACAGGTGTGATTAAATACAATCGCCACTTAGTAACTATCCAAGATTAGGAGGATAACTCTCCACAGTTAGGGAAGTGCTGTTTGCTCAAATAGATTCATCCCTCCCATGTTCTCTAAATACAGTCACCTTCTTTTGATCCTGTCAACGCTCTCCTCCTCATCAGATGAGGATGACAAGGAAGGGGAAGACGATGAGGAATCATCACTGTGGGCTGCACGTCTCAGTCTGCAAGCATTTAAACAAAAGGTTAAAAAACAAACAGAATTCTCTCAATATTTGACACTACTTACTGTCTACTCTATCTCAAAACTCACTCTCCAAGATCCATTAACTTTCCAGTGCAGTGTGCTTTTTAACAATGTGATTTCAAAAGCATGTTACATTATCTTCCTCAGAACAGCAAAATTAATTTTTTTCCTCTAAAATGTTTTTATTTTACAAAGAAAGTTCATGAACAAACTGCTCATTTTGTCCACTCAACCTGGCACACTTACACATGTAGCTCTGATTATCCTCTCTGTGAAACATGACCCCTTTTCACTGATGTAAGTTAGGCTTCAAAAAACCCTTCCCTGACCATCTATTTTCAGGAATGCTGAACAAAACATTCCTAATGTGCCTATCAACAGCATCCTCTGTGCTTTAACTGCTTACAGAACCTAAGAAGCCTTCATCATTACTATGGCAATTTATCACTTCACGAGGAATTTTTCTTCTTGAAGGTAAGCTTCGTACAGAAACATTAAGTGATTTCAATAAGAAACCAGTAGTTGAGTGGTTAAAAATTCCACAAACTCTTTCATAAAGCCTTCCCTTCTAAGTCTAATGAACTTATCCTTCAACTTCATAATTTCACCTTGATGATCCTCAACAAAAAAATTTCAAGACGAAAGATTTCAGAGGGAGATTCTGGCTTCAGTTTCAGAACAAAAGAATTTCAATGACACAGCCTCAGGCATGGCCTCCATAACCATCAAATCAGTGACCCACAAATACTGTATTTTTAAAAATCCAGGAAATACCCACCTCCTCCTATCCAAAGATTGCTTTCCTTTATAGGCTTAGATTACCACGGCGATAATCATAAGGTTACCCTGTAACCACCAACAAACTGAAAGCCCTTTAAAGCTGATGAAGTAACAGGACTGAAAACACTACAAAGAAATGTCAATTATCACTGGCTGTGCACCAACCTGTTAGGCCGTTTCCGTGGGCTGGGAAGGAGTATCTCGCGTTGTCTCGGTCCTGTTGAAGACAAAGTTAAAAAAAAAAAAAGAGAGGTAACATATCTGAGAGAGTAAAATAGGAAAAGATTCAGAAAGTGTCACGTTTCATCCATTTCTAATTCCAGAGGAAATTTCAAGTGTTTGGGTCTTGTTTTTCATCAGTGCACAGTAGAAATGCGAACACATCCCTGCCTTTAAGGAGACTTGAAAGCCATAGAAGCAAGACCATCAAGCCTGTTTCATTACAGTGAGGGCGGTGAGGCAACGAAATAAGGTTGCCCAGAGCACACCAGTGGTTGGTGCCACATCCCTGGAGCCTCTCAAGGCGAGGCTGGATTAGGACTTAGGCAACTTGATCTAGCTGTGCATCTCCCTGTTCATTGCAGGGGAGCTGGACAAGATGACCTTTAAAGGTCCCATCCAACTCTAAGGACGATTACTATTATTTCAAGGACAGATGGGTCACCCTTGATTTTTAATTCTCTTCTTTATTCCCCTAACTTAAAAATCAGAAAGTTCTCAGATAGAAAGAATAGTACATTGAAGGAAAACTGGTCATATAAACTCTACATTACATATCAAAAGAAGCACCAGGAGTACAAAGCAGAAGAAATTCTGGAGCCTCACTGTAGCAGTCAGCAATAGTGCTGCAAATGCAATATAGCAGAGCAAATGAAAAAAGATCAGCAAGTGAGCCTTAGCATAGAAATATAATGTGCACAGGACACATGCATCTGACAAGACCAGAATTTACTTGCAGAATGAAGGCACAGTATTAAACGCAATGACGGGTAACTAGATATCTATTTCACTTCTGTGCAAGAAATAAACTCTTCAAAGAAACCATGCACATAACCTACTTTCCAAAGGAGCTTGGTAGGGCACAACAGTTTTCCTCTGTCGGAGCTCATAACGCTTTTGATTATCTTCAGCACCACCATCTTCTTTACCCTCAATTTCTTCTGATGATGCTACTGCACCACAATGTGACATTAAATTGTTAGGTATAGTTGCAAACAGTCCTAAAACCAGCATGCGCTACACAGGTGCCTGTAGCTTTTACTGTTACCATCACCTACATGATACAGCAGACCTGGAAAATCTTAAGACAAATTCATGCAACACATATTTCAGAAATTCCTAATCCAAAACAAGCATACAATATAGACATTGTTCAGTCCTCTCAGAAACTGTTAGGTGACTTGTCACCATACTGTTTAATAACAAAAGTCTGTCACCTTGCTTAGCTAAAATGCTGCTCCCATGAAAACAGCTACTTCAGAAAGTTGTTACTTGTTATTACCATCAAGTGTTTCCTGACAAAAAGTTTTAATAATCTACAGTGGTAAGAATAAACAATCTAGCTCCCAAGTTCCAGCTGTGCCCAGGCCCAGTCATCATTCATCTCAAATCCTTCCCTTGGTTTCCTCCCTGCCACTGCACATCCCTGATCTTCTCTGAGCTTCTGGTAGTTAGTGGCAAAGCTTTTCTCGGGTTCTGTCTCCACTCTTTTTCATTTAGAAAGTTCCCACAAGGATCATCTAACTTACTGCCTTCGTCACCATTTTCCTCTTAAAAACTTCAACTTTTCCCAGCACTTCCAAGTTAACGTGGTCTTTTGTGACTTAACCTCACTCATCTCTTTTCACACTGAGTAAGCTCCTTATTACAGGCCCCAAAGCAGCTTCCATAGACTACCTGCTAAAGTACAAAAACAGGTAACACCAAGTTCTGCCCAGCTGATCTTCGCACTTGCGAGGAGATTCTCATATGCCTCTGGCAGCCTAGTTTACTTCCCAAAATTTCTTTCCATGCTGCTCAAAACCATGAAAAGGAGGCTTTTGGCTAGGACATAGTAAAGAAAAATTGAAAACAGAACTAACCTTCAAGCTCTTGTTGACTGTCAGCTACATCACCTCCTCCAATTTCCTTCTTTTCACAGGAATACATATCAAGGTTTTCCTAATGAAAAGCAACAAGAAACATCAGTCACAAAAGTGCAGAAGAACGCATGTCTGCTGCCTACACAGTAACATTATCAGAGGACAATATACACACAAAAATACATTAACACACAGGAAGAGTGAACAGGATCATGATTATGACATCTACAGTTTGTAACAAAAATTTCTGTACTATGCCAGGGCGCACTTGAGGAGGTTAAACACTTACCTGGATACACAACTGCGTGTATTAGCCAATAACCCAACAGCGTGGCAGAATCAAGGAAAAAGAAACAACTTCTAGCAACACTAAGAAATAAAACCAAAACCACCACAACCAACACCAAAATAGCTCAGAGGCAGGTGAGAGATGTTACACCAGGTACTGCGGACACCTGCGTTGACGTTCTGCGCTCCTAGGCAACCTGCGCCTTGAGGAGGGGGATTGGAACTCTGACCTCCGGGGGTCCTTTCTAACCTCTACCACTCTGTAACTTGAGGGAAATACAAAGGAATTCAGAGCTAAACAAAAATCCAAAGGCAGATTTTAAACATCTTAATAGTCTATGTGCCTATAGTTCAAACGCACAGCAGACATTTGTAATCTAATAGAGAAAAACTAAGAGTAAATGCGGCATACAACTTTGACAGTGTTGAATTTAAAGGGCATTAAGATCCTGAGAAGAAACACAGAAACCATCCATTGCCTTTTGTTAAATTTGCCAACTATAAGTGTTCTTGAACACGATGAGAAAGAAGATTAAGGAACGAAGCAAAAACAGCTAAGTTACACAAATGGGATGGAAAGCATCAGGTAATCTTTGTGAATTCAGTTCTCAACCAGAACTTTTAATAAGACTTGGAGTAAAAACTCAAGCCCTGAAACAAGTATTTGTTTGACTGGATCTTGTTTCAAATGGATTTTTAACTCCATTCCAAAACCGTAAGCCAGTTCAGAAACTGTGTTATAAGACGTGAGGTAACACTAAGCTGTTAAAGTACATCTTCTGCAGAAGGTATTTCTTCCACTCTTAAAGGATGTCTGTAGTACCATACCAAAAGTTCTGATTAGAGAGCTAAAATGCACAATATTGCATTGCAGAAAATGTATCGTCCTTAACCAGTAATGAATTCTTTGGAAGGAACTGATTGCAGCTAAATTAAAATTACTACTAAATTACTTGCCTATGCAAAATATTCAACTTATGCAAAAATGATAAAATAAGTGAGTATTTACTTCAGCATTGCTGAACACCCCAAAGTCTTCCAAGCCCTTTTTATGGCGTCAACGCATCTTCTCCATGTCATCCATCTTTTGCAACACTGCTTCTGCAGTACTAAGACGAAAAGTTGACGTGTAAGAATGCAGATAGGCAAGTACCCAAAAAATTAAAATGGAACACAGCTTCAGTACAACATTTTAATATGGCATGCACAAGGCAGAAGTCACGGACACCAAGCTGAGTTCTTAAATATTAAGAAAAAAAATAGTATCAAATGTTTCTTTTTATTTATTTTACACAGATTGAAGCACAAGTATTTGAGGATGTGCCAACATGCACTGTTTGCAGATTTTCCCTCTTGCTGAGCACAATTTAAAGCATGTATATGAATGCAGGAGGAAAGTAAGAATTCTGAAGATCATAGCAGGACCATTATAGAGAAATTCTGATAGCATTACAACCACGCAGAGCAGCTTGAGTACTGTTAAAAACTACCAGTCATCTTGGCTTAACTGACACAAGCTGCTTATTCCTCCTGTAACTATAATCTCTGTTTCTTGTTTTGCCATAATTATATGTGCAGGAAAAATAATCCCTGCTGCTGTCACATTGTGCGAATCTTTTAGATAACAGTACCAACTTGAGCTCCAGAACCAGAGAAAAGCCACGGCAAAAAATGCAGAGTTGCTACATTATTTCACTTTGGCTCTATCAAACTTCTCTTAGCATCTTACCTGAGAGTTAAGTGTAAAAGTTTGCTAGAAATGAAGACATCTGATACTAAGAAAACTATTGAAAACAGCATGTTAAATCTAAGGAAAATTGCAATGTAAAGCTATCATTTTTGGTCAGAAGACAACACAGAAAGGCACAGAACCCACATGCAAAAGGCACTAAGAGCATGAAGATTCCTCATCCCATACCTCTCTCTGTTGTCAAGAGAAAGACAAAGTCCATAGGCAGTACTGTGTCATGGCATAAAGCCTGCTAATAAGGCTCATTTAGCAGGTCAGCAAGGAAAGAACACTTACTTTGTTATAAGTGCATCAAAGAGAATAGACTGATTTGTAGCAGCGTAACGGCTTCGTCGGAACTCCAAATCCCCATTTTCTTCATGGATTTGTTTGACAGCTTTTGCATCAGCGCTCATTTTCAGTGTCCTTGTGACTGAAATACAGTAAATACGTGAAATATTTTGAGACAGTAAAGATGCGATTCCCCTTCTTTCATCATTGTTCTTCTAAAATGTAAAAGCAAGCAAACAGAAAACCTGAAGTGGATTTTTTTCTTTAAATACAGATTTAGAAGTTTTTGTCATGAGCACAGCACTCTGCTTAGTGCTTGTTTGGAACACAAAGTCTACTTAAAAGGATGACCTGTACAAAAACTTTATTACTGAAACGTCCAGTAGAGAAAACTACAAATACTTCTCCAAAGTGTTTTGCTCCATCCATCTAAAATGTATCTAAGTATCTCACAGCATTAAAAAAAATTGTTAAAAAAAAGGCAATTGTTTAAAGAAAAGGCAAGCCTTCTCTTAGGATGCAAGTGCTTCATGACCCTGTGTAAGCATGGATCATTTTTGCTTTCTACATCATGACACAACAGCTTAAGAACTGTTATGTAATAATATAAATAAGAACTACTTCAAGATATACATCCAAATGCTGGAAAACTCCAGCTCCTGCTTTCTTTGAAAGCCTGCCTAGCATTTAACATAGTACATCCTTTTTCACAAGTTTGTTACTTGCACTGCCATTGAAATATTGACCAGAGGACACTGGGAAGGTAACAGCTACACCACAGTCTTAGTATGATGACAGCTACGCCTTGATCTTAGTTTCATAGTTAGCACTGACAAGTGTGGACCTGCTAAATAACATGCTTTTACAATCAGCACATGAACAACAGCATGTGAAATGCTCCATTTCAGGCACTTGCTCTGCTTTAGCCAATAGCTGGTAGGACACTGCACAGATCTAGCGGATTTTGCCAGGTGTCAGAAAGTGATCTCTCTGCACCAAGTGCTGCTTCCTTCAGCTCTGCAGTTTGGTTCTAAGTCAAACCCATGAACGTCAGTGAAACCTTCCAACCATCAGTGGATTTGTGCATCTCCTGACCAAACTGCTCTTTAAATTAGATATATTGTAATAGTGTAGTAGTCCCACCTATTTGCCAGAACAACTGTCCATTATTTTGTGTCCTGCAGACTACAGAAACCCCATGCAAAAGAGAAACCCGAGGTAAGAATCAGATTCCTCAATGCTTAAGAACTAGCTGGAATTCGTGCTGCATTCTATTAATTCCTTGAAAGCCCAGGAAGAATATCTTCCTATTTACATAAAGCCCATAGGAAATTCATTCTCTTTGAAACATATTAGTTTTGGCTGATGAGTTTCAAAAGTTCTGGGGCCAAGTGAAATAGACAAAGTGAACAATTCAAATAAGAATCCTAGTGAATTACAACTGCTTACCTTCCTTATGTTCTTCTTTTTTCAGGTCAGATTTTGTCTTTGTCAATTGCCTACATTAAGAGAGAATAAAGTAGGGAGAAAAAAGTTACTGTATCAGCCCCATTAAGAATTGGGAACTTCACCACCTTTATAATCCAGTACACAAAGAAAAGCCTTTAACCTACATGCAGGATTCAGACCCCAAATCTGTCACGTAACACATGCTCACAGTTCTATACAAACATACACTTCCTAATGTGCTGTAATGCTATAATGGATAGAAAGTACAGCAATAATATCAGGATGGCAAATTCTTTGGCTACAGCAAATGAGAACAAGCCCCAACGCAGCAACTGTGGACACAAACATGAAGGAAATAAAGCTGCCTACCTCTGGAAAGCCTCAGGTACAAAGGGATCTCCAGTGAGTGCCAACCCTTCAATGAGGTCTGGGAAGGGCTGGATCCTGGTTCCACCCCTTCTGGTCACTCAGCTACACTGCACACAGCTGAGTCCCCCTGGGTTGGCCCTGCCTTCCCATCAGGAGCTCAATCACTGGTTCAGGCTGTGACTTAGCATTTCCACTACACGTGCTCATCTTGAAATCTCAAAATATGAACTATATCTCATGAACCAAAGCGGAAGAGAGACCTCCAAAAAGCTGGGAAAGGATGCATGGTTTTTGGACAAGCAGAAGACTTTCCTTCTGCCTCAAAGTACTGATAGTGGTATTAACATACCCAGAGAGCTCTACGGATTCTTACCTGTAGACTTATCATTACAAGACTCACTAGGTGTGCTTGCCCTCTTGTTTTTCACTATACGCTGAACACAGATTAAGTGTATATAAATACAGTACTTTCCAAAGGGTCTCCTATTCACATTTTCACTCAATATTTCCATACTTGTCTCAAAGCTGGAATCTGAATGCACAGTGATGTTTTCTCTTATTGGTCTTAAACAGTATCCACGGAAACATTCCATTTTGCCAGAGGAAAATCTCTGTGAAAAGAAGGAAATAAGAATACGTTCATTGGAATCATATTTATTCATCTGAGAATGGATTCTGAAGAGCAAAGCACAGCAGCTTGGGTACCGCTGGGTACAAGATAAGACTCCTTGGAACTCAGTCACAGCCACTAACACATTTTGTTTTCAGTCTTACCAACACATTCTGTAGCAAGCTCATCTATAAAGGTGTCCAGCAGCTTAGGAGTCCAGTCACGGGTATGGATCTTGAAAATTTCTTTTCTAGCCTGGAAACAAAAAATTGTTGCATTTCATTTTGTCCTATGTTTTTCCTAAAAACAGCAACAACAAAAGAAACAACACTCCCTCAAAAGCTTCATAATACTACAAACAGTTTGCTTGTCTGCTAAACGTTTGGTGCAGTTGACACGATAGAGGGAAAGGATGCCATCCACAGGGACCTGGACAGGCTTAAAAGGTGGGCCCATGCCAACCTCATGAAGTTCAACAAGGCCAAGCACAGGGCCCTGCACCTGGGTTGGGGCAGTCCCAAGTACAAATACAGGCTGGGTGGAGAACGGCTTGAGAGCAGAGAAGGATTTGGGAGTGTTTGTTGATGAAAGACTCAACGTGAGCTCGCAATGCACACTTGCAGCCCAGAAGGCCATTTGTATACTGGCATGCATTGAAAGAAGTGCAACCAGCAGGTTGAGAGGGGTGACTCTGCCCCTCTGCTCTGCTTTTGTGAGACCCCACCTGGAGTACTGTGTCCAGTTCTGGGGCACCAACACAAGAAGGACATTGAGCTGCTGGAGCAAGTCCAGAGGGCCACAAAGACAATCAGAGGGCTAAAGCATCTCCTCTATGAGGACAGGCTGGGAGAACTGAAGCTTTTCAGCATAGAGAAGTCTCCAGGGAGATCTTTTAGCACCTGAAGAAGGTCTACAGGAAAGCTGGGGAGGGACTTTTTATAGGGAGAAGGAGTGACATGACAAGGGGAAATGGGTTTAATCTGGTCGAGCATGGATTTAGACTAGATAGTAGGAAGAAATTCTTCACTGTGAGGGTGGTGAGACACTGGAACAGGTTGCCCAGTGAGGTTGTGGATGCTCCCTCCCTGGAGATGTTTAATGCCAGGCTGGATGGGGTTTTGAGCAGCCTGGTTTAGAGGGAGGTGTCCCTGCCTATAGCAAGGGGATTGCAAGTAGATGATCTTTAGATCACTCCCAACCCAAACCATTCTATAGTTAATTTAACATGTTCATTTTCAAGCAGGAAATCTAATAATTCTAAGTTTATCTTTTTTTCTGAGAACCTGCAGCTAAAGAAAGGGCAATTCTAGCTTACATGAAAGTTTCCAAAATACGTGACCTAATGATCTTCAGCAAAAAAGCATAGAAAAGAAAAACTATCATGAAAAGCATTTTTTATTTTCCCCCTCCAAGAAATTTCTCTTAAATTTGGAAAATTTCATGCTGACAGTCCCATCAGTTCACTGCACTTGCTTTTCTGTCAGTTCATTCAAGTAAAGTAATTCTAGTACCACTCTTCAAGCTGCTGCAATTTCTGTAAAGAAAATAACTATGACTCAAACTGGACACCAGTTGTAACCTTGGTTAATCACTGCCACTGAACTAGAAGCTTCCCAAGCCCTTCCCCTCTGCAGCGCACTTCACATCTTCACCCAAGCCTCTGTCAATATGAAGCAGTAAGAATGTCAGCTATTACAGGTAACTCCCAATTAGAACAATCTAATGAAGTACGCCTCCATCCACTCATAAGTGAATTACTGAGACCAAGAGCAGAATTTCAAGGTGAAAATGCCCAAGCAGATTAAGTAATTAAGCAAACAAAACAACTTTGGGAAAGCTCCAAATACATTCCATCACCAGTCATGATACAAGTTTTTATGCAAGCAAAAAGTAATTATTGAGGATGTACACCACTTCCTTCACCTTCAAGATGAGAGAACAGTAGTTTAAAGCCAATTTGCATTTTCATTCCTTCTTAAAACATGCCAGTGACAAGCAACATCCTGTTTTTCTTGACTAGTCACAGTGAAACCAAAAATAAAGTAGAGTGAACTACTTGTTGAAGTTGTCATCATATATATTCAGCAGCAGATTTGCTCTGCACAGTATGGAAGTGTCTCCAGATATCAGCCTTACATCCAATCTGCACAACTTTTTGCTATGAAATCCGACTTTGTCACATTAGCATTAAGGTTGTATTTACTTTCTGACCTCTTTATTTGGGAGGCCAAAGAAGAATTCACGGTCGAAGCGTCCAGGTCTTCGTAACGCAGGATCGATGGAATCCAGTCGGTTGGTCGCACCGATGACAACCACCTCCCCTCTGCTGTCTAACCCATCCATGAGTGCCAGAAGCGTTGATACGATGGAGCTGATGGAAAAAATACAATTTTTATTCCCCGGTTCAGTAAGTTTTGATACAATCCACATGACTTAGTGTTGTGTTCAGCTTTGGGCACCTCAATACAGAAAGGACACTGAGCTTGCTGAAACAGGTCTAAAGAAAGCCAAGTAGGCTTGTGAAGGGCTTGGAGAACATGGCCTATGAGAAGCTAGTTAAAGAAACTGGGGCCATTTAGCCTGGGGAAGAGGAGGTGGAGTGGAGACCTTATGGCTCTTCTCAAATATCCGAAAGGTGATTGCAGAGAGTGGGGTCGGTCTCTTCTCACTGGTGGCAGGTGACAGGATGAGGGGAAATGGCCTCAGGTTGCACCAGGGGAGGTTTAGGTTGGATATCTTTACTGAAAGGGTTGTAAAGCGCTGGAATAGGCTCCCTAGGGAGGTGCTGAGTCTGCATCCCTGAACGTGTTTAAAAGCCATTTGAATGTGGTGCTCAGGGACTTGATTTTACAATGGGTTGTTAGTTAGGGTAGTATAATTAGGTTGTGTTTGGACTTTATGATCTCAAAGGTCTTCTCCCACCTGAGCAATTCTTCCATTCTATTACTTTCTCCAGTGAGTACTCAAAAAAGGACACAATTCTGTTGATGATGCTCATCAGTGACTCATTTTAAGACAGACAAAAATAGGTAAGGTAACACAGACCTTGTGCTAGTATTGAGCAAGTGAACTGTTTTCAACTGTTGTCTCAAATAATCTCAAGTTCAGGAGCACCGAGCTACAGGTTTTCAGGATAAATTAATGAGGAATACAAAGTGGTCAGCATCGCCCCTCCCACTCCCAGCAGATTCTACGTAGACATAGAAAACATAATACCTATGAATCTGGTCTTGCTTACTGGACCGGACAGGAGCAAGACCATCAATCTCATCGAGGAAAATAATTGAAGGCCTCATGCGATATGCCTAGAGTGAAAATCAGTAATACTGTAAGTGTAAAACAGCACTGTTTCAAGAGAAAACACATGAAAGACATTATGGTTGGCATGTCACTGCAACTAGATTTTTTTTAGAGTAACATCAGGGATCTCTACTTGTTGACTTGGAGTATCTGACATAAGTAACAGAAAGCATCAGTCTACATCAACCTACCGTGACCAGGTGACAGGAAACAAATCATTCCAGTAGTTGCTACAGCTATTTGGCAGCCATAAAGAACAAGCAGAACTTAATTCAATTACAGGTTGTGGAAGCAAGCCTCCTCTATGAATTTAAAGAACCCTGCTTTCAGACAGCATCTGTTTCCCTCTGATCTAAAGCCATCATCTCTTGCCTCTTGCAGCCTTCTCTGCGGCTGTTCTGGTGGGAGGAAATTTTGTTGCTTTGAAAGCTTTTCTCATTTTGATCTTTTCCCATTTCAAGTCTCTGATCCAAATTATGGAGGCACTGAAAAAGCAAACGCTGACATTCCTATTTCAGTGGGGAAAAAGGCCACCAACAACCCTAACGAAGTACCCAAAAGAGGATGCTCTTAATAATGTTAATCACAGAAAATCACAGTTTCAACTGGGAATGGAATATACTGCATATTTCAATCTTACCTGATCAAATAACAAACGAAGTTGCCTTTCAGACTCTCCAACCCATTTGCTGAGGCAGTCTGCACCTTTCCTCACAAAAAAAGCCACTCTCCTGTTCCCCTGGCTGCACTCATTCGCAAGGGCTCGTGCAACCAGGGTCTTTCCAGTTCCTGGTGGACCATAGAACAGACATCCTCTGCAATAAAAAACGATTCAGATAGGAAAAAAAAAAACATTGTGAAGAGAAGCTATTACAACCATCATCCCTAGAACAAACAACTCCTCTTACCTAACCAAAACATTTCATGTACAAGACAGCACAAATAGTTAAAGTTGGGTTAAGGTCCTGGCAGGACCTGAAGTTTTGTGCTCCGACAAAATTTCCCAAGGCAACAAAATAAATGAATAATGCAGATACCTCAGATGTACACCTGCAGAAGAGCATGTACTGCCCCAAAAGGACCTTTCCAAAACTGCTAGCAGACACACAGGGTATTAGAGCAAACTGGGCTCAAACAAGCAACTTCTGCCCAGAAGGAGTTAACAGATGAATCACCAGGTTGCTCTTTAGCAATACGCTCCACGCTCTCGCTTTCACACAAGCATGGATTTGATATCAAGACTTGTTAGTAAAGCACTTAATTCTCTCTTAAAAAGCTTTAAGTTACAGGATTTGGCCTCATAGACCATCTTCTGCTGGAGAAAAATGAGGAAGTCTAATGCTGAATAGAAAATTTAAGAAAATAAACAGAAAAGGGTATTCTGCATTTTCAGATAAACATAACCATCAGCTAAGAAAGCACTAAACATGCTGCTGTTTGAATAAGAATTTCAGTGAATAAAGAAGTAAGGCTCTGGAAGGTTTTTTTTCCATTATTCTTCTTCTAAATAATACTTCCAAAGTTTCTGACAGGAAATAATCTGAACTTATGTTTCCATATACCAGGACTGAGTTTTGATTACTAAGAATATAAGGATAATCAATAAATCTAATAACCCAATTTCATAATTGACAAGATTAGCTACGTAAGAAATGGACAGCTTCTTACTTTATCCCAAGCACAACAAACACCACAACATTCTTGTTGTAACAAGCATTACAAGTGATGATACCTGAGGACTTCATGAAAGGTGAGAAAGAGAAGCAGACTTCCAAGAACCAAATCACAAATGACTTCCATTAGACCATCTCCTCCTCCTTACAAACTGATCAAGCCAACTTGTACATAAAACTCAAAACAAAAAACACCCCAACCCAACTTTATAACACTAAGACACTTTGGAAATACATTCTCCTTTCACAGAATTTCCAACCTGCAGACAAGAAATTTTGACGCACGACAAGGCACTGCTTATGTTTGGAAGCTATATGGATGCACGCTCTGGACTCCATCCATTTTAAAGAAATTATTTTTTACTACTACTGAAACAACCCCTCACTGTTGTCAGAAGCAAGGAAACAATGATAACTCGGTTGAATATTCTCCTGAAAACAGTGAACTTACAATGAATAGTTTCTATCAGTTACCTTGGAGGCTGAATTTTGAATCTCTCAAACACCTCCGGATAAAGCAGCGGAAAAATGACCATTTCTTTTAAAGCTGCAATGTGGTCAGAAAGACCACCCACGGCATCAAATCGCACCTGAAGATCAATTCAACAGAACACACGTTGTTAACAAAGTTAGCAATTTGGATGAAGGTGTCACCAGAAGTTATGCATCAGCAACAAGGAAATGTTCTGGGCTGTTGCTGAAGTTGCCTGACAGAAACCCATCAAGCATAGCTGCAGGTGGCCCATTACTGAAAGCCTTCACAAACACTGACGCAGCAAATTAAACCACTCACCGAACTATCGATTTGCATGGGATCAACATCAGCCAGGCTTTTCCCAATTTTCACTCCATCCTTGTGATCTCCCTTCAGCTCATTCTCCTCAAGGTTTACTGGAAGACACCTGATTTCAATTAAGGACAAAGAAAAAGCTGCCTTATTTCAGACGTAGCTAGAATATTTGCTTTTATGACAAGTGAACACAGAAGATTTTATTAATTAACATAACCTTCCCTGGCACCGAGGTCAGGCTGACAGGCCTGTAGTTCCCCGAATCCTCCTTACCACCTTTCTTGTACATGGGAGTCACATTGGCAAGCCTCCAGTCTTCTGGGACCTCACCAGTCAACAAGGAGCGCTGACAGATGATGGAAAGCGGCTCGGCTGTCACCTCCGCCAGTTCCTTCAGCACTCTCGGGTGGATCTGCTCCTTCTTCAGTGCAAGCCCGCGCCGCCCGCCCGCCTCCTCCGCTCACGGCCGCGCCTCCATCTTGCGTCTCACAAACTACTGCACTTCTTTTGGGGCGGGGGGGCGGCGGCCGAGCCGGGAACTCCCAACGCCGCCCGGGCCCTCGCCTCGCCGCCGCCCGCGGCGCGCACTCGCCTCCTCCTGGCGCCTCGCTGCCCCGGGGCGGCCGCGCGGGGAGGACGGGCAGCGGCGGCCGTGCCTCTGCCTCCCTCGCAGGGAGCGGGGGCGGAGCCGCTCGCCGCCCCGCCGCCGCCCCGCTCGTCGGCGGCGGACACCCGGCGGAGGCCGGTCCGGGCCCGCGGCGGTGCCCGCTAAGTTAGTGCCCGACCGTCCGCTTCTTCCACCCGCGGCTTTCCGCACGTGCCCGGCCCTGAGCGACGGCGGCGCGGCGCGGTCCCGAGCCGCCGTGCCGCGGGCGGGGGAAGAGACGACCCGCACAGCCCCGTGCTCTGGCTAGAGGTGGAACTTGGGCATCTTTCTCCAGCCGTCTCGGACACGTCGCTGTTAGCTGCCACCGAGATACTTTGCGACGCACCGTGCTTACATAGTATGTAGGCTGCTCCGAAAGTCATGCCGCCCGCTGCTTTCCTTGGAAACGACAACAAACACAAAGAGCACAGTAACACCGGAGGACAGAGCAAATTCTCAGCTAAGAAATGCTATTTTTCAACAGCCACACCATCAGCTATGTATTTTTGCCAGCAGTGAACGGCTGCACGCTGCGCTCACAGAGATGTGCACTACTGGAGCTCACCTGCTGTTTCTCAGCGTTTCACCAGCCACCACCTCCCTGTGCTCACATCCCATTTTGGTGTCCGTAAGCATTCAGCAAGCATCCATGAATGTCAGTGCCATTTCTTCCACATGCGGGAATTCAATTCCACACCTTTACTTCATACAGACTTCCGTATCAGACACCATTCTATCGGATTGCCCCTCTGCTGCCATCTGCCACACGACAAAATGTAACACGGCAGTGGTGGGCAGGTTCAGCTGCTGTACCACCTCTGACCGTGTTGGCCAACGTTATAGAATAGGAGGCATGACTTTCGGAGCAGCCTTTCCCTTTCCTCCATCACTATTTGCAGCTTTGGCTCAGACCCTACATGTGATTGATTCCCAAAGGAGAAAAAGCAGAAAGTGGCTCGTGGGAACCGCTTACAGTAACAGGGAACAACTCATGGCACAGTGAGGCTTCTAAGTTTCTAAAACTGTAGAAATGTGCTTTGTTATTGAGATGAACAACAGGAGATGTTTGCGCATAGCCTGAAGATCAAGTTTGTGTGAGAGGAATGCTCCTGGTTCTTCCTTTCCAGTCACTCCTTGTAAGGATGAAGTCGTTGAGCTGCCATGCAGAGAGCTGACTGCATACGATTGTATGGTGATAAGGGATGAGGAGAACCTGGGAAGCACAAGAGTGCGTTGTATGCAGCTCAGAAACTCTTACAGACAAGACTGGGGATTTCTCCACTCCATCTCCATTACAAAGACGTTTCCAACAAAGTCACTCAGAGAATGAGCTCAGCAAACCCCATGCACACCCCAAACAAATCTGTGATACTCACCAAGTTACAGAACAAGTAATATACATTAATGTGTGAATTCTGAATGTACGCTTTTCTTCCTCCTGCCTTCGCTACTGCCGCATAAGCAATATACCATAAACAAGGTAAGCTACTCCCAGAAAGCACTTCTTTTAAAGTCTTCAGACTCATACTGTTTTTAAGATTTTTAGTGAATCGAAAGAAACAAATGGACATTCATTTCTCATTAATACTCATCCAAACAATCCAGAGGAAAAAAAACCCCACATAGTTTAGAAATGTTGGCACACACTAGAAAGAAACAACACACGTAAGAAAGCACACTCGGGGATTGCACAGTTAGGTATTTGGTGACATACCAGCAACAGATACTGCTACATATTTCATCACGATACAATTGTTTTTTGGAAACAAAACCTTCCCCCATCTTACGTTAATTTAAAAAGTTGTCACATTAATTTTCTCCACTGGTCTGAAGAGGAATTGACCTCTAAAACAGAGTCTTGCTCTGATATTTCTTACATATATTTTTGGTGAAATACAGTTGATTTTTAAGAAATAGACAAATAGATTCTCTCTTCGTCACTAAGAAAATTATTTACAAATTTAATTCAACTAATAATTTACATTAAATTAATAAATATTAAAAAGACTATTTTCCAGTATAAAGATTGTCACTGTTAGAAGCAAGACCAAGCATCATGTTAGGAAGTTTCAATACCAAGCCTGGCTTTGCCTCTCAAGCTGGGATTTTAATTGTTGAAAATATGCCATAGCAAAAAATCTTTGTGGAAACGTGTTCTCCCAGACTGTCTTTCTGTTGTTAATTCCAGGAAAGCCACCTGAGATGCTATCAGGCAATTGAAAAAAACAAAACCAAAGAAGTCTCTGAACTGCACTGAGAGTTTTCTAAAGGCATTAGATTTCACATGTCAGAATCAGACTCGTTTTAAAACCCTCACATACCGTGCTGTACAATATACATCACCAGGGATTTCTGCAGAAAAAAATATGAGTCTGAGAAAGGATGATATAGGCTTATCCATTTCTCCATCCTTTTCTTTTAAGAAGAGGCACTGGAAGCATCTGGAAGACATTCACATCTACACTGTGACCAAGGCACTGACTGCAGTACTTCACAAACCACACAACACGAGGTTAAGGTGCTGTGCATTGCAGAGGACGGCTGAACGCACTGATCTCAGAAGACCGTACTCCTTCTGTCTGAGTTCGCTATTCATCACAAAATATCAACACATACAGGGAAAGAATACAAAATAAACACACTTAGAAAGAGTTTCTGAACATTAAAAATATACGTTAAGATATATTTGTTCTATCTACATAAAGTACTGAATTACACACAACAATAACAGAAGAACATCCAACGAAAACAACTTTGCAGAACAGCAATCAAGGATGTCACAGATCACATTCGTGCTAAGGCTTTAAATTCTTTCTTCAAAACCTAATAAGAAAAAAAAAACAACAAAAATATCAGTAAGCAGAAATAAAACTGATCAACATTTTCTACTTTTCCACAAAATGAATAAAGAATTCATAATGACACCCAATTGTTAGTCACAGCTAATAAACAGTGTGCTGCCTCTCTCACAATGCCTTGTTATCCCCTTTAGCTTCAGATACATCCTCATGCATCCAACCTGGAGATTACCACGTAGAGACTCTATGGATCTATACCATAGAATCACAGAATGGCCAGGGTTAGAAGGGACCTCAAGGATCATGAATCTCCAACCCCCTTGCACAGGCAGGGCCACCAACCTCCCCATTTAATACTAGACCAGGCTGCCCAGGGCCCCATCCAATCTGGCCTTGAACACCTCCAGGGACAGGGCATCCACAGCCTCTCTGGGCAGCCTGTTCCAGCACCTCACCACTCTTTTGGTAAAGGACTCACCTCTGACATCCAACCTCAATCTACCCCCCCTCAACTTCAAACCATTTCCCCTTGACCTGCTATTATCTACCCTTTCCAAGAGTTGACCCCTCTCCACCCCTGTTTGTAGGCTCCCTTTAGGTACAGAAAGGCTGCAATGAGGTCATCCTACAGCTTTCTCTTCTCCAGGCTGAAATACATCAACAAGTAAAAGGTAGAAAATAAATTAAAAGAAAATGGCTTGCTTGAAGTATTACAAGTTAAGTAACAAAGGCTCTCAAGCCCTGAAATAAAATAAATCCCTTCTCAAGCTAAAACATATTGTTATCCTAGCTGAGAGAAGGGTGCAGCTTTTCCAAGGGTGGCTTCCCTTAATTCAAACACTGTTGACTCTCCCAGTCAGAACAGAGCATCTGTTATAACTCTTCATCAGATGTGGAAGAAGAGATAGAGATGATTGGTGCCTAAACAAAGAGGCTTCCTCTTTCCAAGGCAGACTGAGAGGCATAAAGAATTTTATCTGTTCTCAGGCACAAGCACAAAGACAAATGGGTTCAAGGATCCTAAGTCTAAAGACTGAACAACCATCACATCCAAACTGATGCAATACTGGGAATGCCTGACTTGGACCACGGTGCCTCAGGAAGATTTCTGTTGAGTTCTGACAACTCCAAAATCCTCTCTTACAGGAAGAGATCAGAGAGTTGGACCCGTTAGTGTACAGCTGGCACAGGCAGAAATCTCCCTTTACGTCCAATTACAGATGCTCAAGCACACTGGTTAGAAATTGAGACTTTCCTCTAGTCTCACTAGAATCTCTCCTGTTAATGTTTCATACTTTAATTGCTCTTAAGGGTGGAACATCTACCAAGTATCACCGTGTCTTCCTGCCTGCAGGGGTGAAAGAGGAAGCAGAACACTGAGAAAAGCACCCCTTCACAGCCCCCCACCCTTAAGTCAGTTCTCAAGAAAAACTACTGACAGATTAATGCTAACTGCTTGGAAAGGGCCGTGTGGGTGACTCGTTGTCTTCAAGTTCAAGCTTTTTCCTGCTGAAACCACCAATTATGCCAAATCTAACAATGGTTTTGCAATATGGAGAAGTGCCTCCCAGACTGAAATGACAAAGTCTTACTTTGGTTTTTGTCTTTGCACAGACAACAAAACAGTGAAGAGTAATGCTAAAGCAGCACGATCTCCAGAGTGCACATACACTGCATAGCAGTGATAGAACATGCTATAAGACAAAAATTACCTTCAGTAATTCGGTTTTGTCATAATCGTCTCGATGTTGATAAATACACTGACAAATTTTAGCATATAATTTTTCAAAATAGAATATATCAGCCTCCTTTGTTAGATCAGTGACCATATCCAGCAGTTGCTGAGGAAAAAAAAAGGGGAAAAATACAAGTTTAGAATAGCAAAAGATCCTTGGCTCTTCTGTTTTTGGAAGCTTAGCAGTAACATTAATAAGTAACAGTACTAGCAGGTTGTCAGTGGGCTGCTTTAAGGTAAAAGGGCTGGTTGAATTTTAACACTGAGGTGGAGAAACTGCCTCCTAAGACAATGCTTACCAGAAGTAAAAACAGCAACCTACAGAAACCTACAGCAGCTGTAGGTGTGGAAACACATCAATCACAGCCCATGGTAGGTTGATTTGTGCTATATATCCCTGCCGTTAACTGTGTAAATTGGCACTGGTTAACAACTGCCTCAATTGATAACTGTACATAAAGCAAAAATATGTCCTATTTCACAATTTAAACAAAGTTGAACTTAGACGTACTTTGAGCTCACAGTAATCCACCAGCACTACAATAGCTGACTCTGTCATAATGTCCATTGCTTTTTCAGCACTCGTGTGCCTCTGTTCTTCATTGAATTGAAAAGACCTTCTTCTCTTTGCAACGGGAAAAGAGGAGTCGTTTTTTTTGCGTTTTCTTTTTGACACCTCTACAAAGAAACAGTAGAAAAAGCAAACCAAAAGATTACGAAAATAACTCTTTCAAAATCCATCATCTTCATTTTACTTGACTTACAAGGAAACCAATCAAAGGAATTGAAGCACACACTCCCTACGTTCAGAAAAAAGTTCAATCTTTAATAGCGAACCAACCCCATTAAAAGTCAACTGCTTCATTTCATTCGCAAAATCATCATCTTCAAGATGTTACAGGCAGGCAACTCTTCCCTTCAATAGGAATTATTTCTAAAAAGCAAGGTAAGACACTTCATCTTACGACATGAACAACACAGACAAACAGCCACACAGCCTTTAAAGTTGCTATCACACTCCAGTCTTTGAAAGCTAAATACATATTAAGAAGAGTTTAATTAAAGAGACAACTTTAAGGCAACATTCAAAGGAGAAAAAAACCAGCCTGTAAAGACTGACACGCCATATGCTTTCTGGTTCTGTTAACCTTGTTACAAACAAACTTTGTGGTTTTGCCCAACAGAAAAGCCCACCGTGCTTCGTATTTACGTAAGATTGCACAAAATGTGAGTGAACTCGGTGGCAAGATTCCCACTCACTCCTGAGACCAGGAATCTTTACAACATGTCATGCGTTCCAATGGAAAGAAGCCAAAGTCTCTTCATGCCCTACTCAAAGGAGCAGGAAGAAATAATGACTGCTCCCTTTCCATCTCTATTTTTATAGCTCCTCACTTTTTCTTCACTTTCACCCTTCAGTTGGAAATAACAGTAAAGGGGTAGCAAGTATTTTAGCATTCTGGGGACAGAAGGGAGGAGAGAAGGAAGATGCTCTTTTGCATCATTGAAAACTAGCTGAGTATTCAGAAACCATGATACCAAGAATTAGCAATTTGGGAGCCACTCAATAATATCCTCACCTGCTTTCCTTCTTGAAGCGGGAGGTTTAGCAGCTTGAGTCAAGATCAAGTCCTCAAAAAAATGTTTTCTTTCATCCTCACTGGGAGATTGGATATTGAAAACTTCTCCAAAATCACTGTTAAACAATGTTTGTACCTAAAGCACGAAGAGAAAACTGTAGGATAAACCGGTAACGTTGTGACATTCACAACATCTAAGACCACACACTTTGTACTGACTTCCCTCGCTGCCCTTTAATTTTAACCTGCATAGTAGCTAGAGAAGGAAGAGAAAGGATTCAGTTCAGTAGACCAGAGAGAGCTTTCTAATAAGTTTTTATTTCTGTATTTAAATAAGGTCTCAATTTGCACGCTTCTAACGTGCAGTCTATTTTTCTATCTTTACTATCAAGAGGTAGGGAAAGAATTTCAATATTATCTTAGAAGGAATTGATTTACCAGTATAAAAACTTCTGTGGAAACTTAAGCACTCCCAAAGCATTTCCTAACAAACACATCGAGGCAATACCGTCTTCCCCTTGAAGCACTGAGACAAAGCAATCAGAGTGAAAACAGCACATTTCCATTCTGAACACTTGAATGCAGACTCTTAGAAGTCTGCAAAGGATTCATCAGTAAGCACATGTACGCTTATTGAAGTGCAGTTAGAAATACAATAAAAGTTGGATTTCAAAGTTACTTAGAAAGAAGTTGGAACTCAGCTTCCGATTTGAATCTTTAGCCTTTACAAAGAAAGGGATGGATTTTTTTTCCTAGAAGTGTTGCAATCTTAACTTATTCTAAATTACATTTAATTACTAGCATTTCATCCACCCTACTATGCAATGGCAGTACATCACAAGAAATGTTCTCACTAAAATATATTTTTGCTACCTCCATTGTAGGGACTGCACAGTCTGGACAAAGTAGATACCCAACTGCCTTGCAGTCACTCAAATTATTGTCTGAAGTAAATTTACCTTACCTGCTTGTGAGAAGGAGGGGAAATATTGGGTCAAAGTTGGTCATTTGACTCAAAAAACACTTGAGGCAAATGCTTTCAGCATTTTCATTCTAAGCAAATCTGAAGGGATTTGTTAGGGAGCCTAAATCATGACAGTATGCATTTTCAGAAAGCACAGTACTCCAATGCCTCAAGTGTTCCTCAAACAACAAGAAACTGAATGAAGAGTTAAGAGAAGCATTGACAGAAATACCTCAGCCGGGAGAGCAGTGTGACAGACATCTGATGTTGCAAGCAGCAAGACTGGAGCAAATGATGGAATGTTCTGAATTAGTGATAGAAAGGTAGCTTTCAGCGTAGCTCCAACACTGTCCCACCACAAATGGATGTGTGGGATATAAATTATGCTTGGTGCTGTCCTCTGAGCTTCTCGGATCAACTAGCAAAACAAAAGGTTGGATGAGACAACTCAACCATGTAGAATAGGCTGCTAATCCATAAGTCTACGTATCCATCCAACTATCCTAGGAAATGCATGTACACAAAGCCAAACCATCAAAACAAACTAACTAAAGAACCACTAAGAGGGCAAAATTGCTACTTTTGCTCCAATATACATCATTGCTACACAGACAGAATCAGACCTGAATCTGCCTTTATTCAAAACTTCTTAGGTACGAGAGAACTCCAAAAGAGCCTTGCAACTCAAGCAGCGTGGTGGCGTGCCAGAAGAACCAAGCCTAACCCCTCAGCAAGCTGTTTGAGTCTAGCTCAATTCCTACATGATTGTGGCTGCACCACTTCCAATTCAGAGCAGACACGTATCCAAGTCAGTCTGCAGCACAGTCTGAAGAAACAAAGGCTTAGGTGAAAAGATGAGGGCTGCACTGCAAAAGAATCCTAGTTTTAATTCATATTTTCTGGTACGTTTTTGTGAGGTCTTCAGCCTGAACAAATGGTTCTGTAACTCAGTTTCTCCTTAGCAAAGGATTCATCAGATCAGACAACAAGCTCAGGAAGCCCAACAAGCCACTGCCCACATATGGCACAGCACACAAGAGGACATGCATCTACCACATGGCAAGCATCCTTACACGACACATTTCTCTGGGCGCTCTTTCATGCTATCAGCATTCAGGTTGCACCAGCTGCAAGATGGGAAGCGTATATCCAGGCAGTGACTTGACACCATGGTTCTATGGCCACAGACACAGCCATCACACAACAAAAAAGGAAACGTGGGACAAAGGAGTAACCAGTCACATATCATGCCTGTCCTTACTTGTACTGCTCTCAAATGCTTCTAAGAAAGAAGAAAAGTGACTCCCAACAACAGATTTTTCGCCTGAAAGCAAATTGGCTCTAGGATCTGTTTGTTTCTTCTAGTTAAGAAAAACCTCTCCACTGTACAAATGTAGGTGTTGTGATTTTTAAGGCACTTATTGCATGTACTGCAGCAGCACAAAACATAAGATGGACGTGTAACAAACATAGAAAACTATCAACAAAAAACCCAGACACTTCCCTGAAACATTGGTTGCCTTACAAATATAACAACAACAACAAAGGATACAGAACTGCAGAATATGCAGTCTGATGCAGAGCCATCTACTGGGAGCACAGTCTTAGAAGGTAATGAAAATTACTTTCTGAATCCTATTGAGATGAGCAGGATTTCCTGCCACAGAGAGAGGATTATTAGTAGCATCTTTCAGATTCCTGAATTGCATTCTTACTGTTAAATTTGCAGTGAAAACTACGGCCATGTACAACATTCCTACTGTGTAGGACTAGATTAAAAGAAAAAAAGGTGATTTTTCAGACATGAACAGAACAATAATGCCACTGCCACTAGCAATGAATTTTGCTCATCTTGCAACTCAATTGACTGTTTACATTAATTAATGAGATTGTGAGATTAAAGAGTGAAAAAAAAAAGATACCTGTGCACATGTCTCTTCAGGTGATGACGTGTTAACAAATAAAACTGACATGTCCAGAGTATGAACTGGAAACATTTCCAGAGCATGCAAAACAGCAGGTGCCAAGTGGGATGCCTGGCCATATCCTGCCTTTCCTGCTAACAGCAGATGTGGCCTGCAGGATGTAGGCTGCCAGTAAGCTTTCCTAGAAAAAGAACAGTAAAAAAAAAAAAAAAAAAAAAAAAAAAAAAAAGATGTTCAAAGTATTTCTTTTCTATATATGCATATATTTACAGATGTCACTGTCAGCCAGACACTAACCTTCAGTAGGGCTCTCATTCAAGTTATTGAGTTTTGACTACCTCTGTCAAATTTAGCTGACATGGCCATAATTACTGGAGGAGGTAGGAAGAAATGAGCAGAGCAACGCTGTTAGAAAAGAGTGGGTGTGGGCACTGAAATACATTGGCCATATCTAATGGAGCACAGAGTTGGACTCCTTGAATTACAGCAGTATATTACATACAAACAAAATATTTCTTTATAGGGCAGAAAATGTTCTGAACAGCGCAGCAATAGGATTGAGAAGAAAAAAGTTTGATTTGGCTGCAATAACATCATCTAACATCTGAGCTGTGGGCTTGACTTCCACATGAGAACATTAACAGAAGTTAGTGGCTGAATGGTAGCAAAAACAGTTTTGAGTTCCTGCTACGTAATTTGCTACTGGTTTAACAGTCCTGGAAAACAATGGGCAAGAGGGCTGCACAAATCCACACAGGCTTTTAAAGCTGAGATGACAGATCGAGTTCCATGGTTTTGAGTATTCTAAATCAACATGCTCTAATAGCCTGAGGATCACTTGGCTTAGGTAAAGAAAGCTGATTTTTTCAGTTTCGAATTTGATCAGTTCTAGCAATGCATTTTATTAGAAGTTCAGTACCTTCATGCTTACTTCTTGCAAATAACTATCACCCCCTCAACACACACATTTGATTCTACTTCAACATCTACCACCCCCCATATTTGTAACAGCCAAAACTGCTGAAAAAGTAGAATTTAAATGCAATTGGAACAGACATTTACCTACTAAAATCAAGGAATTTTCCCTGTGGTCTGCAAATCGTTGTATCTGTTACATTCTCTTCTAAGATTGAGGGGGATTCATAATTTCTGCCAAATGCATCACCTTTTAAGAAAGGATTTAAATTGCCTGAAAGACAAAAGAGGCTTGTTATTTTTTCCTAAACGCTCTGTACCTCTTTCTCTTGCTCTTCAGCTTCAAAATCAATGTCAAAACCCCTTCTTCATTTCAGGTCACATGCTGACTGTTATTTCCCAGAGATCATCCTGCTACTGATCTATGGAGGCTGCACATCTCTGCAGTGCTGCTCCTTTAAGTTCCACAACATGTAGAAGGTATGTTTCTCAGTTGTTCATTCTTTTCCCCATAGAATAAATATAATTAGGAACAATTTGTGTAGTTCTGAAATAGCTAAAAAATCCAAGAAGGCTATTACTTCCTGGAGCAGGTTCTCACAGTGGAAACATGGAGATTAAGGATGTGGTGGCCACAGACCCCCTGGTCTAGGACTAATAAATCATGACAGTGACAAACCCATCTTCTATCTAATTAAGGATCCTTAAAGATAACTGAAGGAGAAAATAATGGAAGGAAGGCAACAGAACGGCAGGGCAATTACCAATCCCCTACCCTTTCTGCTTCTGTTTTACCAAAGCAAATGAAACTACCAGCTCTGCTGAGAGTAACACTAGTAGAACATTCTCCAGAAATCAGCACGTCACTCTAAAGGGATCTCCATTAACCAGGACTGGAACGAGCCTTACGCTTCAATACTTATCTCTGTCTCTACAAATGCTAAATATGTGAGCAACTGTTGGAAACAGGATGCTTTAGCAGAGAACGTGTACTGCTCTCCTATGTATCGAGCCCTTCAGTACTTCCATCTCACATTTCACTTTAGAATCCAGAATAAATGTATGCATTATATTCCAGTTACTCCCGTAATAAAAGCATGCACACACAAAGCATAAAATTCTATCACTGTTACATCTGAAGTGTTTGTGTACACTGACTGCACAAATCAGAAGCTTTTGCTTTGGCAAAATCTTGAAGAAGTGGATCCTGTTATACCTTGCTGCTGGTCCTTCTTCAGTGCAAGCTCTGCATGAGGAAATACCCTTTGCAGGGCTTGTAAGATTCTCGAGAGCGTATTTCCTAGGAGTGGTGCCATAATAGGTGACAGTGCTTGGCCCGGTGATGGCACAGCCCTCCGTGACGCCGGAATGATTTTCTCCATAGCCATCACAAAATCTTCTGCGTTTATTTTAACAGAACTGATGTCCAGTTGCAATTTCTCATTACTGGAGTAGATCTGAGGATAGCGTCGGCGGAGGGCACAGAGAGCAGCCTCAGCACACAAAGATTTTATGTCAGCTCCACAGTACCCTAAATAAACAAAGAATTAAGTGTTACATCAGTCTCAGGCAAAAACATGAGCCAAAGTCCAGGTTTCCAAGATGCAACATTTAAAGAATTCGCAGTCCGAAAAACAAGTGGCTTAACAGAGAATTTAAGCTATTACTGCACAGCAGGGAAGATTTGTTCTGTGACTGACTGCCTGGTATCCAAGGCATATGAAACAGTTTCCTAATCCCAACTTTGTTCTGGGGCAAGATGCCTCAAACCCATTCAATGTTCTGAGACAAAAATGACAACAACAACAAAAGGGATGCAGATGAAAGCAGCTAATTTTGACTGCTGTGAAGGCACGCCAGCTGCCTCATGGACTGGTTCTGCAGCACAGCACAGCAGCTTGGGTACCGCTGGGTACAAGATAAGACTCCTTGGAACTCAGTCACAGCCACTAACACGTTTTGTTTTCAGTCTTACCAACACATTCTGTAGCAAGCTCATCTATAAAGGTGTCCAGCAGCTTAGGAGTCCAGTCACAGGTATGGATCTTGAAAATTTCTTTTCTAGCCTGGAAACAAAAAATTGTTGCATTTCATTTTGTCCTATGTTTTTCTAAAAACAGCAACAACAAAAGAAACAACACTCCCTCAAAAGCTTCATAATACTACAAACAGTTTGCTTGTCTGCTAAACGTTTGGTGCAGTTGACACGATAAAGGGAAAGGATGCCATCCACAGGGACCTGGACAGGCTTAAAAGGTGGGCCCATGCCAACCTCATGAAGTTCAACAAGGCCAAGCACAGGGCCCTGCACCTGGGTTGGGGCAGTCCCAAGTACAAACACAGGCTGGGTGGGGAACGGCTTGAAGGATTTGGGAGTGTTTGTTGATGAAAGACTCAACGTGAGCTCGCAATGCACACTTGCAGCCCAGAAGGCCATTTGTATACTGGCATGCATTGAAAGAAGTGCAACCAGCAGGTTGAGAGGGGTGACTCTGCCCCTCTGCTCTGCTTTTGTGAGACCCCACCTGGAGTATTGTGTCCAGTTCTGCGGCACCAACACAAGAAGGACATTGAGCTGCTGGAGCAAGTCCAGAGGGCCACAAAGACAATCAGAGGGCTAAAGCATCTCCTCTATGAGGACAGGCTGGGAGAACTGAAGCTTTTCAGCATAGAGAAGTCTCCAGGGAGATCTTTTAGTACCTGAAGAAGGTCTACAGGAACGCTGGGGAGGGACTTCTTATAGGGAGAAGGAGTGACATGACAAGGGGAAATGGGTTTAATCTGGTCGAGCATAGATTTAGACTAGATAGTAGGAAGAAATTCTTCACTGTGAGGGTGGTGAGACACTGGAACAGGTTGCCCAGTGAGGTTGTGGATGCTCCCTCCCTGGAGATGTTTAATGCCAGGCTGGATGGGGTTTTGAGCAGCCTGGTTTAGAGGGAGGTGTCCCTGCCTATAGCAAGGGGATTGCAAGTAGATGATCTTTAGATCACTCCCAACCCAAACCATTCTATAGTTAATTTAACATGTTCATTTTCAAGCAGGAAATCTAACAATTCTAAGTTTATCTTTTTTTCTGAGAACCTGCAGTTAAAGAAAGGGCAATTCTAGCTTACATGAAAGTTTCCAAAATACGTGACCTAATGATCTTCAGCAAAAAAGCGTAGAAAAGAAAAACTATCATGAAAAGCATTTTTTATTTTCCCCCTCCAAGAAATTTCTCTTAAATTTGGAAAATTTCATGGTGACAGTCCCATCAGTTCACTGCACTTGCTTTTCTGTCAGTTCATTCAAGTAAAGTAATTCTAGTACCACTCTTCAAGCTGCTGCAATTTCTGTAAAGAAAATAACTATGACTCAAACTAGACACCAGTTGTAACCTTGGTTAATCACTGCCACTGAACTAGAAGCTTCCCAAGCCCTTCCCCTCTGCAGCGCACTTCGCATCTTCACCCAAGCCTCTGTCATTATGAAGCAGTAAGAATGTCAGCTATTATAGGTAACTCCCAATTAGAACAATCTAATGAAGTACGCCTCCATCCACTCATAAGTGAATTACTGAGACCAAGAGCAGAATTTCAAGGTGAAAATGCCCAAGCAGATTAAGTAATTAAGCAAACAAAACAACTTTGGGAAAGCTCCAAATACATTCCATCACCAGTCATGATACAAGTTTTTATGCAAGCAAAAAGTAATTATTGAGGATGTACACCACTTCCTTCACCTTCAAGATGAGAGAACAGTAGTTTAAAGCCAATTTGCATTTTCATTCCTTCTTAAAACATGCCAGTGACAAGCAACATCCTGTTTTTCTTGACTAGTCACAGTGAAACCAAAAATAATGTAGAGTGAACTACTTGTTGAAGTTATTATATATATTCAGCAGCAGATTTGCTCTGCACAGTATGGAAGTGTCTCCAGATATCAGCCTTTCATCCAATCTGCACAACTTTTTGCTATGAAATCCGACTTTGTCACATTAGCATTAAGGTTGTATTTACTTTCTGACCTCTTTATTTGGGAGGCCAAAGAAGAATTCGCGGTCGAAGCGTCCAGGTCTTCGTAACGCAGGATCGATGGAATCCAGTCGGTTGGTCGCACCGATGACAACCACCTCCCCTCTGCTGTCTAACCCATCCATGAGTGCCAGAAGCGTTGATACGATGGAGCTGATGGAAAAAATACAATTTTTATTCCCCGGTTCAGTAAGTTTTGATACAATCCACATGACTTAGTGTTGTGTTCAGCTTTGGGCACCTCAATACAGAAAGGACACTGAGCTTGCTGAAACAGGTCTAAAGAAAGCCAAGTAGGCTTGTGAAGGGCTTGGAGAACATGGCCTATGAGAAGCTAGTTAAAGAAACTGGGGCCATTTAGCCTGGGGAAGAGGAGGTGGAGTGGAGACCTTATGGCTCTTCTCAAATATCCGAAAGGTGATTGCAGAGAGTGGGGTCGGTCTCTTCTCACTGGTGGCAGGTGACAGGATGAGGGGAAATGGCCTCAGGTTGCACCAGGGGAGGTTTAGGTTGGATATCTTTACTGAAAGGGTTGTAAAGCGCTGGAATAGACTCCCTAGGGAGGTGCTGAGTCTCCATCCCTGAACGTGTTTAAAAGCCATTTGAATGTGGTGCTCAGGGACTTGATTTTGCAATGGGTTGTTAGTTAGGGTAGTATAATTAGGTTGTGTTTGGACTTTATGATCTTGAAGTTCTTCTCCCACCTGAGCAATTCTTCCATTCTATTACTTTCTCCAGTGAGTACTCAAAAAAGGACACAATTCTGTTGATGCTCATCAGTGACTCATTTTAAGACAGACAAAAATAGGTAAGGTAACACAGACCTTGTGCTAGTATTGAGCAAGTGAACTGTTTTCAACTGTTGTCTCAAATAATCTCAAGTTCAGGAGCACCGAGCTACAGGTTTTCAGGATAAATTAATGAGGAATACAAAGTGGTCAGCATCGCCCCTCCCACTCCCAGCAGATTCTACGTAGACATAGAAAACATAATACCTATGAATCTGGTCTTGCTTACTGGACCGGACAGGAGCAAGACCATCAATCTCATCGAGGAAAATAATTGAAGGCCTCATGCGATATGCCTAGAGTGAAAATCAGTAATACTGTAAGTGTAAAACAGCACTGTTTCAAGAGAAAACACATGAAAGACATTATGGTTGGCATGTCACTGCAACTAGATTTTTTTAAGAGTAACATCAGGGATCTCTACTTGTTGACTTGGAGTATCTGACATAAGTAACAGAAAGCATCAGTCTACATCAACCTACCGTGACCAGGTGACAGGAAACAAATCATTCCAGTAGTTGTTACAGCTATTTGGCAGCCATAAAGAACAAGCAGAACTTAATTCAATTACAGGTTGTGGAAGCAAGCCTCCTCTATGAATTTAAAGAACCCTGCTCTCAGACAGCATCTGTTTCCCTCTGATCTAAAGCCATCATCTCTTGCCTCTTGCAGCCTTCTCTGCGGCTGTTCTGGTGGGAGGAAATTTTTTTGCTTTGAAAGCTTTTCTCATTTTGATCTTTTCCCATTTCAAGTCTCTGATCCAAATTATGGAGGCACTGAAAAAGCAAACGCTGACATTCCTATTTCAGTGGGGAAAAAAGCCACCAACAACCCTAACGAAGTACCCAAAAGAGGATGCTCTTAATAATGTTAATCACAGAAAATCACAGTTTCAACTGGGAATGGAATACACTGCATATTTCAATCTTACCTGATCAAATAATAAACGAAGTTGCCTTTCAGACTCTCCAACCCATTTGCTGAGGCAGTCTGCACCTTTCCTCACAAAAAATGCCACTCTCCTGTTCCCCTGGCTGCACTCATTCGCAAGGGCTCGTGCAACCAGGGTCTTTCCAGTTCCTGGTGGACCATAGAACAGACATCCTCTGCAATAAAAAACGATTCAGATAGGAAAAAAAAAAAACATTGTGAAGAGAAGCTATTACAACCATCATCCCTAGAACAAACAACTCCTCTTACCTAACCAAAACATTTCATGTACAAGACAGCACAAATAGTTAAAGTTGGGTTAAGGTCCTGGCAGGACCTGAAGTTTTGTGCTCCGACAAAATTTCCCAAGGCAACAAAATAAATGAATAATGCAGATACCTCAGATGTACACCTGCAGAAGAGCATGTACTGCCCCAAAAGGACCTTTCCAAAACTGCTAGCAGACAAACAGGGTATTAGAGCAAACTGGGCTCAAACAAGCAACTTCTGCCCAGAAGGAGTTAACAGATGAATCACCAGGTTGCTCTTTAGCAATACGCTCCACGCTCTCGCTTTCACACAAGCATGGATTTGATATCAAGACTTGTTAGTAAAGCACTTAATTCTCTCTTAAAAAACTTTAAGTTACAGGATTTGGCCTCATAGACCATCTTCTGCTGGAGAAAAATGAGGAAGTCTAATGCTGAATAGAAAATTTAAGAAAATAAACAGAAAAGGGTATTCTGCATTTTCAGATAAACATAACCATCAGCTAAGAAAGCACTAAACATGCTGCTGTTTGAATAAGAATTTCAGTGAATAAAGAAGTAAGGCTCTGGAAGGTTTTTTTTCCATTCTTCTTCTTCTAAATAATACTTCCAAAGTTTCTGACAGGAAATAATCTGAACTTATGTTTCCATATACCAGGACTGAGTTTTGATTACTAAGAATATAAGGATAATCAATAAATCTAATAACCCAATTTCATAATTGACAAGATTAGCTACGTAAGAAACGGACAGCTTCTTACTTTATCCCAAGCACAACAAACACCACAACATTCTTGTTGTAACAAGCATTACAAGTGATGATACCTGAGGACTTCATGAAAGGTGAGAAAGAGAAGCAGACTTCCAAGAACCAAATCACAAATGACTTCCATTAGACCATCTCCTCCTCCTTACAAACTGATCAAGCCAACTTGTACATAAAACTCAAAACAAAAAACACCCCAACCCAACTTTATAACACTAAGACACTTTGGAAATACATTCTCCTTTCACAGAATTTCCAACCTGCAGACAAGAAATTTTGACGCACGACAAGGCACTGCTTATGTTTGGAAGCTATATGTATGCACGCTCTGGACTCCATCCATTTTAAAGAAATTATTTTTTACTACTACTGAAACAACCCCTCACTGTTGCCAGAAGCAAGGAAACATTGATAACTCGGTTGAATATTCTCCTGAAAACAGTGAACTTACAATGAATAGTTTCTATCAGTTACCTTGGAGGCTGAATTTTGAATCTCTCAAACACCTCCGGATAAAGCAGCGGAAAAATGACCATTTCTTTTAAAGCTGCAATGTGGTCAGAAAGACCACCCACGGCATCAAATCGCACCTGAAGATCAATTCAACAGAACACACCTTGTTAACAAAGTTAGCAATTTGGATGAAGGTGTCACCAGAAGTTATGCATCAGCAACAAGGAAATGTTCTGGGCTGTTGCTGAAGTTGCCTGACAGAAACCCATCAAGCATAGCTGCAGGTGGCCCATTACTGAAAGCCTTCACAAACACTGACGCAGCAAATTAAACCACTCACCGAACTATCGATTTGCACTGGATCAACATCAGCCAGGCTTTTCCCAATTTTCACTCCATCCTTGTGATCTCCCTTCAGCTCATTCTCCTCAAGGTTTACTGGAAGACACCTGATTTCAATTAAGGACAAAGAAAAAGCTGCCTTATTTCAGATGTAGCTAGAATATTTGCTTTTATGACAAGTGAACACAGAAGATTTTATTAATTAACATAAACTTCTTAAAGAGCTGATATTCATTTGAGGTCACACACTTGTTAACCTCCATGAGTAAAGAACAGAAAATGGTCACTCCAGACATTCATCTGAGACTGTGGGTTTTTTTGTTTGGTTTTGTTTTTTTAAGCATGTGTGAGCATCCGTGCCAGCCAAGATGGCACAAACCTGACTACAACTTCAGAACCAGCAACTCCACATATAGGAACAATGAACACATCTTCACTTTTGTGACGAAAAAACCCCAAAAATACACTAACTGCTTTCAAAGGGTTTTTGATCCTACATTAAAAAAAAAAAATTACACTCCAAAGGGACACATTTCAGTGTAAATTAGCATTATGAAAGGCCTCCCACCAGTGGTCATTCCCAAGTAGTTTGCATATCAGAAAGCATACCAGTCTGAAAGACATCTGGCTGAAGACTTTTTTGTGTGTGTGTGTGCATTTATTAAGATGGTTGTATAAGAAATGAAACCTTTGTCACTTCCTAGGTTTCTCAAATTGTTAGATATGGTGGCTTTCTCTCTGGACAAGCTACTGAGAATTGCAGAAGTAGGATTTTACTTAGAAAAAAAATAAGTAAGTGTTCCTCCCCCCATTCTCTCTTCACAGTCAAACTGCTTATAAGTAATTAATTTCTAAAAACTCTGGTTTAAAATGTTTGGTTACAATCAACAGGTGTGATTAAATACAATCGCCACTTAGTAACTATCCAAGACTAGGAGGATAACTCTCCACAGTTAGGGAGGTGCTGTTTGCTCAAATAGATTCATCCCTCCCATGTTCTCTAAATACAGTCACCTTCTTTTGATCCTGTCAACGCTCTCCTCCTCATCAGATGAGGATGACAAGGAAGGGGAAGACGATGAGGAATCATCACTGTGGGCTGCACGTCTCAGTCTGCAAGCATTTAAACAAAAGGTTAGAAAACAAATAGAATTCTCTCAATATTTGACACTACTTGCTGTCTACTCTATCTCAAAACTCACTCTCCAAGATCCCTTAACTTTCCAGTTCAGTGTGCTTTTTAACAATCTGATTTCAAAAGCATGTTACATTATCTTCCTCAGAACAGCAAAATTAATTTTTTTCCTCTAAAATGTTTTTATTTTACAAAGAAAGTTCATGAACAAACTGCTCATTTTGTCCAATCAACCTGGCACACTTACACATGTAGCTCTGATTATCCTCTCTGTGAAACATGACCCCTTTTCACTGATGTAAGTTAGGCTTCAAAAAACCCTTCCCTGACCATCTATTTTCAGGAATGCTGAACAAAACATTCCTAATGTGCCCATCAACAGCATCCTCAGTGCTTTAACTGCTTACAGAACCTAAGAAGCCTTCATCATTACTATGGCAATTTATCACTTCACGAGGAATTTTTCTTGTTGAAGGTAAGCTTCGTACAGAAACATTAAGTGATTTCAATAAGAAACCAGTAGTTGAGTGGTTAAAAATTCCACAAACTCTTTCATAAAGCCTTCCCTTCTAAGTCTAATGAACTTATCCTTCAACTTCATAATTTCACCTTGATGATCCTCAACAAAAAAATTTCAAGACGAAAGATTTCAGAGGGAGATTCTGGCTTCAGTTTCAGAACAAAAGAATTTCAATGACACAGCCTCAGGCATGGCCTCCATAACCATCAAATCAGTGACCCACAAATATCCCTCCTATCCAAAGATTGCTTTCCTTTATAGGCTTAGATTACCACGGCGATAATCATAAGGTTACCCTGTAACCACCAACAAACTGAAAGCCCTTTAAAGCTGATGAAGTAACAGGACTGAAAACACTACAAAGAAATGTCAATTATCACTGGCTGTGCACCAACCTGTTAGGCCGTTTCCGTGGGCTGGGAAGGAGTATCTTGTGTTGTCTCGGTCCTGTTGAAGACAAAGTTAAAAAAAAAAAAAGAGAGGTAACATATCTGAGAGAGTAAAATAGGAAAAGATTCAGAAAGTGTCACGTTTCATCCATTTCTAATTCCAGAGGAAATTTCAAGTGTTTTGGTCTTGTTTTTCATCAGTGCACAGTAGAAATGCGAACACATACCTGCCTTTAAGGAGACTTGAAAGCCATAGAAGCAAGACTATCAAGCCTGTTTCATTACAGTGAGGGCGGTGAGGCAACGAAATAAGGTTGCCCAGAGCACACCAGTGGTTGGTGCCACATCCCTGGAGCCTCTCAAGGCGAGGCTGGATTAGGACTTAGGCAACTTGATCTAGCTGTGCATCTCCCTGTTCATTGCAGGGGAGCTGGACAAGATGACCTTTAAAGGTCCCATCCAACTCTAAGGACGATTACTATTATTTCAAGGACAGATGGGTCACCCTTGATTTTTAATTCTCTTCTTTATTCCCCTAACTTAAAAATCAGAAAGTTCTCAGATAGAAAGAATAGTACATTGAAGGAAAACTGGTCATATAAACTCTACATTACATATCAAAAGAAGCACCAGGAGTACAAAGCAGAAGAAATTCTGGAGCCTCACTGTAGCAGTCAGCAATAGTGCTGCAAATGCAATATAGCAGAGCAAATGAAAAAAAATCAGCAAGTGAGCCTTAGCATAGAAATATAATGTGCACAGGACACATGCATGTGACAAGACCAGAATTTACTTGCAGAATGAAGGCACAGTATTAAACGCAATGACGGGTAACTAGATATCTATTTCACTTCTGTGCAAGAAATAAACTCTTCAAAGAAACCATGCACATAACCTACTTTCCAAAGGAGCTTGGTAGGGCACAACAGTTTTCCTCTGTCGGAGCTCATAACGCTTTTGATTATCTTCAGCACCACCATCTTCTTTACCCTCAATTTCTTCTGATGACGCTACTGCACCACAATGTGACATTAAGTTGTTAGGTATAGTTGCAAACAGTCCTAAAACCAGCATGCGCTACACAGCCGCCTGTAGCTTTTACTGTTACCATCACCTACATGATACAGCAGACCTGGAAAATCTTAAGACAAATTCATGCAACACATTTCAGAAATTCCTAATCCAAAACAAGCATACAATATAGACATTGTTCAGTCCTCTCAGAAACTGTTAGGTGACTTGTCATCATACTGTTTAATAACAAAAGTCTGTCACCTTGCTTAGCTAAAATGCTGCTCCCATGAAAACAGCTACTTCAGAAAGTTGTTACTTGTTATTACCATCAAGTGTTTCCTGACAAAAAGTTTTAATAATCTACAGTGGTAAGAATAAACAATCTAGCTCCCAAGTTCCAGCTGTGCCCAGGCCCAGTCATCATTCATCTCAAATCCTTCCCTTGGTTTCCTCCCTGCCACTGCACATCCCTGATCTTCTCTGAGCTTCTGGTAGTTAGTGGCAAAGCTTTTCTCGGGTTCTGTCTCCACTCTTTTTCATTTAGAAAGTTCCCACAAGGATCATCTAACTTACTGCCTTCGTCACCATTTTCCTCTTAAAAACTTCAAGTTAACGCGGTCTTTTGTGACTTAACCTCACTCATCTCATTTCACACTGAGTAAGCTCCTTATTACAGGCCCCAAAGCAGCTTCCATAGACTACCTGCTAAAGTACAAAAACAGATAACATCAAGTTCTGCCCAGCTGATCCTCGCACTTGCGAGGAGATTCTCATACGCCTCTGGCAGCCTAGTTTACTTCCCAAAATTTCTTTCCATGCTGCTCAAAACCATGAAAAGGAGGCTTTTGGCTAGGACATAGTAAAGAAAAATTGAAAACAGAACTAACCTTCAAGCTCTTGTTGACTGTCAGCTACATCAGCTCCTCCAATTTCCTTCTTTTCACAGGAATACATTTCAAGGTTTTCCTAATGAAAAGCAACAAGAAACATCAGTCACAAAAGTGCAGAAGAACGCATGTCTGCTGCCTACACAGTAACATTATCAGAGGACAATATACACACAAAAATACATTAACACACAGGGAGAGTGAACAGGATCATGATTATGACATCTACAGTTTGTAACAAAAATTTCTGTACTATGCCAGGGCGCACTTGAGGAGGTTAAACACTTACCTGGATACACAACTGCGTGTATTAGCCAATAACCCAACAGCGTGGCAGAATCAAGGAAAAAGAAACAACTTCTAGCAATACTAAGAAATAAAACCAAAACCACCACAACCAACACCAAAATAGCTCAGAGGCAGGTGAGAGATGTTACACCAGGTACTGCGGACACCTGCGTTGACGTTCTGCGCTCCTAGGCAACCTGCGCCTTGAGGAGGGGGATTGGAACTCTGACCTCCGGGGGTCCTTTCTAACCTCTACCACTCTGTAACTTGAGGGAAATACAAAGGAATTCAGAGCTAAACAAAAATCCAAAGGCAGATTTTAAACATCCTAATAGTCTATGTGCCTATAGTTCAAACGCACAGCAGACATTTGTAATCTAATAGAGAAAAACTAAGAGTAAATGCGGCATACAACTTTGACAGTGTTGAATTTAAAGGGCATCAAGATCCTGACAAGAAACACAGAAACCATCCATTGCCTTTTGTTAAATTTGCCAACTATAAGTGTTCTTGAACACGATGAGAAAGAAGATTAAGGAACGAAGCAAAAACAGCTAAGTTACACAAATGGGATGGAAAGCATCAGGTAATCTTTGTGAATTCAGTTCTCAACCAGAACTTTTAATAAGACATGGAGTAAAAACTCAAGCCCTGAAACAAGTATTTGTTTGACTGGATCTTGTTTCAAATGGATTTTTAACTCCATTCCAAAACCGTAAGCCAGTTCAGAAACTGTGTTATAAGACGTGAGGTAACACTAAGCTGTTAAAGTACATCTTCTGCAGAAGGTATTTCTTCCACTCTTAAAGGATGTCTGTAGTACCATATCAAAAGTTCTGATTAGAGAGCTAAAATGCACAATATTGCATTGCAGAAAATGTATCGTCCTTAACCAGTAATGAATTCTTTGGAAGGAACTTATTGCAGCTAAATTAAAATTACTACTAAATTACTTGCCTATGCAAAATATTCAACTTATGCAAAAATGATAAAATAAGTGAGTATTTACTTCAGCATTGCTGAACACCCCAAAGTCTTCCAAGCCCTTTTTATGGCGTCAACGCATCTTCTCCATGTCATCCATCTTTTGCAACACTGCTTCTGCAGTACGAAGACGAAAAGTTGACGTGTAAGAATGCAGATAGGCAAGTACCCAAAAAATTAAAATGGAACACAGCTTCAGTACAACATTTTAATATGGCATGCACAAGGCAGAAGTCACGGACACCAAGCTGAGTTCTTAAATATTAAGAAAAAAAATAGTATCAAATGTTTCTTTTTATTTATTTATTTTACACAGATTGAAGCACAAGTATTTGAGGATGTGCCAACATGCACTGTTTGCAGATCTTCCCTCTTGCTGAGCACAATTTAAAACATGTATATGAATGCAGGAGGAAAGTAAGAATTCTGAAGATCATAGCAGGACCATTATAGAGAAATTCTGATAGCATTACAACCACGCAGAGCAGCTTGAGTACTGTTAAAAACTACCAGTCATCTTGGCTTAACTGACACAAGCTGCTTATTCCTCCTGTAACTATAATCTCTGTTTCTTGTTTTGCCATAATTATATGTGCAGGAAAAATAATCCCTGCTGCTGTCACATTGTGCGAATCTTTTAGATAACAGTACCAACTTGAGCTCCAGAACCAGAGAAAAGCCACGGCTAAAAATGCAGAGTTGCTACATTATTTCACTTTGGCTGTATCAAACTTCTCTTAGCATCTTACCTGAGAGTTAAGTATAAAAGTTTGCTAGAAATGAAGACATCTGATACTAAGAAAACTATTGAAAACAGCATGTTAAATCTAAGGAAAATTGCAATGTAAAGCTACCATTTTTGGTCAGAAGACAACACAGAAAGGCACGGAACCCACATGCAGAAGGCACTAAGAGCATGAAGATTCCTCATCCCATACCTCTCTCTGTTGTCAAGAGAAAGACAAAGTCCATAGGCAGTACTGTGTCATGGCATAAAGCCTGCTAATAAGGCTCATTTAGCAGGTCAGCAAGGAAAGAACACTTACTTTGTTATAAGTGCATCAAAGAGAATAGACTGATTTGTAGCAGCGTAACGGCTTCGTCGGACCTCCAAATCCCCATTTTCTTCATGGATATGTTTGACAGCTTTTGCATCAGCTCTCATTTTCAGTGTCCTTGTGACTGAAATACAGTAAATATGTGAAATATTTTGAGACAGTAAAGATGCGATTCCCCTTCTTTCATCATTGTTCTTCTAAAATGTAAAAGCAAGCAAACAGAAAACCTGAAGTGGATTTTTTTCTTTAAATACAGATTTAGAAGTTTTTGTCATGAGCACAGCACTCTGCTTAGTGCTTGTTTGGAACACAAAGTCTACTTAAAAGGATGACCTGTACAAAAACTTTATTATTGAAACGTCCAGTAGAGAAAACTACAAATACTTCTCCAAAGTGTTTTGCTCCATCCATCTAAAATGTATCTAAGTATCTCACAGCATTAAAAAAAAATTGTTAAAAAAAGGCAATTGTTTAAAGAAAAGGCAAGCTTTTTCTTAGGATGCAAGTGCTTCATGACCCTGTGTAAGCATGGATCATTTTTGCTTTCTACATCATGACACAAGAGCTTAAGAACAGTTATGTAATAATATAAATAAGAACTACTTCAAGATACACATCCAAATGCTGGAAAACTCCAGCTCCTGCTTTCTTTGAAAGCCTGCCTAGCATTTAACATAGTACATCCTTTTTCACAAGTTTGTTACTTGCACTGCCATTGAAATATTGACCAGAGGACACTGGGAAGGTAACAGCTACACCACAGTCTTAGTATGATGACAGCTACGCCTTGATCTTAGTTTCATAGCTAGCACTGACAAGTGTGGACCTGCTAAATAACATGCTTTTACAATCAGCACATGAACAACAGCATGTGAAATGCTCCATTTCAGGCACTTGCTCTGCTTTAGCCAATAGCTGGTAGGACACTGCACAGATCTAGCGGATTTTGCCAGGTGTCAGAAAGTGATCTCTCTGCACCAAGTGCTGCTTCCTTCAGCTCTGCAGTTTGGTTCTAAGTCAAACCCATGAACGTCAGTGAAACCTTCCAACCATCAGTGGCTTTGTGCATCTCCTGACCAAACTGCTCTTTAAATTAGATATATTGTAATAGTGTAGTAGTCCCACCTATTTGCCAGAACAATTGTCCATTATTTTGTGTCCTGCAGACTACAGAAACCCCATGCAAAAGAGAAACCCGAGGTAAGGATCAGATTCCTCAATGCTTAAGAACTAGCTGGAATTCGTGCTGCATTCTATTAATTCCTTGAAAGCCCAGGAAGAATATCTTCCTATTTACATAAAGCCCATAGGAAATTCATTGTCTTTGAAACATATTAGTTTTGGCTGATGAGTTTCAAAAGTTCTGGGGCCAAGTGAAATAGACAAAGTGAACAATTCAAATAAGAATCCTAGTGAATTACAACTGCTTACCTTCCTTATATTCTTCTTTTTTTCAGGTCAGATTTTGTCTTTGTCAATTGCCTACATTAAGAGAGAATAAAGTAGGGAGAAAAAAGTTACTGTATCAGCCCCATTAAGAATTGGGAACTTCACCACCTTTATAATCCAGTACACAAAGAAAAGCCTTTAACCTACATGCAGGATTCAGACCCCAAATCTGTCACGTAACACATGCTCACAGTTCTATACAAACATACACTCCCTAACATGCTGTAATGCTATAATGGATAGAAAGTACAGCAATAATATCAGGATGGCAAATTCTTTGGCTACAGCAAATGAGAACAAGCCCCAACGCAGCAACTGTGGACACAAACATGAAGGAAATAAAGCTGCCTACCTCTGGAAAGCCTCAGGTACAAAGGGATCTCCAGTGAGTGCCAACCCTTCAATGAGGTCTGGGAAGGGCTGGATCCTGGTTCCACCCCTTCTGGTCACTCAGCTACACTGCACACAGCTGAGTCCCCCTGGGTTGGCCCTGCCTTCCCACCAGGAGCTCAATCACTGGTTCAGGCTGTGACTTAGCATTTCCACTACACGTGCTCATCTTGAAATCTCAAAATATGAACTATATCTCATGAACCAAAGCGGAAGAGAGACCTCCAAAAAGCTGGGAAAGGATGCGTGGTTTTTGGACAAGCAGAAGACTTTCCTTCTGCCTCAAAGTACTGATAGTGATATTAACATACCCAGAGAGCTCTACAGATTCTTACCTGTAGACTTCTCATTACAAGACTCACTAGGTGTGCTTGCCCTCATGTTTTTCACTATACGCTGAACACAGATTAAGTGTATATAAATACAGTACCTTCCAAAGTGTCTCCTATTCACATTTTCACTCAATATTTCCATACTTGTCTCAAAGCTGGAATCTGAATGCACAGTGATGTTTTTTCTTATTGGTCTTAAACAGTGTCCATGGAAACATTCCATTTTGCCAGAGGAAAATCTCTATGAAAAGAAGGAAATAAGAATACGTTCATTGGAATCATATTTATTCATCTGAGAATGGATTCTGAAGAGCAAAGCAGAGCAGCTTGGGTACCGCTGGGTACAAGATAAGACTCCTTGGAACTCAGTCACAGCCACTAACACGTTTTGTTTTCAGTCTTACCAACACATTCTGTAGCAAGCTCATCTATAAAGGTGTCCAGCAGCTTAGGAGTCCAGTCACAGGTATGGATCTTGAAAATTTCTTTTCTAGCCTGGAAACAAAAAATTGTTGCATTTCATTTTGTCCTATGTTTTTCTAAAAACAGCAACAACAAAAGAAACAACACTCCCTCAAAAGCTTCATAATACTACAAACAGTTTGCTTGTCTGCTAAACGTTTGGTGCAGTTGACACGATAGAGGGAAAGGATGCCATCCACAGGGACCTGGACAGGCTTAAAAGGTGGGCCCATGCCAACCTCATGAAGTTCAACAAGGCCAAGCACAGGGCCCTGCACCTGGGTTGGGGCAGTCCCAAGTACAAATACAGGCTGGGTGGAGAACGGCTTGAGAGCAGAGAAGGATTTGGGAGTGTTTGTTGATGAAAGACTCAACATGAGCTCGCAATGCACACTTGCAGCCCAGAAGGCCATTTGTATACTGGCATGCATTGAAAGAAGTGCAACCAGCAGGTTGAGAGGGGTGACTCTGCCCCTCTGCTCTGCTTTTGTGAGACCCCACCTGGAGTATTGTGTCCAGTTCTGGGGCACCAACACAAGAAGGACATTGAGCTGCTGGAGCAAGTCCAGAGGGCCACAAAGACAATCAGAGGGCTAAAGCATCTCCTCTATGAGGACAGGCTGGGAGAACTGAGGCTTTTCAGCATAGAGAAGTCTCCAGGGAGATCTTTTAGCACCTGAAGAAGGTCTACAGGAAAGCTGGGGAGGGACTTTTTATAGGGAGAAGGAGTGACATGACAAGGGGAAATGGGTTTAATCTGGTCGAGCATAGATTTAGACTAGATAGTAGGAAGAAATTCTTCACTGTGAGGGTGGTGAGACACTGGAACAGGTTGCCCAGTGAGGTTGTGGATGCTCCCTCCCTGGAGATGTTTAATGCCAGGCTGGATGGGGTTTTGAGCAGCCTGGTTTAGAGGGAGGTGTCCCTGCCTATAGCAAGGGGATTGCAAGTAGATGATCTTTAGATCACTCCCAACCCAAACCATTCTATAGTTAATTTAACATGTTCATTTTCAAGCAGGAAATCTAATAATTCTAAGTTTATCTTTTTTTCTGAGAACCTGCAGTTAAAGAAAGGGCAATTCTAGCTTACATGAAAGTTTCCAAAATACGTGACCTAATGATCTTCAGCAAAAAAGCGTAGAAAAGAAAAACTATCATGAAAGCATTTTTTATTTTCCCCCTCCAAGAAATTTCTCTTAAATTTGGAAAATTTCATGGTGACAGTCCCATCAGTTCACTGCACTTGCTTTTCTGTCAGTTCATTCAAGTAAAGTAATTCTAGTACCACTCTTCAAGCTGCTGCAATTTCTATAAAGAAAATAACTATGACTCAAACTGGACACCAGTTGTAACCTTGGTTAATCACTGCCACTGAACTAGAAGCTTCCCAAGCCCTTCCCCTCTGCAGCGCACTTCGCATCTTCACCCAAGCCTCTGTCAATATGAAGCAGTAAGAATGTCAGCTATTACAGGTAACTCCCAATTAGAACAATCTAATGAAGTACGCCTCCATCCACTCATAAGTGAATTACTGAGACCAAGAGCAGAATTTCAAGGTGAAAATGCCCAAGCAGATTAAGTAATTAAGCAAACAAAACAACTTTGGGAAAGCTCCAAATACATTCCATCACCAGTCATGATACAAGTTTTTATGCAAGCAAAAAGTAATTATTGAGGATGTACACCACTTCCTTCACCTTCAAGATGAGAGAACAGTAGTTTAAAGCCAATTTACATTTTCATTCCTTCTTAAAACATGCCAGTGACAAGCAACATCCTGTTTTTCTTGACTAGTCACAGTGAAACCAAAAATAATGTAGAGTGAACTACTTGTTGAAGTTGTCATCATATATATTCAGCAGCAGATTTGCTCCGCACAGTATGGAAGTGCTTTCATCCAATCTGCACAACTTTTTGCTATGAAATCCGACTTTGTCACATTAGCATTAAGGTTGTATTTACTTTCTGACCTCTTTATTTGGGAGGCCAAAGAAGAATTCGCGGTCGAAGCGTCCAGGTCTTCGTAAGGCAGGATCGATGGCATCCAGTCGGTTGGTCGCACCGATGACAACCACCTCCCCTCTGCTGTCTAACCCATCCATGAGTGCCAGAAGCGTTGATACGATGGAGCTGATGGAAAAAATACAATTTTTATTCCCCGGTTCAGTAAGTTTTGATACAATCCACATGACTTAGTGTTGTGTTCAGCTTTGGGCACCTCAATACAGAAAGGACACTGAGCTTGCTGAAACAGGTCTAAAGAAAGCCAAGTAGGCTTGTGAAGGGCTTGGAGAACATGGCCTATGAGAAGCTAGTTAAAGAAACTGGGGCCATTTAGCCTGGGGAAGAGGAGGTGGAGTGGAGACCTTATGGCTCTTCTCAAATATCCGAAAGGTGATTGCAGAGAGTGGGGTTGGTCTCTTCTCACTGGTGGCAGGTGACAGGATGAGGGGAAATGGCCTCAGGCTGCACCAGGGGAGGTTTAGGTTGGATATCTTTACTGAAAGGGTTGTAAAGCGCTGGAATAGACTCCCTAGGGAGGTGCTGAGTCTCCATCCCTGAACGTGTTTAAAAGCCATTTGAATGTGGTGCTCAGGGACTTGATTTTGCAATGGGTTGTTAGTTAGGGTAGTATAATTAGGTTGTGTTTGGACTTTATGGAGAAAGAAAGGGAGAAACCCTTCAGCAGGGTCTGTTGTGATAGGACAAGGGGAAATGTTTTCAAACTAAAAGAAAAGCCATTTATGTTGGATGCAAGAGAAAAGTTTTTTTTACAGTAAGGGTGGTGAGGCTCTGGAACAGGTTGCCAAGAGAGGGGATGGATGCCCTGTCCCTGCTGGTCAGCTGTACGGGCTGTGAGCACCCTGATCTAGGTGTAGGTGTCCATGCTTATCATAGGGGAGTTGGACTAGATGGTCTTTAAGACTCCCAAGTCAAACTAGGATTCCATGATTTTCTTCCAGTTAGGTATCTGATAAGTGACAGAGCTTGTTAAGACACAAACTCCATTAGTGTTGGCTTTAGTTCCTTGATTTCTTTTTAGTATTATTCTGCAGAGAGGAGAAAGGAGAAGCAGCAGGCACGCAAGGTGATTGGAAAATTGCACAAATTAAGATACAAATGAAAACTACTACAATTCAACTTATTTAAGCAGTAACTGAGAACTTTTACTTGATGGAACAGTGATTTTCTGATTTTTGTTAAAGGAAATGAGACTGGACACGTACCAGTGAGCACCTGCTCATTACTAGAGACTGAAAGCTAAAAGCGCTTCTGGCTTCCTATTGTACACAGTGGCTTGATTTCCAGCTTCCGCGGAAACAAAACCTGAACGCAGAATAGGTGCCAAAGCCTCACACCGCGCACTTGAGAAGGCCGATTCCGAGCAGCCCCGTGTGCAGCCGCCCGCCCCACCAGCTTGAGCCGACTGCTGCACCGGCAACCACAGAATCAACACAGCACGCCCGCGCCGGCGGCGCCCGCCTAAACGCTCCGCCGCGTTGCCCCGCCCCGCCCCGCCCCGCCCCGCCCCCTGTGCTTTGGCGCCGCTTTCGGAGCCCGACGGGCGCCATGCGGAGCCGCGCGGAGGTGGACGCCACGCTGCGTACCGCCAAGCTGAACCCCGCCGAGCTGCTGCCGGCAGTGCACTGCCTCAGCTTCGGCCCGCAGGGCGGCGTCGGCGATTGCTGCCTGCTGCAGCTCGAGGCGGGGCTGTGCGCCGAGCTGGAGGCGGGCCGCAGGTACGGGCCGGGCCGCGCGGGCTGCCGGGCGCTGCTCGTCTGTGGGTGTGACTGCCGCGGTGGTGTGAAGGGACGCGGTTTGTTCAAACGCGCCTTGACGGCAGTCTGGGCAGTACTGGAAGTGCTCTCGGAAAGATGGTTTCGTTTTGGGCGATTCTGTGTGGAGCCAGCGGTTGGACTTGCTGGTCCCTGTGGGTCTCTTCCAACCACGATTATTTCATCAAAATAGCTCTCCTGAGCTTGCACAGTAAGAAAAACGGGGGTAGGATAGTCAGTGTCCTCATGGTTTGCGTGTTGTTACAGGGTGCAGCTGAGTGGCAGTGCCTTAAACAAGCTCAGGTTCTGCTTGCAGACTGCATTCCATCTGACCAGGGCAGCAACTTGAATACTGACGTTTCTTGCAGTGAAAGAACTTCTTGTTGGGCATCTGGTGACAGCTGCATTGAAATTTGTTTTGAAAAAGCTGGCATCCTTAAAAGAATCTCACTGATCAGGCTCTGGCACAGGCTGCCCAGGGAGGTGGTGGAGTTGCCATCCCTGGAATTGTCCAAGGAACGTTGAGATGTGGTACTGAGGGACATGGTTTAGTGGGGAAATATTAATGATAGGTGCATGGTTGACTGGATGATCTTGGAGGTCTTTTCCAACACTGGTGATTCTACGATTCTGTAACTCATAAGGTTTTCCTGCTGTAGCAGATAGTTGGGGTGGGATGCAGAGTACCAGCAAGTTACACAGACAGGACGGTGAAGGCCATAGATAGTGCTTGTTGTGACTGGAAGGATGGTTTTGTGACATCTTCCAACTCTGGCCCAAAGCCAGAGAATAAGTTTTAGGTACAGTTTTATATTTCTTCCTTTACCAGCTGCAATGCCACTGATGTAATGCAAATGTTTTAAATGATACAACACTAGAACTCCCTCTAAAGTCCTCAGAGATCATAGAATAGCTTAGGTTGGACAGAACCTTAAAAATCATCAAGTCCCAACCCCCTACAGTGGGCAGGGCTGCCACCCACCAGCTCAGCTGCCCAGCACCCCATCCAACCTGGCCTTGAACGCTTTTGGGGATGGGGCACCCTCAGCTGCTCTGGGCAGCTGTGCCAGTGCTTCACTGCCCTCTGAGTGGAGAGGGTGATGTCTGTTAGCAGAGCTGTTTGTACCTATTGGAAGGATGATGGGGTGCCGAATGTTTCCAAGACCTCAGACCTGAGTGGTGCTATGTTCTTGGAGCATAGCTGAGTTTTTTTGTGTTGGTGTTGTGTCCTCACTAAAAAGTTCTGTTTACAAGTACGTGGGCTGAAGAAGGTGCTGTGCCTTGATTCTTGTCTGGAAGTGTTAGTTATTTATGTTTTTTTTTCTGCTTGGAGTTAGTTGTAAGAAAATATGCACGTTTCTTTAACGGAGTTATGTGAAGGACACTGTGCAATAGTTTCTATTTGCTTCCCATTCTATGTTGGGCTAGTTTCAGTCCTCAGGAAAGAACAACTTTAGTCATAATCTACTTTCTAAGGTTCATGCACTTTAAGCATCACTAACCCCTTGTTTTGAGGGTTTTATGTGAATAGACAGATGAGGAGGTTAGGCTATGATCTGTGTAAAAAGCCTTGGATACTGTCTTTCAGAGTTGGAAAACTTGAACAAACATAGAAGATATTTTAGATTAACTGACAATTACGTCTTTACGTTTTGGTATAACATGACTGCCACTACTAAATAGAACTGTGGTTTGTAGCTTCTTTACTAAGTTGTAAACGTGAAAAAATATCAGATGAGTTTAATAGATGTTCATCCTGAAATAGAGAAATAGAGGTACAAATGCATGTTTTAGTGCTATTTTTTTTTTTTCTTTTTCAGCCTGGTAATCCGTGGTGAAAAGGATGAACAAGCAGTGTTGTGCAGTAAAGATAAAACTTACGACATGAAAATAGCAGATACCTCAAATATGCTGCTGTTTATTCCTGGCTGCAAAACTCCGGAAGAGCTGAATGCAGATCAAGCATCTTGTAATATTATTCATTCACAGGTATACCTTTCTGGGTTTTTTGCTTGTTTGCTTTAATTCTCGAATCCCTTATTCTCTGTAATTTTTTGTGTTTTTTTCCAAGATGCTTACGTGAAACCTTGAGTGGCATTTAGTTGCCTAAACATAGACTTGTGCCATTTTAGGTGCTTTGTGGTATTGGTCCAGCTGTAAGCTGCCACTCCAGAAGGATGGAGATCTCCTGTAGCTTCTTTGTATATCTGACAGCCCCAGGAGATGTCTTTACAAACAAGCCTTACACACAAGGGGCATGCTATACCTTTGGGTGACCGAAATGGCTCTAGGGCTCTTGTGTAGGCAACTGAACTCCATCTGTAATATATGTTAATTATTGTTTCTAAGAAGTTCAAACTTATGTTTATTTTGAGTGGATAGTAATTACTTGTGGTAGGTATTAAAAGATTTCAAAGAATATCTGATTTCTCAGTGTTGGCAGCTATTTTAAAAATTAGCTGTTTGCACATGGATTCTTATGAGTGCTTTCCCCAAAAGGCAGATTTTGCCATGTCATTATTAGTAGATTTTAAATACAGAAATATATTCAAAGTTTACCCTTTTTTTGCAACTAGCATCTGGGGAGATTTGTTGGAGTGGGTGACTTTAGAGCTCTGAGTTCAAAGAATTCATTGTTCTCTGCTATTCTGAAGTGTAGTTAATAAAATTCTTCCGAAAATAGTTAGGAAAATATTACTAGCTCATTATTTGCTCTAATGGATATAATGACATCATTGAGGAGTAATCCTGCTTGTCCTTAGATGAATAAGATGAATATAATAATCACAATATCAACATCGTCATTTCTTCCATGAAGTCCTAAGTTCAGCTAGTGGAAAAAAATTAATTCAAACTAAAATAGATTAATGAGAAAATAATTTTCTTCCATATTCTTTTTTGTTATTCTCAGTGATCTCACTAATCTCTGAAGTCATATCTGTCAGATTAATATAAATGTGACTTGCATAGGAGTAATTTCTAGAGTTCTGTTTCTGGAAGGTTTTTTCATGTTCTCAGAAACGTTATGTGGTGTATTAAGAAGGCAAACTGTGAGACACAGCAAAAGGTGCTGCGTTTGCTGGGTAGTTTGGGGCTTCATTGCGCTTCTCTCAGAACCTCATGATCATGCTTTGTACCCCTTGGCAGACTGATAGTTACAGCCAGAGCATCTGTCATTTCATTCAGCTTGCACAAACTGGCTGTAGTTATGAACTTTCAAGTGTAAATTAGAGCAATTTATTTTCTTTTCTGGGTAGAGTGTCTTTGTAATTTATCTCAAAATTGCTCAGAAATGAACTTGGCAGAAAAAGAAGCTAACACTTATGTAAATGCAATTTGACATGGAGGAAGGAAAACAGAATTCTGTATAAAAATATAGCTGAAATTTGTGCTAAGCAAGCTACATAACAGTGGGTTAAAATCTGAGTTTGTTCAGTGTCAGAATTTGAATGGCACTTGTTCTACATGCAGAACATTATTCATGTATCAAACATGTATGTTTGATTTAAGTGGAACATTATTTCAAAGTTCTGTTTTCTTGTCTTATGGTTTTCTTTTTTAAATGGACGAGCTTTACAAACAAGTCTGAAAAAGCATTTAGGATATTTATTTGACTTTTTCATGGAGGCTTTTTTACAAGGAAGAAATGTTTCGGACGGTGGTCACAAACCTGCAGCCTGTTCCACCTCTGCCATTCTGTACCCACTGCTGTTGCAGCAGAATCAATACTGGAAGGCTTTGATACCCTCCGTTCTTAAAAGAATCTTCTAATAAAAGCAGGCTGTTCCCTATGAAACACCTCAGCACTACTCGGAAGATCAAGATTTGTCAGATGAGTGTAGTTGAACTGATTACACCTGAGCTTCCTGCTGGACCTTTTGAATCTGTATGGAACCAGAATAACAAATGGAGATGATGTGTTAATTGCAACAGAGATGTTGTGTTTATTGCATGGAAGTGTAGCCTACCGTCTTATTAATGTATGTTTTACTTAATGATGTGAAGTTTCAAGTATTGAGATGTAAAAAGGCATGAGCAAATCCCACCCATGGGAGGAACGAGGGAAGATGGAAACAGGGTAATATAGGAAGGTTTTTTTATCCTAACGCTAAGTTCTAGACAGTGATTATGTGACAGCCTATCATTTGTTCATCTCTGCATACTGGTCTCTCAGTCATGTTCACTGCAAACATGTATATTATCGATCAGCTATAGGCTCATTCTTTGTTACTATTGGTAATCTTTTTTTGACTGAAAATATTACAATGGTTGTTTCATCTTAAAAGTAGTTTCTCCATTAATATATTATTTTTTCAGTGAATATTTGAAAACTTTTTGTTGGTAATGTTTTGGTTAAGCTCCTTTGAATCTGAATCGTGGATTAAAATGCTGAAAGAGTCCTTATGTTTTCTTGTAGATTGCTGGCTTCTCCAACAATTATTGGGAACTAAGGAGATGTCGACCTAAACTGAAGAAACTGAGGAAGCTTCTGATGGAAGATCCGTATGAAGGGCCAGGTAGTGCGAAAGATCAGATTGCAACGGTGTCAAAAGTAAGTCATCTAAGTAAGTCTGCTGCCTTGTAGTTGACAATGGGCAAATTAAAATGAAGAAACATTCTATCATCTATCTACCTATCTATGATAATGATGATTCTTAACTAGAAAAATAGCTTTGCTGATGCTTCACAGTGTTGCTTTGAATTAAATTTTAAATCTACTACACATAGGTAATTATTAGCACTTACAGTGACAAGTTGGTTATCTATCAGTTTTCCAGTAATAAAAGAATCAGCACTGAAAGAGATTTGTGATTTCCCCTTTTATGTGGAGAGTTTCTTGAAGATACATGATTTAGGAAAGATAGAATACACTCAGTTTTCAGTCGTGCTGTGATACTTAATTTATTATGCCTACTTGAGCTAGTTTGACATCCTGGGAATGCATGGCGCAAAGACTTCTCTATAGTTAGACTGGTTTTTATATTAATCACCGTTTGAGAAACTGTTGTAAATTATAGGAGAAGTTCCAGAGAGTAGTGAAACTTAGAAAACTCAGCCTTGGGGAAAATGTCATCAGTCTTCTTTCTTTCATTATGGCATAATGCATTTTACATGCTTGCTGAAGTAAAATTGGCATAAGAATAACCTGTCTTATCTCCTTTATTTTCCTTGTTGCAGTACACAACAGAAGATTTGCTAGGTCTGATTCAAGCAAGTGAAGAGGAAATACTGCACCAGCTGCAGGCTATTGGTGCCTGTGTAATTGAAGGTATTTGTCTCTAAAGAGTATTCATTACTTACAGAATCATAGGATGGCTTAGGTTGGAAGGATCATTTAGTTCCAACCCTCTGCCATGGGGGGGGGGGGGGGTTGCACCCCACTAGATCAGGCAGTTTTCTGCCTAAATTATTAGTTTTTTCCACATCTTATTTCAGGATGGGAATACCCAGACTTCTATAATATTCCTTCAGAGGAACTGAGTCAAAGTACTGAAGTTTCCTTTTAACACTGATGTTTTTTTCTTCTGTTTGGCAGGATGTTGGAGAGTTTTAGAATTTGACTATGAGATGAAACTCTTGAATCACGTGACTCAGCTGATAGATTCAGAGTCCTGGTCTTTCAGTAAGGTTCCTTTACGTACCTGTCTCGAGGAGCTTGGACCTCTAGAGCCCATGTAAGCAGTTACTTTTAGTACTTAAAGTTGTCTAAGCCATGATTAATGATTATTAATTAAATCATTATTCATTATTTATTAGAATTGTTGTTTTATAACTCTAGATTCCTTTTACTGGGGCATTAATGATAAACTTTGTTTGGCTCTAAAATATGAAGGGCATTAGTAGCTCTCAGCCGTCTCTACCTAGGAGAACACTGCTATTAGCTTTCTAGAGGACAGATCAGTTCCAAACGCTGTGTCCATTTACTTGGTTCCTTGATGTAAGCCAGCACCATAAGCTGTTTTCCTTACTTCTTCTAAACGTTTTTCATGTACAGACACACAGACTGCAATTTATTATTTTGTAAGACATGAGAGCCCCACGCCTGGATGCAGTACTCCAGGTGCGGCCTCTGAGGGCAGAGCAGAGAGGAACTGTCACCTCCCTTGCCCTGCTGGTAACCCCTCTTTTGATGCAGCCCTGCATTCTGGGCTGTAAGAGCACACTGCTAGCCTGTGTCCAGCTTTTTGTCCATCAGGACCTCCAAGACCTTTTCCATAGGGCTGCTCTCAATGTGTTCTTTTCTGTCCGTACTCATATCTGGGATTGCCTCAACCCAAGTGCAGTGCTCTGTACGTGGCCTTGTTAAACCTCATTAGATTCTTGTGTGCCCACTTCTCAAGCCTGATCAGGTCCCTCTGGATGACATCTCTCCCTTCTATTTTGTCAACTGCACCACTCAGCTTGGTGTCATCAGCAAACTTGCTGAGACTGCGCTTGATCCTACTGTCTGTGTCACTGATACACATGCTGAAGAGTACTGGCCTGAAGATGGACAACCGAGGGGCAGCACTTGTGAAAAATACATGAAATATGATACAAACAGGAAATTTATAACACGGTTTTAAAATTTGCCTTTTTTTTTTTTCCCTCAGAGAGATGATAGAGCATATTCTTTTAAGCTATGGAAGGAAATACACTGATGATGGTAAGTTTGGAAAAGCACGTGTTTTGAATTTGAAAAACAAAATAGTTACTGAGTAACTGAAAACTTTATGAGGATGGCTCGAACAAATTAACGCGCTACACTAAAACTACACACTAAGTAAACAGCGAGATAAAAAATTAGTAAAATTGTTAGAGAAAGTTCCATAGGAAAAAGCTGCTCAACTGTATGAGACATGAGAGAAAATTAATGAACCAATGGAAGTACCTGAAGTGATATTTTAGATGTTTACAAACAGTGGTTTTGTGACTGAAGGTAGATTGCTTTTACAAACTGAATGCAATCTCCTTATAGATACTGTAGGAGATCTTGGATGCCACGTATTTAAGCAGTTGATAGTAATATTAATTGTGCAACAGATTATAGATGTCCCTGAATTCTTCTTGTAAGAAGCAGCCATCTCCATTGCCTGTCTTACCTATGTACATAATAGGTCAGTGCCTTCATTTAAATTCTTTTTCGTGGTTGTTTTCATCTCACCTTTGACCAAAGTGGAAATTGCACACCACCTTACAAGGCACAGGACAGCAGTTGTATGATATAGATTGTCCTTCTCTGATTAGTATATTGAAGCACATTGCACAAGGAATAGTTTTGAATTATAGGGAGACCGAAAAGGTGGAAGGCAATATGGCTGACTTTCAGAGAACTTCAGCCAAGTGAGAGTAGAAAGAAATTCTCCTTATTCCTGTAATCTAATATTACGGGGATGACTGCAGAAATAAGTTTTAATTGTTCAACTAAGGCAGCAAACACGTTAATACAAGTTATTCAGAGGTAGGAATGAAAACTGTGGGAAAGCTTACTGTGGAAAAAGGGAAAAGAAGATGATTTGTTCGTCAGCATGAGAAGATATCAATGAAGAAGACTAGAACAGAATGGAAATTTGAGGCTGTTCTCTGTTCTACTATCAAAAAAAGCAAGAATTCAAGCTATTGTGTCTTTTGTTTCTCAGCAGGGGAGGTTTACTTTGAAATGCATGAAGATAAAATATGCAGAGCTATAGCGCAAATGCTTTTGCAAAATGCAGTTAAATTCAATTTATCAGAGTTTCATGAAGTCTGGCAACAAAGTGTCCCTGAAGGGATGTCAACAAGGCTTGATCAGCTTAAGGTAAAAATACAAAGTATGAATTCTTTAGTGTTATATCTAGATTTTATGATTGGTGGGGGTTGATTGTATTTCTGTCAGCTTTTAAGTACTATTTCTGACATCCTCCTTGCAGCTAGCAGTGAGTTTTAGGAGGCTTTGGAGATACAGAGAGTAACTTCTTATGCATTCACTGTAGAATGAAGAAAGTTCAATTGTTTTCATTTTAATTAAAGCTTTCTCTGTGATGCTGATCTACAGGGTTTGGCTCTTGTGGATAAAGCCTCAAGACCAGAGACCATCTTTCTGCTAAAAGTAGAAGACTTACCTGAAGATAATCAGGAAAGATTCAACAGCTTATTCAGCATACGGGAAAAATGGACGGAAGCGGATATTACCCCTTATATCCAGTAAGGATATGTTAAAATAAGATTGTATTTAACAAAAGAAGTCAATTAAGCAGAACTATGCTATAATTGGAGTTCATATTCTTCCCTTTCTGCATGGCTGACTTTCAGCTATGTAGTTATGGCTGAAGTACTGTGTTTTAAATTACTACAAATTCTACATTAATAGAATCCCCACTCATGTGAACTATAGCTATATTTGTTGGATTTGAACTTGTGTAAAAAGCTGATCCACTGAATTTAAATGAGAACTGATTTGATTGAGGCAGACTTCAGCTAAAGAAAATATCCTGAATCTTTACTTAGTCTCCATATTTACAACTCAAGAGCTGTACAGCAGTAGTGCTTCCTATACTGCGTCCTTTTTTGTCCTACGTTACAACGTTATATGGAAGACCAAGCCAGGATGCATGTGGACAGGCATAAATGGTAACCCAGAAGCTACTTCATTAATTTTGTTGAGTGGCTCTAAATTTACTTTAATATAATTATTTCAAAGCTAGTTTGAGAGAACAGTAATAATAATTTAAAACAGAACAAAAGCCTTGCTTCTTAAGGCAATCGCGGTCTTTCCTGTTCCTTAAATTTCAAGCCAAGTTCTAAACTTTAGGTAATGCAGAGCATTCGGAGAGTAACTCTTGTAATTTTCTCCCAATACCCAAGTCCAGCTTATGGCCATATTTACAGTCATTTCACCGAATATCGTGTCTGAAAGCATGTTTAATGCTAACGTCATCTACTTTATTTCCTCTGTAGAGACTTATGTGCAGAGAAGCAGACGGTTGGTGCGCTTCTGACAAAATATGCTCGATCCTCAATGCAAAATGGTATTAAACTTTATAATTCCAGAAGACCTATCTCATAAAAAATACTGTTTTAAAAACTGAGAATATCGTACGGAGTAACAGTGAATGTTGCTTCTTCCTCCCCCTTCTGGGGGAAAGAGTTGTCAGCAAATGTTATGTGGCATTCTTGAACTGAAGCAGCTGAACTTTGTGAACAAATTTAGTTTCCTGCACAGCTAAGTAGAATGAGAAAGAACTTGCCTCTTCCAGGAAACCATAATGTCTGCAGCCCATTTCCACCTTCCTCTGTCCGCTTTCTTTTCCTTTGTGTTTACAGTTACACTGGAAGTCAAGGTTCTTGAATATGATTTAGCTGTTTATCCATAAACTGAAGACTATCATTAGAAATTAAAACCTTAGTAATAATTGAATCAAATGGATTTTAACAGCAGAATAAAATGTTTAGTCTTTTGTCCATTAGGGAGCATTTTTAAGCATGCGGATTTTGTTGCTATGTTGACATTTTGAATACTCACACCTTCACAAGCTCATGAATGAATTACTGTTAACTGAGACTAAGCTGGTTCTTTTTGTGACCTTGAATAACACTGACACAAATTCTTGATAGTTCAACGCTTGGCAAAATGCAGCCTTTTAAATATTACAAGGAAAAAAAAGCATAATCAGGTTTGTAAAATCAAGTCTGAAGACATGAGAAAATTGTGTTACGAAGTTCCTGTAAACTGCCATTAGAATGTAGCTGATGTAAAATTCATCTTTTAAAGAAAACTGCCTTTGCTTTAAAGAGAACTTGCAAAACTTAGTAATATGAATTTTTACGATTTTGGTATGGACAATAACTGCACATGAAAATTGTGCCTTGAAAACTTAGGGTGGAATATTATTTTGCTTGGAGCAATTAATTAGAAATTTGCTATGATATAGCCTTAAAATTGAGTACCCGTAATTGAAATTTCTTGATTTTTAAAAGCAGTTTGCATTTGTCAGTGAAACAGTTTCATTACCAAAGGTACATTTAGTAAATGCAAGGTGATCAGTGGAGGGGGATGGAAGAAACAAAATCAAATAATTACACATTTTCTGGATTTTTTACAAATAAAAAGCTGAATAAAAGCTACTTCCTGAGTTTCAGTTATTTTTCTCTATTGATGCAGGATTGATTCCCTGTGTTCCGTATTTCTAAAGCATGTAAGTGTGCTATTTGACCAGTTGCACAGAGGCTCAGCTGGGCTCAGTTCCTGAAAGAATTGCCTTGTTCACTGCCTGGTTTCAACAGCTGTGGTCCTTTCTTTTAATAGTAGTGGTGTTCCCTCTGAGAGATAACAGCAGTCAGAATTTGAAAGCCTTTGAAAGAACTTCAGTTTGACCATATGTGGTTCTTTAGCTGAAATACATAAAACAATTGATAGTCGTGTAGGTTGTGATATAACAGTATATTTATGCTAGGTCTTGTTTTGTTTTTTGTTCTAGTCTTTGTTTTAAACAAAATTTAAGTATTACAGGAGTAGTGCTGTATCATAATAGTTAATGTAATGATTTAATATATCTAAAGTGTTTTAACATGTGATTTTTCTACCTGTTGTTGACAATATTTCTGGTGTGTTTTGTGAACAGAAGTGAAAAGAATAACAGAATTAGCTTCTTTGATGCATTAACTTTAACATAAAGGAGATAAATCAAAACTTGCATATAATAAGCAGTTGCTGGTTGTGAAGAAATTAAATTTTGTGTTCTGGTAATTCTAACTCAAATCTCTCCACAGGGCAACTAGAGTGTGAAGGAAGAGTGACAGACTGCTTTTTTTTTTTTTTTTTTTTTTGTTCTTCCTGCCAAGTTTTGGGCAGCACTGTTAGTATCTTAAATTGGTTTTGGAATCAAAAGGCAGGACTGCAGCCTTTTACTGTCTTCCTATCAATCTTTGCTGGGTACATCCTTGAGTTTGGCCCATAGGTAACTTCGTGCATTCCAAGTACCAGTAAGTGCTTGTCCAGCACTGGCACTTCCCTAGTGCCAAGCAAGAGGGCCACACGTGATTAAGCAACCAGGTTTTGGAGCCGAAGTGCTGGCTTAGTGCAGCTGGAGCCCTGCCTGAAGCAGGGGGGACACATTACCGTCCCTCTGCGTTTGTGCCTACCCAGGCTGTACCTCCCACAGCTGTCAGTTAATCTCGGCCTTGCCGTGAGACCGAACACGCCGGCGGGGTTAACGTCTCCCTTGGGGCGCTACTGCTGTTGCAAACCTACAACGCGAATGGGAACCAAAAAACGCAGACTTCGCTACCGCGGGTTCCTCTATCCCACCTGCGCCATCTTCCCGCCGCAGCGATGCAACCACCGCCCAGGCTGCGCGCATGCGCACACATCCCGCTCGGGGCTGCGCCAGAGGCGCGCGGAGCGCATGCGCTTCTTGGATTACTTTCGGAGTTTTCTTTTTATTATTATTATTTTTATTTATGGCTGCCTTAGAGAGTCACCGTGGCGCCGCTTTGAAAAGCAAAATGTGTTTTCTGGAGATTTTTGCTTCTCAAAGAAGCAAAGCTCCTTGGGGCTGGCTGTGACCTTTCACCCGGCGGGGGTGAGAGGTTGCCGACAAAATGGCGGCGGCTGCCGCGGCAGGGCGCGTTGGCGGGAGGCGGCCGAGCTGCTGAGGGAGTCCCGCTCGGCCCTGCCCGGCAACCCCGGACGAGAGGGAGCCCAGCCCGGAGCCACGTCCGTAAGACCGAGCCGTGGGCCCCGCGCCGCCTCTCCCCTGCCCCCGGCAGGCGTCCTGTCAGCGGGGCGCTGCTGTGTCCGCCCGGCCGCTCCGCAGCCCCTCGGCGCTCTCCGTTATCCGGTCGGTTCCCGTAGCCGCTGTGCGAGCTGCTATCGTACTCCAGCAGGAGGAGGGGGTTGCGAGTTACCTCATAAAGGGTTATGTAAAAAGGCAGCGTTGTTGGCGTTGTAATCATGGTGCTGAGCCGAGCTGGAGATGCCTGACCCGTCAGTCACGGACCTGCTGTGGAGATGAGGGATCGCCTGCAGCGTGGCACGGGGAAAAGCCGCGGGAGCCACCGAGCAAGGAGGATGCTGGTGTCCTTCTGACAGCCTGTGGTGTGTCGCAGCGCTGCTGGTCAGGATGAACAGGAAGAAAGGAGACAAAGGATTTGAGAGCCCAAGGCCATACAAATTATAAGTATCTATTTCTTAAAAGATTGCTATACTTCGGATCCTGATGCGTTTGGAGCAGGCCCCAGGCCAAGCGGTGGTTTTCCACCCGAGGAGCTGAAACTCCAGTTTGGAGAAGCTCGCTCTCAGTGCATGCATGTTGTGGGGTTTATCTTGTGTGATCTCATGGACAGAAAGGCTGTAAAGCGTGCAGTCTCATCTTGCAAAGAAATTTACATTGTGCTCCTCGGAGCTTAGAGATCTTTCCAGGCAGTATCAGCACCACAGATCATGCTATCACATTTCGTTGTTATTTGTGTGTCAGGCCCTCTAGTCTCACAGGCTTTTTAACGTATGAACGCAAGTATATTTATAAATAAAAGCTAGCATTTGTGCTGAGGAGGTCTGAGCAAATGATCATTTTTTACAGTTAGTTTATAGCCAAATTATAAAGAAATTGGTTGATGTGTCAGAGAATCTTCATGCTTTCATGATGTTCAGCTTGGAGAAAAGAAAGCTCCAGGGAGACCTCATTGTGGCCTTCCAGTACTTGAAGGGAGCACATTAACAGGAGGGGCAATGGCTGTTTACGAGGGTGGATAGTGATAGGACAAGGAGGGATGGTTTTAAACTGAGACAGGGGAGGTTTAGGTTAGATATTAGGAGGAAGTTTTTCACACAGGGGGTGGTGAGGCACTGGAACAGGTTGCCCAAGGAGGTTGTGGATGCCCCATCCCTGGTGGCTTTCAAGGCCAGGGTGGATGTGGCTCTGGGCAGCCTGGTCTATGGTTGGCGACCCTGCATGTATTGAAACTGGGGTATTGAAACTAGATGACCATTGTGATCCTTTTCAACCCAGGTGATTCTATTATTCTATGATTCATGTCTTTTTTTTGTTGTTTTTTTTTTTAAATAAGTTTATGATTTCCTTATAAATCTGTATAATTTTAAACAGAACTACTGATGGTATCATAGGGATTTTGGTATGTAGGTGGTGTTTGAATTCATTAGTACTAGATTTTTATAATTTTCTTGTAGGATTTTTATTGAAGTCTCTCAGTTGAAGCCAAGTCCTTTTTTAATGCACAATCACGAGTATGTACAGTGTGTGACATGGTGTAAAAGCTGCATCAGTATAAGGCTGTATCTTCAGTCAGTAGTCTGAAGTGTTGAATAGATGCTGTCAACTGCAGAAAATATACAGAAATAAGCTCTGAAAGTTTTTACAAGTTGGAGTTACTATTTTATCTCTTAGAAAATCAGAGTTTGATTTACCAAGAGTTCTAATATGCAACTCAAAACTTAAGTGAATACGTTTGACTTGTTTACAATACTGATCTTGATTAATATATCACAATTGTCTAATAAATTTTTATAACATTTTAACTGTAAAAATGCATACTGTAACCTTTTTTTTGCACGTAGTACCCACTTAAGTAAATGATGTATGAGAAGGAACTTACCAGGTTCCTCGGATTGCAAGTGTTAGGGCTGCATCCCATTTCAAATATTAGTGTCACAGAATCACAAAGTCCTTAGAGTTGGAAGGGACCTCTGAGGGCCATGTAGCCCAACTCCTCTGCACTGAACAGGGGCACCACAGCACATCACTAAAATATGAGAACTTGATTTCAAGCTATCAGTAATGCTGTGTATTTATGTACACAACATTCAAAACCTTGTGGAATTACCTTTTTATGTTATTAGTGCCATTTGTACTGGTATGATGCTACACTTTGCCTTTATTGGAACTTTTCTGGCCTTGCATGCAGCATGAATTATTTAAGTGAGAGACATAGGCCATGGCAAATTCTCTCCTTACAAATGCATGCTGTATGCAGAATTTGTCTACACCATATGCTGTATGATCACTCTTTATTTATAACTCTTGGAATATTATTTTAAATACTGATAATTGTGCAGAACCTTACTTTAATTTTTTTTTTTCCAGCACGACTCACCAGGTAGTTTGTATCAACAACATAAATTTTCAGAGAAAGTCTGTTGTAGTAAGTATGTCTTAATAAAATTTGAAAGAAGAAATGGAAAGTGTGGATTTCCTTCATGATTTTAGAAGTAACAGCTGCACACACAAGCTGATTATGTTCTTCAGCTTCTTATGCTTTCTCTTAAGTCTGTCACTTACAGAGATGCCTCAAATGAAATACCCTGTAATAGCGATTGTTCTAACCTCTGTGAGGAAAAGCTTTCTAAAAGCTTTCTAAAGGAAAGTGGATAATACTGCAAAGAAATCTGCAGTCAAGAATTAACTTTTAACAGTGTTAGTTGGTGTTAGGGGTAAAGTTATTTGTAGCTTGCATGTGACGTCATGAGATTTGAAGAGGCCTCAAGGCTTTGAGACTATTTGTGAATGTGGATGTATGGCTGAATGGAGTCTACTTAGATTATAAGAGTCATTTTTCAGGCTTAGATGCCAAAGCCTAAAACATGGGCAGAAAAAGGTTGGTAATAAACTTGATATCTAGTCAGCAGAGGCAAATATTTTCCAGTAAAATAAATATAGTTATCAGTCCTTTTCAAGTTTTGATTTTTATTATAATGTATTTTGTGACTGGGAAAATTCACCTGTTAGATTATATGAAATAAAATGTATTTTAGACGTCTACAAGGAAAATACTATTTTGTAGGTACAGAATTAATATTTTACCCATGATTTTCTTCTGGAAATGCATTTGATTTGTTTTATTTTTAATACATGGCAAAGATTTTAAAGGAAGTGTTGATTTGTTTTTTCGTAGGGCTACGTGGAACTGACAATATTTCCCACAGTTGCAAACCTGAATAGGATCAAACTGAACAGTAAACAATGCCGGATTTACAGAGTGAGGGTCAATGATTTGGAAGCAGCTTTCATCTATAACGATCCAACGCTGGAGGTTTGTCACCATGAGTCAAAGCAGTAAGTGAAGTGTTTAAAACAACATGGATGTTGTGTTGTCTTTTGTTGTGAAGCATCACCTATAGTGTTAGCTGGTTTTACTTGTTGATGAAGAAACTGGTAAAAATCTCATGTCCATTTCTTTTTGGTAAGAGAAGCATAATGGCGAAAGTGTTCACTATGTGTTCTCTTTTGACCTTGCTGAAATGTATGTCCGTGTTTTCACTTTTTCTTTTGGATGGCTTGGTGGAGTTTGCAGTTCTCAGAATTGCAAAAGGACTTTCACTGAAAGTGCTACAACTGTTTAACAGTGGCTGATATGAAATGAGACTCTTCTGGATTGGCAGGGACCTCCTGTGATCATCTGGAAGATGTGAGAGAGTAGCATTTAAAACAGTCATAGCATTCAATTATGTTAAGAAAGGAATCAGAAGAGATAATTGATGAAATCGTGTAACTGTTATCATTTTGTGGAGAAAGAACATTGTGTAACATCCTAATGGCACTGCGGCACATCATATCTTTTAAAAATTTTATTTCTTCCTCAAATTATCCTGTTTAAGAGCAGTAAACGAAATCTGAAGGTGAGACACGCCAGGTGAAACACAATAGGCTGAGAGCAGACTGGTTTTCACATTGCTATCAGAACTTAAAAGAGAGCTTCTATCTTTCATTATTCCTGTTCATATAAACCTTTAATTAGTACGTAAAATGTATTTTTAGCTTTTATGTCAGTGATAGTTTGTCCATCAGTCTAAAACATCATTCAGATAAAACTGAAAACCGTATTAGATTGTTATATGTCAGGTTTTGATTTCTTCTTCAGTCTTCCGGGCATCACTGCTTTTTTAACAGTCAGTACCTGGCTGTCTTGAAAAAAAAACATTGGAAAGTTATAAAGTAGTTCACTGTGAAGTGTAAAACAGTGTGTATAAGTTTGCCCTCTGTACACAAGGTGGCAGAGAATCCCATCTAGCTCGTGCATGTAAAGAAGAGACTGGAATCTTTTAAGTACTGCTTCCAGCCTGCAAGTAGTGTTGGAACATATCTGCTTGGGTCTTGTCTAAGACTGTTGCTGTAGTGTTACAGCAGCCTCTGTTGTCCTCTTCTTCCCTATTTTCACTGAAATTCTAGCTTTCTTGATTCTGTCTGTATAATGAATTTATTTTTCCAAGCTGTAGTACGCAGACATCCCACAGCCTGTATTTGACTACTGAGACAACCACTCATGTCTCAGCCCATTTACAGTTAAAATGAACAAAGGAGATATTTTCTTCTTCTGTGTGTTTGTTTGTTTTGTTTTATTTTTCCTTGAGAATGTACACTGTTAAATAGGCACAGCAAAAAAGACTTATGTTTTGCTCTGATAAGTGAAGTTTGTGGTTATCCTGCTCTTGCTGGGATATTTGCTTCACACATTTGTGATAACTGTGGTGCATGTTTGAGAAACTATTGCATTTGAGTATTGCTTTGATATAAAGGAAGACATGCCTTTGTATAGCTTGTTAATGGACACATACTGCTTTCCTGTGTGTATGTACTCTATTCAGTATAATTTTAACCTTGAGCAGTGTATACCTGTCCATTCATTAATTCATCTACTTGTTGTTTTGTTTGGTTGTGTTTTTTTTTTTTTTTACATGAATCTTGTAGTTCTTAAAAACATTTTGATATCCTCCAGTGTCACTGGAGGATATGGATGGCTGGTTTAGATGGAAGCAGCAGTAAGCTGCAGAAGAGATCTTTGTGACAGCCTTCGGGGCATGTGTTGTAATATTCTTTCATCTGCAAGGCCAGGGATCAGCCTTTAACCTATGCACAAAACAGACAAGTTACTGCTGAATAAAGTGTGTGCTGCTTTGTGATTTCCTGCAATAAATAACTTTCATTTCCACTGGCAGGATTCTTCCTCTAGTTGTAAACTCATGATGCACTTTGTCATTGCTTAATCTTTTCCTAGCAGAAGTGTAGAGAAGTTTTGAAAAAGGGGATGGCAAGCACTTAGCTGTGGGCAAGAAAAGTTCTTTTTTCAATGTGACATACATTCAGATTGTTGTTTTATTAATATATTAATAAATTAATAAGAAAGGTACATGCATAGCATATATACATATAGCGTGCAATGTGTTTAAGCTCTGTACTATGTTTTAGAGCAAGACTCCAGAAGTACTAATTTGTAGTTAGGAAGCAAAGTACAAAAGTAGAAGTAGTAGTGAATTACATATGGAGCAAAGATCTTTTTTTATGAAGCTGATGCTAAATACTGCAGAAAGAAAGTTGTTTATAAACTGTGTTTGCTCTGCATAGCAGTTACTTAGCACTGCTGCCCCCAGTAGTGAGGAATGCGGCTGAAAGTTGGCATGGAGGTATTGAGAATCAGTGGGTAGCTTTAAAGAAATATCTTTACAAGATTGCTCATTGTCAGTCAGTCAGAGGCACATTCTTGGTCAGTAATTAACAGTGTTTTGTGTCTATTCTGTTAATAAAATGACTCTACCAGGAAAACTTGTGAATTCATACTGCTATTTCACTGTCAGCGCACACTTTCCATTAGGAAAACTTAAGTTTATTTCTTGGGATGTAACTTCTGGCTTATGCCCTGTTTTTTGTTTAAAATGGTCATATCCGGAGAGTAGCCTAACCTATGAAAAGATTAGTCTGTGGTCTACATCTTCAAGGGATTCCTTTTACAATGAATCACCCATTTGAACTGGAACACTTCACAAAAATAGAAATATCAGAATAGACTGTTTCCCATAAAATGTTAAGCCCTCTGGAGTCTACCTTTCATGTTATAAAATCATGACCTTTTCCTGTCTATGAGTCCATTGATTTAAAATGTAACCACAGGTTCATCATGAGACTCAAACTTGGAAAAAATCCTTACTGATGTACTGGAAAAGAGTCTCCTATTGACAGTCATGAATTTTCATGTTTACATTAAAAAGAACAAGTTTACATTAAAGTGAAAAATCTTTGAGACATCGTAATCTATTAAAGTGTTACTGTTTTCTCTTGCTAATTTCTTTAATTAAGAAGATAGTTTTCAGTCATGCAGTCTTTTTAAAAGACAGTTTTTCCAATGATATTTGCCTTTGTCAGATGCTGTTTCAAGATAGCTTACAACAGTGTTAGCTGAGGTGGTTTTGATGCCCCTGATAGTCTCCCATGCCTCAGCATTAGCACTGCTCTGAGCCCTTGGTGAGTCACATCAGGGAGTTAAACCAACTGAAAGCTCTCTACCAAAAAAATTTAAGCTGGTTTGAATTCATCATATAGTTGAAGTATATTCCAGTAAACACAATTCAACTACCTTTAGGTGCACTTCAACTATGAAAAAAACATCATGGATGTGTATTAAAACTTAAGATTGAAGCATTTCTGTATTTAGTCCCGTTTCAGAAGCATTCAAGCTAAGTAGACAAATTGAGTACACCTGCAATTCTGGGTCTTTGCAGTGGCACCAGGGAATGTGTCCATTATCACTGCCTAAGATCAAGAACTGGATGAAAATATGCCCTCAGTATATTTTGGTGTTTGGCTAAGTTTTTCAGATGAGTAAGGCTGAGAGTATAAGCATGGTGTTTGACTTATATGGACTTCTGGAATGGTCTTGGCATAGCTAATTACCTTCATTCTTCCAAGTCAGGTACTGTAATTTGGGTTGAGTGCCGTTTTCTTGGTGGGTGGTGAATACAGAGTGGTTAGATGAAAGTAAGTAAAATCCTGAAATGAGATCATGTCTGCTTAGTGTAGACTTGAGATTCCATGGAAGAATGGAGTCCACAGCCAAAAGTTAATTTACTCCATTGTTGTGCAGCACCGCTGCAGGGAGCTTTATGCTTGACTGCAGCTCTGTCCCCACAGTTGCTGGATTCATCAGAGGTGCACAGCTAAATGCTCAGGATTCCTTCTGGAAGGCAGAGGTGGCGAGTAACTGAAATACTTTCTCTTCACAGAGAAATCTGTGTACCAGCAGATTAGAATTAAGAGAGACGTCGTGCCCAATTTTGCAGAGTTAAAAATCCATTTTGAAAGAATATGAGAGCTGTAGCATAAAGATGCAAAAGCAAAGTTATTTCTGAACTTGACTGGTGTATCTTTCAGTATGTGAATATGATAATACTGAACAATAAGAAGATAGCATTCAGCTTGTAGCAGTAAGCACACCTATGTGCCTGGTCATTTCATAGGAAAACAGTTAATCCAAGTCACAACTAAAGTAGTGATGCTGCTTTGGAATGAAATATGCTGTCAACTGATATGTAGTCACTTAAACTGCTGTAACCCTATTGTAGAAATTTGTCTGCATCCTAGATAAATGAGTTATTGCAATCTTTTCTTTTTAAATTGTTTTTAAGGACCAAAAAGTATTTTCCTTTTTACCCATGAAATTTGGTATAGAAATCATGTCACTTTAAAAGTTGTTTTGTTTTGTTTTTTGGGGCTCATTGTGTACTTTAAGAATTAAAGTGCTATTTCTGACAGGAGGAATCTCAACTATTTTTCCAATGCCTATGCTGCTGCAGTCAGTGCTGTGGACCCAGATGCTGGAAATGGTGAACTGTGCATTAAGGTTCCCTCAGAGCTCTGGAAACACGTTGATGGTAAAGTAGAGACTGTTTACTGAAAGCTTAATTTAAGATGCCACACAATTGCTATCTGCGAGTTTGTATAGGAGAATAGGAGATCTAAATAAATAAAAATATCATTATGTTATTTTATGAAATGGTGATTACTGTTTTCTTTTGTTGTCACTCTTTTTTCCAGCTCAAGTCTGAAAAATAACTTTGTGATTGTTGGTAAAATGTGGTTGCAGCACCCTTTACAAACTCTGAGTGGTGCTGGGCCCAGAAGTATACATGGGTGTAATGGAATGTAGTGGGTGCTAAATTATAAGTGTTTGAAGCTACTTAAAGTATACATGTGTCAACAAAGAAAATAATTTACCAGAATCTGTCTATTTACATGTTTATAAAGCTACATTCACTTTGAAAACACTTGTGCAGTGTTGTCAGCTACATCTTACTGGGAAATACTTATGTTATGTTATTGTAATTTTAGTTAAACTTCCTGTTGTGTTACTTGCAAACCTAGAAAGAAAAATATTCCAAGTATATTTTTTTTCTCAAAGTTGCAGTGCCAGTTTATGGTTGCACTTCTTGGCTAAACTTCTCTATCTGCTTGAATTTCTTTTCTTGCCTGTCTCTTCATAGGTGAGATTTCTGTGAAACTGAACCAAAGCAAAGACACTTCAGTCACAGGAGAAGCTTTAAATATAATAAGAGGTTTTAAAAAACTGCAAATTTTAAGTGTATCTTTTTAGAATGTGCCTGGTACTTGCAGTTTTGGTAGAAAATTGTTTCAGTAGTGTAACTTCAGCAGAATACAAACAAAATCACGATAAAGGTACAATAACTGTATAAAGATTCTTTACTGTTGAGGAATAGGAAGATTAAGTGCAACTCCAGTTGAAGTTTTTTATCAATTAATAAAAATTCTCATAAATTCATATCCTGTGAATTAAGAGGTCTCAGTTTTGTAAGCTCATGTATTTGTAAGATGCACCTGTAAGGAGGAGGAAGTAAGCAGATAATCTTGAAAGACCAGTAGTTTGAAACTGAATGATTATTCTGAAATAACTTTCACATAAGTTATGTATGTACTCTGATTTCTGTCTTGATGCTGCAGAGTTGAAAGTCCTAAAGGTGCACATAAATTTTTCTCTGGACCAACCAAAAGGAGGTCTTCATTTTGTGGTACCCAACATGGAAGGCAGCATGGCAGAAAGAGGTGCTCATGTCTTTTCATGTGGTTATCAAAATTCTACAAGGTAAGAATACTGTCTTTGAATGTTAGGCTACAGTTCCTATTTAATCTCAAACTGTGGGTGTTTGGAATGACAATTTCTCTGAATTCTTGGTAAAACTGAACATTTGAAAACTGAATTGCTGCTTGAAAGAAGCTCACCAGTGTGAAATAGCACTTTACCATGAGGATTTCTAGTCATTACAGGTCGGGAGTTAATGGCAAAGAAATTTGCAGTGCTTTGTGAAAGCAGTGTTTATTAATCCGCATTCCCGTATAGTAGAAGTGTGCCGGTGTTGACAATATTAAAAGATACAGTTTGGAACTTGAAAGAAATATCATTTGTGAAACATAAACATAATTGTTAACCATCTTTCCCACATGCTGATTTCTCTAGATTTTGGTTTCCTTGCGTTGATTCATATTCTGAGTTGTGTACCTGGAAACTTGAGTATACTGTGGATGCTGCAATGGTGGCTGTTTCAAACGGAGATTTGGTGGAAACTGTGTATACCCATGATATGAGAAAGAAGACATTTCATTATATGCTGGCAATTCCAACTGCTGCTTCTAACATCTCCCTAGCCATAGGACCTTTTGAAATTCTTGTTGATCCATACATGCATGAGGTAATAATCTTCACAGATGTCTCCTTTTCTTTTTAGTAAAGAGGTAGCTACTATTTAAAAAAAAAATAAAAAAATCAGTCTATAAGAAGAGCAAACTGATAAATTTTTATAGTTAGACTTGTATAAAGTTGACATTACGCACCATTCTAAACTTCATTTCTGTGCTGAAGTTAACTTTTGGAGAAAACAGTAATACTGAAGGTTACTTATAGCTTCAGCTCTATTAGGTTATCTTGTAAATGATAACACTGGTTCACTAGATGTTATATGTCTCATTCATTATCATGTAAGAGAAAAATAATACTCCTGAAGACACTAGACTACAAAGTCACAAAAAAAATGTCATGTTAAATGATAGACATCAGTAGGTAGATGTCAACTTTAAACACATTTTTAAAGACAACTGTTGTTACTCTCACAGTGTAGGTAGATATCCTGGTGCACTTTTCTGCCGTTATAATTACTATCATGGCTTGAAAGTGGTTTTTTTTTCTGTTAGATTTGTGGTAGTCATACCATTTTTGTTTGGTTTTTTTTCTCTTTCATTAATTAATTTGATGTAAATGGATTTATACATATTCACCAGTTCTGTACCAATTTTTTTCCTTTGTAGGTGACTCACTTTTGCTTGCCACAACTACTTCCATTGCTCAAACATACCACGTCATACCTTCACGAGGTTTTTGAGTTTTATGAGGAGATTCTGACCTGCCGCTATCCGTACTCCTGCTTCAAGACGGTTTTTATTGACGAAGCGTATGTTGAAGTAGCTGCTTATGCATCCATGAGTATTTTCAGGTTAGTATTTGAGAAAATGATGCTTTTTGAATCCGTAAGCATAGAAACTTTAAGACTATTGGGAAATACCTGATGTTATTATTTTTATAGCCTGAGTTTTGGGTTTCTTAGTATGAAAAAACCGTCTTTTGTTGACCCGACAGACTTTTAACAGCATTTCTAATTATATATTTTTTAAAGATGTTGGATTCGCATCTTCAACAAAAAATGGGCAGAGGTTTTCTGATTTAGAAGCACCATGCATGAAATATTTAAAATCAGCTTAATTGTAGACATTCCGTTATGTTTTGTTTTTCTTCAGCTGGGAGAGGGTAGTATGAATCCAAAAGATTTTCACCAATTCAACTACTTTGGCTCTATAAAAGATAAATTCTGTGTATATATAATAGCAGATCTGCCCAGATTAATGTTATTTAAAAAAACAAAACAAAACAAAAAAAAAACTGATCTCTTGCTGGAAAGCCAGTGAAAGAAATAGTGTATTTGTTTTGGCTTTTAAAACAAGGTCTCTTTTTTATTTATTTATTTCTGGGGGGCGTTGCTTTGCTTGAGCTTGTGTTCATACTGTGTTATTCTCTTCTTATGGGGTCCAGCACAAATCTCTTGCACAGCGCAATGATTATAGATGAAACTCCACTGACAAGGAGGTGCTTGGCACAAGCCCTGGCCCAGCAGTTTTTTGGGTGTTTTATATCCAGAATGTCCTGGTAAGTATTTTCCTGTGGAACTCACTAGAAAAAGGGAAATTTAGGGAACTGAAATTTGTTTTGTCTATTGTATTTTACCAGAAATATAAGTGAAGAAGTAACTGTAGAACAAGCAGAAGAATAATAAAACCATCTCAGTAAATGAAAATCCAGGATACCTTTATTTTTTCCCTTAGAACAGGAATGTGAGATGTGTACATTCAGAGAACTGTAGAGGTTAAATGTGTCTTCTCTCAAATTATTTTACTCACTGTGCTGTGCTTTGGGAGCTGTACATTCATAGAGGATTATTACCAGAGAATTTCTGTCAGAGATCTGCCATTCTTTTGCTTTGGATTCCAGCTCATGTTCATTTTGTGGTTTTTCTCCGCGTTCTTCTCGCTTAAGACGTAACTCTAAAGGTGTTTGTAAGTAGGTGTCCATTGAATTGTGCAGGTAGGTATTTTGTCTCATTGCTGTCCAAATGTTCTCCATTGCATTGAGAGAGGTATCAAGAAATTAAGATCATGTAGATTAGGAGACATTTTAACTTTCCTATCTATTTCCATTGTTTTGTTATGGTTTCAGAGGTAGTTTGCTTTTATGTTTTAATGTGGACTTCTGTGGTAGAAGTTGAGTTTTCACTGGCTCTTCAGTTTCATCGGACCCATCCAGGGGCCAAGTTACATAAATTGGTTCACAGCTCATCAGACTTCTATTGACTTAGAGAATGTTATATAACCTGCTGAAACCTGTGGCTATTTTGAGCTAGTTAAAAATACCATCCATTATGAAATACTTTCTGAAGTGTCATAATTAGTGGTTCTTTCTCATTATAGGTCAGATGAATGGGTGCTAAAGGGAATCTCTGGTTACATATATGGCCTTTGGATGAAAAAAACTTTTGGTGTTAATGAATATCGCCACTGGATTAAACAGGTAATAACATAATAGTATTTCCTACTTATATTGTAATTTGTGGATGTAGTATCAAAGTTTAAAGCTAAACACCAAATATATTAACCAAAGTATGTTTCTGCAACTATCTTACAAATAGTAGATTTCATCTTTTTTTTGTGCAATTGTTTTTTTCTTGAGTTTTTGCTCACAGACAGGAAAAAATTAACAGAGAAACAGTTCTTTTTAAATAGACATAAAATAGAATGCAAAATTCGTAAGGAGATCTTTTTGGTGAACTGAAGTTGTAATACTGTGATGTTCCTGTACCTTAGAAAGGCTCTGGTTTTAGATCAGCAGTGGATCAGGTATTTTTTGGCCTCATTTAAATACTAGCTTTATAGTAAAACAGTAGAAGAATATCTGTTGAAGTTTCTCTCAAGTCAGTTGATAATATACATATCATAGTGGTTTATCCTGTTAGAAAAACATAGAATCGTAGAATGTTTACATGGGTTGATAGTGGTAGGACAAGGGGGAATGGTTTTAAACTGAGACAGGGGAGGTTTAGGTTAGATATTAGGAGGAAGTTTTTCACACAGGGTTTTTCACACCCTCCACTCTGGACAGGGACACCTCCCTCTGGGCCAGGCTGCTCAAAACCCCATTGAGCCAGGTGTTGAAAACTTCCAGGGAGACCCTTCAGGGAGGGAGCACCCACAACTTCTCTGGGCAACCAGTTCCAGTGTCTCACCACCCTCACAGTAAAGAATTTCCCCTCATCCTGTTACTATATGCCGTTATAAAAAGTCCCTCTTCAGCTTTCCTCTAGGCCCCCTTTGGGTACTGGAAGTCTGCTATAAGGTCTCCCCAGAGCCTTCTCCAGGCTGAAGAGTGAACTCTTCCAGCCTGTCCCTGGAGGAGAGATTCTCCAGCCCTCTGTTTGTCTTTCATGGCTCTCCTCTGAACTTGCTTCAACAGCTTGATGCCTTTCTTATGGTGGGGGCCCCAAAACTGGATGCAGTACTCCAGGTGGGGTCTCATGAGAGCAGAGTAGAGGGGCAGAATCACCTCCTTCGACCTTCTGGTCACACTTCTCTTCATGCAACCCAAGAAACGTTTGGCTTTCTGGACTGCAAGCACACATTTGTTGCTGGTTTATGTTGAGTCTTTCATCAACTGACACCCCCCAAATCCTTCTCTTCAGGGTTGCTGTCAAGCCTTTCTCCCCCCAGTCTGTATGTGCTTAGGATCATCCTGATCCAGGTGCAGGACCTTGCACTTGGTCTTGTTGAACTTCATGAGGTTGACATGGGCCCACCTCTCAAGTCTCTCCAGGACCCTCTTGGTGGCATCCCTTCCCTCTAGTGTATCAACTGCACCACTCAGCTTGGTGTCATCTGCAAACTTGGGAGGTGTGCACTTAATCCCACTGTGTTGCCTACAAAGTTGTTAAATGACACTAGTCTCAGCACTGATTCCTGAGGAACATCACTTGTCACTAGTCTCCACTTGAATGTTGAGCCATTGACTGCAAGTCTCTGAGCAAGCCGCGTAGACTGACAAGCATCATTTCCCCAGACTGATGTAACTTGAGGACCATTGAAAGTTTTGATGAATGTTCTGTGTTTTATTTCATTCTTCTGTGATCAATCTGATGAGCAGGAAAGTATACTTCGTTTTGTATGGGCTTGGCAGTTTTCTCATATTCTAGGATATGGATAGACTTTAAGGATAAGACTGAGGAATTCATTCAAGAAGAGTTACTTACCCTCAACTACTTGTCTTTACACTTCTGTTCTTTGTTCATATTATAATTAGCTCACTTTCCCAAGGAACGCGTTAAAAAACAGTATGAATGTGTGATAAGAGTAAACCAAGTAACTTTTTGAAAGAGATACAGTGCAGTCTTGCTTCTGACCAGTTGTGTATGATGAGTGAAGAGATGACACTCTGGTGCTCAGATATTTCTGTGCCTGCATATTGCAAGATTGCATGTACCTTCTTTTGAATCAGAACATACTGTGGATGATTTTGGAGAGGGGAAGGGGAGCTTGTTGGGATTGTTGGACCTGAAACTTTCAATGTCTGTGGTGAAAGTTGATAGCTTTTTATTTTCATTCAGGTTATTTTTGCCATTAGAGTCACCTGTACTGGAAAAGAAAGTTCTCTCTGTTGGTTATATTTCTAAATGTAATGGTGTGAGACAGGAACTTAATAGTCATAACAGCAGTGACTCTTCAGTCTTTTCAGTGACATTCATTTATAGAAAGATGTGTATCTTCTTCATCTTGTCACATTTTTTCTACCAATAGGCTTTAATTACTTCTCTTACCCACGCAGGTACCCAATACCCTATCCTTACCTGAATGGTTGCCCAAGGCATGTTCACCTCACCAGTCTTGTGCTAAACATGGTTGTACTATTGAACACCAGAGTCCAGTGCTGGGTGCAGAGTTGCTTCTGAGTATTAAATGTTCATGTTCTTTCCCTATGTGTTAGTTAAGTGCTTCCACATAGAACTGAGAAATGCTGCTGTCACAGCTTCCCTTACTGTTTTTAATGTATTATTAGCATACAAAAGGATGCAAATTGATAGGAATCAATACACATCAAAATGTGTTAACATTGGAAATTCCTTGTCTAACATTGGATTGCAGACAACAGTTCACTCTCCTTATGCTAAAACTGACCTGATTTGATCCAGAAGCCATGTTGACTGTTGGATGACAGTGAGCAAACATCCTGCCTTAAGTGTGCTTGTTAACATGGGCACAGCAGCGCACAAATTCAGACACAGAGCCTGCTTCTGTCTGGCTTGGATGTAGGTCAAGGTGAGGTGAGCTTTTATATTCTGCAGTCTCCTATGTAGCAGCACCCAGTATTACTTTACTCTGAGTGGAAACATTCAAATAAAAAAAAAGGATCAGAAGAAACTTACTCAGAGGACAATAATATTCTTCAGATGTGTTGATATTAGGTTTAGATTATTATAGATTTAGGTGTTGTAGGTCGACCCACAATCAAGATCGAGAGCAAGAGTTAACTGCCAGTTTCAACTGTCTTATTATTTCTTGCCAAGCTGAGGAAGATCAATGGTTTTAAAATGTTAGTTTGTGTTTGTAAACGTATTTCTTTAGGAGGTGTGGCTTGAACAATGATGCTGAAAGCTTCCCTATCTTCTGTAACTAATTTCTGTGCTTTCCAAAATTATGCTCGCTTACATGTGCTGTACTTCTTAGGAGTTGGATCAAATAGTGGCATATGAACTGAAGACCGGAGGAGTTCTGCTGCATCCAATATTCGGAGGAGGAAAAGAGAAAGACAAGTATGTTTATTTAGCCGCAAGTCATTACAGGGTATGTTTTTATGGGGCCATTAATATATGCCTTGGGTGTGTTGTGCGGCGTAAGGCCAAAGGCTGAAGAACTTCAGCTGCCCAAGGCATATATTACCAGTCTCATAAAGTATCTTGAGCATATTGTATCACTGTTGTTTTATTTTTCTTTCAATTTAAATCTTGAAGGGAATTAAGTATAATGAATGTTTTTCATACTGTTAAAAAATACTTCTTAGTAAAAGGATGAGAGGGAAGATAGAGCCAGAATTTTGGCCTGAGCTATTTCTAGAGTGGTTAGTAATCTTTAGGCTTTTTTAGAGTACAGTTAGCTTTCTTTTTCTTTGCTGTTTTTGCGTTCAACATATATTTTGCATTTCTTTGTTACACTTACCTGTTGTTATATGTTTCCTGCCAACTATATTTGCGTTATTGCAGTTTCAGTTTACAATAATCAGAATAAAAATTAGATTGGTTGATAATCCTATTTTCAACTAAATTAAAATATGGAAAGAAATATCCAGAAAAAAGTAACTTCTCATACAAATTAACTTCTGCACAGAACAGCTATCTCAAATTCTTTTCATATATATTGCAACAACAACTTTGCTCTTCAGAATATTTCTTCTGAAAGAAAAAAATTCCATAGCCTAGGAGAACAAAAGAAAATAAACTTCAGGTTAACACTTCTGTAGATGAATGTTTCAAAATCCTCATTACACTTTCATGTTGTGTTCTCCCTTTCTGATTTTGATTTTCTTCAGTTTTTGTGGTAGCACAAAATTAAAAGCTTCAAGAGATGTTAAATAGATGTATTTGAAGTGGGAGAAGCATATTTACAGGTTTAGGGTAGGATTAGGGGTCAATCATTTGATGTGTGCTCAAGAGCATGAGTGTTCTAAATTTTAATGGAAGAACTAATTCACTTTTCACTTTGACAAAGGTTCTAGGCCCATATTGCTAATTTTAATTCCTGTTTGATGATAATTTGATAACAGCTTTAAGAATTGAATGATGAAAAGTTCAGTGGGAAGAAACACATTACAATGGAATGAAATACAAATGACAACTCTCAAATTCAAATGAACCAGTCTGTTTTGATTTGCTGTTGAATACTATAAACAGTAACAAAATCAATCAACACTTGGTAAATTTAAGAAGGCCAAGAATGTGGTCCCTAGCTTGGTTGTAATTTGTAAGAATTTTACCAAAGTCAATCAAGTAAGTATTTTGAAGCTGGACAAATAGTTTTATACCAAGACCAAATTATTATGTAATGTCTGAGCCACAACCTCAATTTCCTTTTTGCATTTCGGTGTCATGGTTGCTAACCCTTCCTTACCCTACAATACAGAAATGTTCAGAATAACAGGGCAGGTTAGATATGGAAGACTTCAGTAGTTTCTAAACAACAGGAAAGAGCAAGTAGTAAACCTAAGCATGTTCTTATTCATATATTCAGTACACTTAGAATGGGTAGTATTGCTTAGATTCAGAAATACATATGTTTTTTTAATCTTATATTTATACTGACATTTGTGAGTGAAGCCGAGGAAATCTCCCATTAAATAACAGGATAGGAAAAGAATACTGAGGTGTTGTGACTGTCTTGGTCCTTGCCATCTCCTGAAATCTTAAGAGTTGCAGTTAAGAAGACAAGTGCTGGTATTTTGTGCTGTTAAAATGCTTCTTACTGGCATACAACATTGAAGTGCATGGAAAGATTAAAATTAAAAGTACTTGTTTCATAGGTCTTTGAAGATTCTAGACGTTGTCTTTTCCAGAGATAGCTGGCATGAAAGATCAAGCTTCTACCTGTTGTTTTTGTTACAATTCTTTAATTAATTCATTCTGTCTTGCAGTGTCATAAAATCTTTGGACAAGTTATCTGATCCATCCTGAAATGCTTTAGTTAGGTGATCTGTAAGTGAGAATCACAGGACAACCCTATTTTGAACTCAGGAATGTTAAGCAGCTGGTATTTTCTGTATTACAGTGGCTAATTTGTCATTCTCCATCAGCCAACATAAAATAAGTCTGGATTCCTTCTTCTTAAGAAGTTGGCCTGACATGGCATGGGTCCATTTTTGAAGATGCTTGTTATTAGTTCATAGAAAAAAGTTCAAATGTCAAGCACAATAAAATACAGTTTCCTCAACTTTGGTTCATCACTAAAATAAACTCAGACTCGCCTTCTCAAATAATTGAAAAGGGGCAGAAAGGTCTTATTTTTCTAGGGAGGTACAGTTACTCTTCTACTTTGAAACTAGACTATAGGTCTGCTTATGTTCTGGAAGGTAAAACTTCAAAACACCCCAAAATTAATTTTTTTGTGTTTTATTGCTGTACAGCCACTAAGTTCTATTTTTAAAAGTTTCAGGATTTCACTGTCTGTTTACTGATATGGAATGAAGTTAAACCATTTGAAATATTTCGCTTTAGACACAGCTGTTGTGACTGAGCACCACGGGAAGTTCAAGCTATGGAAGCGGTGTGGCAGCATTAACATAGTGCTTTGCAAAGCCTTCTTTGGCATGAGATCTGATTTAGAAGGCATCCATTTTCCAAAGTATTGAAAGCGTAAAGTTGCTAACAAAAGTAAAGTAATTCCTCTGGCTCATCACGTGAAAGTCTGCTATGAATCTTAAAACTCCTCCTCTTCTTTAAGCAAGAAGAGCAATTGTTTACTTGATTGTGAATGTTAGTATTTTGTACTTTTAAATGGAAGTGGGGCAGGTAGAATGTCAAGTCATGAGTAGTTTCCAGACTCAAGTCAGGGATTCCCTGCTGTGTTTTTTCACTCCATCAGTGTCTTTCAGAGAAGTTACAGTACAGCTTGCATTACTTTTCTGTACAGCACTTGCTTGATTCTGTATGTGCACCCCTGCAACCTTTCTGTACAGTCATTTAAAACATCATAATTAATAATAGTGTTAAAGTAATAGAAGAGATCCTAATGGTTGCTGTATCTGTAATTTTTGTTGCTAATAAGTTTTTTAGTTTTCTTTCCATAAATTGCAAAATAGAATGTTTTTTGTTTTTTTTTTTCTTGTTATTTTTCAGCCCTGCATCACATTTACATTTTTCTATTAAACACCCCCATACCTTGTCCTGGGAATATTACACTATGTTCCAGTGTAAAGCACATCTTGTCATGAGACTGATTGAGAATAGGATCAGCATGGAGTTTATGTTACAGGTCAGTATTTAAATGTTTTTGTGACATACAGAGAACTTCCTGTCTTTATTGGTGGCTTCTGTTCATAAAATGGAGATTAAAAAAGATCACATCAGTTTATGGTAGGATTCCATTTGTATTTTCAATTTCAAAAGTATAGAACAAATATAAAATTGTTAGAATAAGGTTCACTGATACTCTTATGTATAATTAGTAATATTTTTAATATATTGCTTATTCTCTTAATATTTAAGTATTCCTTTGCTTTGAATTGTTGTGACTATTTATAACACTGAGAACCTGTTTTACTGACTCATAGCTAGTCTCTGTAGTTGATGTAATCAAATTATAAATGAAGTCATGAGCATCCAGCTTCTGCTCTTTCCACTATATCAATCCTCCATGGTAGGGGGAGCAGAAATCTTCATACTGGAAGAAGCAGTGGAATAGAAAACATGTAGTTTTTCGTGTTTTTTTTTTTTTTTTAAAGCACATCTTGTTTGAGCATCTGGTAAAATATGTCGAACTTGTCAGTTTTATATATATTTTTGTTGCCCTCTTTTTTTATGTTTTAATAAAAATACTAATTAAAAAAGGAGTTCTGTTACCTTATACATTAACTATATTATATATTTTTTATGAGACCAATGATAATTTATCTTCACGCAATGCAGTGCAAGCAAGCTGAAGGGTTGGACACCCATGTGCTGAAAGCTATTAACAGCAGCTGTTGTCAGGCTGAAAACACAGGAGATTGAAAGCTTTCCTTAAAAAAAAAATTAAATTATTCTTTGTAATATATAAAAACACCTAGAACAATAGCAAAAAGGTAAATGAAGAACCTCAATGCTTTGTTTCTAAAAAGCAGATATATTCCATGATCTGTTTTACTGTAGATAATTTTGGAAAATGTGCGGACTCTTCCTAATTTTGATATTAAGCCATACATAGTAAAGCAGTATGTGATGTGCCAGCTTAAGTTACAGAACAAACAGGAAACTCCTAGAAAGCTGCTTAGCATACTTGTTAACCTCTGCATTATGGTTTCATATTTTTTTGGAAGCCAGGTGATGAGGTTTTGTGTTTTTTTTATTTAGTTCTAGTTTATTTGCACATAAACAGGAAAGAAAAGCTTGTTTTGTGCATTAAAGTGCTCAATTAAAACAATAACTTTTTTATCATTTTAGGTTTTCAACAAGCTGTTGAGTCTGGCTAGCACGGCTTCATCTCAGAAGTTCCAGTCACACATGTGGAGTCAGATGTTGGTTTCCACATCTGGGTTTTTGAAATCTATCTCAAATGTCTCTGGCAAGGACATCCAACCTCTAATAAAGCAGTGGGTGTATCCTTTTTATTCTTGGTCTGGATTGTTAATATTGAGAATGATTTTATTTTTTTTTTTTTATTGGCACTACTAAAGGAATGTGAAGGAAGGTATTTCATATCTTTAAACAGTTAAGTACATTATTCTTTGAATTAGAAATCGATGTGAGACCCAGGTTCACTGTCCTTTTGTAGTCATTCAGCATATGCTATCATTTGAGGTGTTCTTTACCATAAGGGATTATGATAGCTGCGATTTTTATTTTGAAAGAAGCACAAGAACTCTGGTGGAATTTAAGGCCAAATTATACTAAAGGGATTCCAGAGGACACTGCCCATAGAAATATGCTGAAGTCTGACATGGAAAATGCTATAGTCTGGTGCACTTTTAGATGTGATTTCCAGTAAATCAGCATGGAATGAGTAACCTAAAGCACAGATTAATAGTTTAATGCATTTAATAGCTTGGTAGCTTGCGTTAGGCCCAAGTTGGGTAGAATAAACCTTTAATTGTTCGTTTTTCAAATGTCTGTGATACTAATCAAGAAATAGAGTTTCTTGTTTTAGATTGTTTTGAGGGCAAATTTGAATTTGCTTTATTTAACTGGTTTCACTGGGAGTTTTAGTTATTGTGGCAGCAGATTAAAATGGTACATGACTTCAGCAAAGCCATGTTTTATTGTTAAAACAGAAAGCAAAAATAGCTGCTTATCTTTAGAGTATTTTAATGGATTTTCACTACCAATAACACCTATGCATCTGTTTCTAACTAAAAAATCAGTGTAAAAGTAATATTTGTAGAATAATCATCAAAAGTGCACAAAATGCGAAGACATTATTCCAACTTTCATATTTTGATGTGCCAAACACTTGAGGAAAGTAGATATTTTATCTGTATACACTGAAACTGCACCTGTGTCTAAATGTCAGTGTTGCTGTCTGAGGTAAGTGGATCACTCGCAGTCACCTTGCAGCCTTCTCTTCTCCAGGCTGAACAGCCCCAGCTCTCTCAGCCTGTCTCATGGGAGAGGTGTTCCATCCTTTGGATCATGTTTGTGGCCACCTTCTGGCTGCGCTGCAACAGCTCTGTGTCTCTCCTGTACTGAGGACTCCACATCTGGATGCAGTTCTCCAGGTGAGGCCTCACCAACGCAGAGCAGAGGGGCAGGATCACCTTCCTTGCCCTGCTGGCCATGCTTCTTTTGATGCAGCCCAGGATACGGTTGGCTTTCTGGGCTGTGAGGGCACACATTGCTGGCTCATGTCCAGCTTCCCTTCCATCAGTACCCCCAGGTCTTTCTTGGCAGGGCTGCACTCAATCCTTTCATCCCCCAGCTTGTAGTATTAACTGAAGAGTATCATAGAATCATAGAATTGCTCAAGTAAGAAAAGACCTTAAAGATCTTCAAGTCTAACCACAACCTAATGATACAATCCTAAATCTAACAACCCTCCCCTAAATCATGTCCTTGAGCACCACATCCAAACACATCCAGGGATGGTGACTCAACCACCTCTATGGGGAACCTATTCCAGTGCTTAACAACCCTTACTGTGAAGAAGTTTTTCCTGATATCCAACCTGAACTTACCCTAGCACAACTGGAGGCCATTTCCCCTCATCCTGTCACCAGTGAGAAGAGACCAATCCCACTCTTGCTGCAAACACCTTTCAGATATTGGAAGAGAGCAGTAAAGTCTCCCCTCAGCCTCCTTTTCCCCTGATTGAGCAGCCCCAATTCCTTCAGTCGCTCCTCAAAATTATATTAAAACATTTCTTAGTGAAATTTCTGAAGATCTCCTTGGTTCATTTATCTGAGAGCATATCAAAGATGTGGGAGTGCGGGGAGGTCTGATGTATCTTTTTTTTTCCTGTTATTTCTGTTTGTTTTTTTTTTTTTTAATAATTTTCACTTTTTTTTTTTTTAATGTTGTACAGGAATGTACATTAAAAATCTTTTTAAAGGGAAAAAAGTAAAAAAAAATCCTTATGAAAGAAACATGTTTTCATTTCCTGATTTTCTTGGGCTTGGAAATTCTAGGAGTAAGCATAAAACAAGTGTAAAAAGTGAGTGAAAAGTTTGAGAATTGTATTTATAGCTATTGCATTATGCCATAGATTTCCTATACTGCTTTTCAGAGATCAGAGCGGGGTAGTCAAATTTTATGGTAGCTTTGCATTTAATAGAAAACGAAATGTTTTGGAATTGGAAATAAAACAAGACTACACATCTCCTGGGACTCAGAAATACGTGGTAAGGTCAATTTTCCATATTGTACCTATACACTTAAGTATGATGGGAACAGTAAAAGGTGTTATTTTGAATGGTAATAATCTTTTCAATTTTAAGGGCCCTCTTAAAGTGACAGTTCAAGAACTTGATGGATCGTTTAACCATACATTACAGATTGAAGAAAACAGTCTTAAACACGATATACCTTGCCATTCTAAAAGCAGAAGGTAAGGATTAAAAATTACTTGCTAGTATAGATAAGTAAAAATGTCGAGGACATTGAGTTCTGTAAAGAACTTGTTTGTGTGGGAGAAGAAGTTAAGGCTCTAATAGTTCATGAAACAGTTCAAAATGCTTTTGAATGGGATGCCTCACATGGGAGAATCTTCGCTCATGAAAAACATACATAGTTTTCAGTTGAGTCCCAAGTCTATTCCTTAAGCCTAATAAGCAAGGAAAATAGTCTACTGTCTACATGAATTCTCAGTTTTTTGATACGTTTTAGTAGCTACCTTCTTTGTTTATTTGATGTGTACTTCTTACTACTGTGGGAGCTGAGTTCAAAGCAACCAGAAAGTATTGATGACTATTTTCTGAAGAAAACTAATGCACAGCTCAACTGGTTTTTATGTGTATTGGGGAGAGCATTATTTTTTGGTGTGATAAATTACACACAATACTACAGCATTTTTAAGCGTACCTTATCTAGTATAATAATTTTTTGAACAACCTTTTTTGTTGATTACGTTTCCTTTTTTTTTTCTTTTAAATAGAAATAAGAAGAAAAAGATTCCACTGATGAATGGAGAGGAGGTGGACATGGATCTTTCTGCTATGGAGTAAGTTTGTTTGCTGATGTTTTCAGTGTGAGACAGAGCCTTGTTCCTGTTGTGTGTTTTTTAAAGAATTAGATAATAAAGTTGTGCTTCATTGTATGACTGGCAGATTTCAAGTCATAAGTCAGATCACTTGTTGGAACTGGATAAAGAATATTTAACTAGCGTTAAGATAGACAAGTTCCTGAATTCTTTGGCTAATTAAAAAAAAAAAAAAAAATCATTTTCAATTACAAATGAGTGGTGAAATGTTTCATACTGAGAAGAATCTGCTGGGTGAGGTCAGTTGAAAACGTTTTGCTCCATGGAAGCAAAATCTTGCTCAATGTGAATATTTGTTTTACCCTTCTAGTTTTGGAGCAGTGTTCCTTTTAGAGGCACTGAAGGTGTTGATAGTTTGTTTAGTGACTGATCAAAGTAGACTCTTCATGGAAACTAATGGTGTCTCATTGAAGAAGAGCAGTTTACTCTTTGAATTATTCCTTGTAAGATAAACCTCATGTAAAATATGAATAATTTTATAGGGAATCATTTTGTTGCGCAAATTGCTGTTATAACTCCTATATTAACAACAGACATTTGAATAGATTTTTAAATTGTATTTAACAGCCTTTAGCATTAAGTATTGGTAACTTGATTTTGTGTTCAGGTTATCTAGTATATTATACTTAGATCCTAATTTCTTCTTAGAACTGCCTTTGAAAAGGCATATGACTTTATGCAAAGCACTTACACTTTATCTGCTAACGTTCTCAGAAAAGTGCTGCTCGGTTCTGACAGCTTTGGTGCCTGAGGACAAAGGTTGAAATGTATTGAGATTACATAGTAGTTTATCACAAATAAATGTCTGTTGGTTAAAAACAGTGAAGTGCAGCATACACTGACATGTTTGGGATTTGGAGAGTTGCCCTGGGAGTCTGTAGAATTGCCATCTTAGGAGCAGAACACTGGATGAGGTGACTCTCAAAAGTTCCTTCTAACCTCAATTCTTTTACAGTTCCTGGGCATTTCAAATATACTTAATAATTTGAAAATAATTCAAAAATCAAAACATCTTTTGGCATTCTACAGCCTTGAAATGTTGTAGGCTATTAACGTTTTTCATGTCTGTCTTAGTGCTGATTCCCCTTTGCTCTGGATAAGAATAGACCCTGATATGTCGGTACTGAGGAAGGTAGAGTTTGAACAATCTGATTTCATGTGGCAGTATCAGCTTCGATATGAGAGAGATGTGGTTGCACAAGAAGAAGCCATTCTGGCATTGGAAAAGTTCCCTACACCAGCATCACGACTTGCACTGACTGATATACTAGAACAGGAGCAGTGCTTCTACCGAGTGAGAATGCTAGCCTGCTTCTGCCTTGCAAAGGTGAGGTTGTGTGGATGGAATAGGAAAGAAATCTGCTAGACACTAAAGGATTTGAAAATGGGTCAAAATTCACCACAGTACTTAAGTTGGCTTGATTATGTAGCCTCTTAAAAATGTTTGCCAGGTATTTTTAACTTGACTGATTTGAAAGGAAAGCGGTATTATTTTAGTCTGTAGATGGAGACTGCAGAAGGCTTTCATAATTGTTGAAATTGAGATGTCAGACATGAAAACCACAAGAGATTTTTCCAGATTTCATTAAGTGGCAGAAATAAAAGACTTCTATTTAATATTTTTCAGAGCCAAAGTACATTTTTTTTTTTTTTTTTGTTTCACTGGGTAGTTCCTTGGCGCCTCTGTTGAGAAATCTGAAGTTCTGAAATTCATCTGTCTGTCTTACGTGAATTCAGATTCCTGCTCTGTTTTGTGTTAAGTTGAACAGGGCGCAAGATAAATACAGTGTTGGTCTGCAGTTAAATATTCAACAGCCAGATAGTGGCCTTCTTTGAAGAAGGAAGACATTTTTTGTTTAGATACAAAATTAACATTAAGAATGTAAAGTAGAGATCCTTATAAAACATATGGATGGAAACAGAAAAGAATAAATAAGAAATTTTAAAAAGGCACATTACTGGTGAACTTACTGAATACTTTTACTGGCACAAAGGCACACTAACTGATAGTTTCTAGAGGTTGGATTATTGCTATGCAATGTTCTTTCTGGTGTATACTTGTATGGAAATACATACTTTGGCCTAATTTTGAAAGTCAGAATCCAACAAATGCTTAATCATATATTTTAATATTATGAAACATTGATGTAATACTACCGGTTTTTGTGCTGGAATCAATGCTGCTGCTACCTGACTTAAAATATGTGTATTTCATACTGAATTCATTTGGAATATTTAGAAGTGTGATGTCTTCCATGAGTATTAAAAGAGCAGTTGTCAAAGTGCTGAAATTCAATGTTTTTTTTCTGTCTTTACATTGAAATCGTATGCATCTGTCTGCAGATAATCATAACCAGTTTTTCTTAGTTGTATTTCTGTGAAATGTGTATGAAATTGTAGTCCTAGAAGAAAAAAAGTAAATAGAACAGCTGGGTAAAGGTGGTTGATTCTCAGAAAGAAATGGTCACGATTAGTGAGAAGTATGGCTGTGATATAAATCAAGGTGAAGAGGCATGGAAGGATGGGTGGGATTGTAGATACACTTGTCCAAGGTACCTAGAAGAAAATGTAATTTATTCTGTTAGTAGCTCCACCATGAGGCTACTAGTAAGAGTTGCTTCCTGTTGACTCAGATCAATTTTCAAGTATAGAAAAATTCAGAATTTCTAATCTTTGCCAGGAAAAGTCAAATCTTCCATGTTTCATCAGTGAGAAGGTTCCTTTTTCTTAATTTGCAGCTTTTGGCTGGATTGTGGTTACTGTTCTGAAACGTTCTAGGTGAACTTACATAGACACAGGAAAATGATAGGTGATAATGCAGTTATAAAACCAAACTTACTGCGCTTTCTAAATGTACTGCATGCTTCGTTGTGAAACAGCACTTCAATCAAGTATCCAGATAATATAATTAAATCCTTATTGATGGAGTAAATACATGTTATGCGAGCATGCAAACATTCACACACTGCTGAGTAGTTCATGGCAAGTGATCCTACAGAGAAATGTGTTATGATAGTAATACCAAGCTGTAAGCAGGATGATTTATCCACCTGTAGGTTGTGGTCTGCTGCAGTGCTGGGATGTGCTGTGAGGTTTAAAAACAACCACTGACAAAACAAACTCCCAACAATGAGGATTTCCAGAGCCATTCATGTTAGTTACTTTTTAGGTCAAAATAAATAGCCAGATTTTGTGTGAAAGATGCAGACATAGAGTTGAAGCGGTGATTCTGCTACTGTTGATTTAATTTGAAAATACCATTCTTTTTTGTATATTTTGCAACATGAAACTTTAAGAATTGGAAAAAAAAATCAAACATTGTAAACAAAATAAAATTTGTAAAACATACAAATAAAATTGTAATGAATTGGGAATGTCTTATAAATGCAGTAGTCTCTTGTAATTATTTTTTATTTGCAGTTTTGTTTGCAGTTTTAAGTTCATCATCATGGTTTCTCACTAGCCTTTGTGATTAAGCTTCCTCTGTGGGAAGATTTGTTATGCCCATTATAAGAAAAGCTACATGTGTATCTGTAGCTGGAGAACTTCTGTTTTTGCAAAAGGACTGCACTGTTTTATTTCCCTTTAGCTTTCCTTTAGAGGAAAGAACTTAAAAGGAAAATGGCTTTAATAGTAACGCCTCCATCTTACATAGGAGAGTTGGTGATACTGATTGCTACCCATCTTCAAGGAACCACCTGCTTTTCTTACTGCATGTGTAATGCCATGTAGAATGAGATTACCTAAATTGGAAGTAAATGGTCAAAATCATTTTTCCTCTGTGTGAAAACGTGTTTCCCTTAGTTTTTGGAGAATCTGAAGCAGTGTAAAGTCCTAAACTGTATGATGTGTTGGTCCCATTTGCTAATACACTCACCATGCTCAGGTACTCTTCTCTGCACGCTTTCATTTCACAAATACATGAACCCCAGGGTGTTGGGAAGGCATAATGACAGTTTGTCCCTGTAGAACTTCCTTACCTCAGAACAGATGATAGCAATAGATTTGTCTCAGTACATTGTTTGATTGCAAAGTAAAATTAAAGCTGAATGGCAGTTGCAGTGTTCAGAAGGCATCTGGAAGAGGTGCTACAAGATATGGTTTAGTAGCTTAGTGGGTAGTAATGGTGATAGGAGGACAGTTGGACTAGATCTTTTAGGTCCTTGTGATTCTATGATTCTGCATTAGCTAACTTTTATTTTGCTTTAGGGGTGGTCTTTTAGTGTTAGAGTGGCTAAGGCTGAGGTTACTGGCAGGGTATATTTGGGATGTTGGTATTGTCAAAACCTCTTCCATCACTGGCTTCTGTGGAGTCAGAAAATTTGGCTTAATAAACACAGAATATTCATCTAAATAGAAAAGATTAAGTAGTTAAAAACAGAAGTTTGTCATGGAAAGGTGTTTAGATGCAGACATCTTCCAAGTGAAACAACTACCTAAAAATGTACATTTAATGTAGAGAAGATGTATTGGGGATGGCAGGGTAAACTTAGCTAATGTAATATAATATATTGTTGAAAATATGTTTGTATTTGAAGGGCAGTACATTCCTGGCAATATTATTTCTTATTTGAGGAAATTTTTATTTCTTTACAGCCAATTTAAACTTACAGCAATGATGGTAATGTGATTTCTCTTTCCTCTAATTATATAGATTGCAAATTCCATGGTAAGTACATGGACAGGACCACCAGCCATGAAGTCGCTCTTTACCCGAATGTTTTGCTGTAAGACTTGTCCAAACATTGTGAAGACCAACAACTTCATGAACTTTCAAAGCTACTTTCTGCAAAAGGTAAAATTTGTTTTTCCATTGAACTCTTTAAATTAAATATCAAAAAGAAAATGTTCCTATGGAGGACGACTTCTGGAACATGAATAGCACAGTCTCACTTTGCTTTCATTAAAAGTTGAAAATAACTGGTTCTTTTCTATTTTATATTCTTTTCTTTCATCTTCATTAAGAAATAGTTAACAGAAGTTCTTATCATTTTTCTCTGAACAGCAGCAGTTAAATTAGCAATTTCTTCAGAAGACTGTAGTACACATAATAATTAGTTGAAAATACTTGAGTTCTTAAAGAGAATGTACTGCACAGTAACAAAACTAATCATCAGGATGATCAGAGGGCTGAAACACCTATCCTGTGAAGATAGGCTGAGGGCTTGTTCAGCCTGGAGGAGAGAAGGCTGAGAGGAGACCTCATTGCAGCCTTCCAGAATTTAAAAGGGGTTATAAACAGGAGGGGAATCAACTTTTTGCAAGGGTAGGCAGTGATAGAACAAGGGAAAATGTCTCTAAGCTCAAGGAGGGAGGGTTTAGATTGGATGTCAGGGGGAAGTTCTTTACAGAGAAAGTGATGAGGTGCTGGAACAGGCTGCACAGAAAGGTTGTGGGTGCCCCGTCCCTGGAGGTGTTCAAGGCCAGGTTGGATGGGCCCTGGGCAGCCTGGTCTAGTACCAGATCTGGAGGTTGGTGGCCCTCAGTTGGAACTCAGCGATCCTTTGAGTCCCTTCCAGCCCAAGCCATTCTATGATCTGCTCTTGTAGATGAATTTGTCAGCCATCTTCGGCACTGATTTCATTATGCAAATAAAATCTTACAAATTTTAACCTAAATTGGTGGCCTTTTTAGTTCAAGGCACTATTTAAATCTTCTTTCTGCCTGCTTTCCACTGACTGTCAGCATCATGCTGCTACAGATTCTTTTCATGTTATGCACTTTTTTTTCCTGAGACATATAAGTGTACAGTGAATAACAACTAAAACAAATGACACTGGTTTGTCTCTCAAGGCTAACTTTATAATTGCTTGATGATTGAATTCTTAATTCAGATGTATCATATTACTGATCAGAGAAAACTTAAATTTTATTTCTCTGTCCCAAATTGCTTCATCCTTCTCCCCACCCTTCTCTTTTTTGAACAGCCATTTGTCGTCTTCTGCTCTTTTTCTCATTGTTCATTTTCTCCCACTGTCTTAATGCTTTTGTCCCTTACATTTTTAATCTCATGTTATAAATTTATATTTCCACAATAAAGATTCCTGAAACTATTTGAGTGGATTCTAAAAGAAATATCTAGATCTAAAAGAAATATCTAAAAGAAATACCTATTTGTCTGATAATTCTTTAGCACCACTGACTGTACTGGGTGTATACCTCTTGATTGTACGTATCAGGCACAGACACCAGGTTCACACACAAACACTCAGCTTGGATGTCAGTCTCAGAATGAATTTCACCGTTTTCTTTGCTTCATTATTTTCCATTCCTTACCTTTTAGATAGTGCCTTGAACTGAGTCATTTCTTGGACGTGTAACTTTTTCTGTCTGCTCTCTAACTGGTTATTGAGCAATAATTGCATTACTTTTTGAACTGAAAGTTCTGTAGCATATGGTCTTTCAAAAAGAAATTTCTGTCAGAGATATGTTTCTGCAAATCTAATTGCTTGTTTTCAAGGTATAGCTCTTTTCAGAGTGTAACTGTCACTTCACTGTTGTAAGAATGATATTAGCATTAATTTTATTACACAGACTATGCCGGTCGCCATGGCCCTTCTGAGAGATGTTCACAACCTCTGTCCTAAGGAGGTTTTGATGTTTATTTTGGATTTGATCAAGTATAATGATAACAGGAAGAATAAGGTAAGGAATGTGTTTATTTTACTCTCTCACTTTTTTGTTGGAGAATCTTAAAGTTAATACACTGTACGATGTATTATGCCACTAATGTAAATACGTAGCTAGGAGAGTTGATAAAAGGTGATATGCTAAACTAAACATTATGTTAAAGAATACTCTGTAGCTGACATTTGAGGTGACATTTCTTGGTTGTTTCTCTTGGAGAAAACTCTGTGTTTGTTGACTTACCATGGATCTGAAAATGTGCACGAGGGTTAACATTTTCTGCATGAATGTAGCATTGCAAATCAAGCACTTCTGAGAAGAATGTCTAAAAGAGCAAGGAAATAATTTTTTGTTAACGGTATGTACAGAACAGAATAACCTACATCTAGTTAAGTAAAAGGTGGAGCTCATTTTAGTGTTGTTTCATCACTAAACTGAAGCCCCTGAGTTGAAAGTATCATCTTAAGTTCCTTAGCATATAGAATACATCTGAAGGGTGATCCTTTAAGATCCTAAGATGATAAGAAGTTCCACGTCCCTAGTTAAGAATCATCTGCAAGGATGACTCCTAAGTAATCTTTGGAATTAAGTACCTGATGTTTAGTGGAACAAGATTGAAGCCTCTTAAAATTTAACTTTCTGGTGTGTAGAAGCCAGGAAAATTGAAGTGAGAGGATGATAGAAGGTGGAGAGGTAGAGTTCAGACAGGATGTGCTGAATTGTACCAACGTCTCTCTACCACCAAAGGAAATATCCCATTTCACTTTTCCTTATGTCCCTTCTAAGCATATGTTAGAAACCTGCTGTATCTGTCACTCTTTGGCTTGCTTAGGTTAAATTAGATGATATGCAAACTCAGTACTTCATTCTGCTTTTATAATTTTTTATAATTTTATAATTTTTTATAATTTTATACTTTTTATTTCTTTTTATAATTTTATTTCTGTACTCCTGCTGTTTAGTAAATTGATGTGACCAATAAATGCAAGAGCTAGCACAAGGGAAGGGCTTGGAACTGTGAGCATGAGAAAAGGAGCAAAAGCAGAAGCAAGATTTTCCTTAATAAGCAGAGGCATCAGTTAGTTCACTTAGGGGCTCTTGAAGTGGCTACTTATATAAACCCTCTTATTTTCAGAGATGTCGGGTGACCATTAACCTTGATAACCTTTGTACTGAGTAGAAAAAGAGGCAAGTAGTTATGGGTGCTAGTGTTTAGAAAGAATTACTTTTATTTCTAAATCTTGAAAATTTTCATTACTTGACTTCTCAATTTTTGTAAAACAATGTATTACTATTAATATGGTTATATTCCAGAGTGAAGAATAATGTAATATAAGATAGTTTATCTGTTTGCTTGAACTCAAATCCATTTTTCAGGACAAATTTATTTAACTATTTTGCTTTCTCACAGTTTGTCACATGGTTTCTGTTTTAAGATTTTATTCTGTAACAGTGCTTCAACATTACTCAACTTTTTAAGAATATATTGTTATATCTTGTATCTAAATGCTGTTTTTTATCTAGTTTTCAGACAACTACTATCGTGCTGAGCTGATTGATGCCCTAGCCAACTCTGTGACTCCTGCAGTCAGCGTGAACAATGAAGTACGAACACTGGATAACCTAAATCCTGACGTTCGACTTATTCTTGAAGAAATTACCCGTTTCCTAAATATGGAGAAGCTTCTTCCTAGCTATAGACACACGATTACAGTCAGGTGTGGTTTAATAATCACTGAAACATAGAATGGCTTGGAAGGGCTGGAAGGGACCTCAAGATCACCTAGTTCCAACCGCCCCCCTGCAGTGGGTAGGGTTGTTAACCACTACATCAGACTGCCCAGGAACACATCAAACCTGTCCCAGGGATGGGACATTAAGTTCTCTGGGCAGCTTGTGCCAGTGCCTCACTACCTTCTGAGTGAAGAATTTGTAACATCTAACCTAAACCTCCCCTTTTTCAGTTTAAATCCATTTCCCCTTGTTCTCACACCATCTACTTCCATAAAAAGTCAGTCCCCCTCCTGCTTGTAAGCTCCCTTCAAATACTGGAAGACTACAGTAAAGTCACCCCGGACCCTTCACTTCCCCAGGCTAAACAATCCCAGCTCCCTCAGCCTTTCATCATGGGAAAGGTGCTTCAGCTCTCTGAGTATCTTTGTGGCCCTCCTCTGGACCGACAGTTTCATTTCCTTCCTGTTCTGCAGGCCCCAGGCCTGGGCATGGTACTCCAGATGGGGCCTGACAAGGGCAGAATACAGGAGGACAATCACCTCCCTCTCCCTACTAGCCACCCCTCTTTTGATTGAGCCCAGGGTAGCATTGGCCTTCAAAGCTGCAAGAGCACACTGCTGGCTCATGTCCAGCTTTTCCTTCATCAGGACTCATTTTGTTGCACACATACAAGAGAGCAGTCACTACTTTTTTGGTTTTATGTACTCTTCTGTAGTTTTAGCTTATGTACTTTAGTCTTAAATGGCAAACTCTTGGCTGTTTCCAAAAGTTGGTAGTGTAAGTTCATCTTGACTGCTCTGTTGTTCAAGATTAATCTCTGTTGGTGTGGATTGTTAAGAGCAGACACAAATTGATCGTGCTTTTGATTCTTTAATGAGAAATTTATGAAAGTTTTGCAAAAAGCATAATTGTAGCAATATCTATAGAGCATAGAACAGTAATCTGAGCTATTTTTTTTCTGCGCAGGTACAGTTGTATTTGAATCAATATGAGTTTAACACAATTTTTCTTCAGTGTTTCTGCCTAACTCAGAGTTACTCAGTGCTGTATTAATAATTAGAAATAATTGTTGATTAATATTAGAGAAAGACTACTTGATTCTGAAGGAAGAAACTATATATATACTTTGTGGATGGCATTTTGGAAGCCTAATGTAAATTTTCTTTCTTCTGCTTCTAGCTGTTTAAAAGCTATTAGAGTGCTTCAAAAGAATGGTCATGTCCCAAGTGATCCTGCTCTCTTCAAGTCATACGCAGAATATGGGCACTTTGTAGATGTCCGAATAGCAGCATTGGAGGCTGTGGTTGATTACACAAAAGGTATTCTTTCATGTATTTTGACAATTTGTAACACTTGTGATACAGTAAAAGGTGTAACAGTTACCTCGTTAATACTAGGTTGAAGTATCCTCCAGCAGAATAGCTTATGTTGATGTGTTGATAAGAAAGGCTGGTAATACAAATGTTATGAAGATGTGAGCATTATTTCTCAGTGTTCCATAGATTGAATCAGACATCTGAAGTTTTGAAACACTGAGTAGACTGATGAGTAGTGGTAAGGGGTGCTGAGAGGTGCTGCTGATTTAACATCATTTGTAGTGGTTTTGATTCAGTTGAGTTCAGCGATAAGTCAGAGTTCTTGGCTTTGCTTTATCTTACTATTCTCAACTTTTTTTTCACGTGTGCATTTTGTAACTGTACATTTTGGAAACTTAAATTATTTTAATGAGTGTTGGTTTATTCCACCTTGCCATTTGTTATACACAGCCAATGTGAGATGTTTCTGTTTCATTACATGATAAACATAAGTTGACTGCTGGAGACCTTTGGGGAAAAAAAAAAACCAAAAACAACAAACTAAATAGCTTTCTTGAATGTTAAAGTTGAATTTCAATCCTGAGAGGTTTCCTAGAGGGAATTGGAAACTAATGATTTTCATGTATAAAATTAAGTACTAGATTGTAATTCACCAGTCATTCTGGATCTCTAACACACTGTGCATGTGCCATTTGATACCGCTATGAGTGGCAGAACAAAGGAAAATGGCTTTGAGGAAGATTTAGGTTGGGTATTAGGGGGAAGTGGTTGTATTAGAATCACCAAAGTTAGAAAAGACCTCCAAGAATATCTAGTCCAATTATCCACCTACCACCAGTATTTCCCCACTAAACCATGTCCCTTAGGACCACATCTAAATGTTTCTTGAACATCTCCAGGGACAGTGACTCAGCCACCTCCCTGGACAGCCCGTTATAGCACCTGACCACTCTTTGCAAGAGGAAATTATTCCTAAGTTTCAAACTGAACTTCACCTGGCCTAACTTGAGGCTGTTCCCTCTTGTCCTAATGCTAATTATGCGGGAGAAGAGGCTGACCCCTGCCACACCACAGCTGCCTTTCAGGTAATTATAGAGGGCAATAACGTTGCCCCTGAGTGTCCTCCAGACTTTAACAATCCCAGTTCCCTCGGCCACTTCTCATAAGAATTGTGCTCCAGACTCTTTACCAGCTTCATTGCTCTTCTCTGGACGTGGTCTTTCTTGCAGTGAGGAGCCCAAAACTGAACACAGTACTCAAGGTGCTGCCTCACCAGAGCTGAGTACAGAAAGATGATTGCCTTCCTGCTCCTGCTGGCTATGCTATTTCTTATACAAGCCAAGATGCCATTGGCCTTCTGGCCATCTGGGAACACTGTGGCTTGTGTTCAGCTGAGTGTCTGTCAACACCACTAGGTCTGTTTTCTCAGCACAGTCTTCTCAGCTACTCTGCCCCAAGAGTATTCAAGAGTAACAAACCCATTGCCTGGGTTTGTTGATGCCAAAGTGAAGGACCCGGCAGTTGGTCTTGTTGAATTTCGTTCCATTGGCCTCAGCCCAGCTATCCAGCCTGTCCAGATCCTTCTGTAGTGCCTTTCTACCCTCAGGCAGATCAGCACTTCATCCCAGCTTGGTGTCATCTGCAAAACTTAATGCCTTTATCCAAGTCATCAGTAAAGATATTAAATGGGACAGGTCTCAATACCAGCCCCTAGGGAACACCACTTGTGGCCACTCACCAACTGGATTTGACTCCATTCACCACCACTTTTTGGTCTTGGCCCTCCAGCCAGTCAGCCAGTTCTTTACCCAGTGAGGAACGTATGGGTATGCAGCATGGGCTGCCAGCTTCTCCAGGAGCATACTGTGGGAGACAGTGTCAAAGCTTTACTGCAGTCAAGGTAGACTACACCACCAGCTTTTCCCTCATCCACCAGGTGGGTCACTTATCAAAAAAAGAGATGAGGTCAATCAGGCAGGACCTGCTTTTCACGAACCCATGCTGACTGGGCCTTATCACCTGATTATCACCTGATCATCCTGTAAATGCCATGTGGTCTCACTCAAGATGATCTGTTCCATAACCTTCTCTGACACCAAGGTCAGGCTCGCAGGCCTGTAGTTCCCTGAATCCTCCTTACAACACTTCTTGTAGATTCACGGTGGCAAGCTTCCAGCACTCAGGGACCTCTCTGGTTGACCAGGACCATTGATAAATGCTAAGCATTGTGAAGTAATATATTATGTCTTTAAAAGAGCTGATCAAAATGGGATGAAGTGTAGGTAAGGTATGGTAAGTTGCCCAAAATACTGTACAGATACAGGACGGGAGAACCTGAATGGTAAAAAATCGTAGGAAGATTACTTGAAGAAGTTGAGCTAAATGGAAGTTTAGACTGAGCTTGCTATGAGGTTTGGAAATAATGGATTATAGGATTCCAGCACTGTTCTACCTTACCAACAACAACTTCTCTGATGAAGAGGTAGCAGAGATAAATAGATATCTGCCACAAAGTCAATATGATTCCCAACACAGCCTACTATCTTAACTGACTGTCAGTGTTGTTTCTCTAATACTACTTCAAATAAAACCAAACTTAGCCCTTGCTCCTCCGGTTAGACTAGGTAGCTTTTGGTGTAAATCTGAAAGCTCAGTGTGCTAACAAAATCCAGCTACACATGTAGAAGTTAGAAGGGTTTGTCTAGCAAGGCCCAAAGTCTCTGGCTTTGGAAGAAGAAAGGATGGGCCGTCTTGTGCCAAGATGTCTGATTCTCATCATTCCTGGTTACCTGGTTTCCAGTTCATACTGGATGTGAAACAGCAGCTATCAAATGGCTGTTGCTTGTGCCAAAACTGCCTTTTTAACAGTTTGTATAAAGGGAGCTGACCGATTTTTGTTATTTCCATAAAAAGAGAAGTCTGTATTTTCTGGGGCAGTGTGGAACTCCCATGTTTTTCTATCAACTCTCAGAGCAGAAATAGCACTGCTTTTTTTTTTTTTTTTTTTTTTTTTTCTTTCTTCAAGTTACTTTAAAAGAAATAATTTCTCCATGGAACAGAAGAAGTTGTTTTCTTTGCTGTTAATAGTAAGCTTTTTCTGAGACATGGTAACTCTAAAATGCTTGAGGCAGCATACAAGGACATGGGCAGTTAGTCTAAACTTGAAGTGAATGGATTTTATTAACATTTTTAAAGGTAGCTTCTGATAGCTCAGTGACTATTAGCTGTTACATATATATACTTCCAAGAAGTTGCATATTCTAAGAGGTAACAACAAACTGTACTCATAAATATCCGTGACTACCCAATTGCATGAATGAAAATTTCAAGTCTCATAGGTCCTCTGCTGCAACTGAGAAACTGACATCAAACTAATAAGATTTATTTTCCTGAAGATCAGGTTACATTTATCACTGCTCCTCAAAATGTCATGTTGCTCTACAAATTTGAGGAGTGTTAGTAGCAGAGCTTTGGAAGTCTAGCTTTGTAAAGCAAATGCTAAAGCAAATGCTAAAGAAGGCATACTGCATTTCAGGCACAAGTAGGTTTAGGAAACCAAAAAAGACTTCTCTAACCACAAAAGCTAGTGTGCTTCTTGATTCTATTGTCCTCTACTATCAGCCTGAAGGACTCATCTCCAAGTGGCTCCATTCTCTTATCAACCATTTAAAAATACATTTTCTTTTTTTGCAGTTAAAATTATTTCAGCTTTCTTATGATTATGATTTAATGTGTTCACACGTGTTCTGTTTTTCTTGCTGCATGGTTATACAATATTATTTTTCTTCCATGCAAAACAACTTCTGTATGCAATGTTCTATCTGCCTCTATTCCAAGCAGGGTAGCTGCCAGGAAAAGCACTGTGCGTGGAGTTGAGCGCAGGCAGCCTCTAATCCCTTCAAAGCACGTCCTGTGCATAGCTTTTAAAGGTTTCCCAGATTTTTAAGGCAAATCTGCCACTGTGGTCCTAGTCTGTTCAGATGCATCGTTCCCAATCAACCCAAACTGCATAACTGCGATCTGAATGGTGCAGAACATGAGCTAGTAAATCCCATTTAGAGGCAGAGAATAACAGCCTGGTCCTATCCCTTGTCAGTGTAAGCAGTTCTGTTGTGGCTAGATTGCAGGAAGAGCAGAGCTAACTTTCAAGCTGCCTGCTAAAGACTCTTCAGCAAAGATTTAAACAGTTTAAATAAGATGACTTTGTCTTTGTGTCAGGCAGCATTTTCTAAGAGGCATATGCTGATAAGACTCAAAATATATTTTAATTTCAGAGTATGCTGATTTTTTAAAAAAACTAAGGAGGGTTTCAGAGTGTGCTTAGAGTTTTAAGAAAGCCCTGTTGTCTTCCGCTTTCTACTTGGTTTATAGATAATGGTCACTGATTGTTTTGTATAAGAATTGTCTATTCTCTGTTCTGTGTGGAAATTGTAGTATAGATTGTTGAAAGGATATTTGGATGTGTTGGTACTGTGTGCTTCCTAAAGTAAAGAAGGTTATTTTCTCTGTGATCATCACTCATAACAAAGTCATGTTTGAAGAATCAGAGTTGGTAGTTAGTGAACAACTTGGGCATGAGGGAGTTAGGTGCATATTTTTATTTTGCTGTCAAGTTAAACCATGTAAACCACCTTTTTCTTGGAATTGGCATTATAATTAATGAAATTTTGGCTGCAGTGATTCAGACCTTTCACTAGCTAATTACAGGAAGCCATGACCATCTTGTACAAACTTTGTTTTTTTCTGTCTATTTATAGCTATTTTATTTTATTATTTGCAGTTGATAGGAGCTACGAAGAACTACAATGGCTGCTCACAATGGTTCAGAATGATCCTGTGCCCTACATAAGGTTAGTGAGTCAGTGTTTTTACTAATGCTGGAACCTACTGCATAAATTCTTGGTCAGGACTTGTTAGAATAGATCCAGTGCTTAGCTGCTTGATACTTTACAAAAAACAATTTATCTCCTTGTTGTTTTACATAATGGCGGTGCATTTTGATGTTTCAGCAATTGACATCTCAGAAGATAATGTACATGGTTCTTATTCTCCCTTATATTATTTTTATCTCTCATGTTCTGTTCCTCTTGTGAATATCTGAAGTTAGAAATCATTTGCTAATCATAAATGACATAGACAAGTCTGATATTGCATATGGCAAGAAGATACTGTGATATTTATACAGTGGTTGAAACGTAATGCATACGATGCTTTGCCAGCCATGAGTGCAAAGCAATTGTTAGACTGTAGATGGGGTGAAAGGATAACATATGAAAATACAGTGTAACTTCTAGTATTTCCTGTATCAACTTCATTTTCAGCATTGTATGATTGTATATTATAGCACATTCATTATGAAACTTGTAACATCTCAGTTCATAATGATTCTTCTTCCACAGCACGCACTTTCTGTGGTTACCACTACTTCAATGAATTTCAGAGATTGAAAGTATTACTTTTTCTCTCCGTTTAGCTGCTCTCTTAAAAAAATGTTGTAGTTGTAAGATTATCATCTATTTTCTTCTATCATTCTTGTTAATAAAAGTAGGTATGGTTCCAGTCACTAGTGGAGGCATAGCTTCAGTCCAGGAAAGAATTTTCATTTTGAGTCTCATTAAAGAGGATGTGGAATGTAAGCCTCTTCTGAAAGGAAGAAGAAAAAAGTCAGAACTGATAGAGTTTTCTTGTCCTAAATATATAACACAGCATGGGGAAGCTTCTTATACAGAGAATGTAGTTAAAATTGGAACTCACAATTATTATCATTGATAAAATGTTTCTGAGGCTAGGTTTAAAGTGAAAAACTCTATCTGCTTTCAGTTCAAGTGTATGAGTATTGTAAATAAACACAGTAAGCATGGAATTTTTATACACCTATGCAACTTAAGAGTGACAATTTTCCTTTCCAGAAGTGTTTGCCAGTCAATGGTTTTGTTCCAGTCATTTGCATCACAGTCATAAAAATTTAATATATTTAAAAATCCTTTGATGCCAGTATGAAAGCAGTTTATTGGTCAGCCTAAGTCCAGGTTGTGAGCATGCAAAAAAGACTGTAGTTAAACTGAATGGTATAATACAGCCTACAGTTTTGTACCTAACTATTGAGAAATGATGTCTGGTAATAATGTGTTGCTGCAGCTTGCTTTTTGTTTTGAAATTATTGACCAATGAATTTATCTGAGCATACTGTGTGTTTGAGAAGTCTGGTTTGTAAGAACATTGCAAACGGAACAGACTTTGTATTCTTAATGTGTTGATTTGGATTTAATGAAAATCATTTTTATTTTAGGCATAAGATCCTGGATATGCTGACCAAGAATCCACCTTTTACCAAGAACACGGAGTCACCTTTGTGTAATGAAGCTTTGGTAGATCAGCTTTGGAAACTGATGAATTCAGGTTGGTTTGCACTTCTTCAGTGTTGTAAGATTGGTAGAACTGGAAAATTCAATTTCTGCAGTTCTCATTCACATACCTCCTAAACTTCCTTAGTGATGCAGGGTACCAGTGGACATGTTTTTCATTATTTTCTTTAATCCTCTAGTGTGCTTTGATACACTTTGGCATAAAATTATTCTTTGACCCAGATGTTCACATGAAATGTTTTCCCAAGTGAAGCTGTATGTTTTTCCTTTTTCTTTGCAGTTAGCTGTAGATCAGGCAGTCTCTTTGCCCTATTTTACCAAATTCTCAGAGAACATGAGAGGGTATCATTTGCATGGATAATTTATTAGAGATTTTTAGAAGTGTATTGTGAACCTCAAGCTTAATTTGCTTGCTGTGATTAGGAAAGGTGCTAATGAGATAAGGTTTTACATCTTTACCATTGACCTGTTTTCCATTACTGAAGCAGTTTTTTCCAGACCTGACAAACTGCCCGTTAACATCTTTTACATTTCTACAGATTACATATAAACATTTATATAGGTTTTTTAGGTCATTGAAGGCTGTCTGTTCTCTGTGTATCATTATTTTGAGCATTTAAAAGTTCACAGCAACGCTCCAGGAGCTGAAGCCAGGAGACTACCAGTAGTTCAGTTTTGTAGGATTTGCCAAGTGTCAGGCACAGAAAATAAACAATTTTGATGTTCCCATCAGAGAGTTTGTTTTTCCTTTTTGAGAGAAGAGAGTGTGCAGTGTTTCTTACAACCATTACTTCTTTTCACAAGTAACAAGCAGGGTATACATTCTTATTATGATCCCTGGGACTTAAACTACTTAAATTTCTGTGTGTCATGATGACATAATGTTTCAATTTATTTTCTGTAAGGCATAAGGTTGGCATTCCTGGGTGTCCAGAAAGGTAATGTCACTGTGAGACAAACTAGTAGCCAGGTTTAAAACTGCATGATTCTACAATCTTGAGTTGTTTTCATTTAAAGTGAGCAAGTACTAGAAAATTGACTCTGATATATGTAGGTTTTTTTCTTCTGTGTGAAACATTATCAATTTAATGGAGGCTGCAATTTCCAGTAATTGCTGAGAAATTCAGAAACCAATTTTATTTGATCTTAACTTTTCTGCTGGAAAAGGAGAGAGATACTGAATGGGAATTCATCACATTTTAAGATGTAGTTTTATATGTTGAGCTCATTATTTAATATTAAAACTATTAGAATGGTTTTAACAGTAATACTTGTGAATGTGTCATTTTTTGGAGACTATTTTAATGTTAGATATGTCCAAATTAATATTCTTGTCACTTTCTCCTTACCCAACTGCTCATGAAACTTAGGAGAATTTCTTGTACATGGGTTGTGTGTGTACAACCAAGCTTACTCAAAACACTGTTTACCTCCATGAAACTCAGTATATACAGTGATAGATCTTATAATTTTATTTTTTGATGTCTTAAACAGCCATATTAACACAGCAGTTGGCACATCTGTGTCTTGTTTACCAGATATACTTCTATTCCTGCTGTAGAACAGTATGTCCAATAAACTTGCAGTCAGTAAAGAGCTGGGCTGAGTTAGCACCAGGATCACTGTGTTTGCAGCATTGCACCAGATGTTACTTTCTGTTCTGATGGGTGCCAAACGTGCTTTGACTGTTTCTGCATGAAGATATAAAGGAGTACAGAGCTTGTTGTGATAAATAAATCAATGAAGCAACGTATCTCCAATTTGAATACGAAATGAAGTATTGAGTATCCAGTGAAGTAAATGACATAAAAGTCACTGTAGTCATTAGACATTAAAAAAGAAGTTCACATGTTGCTGGTTTGTGCTATCAGTGTGGTTTTCAGAGGTTACAAATCGCTGTCATATTTAAAGCTCCTTCTAAATGTCATGGAATGCATAGACAATTGTGACCAAATCTAGTGGTGTGTGAGACTATGGTTTGGTTTTTTTAAAAAAAAAAAACTATTTAATTGTCCAATAGTAAAACCTAAGAAGAAACTTTAAAAATAAAAGCATTATGTTCTTCTTTATTTTATTGAAAACACTTAGTTTTCCAGCTAAATATTGAATCTTGCCATACTAAACACATTCAGGTTATAGCTTAGTGCTTTATTTAAAACAGCATCTAGCAAATGAATTTGAATAAACACAAAGAGGCAGGAGTAATGAGGGAGGCGTGCTTTAGGCCCAGAAGATGTACATACTTTGTTGGATTCAAGTTGCTTTAAACTGTCTTCCTTGTGGCATGGGAGAAGAGTGTACCTCATGTTAACAGTGATCTCTTCTGGATTTTAGGAACTTCCCATGACTGGAGATTGCGGTGTGGTGCTGTAGATCTCTATTTCACACTTTTTGGCCTCAGCAGACCTTCGTGTTTACCACTACCAGAGCTTGGACTTGTTCTTAATCTGAAAGAAAAGAAGGCTGTGCTTAATCCAACGATTATCCCTGAATCAGTGGCAAATAATCAGGAACCTGTGAATGCTGCTAACAATCACGGGCAGCCAGTAGTATTTCAGAGCACCGTAAGCACAAACTGTCTGCATGCGTCTCATTCAGATGGCTTTAAGTCAGTGCATTGGTTTCTGATGTCATTTTGTATTGTGCTCAAGCTGTCTTTGCACCTCGGTGTTCTTTATTCCTTCCACTTGAAAAGCTTGCACATTCCATACCTCCTTTGAATTAACTGTTTTGCATGTAGTACGCAAACTTCTTGGTTTTTTCACCTTTCATTTGTATTCTTTATAGAACTGCATTTTTCTTGTATTGTTTATGAGACATGAAGTGTTCACAGAAATGTTTGATGCTGTTATGAAATTTTTTTAATTAGACTATTGCTTATAGGCAAGTTGTACAGTTTTCCCAAACAAAAGCTTTTATCAGTAATTCTATTACATCTTAAAATACACAGATACACCTCTTTTTAAACAACTTCAAGAGATAGAAAGTTGGAACTTTCTATAATAGTTCTTCATTTAACACTTGGATCTGCCTGCTTAGTACTGTGCTCTGAAGGATTTGTAACAACTTCTGAAAAGTTGCATATATTCAGTTTGGTATCTTACAGGCTTGTGAGGTTTCAGTCCTAACACTCATGATGTAACTGGAAAACGGATCTTACAAGCTGTTCAACTTGTCCGTTTTTCCAGAATAGTTGCCACTGCTGTAAGACCAAGTCTTTTTGTAGGGCAAATTGGATTAGGAGAGAAAAATCCAATGTAAGTGGAAATAAGTAATTTTCTTAACAGTTTCAAATTTCTGTTTGAGAGAAACTGCTTAGGAGTAGATCCTGAAAAGAGCATGAACATGTGACTAGCACATTTGAAACTACTCTTTCCAGCCTTTTGAGTGGGATTTTTTACTATTGCTGTGTTTATAATTATCAGTCCCATAGTTCATGTCTACCATCACTTTTGTTCAGAAGTATATGGTGTGCAAATTATCATAGTACCATGCCAGATATTTCCAGTAGGGGGAGAAAATGATAATGGAGTCATATCCTTACAGCTACCCTGCTTATTTGTAGAACATATAATAAGTCTTAAGTTATTGCACAAACACATCAGAATTAAATAATGGGGCATTTTGTTGCAGCTTTTACGTTGCAGTTCTTTAGGAGTCAGTTGGTCTTGATGGGGAAAAAAAAAAATCCTCTCAGTGCTTCTTTGCCTTTCCTTCAGTACAGTTGTTACTGCACAATGAGCTGGATCAGGAGATGATCTGGTTGAAAAATACTTTATGAATAGGTATTTCCTTAGTCCAGTTCGTCATGCATTTATGCAAATGCCCTTGGTGGCCCAGGACAGAGACTGTGAGAAAGGGAAAGAAGCTCCTTCTTTGAGTGTCGCTGCTGGCTTAAACTGTAACAGTGTTAGTATAAGCCTCATTCACACTTCGTCCCTTGTATCTTTTCCTTAGCTTCATCTCTAGTATCCAACTTTGCATAGATGATCATATTAATGCACCTAGAATTGAGTTTCCTCATTGAAAAAGAACAAAGGATTAATGTAAAATGAAGACTGCCTCTTGCATCAGTCAAAGTTTACTCTGAAGTATTTCACAGCTGATATGTGTTGGCTTAAATAGCAAGGACAAAAAGAGGGAAATACCTATAAGAATTAACAGGTGATACAATACATGAGACTAACTAGATCCCTCAAAGCAGTGTATTGTGTATGTTTTGAGGGCACAAATGAGTTAAAATCAGTGCTGACAGACTGTTTTGATCTTGAATGTGCTGGGAATCGTGGGAATTCCCCACTTCATAAAATTCAGTTTCAGTTCCTCAGGGCAAGAATTTTTGAGGTACCCTGTATAAAACAGAGAAGAGCAGTTCAGCTGAACAGCCCATACTCTTTAGAGTCTATGATACAGCTTTTATTTAGCTTTTAGTGGGCTTTTGGTAATGCTTACTTCTACAGATACTTATTTTTAATTCCCTATTTTGTGGATTAGACTTGTTGGAACACCTGTCTCCTGTTCTAATGACTATATGTCTAACTTATTAGACTCTCCTGTTATTTTTATATTCCTCTGACTCTCGTTCTGTTGCTTATCCTAGCAGTAATTAACAAAACAGATTAATTTATTTTTAATAAATCAAAAAATAGCAGGTTATTATTACTTAATTCTGACTTGCATTCAACAAAGGAAGCATTAGTTTTAACAGCAAATGAGAAGAAGGTTTAGCAAAATCCCACGTGTAGATGAGAGGCTGTCACAGCTTTTCAGCAGAGATTTGGAATGAGGAGAGTCTACGAGGCACAGATTTATAGAAAGGCCATTCAGAAGCAGCGAATGTTGTTGCACACCAACAGTACCATGATTGTGAGAAGGGACAGAAAAGATGCCAATGCTAGATATGCAGAGGGAGCAGGAATAGAAGTAAAGAGAAACCATGTTTGTAGGAGAGGTTGGCACAAATCCATACAGGGTTTTAGAAAATACTTTTTGCCAGAACTACAGGGAAAACTTTGTTCAAATCACCCACTTACTCAGAAGTGCTTTCAGCTATCAGGTCTTTTTCAGGCTGAAACGTGGCTCTTGCTATCTTCTAATTTTGATCTTTTAATGCTGCTTCAGGAGGATGATCATCTTATTAAGGAAACAGCATCCAGCATTTCTGGTCATCAGCAGGGGGTGAAGAGGAAGGCTGATATGCCACTCGGGTCTCCATTGGAGCCAGGGCAAATACTAGAGAAGAATGAAGACAGTAAAGTCAAACTCAAAATCAGAGTAAGAAATGGAAATTCAACTTGCACAATATGCAGGGTGTTCAGAATAACAGCGGTGGCTTCTACTGGCTTTCCTTAAAGCTGTGTTCAAACAAAAGACATGTTGTGTATATGTGTGCAGTAGTTGTTACGCTTACTTTGGCAAAATCATTTCCCATCAGATATTTTATTGGCTGGCAAGAACTGAAGTTGACAGTTAATGTTCTTGTTCGTACAGCTTCACGGTAAATTAGAAAGAAGGGTAGACATTGATGCTTTTTAATTTTATTCAATTTTTATTCCTTTGCAGTGGTAGATATCACCTCCTTTCCCTCTCACCCCCAGTTTATCTCAAAAATAAAAAAAATTAAATTCTGCATAGTGATACTCCTAAGGATTTATTATTAGCATCTACTTATTTCTTTCCCCAATATCTTAGTTCTCAAACTCTCAAGAAGAGGAGGAAATTGATATGGACACAGTTCATGACAGTCAAGCCTTTATTTACCATCATTTGAATATGTTGGAGAGACCGTCAACACCAGGTATGAATAAATTTATTGTTAATTGATAATATAAAATTTTCAACTTAATCAGTTGTGGGCTTATTCTCATATATGTATTGTTGGTAGGTGATAAATGTTGGCTGAATTCAAGGAAGTGTGTAGAGTGCACAAGATATTTTTAGCTTCTAGCATGCTAATAGGTAACTATGTACATGTGTACTTTCATACATACCTAAATAAGTGTGCATCAGCTTTATAAGAGTTAAAAAGCTTAGAAATTAATTAAATAACAAAAATGGGGATAGAACCCCATAAATTCTCAAGTGAAACTTTGCCATAGTTGTGATCTTAAAAAATAATAATGTTGATATTTGTCCTTTGGAAAAATTAACAGTCTTTTTTTCTTAACAGTGTAATGACTTAGCTTAATTTCAGTAGTTGAAAAACTTGCAAGCCTCAGAGGGCTTTGTAAAGTTGAGAAGACTGCATCTACAAATATATCATTACTGCATCTTTTTGCTACTACTGTTTCAGTAACTTTGTCATAACATATTTGACAAAACTACTTGTTAAAAATGCGTTTCTTAAATACCTTAAGGCAGACTGAGCTTTGCTGACCAACTTCTGCCTTCTTTCTTTGCCTGTCACAACGTACCAGTCAATGGTCTTTGTTTCTCAAAATCTTTTAACCGTGTTTATAAGTTCAGTTACCAGATGCAACAGTGGAGCTGAGCTCAGGTCGAGTGACTGTGTAACTAATCTTTCAAGATCTTGGGTAGTACACACCCCTCACTAAGTCTCATGACTTTCAGATTACAAGTCTCTGCAGTGTGTAAAAGTTAGATGTCTGATCCTAGAAGTAGGTTTGAGAGTATTTACCCTTCCACTTGTTTTTCTGTTTTTATTCAGTGATTGTCTGATGTAAAAGACACTAAAAAAACCCTAGCAGCAGCATCTGGATCATTAGTTCCTCAGTTCTCTGCGCTATGTCCTTAGCTGTGCTGGCAAGTGACCTCATCTGCATCCCCTATGACCTGAGTGTTTCTGGCATTTTTAGTGGCCTTATTTTAGAGAAGGGCTAATGGATGTTCCTGCATGAAGTATCCTGCTGAGGCTGGTGCCTAGGGTGCTGGCCAGGGATGTGGAAGCTGTAGGTTCATACTCCCTGTGGGCCTAGAACTTATGTTGTACTTCCTTGGCAGATGCTCTAGCCACTAAGGTTTGTTTTTTAATAAAAGGTAACTGCTGTCATTGCTCAGCTAACAAATTAAGTTCATATGGGGACATAAAACACAGGGAGGTCTAGTTTCTGGATTCCAGATGGCCTTTGGTTAATGTGTGCCTGGACAGCCAGTTCCACCAGGATGGATTTTCTGTTAGGTACGTGGAGTAGCAATGCTCACAATATTTTGCTTAAATCATAGCCATCCTAGTAGAGAAAAGGAAAGTGAACTTAGGAGTGTAATGCCACACAACCTTTGCTTTAAACCTCTCAGAGCTGCTTTGAATTTGTCCTTAGTGTTACAGACAATCATTACATTTTCTGGTACAGCAAAGAATGACATATCCAGGGCACTCAAGCGTGAAGCTGATCCACTGAGGATTAGTATTTATAACTCTTACATGATATTTTGCAACAGATTTACTAGACTTACACACTCTACGGGATATAAAGTCATAAACAAAACTCAGCCAAGTACTTCACAAATAGGACTTACGGGACCCTCTGTCAGCCAGCTTTGTGCTCCATAATTATTTCATATTAAGTTTGTGTTTTAATTCAGAATGGATTAGAAGTGGAATAACAGCCCATTCACTGCTGCATTTGTACACCTACAGCATATAGGAAAATCTACTTTGAGTGTCACTCACGTACCTTCTCGCCTCTGCTGTTTAGGCATTCGGTGCACTGCAGTACATTCTCTCATCTGGGTAACAAATGAGACAAATGCTGATTTTTTTTCTTTTTTTTCATTTTTAATGAAAGCATTACTTTGAAAAACTTCAGATTGATTTATTTTGTGTGTGTGTGTTTGCTTATGCACTTACAAACAGTTCCACTACACATAACTCCTTGCTTCTAAAAGTTCACCTGTTTCTTATTCTTAGCATTTTTTTTAGAAGCAGAAATGTATGAATTTCAGACTGAGTAAATAAAGACAGTTCAATGTTTAGGAAATATCGTACTTGGGGGAAAGAATTTCAAGCAGATGGGGAAAAATAAAAGCATACATAAATAAGTTAGAACACTTGTGTGTGAATGGTTTTACGGAGGAATCACAGATAGTGTTCCCCCAGGACCTTTGAACTGCTAATTGTTTGCAGGCACGACAAAGGATGGGGGTACACTTCAGTGAGTGGTTATTGTGAAACAGATTTATACAGGATCTTCTTACCAAATCTGTAAGATCCTGTAATCTGCCTCTGTGACTCTTACTTGGACAGCAGTGAGCAATTAGTCCATACTTAATTTTCATCTCACAGCTGTGGGTTATGTCCCCACATGTCACATGAAGTGTTAGGTCATCAGCCAAGCACAGCCCGCGAGGAGCAGCTGCAAGGAGGAAGCTCATGTTGGCTCTAAATGCAGCTGTATCTGTGTATTCTGTTTTTACTTTCCTCGTACTGCCCCTCCCTCTGAGTGATAATTTGGATTTGTTCAAGTTGATATAATCCCATAAAGACAATAAAATATTATTTATATTTAAAAACATTTTTTTCTGTGTGCTTCTGCACATGGACATTAAAATTTAAGGTACAGACCTGCTGCAAGGACAGTAAAAGCAGCCATGTACTATGACTCTTTCAGGATTACAGGTTTCAGTATTATAATTACAACACCTTTGTTCATACACAAAGTGGTTTAAATTCTACTGAGGGTAATAGAACTGTAGACTCTGATAGTTATATGGGAATCTGAGCATTTTGCAAGAAGTTATTAAACAAAATTGCATTTTTCAGACAGTGCACAACTCATGTTGATTGTTTTCACTGTACCAAAAACTTAATAGCTTCTCTTCAGCCTCTAAAACTGTGCAAGGTCAGATTTCTAAAACGAAAACAGATTCTTATTTGCTACTAAATCATCAAAAATAGTAGTAATGCTCCCTACCCTGTCTTAAGATAGAAGGATTTCAAGACCGGATTTCACATATGCAGTAGATTTAACAATATATTTCAGGCTGTAAGGTGACTTGTTGTCATGCATTGTTGACTTCTTTGAAATTAGATTAAAAGATATTCCTTCTATTTAATTCAGTATTTCACTCCTCTCAAAGTGCAACACTACTTGAGAAGGCATCCTGTCATTCAGAACTCACATCAGAAAAACCTTTTGACTATTCCATTTATCTACTTGGTGTTTTCCAGAATAATCGCACTTGAAATTTCCACTGCTAATCTTGCAGATCACTGCTTGACCTTATAGATGTTCATGTAACTTTGAACATGTGTAAGCCACAGTCATACGCACTGACTGGTTATCATAGGTCTGAAGTTTCAGGAAGTAATGATTTGGCTGGGTTCAGTTGTTTCTGGTATGATTTGAATAGAATAAATACTGCTGTGAAAGCGTAGAGAGAAACTAGTGATTACATTTAAACAGCAGGCATGAGCCTATGGTGCGAATCACCACATATTAAGTACAGTAGTTACCAGAAATTGAGGCTGAACCATAGAAAAAGTCATTCTCTGCTGCTCAGCCAAGTATCAAAGTTAGCTGTAAGAATACTGTTACCTCAGAATTTAGACACTGGTCCATGGCTTCCTGGCCAAGAGGGTCGCCTAAACACTGGAATTACAGGCAAGTATGTCAGCAGACTTCCTTTGCTTGAATGGAAAGAACAACACTGACAGTGATGGATTTTTGCTATGCTTTTTAAGGAGGAGAAGTTGTTTTAACTCTTCTGTTAGACTGCCCTTTAATGGCTTAAAATATTAACATAGTATCTGTTTGATAGTATCTAATATATGTATGTTGACTTTACTGCTCAAAATATAACTGCTTCCAAAGTGGTAACTTGTAAGTTTGAAGGTTCTGTAGCTAATTTTGCCTCACTGAAATAGCATGTGGTTAATTCTGTGCTTCACAAAAAAAGGTGTTTTCAAGGGCTTTATCCTAAAGTGCATGCATGAAAGCAGCTTACATACAAATATAAACCTTGCAGAGAAAGAAGATGGATTAAGGCTAAATTTTCAAGTGAGCTGAGTTGACACACTGATTTAAGTACGTGTTTTCTTTTGCAAATTTTCTAGATTAGAGTAAACATGGTAAAATATCACCAGAGTCAACCTATTGTTTTAATGTAAGGACAAAGCAATACGGTTTTTAAAGTCAAAAGAGGAAGCTAGTTAAACAGTCATCAGTTGCAAACATATGTTATATGGGCTTGTTTTTTAGTACTTCAGCAGAGGCATCCTTTTTTGTTATAAATCTAGTGAAAAATTGCATGAAGTCAAATGAATCTGTAAATTGAAAGCAGTTAAAGTTTTTATATCAGAACCAATTTAACTGATTTGTTTAGCACAACCTCAGAAGATATTTCTGTAACTAGACCTCTCCTCACCTGAACTCTCAGCTTTACAGTACGATCCTTAAAAGAGCACTTTACCAAACACAGTGGGTAACTTTTTTCCAGAGATGCATGGTTTGAAAATCGTGTTTCTTCAGACAGAGTGCTTCAACCCAGAAACTTGGGGTTGCTTATATTCAGTGATTTCTCAGTATGCACTTCATTGATGATTCATGAGATACATAAACTAGGCATGAAATTGAAAAATGTGTTGGATGTTTCCAGGGCAATCCTAGAATGAAAAGTAGAAATAAGGAGAAACGTCTTTTCAAAGTCTTTTCAAATAGTTTTCAAAGCCTTTTCAGCATTTTTAGTCTTAGCCCTTTAGAAAAGAACATTGGTCAGAGCTGCAATCCGCCTGCTAGGCAGAGAGTGCATGATTTTTCTCATTAGGAAGCTTTCTTTGGGTTCTGGGAGAGACATATTAAGTGTTAGCATACTTGTGTTGATGTCACCTTCTTCCCAAAGGTGGTCGGTGTCAGGTTCTGGAACACCAGGCTGCCCTCAGCCAGAACACTGGACCCATGGGCATTACCCTTTGCTGTGATTTGTGAAGTTAATTTCTTCTTCAGTGACATTTGAATAAATCAGGGTGCCAATTGGATCATTTTTAACAAGTGTCCATTTGGAAAACTCATACTTAAGCCAGAAGTTTTAAATAGATTGTAAATGCAAAGAAACACAGACTGTAAGTCTGTGGTGTCCCACCCTCTTCACACACAATCAGAAATATAGGAGAGGCCACTTGGAAGACCTCATATAAGTTTGTTGCCATGTTCAAGTCTCAAGTTATATTTTACCAAATCGTAAAGGTCCAATATAAAACAATATAGCTAAAAAACTACCCAATGGCATTGTTCATGCACTGGTGATTCTTGAAAAAAACAAGCAAAACAAACAAACAAAAAAAAACAATGAAGAAAACAGCTTTGCCCTACATGGTTGATGGACAGGATATTCTAATTATCTGACAGCAAATTTTTATTTGTGACAGAAAATATCGCTTAAAGCTTATCAAGATCTAAAACCTTTTCATCCTAAAACTAAAGCATGAGATCTGTTTTTATATTTCATTCTCCCTCACAGTATCTCCAGCATGCGTATCGTTCCATGACAAGGTGTGCACAAAGGTTCTGATCTCTTCCCCCATGGGAGGATAATCCTGTCTAATTTTAAACAACTACCAAGCTCCCTGGAACACCAAAAGCCAATAATTACATTGGAATATCTACATTCAAAACAGGAGGAGATCCAAGTGGACAGGCACGTGTATGTGCATTCTTTTCCAAGGAGTGCTACTAACCACTTCAAAAATGAGCTCCTGGGCTTGTCCTCTCCTATTATTTGAGAAAGGCGGGTTCCCGTCCCACTGCCTGTGCCAGGAGGAAGTGGGTTCCCTGCAAGAGGAGGGAATTCTTTGTCTCCTTACAGCAATCTCAGTCCTGGTGACATGAGAGTGGTTTTAATGCCCTTAGAAGCAACTCTGTTTAGCCTCGTTTTCCTACTTGGAAGGGAAGTACTGTGCAAGTGTAATGCTAGTCTCATCACAAGGTGAATTTGACAGGTACAAAAGCGTAAAATCTTTTGTAGAGTGTTTTCTTGGCAATAGAGTTGGCAGTCTGTATGCATCGATTCTGAGCCATCTCCCAGGATCAGCATACTGGTATCCATGTATATCAAGGCCGCCCAGGGAGGTGATGGAGTCACTGTCCCTGGAGGTGTTTAAGGGGAGATGTAGAACTTAGGGACCTGGTTAAGAGGGCAGTATTGGTGGTAGATGGATGTTTGAACTAGGTGATCTTAGAGGTCTTCTCCGATATCTATTGGATTCTATTTGGTTCCTGATTCCAAAGCACACTTTAAAAACAAGAAGATATTTTCCAGGTAGCTTACATTTTTACATTTAAAAAATAAAGGAAGCAGGAGATTTTGGCTCTCACTGACATCGCGGAAGAAAATGTGTGTGATCTTCTTATTTGCTCAGTAGAAGTAGATTTCTGCAATGGATTTTTTTCATATTGACAGTTGTACCATATTACCATTATTGATTGTTTCCTTAAGTGTCAGTAGTCCTGGAGATGCAGTTGGATCAGAATTCAGAATTGAATCAGATGTTTCTAGGAATTCATCTCCCTCTTTTCAGTCAGTGACTTACAGTGACTTACTCTACTGTTGTATGTAATCTCCAAGTTGCTGCACTTAATAATATTTTACATAACAGCTTGAAATACAAATTTTTTATAACCTTGCTGAAATAAGCTACAGTACAGTAATGTGGACTGTATCTTAGCAGGGCTGGTAGTGCAGGAAACAGCAGGAAACCTGTATTGGTGTCAGTGCAGCAGTGTTAAGAGAGTTTTTTGCATCCTTGGTATTCACTGGCACTCAGCAGCAGAGCTACTGCTACACAATCCTTGCAATCTTATACCCATATTCTTATGTAGTTCTGGGTAATGTTTTTAAAGCTCAAAGGCTTAACTTTGGATTGAGGTTGGTAGAAAAGTAGCATCTGGACTTGGAGGTTTAGTTTCCATGTCAAAGTAACTTCAAATTCTGGAACTAATGGAGCTGTAAAGATTTAAATGTTTGTGTCATGGATGTGGGTTTTTGTTTTTGTCTACAGTTTGCCTTATTTTAATTGTATTTTAAGATATGTGCCTGTAGCTTGCTGTGAGATCATATTCTGTACCTTAGATATATTTTTACAGATGAATGCTGACAGGTTCTGTTTCAGGTTTTTTGCTATGTTCTTTATTTCTGCATTACTAAAAGTAGCGTTTTTCACTGCCAGGATGCACCTTTAAGTACTGTAGCGTATTTAAATGAAGTGAGGTGGTGCTCACTTTCGTTGTCTGAGGTCCTTCTCTGATGCTCAGTCAGATAAATGCTCCTTTTTCTACTGTTCTGCATACCGTCATTTTTGTACACCTGCAACAGCTAAAAGCAAAATTTATCTAAGAGCTGTATGCTTTAGGCAAATGAGCTTATGTTATGGGGATAAGTTTAGGTACAGGTACTCGTGAAGAGAAATAGAATTAGTTAAATCGTGAAGCAGGCTTTTTATGTGTTTGCTTTCCGTCTGCATAGTTGAGAACTCCTCCAGATAGAAAAGAGTTGTAAACTCATTGCAATGACTGCAAAGTCAGCAAGCAGAAGTTTGAATTTGTGTGCATATCTTCTGTCTGCCATAATACACTTCAAAAAATAGGGTCAGTATGAGCTCTGGCAATAAATATTTGCACTTACAGTTGTTTACTTGCATCATTCTGATGAATGCAGAATTAAGTTTTTCTAAAAAACATTGGAGTAGTAGAGATTTTCAGTGCATGGGAAAACTATTGTTCTCTAGTCTGATCTCCATAACACCAGCAGAATTCTATAATGCACCAATTCAGATACTGTACTTGCGCCCAAATGTATTTCTAGAAAAACATCACTTCTGATTTTTTGAAGACTTGAAGCAGCAGAGATTCTGATATCACTGATTATCCACACTGCATAAAAGATTTTGTTTGTATTTGAATTTCAAATGCTGCTCACAGATGCAGATTTTGTTTCCTCCACCTTTATTAGAAAAAGCAAAAAACAGCTGAGCTGCACCCTCCGAAAACTCTCCCCCTCATATACCTGATTGAATCCATTCTTAATCTGTGAGAAGGCTGGAAAGGCTGCATGGAAATCTTCCATGCTGCTTGTTGTAATGCAGTGAGCTGGCTCTTCATTTCAGACTTCCTGGATTTTAATTACCACAGAATTACCACAGAAGAATCATTATTGCTCTTAAAGTAAAATAGAGAATGCATTTCATTTGCAAATATGCAGAAAAAAGACTATTATAAGGTATATAACATAATTCTCTATTATTGGATGGAGATATTTTCACCAAAAACTGGAGGGAGCAAAAAGAAAAACATCCAAACAAATAAACAAAATAACAGTCATGGCAGCTGGGAAGAATATCCACTTCAGTAAAAGCTTTGAGAGTCTGATGGTGCCTTTATACGCATCCAGTAGTTAAAGCACGTCCTTGCACTGTGAGTGCTTTCATTCAAATTCTGCCTAAAGGACTTCAAGGCCTCCCAGCTTCTAACTGTTTCTACTAATTAATGGTGCTATTCTTAGATTATTTCCCTTTCTCTCCTCCTCCTCCTGGAGCCTACTGCATTTGGTGTGAAATATTGACATATTAACGTGTTCTGATAAAGATGTTGTAATTGTCTTTATTGAATTTTTGTTTAAGAAAAAAACTTTGTATAATCTTTCGAGTAGACTGAATTGATTGTAAATGCGATTTTGAAACATAGAATCATAGAATCACAAGGTTGGAAACGACCTGCAAGATCATCTAGTCCAACTGTCCACCCATTACCATTGCTACCACAAGCACTAAACCATATCTCGTAGCTCCTCATCCAGACACCTCTTGAACACTGCCAGGGACGGCGACTCCACCACCTCCCTGGGCAGCCATTCCTGTGCCTGACCACTCTCAGAGAGAAAAAGTTCTTCCTTATGTCCAACCTAAACCTCCTCTGGTACAACTTGTGGCCATTTCCTTGGGTCCTGTCTATTGCCTGGGAGAAGAGGGCAAACCCCTCCTCATCACAGCCTCCCTTCAGAAGTTGTAGTTGCAGTGTCAGTTTAATTATGCTGTTCAATATCAGAAAGGTTTGTATATTGCAGGGAGTTCAGTTCTTGACTAAAAGGAGTTTACATCCCAAAGCCACTCTTTAATGTGTCAGTTTCTCATAGTTTCCATGAGCAACTATATTTTGATTAATCTTGGTATAGAGACCTTCTGAATGTGTTTTACGTGTGATTTCTGGAATCCTGTCTAACTTGCAATTACTTATCTCTTAACAATTGCTAATTATTTGGGGTGCATTTGTACTTTTGAGGGAGGAAAGAGTACCTTCCATCAGTAACATGGAAGTGTTAAGTGCATCTTCGGAAATGTCTCTGAACAAAGAAGTTGTTAATGGCACTGGTATAGTAAGGGGTTCTGTGTTTGCACATTCAAATGATAACGTAGATCTGACATAGTAATTCAGAATTTCTTCTGTTTGAAAATGTTAACCCCGTTGTATCAATGTGATTTTTAGGCAAAGAGCAATCTTCGGGAGAGGTGACCATGCACCCTGTCTCAGCAGCTCCGCTCTCCGTGTTCAGTAAGGAGTCCAACTCCTCAAAACACAGTGACCACCATCACCACCACCACCACGAGCACAAGAAAAAGAAGAAGAAACACAAGCATAAACATAAGCATAAACATAAACATGATAGTAAAGAAAAGGAAAAGGATCCCTTTGCTTTCTCTAACAGCCCAGCCAGTGCACGATCAATCCGATCCCCATCACTTTCAGACTGATACTGATGGCTTCTCTGGAGTTCAACTTGCAATATTCTCTGAATGCTTACAAGGATGTATATAACTGTAGCTTCTGTCTTTTTTTTTTTTAATGGAAATAGGAATATGTGCATTGCCTCAGCAATTCAGGAGCTCTGCCATCATCGTCTGAAGCCTTCTATTCGCATATGCAGTTGTTGAAATAATCTGTTTCAAAAAATATGATTGAGTCATTTTGTATCTCACTCTTCTCTGCACCTCCCACTCTTTTTTCCATTTTAAACAAAGAAAACAACCCTTTTTTGTAAGCACCCCATGTCCACTGGCAACTCCCTGCACATCATGCTGTCCATGTGTACTGCCAGAATCAATTATGTTTTAATCCTTTGAAGAATGTTATGAGGCAGAGTATATTTTAAACAGAAGCCAATTGCCAGACCTTTGGTGAAGTGCAGTTTCCAGAGTAGCATTGTATAACGGAGTGTAGACCTCCTGAGAAGACAGTTTTTCTGTAGTCTTCAGTTGAGCTGTTTCTTGCTTTAACTATTGCAATGGAACGCCCAAATTTTCAGAACAGCACATAGAACAATTTCCTTGTTCACATGCTAAAACTCTTGAAAAAAAAGTTGAGCTGCTTTTGAGCCACCAATATTTATTATGAATGTGAACATTTGACATTCTGCAATTATGTTTTTGTAATTTTAGCAAAATGCTTAATGCATGTTTTGTCCTGTAATTAGGCTTTTAATAATCCAATAAAGTTTTCAAATCACTTTGACAAAGGCAGAATTTTCTTCAGGCTTGACACTGAAATACGCTTTTGAAAGATGTCTTTGTTAAAACCGAAAATATTTTTTGAAAGCTTAAGGATTAAGAGATTAAAATATATTTCCTCCTTCTGAAAGGTATTTTCTTGGAAGCATTCTGCAGTTTGTGCATTCACAGGCACGAGGCACTGTGAGGTTCTCCTCGGTCTGGGACTTGAAATGATGGGTACAGTCAGATCTTTTTAGCTGTGTTTTATGCAGTGCATTATTTACACTCAGCATATGTTTTATTTAAAAACAGAAGCTTTTAAAAGTTTTGCTGTTAGAGATAAATCATCTCTGCCACTTTTTATGTGTTCTCTTTATTTGTATGTAGAGGCAGGGGTTTTATTTCCATGTATTAGTTGACTTTTTTTGCCCAGGTTTCGTACATTTGGTTTCTGTAAGATGGTTGTATGTGAGTTAAGCATTTTCTCCAGAAGTTTTCCCGTATTCCTGTGGGAGATCGATTCTCCTTCTAAGGCAAAGAGAGAGTTTTCAACAGGGACCCACAAAGATTTTTTAAAGCCATATTCATGGAAGTTAATAAATGCTTTTATATTGTATACCTGCTGCTGAATCCTGTACTTCTTGTGATAACAAATTCTTGGTAGAACTGAAAGATGCATTTTGTAAGACACGTACACTGGTTTGTTACACAAATGCCATATCCCTTTAATACTGTGTGAATAGTGCTGCTAGTTGTTGTGCTCAGAGCATGTGTTAAAATACATTTGAGCTGGATTTGGTCATGGTGGAGTGGGAAGCACTGGAGCCTTTCCATGCACAGTGCACTGGCTGCCTGCTGCCGTGCAGGGCTCTTCCTGCTGGCGTAAGCCCAAGTTGGTGCAGCTTGTGTCCTCTGTAGCCTGCAAAGCTTGCAAGCTCTTGCAACCTGGGTGAACTGGAGATGCAACAAGAAAAGCTCCAAGCGTGGGTAGAATGAGGTACTGAGCATCTTTTGGCTAGGCTGACTAACTGGAGCCAGAGAGCTGTTCTGTTAGCATCATGAATTGTGAATCATAGGGAGAGGTTCAGGAGGCTATAGTAATAGCTCAATGGAAATATTTTTAGCTATTTTTTCCCTTGGCTAAGGAGTGAGGTAACAGTGCCAAAGGTGTTTGTGGGAGACCTGGGCTAATGTGCAGTGAAAGGTGGCATTGTTTGGTAGAGTGAAGGCAGAGGCATTTCTGTTTTAAAAATGAGATCATAGGTAATTTAGGCTGGTGTTTCTGCTTCTGGAGATGTGGATTTACACCCTTATACTGAAGGGAAATGTATTGTTCAGTGATACGGGCACAGAACTGGGAGCTGCCACGGTAATTCTAGCGTCATCTGTTTGGCTGTATGACTCCGAGCAAATTATTTAATATACAGTAAGGAAACGTGGTGAAGACACAATTCCTAGCAAATTAGAGGGAAAAAGCTAAGAAGACTTTTCCAACACGGTGTCTGTGGTTATGTCATGGTCCTGGTTCCATCAGTGTATATTCACTGGTGTGTTGGAGAGAGCACAAAGCGGGGTCGTGCCAGCCAGGCAGTGCTCACAAGTGGCAGAGGCCATCAGAGGTCCGAGTGGCCAGGCAGGCTGCACGCGTGGCCCCAGGGCAGCAAGTTAAATTCAGCGGGAGACAACGTGAAATACTGAGCAACTGGGTACAATTGTGGATAGTTTTATCCAATTGGTGAAAGTAATTATCCATCAAGTGATTTTGAGCAGCAGTTTGGAAGGAGTGTGTGGGCAACTTTCCCCACATGGAACTGATAAGATAGCATTGCATATAAGAAAAAATTTCAGGGAAGTGTGTATTCTGGGTCTAGAAGAAAAAACCTCTTCCTTCGAACACGTAAAATATTGCTTAAAGCTTTTCTTATTTCCTGTGAGAAGGAAGGGATTGACTGTATCTGTAAGAAAGATACTTCTGTGGAATTATGAAAGTTAGGGTGGAAAATGATGTAATAGATGCGTGGTTAACGGCCTCTTCTTGTAGGTCTGTAAGCAGCAAATTGGCAAACATCTATAGAGGCTGGCTGGGGATGTTTTGCCCTGCCACAGTAGAGGCCTTTGGGTTAAGATCTCTTGTTATAGTTTCAGTGTTCACTTAGATCTTCTATTTTTCAGTTAATTATTTGTGGTAACTCCTTGGGTGTGATGGGACTTACAGAAGGCGTAGGAAACAGAGCTCTTTGCTTGCCAAAGATCTGACTGTGAATGCAGCTCAGCTTGATTTTTTCTTCTGTTTAAAAACTGATGACTCTTAGAAAATTATAACTTTGTCAGTTCCACATAAAACTTTGTATTTGGATAGTGATTAATTCTTTGTCCTTTCCACCTTTAGAGTTGGTATGTTGGATGTGTCATGTGTGGTTTACCCGAGTGCTCATTTCTGGGTCGAACTTCCGGTTTGTAGCTCTAACAAAAGCAGAAGCTCAGGGTTGGCCTCTCCCCCCAGGTTTTTAGTGATAGGAAGAGAGGTGATGGCCTCAAGTTGTGCCAGGGGAGCTTCAGGTTGGATGTTAGGAAGGATTTCTTAGGAAGTGGTGAGGCGCTGGCACAGGCTGTCCAGGGAGGAGGTGGAGTCACTGTCCTGAGGGGTGTTTGAGACAAGAGATGTGGCTCTGAGGAATGTGGTGCAGTGGGAATGATGGAGATGGGTTGATGGTTGGACTGGATGATCTCTGTGTTTTCTTCCAGCCTTACTGATTCTGTGATGTAGGTGAGTGGTATCTGAAGAAAATGCATTGCATATACAGAGTAAAGATATGCAGAGGTCAAAGATTGGAGAATTTTATTTTGGCATTGCAGTTCTTAATTTGAACTTTTTGTTCGCTGTAAAGAACTGTGTCATGAAAACGCCTGTATGCAGTTTTATCACAGACTGTTCTTGCCTTGTTTTTCTTACCATAATTATAGAATAAGACATCCACAAAGTAAGTGCTGCTCTTCTTAGATATTTGAGCACGTCTACAAATCTATTTAGGGCACGGCTTCTTTCCCCGGCGTCCAAGCGAGCATTCATTTCAGCTTTTTTGGCCTGGCCCACCTGTCCTGTGCTGCAGAGGAAAGAGCAGAGTGCAGATCCCTGAGCTCTCGGGTGAGCTGGCAGAGAGCTGTGCGCTCCCGTAAAGCACTCCACTTGACTTCAGGGTCACTATCCACGACAGCAGCGTATCCTTGCACTGTTTGGCTTTTTAGAATACAAAAGCTGTTTAGTTTTAGTTGATTTTGTATTCGTAGGAATCTGATAATTTGTGTAACTTTCTCATGTAAGGAAATTTAAGGCATGTCAATATTTTCAGTTCCCTAGGGCAGTTTATTCACAGAAAATTAAGAACCTGATTTTTAACAGAGCATCAGTATTGAATAAGGGCCCTGAAAAATATACAAGGTAAATATAAATGTTTAGAATGAAATTTAATCACTGTATGTATTTATATTTCATACTAATATAAATAGTTATATGAATACATATTCATAAAATATGTATTTATATTTATTTCCTGTTTTTACAATGTAAAATGGCAATAATAATCTGAGTGTTTTCATGCACGTGTTTTCATACGCATGAAGCCATAGCAGCTAATAGACAAAGCCTGTGTTATTCCACAGCCATCTGATATCATTTGGAGACAGCATGGGACTGGGCTCAAGGTCTTCCATTCTGGGGATGTCCCACTCTTCCCTGCACTGTGAATAGGTTCAGAGATGTTTGGGTGTTTTGAACCAGACTCACACCGAAAGTTTTGGAGCACTGATGAGAAACAGACTCAGACTGGCATTTATTTTCTGTGCTGCCTTGAAAATAAAAGGGGAATGGTCTCAGGAGTAAGGGTCAAAAGCAGCTCTCCAAAAATGACTCCGAACGGTGATCTCAGGTCATGTTTTAGTTATTATTTTTATTCTTTTAAAGTATTTTTTCCTCTTTTCTTGCAGAAGAGTTTTAATATGAAGTTCCTCATTCTGAAAACGTGCTTCTCATTTCCTAAATGAATTCCTGTTTTTTATAAATAATAAGTGTTCGATAATTGAAAACAAGCCCCCGAAGAAGGGAGAAGTTGTAGAAATGAAGCTGTAGAAATGAAAGCACATTTCAAGGACTTGTTCAGTTCTTCCCTTTTTCAAAAACTTAACTTCAGGAAAAAACACTCTTTTGGAAGTCATCTGTCCCTCACCTTTCCAGGAAAAGGAGGGACGATGACTCAGGCTCGCTGCCGGTGTCGAAGCTGTGAGTAAGGCTCTGTTTGGGGATGGCCGTGCCAAGCCCCATTGCCTGCGGCTTCCAGTGCAGGACCTGAAGGGATGCAGTGCGAGCAACAAGGGGCTCACAGCTCATCACAGCACGGCCCAAAGCAGTGGGGGCTCAGCTGACCGACCAGCACAAGGTTCTGCTCAGCATCCGATCACTTTTTGTCCTGAATCTTTGCGTTTTTAACTGTATAGAAGTTTGGCACTATAAACAAGTGCTGTGATAGCTCATCTCCCATCCAGAAGGTGAATCAAAGCCTATGTGGGAAGAAGGTGTTTTTAGCAGTTTGGGAAATACGTGAGGACAGCTTTCTTTTTGGCACGGCAGTCACAAAAGTCGCTGGCAGTGTGTTGCCAGTTTTAGTTTCCTAATTAGGAATTTTCTGTGCTCTGAAAAAATTGAGGTAGTGAAGGGGGAAGAGAACGTTTGGAGAATTGTTTGCTGCCACAGGGAAGACGTGGAGAGACCAAAGGGCTCATCAGTTGTCACTCACCTTCCTAACACTGTTCCTACTGCTCTTAGAGGTTCGGACTCACACGATGGAGCTGCTGCGGTCTTCACTTCTCTCCCTTATTTCTTTATTTTCAGTTCTTCTTTCAATGTACTGAAGTACTCATCGTCTGAGAGCTGTCCCAGCTTCAGGAGAGGCAGATCACACAAAGATATCCAGCAAAGCAGGAACAGGATAATACTCTGCACTGTAGCTGAAATCTCCCGTCTCCTTTCCATGCTCTTTTCCCCACTTTATGGCTGGAGGCAACCACAGCATGTTTACCTTCTTGGAGGATCAAGCATAATATTCCTCATTCCTTATAGACTCACAGAGTCCATCCCGACATCTTATTGTTTCCTCGCATTTGGAGAGCTGGGCATAGTTAAAGTTTCTCTGTCTAATATTTTTACCAACGGATGCAGTCATTTTAAAAGGTTGAGATTTGTATATTTGTTATAGAGTACTTGACTAATTTGAAAATACCAAATACATTCAGCTGCATTAATTTTAAAAAATATGAATACGAATTTGTTTTCAGAATCATTGATTCCTTAGAGTTGGAAGAGGCCTCTTAGGGCCATCTAGTCCAAGTCTCCTGCAGTGAACAGGGACTCCACAGCTAGAGCAGCTGCCCAGGGCCATATCCAGCCCTGCTTTGGAAGTCTCCAGGGACGGAGCATCCACATCACTGGGCAACCTGTCCCTGTGCCTCACCACCCTCGCTGTAAAAGACTTCTTCATATGCCTATGAGGGAGACAGTGTCAAAAGTCTTGTTGAATTCCAGGTGGACAACATCCACTGCTCTCCCCTCATCTACTCAGCCAGTCACTCTGTCATAGAAGACTATCAGGTTGGTTAAGCAGGATTTCCACTTGGTGAAACCATGCTGACTGTCCATAATCACCTTCTTGTCCTCCACATGCTTAGAGATGGTCTCCAGGATGGTTCCACCACCTTTCCTGGGATAGAAGTGAGGCTCAATCCTTGGTCCTCCCTTTTACCTTCCCTGAAGATGGAGTGACATTGGCAGATTCCTGTCTGCTGGAGAAAAACAGGGACGCAGTGCATCTTAAGGCATTTCTTTAAACTCTATTCAAAGTAGGATTTCATCAGTGTAAGACATCCATGATGTGATTACTGTTAAAAGAAGTTCTAGAAGTTCTAGAAGTACCTAATATTCTTGAGGATTTTACACTCATTGGAGGGAGATTCCAGTATCATTCAGGTTAGCGATGTTTATTCATCCCTGTTCTCTGGGCACCATTCCCCTCTTCCCTCAAATCATCACTCAAGTCTTCCACCTGCATGAAAATAACTCCCCTAACCTTTCAGAGAGGCAGGAGAAAGTACACAAGAAACACATGAGCTCACCCAAGCTGTAGTCATAGCTGGCAGGGCTATTCTTCCCGCTCCTCCTTCTGCACTGTATCTCCTGATTGATACATTCACTGGGCACATCCGCTGCTTAGGCAAACTGCTCAGGATGTTTCATGTGTCTGCTCATGTCATGAAAGCACCTTGACAGGCTGGGGAAGGGGCAAGGACTGGGTTATGAATTCTTTTTCTTTCACAAGCCGAATTCACTTCATGGACAAGGGCCACAACTCATCCTGTCTGTTCTCACATTCCTTCTCTTCTCCCCGAACCCCTGCATCTCCTCACTTCCTTTTCCTCAATTTTCTTCTTTTCTTCTGCAGTTTTGTTTCTGTTTGTTCTATAGCTTCAAAGAGGATGTGCTGAGGGTGTCAAGGCTTTACATTCCATTGAGATGAAGAGCAGAGCTGGGAGTGCCAAGATTTTTTCTGCAGAAGGTATGAAACAGCCTCTCATGCCCCTCAGATAACTACAAAGATGGTTAAAACTGTACATGTACATGAGAGCAGTCTGCTAATTACATGCTGCCTGCTCTCATGGTTTGTTGTTTTACTTTTCCAGATGTTTTGACTTTCTCTTATGAGTTTTTTATTGCCTGGATCAATGGTGTTCTGCCTTTGGCTGTCTGGATCACCTCTGAAATGTTGGAACTGAGCTGAGAGGCAGACTTGAGCAGCGATAACCCATTTGTATGACCAAGGCTCAAGCAGCTCCTCTGCTCAGAGCACGCTTCCAGCACTGCATTTACAGGCAGGCCTGTCTGGGCAGCATTTTGGACTGACCGGAAAATAGGCAGGTTTGCTGAATGTCAGAGATACATATATTTCTTTTTTAAAGCCTTCTGTTAAGCATATGAAGCATGTAAAGCTGAACCTGGTCATGCATTATCACAGAATCGTAGGGGTTGGAAGGGACCTCCAGAGATCATCGAGTCCAACCCCCCTGCCAAAGCAGGTTCCCTACACCAGGTAGCACAGGTAGGCATCCAGGCAGGTCTTGAACATCTCCAGAGAAGGAGACTCCACCACCTCCCTGGGCAGCCTGTTCCAGTGCTCCGTCACCTCACTGTAAAGAAGTTCTTGCGCATGTTTGTGCAGAACTTCCTATGCTGCAGTTTCCAGCCGTTTCCCCTTGTCCTGTCTCCACTCACCACTGAAAACAGTCCAGCCTCGCCATTCTGCCCCCCACACCTCAGATATTTATAGACCTGGATCAGGTCCCCTCTCAGTCTCCTTTTCTCAAGGCTGAACAGACCCAGTTCACTCAGCCTTTCCTCATAGGAGAGATGCTCCAGGCCCTTCACCATCTTCGTGGCCCTCCGCTGGACTCTTTCCAAGAGATCCCTGTCTTTTTGGTACTGGGGAGCCCAGAACTGGACACTTACGTCCTTTTCATAGAGATTTTTTTAACAGTATTTTTTAAACAATTGTAGGATTTCTATATATGCCTATATACATAATATTTACTACATGTATTATTATATTTACATATTAAATACAAATATATAAAGAATTTCTAGTTTTTTTACATACTGCATAGACATAGATTGATATTATACGACACTGATGACATTCTAAGCCAATAATGCCCATATTAAGGCTTGATTCTGAAATACAGCAAAACCTCAGTAAGGCGTATGGAAACGAGAGGCCTCATTGTGAGCTAATGAACTCTGAGAATGAGTGAACATGTCAGCACCCCAAAGTGAGTACACTTAAGAGCTTTTTACAATGGATGCTTGTATATGATACACATAAGTGTACTGTGAAGTGGCTTGTTATGATAAGACCATAATAAAAAACTTTTCTGTTGAAATGGTTCTCTCTCCCTACTTCTTGGGAAATATTTGTTCAAATAAATACATGGGTTAGTAGAGAAACAGATAGTTATTTGTCTCTCAAGTGTGAGTAATGTAATATGAACAAGCATTAATGACCTAACTCCTTAATTCAACAGGAGATCCTTATTTTTCTTACATGCTAGCTTATTTCTTAATACTTTGGAATCCATTGCTCAGTTTGCGTTGTGTGTTCCCAAGGGAGCTGAACACAAGCTACAAGCTTTGGATAATTTTCAATTCTGTTCAATTTTATCATCTCTTGGACTCTCTCTTGGACTTCTTCTCAGTGGCTGGCAGCTATGTGTATCTGAGTCCTGAATCATCCACTGACATCTGCCTGAAATAATGACAAGACTTGCAATTTTCAGTGGATGTTAGAGGTAGAATTGCCCAAACCATTCACGTGGTTCAGAAGTCTTCACCCAATTTCCAGAAAAGTCTTAAGCATGGTGAAATCTAAACCCCATGAATTGCCAGGAGACTTAGATCAGTGGCTGAAGAACTTTATGAAATCACTGCCTGCAGGGCAGGGGCAGCAGATGGGAATGGGTTCTTTGGCCTAGGTCGTTCTGGAGAGAAAATCTGGTGGTTAGGTTGACCCCTGCCAGAGGTGACTGAAATGTGAAATTGAAAGTCAAGTTAGCTCGGGGAGCGAGGGAATAAAGTCATTGGGCGAGGAGCTGGAACAAGGAAGAGCTGACAGAGAATGGAAGTTAAAGAATGGTCTGAGAGAGAACAGAGGCAAGGTGGAGAAGCTGAGCAGTGAGGGACAACGGGTGAAAATGACTGGACAAAATCCCCTTGAGTCACAATCCGTTACAGAAATTGGGCTATAACTGGAGATTCAGGAATCTCCAATGCTCCTTGACAGTGCAGTCATTTGCTAAAATGTTACATGGTTCTCTTCAGGTAACTGTTACCAAACAAAGAGGGCAATCTGGAACAGCTGTGAGCTGCCAGTCTTACCTTGTGCAGTCCTGCTAAGTTTCAAACTACTGCTATTGAACCAGGAGAGGGGCAATTTGTGTCACATCATTGAGGCAGAGTAGCAATTGCTCTTCTAATTCAATCTCTGAAAGAAAACAGAACAAACAAAACCAACAACAAAAAAAGCACACCAAAGTATTCTCTTTGGAGAGTATGATTAAGATTGCAATTCAAGTGGACAAGAGACCATCTGGGACCCCTGGCATCAAATTTTGATGAGATGACCTGAAAGCTGTGCCTTGTGGGGCAGGAGAAGTGCAGTCATACTCAGCTGAGTCTTGTTCTGGAAAGCTGTATCTTTTTACTGTATCATAGACAGAACTGTGCTGCCAGGTCACTTCAGCTATAATTTTCAGAAAAGGTCATTTCTAACTTCTTCACTCAGCACTCAGCTTGAGATACACAGTCCTGATTTGGTGAACCCAGCAGCTCTGATAACTCTGACTGGAGACAACAGGGGTCTGTGCTTACCCCAGCGCAGCTCGTCTGCTCGTGCCTGTTATGGGATGTCACAGAACTGTTACATACTGCTATGCATTCTAAAAATTGGGAATAGTAATGTCCTATGCCAGGTTCTTACAATTAGTTTGTTAATTTCTCTGTGTCTCATCTGCAAATGCTGATAATGCTGCCTTTTCCTCAAGGTGTAATATCTTAGAAATCACTTGGGTACTTCTGCAAAGATACCTCTTGAAGCACAGAATGGTTTTGAATGGCGTTCCTTAAATAAAGTCAGGTATTCATAAGTAGGGACCATGCTGGCATTCCTGAGCTGCTGTTGGTGTCACATTTAACTGGTCCTGCTGCCCATTGCGCAGCTGTGCAGCACAGGAGCAGCAGGGCTGTGATACCCTGCCCCTGTCTGCTCAGCAGCACTGAGCACTGCAAGAAGGATTAACTGAAGAGTGTCACTACTGGAACATACCCCTCATTCTGTCTGCAGAGTGGTGTTGATGAGGGGAATCAGACGGACCAAAGGGACTGTAGCACCACCTACTTCACTGTGGAGAGCGTAACTGGAAACACAGTTCCACGGCTGCAAAAAGCACCTGAATGCACAGAACACATCAGGTTTGGAACAGCAGAGTGCATCCGTGTCTTGCTGGAAGACAAACTCTAGTAGGAATGGGGGTAGGCCCTGGTCTGGGTGATGGAGAGTGCATTTAGGGCAGTATATTTTGCATGTAGGTGACCAGATCAATACTTCTAAGACCAAACTAAGCTAGCTGTTGCAGAGGTATGAGCATACTAACATTTTCAGGAGACTTACTGGCTTAAGCGAGTGTCTTCTGGCAGCACAAAATTGGTCTGTGTCTCAATCAAGTTCTCGGCACCAGAGAAACACCTGATCAGCCAAGAGCAGCTCTGTAGAAGGCAGGATGCTGTCCCTCAGCTGAGCTACAGGCCCCTCAGTGCTGCATGCTGAACTCTGTGCATCCTCTCCAGATTTGATTACCATTTGTGTTTGACAAGCAGCCTTGGAGCTGGGATGCAGTACAATTCACGTCAGTGGCTACTTGCCATCCCTTGTTATATCTGTCTGCTTTAAGGTCATTGCAAAACATTAGATGGACTTCTGGTGAAAATAATTGGTTTTCTCTTTGGACAGCTTTCCAAATTTAGCACATCCTCTCTCTGAAGCTTAGCAAAACCCTTTCTTGGAACTGCATCAAACTCCAGTGTTCAGAGTTTAGTGTTAATGCCTGCTGGAGATGATTTTGTAACAATTTGAAGTCCCTGTCATATTTTGAGTGATGGTCTTGTTTTCTGAAAGCTCTCTAGCACCTTGGAGATGTCAAATTTTGGAATCAAATGCTGACTTTAATGCAGAAATGTTTCCCATGGGCCCTGCTGTTTTATCCAAAAGTCCAAACCTTTGTATACAACTGTTGCTGTTATTTCCAGTCTTATGGGACTGGCTCAAATTTCCCCTCAGCTCCCACAGAGTTTGATGTCACCAAAAAAGCTCACATCTCTTTATAGTTAATCAGATATAAGGACTGGGTATTACAAGATCATCCGAGTCCGAAGACATTAAAGGAACCCTGGATTAGTGGCTCTGGAACTGAAGATTTATAAAGTGACTTTATGTATTTTATTCCTTTTACTGGATAGACTGAATCCCTCTCTGACATAACGAACCATCCCTTTTTTGCATCCCCATTCTTGTGCAGTTCATGTTCCCTGGGGATGGGAGGAGTTCCTACAATGAAATATAAACCGAAGAGAAAAAAATCTAACATGGAGATTAGCAATTAGCACTTAAATGGTGAACTTTGAAAGTCTTTACATCTATTAAACTTCTTACAGGTGAGGAAATTGATTCGATTTGAAAAGCCCAGAAAGGCGTGGGTAATCCTTCTACTGAAACACAGAATTTCTTCGTGCAATGGATAGAGCACAAGGCTAGGAGCCCAGAATGCCAGTTCACACACTGGATCTTGAAGACTAGAAATGGATATGGATTAGTTGAGGGAACTCCTTGTTTCTGTTCTGAAGTGTAAACCCAGACACCAAACAGCTTTTTCTCCAGTTGAAAAATATTTAGATAGAAGCAAAACCCACGTAACACTTACATCCAAGCTGCTTTGCTTTGCTGTGCAATGCAGGGTGGGATTTACTGTCAGGTAAAGGAAGGAATCCCTCTTCTGAATGAATGGCTCAGCTGTGCCCCACTGCAGTGTCTGTTGTTAGCGTTATTCTGATGAGGCCTGTTTACTTACTTTCACCACGACTGCCCAGAAATCCCATGGCAAGCAGTGTCAGAACATTTGCCAAATCACTACTTCACCCATTGAGCTGATTGTTTCATGTTATTTGGTCTGGTTCACATTAAGGGTTTGCTCCATCTCTGCTTTTGCTCTTCTGGGGTATATTGATTACTTGTGGTATTTTATAACAAACAGGCTTTTTTGAGGGATTACTACCCCCCCCCCCCGCCTCTCTCACTCAGCCTGTGGTATGTTAGTAAATATGGTCCTAACCCCTTCTGCTTCAAACACCAAACACATGGAAACCAGTGTGCAGAGAAGTATGGAGAAGCATGTTTTGTGCTTAATTTTACTTCTGCAATTTGTACTGCTCCCCTGGAAGATATACAAAGGCTAATGGCTCGTCACCAAAGTTCTACTTCCATAGTAATTAAATGTTTTCTGAAGGTGGTGTGAGCATTCTCTGAAAGGTAAAATGTGATTTTTGCACCACAGTGTTCATACGCTAAACAGTATGAAAGTCTCCGCAGGTGAGAAGAGAAAATGGAAGATAGACTGGTACTACCACCTGTTCACCTGGGATTAGCCTAGGTTAAATGTTTCATAAATTCAAGCACTGAATTTATGGCCATTTATATTAATAAGAGGCATAAGAGGCTGAGGCTTGGTGTCTCAGTTTTATGTGCTCTTCTGGCAATATGGGTGTGTTGCAGAAGAGGTTACAGCAATCTCAACTGGACACGCTCACATCTCTGGGGTTTGCTTTTTGAAGCATGGAGGAACATTATGTTCTGGGCACAAGTTAAAAAATGAGTGTGTTGACACCACCTGAGCTCAATTTGAGCTTTGATCATCTGAGAAGAAACCAGTATCTCTCGTAACAGGAAACTCCTTGTAACTGCATTCTGCAAGAGATCCTCGCTGTCCCATTCCCCACTGTGCCCACCATGAAAGCAGCTGAGAGCCATCAAAACCACAGTGCTAAGAGACAAGAAGCACCGTGTAAGAAAACAATGAGCTCTCACCCACCCCAAGCCTTACAGCTTATCTCTCCACTCCAACCTAACCAAACTTTATCCTGTGCACATAGAATAATAGAATGGCCTGGGTTGAAAAGGACCACAGTGATCATCTAGTTTCAATCCCCCTGCTATGTGCAGGGTTGCCAACCACTAGACCAGGCTGCTCAGGGCCCCATCCAACCTGGTCTTAAACACCTCCAGGGACAGGGCATCCACAGCCTCTCTGGGCAGCCTGTTCCAGTATCTCACCACTCTCATAGTAAAGAGCTTTCCCCTGACATCCAAACATGGACTGCAAATCTACAGCTTCGACTCCTTTTCTTCAATGAAGAAGTGCCTTGTCTTCATATCTAGCCCAGACTCCCAGCAGATTGAGGACTTCTATTCTGGGCTGGTAGGATTGCCCTGGAGCGGCATAGCCCTGTAGAACAACAGCCCTGTGCTTCTGTGCACTCTGATCATTAATCATTAGAACCATCCAGATAAATATATCTCAAGCCCTTTGTTGATTAAGAGCTGACTTAACAAGCCAATGTGATCACTGCATATATTCACCGTATAGGCCCTTGTCTTCACAGAGATACCTGGGCATCCTTTTGAAAACAAATTGACAGAAGTGGCATTGATGGTAAAAGATGCTGCAAGAAGTAAAGTGAAACCTCAGGACATGCAAATGAACATCAGTTTCTTGGTCTTCCCATGCAGTTGCTTGCTGCTTCTTGTGAGCAGTACAGTGCAGCAAAGAAATCTGATCTCATTTCTCAGTTCCTGCTTACTCTTTACCCTCGTTGGTAGGAATGCAGTGCCACTGATTGCTTCCATCATTTAGGCTGCCATTCTGTAGTATTTCATCTCATCGTGCAACTAATGAAGTATGCAAACACTTATTATAAATTATAGCCTATCAAATGGGAAAACGCTGTCGCAGATAAGTCTCCAAATTTGCTGCTGAACATTTTGAATGGCTCATTGACGTGCGGTTAAAACACAGCAGTAAATCTCTTTGTGAGACATGTGGTGAGGAAGGAAACACATGAGGTTTTTCATGACAGCAGTGAGAAGGCTCAGAGCGCCTTGCTGCTGCCAACCTGATCCCATAGGTGTCTGAAGTAATTAACAGACTCCTGTTTTTGTACCACAGCTGGAAAATGATAAAAAGCAACAATCGGGTCACTTTTACCTTGATGCCCATCACTGAGAAGTGCAAACACCAATAAAAGCTGTCAGATGTTTTCACTTGAGTTCGAGTCAAACATTGCAAAGTTTGCAGTTCCCACCCCTCTTTTTGATCTGGAGCACCACGTTATCAAGCTGTTTGCATCTTTAATAGTACTAGCTAATAGCTAATGCCTGCTAATTCTGAAATATGTTTAAACACAGATTAAAAATTCACCCAGGTGCAAAGACTGCCTCTATTTTGAGGAAGTCTTCAACAAAATATTTTCTCATACTTTTGTATTGTGAAATGCAGACATAAAGGAGAATATGGGAGATAGATGAGTTGCTCTGTGCCTCTCTTCTCATCGGGGTGTGATTTTGCAAAGAGCTGATCCCATACTGCTGAAGGTGGTAATCCTGTCCTCCTCCTGTTCCACTTCTGGGGATTCCCATGCGTCATCAGCCCAGCGGCTGGCCTTGCAAGGTGACTCAGCTGGCTAAATAGCCAGAGATTCAATCCAACTAAAATCAGATAGGAAAGAAAAAAGTGTTTTCTGCTGGTTGGTCAGCCAAAGTCAACCTTCTGGAGTGAGTGAGAGGCAGTGAGGCGCAAGGAGGGGCAGAGGTACCAGGCTGGATGCCAGCCCAAGACGTGCAGGTCTGTGGGTGAGACTCCACTCCTGGGAACCAGAGAGGACCAAGGTGTGGGGGAGTTTAAGCACGTGGTGGTGTTGGTAACTCAATGGTTCCCTGCAAAATAGCCTCCTTCGCATCAACAACAACAGTAGAGATGTGAGCTGGAGGATTGAGCGTGCTGATTTGGAAGAGAAGGCGAGCGTGTTTGGGAACTACAAGTGGGAGGCTGTTCCATGTGTGCAGTGCGGGGCAGCAGCTATATGAAAGGAGGCATTAATCTGGAGTGCGGCTGCAGCACCAGCTCAGAAAAGCCGTTCAGTGCTCGCTTACGTCTCTTCCATTTCATCAAAGATTGAGCACTTCGCTGGATAAAGGCATATGGGACCAATAAAGCATATTTAAGGAGATGTAATCCAGGTGGCAAAAGGGTATAAATGGGAAGTGACTTATGGGAAAATGTTGCATTCAAAACTCTTCTGTTGGTTTAGGTGACCCTGTAAATTCGCGCCCTGCTTTTAGTCAATGGGACTACTCATGAGAGCTAAATTGCTTATGTTGCAGGATCGAGCCTACTGAAAGGAAGACTTTTCAAGGAGGTCCAAATAGATGTTGTAAATCATGCTTATAGTGCTCTTGTTTTTTGCACTAGCATGGTTGTGAACACAGCCAACCAATTTGTCATAATCTGTGTATTTGTTTGGCATGTGTTTACAGAGGGGAGATCTGTTTTTATTTTAAAGAACTACTTTACCCCTGGTTTCCAAATCCTCACCTTAATCCTTCTCCACAAAAGGAGCTCAAACAAAAACCTCCCAAGATCCCATCCCCCCCCTTAGCTGAAAACTTAAAAGAAAACCCTGCACAGTATACCTTTCATATGCACATAGGTACCTTGCATGAAATGAGAAACAGCAGAAGAGCTTTGCAATATCCATGACAGAGTGGATGAGGGAAAAACAAAAAAGCCTTCAGTAAAATACTGCTTTGTTAGATCTTAGTAACAGAAAAATTCCCCCTAGAAATAAATCCTCAACACGATTCTCATATGAAAGAGAATCCTTCCACGTTGAAACCAAATGTTCAAAAGCTCAGCTTGTTTTATTAATGCCCATAATTTATTCTTCTTAGAAAACAGCCCTCTCAGGCTGCCAGAGCATTCAGCATGGTGTGCATCATAATAAAAACAACTTAGAAGGCAAAAACGTTAGAACAAAAACAAAACTCTTAAAGCTTTCGTGAATAAAAACCATGCAGGGGGGTCTGGAAAAAGGACACAGATGTTGTGAGGAATCAAAAGCAGAAGATAAATTATAAGCAGGAGTATAAACCAAGCTTTGCAAACAAACTGGAGTCAAATTAGAAGTCTCAAATAGTACAATTCATCTCAGAGACCACTTGCTTAGTCTAAAAGACTTCACTTCACAGCAGCTCCTCCCTGCAGTGGCCCAAACTGAGCAGGCCAGTGAGCTCTCTCTTTTTCCCCCAGGCCTGAGTGCATCTTGGTGCAGGAATGGCTGCCACCACGCTACCCATTCTGCCTCGCACTCAGAAGGCTCCAACCCACACTGCAGTGGGCCTTGTAGCTTCTTTTTACAAGGTCTTTCCTTGTAGGACTCAGTCGAAACTCTTGGAAATGAAAGTGTGAGTTCACTTGCATACTTTCTTCACAAAATGGTGGAAATCCAGGGCTTCATTAAAGCACAAATTATTGTAATAGTGGCCAGGCTTGTGTTATAAACATTCATTCTTGTGTTATAAACACTGTATGAACAACTCAAGTTGTGCCATGGCTGGTGGGCCACCAGCTTCTTGCTGGCACAGCAACTGGTGGGTAGCTGAGATCGCTTGGCATGTTTTGAAGGCTGGGATGGTGTATGACCTACAAAACCAGCTGTGCATCCAGCCCTGTCCTGCAATGAGACCTCTAGGGTGCCATCATCCCTTAGCCTCTTCTGGATTTTCCTCAGTTCACAGCTCTCTGGGGTATGCTGGCTTTGTTTGTTGGCTGCTCTCACCTGAACTTTGTGTTATCTGGTGCATTACTCTGTCAAAGAGGAGAGAGTCTGTGGGGAGTTACATTATTGGTTCATAATTTTCTAAAATTTTCACTGCATGTTCCTTATTACTCATGAAATAATTATTTTCAAGCTCTGACTGCCAGCTTCTGACAGTAGATTTTCTGTAGAAGATAAAAACAGCCTTGAAATTCGTACTGTTCCCTTGTGGGACAGATTCATGTCAGGTTTCTTGAAAGATTTTATTAACTTGGTCCCTACTTACAATTTGTGACTTATTGTTTCATTTAAGAAATCTGTACATTTCACTCAGGATGTGGAATCTGATAGAACTTGTACATACTGTACTAGACCAAAAACTTAAAAACGAGGTGGAGCAGTTTCTTCTGTGTTAGATTACAGATGTTATTCAGGACAGGACATCAGTCAAGAAAACAGCTGTGAGAGGAGAAAGATTGAAGGTGTAGAATGATATGGAAACAAGATAAAGGAGTCGTGGTTTCAGCCCTAGAGCTAAGGAGCAGAATCTTGACAGTGATACTCTGTTCTTCCCTACGTCCTTTTCTGGCCTTATCTGGGGTCTGAAGTACCTTGTGTGGTGGCAGAGAGATAAAGCTGTAAGCTATCTCAGCAACTTCACACTTTCTCAGAGTAAGCCTTGCAGACCGTTTTTCATGCCAGTGAAGGAGAACTGAACTGAATGGTTCATGATCTTTACAGTTATTCGCATCTTTGCACTTGTTTCCCTGCATGAGAGCTCCTGTTCCTGGCCATTTTTCTTCCATCCCAAGTTCTCTGTGGCAGATACCCACTAGATATCAGAGAGGTGGATCCCAAGAGAGTGCAAATTTGTAAAGGAGTGTTTCTTCATTGCTGTGCACAGCCCAGCACACTGTGATTAACAGAGCTCATGAGTAGAAGATTAATTTTATTGACAGAAGCTCTTTAAAAGTTGTGGATCTGATGACTTTTCTATGTGAAGATACATTTCACTTAAGTTGAGGATAAAGGATGTCATAATATTACTGCTAATGGACAAACTGCATGGGAAACAATGACAAGGGTAAGTGTTTATTCCTACATCTATGCAGGAAAACTGCATGCATTAGTAGAGGTTAGGGGCTGACCTCCTGGGACAGAGCTCTGCAGAGAAGGACCTGGATATTCTGGTGGACAACAGATTAACATGAGCCAGCAGTGTGCCCTTGTGGCTGAGAAGGCCAATGGTATCTTGGGGTACATTAGGAAGGGAGTTGCCAGCAGGTTGAGGGAGGTTATCCCTTCTGTCTACTCCTTCGTGCTCCCTAGTTGGAGAAAGACAGGGAACTTCCAGAGAGTACAGCAGAAGGCTTTGAAGATGATTAAGGGGGAGTTGGACTCGATGATCTCTGGAGGTCCCTTCCAATCCCTACAATTCTGTGAAGGGCCTGCAGCATCTCTCTTATGAGGAAAGGCTGAGAGGTCTGGGACTGCTCAGCCTAGAGAAGACTGAGAGGAGACTTATAAATATCTTAAGGGCAGGTGTTAAGTGGATGTGGCCACACTCTTTTCAGTGGTACCCAGTGACAGGACAAGGGGCAATGGGCACAAACTGTAACACAGAAAGTTCCATACAAATACGAGAAAAAATGTCTTTACTTAGAGGGTGATTGAGCACTGGAACAGACTGCCCAGAGAGGTTGTGAAATCTCTTTCTCTGGAGATATTCAAAACCTACCTGGATGCTTTCCTGTGAAGACCACTGTAGGGAACCTGCTTTAGCAGGGGGTTGGACTGGATGATCTCCAAAGGTCCATTCCAGCTCCTACCATTCTGTGATTATACGAAACAAATCATTTCATTGCAGGAAAAATGTTGAAAAGGAGAAGTGGTAAAGATTTGGAGTATGAGCAAAACTGTTAGGCAGCCATAATACTATAAACTAAGGGTTAAAAAATGGAAAACGTGCCAAAGCAAAGCCAGAGATACAAGACCACAAAATCCATTCAGGTTTCAGAAGGGATAACTCCAACCATGCCTTGAAGGTAGTCAGGCAAAGTATGGTTTTTCCATTAGCTCAACTTGTGCAATTAAGCTTGTTCAGAGTTACATACTTCTGCACAGTTCTGGCCACAGAAGTCATTTCTTCATGCTCAGACCTGTTTGCAGGAGGTGAAACTGAGCTGGGACACTGGAGCTGCAGAGAAACTCCTAATGAAGCAAAACCGCATGAGGTTGTTCTTTGCAGGGGGTGGACGGCTGGATTAGGCAGTATATTAAGTAATCCCTTGGGATATTTTTCAACTGTAATTCACGTTCAATCAACAAATATGGAATAGATTAACTGTAGGAGGGGTCATATATTTCTTGTAAGTCACAATCTTCTTTTATTCGTGACTATCTACAGTACAATATTTTTGAAGCACTGTTTTTTTTGTGGTTGATTTTAATGCTGTCCTACCCATGGCAGTTTTAACTGCCGGTTTGATTTTCTGATGAATTTATTTCCAACAGTACTGTTTAAAAATGAATGCAGAAAATGAAGGGATTAAAAGGGGTAATGTTGAAACGATCTTTATTTCTAGGAGACTGGGATATATGTAAACACAGCTTTTTAAACCAGGATCTTAATATTAGCTCTGGAAATCCATATATAGGCGCTCAGTGTTTGGCTTGATTTAAGTATATAGCTGCTCCCTCTGATTGCACAAGATCAAGAGATGTTCAGAATCCCAGACTCTGATTCTGGTGGGTAGGACAGTTGCTTTAAAGCACAGCCTATATGCCATTTTCTTCAGGTTCAGTCCCACACAGTATAATCCCCTTAAATTCTGAGTCCTGCAAAGGAAAGTGTACATTTTATTCTTCCAGTTAACCTTCCAGCATAGACTGTCCTGTGTTGCAAACAGAAGCTTGAAACCATGTCTGAAAGTCTTCTCCTCAGTGCATTTCTTGTAAAATCAAATTCCTGAATACTCATTTCTGAACCTAGAGTATCTGGAACTTGTACTTTTTTATTAGACCAAATGTTTCAAAGGTTTTGCATTATAAAGATAAGACTTGAGAGGATTTTCAGTTCCTAATCCAAGACTTGCAGTCCCTTGTCTCTCCAGCTGAGCTGCTCCTTCACATGGGAAATACCTGCCTGCCACACATGGAAATTTCCTGTGTGTAGCAGTAACACTCCTGAGAATGTCCAGCATTGTCCTGAGCTGAACTGCTTGTGCCTTGCTGCTGCCTAAACCAAGTGCACAAAGCAGCTCCAGCAGCTCTGCTTGCAGCTCATCAGAGACAAAGCTGCAGGGAAGGGATATTTGATAAATACAGCAATGGTCACAGGCTTTGAAAGAGGGGTGGCCTGAAAGCCTCTTACTCATGTATCCCCACGTGAACCATCTGGTTCCTGATCATTAATTCTAAACAATCTTCGTCCAAACTGAGCCCTGCTGCTCCCAGTGACATCTAGAGATGGCAGCGCCTGAGTTTGTTTTTACAGCATGAGAGAATTGGCTAAGATTTATTTTAATGGAGTGTGACTCAGATAAGTAGATAGCTGTGGTACCAACAATGTGGTGTTAAACAGGGGTGAGTATCTACTAAAATATTTTCAGATTTCAGTTAATAGACTGGGGAATGTTAAATCATGCTAGTACCCACTAACAGTGCTGGGGGGGAGGTTTGTGATTGCCTCCAAATGTTGATAAGACACAAAAACATAATAATAATAAAAAAGATTAAAGTCAGATGGGGATCTGGGAATCTAAGGAAAAAATTGTCAGTGATACAAAAAGCTGCACAATAGATTCTAAGGGAAGCAAGGGGAATCCTCTTTTAAATGGAATTTAAACAAACATCAGGGAGTAGGATGCTGGGAACAGCCTGCTAGGAGGTGGGAAGACCTTGTGTCAGTTTGTTAATTTGTTTCTTCTCCCATACTTCGCTTGTTCCCTTGCATTGTAGGATGCTTCTAGACCTTGCAAAATAATCAGTCAAAAAAAGCAAATGTTTGCACGTAGCACTCATAGAACTCTGCAATTATTGGATCTGACATGCAAAGATACTGACACTGCATTTTAGGATTTCTAAAACACTTGAAATCTGTCCGCCTTCATGGTCTCTGTGTATTGTAACCTTCACGTGGTGACAGTGTCTGATCAACAGCAGCCCTGTTCTGTGTGTGGTACAGGACCTGCCATCTTTCCAGCAGCTGCTTGTAGCATTCATTTTATCCTCCTTCTCGTGTGAACACCTCAAAGGACCAATGGTGAAAGAAGGGGCTATAAGAATCATAGAATCATAGAATGGCCTGGGTTGAAAAGGACCACAGTGATCATCTGGTTTCAAACCCCCAGCTGTGTGCAGGGTTGCCAACTACCAGACCCAGAGCCACATCCAGCCTGGCCTTGAATGCCTCCAGGGATGGGGCATCCACAGCCTCCTTGGGCAACCTGTTCCAGTGCCTCACCACCCTCTGTGTGAAGAACTTGCTCCTAATATCTAACCTAAACCTCTCATCTCAGTTTAAAAAAGAAGTAGGGAGGATGGTGTGGAGGGTTGTTCACAGAGGGATTAGGCTTAGTTTTGGGGATCTATAGAGTGAACAAGCACACAGTTTTTATGGATAAGATGTGGGCAACTTAATCTGAAGCTTTGCTGGGAGTGGGTGACCCACTCCTGGTTTCAGCTGTGCATCTTCTGTAAGTCCTTTCCCTTGACATAAACCTGCAGTGCACCCCAGGCTGTAAGGGGCTCAAAGCCAACCAGAAAAGCTGACCTCCAGAGAGCTCTGTGGTTAAGTGTGAGCAAGTTGCACACAGTGCTGAGCATGCACAAAGATCTCTACAAGATTTATGACTTGACCACATCCAGCTGGAATTTGGTAGGGATGGATGAACGTATTCACTTTAAAAAGGCCATTCTTCCCTGATCCCCCATATCCAATCTCTTGCTTCGAAGGTATATAATCCTGTGATTTGTTCATGGAAAGAACAGAGAAATGTGTATAATGTCAGTACAGCAAAGTATTCACCCTTTGTTTTATTCAGAAAAAATGGTTGGCATATTTTGACTCAAAAATAAGTTTAAAAAATCCACAATGTTTCCAGCACAAAAATGGCCAGCGAAAAGTAATAAAGTAAAACGGCCATTCTGTCAGAGCAGTAGACAGCAAAAATCAAGATCTTAGAATGGAAAATGTTATTTAGCTGTCTAATGAAATAAAGAAGCCCTCCAAGGGAGCTGCCTTTGAGTGGCTACAGCTGCTGTGTTTGCAGCATCCCCATGTCATGGTGACAAACTCCTTCATCCCTCTATCTCCAGCACAGCTACAGCAGTATCTAGATTTTACATGTGCTAAATACTGACAGCTTCCACTTTATGTCCTGTCAAGTAAGAAACATCAAAAACACTTTAAAAATCACTTTAAATTTATAATACAGGAATTCATTTTCAAAAAAAGTATCCTACAGATCTATGGAAAAAATGAAAGAATGTTCTTATCTGGATGCACACATTTAAAACTCAGCTGGCCTGAGTTTGGAAGTGGCTCAGGGCACCAGATTGGAAGTTAGGGCTCTCTGGATTTGTACTTAAATTCCTAAATGCAGATAAAAGCAGTCCAGCTAGCAAATTCTGGTGAAAGACTTTGAAAGTGAAGAAAATAACCCTATCCATTACTGAATAGCACTATTAAATGATTAGAAAGGGCTCGACACCACCTCGTTATCTGCACATGACCTCTCCTGAGGCATTCGCGGCCAAAAAAAAAAAAAAAAAAGAACAGAACAGATTAGGCAAGAGCATCAGTCCGCTGCATTTGAAAGCAGATCTTCGGGACAGGGACGCTTTCCATAGAGTCATTTCAGGCAAAGGTCACATGTGTGCATATAAAATCAATCCTGAAAGCAGTGCCTTTGTCCCCAAGCTCTGTCCCAATGGAGCCATTGTCCTGCGGGGCAGCTGGCACCCTGACTCCAGCTCCCAGCCCAAGGCGGCCGGGCAGCTCCCAGCAGCCGGCCCGGGGCCAGGGCAGCCGCTGCAGGGGCCGGGGAGAAGCGAAGTTTCTACGTCAAACCTCAGCCATGGAGAAAAAAGACCCGCTGGTACGGTAGGCACATCCTCCCTCCCCTCCTGCCCCGTGTTTTTCTGCCTTGTGGCAGTAGGCTGAAGTAAATATAATTACAAGCAAAGTCAGGCTGTGAAACGGCGTGAGTGTATTTCTGCCAAGCACAGCTCGGACTGGGACTTGGCAAGCTGAGCGTCCTTTCGATGTGCATTTAGGGGTGATGATGGGAGTCCTCTGAGTCATAATTAAAGTAGAACACGTTATTTAATGCACAGAGCAGTAAGGATATTTTAAAAATCATAGTAGATCTCTTACAGCTTGTTCTGCTTTATGTAGATATCCTTCCCTCTTAACCTTTTAAATTTAAACTGCCTTTCCTATCTTATTACCCTGTGGCAGTGTTAAAATTGGCATCCAGTACAGACACAAGCAAAGAAATGTCTGTTTTGTTTGTACTGACCTCCTGCAATATTAACGTCACGTCAAGAAGTGATGATGAGTTCAGCTCCACATCACCTGGCATTTGATTTGTATAAAATCTTCACCATCTGTTGGGTGTAAAGGCAATCTGTTTTAAATAAGGTTCCCATTACAAGCACCTCTACCTAATCCTTGTTTTCCTGAAAGAAATGGATAAAATTTCTTTAATCACTGCAGTATTACAATATTTGTGTTTGTTTTTCCTAACCCCCCCTGCCAAAGATGCAGAGTGCTGATTAGAGGTGTAAGTCGATAAGGAGTTAACAAAGCCATGCATACCTTGCAGTGCTCAGCGTGGTTGGAATTAAAATGATTTTTTAAAAGTTTGATTCTGAAGTAATCATCTTTGGTTCCCTCTTCTGAGTCTCTTTGGCTTCTGATTTGCTTAGATTTTAATTGTGATTTCCTCCAATTACTTCTGTCTCTGCAAGCTTCCTTTCAGTGTCCATCAGCACTGAGGGTGCTGGGTAGACAGCTGGAGCTCTGTATACCTAAAGGAAAACAAAAGAGGCTGACTGTGCTCTGAGCTGCCTATGAGTGACCTGCTGATCTTTTAGGGGTTATTATGGACATTTTTATATTAAGAAGGAGCTTCTTTTGAAGTGCATGGCTGTAGAAATGCTTCCTCCCAGCAGGTTGATCTGTAGCATGTTAAGAAAACAAGACTACTCCATTTTGTATGCTACAGAATCTTGTCTCACTTTAGAGCATATAATACAGTGCTTAAACTATGAGTTTATGTCACTGCTGTCACTGCAGCAGAGGTTTCCAATTACTCCTAAAGGATGCTAGCTGAGCTCGAATGCTAGACAGATAAAGATAGGTTAGTGTCATTCTTGAAAGCTGTAACTGTTAGCAGCAGTGCTCACGTAGCATCCTTAGCCTGAGTGCTACTTGTAATCCTTCCCACATCAAACTGAAGTGGAGGTACTGAGTGGTTCTGAGGGAACAATGACAGGTGGTGGCATGAGACCGCTCCTGGCAGTGCTGGAGCTAGCACCACCTTGTCTGAATTTCCATTTTGAGTGCTCCTTCATGGTGCTTCACCAAATTAACAACCACAATGTGACTGTGTTCACGGGATGTCAGATCTCACAGGCTTTCACTGTCTCAAAATCCATGAAACCGTGTGTGCTCCACTCACTTTGAGTAATGGATGACAGGGTCACTGTCACCTCAGTACACAAGGAAATATAAATACATAATTACATGTGGTCCCTGTTGGCAATGGAGAATGACTTTGCTCTTCTGTACTGTTTGAATTCCAATAGGAAGATCCATAGTCAGCAATCTTTTGTCCTAGCAGCCTTCATATTTCAAGACACTGATTTTCTTCCAGAAATGAAAAAGTCCTTAGAAGTTTCAGTTGCTGAATATACAGGAATAATTCAGTTCAGTACATGAATAACTGGATGAAAGATTTAAAATGTAGCAAGTGTGCTTAGCTCCTGTGTTCTGTTTCTGAACCAAATAGAGCTGTTCTACTGTGGATGGATCTTCCTCACTTATGGAACTGGAGAGAAATTGTGTTGCCTCTTCAATACAATTCCTGTGTAGTCAGTCTCTTTCCATTTCTGTAGCAAACTTTATGCCTTCCTTCCACTCTTTCTATTGTGAAGTACTTCAGAAATCTGCAGGATTTCTCCTTTGTTTATCTAATTTCAAACTATTGTGTGAAGATTTTTTAAGAGGAAGCTGTGGTGGGTTGGCTTGGCTTGGCTGTCTGCCCGGGACCCACCAGGCTGATGTATCTCTCATTCCTCAAGAGAACAGGGGAAGAAAATAGGGTGGAAAAGCCTGCGGGTTGAGGTAAGGACAGGGTGGGTGAATGTACTCCAGTGTGAGTTTCTTCCATGGGCTGCAGGGGAACCCTGCTCCAGTGCCCCCATTCCTTCTTCCTTCACTGATTTTGGCCCTGCAGCACCCCTGCTACCAAACCCTGGCACAGACACGCAGTAAAGATTTTAACCCTCTCATTTTGGAGGCCACCTCTGGCTTTGCTATCAAGCAACTCTTTGCTGGTTTTCACTTTTTAATTTAATTTTATTTTTTTTCCTAGAGGGATGCTCATCCTTTAACATAACCTTACTTTATACTCCCACGTCATCTGGTAGAAACCTGCACACTACTGGCAGAACATGGCCAGAGCTATTCCTGCCATTCTTCTGCAGAAACCCTCCCTCCTGCAGCAGTTACATCCCCTCTCCATTACTGCAATTTCCTGTTTTATTCTCTTTGTGTCTCTCTATAGAAATCAAAAGACTGCTGCTCGTTCTTTAACAGTACCTTCATCTGAGGCCCTTCCTCTCACCTCTCTAATGCTCGAAGAACTCAGGATATATAAACTATCCTGGATAAAAACACTTTTTGCTTGCAGGCTTTTTGACCTAATAACAGTTTCTGGTCTTTATATTGGCACCTGCCAAAATCGGACAGATGTAGGACAAGGCCAGGGCACACTTCCTACACTGCTGGGCTGTGCTGCTTGCACTTTGTCCAGAGCTAGCCCATGGAGAGGTTGTTTACACACAAGCTCACCCACCAGCTCATTCTTTTGCCAATCACTCCAGGTTTTCCAGAGAGCCCAGCGCAAATCTGGGATAGGATCTGCTTCCCTGGGCACTTTGCATGCAGCATAACAAAGCAGATGGGAGGAATATGGCCTATGGACACCCCATCCCATCCCTATGTATTCAGTGACTAGATTCCAACAGCTCATCTCTGCCAGGATTGCTCTAAACTGCCCAATTTATGTGTGAGTCCTCAAGGCAAGAAAAGGCAGGAAAAATTAGCAATGCTGACAAATAAAAAGGCAAAGAGATTAAGATAATTTAAAAGTAGAATTTAATATGTGCAGAATAGCTGCTTACACGTGCTGTATATTTTTCCCTGGGAAAAAACCATTTCAGTTGTACTGGCTACATGTGCCTGATAGATGTGACACTGATGAACGCAATATTTTGAAAATGCTTTATGGGATGAAGAGAGAGAATTCTGATGAAACAGTGCACTGTAAATAACTAAGCTTGAATCATCTGTAAGTTCTTGTTTTCCTTTCTTTACAAACTGCTACCAACAGAGCTAAGGTGGCAGTGAAGACAACAAAGGAACTCAGGACAAGGTTGTGCTTAGGGTAGGGCAGAGGAAAGGGATCACTGCTATGAAGTTGGGTGAAATTCCTTTGGAGCTGATAGCCCTTCATTCAGCATAAATGTAAGAAGTCCTTAAGTGCCTTTTAGATATCCAAAACAATAGGATTCCTTTCTGTGCTCAGGGAAACTGCATTTTTTGGACATTCTTTGTAAACGACAGGATTGTACCAAAGAATTTCTTGATGCCACAATCTAAGACCTCTATTAAAGGAAACATGTCCAAAAGGATTAATTATTCAGGTCACTTGTGCTTCCCCAAATAAATTCAATTCACCTACATAAGCTCTAATTTTGTTATGTCCTTCAGCCTATATTGGACTTGTGCACTAGTGCACAACAGAAAAAGAGCATTAACAATAGAAGAGAGATTACAGGGATGGTTTTATCCCCTGCAGTCCCCCAAAACAGGAAACAAAAAGGAAATATTTCCTCTTTTGGAGTCTCCAAAGATCTGTCCTCCTAACATACTGTCTCTTTTCACCCTCAAATTCAAGGTTAACTTTTCTGCCCTTGCATCACATAGGTTGGAAAGTAAATGTTCTTTAAGGTCCTTCCAACGCAAGCCACTCTGATTCTATAATTCTCTGCCAGCCATTTCCTCAGGGATGCTGGAATACAGCTCTGACTGTAGTAGGACATTGGGTGCCTCCAGATATTGCTGGCAGCATTAAGTCTAGCTTGTTTGCTGAAGCTGTTGCCTCTCCAAAGACCTCCCACACCTCTGCTCTATGCCCTCTGTTCTTACTATGTAACAAGCAGTTTTCCTTGTTTAATTTTTTTTGCCTTATATCTTCTGAAATCATCTATAGAATCAAGCAGATGTTTCAGCAGGCTCAGATTGCCTACAAACAGGGCTATGAACATGAGATTTGGTCTGATACTCATTTGCAGAACAGCTGTTGTGACTTAAGCTACTATAGAGGAAGCATGTACGTGCTCCTGCTCTTGTCATAACGCAAAGGGATCCAGGTTTGCCCCAGGGATAGGGATCCACCTTTTATGACTTCACCTAAAGGTATTTCTGCTCCCTATCAAGTTCCACTGCTCATCCCTGCTCCTTTACCCAAGATCTGTTTATTTGTTTTTCATTTTATATGTAAGGTGATTTTATCATAGAGTTCCTCAATACCAAGTTGGAGGGAAGATTAGCTGAGCAGTGAAACTCCTTTGGTTGTTGCAGCGCAGTGCAGAGGGGACAGGGAGAGACAACTGGAGTGGGCGTCTCTTCACCTGAAAGGAATAAATGTTGAGCTTGCAGATGTCAGCAAGGGCAGCAGGCCTTTCCTTCAGCTGCCAAAGATGGGAAAAAAAGCTGAAAAAGCTGGAAAAATAGCTCTTCACCAGAGCTCTATTTTACTCAAGTCCATTTTACATTGCATTAGAACAGGCACTGCTTTCAAGGGTGTTACGTTGCAGCATCTTGGAGAAGGGGCAGCAATGAACAGAAGAAAGAATACAAAATTAAACAGCCCCAGCTGTTCTGCAACCTCTATATGAATGCCCAGGAACATCTGTCTCTGCTCTGAGAAGCTTCAGCAAGTATAATTTGGAGTTGACTTTACTTGTGTTTGCTGTGGAAAAGGGATTTACTGGGGTGGGGAGGAAACATGCATCTCTTTTCTGTGAGGGCTGAGCAAAGCAGGGCTTCTTTTATTGTACAGCAGTCAGAAATCATTAAACGGAAGAACAGATTAATTCTGAAAATCTTGTATAATTCGATGGAAAAAAACAAATTAGAAAAACAAAACCTAAGTCTGTAAAATTATCCAGTTTAAAATATTGAAGAAATCTGTTAATAAAGTGGCCGGTTTCACTGCAGTCACCTTGTTTAATCCATAAAAAATGACTCTTTGTTCCGTTCCAAAGTTTTATGCTAAATAGATGCAAAAAGAATTTACAACAACAACAGCAACAACAGAAAAGGGCTGATAATCCTTGAGTAAATCCATGCTAGCAGAGAGTTGCATACTTTTGCTTTCTAGCACTTTCCTTCATGGCTCTTTCTTATTTTTTTTTTCCCATATTGCACTCCTGCACAGCTTGAAATGTATTCAGTTACACATTATGATACGGGTAGGAAAAAAAAAACAGCAATGGATTGCATTGTTATGTTGTTGAAACGTTGCTTATACTTTTCTCACCCTGAGAATACAGAGAGTACTGTTCCAACAGGATGTTTTTCCCTTTGTTCCTACATTTGTCATCTTTGCACTCAGCCGTCATCAAAAAAAAAAAAGCTGGCATGACACAGTTCAACTTAGGAAAATTTGTGATGCTTGGAAAATGACCCATCTGTCCAAAATGATCTAAAAAGTAATATGCAATTGTTTTAAGCTTTTGTGCTTTGCTGTTAAAACAGGCAGTGGCAGATGCATGATAGGGAACACAAAGAGCTATGAGGGAAGAGACGAGTTGCTCTGTGCTGTCTCCAACCAAGAGATGCTGCACATTGACATTACCCAGATCCTAGGGTTCAGAAGCAGTAGCAGCTTGCAGCTTGCTGCTGTCTACAGCAGACATGCTACTCCCAGGTCTGAGAACTAGAGCACAAAACTCATTCAACTGCAAAAACCAATGAAAGAAAGGATTATTATTTTTTTTAACTCACATTGTGACCCTAGGTAGGAGTGAGAGGAATTGAAGTGATTGCCAGCCAGTCTATGGGATTGTTCAAATAAGAGCAAAGATGCTGTAAAGGGTTTGGAGCACAAGTCTTATGGGAGTGGCTGAGAGAACTGGGATTGTTCACTATGGAGAAGAGGAGGCTCAAGGGAGACCTTATTCTCTACAACTGCCTGAAAGGAGGCTGTGGTAAGGTGAAGGTTGGCCTTTTCTCCCACGTAACAGTGATAGGATGAGAGGCAGTGGTCTTAAATTATACCAGGGGAGGTTTGGGCTGAATATTAGGAAAAACTTCTCAGAAAGAGTGGTGAGTTATTGGAACAGGCTTCCTGGGGAGGTGATGGACTCACTTTCCCTGAAGGCATTTTAGAAATGTGTAGATGTGGTACCTAGTGATGTGGTTTTGTGGTATGGTGGGGATGGATCAACAGTTGTACTTAGATGATAGTTTTTTACTACGAGAGTGGTGAGGTGCTGGAACAGGCTGCCAGAGAGATTGTGGATGGCCTGTCCCTAGAGGTGTTTGAAGCCAGATTGGATGGGGCCCTGGGCAGCCTGGTCTAGTATTAAATGGGGAGGAGGTTGGTGGCAGGAAGGTTGGAGGTTCATGATCCCTCATGATCCCCTTGAGTCCCTTCCAACTCTGGCCATTCTGCGATTCTGTGATTCTATGATTCTGTGATTCTCTGATAGAACCATCAAAGAATCAAGTCCACCAAGGTTGGAAAAGGCCTCCAAGACCATCCAGTCCAGCCACCCACCTACTACCAATATTTCCCCACTAAACCTTGTCCCTTAGTACAACATCTTGTGGCTCTGGGCAGCCTGGTCTAGTGGCTGGTGACCCTGCACATAGCAGGGGGTTGAAACTCGATGATCACTGTGGTCCTTTTCAACCCAGGCCACTCTATGATTCTATATCATTCTATGATTCTATGATCTAAATGCGTCTTGAACACCTCATGGTATGGTGATTCCACCAATAGGCAGCCCATTCCAGTGCCTGACCACTCTTTTGGAGAAGAAATTTTTCCAAACATCCAACCTGAACCTCCACTGGTGCAACTCGGGGCCATTCCCTCTAGTTCTTTTGCTAGTTAAACAGCAAAAGAGGCTGACCCTGACCTCACCACAACCTCCTTTCAGGGAGTTGCAAAGAGCTATAAGGTCTCCTTTGATCTTAGAGTGCTTTTCCAACCATGTGATGGTTCTATGATTCTATGACTGCTGACAGGTGCCTAACATTTGGACTGTACCTGCTGGTTTTGTTCAAACACCTAATTCCTCTTCGTGGCTGGGGATATCTTCAGATCGTGGTATGAGTATTTCAACTATATGACAAAGCATTCCATCTAGAATGGTTCTGCATCTGTGAGAGCGTTAGCTGTGTTGTCATTTTATGGATTTTTCTTTAAGCAGCAGCCTGTGCAGTTGCTATTGTATCCTCCTCTGCATGAGAAATCATGGGGACATTCAATGAATAAGATCCGGAGTGTAGCCAGCTTTTAATAAATGTGTAGGCTTTCCTGTTGTTGTTGTTGTTTTGGTGGTTTTTTCTTTCTTTTTCCTTTTTCTTTTTTTTTCTTTCACCAGAGTACATCTCTTCTTCATCAGCTATTCTGATTTCTTCAGAACTTGTTTTTAGTAGACTACCTTCTCTTTGTATTGGACTAAATGCACCACTGCGTTTAGTACTCCACTTTTGTAGGCCCTCTGCAAATAAAACAGCACTGAGCTGGAATCAGACTTGTGTTCACATGAAGTAGGTTCAAGCTTCAGATGGCCCATAGCTCTTTTCTGTGTAACTGCAGCTCTGTCACAGCCTGTTGCAGGACTGCAGCACTGCAGTCTAACATACCTTCATGCATCCATTCACTGTGCCAAAAAAGCTTTCACAGGTACAGGCACGGGTTGCTGTAAGAGCAGACAGTTCTTCAGTCTTGAAATACCTCCTTGTGGAAGTGCAGAAACAAAAGGAGAATGTTCCCAAATGGGGACATGCCGCTGCTGGTTGAGGAAGAATCAAGCCTGATCTCTCTTTGCTATTTCCTCAGAACATGCATTGGTGCTGGAGAGCACAGATGGCCAAAGCAAGTTGAGAATATTATTCTCAGTGACGTATCTCTTTAAACTGAAATCAAATAGAATTTTGCTGTTTAGAAAACAACAATTTTTTTTTTTTTTTTAGATTAACAAGAAGAAAAATATCAATTAAAATACTTTTCTTGATCCAAATGCCAAAAACTTTTTAAAAAAAGAGATTTGAAACAAAGAAATAGAAACTCTTGTTTGGAAAAGAAAACAAACTGAAAGTAAACAGCGCAGTATTAATTATATCCACATTTTACTTGAAGGGAAGAGATTAGCACTTGGAAGTTTTTTAATCATAACCAAGCCTTGAGCTTGGAAAGAGTGCCAAAATGAAGTTTGGGCTGAGAGTAAATACGCTTACGTAGGAGAGCTATCTTACAGGATTATTGTAGAAGTTCTCACAAGTTATTTTATATATCCAGGAAGTTCAAAGCTGATATTCTTCTGAAAAAGGGTCAAACATGGTATTTTGCACAAGTTACAGAAAGAAAGTAGGAACGTGGTTTGAGGTCTAGGAAACCAGCTTTCTTGCATCTTTAAGTGACGCTACCAGCTTTGCTCTGTTTTTTTATTTTTCTTTTCTCTTTTAGCTTTAACTCGTTGTTCCTAAAGGACTGTGGTTTTCACAGAATGGAAGAGATTGTACACTTTGTATAAAAATCAGGAAATTAACAGTGGTTATGTAGGCACACGTTTGTTACCATATAAAGCCATCAAGACTGGCTGTGATGAACTCACAAGTAAAGTGCTTGTGCTGCTTCTTAATAATAACATTATGCACAAACTGAATTCAGAAGGTGTTAACATATTTGAAGGTGATGAAAGCATGTGTGTTGGAGTGATGTTTACGCTCTTATTCTTGTATGTGTGGTTCTCAAGGACATGTTAACACGTGTTGGACCAGCTGGTCTGTTAGGTGCCATACTGCTGGAAGGAGGGAGGCTCTCAGGTACACACAGCTTTCTACACTTGCCTGTTTTTTATTTGACTTAGCTGTCTTTGCTCACAAAGCTTGCTTTGCTTGTGTATGGTCACAGATGTCAGGTGTGTGTGTTGCACTACTGATAATGTCCTGCCATGGGCATCCCAGGCAGCTTCAGGAGCTGCAGTGCTCTCACCAAACTCACAGATCTCTCTCAGTCACTGAAGCAGTCATGTATGATGTGGGGTGCTGTGGAGTTGTATTGCATTACACCTTCCTGTTCTCACTGGGCCACCTACTGGGATTTCAGTCCTCATCCCAGTGAGGACGAAGCAGAGCATGATCCTCTTAGGTCAGTGGTATCTCTTCTCTCTCAGGATAGGCAGCAGTTTAGGCCAGGTGTGTGGACCTGTTACACCTATGTTTCATGCAGGACCTTGTTTGGTAGCTAACCACCCAGGAGGGCAAAGTGAGGAGGACGGCATGTGCCTTGCTGCTCCTTCTCAGTAACGTTCAGTCTGGATTTGGGCACTCCCTGTGGGCCTCCTATAGGGTGCTCAGAAATGCTGATGGGCCTGTAGGTGCCTCAGGCACATCTTGCCTCAGGTTGGACTGCAGAGAACTGCAATTTTGAAGACTTTAATTTGTCCATGATCCTCCCTGAGGGTCTGCTGCCTCTTTACAGATCTTTCTGGCCCAAAAAGTCTTTCTCAGCCTGCTCTTTGGGTGCACTTGAGCACAGGGTTTGCATACCTTTCCCTTCAGGATGGTGATGAGCAGACAGATAATTGATGAGGCATTCGTTAAGCCCTCAGGCACTGCTGGGTGGTGTTTTGAGGCTCTTCATAAGCAGGCACTTTCATGAGTGCAGCCTGGCCTGTGGGTCTTCCAGTCTTACAGGGTAGCAGCAGACATGGTGGAGGAGCCCATCATCCCTTGGACTGATGCCCTCTACCGTGGAGATCACCTCCTTGACAAAATGGAGCTTTTCCATGTACGAGGAAAAAAGATCCTTGCAGAAGCTTCTGTTATTCTCACCACATGTTCAACAACCCAAAGAAGGGACAGTCTGATTCTTGTCTTTCCTAACTGCTTCTTGTGCTCTACACCATGCCTCCACCTTCACGTATCCATATGAACATCTGTATCCTTACCTACCCTTTAGGAATGGATTGCATGTTTTTGTTTTCCAGTACAGCTTGCCAGCCATTTGAAATTTATCCCTTGCTGGAGAACACAATTCAGTTTCTGGGCTCCTGTATGGCTGTGGCCTGATTGCCAGGCTTGTCTCTGCTGAGGTGCTGTTCATTGCAGGCCATTGCCTTCCCTCTTGGCTCTCCTGTCCTCTGACACTGATGGGCCCTGTCTCTTCATCATGTTGGCTTTGCTGAAAATATTGGGTGTTTTCAGTGAAGTGCCTGCATCTTCTCATGTTTGCTTCAGTTGCTGGAAACTTATTTGCTTCCACTGTACGTGGATCTGAGGGCACTCAGTTTGGAGATTGCTGGAATTCTGTGGCAGAGTTTCTGTAGCTTATCAAAAGATTTTGTGATTAGAAATTTTTCTACCTAACAAAACTTTTTTCTTGGCCACAACTATAATGAAAGATGTTTATGGAGGGAGAGATCAAATTCACATTTCTGCTACTCGTGTAGCTATCAACTACACTGGAAACATTCATGCTGGTCCTCTTATTATTTAATTGCTCCCAGCAGTGCACCATGGAGATGAGGAACTAAGAGGGCTAATTTCTTCAGAGCCTATTCTCCATTCCCAGCTACTGACTCAGCCAATGTACTTGATATCTCTGTAATTTCCTTTCTCATTAAAAAACAGAAACCAAGAACAAAAACAGACACAAACAAATCACAAAACAAAACAGAAAAAGCCAATTTTATATAAGACAGTAAGTATTGCCCTTCTTATATTAACTCTGTGTATTAACAGAGATAAACTAACTCTGGAACTGTCATAATATGAATTTCTCATTTAAAGTGTCACCTAGTGGCTGGTTGGAAGTTCAGCATTCTGAATTAAGCATTTAGTACCATTACATGTATTAAGCAGGCATAAATGCTAAATCCCCATGCTCATGGATAATAATTGATAAAAATGCATTTCGTATTCTGTTGATCTTGTTAAAATCCCCTTGTCATGTGTTTTATTTAAGCCCTAAAACTCATACTGAACCACTGCGTGACCAAAGGGTCAGGAACATATTATTTCTACTCTATTATTTCTTTTTCTGATGAGTAGAATGGAAATTAATTGCTAAAAAGTTAATTGCCAGTGCTCCCAGCAGTGAAATTTTCCCTGAACAAAATAATTAAACCTTGTTTATGCTAATAGGTTCCTTGTGCATCTGCGGGGTGGCTTCAGGCAGAATCCTTGTTACAAAAAGATGATTGTGCATCTAAGGATGCGGTCAGTTCAGAGCTACTGGAAAATGTGTCTTACATAACACATAAGAAAAATATTAGCAGTTTCAGGATCGCTGTCATCTATAGTTCTCAAAGGATATTGCAAAGGATGTTAATTAATATAACGTACTTGTAGTGTGAGCCAGGAAATTTAAAATGAACTTCTCCATTAACATAAAATCGTGCAGTTTATAAGCTGCAGATGTTACATGAATGAAAAAAAAAGATATCTATATTTTTACCTGGAGAAACCCATTCTGATATATATTTTGGTTTTATTTCTTGCTTCATTTTTCTGGGTGGTCATTTTTAACTTTTTTTTCCAAAGAGCTAAGCATTTGCACATTAGGAAGACATGCAGAAACTGCACGGGCTTAGCATCTCTGAAATTGAGGCTAGATATGTTGCCTTGGTCACTCAAAATGGACAACTCGATTTGAAAATTCAATTGTGTTTTGCCCAGGGTCACTTGGTGATCTGAGAATCCCAGGCTGGAAGAGCTCTATCTGCTGATTCTCATGCTTTACTCATCAAGTCATGAACTTCATCAGTTGTGATAATTGACATTGTAGAGTAATTTGGTGTGTGCTTGGTTTCCTTTCTGCTGCTGACACGCACTGCTGTAATACCTAGCACTTGCTGGTGAAGATGTTTAAGCAAGGATATATCAGAAGCTAAGAGTGAATAATGTTATAGGAAAGCTAATACAAAATCTGGTTATTACTCTTCTCTAGCTCTAGACCACTATACACAGGTCTTTCAGTTTTGTTTTTGTTTTTGCTAGAGAAAGACTGCCTTCAGCACATTATGCAACCTGTACTTCAGCTGCCTATTTCATCTTCAGCCAAGGTGGTGATGAAGCAAACTTTAGAAAAGTCTTTACTTCGGACCCCTGATCTGTGCAAGGGGAGGAATACAGTGTCCTGGTACAGCTAAGATTGAGGTCTTCCCATGCTAATAACATTTCCCTGAAGCTTGCAATGCAAAGATACAGCTGCCCAATGGATCCTCTCTTGGTTAAAAAACTGCATTAAAAAACATAAGCTCTGAGCCACGGGTGTCAGGCAGATGAATTGGGAGAAGCAAAGAGGAGACTCAGCCCTGCAAAGCTATGCAGTGGAAAGGGACAAACACTGCAGCAGCTAAAAAGTACCTCTCAGCAGAGCTGCAAAATGCGTGTGCTTCATATTGCAAGATGGCTTAAAGAAATCTGTTACGTATTTCTCAATGCCACTATATAGTATGACAGTGTTGCAAGAGAAGATAAGTCTGTCAATAGGCTTAACAGCCTTGATTCTGTCCCTTTAAATGCTATTGTTAGTAAATACCTTAATGAAGGGAACTCCCATCAGGAAAAAAAAAAAAAAAAAGCAAACCACACTGGTCAATAATTTGCCTTGGTAAACAATATTTAAACAACTGATTTGAACCATAATTCTCAGCATTACCGTCTGCTGTGTAAATAGAAGCGCTTCTCCAAACGCTTTAGCTTTCTGCTGCTGGGGAAGAAAATGGGAAAATGTGGGGCAGAAGGAACGTGCCACTTCCCTTCCTTTCCGAAAGGCTGTGGTTTCCAGCCCTCCGAATAAAACCGTGTGCGTTGCCATTGCTCTGCGCCTTGCACCGCGCCGGAGCTGAATAGCACCCCTGCGCTGGCGTGGGGACACTGCGACCCGGCTGGCAGCGCAGAGCGAGAGCGGTGCCCAGGTCGCTGCCCCACGCTTTGTGGCACTGGAGGGTGGCGTGGGGATATTTCCATTTCGCAGCCTGGGCGAGCTTCCCCCCCTTCTTCTTCTTCTTCTCTGAGCCAGATGGAGACGCATTTGGTTTCTCTTTTAGACATGTTACTTTTGCGAGGAGAATAATATGAGCAGGAAAAGCTATTGGCCGCAGTGAGAGAAGAAAGCCCTGCTTTGCCAGAGGAAACCACATAAAAGCGTGCGTGTGTGTGTTTGGGGGGAGGGCGCAGCGAGGGATGATGCCTGGAGCTTCTTGTACTCGGAGCTGCGATTTGTGAGTGAAACATGATGAAATCACCCCCTGGACAAATCACACGAGCCTGTCAACCTCACCAGGTGGGATTACTTGTAGCTAATAGCCCGAACTCTCAGAGCAAACAGAGCTCTGCTCTCACTATAAAGCAAAAGGGACGGTACCGTACGGGCTTTTCAAGAATCCTCTAGTATGGCTAAGAAGGGCTGCTTCCACTTCCACCAGGTAGGGAAGGAAAAGAGCATGTTTGCTTTTAAAGGAGGAGTAACCCGTCTCTCCTGAATAAGGTCCTACAAAAAGGAGCGTTTCAGCTTCAGAAAGAGATGTTTTATTCATAAACCCCTTCTGGTTTGTGCGACTCTAAAAGGGTGACTCTGTCAGCTGCTGTGCCAGTGATGGGAACTGCAGCGCTGGGAAGCTCGAATGTACAGGGACCATCTCTGCCCCTTTAATCCTAATGCTCTTGGCTTGGAAGTCTGGGGATTTGCACCGTCTGATCACTCTGCTGTTTTGCTTTTGCAGGTTATATCTTTATTTGCTTTTGCCTTTGGAGTAAATGTCTGCATGGGATTTACAACAAATCGCTTTAGGAGATCTGAAGAATGGGATGAGGGCCCAATCTCAGGTACAGTAACGGGCGTAAATTGTGGATTGCAATGTCCTTGTGTTGTGTGCAGTGGTTAGAAGCCATTCCTACTCTGAAACAGTAGTTTGCTTGTTCCTTTTACCTCTAGAATATAATGAAGAAATAACTCACTGAGCCTGAGTCAGTTGACCTTTGGGACTCACCTATAGGTCTCCTATTTACTTAAACTTTTGCTCTGTGTGCATGCGACTATGGAAAATCTAGCCTATTTTAGGATTGAGCACCATCAGTCTTGCAGAGATCGGTTTCCTTAGCTGCTTCATCTCTCCCGTGCTGTTTTGTGCTCTGTACAGTTTCCCCTTTAGATCTAAAAGAAACAGCCCTATCAGTTTAACAGTGCCAGTTTACTTTTGGTAACTACTGAAGCAATTTCTCTAATTTTGAGTAACACTTTCAAGAATGTGCTGCTGAGGAAAGCTTTGGGGATTTCTGTGGCGTCTGAGGTCATGATAGCTTGTGAACAGTAGAAGGCAGACATCTGACAGTGGCGAGGCTGAGCAGGTGCTAGTGTCCTGCACCCAGCAGATGTGCTGTCTAGGGGAGGAGAGCAAGAATGTGCCATAGAAGGGACTGTTTGTGTTTGGAAGCACTACAGGGTTTTGTGAGTTCAGGCATCGTTTGAGTGGAAATAACATATACAATGGAAAACTGGTGTTTTTCTTAACAAAACCTAAAATAGATGTAGAGTTCAGTTGTGTCTCTGTTCCTTCTTTTGGGAGGAGAAAGGGAACCTGTGGTTCTTAGGGCTGGGTAATATAACTGAAGTGAAAGGGTTTCATTTCCAGTACCCATCTGTAATGATAGCCTGTGAATTTTCATTGTAAATTTGTTTATGGTGGCCTGAGTTTGTTGTGTTCCTGGTGAAGAATATTGTGATCTCCTTTCCCCTTCTATCACAGAAACCAGTCACATCCAGGCTGCTGATCACTGAGCAAAGGTATTTTAGGTAACTAGAAAGATAGTGGCAGTTACTTTTGGTATTTATATCACAGTTAAACAAATTTGCTCATAAATCAAATTTCTTTCTAATTTAATCTCTAGTTTGTAGAGCATTTGGGTAATGTGTGTAACAGTGATGCGAAGGATTTACATTTTATAGTTGCAACACCTGACTGCTTTGCTTTCACTGGTGGCTGTCTAGGTTTCAGGCAGAGATGCCTTGCCTTGAAGTCCCAAAGGTCTGATACTGGGAATCAACTGCAGCTCATCAGCGCCAACTCTGCTGAGCACACCAGCACCATTCAGCGCTGCCAGGGCTAGGAACAGCAGCTGTGTGCTGTTTCCAGTAGCAGGAAGGTTAGCTCAGTATCCCAGGAGAACAGCAAGCGATACAGGATATCTCCCAAAAAGGCTTAATATAAAAATAACCCAAGTAAGGGTTATTTTGGGGCAGTCTGTTTAGGATTTCACATATGGTTGGGATTGGACCTGAACCTGGCGTTGACATCGTCTAGTCTAAGTGTCAACAATGAAAGACAAAAGGTAATGGAGGGTTTTGTCCCTTGTGTGTTTGGGCAGCCTCGTTACTTTTATTGCAGTAAAAACTGGAAGGTGATAACAAAGACAAAATTATTGCCACATGAGTCTGGAAGAGAAAGTAAACTCTTATGATGGAGAGGTGCATTTTTAACAAAGTAAAAACACTATGATCAAGTAAGCTATTTAGATTCTTGCAGTTGTATGACTTCCAGTTGTACTTCATCAGAAGCCCAGCGTTAGGAAATGTTCAGAATGAAAGGTTGCCATAAATTCTTTCTCAACTCTAGTCTGCCTTGGCTTATTCATTTCCAAATTTGTTGGTGTTCAAAATTAATTGTTTTGTATTGACTCTCTTTACCAACCATTGCCACATATTACCAAGTTTTGAATTCTCTAGGAGTATGCCATGATTGTAGGCAAACTTCAGTTCTCATCTAGTGTAGAACTGCTCTGTAAGTCAAATCCAACATCTGTTTTTTTTCCATAGCCCATTATACATAGTACATGCATGCCATAGAAGTACTATAGTGCCTATAAATGTTTTCTTGGTCTCATTTTATAGTGTATACATAGTGTATAGATCTCTCTCTAATATATATAAAAGACAATCATTAGATGTTTTTGTTTTTGTTTTTTTTGAGTTTAGTTGGACAAAAAAGAATGCTTGAAAGGGATATGGAAAGCTCTATCTATTAGAAAAGAAGAGCAGGATCTTCATGTGCGAGGTTCCTTTGCCTGTTGCATGGAGGCAAATGTCAGTGTGGAATTTGCAGACAGATGCAGGAATTTTAAAAGAAAATCTGAAACTGCATAAGTTTGTTCTGTACAAGGGCTTCTGTCAGTATGAAAATGCTAACCATGAATGGGGCTCCTGATGATATATTTTCAAACTATTCTGCATGCACCGGTAGTTGTGCCATGGCATTGTGCACGACCTGAAAATCATGGTCTGGCTGCAAAGTTGAGGTCAGGCATGGTAAACAAAGGAATGATCTTAATGTATAATATATAACGTATACAGAGATCAGGGAGTTAAGCCACATCTACTTTTGTATTGCTACATGGAAAGTGTTTTACATTGACTCGTGCTTTGTATTTGCTATGGAATTTGGGAAAATTTGGCTCACCGCTAATAGAGAGGATGCCAAAAGATCTGGAAAAAATGACAAACGAGGTAGCTAGGCTAAGCCATCCTCATGTGAAATGGAAACCCTAATTACAGTTGCAGAAGATGGAGCTAGAAGGAAGCTTGACCAGCTCTGTAGACATTATCCCAAGACATGGGCAGTTATTCCTGAAGTGCTGCTGACAGATCTTGGTCTAACCTGTTCTTCAAATCTCCGAGATCTGAGATTGCACAGCTTCTGTTAACAATTTGTTGCAGTGGTTTCCTGATAAGTGAGCTGCCCTTTACAATAGCTAGGCATTCCTTTAGATAGAATTGATGCTGTTACTTCTATAATCGGCAGTCAGGTTTACAACTTCTTCCTCCTAAATCTATGTTAGTGTGTGTCTCTTTGCCTTCTGAAATGGTGTCCTTCTCATTCCTTTGAAGTGAAGAGAGCAAGGCCAGTGTAAGTACAGTAGAGTGATGGTTTTGGTGGAAGGGGAAAGGGTGATGGATGTCATCCATCTGCACTTCTGCTAAGCCTTTGACACGGTCCCTCACCACATCCTTCTCTGTAACTTGGAGAGGTGTAGATTTGAAGGATGGACTGTTTGATGGATTAGGAATTGGTTGGCTGGACACAGCCAAAGGATTGTGATTAATGGTTCTGTGTCAGGGTGGAGACCGGTCACAAACAGTGTCCCTCAGGGGTCGGTCTTGGGACCGGTGCTCTTCAACATCTTCATCAACAACAAACAATGGAATCAAGTGCATCATCAGCAAGTTTGAGGATGACACCAAGCTGAGCAGTGCAGTCGATACATTGGAAGGAAAGGAAGCCATCCAGAGGGACCTGGACAGGCTGGAGAAGTGGGCCCATGAGAACCTCATGAGGTTCAACGCGTCCAAGCACAGAGTGCTGCACTTGGGTCGGGGCAATCCCAGGTATTTATGCAAACTGGGGGAAGATCCGCTTGAGAGCAGCCCTGCGGAGAAGAACTTGGGGGTCCTGGTGGACAGGAAGCTGGACACGAGCCAGCAGTGTGAGCTTGCAGCCCTGAAGGCCAACTGTGTTCTGGGCTGCATTAAAAAAGGGGTGGCCAGCAGGGAGAGGGAGGTGATCGTCCCCCTCTACTCGGCTCTTGTGAGGCCCTATCTGGAGTACTGCGACCAGGCACTGGTTACACACTGGAACAGGTTGCCCAAGAGGTTGTGGATGCCCCATCCCTGGAGACATTCAAGGCCAGGCTGGATGTGGCTCTGGGCAGCCTGACTGGTGGTTGGCAACTCTGCACACAGCAGGGGGTTGAAACTAAATGATCTTCGTGGTCCTTTTCAATCCAGGCCATTCTATGATTCTGTGATACTATATAGTCTGTCGTTGTATGTAATACCTTTGAGTCCAAATTTGCAGTTTATTCAATCTGTGATTATACGAGTATGTTACCTATCTTCCAAAAGGAATGTAACAGGAGAGGTTAAATAACAGAATCATTCTTTAGTAACATATATTCAGGAGCATTTAGCACAAAGCAGCTGTCATTAATAGGGACTAATACTTCATATCTCTGAAAATCCGAGTGTTTACATGCTTTGAAACAATTCTCATGTGATTAATTTCTGGCAGAGACTTGTGGCCTTTTTGTGTAACCAAAGAAAACACTGGTCTGTGTATTGCCAGCACAGATAAACCACTTTTAGCTCCAAGGAGGTCCAGGTGACCAAAATATTGAGTGGAAGTTAATTATTCTTCTGGGTCCCTTCCAACTCAGGATATTCTATGATTTTTTTATTTTACCTTTACCAGCCTGCAGATGAATGTGCCTTCCCACTATCGTGATCCATGATGACAGCCGTTGTCATCCCAGCCTCCCACTGTAACCTTGCTGAAGGATTGATCTGCTGCCCAGTTTGTTCCTTGAAGTGATTAATGCTGGTGTCCAACCTGCGTTGTTACCAGTGCCACGAGAAAAATAGTGGATCAGTAGTGCTGGTGATGGCAGCCGATGGGACATATATCACCTCTAACCTTCCTCTCCATCTTCTTTTCTATCCATCCTCTTCTCTATCTTCTAATGCTAAAAGTGTTGGAATAGTGCCATTGTGTTTGGAAATAGTTCTTTTTTTTCTCAGTTTATGTGGAGACTAAACTTTCAACCATGTAGAAGAGTAGGGAAAAAATACATGAATGATCAGAACAGCTCTTTTCCAAAAGTGCCATTGCATCAGTTCTCTTAAAATCATACTGCTAACTATGCTGAGCTTTGCCAAAGTCGAAGCCAAAACATAGTCTAAAAGAAAAATACTTAATTTAATTGGTTCCTCAAAGTACCAGTGAAATTGTGAAATATTCCTTGGAACACTTCTGTTTTTAAGGAATAACATGAATGTGTCTCAGTTTATTTTATAAAATAGCATTACCCCAATAGAGCAGCACACAACTGTCCTGCTTTATACAATATACTATGCTTTATAATGTGCTGCTACATAGGAATCTTTGGTAGGAAAAATGTGTGAGATAATAAGTTTTGAGAAAATAGCTGGGAAGCACACATCAGCTCTGACAATAAGGGCCACAGCTAGTAGATTATTGAAGTCTAATGCATTATTCATGGTTTCAGACTATCCATCTTCCATTTAGTTTTACACATCAAATACATTGACTTCTTATATATTTCAGTCTTTTGTTTAGATATTATAATTTAACGCTCTGCAGAAGCCCATCAAAAAGCCTTGCTTTACTTGCTTCTCCATTAATTTATAGAGCATCTTATGGTTTTCACCCATGCTTGACATTGATTTGGCACCTTCTAGTATAGCAGACCAAGTCCTGCTGACTGCGTGTAGATTAATTGCAGTTCTTTCCTATGTGAACTGCCCAGCCAACCATGAAAATGTCACTTGGTTTTTGAAAACAAAGGCCTGCTTCTAAGGAATAGCTGCAGCTCCTGGAATTGGGCCTTGCAGATATTAATACATTTCTGCTAACGATCTCTTGATTGTTATAGGTAAAGCCAGGTCCATTTCTATATGGAATGTTATGACAGCATGCTGCTTCTTCTCTACCCCCCCCCCCCAAAGCTGCCTTTTTGCAATTTTTAAAAATTTTCTAATTATTTTTTTTGTTCTGCAAGCAACCCTTTTCCTTTCCCTGCTCCCTTCCCTTCCTTCAGCAGGCAGCCGAGGTTTCACTCATCCAAGTGGCTTGGGGCTGAGTCACCTGTCCCACTGCTACTGGCCTGACAGATGTTGCCCTGTTTTTTGTTCCACACAGTCCTGTCAGATTCCCCCTGGATCAGTACCTCTGGCTCCTGCAAAAACAGATGCTTTGAACTTCAAGAGGCAGAGCCTCCTGGCTGCCGCTGTGACAACCTGTGCAAGAGCTACAACAGCTGCTGCTTCGACTTTGATGAGCTGTGCTTAAAGACAGGTAGGATGGGTCTCCTGCCCCGCGTTGGTGGGGGCTGATGATGCCTGGCTTATGTGAATAGTTGGGACTGGCCGCTATAATCCAGCACTCCCTGCCATAATCCGGGTCTTCTTCTGCTCCTCTTGCTGACTGGGCTTGTCTTGATCCAAAATGCAGCCCACGTATCCTTGCTGGGAGTGGTAGGGATATGCATCTATTGCTGCTGAGCTTCTGCCATAGTTTCTGCAGAAAAAGGCAGGGTACTGCTTGTACTATATGAAAAGGAGATATTTTGATACTCATTCACAAACAATAATTGGTATTCAGGCACCAGTTGTCCTTCCAGATTACAGTGTAGAGATAGTAAAGATGGGAGGTTGGTCTCTCAGTGTCAACCATCCTTTTTTCTCCAAAGTGATAACTTAATAACTGAGCAGTTCATGCTTGCTTTTGGATTGTTCATTGCATTTATTTGTGAAAGTACCTTGGAAGCTGGGAGTGCTAAAGCAGTGCAGGTCTGTTCAGAGGTGACAGGCTGGATTTGTTACCAATGCTCCAGACTCTAATTTCCAGATGTCAGGACAAATACAGCACACCGGTAAAGACGTTTACCTTCTATTCATTAGACCCCAGGGAATGGAAATACAGCTCTACATTCACTTTCTTTTTTCAGGACTCACATGAGAAGGGAACTTCAAAGAGTGTTATGAGTGTTGTTTTGTTTCTTACCATAGTGCGTCTGAATTATTAGTTGTACTCATCTCTTTGAGTGTTGGCTTAGTGGTCAGAGTTGACACAGGTGCCTTTCTACTTTTGCCATTAAATGTTTCCTTGCTTTATCAAGGAATTACACTTACAAAGCAAATAAGAGAAGTCTAATGACTAAAATTATCACTGCTCATGGATGGGAGATGTTTGAGAGTACTTCCCCAATTCTGTTTATTATGATATCATTTCAGTACCTTGGTACCAAAAAATTGTAAGCTAATCCATGAAAAAATCATTTGATTCCAGGCCAAGAAATTCCAAATTTAAAGCTAAGACTGTTTTGTCCCAGTGAAAATGACTGAAGAATATGAGGATCTGAAAACTTTCAGTGCACTGCACGATGTTTTCTACAAAAGAACAGGCTTTCAGTTCCTCAGCCTCTGGTCCACAGGGTACATTATCCACTTAAATGTGGGGATACCTCTCTAGCTCTTAGAATTGTTGTGTACATTTTCTTATAATCTCATAGGTATTTATTAAGACAATTATCACTTGCACAGTCTGTAAATATTAAATATTTATTCAAAAAAAGTCCCAAATCAAGGAGAAATGGGGAGTAAGAGAAATTGCTCTTTTCTTTTTTTTTTTTTTTTAAACTAGTTGCATGTTGTCAAAAGCAATCTTTTAAGTTTCCTGTTCCTTTGGCCAGAGCATACGGGAAACCATACAGTTACATCCTCTGGCCCTATTCTAAAATGTAGCACTGTGCTGCCCTAATTTAGACAGGCCTTTAATCCTAGCGTCATTTGCAAGATAAGAAGACTGCACGTTTCTTCAAGTTCTTCTAACTTTGCAGTTGGTGTTGAATCTCATCCACTGAGTACTGGAAGTTCCTTCTGTCTGTGAGGAGCTGATGGGAGCGTAATATCAATTTCTACCCATGTAATCTCTTCCCAACTTTCTCTTTTATTTCCCATTGGTTCATCTGGGGTCTTGAATATTTGGGCAAAAATGCACTCCAGACAAATCCATTTATCTTTCAATAGCCTTTCTTTTCTTCTCCCCTCCATGTATTTTATGGCATTCTAGTTGTACAAAACCTGGACTACAACAACTCTTTGTAGCTGAAGCACTTCTGTGAATGCAGGAGTCCTGTATCCGCAGGACACAAGGTTCCCTTTTATTTCTGCTTGACATACTTGAAATCACAAAACTGGGACAATAGATTTAAGACTCTATAAAGTTGGATGTAGTCATTATGGCTTGAGTGAGTGCTTTTCGTTTCGATTATGATCTCTCATTCTTGCTTACTTGTGAATATTTTAGCTCGAGGCTGGGAATGTACCAAAGACCGCTGTGGAGAAACCAGGAATGATGACAATGCTTGTCACTGCTCTGAAGACTGCTTAAGTAGAGGAGACTGTTGCACTAATTACCAAGTCGTTTGCAAAGGTATGTCTTTGGTCTTCCTGCCTCTTATCTTTTGAACCTGATAATAGGCAACCCTGATGGTAAAGTTTTTTTCTAGAGAAGGAACCCTCTTTGTTTTGTTCTGAATTTTGGGAATAGGGAGGAAGAAAGGGTGAGTTTTGGACTCCTAGTGGAGGTGAATGCAACTAATTTCTTGACAGTAGAAACCCTGTAAAGATACTGAAAGCAAAGAGTTTAAAACAAAATACAAAGGTATTCAGGTGCATTTGACTGCATCACAAGGAAAGCTGGGAGATCTGATGGTTTCAGAAGGAACTGAGCATTCCTAGATAGGTTATCTCTGTCTCAGAAACCTCTCCCATCCCTACTACAAAAGCATCTGTTGAAACTACTTGCATCAAGTAGGCTTTGTTTCTTGCAGGACAGTGTTTGTGAGAATATAAGAGCTTTAATTTATGGATGGAGTAGCATGGGCTCCAGGTGACAAGATGGGAATGACCATATCACCTTCTAGACACACGATGTCTGCAATACAGCCTGAACTGGCTGATGGGGGGACAGGCTGTGAAGGCTTAATTACCACCCTATACCTAGATGGTTTGGATCATGTCCTGCCTTGACAACGTGTCTCCCATTCTGTGGAGGTATTCTGATCCTTGGAAATCAGCCTTAGAAACTCTTACTATTATATTTCACCTAGTTCTAAATTCTTCATTTGTTTAATAGTGAAGAATTTAAGCTTTGATTTCCTTCCCGCCCCCTGCACCCTTTTGGCCAACTGCACAGTTTCCAAATGCTGAAAGTGGGATTTTCTTTACTTGAATTTCGCTGTTGGGAATTCAGGTGAAATATACACATTCCAACAAGTCTCCATAGATTATTTTCTTCCTATTCCCAATGAGACCCAAGGCTTAGTCTACTTAAATACTGATGATACAGTTCTCAGTTCCTGACGTTTTTTTGAGCTCTCACTTACAAGGGTCAAGACAGAGGAATTTACATCTGCTGTTCAATGTACATAATCTTTTTTTAATTGCCTGACAACAAATCTCAGTGTCCCTGATATTCTGATAGGAATAAGCCCTATCTGAGATCTGTGTTTCCTCTTTATCCACGCTTTTGCTTACCTGAGGATAGTGTTTATTTTTATTTTCCCTTGGAAATCATCCCTCTACATCCCATTGTGGTCAATTGGAATTGCTGCAGGACGCGTTTCTTGCCGATATTTTCTATGGTGCTTTTCCCTTTGTTCTCTTTATTGAGCTATGGTTCCCTTAATAGTGCTAGGTTGGGGAAGTAAGCCTCATTAGCTAGTAATTTGTTTTTCAATTGACCTGTGAAAGTGCAAGTCATGAGCCAATCTATAGTCAGCATTCAATAGTAAAAGCCTTAACAAAATAGTTGATTATGTAAAGTAATAAGCTAGCTCTGAAAGACTATTAATACTTTTTCTTCAGCTGCTCCTGAGTCTTCACCTGATCCATGAGCTGATCAGCTCCTTCAACCTGTTGAAAGCTACTTAGAGTTGTTTTTCTTCCCTAGAAAGAGTTTTTATTTTATTATTTTGTCGTTAGCCAGCAGAAGCAGGTCACGGAGACGTCAGACCTGTCGGGATGGAGGGTATGAATTGGCAACCAGAAGGAGTGCTGTACTTTTTTGACAAACTGAAAATAATAGAAATTTTTTTTTAAATGACTGCTGTTGCTAAAGCTTTACTACCATTTTTTCATCTAGGAAGTTTTAGCTTTAGTTTTAAGAGCTGCTCCTAGAAGTGACAGTTTGGATATTCTTGTTGAATAGAACGTAGCCAGAACATTTGTTCAGCTTTGTGGAAGGGACATTGTCCCTTCATTGATCATTGTCTGCGAAAGTATAATGAGACAGTCTGTTAACAGATTTAGACTTCATTTTTTTGAATTTTTCTTTGAAATCTGATGCTGTGTTCACAGATTTTTTTTTTTTTTTTCTTAAACTCTGATTTGAATTTCTGGTAGGAGAAACCCACTGGGTGGATGATGACTGTGAAGAGATAAAAACTCCTGAATGTCCAGCAGGGTAAGTGGTTTGCTTGTTACCCTAAAGCCAAGTACAACAAGGACAGTGGTCCAGCACTCTGAGCATCATCTTTCTGCCTTATCTTTGTAAAGCCTTTGCTGAATAGTTGAGTTGCTTACTTCCCTGTCCTTCAGGGTTTGTACAATTGGGTTGTTAATGTGAGCAATGATGGGGGCTTGAACTCTTGTCCTCGGATCACCTTTGATGGGTTTGCCTGTTTTACTTATCTGAGCAGGAAAGATAATTAAGCACCCTTTGAGACCTTGGGAATCTTTTTCTGATTTCTCTGAAATTTAGGCTGGCTGAGGCCTTTTTTTTAATTATTTTTTTATTTTTTATTTTTTTTTAATGTTATCTTACTAAGTGAAGGGATTTCAAAACTGCAATGGGTAATAGGCTTGACTTAAAAAAAAAAAAAAAAGGCAGAAGAAGGGCATTGAAAATGTAAGAGCATCTGAAACCAGTTATCTTACTAATATGCTTAAAGGCAAACATCTGCTTAGGTGCTGCACTGGGCTGCAGCTCAGTCTGGAGAAGAGGTTGGAGGAAATAGGAGCTCCTGTTCTACTGGTAACAATGATATCTTACCCCTGCAGTGAGTGACCATCATTAAGCACTCAGGCATGTCCATCCAGGACACATCTATGCCTGCTTGGATTCAAATCCAAGTAGAAGTAGTAAACAAAATGTAATTAAATGACATGAAATACCATCGTCTTTAGTATGTGAGAATGGGCTGTGCCTCTTAGAGCTTGCACAAGATGCCACATGGACTTTTTGTGAAGACAGAAGACCAGCTGTCCTGAAACATGTGGTTTTTAACTACAGGCTGTGTGCTAGGCTGGGTACTTCTGCACACAACTTTTTGATATTTTTTTTTTGCCTCTACTTCATCTCTTTCTGTAAGCATTTGCCTTTTTGGGCTGTGTACTTCTGGCTGCTTAGGGAAGATTTCTTTTATGTTGGAATGTAGTCATTCAGCTGACTGTGACCACAGTCTGAATGTTACTAAGAATGAAGATTATCAGTTTATACTGCTCTGTTGAGTAAGCAAGTAAGCCAAATTAATTAATTAATTAAAAAAACACATAGCGCATGTAGTAACCGTACTTTAAATTCTCTGGAGCCTCAGTTAGCAAGTGAAAATTAAAAAAAAAAAAAAAAAAAAAAAAAAAAAAAAAAAAAACCCAAAAACAAACAAAAAAAAAACCCCCAAAAAAACCATAAAATCATTTTGAAATGCTGTTTGAAATGCTGACTTATACTCCTGCTGCTTCTGCTTTTTAGCTTTGTTCGTCCTCCTTTGATCATCTTCTCTGTTGATGGTTTCCGTGCATCATATATGAAGAAAGGGAACAAGGTCATGCCCAATATTGAAAAACTGAGTGAGTACATCTGTTTTCTTACAATAAACGAAAGACAGTCTCATGCAGTCTGGTTGTTTTCATTGTGTATTGAGTAACAAAAGTCAGCATGGGTCTGGCGTGTAGAAGGGCTCTGCCAAATGCAGGGCTTTTCTGACTCAAAACTCTAATAAAGATTACATTTATTTTCCATAAAAGCAAATTGCATTAGTCCCCTTAGGTTTAGATGGTATCATCTGGTGGCTTGAAGGACCCTGGCTAAAGCAGCTTACAGCAAAGAATGAGAAGAGAGCTGCTTTAGGGAATGCAACCCAGAATTGGTGGGGTTAATTTGGTTTGCCAGCAAATAAACGAATCTTCAGTATGTGATATGTATCATAACATTGTATAGCCTAGTTGAGGTGTGCCTGGAAAATTTTGCACTTGAATCACACATGTGGAAGACGTGGGTCCTGGATTTGCAGTGTACTGAACACACTGTATGTTTGAGCTTTTTAGTGTAGTATGGTAGCTTAAGATATGTGAGATATTGAGATATGTGCTCATATCCTTGAAAGGTGTTTTTTTCACTGTCTATTTACTGTCCCTTGCATTTGTGTAGCCAACTGGGGAGCTGTGGCCAAAGCCTATTGTGAAACTCCTGCTTCAGTGTATTTGTCATTTAAAATTAGTCCGTGATTTCTCATGTTCCTTTACTTAACAGCAAGACACTTCCAGTGAGTATGAACACTGAAAGCGGGATAACTGGGAAGGGAGTCCATGGAAATGTAGCTAGTTTAGTAGTACTAGCTTCTCTGTTTCAGCTGTTTACTGTGAAGTGCAAAGTAGCATGTGTGGATTTAGCACTGCAGGAAGTCTTGCCAGTGGTCATCAGAGGGTGATCATTTAAGTTGGTTAAAGTTTAACCACTTTCTGCAGCATTTTCAGTGAAAGCAATTGACTTTTTTGTCTCAGAGCTTCACTTTTGTAACGTTTGCATTCCCTGCTGATTTTTCAGGATCATGTGGAACACATTCTCCTTACATGAGGCCGGTCTACCCTACAAAAACCTTCCCCAACTTGTACACCCTCGCTACTGTAAGTCCTTGGGAAGGATTTTTTGGTGATAAAATGTTGCACTTCACTAGAAATGTGGGTTGTGGGAAGCAATATATATATATTTTTTAATAGAACTCCTTCACAGTCAATCCTTCTTTCCCTTATGTTAAGTAGTTTTTTTCAGTATTTTGAAGTTTTGAGATAAAGCATTTCTCTCTAATATGCATGTTACTGTTTTCCTGCATTTTCCTATGCCTGTTTTTGCAGTTATTTGTACTGCTGTATAATTACAGGTCATGGTTTTTCTGGGGGGAAAAAAAACAACAGCCCAGAATACAACCAGCAGTTGTTCCTTCATTGGAGCAGCTGAAGTCAGTAGGGCTGACTTAGCAACCCACTTAAAATTTACAGCTGCTGAGTGTGTCTGGATGCTGCTTGGGTTCTACAGTAAACGAACCATTACTTCTGTGCCCTGGTGGCACAGCTGGTGGCCAGGCTGTCCCCAAGTCTGAGATGCAAACACTGCCATGTGTCAGTGCTCCTGAAGCAGAAGCCACTTTTTTCCCCCCCCTTTTTCTTCCTTTGCACAAATATTAAGATAAAAGAAGGGATGGACAAACAAGTAGCTGAGTATGGGAGAGGGCAGGAGAGAAAGGGAGATCAGAAACCTCTTAAATCACCTTTACTTCTGGAGAAGTGGAGGTATAAAGCCTCTGGGTTTATATCACTGTTTGGGTGTCTTGCTTTCATTTCTTCTTAGAAATAGCTCTAACAGAAGCACTAGTAAATATAAACTATTATAAAATGAGCATGCAGATTCTAACTCTTGCTACTGGAAAATGAATTACCATTTCCAGAAAGGGAATTCATAAAGAGGAACTCAAAGTTCAAATAAATCTTCTTCTTCTTTTTTTTTTTTGCTTATTTTTGATGGCCTCAAACTAACTTCTAACCAGTGAGAAAATACTTCAAAATATCCAGCAGCAGCAGTATTTGTGCTTTTTTTTTTTTTCCTTTTAGCACAATTCAGTCATTTCCTGCTGTTTTCACTACTACAGCCAATTTTAAATGTTCTTATGTTGAAGTTAAAACCTTTTTTGCTGTTACAAAGACACCCATTTTAAAATAATTCAGTGGTATTTGCAGATAGCTATGGGGACTGCATTTATGTGCATTAGGGTTTTACTAATTAATCTACTTCTGCACAAAGGGACTCTATCCTGAATCACATGGAATCGTTGGCAATTCAATGTATGACCCAGTGTTTGATGCCAGCTTCAGTCTTCGAGGGCGAGAGAAATTCAATCACAGATGGTGGGGAGGTCAACCAGTAAGTTTCAGTTTCCCTCCTTCTCTCTCCCTCCTCCTTCCCCTCCCCCTGTGCTGTGGAACATAGCCAATAATAATAATTAAAAAGTACATCTGTGAACAATTTGTACCTGATCTCCCCATGGCTGGCCTTGTGTCTATCAGTGCAATGTAACGTTTTTAGTTGGCTTTTGCTTTTCAGAATAATAAAGCCATTGATTATGGAAAGGTGCTTGTGTTGATAAGTATAAATTAGATGTGGCTGGGAAAAAACCCTCATTTTAGGCAGCAGTTTAACACGAATTACTGTATTTTTGTCACTGTGGCACAGCGTTTCCTTTTCATTACGGGTTTCTCAGGTTTTCGTCCTAGCAATGTTCTTCTGGCAGTTTCAGTATTAATGTTCTGTCAGAGTAGCATGGCACAACTTCATAATTATTATTTGTTAAGTCCACAAGTGATTGCTGTTACCTGACATGCTGCAGAGGGTGTAGAAGTTTGTGAATTAATTTCTGCCTAGAACACAGCAGCAATGGCTGAGTGGATCTCTCTCTTGAATAAGCATTGCAATTGGTTTTCTCCAGGTCTGAATCCTTATTTTAGGCATGAAAATGGCCTCTTTCTAAGGATTAAAAGGAGGTCCCTTTACTTCTACTGAACTTTCTCCTATTACCATATGCTTTAGTGACCTGCTTTAAATTGCCAGCAAAGATAGTTTTAAATTAAACTAGTAAGTTTTACATGCAAGCAGCCAAGGTGCATATACTACATTGATAACTTAGGGACTAGCATGTGAAAACTTCCTGAGCAGTTAAACCAGATAGTGCCATTTTCTACACCAGAAATTGACGCCATTTTTACAGGAAGCAGTACAAGTCTTCTTACTCCCTGAGGAGCCACTCTGTAATCAGAAAGAATGCCTCTAAATGGGAACCAGTGCTAGATTTCTTCATACATCAGTACAGATTAAGGCTTGATGGAAAGGAGCTCTGTGGAGAAGGACCTGGGTGGACAACAGGTTGACAGTGAGCCAGCAGGGTGCTCCTGCAGCCAAGAGGGCCAGGGGTATCTTGAGAAGAGTGTGGCCAGCAGGACAAGGGAGGTTCTCCTCCCTCTCTTCTCTGCCCTGGTGAGGGCACATCAGAAGTTCTGTGACCGATTCTGGGCTCCTCAGTTTAACAAAGAGAGGGAACTTCCAGGGAGAGACCACAGAGATGATGAGGGGCCACTCCCATATGAGGAAAGCTAGGAGACCAGTGTCAGTTCAGCCTGAAGAAAAGACAGAGAGGAGATCTTATCATTGCTTACAAACGTATATAAGGTAGGTGTCAAGTGGATTGGGCCAGGCTCTTTTTAGTGGTGCCTAGTGACAGGACAAGGGGCAATGGGCATAAACTGGAATACAGGAAATCCCATACAAGCATGAGGAAAAAAATATATTTTGAGGATGATAGAGCACTAGAGCAAGCTGCCCAGAGAGGTTGTGCAGTCTTTCTCTGGAGATATTCAAAACCTGAGTGGATGCTTTCTGCTGCAGCTTAATCTAGCGAACCTGCATTAGCAGGGGGTTGAACTGGATGATCTCCAGAGGTCTAGCCTCTATGATTCTGAAATGTAGGTGTGTATTGGAAGGGGACTGGGAATACCATAATCTGTCATTGCTGTTTGCTCAAATGATCAATGTCATCCTCCAAATCTCTAAGACATTAGTGTCCCAGGAGACGAAAGGAAGTTACTTAGCAAGCATGTGTTATTTGTCCACATGTAGTTTTAGTCCACAACAAATGCGAGACAAGACCATTTAGAGTTGCAGGCAGATGTGTGACAGGCAGATGTCTGGCTGTAGCTGAGCCAGAATGAGGTATTTGTGCACTTGTAAAATTTGTCAGCAGTAATGAGGGGCGTAGTTGCTCCCTCACCCAGCTATGACCTGGGTTAGTTTTTAGCATAGTTTGTGTAGAGTAGAGAAGGTGATGCAGTGCCAGGCTGTTATCCATCTAGATCAGAGCAAAGCAGTGGGATAAAACTAGGAGCAGTGAAAGGGAGGCAGCAGGTAGCTTCTTCCTTCATCCTAGCTACAGCAGCAGCCACACACTGAATGGCATCTGCAGTGTGCTTGCTGCAGTCAAACATGGATCTCATGGACAATAGTGTGGGCCAGCTGTTTGGTAGCTTGTTAGGCAGCAGCAATTTTAATTGTACATTGCAAATTTAATTGTGCATCTCAACCGAGTTTATGTAGGAATAACTCAAACTTTCAGGGACTGTACAAATGTCTCTATTTTTAAACTGCAATATTTTAATAGCCTGTGTATGTTGCATCAGCTGTCATGTTGAGTGGGGGATATTGGGTAATTCTAACACCCACTCATTAGGAACACCTCTGCTATTACAGAGAATATAAGTCATTCCAGATTGTAAACAAGGGTCATGAAAAATGTCAGCTGAAAAGGGTTCAAGGAAGTTACACAACTGTGGATGACCACACGCTAGAAAAAAATTCTCAGAGGATAAAGGGGAGTGTTGTATACACAAATAAGGGTGTTAAAATAGAACAGCTGATCCAAGGATGCGTTAAAAGAAAAATACAGGAATCAGATAATAAGCTGGAAATCTCCTTGGAGTACTGGGAACATGCATAGAGGGATGGCTGTAATTCAGTTCCTACGCACTTATTATGAGGAGAACCTGTAAGTCTGGCAAATGTGAGTGGCCACCACTGCCTGGGTTAGAAGAGAGAACATTTCTGCAAGAAATCTGCTAACATAAATGACCCCCTCTCTGCACATGGAGGAAATGCATGGTTTGCATGTATTTATTTGCAGAATCAAGGAAGTGTGAAAATGAGCTACTAAAACTTAGAGGGCAGAGATTTTGATGGGAAAAAAGTTCTTTCTCCTTTATGTGGATTAGATACATAGTTCTAATTCATTTCTAATTGAATTTGATCTCTAAGTGAATTTCTAATTATTTTTTATTATTTTACCTAAACATCACACTGACTAAAAACTGCCAAAAAAAGGACAGGTTTTCAAAGACAGTAAAATTAAGGGAGGAAGAAAGAAAGTCTTGCCTGTACATCACAAAGTGTTATTCAACCAATCCCTTTTAGGTCTTGGTCTCAAAGTGTAGTATGCAGCTTCAGAGAGGTACTTGGTTAGCACAGAACAGGGAATTATCATCTAAAACTGCCCACCTTCCCTAGGAAGGAAGAAGTTGTTATTGGGGTCCCTAGCTTCACATTATAATTAGAAACTGCCTTGAAGAGAATGTCATTTAACATTAATCATTCCTAAAATACTTCCTTGCTCCTGGACAAGTCTACTGTATATAGTTTGTTAAAATGTATGTTGTTTTTTTTTTTTTTTGTTAAATTACTTGTTCTGATAGTGAGCACTTTGCTAGGAAGCAGCCAAGCTAACACATGGCATCAGTGAGATTTGACAAATGAGTAGTTTAATGTTTTCACACAGGGAATTGTGAGAAATTTATTTTAAAAGCAATAGGAAAAGGGGAAGGAGGGAGCAGGTAGCTTTGGAAGTGCTCAGGGATCCTCTAACTGGTGGTGAGACTTCCTGAAACCTGTTTTTCGGACTTAGTATATAACCTTTATTTATTATATAAGCTTAAAACCACCTTGTTTTTTGAAAGAAAAAAATGTGTGACAGGAAACAGCTGCATAACCACTCCTTCTCGTATTGCTACAGCATCTCACAGAAATTGTGAGCATCAGAGCCCCTGTTCTCAAAGGAGAAACTAACTTCACTGCTCATTTTTCATGAGACTGAGACTGTTTTCATCCAAGAAACTTCAATCACTGAAGTCAACTGCCTAAATTAAGACCCCAGCTGCCTTTGGCTTCCGTTTAGCAGTAGTTTTCCACATGTTGATTTGGCTTACATTGCATGCAATATGTTGCTTTTCTCAGTGATCTTAGAAATAATCCTTTGGTCTCCTTAAGATCAGAAGATGATAGGTATAATACTGTAGTTTTATGAGGGCTGTAGTTAATGAGGACAGAGAGGCCCCTTGAGAAGGCTGTCCAGCTTGTATGTGAGTTTGCCGCAAAAAATGCCTCTCTTTTCAGAAATATCTTAATTATAACAGCATAGAGGGTGCTTTAGGGCACCTTGTATGACACTTTCACTTTTAAAATTGTAAGAAAGAGGAAATATGGCTAAAGCAAGGCCTGTGGGAGTCATGACTCCAACTTTTACCTCACTGGCAGGAAAAGTGCAAATGATGCAGGAAGGTAACAAGTAGCATCACTGTGCCAAGTTAATTCTACTTGCATGCATCACTCTTGTTTATGTTTGTTTGGGAAATAGTGATCATCAATCCTAGACATGGAAGGGATTTCCCATTCCTGCATGGCCTCCTCCCAGTTGCAGTGGGTGTCTGTGCTACCTCCATTCCTGACGTGGATTTCCTTCCCTGGCTGGCAGCTGTGTTTGCTCAGCTCGCAATGAGGCCTGCCCCTCCTGTTGGCCCTGACCTGAGGTGTGCCACTGCTGTTCTTGAATGATGCAACAGGACACAGGCAGACCTTGAAAATGTATGGACATTCTTTTATTCACAGAAGGTTAAATGTAGGGAGATGCTGCGCTGTCCGTGCAGGTTTTCAAAGACAGTTCAACAGCCATTTGAAGAACTTTGTAGTATTTGTGCAAACACATGCCTAGGAACTGAAAGAAGGGAGAACTTGGGACTTGTGTATTGCATAGTGCACTTCCACCTGAAGTTGCTTAGCCTCTCTATTTTTATCAGTAAATAAAAGAGAAAAAGAAAGAATAACTGTAGTCTGTCAACAAAGAGGATCTACCTAGCTTACAGTAGATGTCTTGTAAGCATCTAGTTAACCACGTTTATCATGTCTTGGGATGTTTGCCAGTGTACTTGAGTTGAAACAGTGGTTCTGTAATTTACCAAATCTTTTTATGATGGAAAATTTAGATATCCTCCAATTCCCAATATGCCACAGTATGAACACAGACTAGTTAACCTTTTATATATATATATATATATATATATATATATATATATATATATATATATATATATATATAAATTTTAAATATGTATTCCTCTCTTATTTGCTTAAGCAATTAAATCAGAAATATGGTCTTTTCATAACTTACAATGCTATAAAATTGTGTCCCATCTGAAAACCAGAGTGCTCATCTGATGTAGAATTTTATAGGTATCTGTTTAACTAACATTTGCACTTAAAGCCAATGTATTTATGTATGGCAAATAAATTACATAAGTTCACAAATGGAACTGACCTTGCAATGGGTAACACAGTACACTTTATGATAAATGACCTGAACAGATGTGACAGATGTGTATATAACATATTGCATTTACATGCTCAGTACTGGAATATCTAGGATTAAATAACTTAAGGACTGTGACTCTAACCAACAGAGAGGAGATGAAACAATTTTTATTCAGTTCCTGATTTTGACTGTTTCACATGGACAGTGTTGAGAGCACATCACCTAATTTTTTCTTTTGTATTGTACACTGATTGCACGGACTCATATTAACTTGGAAGAGGCATGAATGACTTGCACTCTCTCTTGAAAGTCAGTGAATTTAAGTTAGTGACACTGAGAGATGAGGCTGTAGTAGCAGCTTACCTTGATTTTGTACTGGAGTTAATATCCTATAGCCAAGAGTAGGAAGTAAATTTGTGCATGCCCATCATCTGTTCCAGCTGCCAGTCTGTTACCTGATTTTAGCTAATCAGTAAAGGGTTATGGCTACCAGGAGCACATCTGGTAGAGAAATAGTGACTGCCATCACTATATTCTGTCACAGCTCCAAAACATATTAGAAGTTTGATGTTCAAGTTTGTAGGTGAAAACTCTTTCATCTGGGAGACTGCTGCTGCTTCAGTGAGTACTGTAAGGTCACAGAATCATTAAAGTTGGAAAAAACCTCTGTGATCATCTAGTCCAATCAACCCATCCCTGCCATGCCTACTAAACTTCTCATTTTAAATGATGTCTCTGCAAACGCTTTGTTATGTGTAGTGGCTTTAGGTATGATGTTGAATCACATTGGGCTTTATTATTTTGCTTTTAAACAAACCAAAGGTTGTTTTGTTTTTTTAATATCCTGTTCAAAGAAAGAGGGATGAATGTCCAGTAGCTTTTCTTTTAACCTTGGTTTCAACCAGTCTCTGCCTGGAAAAGTCCTGAGGGAGTCGTTTCAGACTTTACTTCACATACATTGCAGATAGATATGGACCATTTGACTTGTTGGTCTTACTTTAACAGATCGCTGTCTTAGCCGTTTCAAGTGCAGCAGATGCATTTTCTCATTCAAATCGTTAATGCCAATGTAAATTGCTGCATTGGGAGCAGAGGGAGTGCTTTTTTTCCCTATCTGAAGCCAATCCAGGTGCCCTTTCAAGGGACATGCTGTTCTCTTACTGCTGACAGAAGATAGTACAACTAGGGGTGATCCCTGCTAAGATCACCTGGGAGAGATTGTCAGACCCTACAGTATGATAGAGGAGAAGCCTGAAATAGACATCTACAAGTGATTTCAGCAATGCTAACAGTCAGGAGAAGCACAGGACATACTCAGCTGCTGTGGGTGGAACTTGGCTTGTTTCATTTAGTTGACAAGATGCAGACTGGACCACCTGTATGTGTGCAGTCCAAAGCACTAGAAAGTCAAACAGATGGTAAAATTCTAAAACTGAATTCCCTGGACTTAGTTTATTGGTACCATCCCAAAGTTAACTGCAAAATTATTTCAAGTTTGCAGGAACACAAACACTTTCAAAGAAAAATAAATCTGCTGCAGCTCTGGAGGGACAATGGTTTTCCAAGTATAGCAAGACCAAGGAGCATAACAGCAGTGGAGCTGACACTCGTTATGCTAAATTTATATTTGACCTCTCTCCTCTGCTGCGGTAGGATTCTGCTCTGGGAATAAATCTGAAGTGCAATGGAAAATGTATTTGCTTTAAATGTTGACTCTTTTTCATGTGGGAAGGCCGAGAACCACTAATGAGTATGGAGTAGCTCCTGTCTTAGTTTGACACAGGGTCTGGGTTGGAGTTATATACCCTTTGCTGACATAGATGACACAAACGGGCTTGTGGATATGTCTTTGCATTACAGGCACACCTCTGACTATAGCATACAGCCTCCAGCTTGAAGGCAGCTTTCCTTGCCTCTCCTCGCTTTCAACCGCATCTTTCTGTCCAGTCAGTGTTTGTCCATGAGCATTCCAAAACAGTCTCTCTGTTGTTCAGTAGTGTCCAGATTCCCATGTAAAATCAAATTCATGGACTTTCTGCTTCTGTTCTTGTTGCGTTCATTTAGTAAACAATCATTTCTATAGTTACCTTGGATATATTCTTCCCTGAAAAAGACAGGATACGTTACCAGAACGTTAGGATGTAATAAAAACAACTGCTTTTTTTATAGCTGTGATTTTAAATGAACTGGATTGAGTTCTGTCAGATTTGAAGGAGTAAAAGATGTAAAGATAAGGTAGGAGGTATGTTCGTGGCACTAGAAAGGAAAATAGGATCCATTTTTCCATAATTGTGAACATAACAATATTCAAATTTAATTTCCATTAACTACAGCCTCAGTGTGGAAATGATCTTCCGTTAGACTGTGACAAATTAAATTCAGTTAAGGCTAATGCATGAATAATTCATGCATGACATTTGAATAATGCATGCCTAGGTGACAGTTTATAAGTGCCCATTAGAGCAAGGTAGAGTGGCCTTGAATGTATTTTGAAGAGCTGATTTAAAGTAAGTCAAAGATTTTTCAATCATTAAGGAAGGGATCTGTGTTTTGGCTTAAATGGTCATAAAATGACTAAACTGTGGAATGTGTAAATAATGACACGGGAAAGCAATTCTCTAGTTTTATGCATAATATTAGCATTTAAGTCATTACCACTTTTGAAATAAGTTTTAAAATAATTTGCTAGATCCTTGCAAAGAAATTCAGTCCCACCAGGCTACAAACTGATTATGGACCTTTTTGATTTTGGGTCATTCTGTTTCCCCTGCCTTCTATAGGTATTCTTAGAATAAAAATAAAAGAGAAAGAGGCAATGAGGATAACTAGAGTATGATGTGGTTTTCACTGAAGAAAGATCAAACTAACTTGAAAAGTAATAAACAGGAGTGAATATAGTTGCAATGTTTTGTAGAAGTGAGAAGAATTAATAACGTGTTTTCCCAGTATGGGAACAATATTAAGGTATGTGACATTGTGACATTGCCAGTCTCAAACCAAACAAAACTACACTCATACATTGTGTGTCTATACTGTAGAACGTGCTGCTTCAAACTGTTTTATAGCCAGAAAATAGATGAGTTTAAAAAATGAATTTGAAAAACTCTGGGAGATTGTTCCTGTCATTTCCATCCATCACCACTTTGGGTGAGCTCAAAAAGTTCTTCACCTTCTATGGAGCAAGGTGTTCCTTCACGCTTTCTTTATACCTCTGCTCCCTTTTATTTTTTGGTACTCCTTATCAGCTCATTATTTGCTGATGGCTACTGATAACAGAATCAGCAAAGAGGGTTTTTTATGTAGACCCTGCTGAGTATTGAGCTGTGTTCTTTCCTACCTGAGTGTCCTTCAAAACTTGAATGTTAAAGAGCGCAGGTGAGGTATGTCTGATTTTTGGAAATTAAATGGGGTGAGATACTTGTGAAGTTTCGGTCCATGTATTGTAATGCTTTCTGTTAGAAGTAACAAAGATATTTAGGGGTGAAACTACAAAACATCAGCTGATGCATTGCTACAGAATCTGTGTAGGTTTGTCACTCCACACGTTCAAATTAGGGATGGAAGCTGAAGCCTGCAATTTTTATTTCTAAGCTCAGGGTAGAAGAATGTGCCTTGAAAACATTTTCTTTTGATTTCAGAGGGTCATTAAGGATCTGAACACATTCTAATCCTCTTATATTTTCCTCATTAGATTTGGATTACTGCAGCCAAGCAAGGGGTGAAAGCTGGCACATTCTTCTGGTCTGTGTAAGTGTCTCTGTTTTCTGGAGATTTGTAACTAATAAGTCTGAATTAATTCAGTGCAAATATTTATTAATTGTTTTCCTTGCTGTAAACGTTTGGTAGCTGCTCAGTTGGAGACTGTACCTGTAAGCCTCGCATTTCATTTCTCAAATGTTTCTCATAACTAAAGCTAACTACAGTTTGACACAGGTTTATACACTGATATTTAGCAGCTGTTTGAACAAAAGTAGAGTGACTGTATCAAAAATTACTTTCCTTCATTTGACTGTGTTGTTTTGCCTCCTCAGTATTGCTGGCAAAGTCTTCTAGACTTCTGAGTGTTTGTGCAAGACTTTTATTTTCTTCACTTCATGTGACATCAACAGCCTAATTCACTCCCTCCTTTTATGATCCAGCCTGGCCTTTGAATAATAATAATCTAGTTCCCATTTATTAAGAGATAGCCTTGAGGACCTTTGCTCTTTTTTCTGTTCTTTAATGGTTCTGAATTATTTTCCCTTGTCCCAACTAAGACATTTTTCTAACTAAAAATGAATGAGTTTTAATAACTTCTGAGTTCTGAGGAATTCAGATGTATCAATGTCTCAATTTCCTTGAAGTGGCAAGATTGCAGGAATGAAGAAAATGGTCATACTATCAAGATCAAAAGTACTGATGGGATTTGCCTATTTTTTGGTTCCATTTTGAATAATATTCTTTGGTGCTCTGAATATCATAAGCATATGGAAGAAATAATAAATGTACAGTGTATATAGCTGGTGAGAGGTTTAGGTTTGCAAGTCATTTACCAGTCAGAGCTTTGATCTGCTTCTCTACAAAGCACAGAAATTTATGCAATACCAAAGCACTACAACTACATGGGAACCAGAAGCACCTTGGCTGATCCATATCTGGGGATATATAAAACATTAGGAAAAATAACCAAGGCTGAATTGTAGATATATATGCCTGTAGCAAGAAAGGGATTCAGCCACTTTACATATGAATGAAATACATCCTCCTTAAAACTGTACCATTTAATTTGGAGCATGGAATGTTTTTGGTGAAGAAAACTCAGAATAACTCTTTTAAGGAAACAGTAGTATTTAAACACTTCTAAGTCTCAAGTGATTTATTTTTTAAATAATGAAGATTTTTCAAATTGGCCAGCTAGTAAGTTTCAAAACGGCAACACCTAACATTATTCTGTCTTATGATATTTCTTTGTCTGCAAATTTTAGCATTATTTCTCATCTTATAATTCTACAAGTGGAAGTTTCCTGTGTAGATGGAGAATGGCAACCAGTGTTGTTGTACAAGCCATTAAGTAACTTGTTTCAAAATGACATCTGCATTTCTCCATCAAATACACTTCCAAAAAATGCTGAATTTAATTCACTAAGGTGAATCCAAGATGGTTGTACATGACTCTTATTGGGATTCTGCAATTGATCTAAGGGAATTTGAAACCACTGGTGCTGTTGTATTAAAACACTTGTATGGTCACTGATCTGCAGAGCTTTCTTAAGATGAGATATTTTGAAATGTAATAGCTGTTTACGTGTTTAGTAATTCCCATAGCAATAATTTGGCTTCAGCAGCCAAGTGAGATGTCTCAGGATAACAGTGAATTGTGATTTATCCATTCTGCAGAGAGAAGTTGTAAATGTTGTGTGAGTCACCATGCTGATTGCCTGATGTTTCAGATGACTCTGGTTTGATTTACACCTGCTTAATCCTGTTTGGTTACTATTAAGTCAGTGGGAGTTTTTCCAATGTCTTTAAGACTAGCAGTTAGATTTGTACCAGTGTGAGAAATGTCATGGTTTTCACTCATGCCAGCTATCCAACGGCAGCACTACCGTGCATAAAAGCAGTTCATCTGGGTTAAAGATACCAGGATGGATCTTTAGTCACTGCTATTAGAATAGTTCAGTTTCCTACCTTCAGTTCTGACTCCGTTTATGAGCTTTTAATCCAATTTATTTAGGAGTATGTGGACATTCAAGAGATCAGATGCGACTATTTGCAAAATAAGAATCAGTACCAAACAAGAAACAAGATGCAATATACTAAAAGGAAATGACATTATTATGATTGATGATAGTCACTGTAGAATCAGTTCATAGCAAGACTGTTCTGATGCTTCTTGTAGTCTCTGATAAAAAGGCGTTTTTTTGTGTTTTTGTGGTCTAGTGTCATTCCCCATGAGCGCAGAATACTAACAATACTGCAATGGCTGACCCTTCCGGATAACGAAAGGTAATTCAACCTGTTATTGGTTAATTTCTAGCCTATACTCTTCTCAAAAATAACTGGAAAAGAGCAAGAGGAAGTTTAATTTTGTTAAACTACCATTGATTTCAGGATTTGGTTTGATTTGTTTTGATTGGTTAGATTTGTTTGTTTTTTTATCCTAGCTTTTAACCATCTTCATTTTGATTCTCAATAAAAGTATGGTATCAATTTCTTTCCCATCTAGAAGCATTTAATTACATAGATTAACATGGATAGTTCTTAGCCTACTGAGTCTCATATGGCTTAACAACCTTGTAGGCAGTGGCAGAACTGGACTCTGAGGACTGGGAAAATTTTAAGATTTTAATGATGACTGTTTTTTCCATATACAAGTTTGCACACTCTGCTGGCTGCAAAGCTCCAGAGGGCTACTGTTGTGATCCCACTTATAGGGCTAAGAAAGCACGTGTCCTCAGATGGTACCCTGGGTGCTTCTCGGGATGTGTTCTGGGATTTAATAAAGTTGTAGAACAATTAATTACTTAATCATCATATCATGGAAACATATGATTGAGAAACAGTTCTCTTTAAAGCCAACTCTCATTGCAAGGTTGGTTTTATTTGGCTTGAGCTGGCAGGTTTGGGGCTTTTTGTTGTTGAAGGAAAGCTGTCCTGAACAAGGCCTTTCTTTCTTTCAGGCCTTATGTTTATGCTTTCTACTCCGAGCAACCAGATGCTGCTGGCCACAGATATGGACCTTTCAACTCAGAGGTTAGTAGAGATTTTCATCCGTAGAAAAAGCACACATCTAGAATACATTTTTAGAATAACTGCTGATGCTCAGAAGTAATATTTTTAGCAAATTTTTTCACCCATTTCTGTAGTATGCGTCACTTCTGCCAGAGAAAGCAAAATTATTGTTTAAGGATTTATCTTGTGATTCAGTTCTGAGAAGGAACGGCCCATGCCTTTCATAGATTGTTTCTCTTTGTGATATGAAAATGCAAATGGAAACTTCTCTTTGGCAAAAATGAGATTGTAATTGGGTGCGACAACAGAATTTAATGTTCCTCAAACAGTTTATCCTTCTTAAACGTTATAAAACTATAATGCACAAAATACTGAGGAAAAATACAGTGAAGAGAAAGGCTTATTTAATGCTAACAGCCTGCAGTAGCCAAAGTAATAATTCTAGTCTGTCATGAGCTGTAAAAAGCAGCTATTTCCAGTTTCATATAGACCCTAGAGGATTTCAGTTAGTTTTGCCAATACTGCTCCCTCAGGGCTGGTCTGTTGAGTTTGGAAAAGATTTTGAAGCATTGTAAGGTATTTTAAAGAAAAATTATGTGCAAAACACTGCAGTAGTTTAACCCCTTGTTTGGGGGTTCGGATTGCCAATGAGTACAGCTTCTCTGCCAGCATGGTGCAGGTTACAAGAACTTAAAGACTGTGTGGTTGTCTGGGATTTGTGGGGAGGGAAAGTAAGTTCTGCCCAAGTGTTTTACTGCTTGGGGTGGCTGGGGGCTGAGCATCTGGCAAAGCTCCTCTAGTCTCAGTGGAAACATATGCCTGTAAGTTGCAGCCACAAGACTTCAGGAGTTTTCATATGTGCTTTTTAAAGGGTAAACAAATGTTTTCAAATCTTTGAAAACTGAGGAGTATATTTACGCTTTGGAAGGTAATACCAATCTCCCTGAGCAGCCAGTTACCAAGCATATATTTCTTACTTGTTTGCTATACATCTGGTAGCTTCCTCTACTGGAGAAATGAGCAAAGAGAAGTAGCATTAATCTTTTTAAATGTACTTGAATTATTTGGGGCTGTTTAAACAAATTTACAGTGATTATGGATTTGCTGTGGGTAGCATCCCTGCTGGAGTAGTTTTAGCCATGGTCTCAAGAGCAGCATCAGAGAGGAGTTGAAAACACCATAGTGGATGGGAAGATAAAGTCCATGTTATGGATATCCTGCAGTTAATATCTGCCAACACTCCTGCTAAATTGATAGGCATTGATATGTTTTCATGTTGTCATCTGACTCCAAACAGGAGAGGTATCTGACTGGGCCAAGCAAGAGATGGATAATGAGAGCTGTCTGATTCAGATGCAGCTCAAGGATACACCACTTAATGATGCTTTATAGTTCCTCTTTTTGAAATATTACAAGTGTGCAGCTTATGACTGACAACTGTAATTTTATTTATCTGTAGACAACCGCTTCTGTCTGAGCAGAGTTGTGAGGCTCTTTCCATGGACTTAAAGGACAATATAAAGAAGATGACAGTGAATTTGATCTTTACATTCCAGCCTTTAACAAACCAATTTAGCACTTTATGCTGAGTAATGTAGTTTCAGATTGATCAGAAGTTTCTAAAAAGTGCAGTGTAACTGTATCATCACAGGAAAAATCCCTATAAAAGCAAAAGTCCCTAATGGCTTTTATTGCTTGAGGGTTCTTCTGGACGTTTATCTGAAGGCTGACCTCTAATTCAAGTTCTTAATAAGCATGAATTAATAGCTTGTGAAATTTTTACAAATGAATTGACTTATGCCATTTGTATTAAACACAAGAAGTGCTTGAAATTGATTTCTAGCCCATTGAGAACAGACAATTTAGCAGATGAGCATGTATGGGCTTGGAGTTCAAAGAGTGGCCACAACTTTCTGAATGGAAATTTAAGTAAATGAATACAGCTGTGTAAGTATACAGATGCTGAGATTTGTGAGGGGCCTCATTTCAGGATAGAGAAGCTGGGAATTACTTTATATTGTTTCTCTTGACACTTTGTTTTCAATATTATTTTTAGGAGCTACAAAATCTACATAAAACAGCTGGGAAGGAGTCCTCAAAGGGACCCTGTCCAGTTGCTTCCTAGATACCGAGAGCATGACCTCCCTGTGCAGTCGTTCTTTTCTTGTATACAGCTGGCTGTGGCTGGACAGTTGGAGTAATTCTGACCACTTCATTTTTCTTCATACAAAGGCAGATCAGTCCAACGCTTGCATTTGAATAAACCCTGTAACAACTATCTGCTATATTTAAGATAGGCTTTTTATTTCTTTTTTGAAGAGTCAAGATTTCATGCTGAGCTTTTGTTGCTGCATATGGTAGCTTGATAAATTGTTTCATACCTCAGAATCCTCCAGATCCTACAAAAGTCCATTAGAAAAGTGGGTGTTTACTAGAGCTTCTTATGCCAAATAATATTGTGAATGTTTTTCAAATGTATAATCTTAAAGGTCAAATGGCATCCATGGCCAATAATCTTCGACTTCCAAACTTCCAGACTTCAGCTGATAGCACTTAGAGCTTCAGAGGACGCACACAACAGCCTATGGACAGAGTTAAAAGCTAGGATTAAAGGGAATTAGAAGAATTTAAGCTTTATTGGGTGAACTGTCAGCACTGTTGATATAAATGGAATACATATTATGGTCAACATCCACTACGCTAACTTTGCATGTTCTCTAACATTATGAATTTCAGTGCAAATGAAACTGATTGCCTATGTAGGGTTTTTGTTTGTTTGTTTGGAGGGACATGAAGGAACTTCTCAGGAAGCATATTAATGGATTCTGCTGCATTTCCAGGGGCAGTTATGCAAGTTATCAAATATGTGCTTGCTCTTCATTTACTTCTGCAATTTTTTTTCTTTCCCTCTGTGCTTCTGCAGTTGAACTCTGGTATGTTGGTCCATCTGGGTCAAGAAGCAGAGCTTTGGCTGGCTAGTTACTCTTGTGATGTTACAGTTCCCTTCTGTAAGCAGGGAGGGAGATTTGTTTCCCTCCTCCATAACTCTATTCTGACTCTTTTCAAGCAAAACTAAGATGTGGCTGGTTAATAAGAACTTGGCTTTTTTTTTTTTTTTTTAATCTTAGCTAACTTTTATTTTTGAAAATAAAACTTCTAGATGTATACTACTGAAAGAGCTCTAAAACACATCGAAATCTGGCATTGCTACACTGTTCCTGCTGCTCCTCTAACACGCTGTCTTGAGACAGCCATTGTCAGTGTTCAGACCTGGGTCTCCTACGCTCGCGTTTCTGGCATACTGAAGCTCTGTCTGAGCGCCTTCAGAGAGAGTAAAATGAGAATCCTTCCTTTCCTTGCTGCTCCTCTCATCAGGACTGCACAAAGCTTGAAGCGTTTTAAAAACAGAAAACTCTGGTGCTGCTTTATTAAAATGCCTTTCTGGAGAGAGACGAATGAGACTGGACTAGAATCTCCTTTCCAGCTGCTTGCCTTGGAAGCAATGAAACAGCATGGCAGATGGTAACATTCCCTTCCTTCCCTTCCCTGTTTACATTGCACTGTTACTGAACAACTGTGAGAAGCTGACTAAACACATAGAAGTAAAATATCATCATAAACCAACTCTTGTCAAGCCCACTCAGCGTGCTCCGTTGTGTGCAGCGTATCTTAGTAAATATCTCCTTGTAGGCATCATCTGTCACTGCTTTGTATGCAACCCTGAGCAGTGCTGAGAGCCTGTGACTCACGTAAAGTCAGTGAGAGTGGTAAAGTTCTAAATTACAAGTGAGTTGATTAATGGGATGGTATTTTTTTCCAGTTATGTCTTACAAGGTTTTTCCCCTTCTGTTTATATATCCAGATATTCGTGCATTTATGAACAATTACCCACATGAGATATCATACCAAATGTACTAAGAAAATTAAATTTTCAAGTTGCCCTTAAAGCTGCTAACAAGGCAGGTGCTGCTTTCAAAGGCTCTGCCACTAATAAATATGCCCTACCTAGCTGATTTGAAGGATGCAAGCTCCAAGCTAACTGAGTCTCACCTTTACGGCTTTGTTCTGTGGAACTGCAGTCCCCAGTATGGATTAATGGGACTCTGGTGATTTCAGTGGGGTTTATGGCCTGGCACACAATGCGAATGCTACTGATGAGAATATCTACTGTCACCTATTTGAACAAAAATGTGTATGGAAAATCATGCAGAAAGCCATTTGGTCTGGACAGGTGCTAGTACTCATACCTGAAACACCCCCCAAGTGAGATGCACGTCCACCTGCCTTCTGCCCCAGACAATCATGACATTTTATGCAGAGATTTTTACTAAAATTGAAATTAAGCTTACTTTTGATAATACTAATGAATTGACACTTATCAGTTTTGAAAAACAATACTCATTCAAAACCAGAAGCCCCATCTATTTTCTGAAACACCAATTTCATTTGCTTTTATCCTGTCTGCTCTTGTAACTGCTGTTCTGCTTCCAGTACAATTTGGTGTATTCCTCTTTAAAGAGAGACAGATGCTAAATTGTCCAAAGGCCTGAATTTTTGAAAAGGCCTCCATTTATGCATAAGGACTAGCTGGCATAGGTGGCTTTGCTCTCTGATGTGAGTGGAGACAGGCTTTTTTTCTGAGTCCAGACATCTCTCCCCGCCAGTACAGGAGAGTAGTTATGGCTCCCCTCTTACTCCGCCTAAGAGACCTAAGAGAAAGCTTCCTCCTAAGAGGAGACAGGAAAGACCAGTTGCAGCTCCAAAGCAAAGAAGAAGAAAAGTACGTAGAGTGGATCAATATGCTGCGGAAGCTCGTCGGAAGAAAGTAAGTTTATGCATATTCCAAAATTCTATGACAGAAGTGCCACTTTTTAGGCACTTCTCTAGCTTTACCTTTTTCAACTTGAGAATCAATCCGTGCTTCAGGTTGGGATTTTGCAGACTTGCTTCTGTAAGTGCACTGAAGCACACAAAGGAAAGCAGCCAAAGCAGACCAAGTCTTCTGGGAGCTATGTTTTGCTTGTTTCAGACTGTTTGCTTTAGGGAAAGTCATCTTAAATCCTCTTATGATTCCAACCATCAGCTGGAGGCAATGTCAGATAAATACATGGGAAGGCAGAACTAGTGCTGCCAGCCCTCATTAACTCCCCAACTCTTTGGAGCCTGGTGACTATTTGAGACTCTATGTCTAGTTGCCCAAGTTCTGGAGATGTCTTGAAAACATGACTTATAAAATCTAAAAGGGAAAGAACTTGTAAAAGTTGTTTCAGAAACAATTACTTAAAAACTAGTTAGAGGCTTTGGAGTGCAAACGAGTCTTGATAACGTGGTTTCCGAATGCAGTGTATTTGCAATGGAAATGGTGCCAAAGTCTGTTTTCATTGGGCAAATGTCAGATGGGAATTGTTTTATTAGGAAAAGATGCAAGAGAACAAAAAAGCGTGTTCCCTATTATATTGTCTTTCTCCACCTGGCACTAAGTAAACATGTCAGGGGTGGGAGGTCACTTCAGTATTTCTTTCATTTCAGAATTTTAAGTAAACAATACAGAAACATAAACAAAATATTATATAAACCAAAAATATTTCTGCTTTAGGCATCAAACAAGAACCTTGGCGTGCTCCCTTGTTTCCTAAAAAAGCTATAGTCTTCTTCTCAATAGCATTTTTGTGGATGTATTTTTTAACTTGTTCCATGATTGAACTTAAAATAATTGTTTTGAGACAGATTTGGGAAGTGTGAAGGAGCAGACAGGGACACACAAAGCTTCAAGAACAGTTAATACAGATCTACTTGAGAGGAGAACTTATAACTGCTGCGATGATACTGCTATTTCTCATTAATTTACCTTCCCAAGTTTTAGCCGTCTGGCACAAACCTGCAGTATTCCTACTGATGTGAGCACATGTAGCTCTCCTTTTTCCTTGTTTCTCTTTCTGTGATTGAAAAGGTCATACAAGCTTCTTCTTATCCCTCTTCTTATCCTTACTGTGTGTTTATCAGTATTATTTTGAGAAACAAAACAAAACAAAGACATGATGTTACATGATGTTTCTCATCCTATCTGCAAATTCATCTTCTGGTGCTGATTGGTGAGGGTGGAATACAGTACAGATCGGATTCTACCATTTAAAATGAACAGTGACATTTCTTCTTCCTCCTAACAAGGCTTCTTCTAAAGGAAAATTCAGGAGAGAATCCAATTGTAATCTGTATGATTCAGATCTCATACTCAGTGTTTTCGCAATAATACCAACTCTTTAGTACTTGGATATCTGTATATCTTGAAAGACTATATGCTTTCATACATCTTTGCAAAGCCCTGATATCAACATACTGGGTGAAGAAAGATATATGCAAGACTTACTTGATCACCAATAATTCTTTGGAAGTTGCGCCTGGGGAAAAACACCAGCTTTGCTTCAGCACAAAAAAAGTAGCCTGAAAATGCCACCTACAGCCTTGAGTTGCAAGTTGAGGAACAGCCTGAGTGTAGTAAACTAATAAAAGCTAACTGAACTTAAAAAATAGAGAGAATGCAGTGAGGTGAAGTCTTACTGCCAAGGACTGTTTTCTGGGTTACTCTGAACACAGTCGAAATAGTAAAAACAGAAAGGTGAGTTGTGGATTTCTTTTATTTTTTTTTTCATGTGTGTCTTGTTTCTTTTAAAAATAGACATTTTCATTTATATTGACGTTTATACATTTTCAGAAATGTCACTGCAGACTTGTAGATGAAACTGGGAACGAGGGTAGTTAAACAATATTACCATTAAGCATGAATTCTTGAAATCTCAGGAAGCCTGCTGAGATCCACCTGGCTTTCCAGTTTCCCTAAATTAGCTTTGGATTCAGCATTTGGATTCAAAAATTGTATTTCCTTATATGATAGATGTTGTGCAAATAGAATTTCATAAAAAGCGTGCTCTCAGTCATTGAAGATGATTGACATGATAGTGAGAAAGCGCCGCTGCAAGAGGCATTTTTTTTGTTTTGTTTTTTCCTTTTATTTTTTTCCATTTTAATTTGAACTGTCCCATGGTTTTAACGAAACCAACTACTTAGTCTTTCCTGATTTCAAATATTTCAAAATATCACCTGTTACTTGGACATCTTACATAGTTTATCAAAACTATTCTTCCTCTATCCTCCTGTTTTCCTCTCCCACAGGTCACTTCTTCATCTACTTACAGTACCAACTGGGAGATGACATTTCCCATCTCATCTTCTGCACACTATCAGACTCGTTTAACATCCATCCCTTAATTCAGGCAGAGGGAGCTGAATTACTGCTTTCTGGGTCATACTAAAGTGATGTTTCTTCTCAGAAAATTCTGCCAAAATTTTGCTTTTTCTCATCCAAAATTTGTCAGCTTTCTGTTTTTCATTGGAAGAATATTTTGTTTTGTGTATTTGTACCAGCCAAATCAAACTGTCTGCGTACAGTGACAAGATACGCTTTCTTACAAAAACCAGAGCAAAATCCAAATCTTCTGCTTAAAATCTTACTTTAAAACATTTTCCTTCTCCGTTCTACCCAGTAAAATTGTTTCATTTTCTTGTAGCTAAAATCACAATGCTGTTAGAATTTTTTGGTGTTTTCTGTTTTCTTAAAGAAGCTTGAATTAAGAAATCACAATACCATATCTGTCTTCTGGGAGATGCTGACACTTTTGGCAAAACTATCACTTGAGATTTTGGAAACTGTTGGCTTTGAAGATGAAGAATGCTCCCTCCAAGCCCCATGTGTTACTCAAGTGACTTGCATGTTGTCATGCTAGTATCAAATGTAATTTGAAGTGAAATTCACTAACTAATTTGAATGAACGATCTTAAATCCAGAGCTTCATTTCATGTTTTGACTAAACCATTCACATAAAATAGCCACTTACAAGGAGCTGTTTAAAAGAAACAAACTGAAATTCACATGCATTTTTCTAATATTTTTACATCGCTTTACAAAGGCATGTATGCCATTGGGAGGCCCAGGATCATCCATAAAGATCTTCTGCTGTCCTGTGACAGCATCTCAACAAGGCTTTCTCATGTTGCAATAGATGTTTAGTGCTTGATCTAGTAGTGGTTGGCAATACTGCCTGTGACAAAGGGGTTGGATCTTGATGATCTCTGAGGTCCCTTCCAACCCAAGCCATTCTATGATGAAAATGGAAATAATAGTACAGTAATTGTAGGTGTAACAGCTCAGCCAAGGTTTTGCCTCTTGACCTGGATGTTATCACATCAGAGTTCTGCGAAAGGACCTTCACTTGTAGTAGAAGGAGGAACATTACAATTACAGTTAACTTTTTTCTCTCCTTTCTACATGTTTGTACAGATGATGGTAAATCCCCTGAGAGAGATTGACAAGACAGTAGGACAACTAATGGATGGACTGAAACAGCTGAAACTACATCGATGTGTCAATGTCATATTTGTTGGTGATCATGGTAAAATAAACAAATTCTTCATCAATATATGCAACCTTGCACAATGTAGCTGTACATATAATAGGTAGCTTAAATGAAAGTTCAGTTGAAGTTACTTTTGTGCTGTTTTTTTCCCCCAGTAGTTTAAATACTAAACCACTGCCAGTCAGTGTAAACTGGTAACTCTATTTTCCCTTTAATTGTCATTGGAGGACACTTCTCTTTCACATCAGAGATCTGGGTATTCTCCATTTAGAGTTTCTCAAAACTTGGCATTTTCAATATGACATCCAAGCACAGCTCTCCTTGCATGTATTGGAACACCATAATGTGCCTAAAATAATCTTTTAATAAGTTTTTGTAGTAGAAAACATTTTAATAGCATGTGAGGAGAGGAGTGGAGCAAGACATTTCTTGGCAATTAATGAGACAAGTTTTTCTACTAGGAGAAAGACTAGTATCTGTAAGGAGCTGTGTCCAACTTCAATAGAAAATGTCATCAAAGTAGTGGAAGAAGATAGAAAAACAGTCAAAAGTTATTTTCAGATCAGATGAAGAGTCACCAGAGAGCAAATATATTATTGGTAGGGTTTTTTTGTTTTGTTTTGTTAAGTCAGAAGAAACTTTGCAATGAGAATAAATCGCAAAGTCAAAAGAAAATTTTATTAAGTGATAAATGTGATCATGTTTGAGAGAAACCTGCTTTATCGTACCATTTTAGCACTCCTACTGAAAGTCACAGATTAATCATGCATTTGTAAGGAATTCTGGTCTGTGTAAGTCTTTGTCTAAGAACATCACACAAGAATGGCTAAATGAGCAATAAAATGGAATATGCCTTCTTTCTGGCCTTGGGGAGAGAAGGTTAAGGAGCAGGAAGAATTTCCAGGGGAGGTAGTGTTGTGCTGTACTGACTGTGACTGGCAACACATTCTTCCCTACCACAAGTGGCTGTAGGAGAGAACTGTTTATCTGTGGCTGACTTAGAACAGACCACCAACAGACAATACCTTTTGTGTATGACTTCTCTTAAAATCCTTTGTTTAAAAAAATTCAACAACCCCGAAGTAGTACACTAAACTAAAAACAGACTTTGATTTTTCCATGAGCTCAGTCTGAAGACATGTCAGTGCACACATGGTGGATGGGGTGCCTGTTGCTCCAGTGTTCAGTGCTAAGACTGGTAGTGCTAAGACTTGTGCAGGCAAGTACTAAAAGTACTCTTGATTTGGTTTCTATCAGTGTCTGTTGTTGCAACTAGATGACTGGAAAAAACAAGAATAAGATTTGTCACCCAAAGGAAAAGAGTACATAACCTGTTTGGTTGTTTTTGTTTTTTATTGTTCCTGTGCTATTTTGGAAAATGTGTTTATTCTCAAACTGGTTTAAACTTGTATTTTCTTTCTGCAGGGATGGAAGACACTACTTGTGAAAGAACTGAATTTTTGAGCAACTATCTGACCAATGTGGAAGATATCATACTGCTGCCTGGATCTTTAGGGAGAATTCGCCCTAGGTCTAGCAATAATCTAAAATGTAAGTTAACTGTATTTTTTATGTTCTGAGAACGAGACTCCATCCTTTCCTTGGGATGAAGTGTTCCAAAGGGTGTATGTCTGCAGAATGTTGGTGGGACATTCGGAGTGGAGCTCACTAAAGATCAGCTGTATTTCCAGTCTCTAGTTCACAGACCCTACAGTGTCAGAGCTGTGTCAAGTGGGTAACTGAAACATTCTGGGTTAAAAATCATCTATTTTGGTAAGAACAATCTTGAAGGCAGTTTCAGACAGCAGCATACATGTGATTATAAGTTTATTTATGCCCTTCTTCTCTCTCCCGGTGAAAATGGGACTTGAGGGAGCTCATTAGTGCATGGTTTGGATATAAGGAAAAAGTCTGATTCCTTTTTTGAGCTAACAGAGAAAGTGAATTACTAATTTTGAGTTCATTGTCATGCTTTTAGCATAAATGAGGAACAGAGCAGGTTGCTAAATAGCAACAGACTGGGGAACTGTAGAGCACACATTCAGGCACTGTAGTAATAATTAAACCTTGTGAGAAACTCACTCTGACTTGGTGTTCAAGGTTATCTGGTCTACAACATGCTCAAGAACCAATCAGGAGTCCTCTGGTGAAACTTAACTCTGTGATTTAAGACAATACTGTCCCATCTGTACATCTGTTGCCCTGATTTCCCTCCAGGGAAGCAGTGCCACAATGGGCCTTGAGCCAGCACCATGACTGCTCTGGTTCTGAGTACTGGGACAAACATTGCTTTGCCAGCATTTTAAGCTAACAATCAGACAGTGAAACTTATAAGTTAACCCTAAGTATCTATGGTGACGCAAACTGTGCTACAAGGATGATGACTTTTGGAAGAGGGGAAGATCAGATAAGTGGGACATCCTATTGATTCATCTTAGCAATGCACATATATGCAGGCTGAGGACAGATTTTACAAAACATTGGACTCTGAAGATGAAAGATTGCTAGAATGATAGCAGAAATAATAATAACGTGGTTAAACTTTTAGATACTGATTTATTTCATTTGAGACTTAATTTATCTGGGTGTTTGTGCTCAGAATACAGGAATACAGAATGGATGTGCAAAAATTTGTTGGAAATAGTCTGTACATTTTGCAATGTACTAGGATAGCATAAGACTGAATTTCTACACTTCAGTCTACTAAAAATTTGTATTTTAGTTCCTCTGAGAATATTTTTTTATGATCTTTCAATCTTTGAGTTCCCAAATTGCTGAGCAAAGTTAGTTTTCTTTGGAGCATGAACAGCAATATCTTTCAAAAAGATCAACTAGACTGATCTCTGAGTCATACTTCAGGGTTTCCTGCAATGCAGTTTTCCTCTTTTGGCCTCTGTCCACAGCTTCCTTGTTGGATATCTGCAATCACACATAAATCATCTGTTTGAACATAGAACAAAGAAGAATATTTCTTGACTTTAGAACTGGAGTTTACCTCCAATAACTGCCAAATCACCCATTTTTTGAATTCCTTTTCTGCTGTCCTATTCTATGATACTGCATCAAGACCTGCAGACACTTCTTTGCCATGGATAAGCCTGTAGCTCGTTTTGGGATTCAGTGGAGCTCATTTGATGCTCAGCAACATCATGCTTTCAGCAGTGAAACAATAAGAGTTAAGCAAAAGATTTTCCCCTACTAAGAATTTGTCGTTACTTTTTTTTTTTCTTCTCAAGACTGAAGAAATGAGTGAAGTACTAAGAGACAAAAACCACAACGTATTTATCTTACTGTTTTTAAGGCAGCATGTTAGTGCGTTCAGATGTGCTCTCAAAATCTTTCAGAAGGGATGATTTTGTATTTAAAGCAAACATAAGACTTAAAATTATATTTCCAGAAAATAGAGTAATTGTTCAGCTAAGAGTATTTCAAATCATAAAACAGTGAGCAACCTGAGCAACTAAAATATCATTAAGTAAAGGATAAGACGTTAAATTTAGTTCATATTCACCATATCCCAACTGATGCATTCTTTTAGTAAATATCAGCCAACCTCTAGGAAGAATCCTTCTGTAAGTATAAATTCTGACCTTGTGACATCTTCTGCAAATGTCTTATTTTATTAATACTTTTCTCTTTCTCTTTCTTTTTTGTTTGCTTAACAGATGACCCTAAAGTGATTGTTGCCAACCTTACAGTAAGTATTTAGCACTGCTCACTCTGTGTCCTAATTTGGACATTATTCAACATTCCCTCCTATTTATCTGTTTATCTATTTGTCTGTTCCTTCAGAAATGGCAAATAATCTTTTAGGATAAATATTTTACTAGCAATTTGAAGATGCTGAAAAAGCTCATTTGATAGCCTTCAACCATAACCCAGCTTAATGGAAAAAAAGTATTTTAAATAAAAACTAATTAAAAAAAAAAAAAAAAGGAGATTTGCTAACCAAAGTGCTTTAAATATATCTGCAGACGAGATGTATTTTCAGCATTTATCTTTCCTCTGAAATTTAATCTTGGGTTTGGTTAGCTCGCAGTTGAAGAATTTTATTCTTAAGTAAGCATGACATTTTACATGATGCTTTCAAAAAGACTTCCATGAGAATGAAATTTTCCAAAAATCTTTTGATTGCTCCATGTGCCCTGATTTTATGTAAACGTTGCAAAGAAATGACTGAACCACGTATCTAGAACTACATTGCTTCCAAGACATCATCGGTAATGCACTTAACAGCTTCATTTCTGTACTTCAGGGTTTCATGTGCCTCTGAGCTAATTGACAGCAGTGTCATCTGCAACCATTTATTTTACAGTGCAGGAAGCCAGACCAGCACTTTAAGCCATACTTGAAACATCACCTTCCTAAACGCTTGCATTATGCTTACAATAGACGAATTGAAGACGTCCATTTATTGGTCGATCGCAAGTGGCATGTAGCAAGGTAAACTTTGCTTTCAGCCTAGTGTCAGTGTGTTTTTATTTCTGAGAAAGCAAGACCTGGGACTATTTTGTCTCCAGTGTCCTCCTCCTGCCATCTGGGAACAGGAGCAGTTTTGAACTCCTGGTGAGATTCATTAGGTTCATGGTCCCAGTTTGGAAAAATAGTTGTTGGATGAAAGAGAGAAACCCAGATTAGTTTCCTTTCCCAAACAACTGTGTTTTTTGACTAATTAGCTTATATATAGGAACTGATAAACTTTTTTAGTAAGGTGCAAACTTACTCCAACCAGGTAGTGGGGAATATGGGAGGACTGGAGAAGTTAGGGTACAAGAGGCTGGGTGGATGTACAGGGTAAATGGAAAGAAAATTGAGATATTTACATAGTGAATGTAAAGCTGAGAACATGTGAAAGAGTAGTATAGGCTAATCACTGAAATGTCTGCATTGATTTTCTTGCAAAACAAATCCACAGCTAAACAGGATGCTTTCTGTCAAAGCAAACTCTGTTTTGGCTTGGCCTTTGCCATTTGCCTCTGAATTTTCAGTTATAAAGCATGGACAATTTTTAATGCTCTTGGTTCAAAATGATGGAGAAAAACCACAGAGTGAGCAAAAAAGACAGGGATCTCTTGGAAAGAGTCCAGTGGAGGGCCACAAAGATGGTGAAGGGCCTGGAGCATCTCCCCTATGAGGAAAGGCTGAGTGAACTGGGTCTGTTCAGCCTTAGAAAAGAAGACTGAGAGGGGACCTGATCCAGGTCTATAAATATCTAAGGTGTGGGGGGCAGAATGGCGAGGCCGGACTCTTTTCAGTGGTGAGTGGAGACAGGACAAGGGGAAACGGCCGGAAACTGCAGCATAGGAAGTTCTGCACCAATGTGCGCAAGAACTTCTTTACAGTGAGGTGACGGAGCACTGGAACAGGCTGCCCAGGGAGGTGGTGGAGTCTCCTTCTCTGGAGATGTTCAAGACCTGCCTGGATGCCTACCTGTGCGACCTGCTGTAGGGAACCTGCTTTGGCAGGGGGGTTGGACTCGATGATCTCTGGAGGTCCCTTCCAACCCCTACAATTCTGTGATTCTGTGTGAGCAGAAGAGGAGTTGCTTTGGCTTATGAGTTTCTGATTTAATGTATATTGCTTTTCTTGCTTTGATCTTTTGCCACATTTTGTATTACAGCAGAGAACGACTGGGTCTTAACGCATAGAGCTGACTCAGTGGTTCCTGGAAGATGACAGAGATTTTAGCATATGCCACTCTGTTATGAGCTTTAAATCATGGCAATTTTCTTTACCTATATAGCTGCCAGGCAAACACAAGGTGTGTTGTAAGTGCCTTTTGACATCTGTGCATACCGTGCTATGAATTATGCAAGGATCATTCTGCTGAAGCAGTGAATGAGAAGCTCCAAATGCTTTCTTGCATAATTTCACTAGCCAGTTGGCCATTTGCCTTGTATAGTTTCTGTGGCTAGGGCTCACAGAATTTTAGGCCTATCAAAATTTTTAATTTTAGGATTTTTACTGGAATTGATGGGATTAGGCTGGAGGGTCAAGTTTATTATTTTTTTATTAATTGCATCAACTTATTTCCTTTATTTATTATTTATATGTTCTGAAATCTGATTCACTAGTGATCCATTTGTTAGTGTAATTAATTGTATACTCACAACCAGAAAAATGGTTGTTTTTGACCCAGTTGCTGTAATGAAAACTCTAGAAATTTACAAGGCTTGAATCAAATTTTTGCAGGGCATAATTTTAATACACATGAATAAATGAATTTGTAGGATAGTCCAGTCCACTGCATGGCTTGCTTATACATGGCCCTGGTGAAATCAAATGCAAAGAAGTGTTCAGGAGCAAGCTGATAATTATACTTTTTAGGGTGCAATACTTATTTTTCCACGTATTTTGTAAAATAGTATTCAGTCACAAGCTGAGAAAATAGCTAATACTTTTTCAATTTAGGAAAGCTGTGGATGTTTACAAGAAACCAACAGGAAAGTGTTTCTTCCATGGAGACCATGGCTATGACAACAAGATAAACAGCATGCAGGTACGAGCAATGCAGTAATCTTTATAGAAGTGTTGTTAAGCCAGAAGATATTTGAGATCTCTAAAATGTAAATACTCACTGAAATAAACCCTATGATTTAAAGTTGTTCTTCTGTATTCTTCTCACTCTTTTTTTTTTTTTTTTTTTTTTTTTTAAGACTGTCTTCATAGGTTATGGACCTACATTCAAATACAAGACCAAAGTACCTCCCTTTGAAAACATTGAACTTTACAATGTCATGTGTGGTAAGCTGCCTGCTTGAGGAGTTGTAAGAGAAACATGCTGCTTTAACCATAAGGGTTTATTAGACACCTCTGGGCTCAGGCCCTGTCTCTCTCCCAGCATCCCTTCCCCAGGGTCTCCTTCCCAAACACTAACTGAGGGCATTTCTCAGGGGGCTGGGCTTGCTCTACTTTAGCAGCTTGCCAATCAAATGTATTAACATAGTTCTGCTGCATGCAGATTGGCACAAATCAAATATGCACCACTGCAGCGCATATTTTCACATACAGACCTCATTAGTCTAGGAAGGAGGCTTCTGTACTTCCATGTTTCGGGGTGCAGTTCAGGGGCATCAATTAGCTTTCTATGGCATTTCCTAATATTATTATATTTCCTAAACTTTTACTGATGATACATTCTGATATTCTGTACAGTCTTTTATTTAATAATGATTTAACACAGGAATAAAACTTGCTAGCTGAATGTATAATTAACTTATTTACTCTTTTTTTTTGAAACATGAAGTATCAAAAAGGCAGTTAGCCCATATGTGCAAAGCAGGTCACTAATTACACTGTGTTCCAGATGGTTGGATTGTAGGTTTGTGTTGGAAACTGCAGTAGTTATAATAAAATGGTTTTCTGGTGTCTTCATGCAAATTAACCTTCTTTTCATACAGTCTACCATGTTATTCAGGCAGGATTTGCAATTTTATGTTTTGGATTAGCATTTTTATTACATTAAAAGCATTCATTAGCATGGCATAGATGTAAACAGTATTGCAAATAAATATCTTTGCTAAGTATATTTACTGCTAAATACATATGTTTCCAGTCTAACCATCATTAACTTTCCTTGGGTGTTTCCACAGATCTGCTTGGATTAAAGCCTGCTCCCAATAATGGGACCCATGGAAGTTTGAATCACCTGCTAAGAGCCAATGTTTATAAACCAACTGTGCCAGATGAAGTTGCTAAGCCACTTTATCCTGTAGCTCTACCTTCTGCATCAGATTTTGATATAGGATGTACATGTGATGATAAGGTAAGTGTTAGTATCTGTTGATACTCCCACTGTTAGCCACAACTGTCTAATAAAGTTTATAGCCATTATAGCTATTTTGAGAGTGTTTGATCTGCAGGAATTTCCCAGATCCTTCCTGTGAAATGTTCTTTGCATCTGGAACAATTATTGCTTCTTGGAAACAGGAAACAAAACAGTTGTCTTTGTTTTATAGTGTTAGTTTTGTTTTGCTAGATGCCTAGTACAACAAGATGCTCCAGTGATCCTAATCTTGTTCTTTTTTCTATTCTTGAGAAGAACAAGTTGGATGAACTCAACAAGCGCTTTCATGTCAAGGGAACAGAAGGTAAGAGCTTGCTGCATCAGTTAATAAAAGCTATTTCTGTTTTCTTTTGCAAGCTAGTTTGCATCACTGATACCAAACAAGTTCCTGTTTAATTTTAGTTAATGTGTAGTAAATCAACTTTTCAAATAACTGTCAAAAGAACACACAGACATATATGATTTATGTGGGCAAGACTAACTGCTGCTCACATGGCAAAGTGCACACTACCTTTTGCTGTGATCAGAACTGAAGAATCCCTCAAAGTGAGACAAGTTTTACTTCTTTTTCATCACTGTTAGGAGGTTTAATCTCTGCTGTAAAAGCAGAGAAAGGAGGAAAAGAGAAAGTGCATGAAGCAGTGCTCTATTTAAGCACAAGAAATAAATGGGGTAAAAAACATAGACCACATCTGCACACTGGTTTTCCAGCATTGATTGGGTGTTTCACCAGATCATCATTGGAGAGCGCGGTGCAGCTTCTTTGACAACTCCTGATTGGCTTGTAGTGCTTGTTTTTTAGAGTGCAGGTTATCCACTCAACTTTCATCAAACAAGTACATCAGCAGTTCCTGGTTCAGGGATGCTCAGTGCAACTTTGTCCTTCACTACCAGTGTTTCTCCCAGGAGAAAGCATACTCTGCTCCTCTGGATGGCTGTTCTTGTGCCCTTGATGCTGAACCCGATGTTCTTGCAGCTGTGTTGTCAGCTGTGTGTCAGGCTGCTATCCAGGTTAAAAATGTACCAGAATGTACCAGTAACAGTTGGCAGTGTCCCCCTCATCATAAAGATTTATATTTCTTCTTCTCCATCTTAGCAAATTCTAAATCTTTGAATTTAGACTTAAGTTTAGACAGGTTTAGACTGGAGATACTTTGGATAATCAGATGACTGAGATTCCTTACAAAGCTGCTTTAGTTTTACTTCTGTGAGCAGGCAGTGCAGCCTATCCTTTAGTTTCTGCAGGTGAAACTGTTAATTTTTCTGTGAGTAAATTGCCTTTTTACAGCTTCCATCTTGCTAAACTGATTTTTACAATTAGTGAAGGGCTACTCCTGGCTGTAGCTATTTCAAGATAAGAAAAAAAAAAAGGAAAAAGAAACAAAAAAAAACAAGTAGTTGTGCTCCTGGATATCTCAACATCTTTATTTTGCTTAGGTTTGGATACTTCCTCATTCCAGTAGTATAAAAAAAATACTTTTGCTGTATTTTAAGAAATAAGCATTTGTATCTTTTTCAGTTACTTGTCTGTGAGCTGTCAGTTATGTGGAACTAGGTAGGCTTCCCTTATGTGAACAACAAAAAGTTCTACTTTGTATCAGTTATTTTGTTATATTCTGTGACAGGCTATAGCGTGCATTCTTGGATCTTCCTGCATTTAGCTGGTAATTCACTTGTCCCATTTGGGGAACATTTAACTGAACGTGATTGTTATTCATAAGCAGCAGGAAGAATTCCTTCAGCTTCTCTCGAAGAAGGGAAGTTTTTCATCTTTGTCCTTACACAAGGTTTCTCCTACTTATTTTCTGCATCCTATAAAAATATCTCCTATTTGGACTCAAACACTAATAAAAGATGCCCTTTTCTTTAAAGTTAAATGCCTATCTATGAACAGCGTTTAGGCTGGTTACCTCACTTCTATGCTTTGATTTCCAAAAGCAAGCCAAACCTGTTTTTGGTTATCAAAATGCATGAATGCAGCACAGTGCAAGATTAGCCAGGAAATTTGTTTTTCCTCTATCTTGTTTAATTTTTGTTTATGAAAAGATAAAAAAAAATTATCAGAGGTATCTAGTGACACTTAACCATAACACATCAGAACAGCAGAAGAAAAGCAAATTGTATGGATTTGGAAGTGTTTTTGGTAGCCAAAGTTAGGAAAAGGGCTTTTTGTTTTGTTTTAATTTGATATTTCTGACAGAAAATAGCATGTAGGTCTTCAGAATATCATCTGTATCAGCCAAGTGAAAAAAAAAAAACAACAAAACTCTTTTATTGAGTAGACTCCTTTGCCTTCCTTTTGTGAAGATCTTAGTGTTGTACAGAAAACAGAGGAAGAGGAGAAAAACAGGAAAACTGAGACAGTGAGAGATAGGATGAGAGCAGATTTAAGGCAACAAAATGATTTTCACCTCACATGCTTCAAATGTAGACACAGAGATCCTTGTCTCCTGTGCCTGGAGAAACATATTATGACCCCAACAGTTTCTCAACTGCAGAGAAAACTTATAAGCTCCAAGTGAATTTTGAGCCTGGAAGTGGGATCCCAATCAAAACTATTGAAGAACAGCTATTCCCTATGTTACAGGATATCCTTAGCAGTTTTTTTTTTCAACTTCAAGGTTTTGAGTGATAAATTTAAGTGTAATTTCATCTGATCTGTAGAGAAGCATCTTCTGTACGGGCGCCCCGCAGTGCTGTACCGCACAAAGTACAATATCTTGCACCACCATGACTTTGAAAGTGGCTACAGTGAAACATTCCTGATGCCTCTCTGGACATCCTACACTATTTCCAAACAGGTTGGTGATGACTTTTCTCTTGGAAATTGCTCTAAAAAAATCCTGGAAAGTCTATTTGCTATGTGTGTTTTTGAATTTGTAGAATCCCCTTTCCCAAACAGATTTTCCGATCAGAAATTATCTCCCAAATGCCACTGAAAATAATACCGTAGGAGAAATGAATTTTTAAGGCAGATTGTTTGAATATTTCTTTTCCTGTTTTCATTTTAACTCTCAGCTTTTCTCAGTGGGCATTTGTCTTCCCCATTTCTTTCAATCAGCTACTTCATTTGAATTTCAGCTGCCTGAAGGAGGGGCAGACTTGGTTGTAGAGCTGTGGTACGGATCACTGTGCACAATGTAGACTTACAATCTGTAGACTACCAGATGCCATTTTCTTTTAGCTATAAGTGCTGGAATTACATTTCTTTCACTGCTCAATGCAGGCAGAGGTATCCGGTGTGCCAGAGCACCTGGCCAGCTGCGTCAGGCCCGATCTCCGCATATCTCCAGGAAACAGCCAGAGCTGCTCAGCCTACAGAGGTGACAAGCAGCTCTCCTACGGCTTCCTCTTCCCTCCTCGTAAGTTCAGTAGCAAGTCTACAGAATTCAAGGACTTGAATGTCATTTATATGCACGACACTTCATTTCATTTTTAAAATAACAAATAGTGGTTTTATAAATTTCTGTTTAACTACAGAAAAACTTAGGTATGAAAAAAGCCCAGATGGAAATGAAAAGGGACTCAAGGGTTTGTTTTTTTTTTTTGAGATATTTGAGGAAAAATATAGGTAGGAATCCTCCAATTTCTCAACTTCCTGGGGTGATTCCTTCCTTCACACAGAGGACCTGGTTCAGCACCAGCATCACATATGATGCCAGATGGGATGGATACATTATTCTTGCTGCGTGTGCTCAGGACCAAGGGCTGAATGCCAGAAGTTGCCATCATGACTGTGACCTCTCACTTTCACAAGACTGGAGAGGTACTCCAAACTGGAACTTAGCTTCATGCGTGAAAAAGATAAAGTGTACCTCTTGAGTTAATAAAAACAAAGGTGAAAGCAGAGTTGCACAGACTAGAAGCACAAGCTGTAAGACAGTCTTCAAAAGCTGGCCTTTTAATATCAATGGACATATATTGGCACATATAAGCTGGAAATCTATTTGATTCATAATTTTGACTTCAAACAACAGAAGAATAAATACATATAATGTGTAAGTCCATATTAGATTGTTGCACAGTATAAAAACAAAATAGAATTCTACCATCTCCAGAAACAGTGCTAGTAGAAAATCTCTGTAAATGAGTGTTCTGGTGCAGATATATTTGTCAAGTCTTCAAAAAAAACTTGTATATTTAGTAAATGTTCATGGGAAACAACTTTGCTGTGTCACAGACGTGAACTTCACTGCTCTGCCTTCCTTATACAGTGGCTGAAAGAGTTTAGAATGGATTTCTGATGTAGAATTACTCATGCTGAAGGCTTGCTCAGAACTGGAAGATAATCCCACAGCCCTCTGCCTATAAATTGTGTGACTGTTTTATGAAAGCACACAGAGCAGCTGACTTCTGTTTTGATGACAGTATTCCATTTGGTTACTCACTAAAACCACTTTTGAAAACATTTTTATGTTCTTTGAATTCTGACATTTCATCTCATCAGTGTTTTTCTTTTTTCAGAACTAAGTTCCTCTGCAGAAGCAAAGTACGATGCTTTTCTAATAACAAATATCATTCCAATGTATCCTGCTTTCAAAAGTAAGTGTTGTTTCTATGGCTTTGTCTCTTTTTCCCAAGCTTGTAACATTTTTTTAAAATGTCTGCTGAACTGTGGAATGAATGGATGGGAGAAATTTAGAACATAAATCCAATTACCTCTAAGCAGCAGATAATATACGTGGGAATCTCAGTTCAAGGCATAGGCTTTTTGTACCACAAGAAACATGTAAGGTTTAGGGAGGGTTTATTTTCCTTGCTGCTGGGCTAAGAGCACAGGCACAGTCAGTTCCTGGAGTTCAGCAATTTTGCTGAAGTGTCAAAGTCAGTTTGTGCAAAACCATTCAGATTTTCTTGTTTGTGACCCCAGTTTGTGCAAAATGTACTCAGCGACATGTTTTTACTTCCCAACAGAAGCAGTCTGGGAGTGTGCACTTAGCATGTTGTAGTTCAGGGACAAGTGGCATCTGGAGCACCTTTGATTTTTCTATCCCTACCCTTAGAGGTAGACCAAACATTTTTATTACCTTTCAAGAAAAAGGAAAAACAAACCAATTTATGGAAAGTGAGGAATGACTTAAAACCAACTGAAACTTTCAGTGCTGCAAGGATATAGCATTAAAGTTCCTTTTGTCTGAACATCACTTTTCTCTCGAGCGTTGCCAAGAGGTAGGAAAACCATCAAACTATTCTGGTGGCATTTTTTGGCTTGGCAGGAATTGGGAAGCCTTGAAAGAATCTCAAGAGCCTGTTCTTGTGAGATTTCCAATTCAGATTTTAGGCCAGGGAGGTTTGGATAAACATCAAAGACTATGGGAGGCTTTTTCTTTTTAGCCTAAGAAGAGTGCTTTTAACTGCAAAACCTCTGAGTAGGAACAAATGGTGATGTTTGCTGGAAATTTGAAGAAAGGCACACTTAACTGATTATAGAGAGCAAAATTATTGGGGATTTCCCACTCTAAAATCACTTCATAAAACTGCTTTTTATGCTAATTTAGTCTATGTAAATTAGCTGAGATGCTCATCACAGGAGAACAACACACCACCAGCAGTGCTTTATATCCCAGTGCCACCAACTTCATCAGAACCGAGTGAAGAATCACCTGAGAACAGATGTTGTAACTTGTAGTACTCCTGGGGAATTATGAACTAGTACACATGTGCAGGTTGCAATGCAGAGCTCAGACCACTCATTACATGGAGCTGGCTTAAGCAGTTCCCACTTTAGGGGAGCTGCAGGATCATGCCCCGAGGCTGCAGCACTGGCATTGCTGTCTGTGCGGCTGCAAGTGGAAAACCAATGTGGGAACTGATTCAGCTGCAAAAATCTTTCCTTTTGGGGCTATTTTTGTTGTTAAGGCTGATGCATCAAAGGAGTGAGCAGCTGGAGGAGTGGGACTGCCAAGTGGTTACTGCAGCTGAGGTTCTTGTTAGACCAGCTTGTGGGTGCCTCTGCACTAGCCTGAGCATCCATTTGGCAAAACACACTAGGGAAGGAAGTTCTTGAGGCTGGTGCTGCTGTCAGTGCTGGGGAAGCATGAGCTAAGCAGTCCGAGCTGGCAACGCAAAAGTTAACTTTATACAAGTTAGAGCTGTTTTGCTTGCACACACTTCTGTTAGTGTTAAAATGAAAAGGGGAAAAAAAGAAGGAAAACAATTATGCAACTGGAGATCCCAGTGTATTTCTCAGCGAGTCTCTGTAAACAACTTGTTAAGATTCAGAAGGTTGTAGTGGGAGAAAGTGTCATGCTTTTCACAAAAATCATGGTTAAAGTTCTCTACTAGGCAAACCTCTGCCTTCATGAGATGCTTTGTTATAATTTGGCCATCCTAGATGGCACCTGATTTAGAAGTTGGACTTTTTATATTCAGTGAATATTTGTGAGAAATAATTTGACCTTTGTATTTCCCTGACTTTTAAAATATTTGAGCTTTGCTTTTAATCATGGTACTATTTCCTTTTGTGAATTAAAAAAGAAAAAAAAAAAAGGAAAAACCAACATACCCAGTAATTAGATAAGGAGGACAAAGGAAATGTTTACAGGGACATCAAAAGTGTGAGAATAGCTGCTTCTGCTGGCAGTGAAGGAACAGCAAACTCTCTGTGCAATGTCTAGGGCAATGCCAGGCTTAGGATGGGACCATGCATTTCCTTTATTGCTAGTTGGGGAAAAAAAATTCAAGAGAGAACAAAGAATTCTGAACAGGCTTTATTGACCAAAACAGAATGAAGTTGCAGTAAACCTGTAAAGCTTAGTCTTTGATTTCCTCTCCTATTGTCTGAATGATGCCCACTGGATTTTTTATCTTCATGCAAAAAAAAAATTATTTACAATCTTGACACGTTAGTATGTTTATCCAAATTTTAGTTGTTGTTGTTTTTTTTCTTTTTCTCCCCCATAGAGGTATGGAACTATTTCCAAAGGGTTTTAGTGAAGAGATATGCCACTGAACGAAATGGAGTCAATGTTATAAGTGGACCCATCTTTGACTATGACTACGATGGTTTACATGACACACCTGAAAAGATCAAACAGTAAGAATTTGTATTTAAATTGGTTTGCTGCTGTTTCTTTTAGTGATAACTTTATCTCAAACAATTTATTGTTTGCACTTCATTTGATTTGGAGAAGGAGTTGAATTTCGTGGCTCTGTCCAAAATGGTTCATTGAGACTGAATAAAACAGGGCAAAAATTAAGGGAATGGCAACTCGCCACGTAGCTCTTCACCTTGAGTCATTCAGACGAAGCTGATTTATATTCCAAATAATGTTTTCTCTAAAGCTGTCTGGAAGCTTAGAGTTGCAACTGGGTACCAGAGCACACCATACTGCTATTGAGTTAGACACTCTAAGCTTTTGTTAACTCTGTAAAACTTGCTCTCTGTTTCCCTGAACTGAAGAAACCTTTCAGCATTGGCATGTGGTGTTTCTGTGGCACAGTGTCAAAACATGATCTAACTGAAACGCTCATTTTCAAATCAAGCTTGTGAATCAAACACATCTTAACAAGTACATGCATCCTCACACGTAAGGAAGGAAAGACCACATTGCCTGTGTAATTCTTCTTCCAAATGGATTAGTCCTTTGTGGGTAAACGTTTGCTTTACTTCCCCAGGTTTGTGGAAGGCAGTGCCATCCCTGTTCCTACTCATTACTATGCCATCATAACCAGCTGTTTAGATTTCACTCAGCCAGCCGACAAGTGTGATGGACCACTCTCTGTTCTCTCGTACATCCTTCCCCACCGGCCTGACAACGATGAGAGCTGCAATGTAAGTTCTGCTGCCTGATGGTAAATGTTCCCTGGGATATTCCCAGGGAAGACGCTAGTTAGCTGTTAGATGATCTTAAATGAAAGTACATGGTATTGACTCAGTCACGTTCAACTCATTAGACAGGAGTACTCTTCTATGAAAAATGGGGGTAACAGAGAAAATGTGGAACTATTACTGCACCTAAAATTGTTTGGAAGAACTAAAATACATTAGGTTGGCTGTAAACAGTGTGTGGGCTTCTATGCTTTGGCAGACACTGTCAGAGTAACCTCAGGCTGAAAAAGACTGTGTGAGTAGATGTATTGTGCTGGCAGCCAGCCTAATGTTTTTATGGAGGTCTGTTTCCATATGCAGGTACAATATAATCTGTCTGCTCTTGCAGTCTGGATGCATCAGACGGCACGATTACATCCAACCCACACAGCGTTAAACTGTATGCTAAAACCTGCTGAAGGCAGAGCTGCCAGTAGCTCTTGCTGGTTCCAGATCATGTCTCAATTCAAGGGAAAAATTAAGATTCTCTTTGCCAGAGATCAAAGATGATGAGCCACCCTCCTCATTCCTTTTCTATCTTCCTTTTGGATGAAAAATGCTGTAGTATAGGAATCTTGGTGAAGTACAAAGGCTTCAGTTTGCTCAGAACTGCAGAAAGCAGCACAAATGCCCTATACCTGATGGTGTGGCAGGAGAGCCATTAGGGTCCCCATGAGCTCCAGCACTCTGCAAGGACAGCAGTCCTCCCAGGCAGCTGTATTTAGACTTGTCCTTCCGCCTGAACTTGTTCTCCCATTACACAGCTGTGCGGATTCCTGCACACAGACGCTTCACTATAGGCTGCCAGGAGTCTGTTTCCTGAATGAACGCATTAATGTTATGAATTTTGTATTGGCACAAAAAGTTAAGACTCCTATTCCAGCTACAAGCAGAAATAGTAATTCCAACTCTGTACACAATTCACCTGGAACACTGTTTCTTTCTCATTCATCAAACATCGCCTACTTTCAGGTCACTCTGTTTGAAACCACGCTTTTGGAGCAGTACTCCTCTCTTGAGCAGGTTTGGATTCCCTCCATTTAGACTCTTAACTGTTTTGGGCAGAGATGTCTTCTATCAGAAGACTTGGAAAGTCTTCAGGGTATTTCACTGTGATTTTATTCCAGCCTGCCTTCATCTGAATGAAGGTTTAGTTGGGGATCTGCAAGTTACTATCTGGCATTTATCTGTCCTTGTATTTCTGCCTGTTTGTGATTTTTTTCTTCCTTCTATTGTGTGTCATTGTGCTTTTAAAATCCTGAAATCTTTTTTAAGAATGGCTTGTAATAATTTTTACTCTTCGATTTCTTACATTCCAACCCAAGCTTCTTTTCTCTGTTGGTCATGCTACTTATGGTATATGTATTTAGAGTACCTTCAGTTCTGCTATACAAGCTCATTAGCAGCTGTTGCACTATGCTTGACATAATAAAGAAGCAGTGGAAAAATATATCAAGAACTGTAGTTCTTGAGTGAAAGAACAAGCAAAATTTTGCTATTCCAATACAGTTTGTCTTACTTTTGCACTTGATATTTCATCTCACGTATTCAAAGAAGTGTCTAAAACCTTACATGGTTCACAGATTAAATGCTTGGGATAATGTAAGAATTTTCCCCTAGCCTCTCCACAGCTTTCTTTTCAGATGTAAAGAAATATTAGCTTTCCTCAGCTCTGCTCTTGTCACACATACTTTCTCTCTCCTCACACAGCCGTTGGAGAACACCACTACTCTTCTCATTAGAATTTGTTCCATTTCCAAACTGTGTTTATTCATGGTGAGGTTATACCCATTTATTCTTGTGTCAACATTTTTCTACGGCTTAAATAGCCCTTCAGTGGTCTTCTTTGGGATTTATCCCTGCTGATGATTTACGATGATTCTCAAAGCATATACTTTTCTCTGTTCATGGGTGACCGGGATCTTTTATGCTCTTCTTGTAAGAGAGGAAGAGCATTTTATTAGCCTTCCTCTGTATCTATTCCTGTCTGACTTTTTTTTCTGGAGCACGAATGAGATAAAGTATTCCAGCTTATACCTCAAAATGGAAATGATTATCTTTCCATTTCACATCATTCCTCTGGTACTATCTAGGATTTGGTTCTTCTATAGCTGCATTATAAAGGTGGCTCACAAGATCACATAATAAACCAGCACACCCACGACCTTTCCTTCTATCTGCTGTTTCACCTGAAAATCTCCCAGGTTAGCAGAAATTCTTACTGTCAACATGGGTAACCAAATTTCATACTATACCAGGGACTCCGTCATCTGCATCCTGCAGTATGGTATTCCAGCCTTCCTCTGCACTGACAAGAGAGCCCGGTTGCTTTTAGTAGCAAACTAATGACCTTGGCACAAAAAGCATGTATGAAAATACTAAATAAAAATCCTTTCCAAAACCAAAGCTGGAGGAACTACTAGAAACTTCCTCTAGTACACAGTTCCTTTTTCTGTGGTGACTCTAAATTTCTTTTTTAACAAGACAGTTCCTCACCCACCTATATAACTCTGGTCATCTTGAGCTTTCCAGCCAACAATCTGATATTTGAGAGATGGGTAATACAGGAGTTCTTTTTCATAGAATATCTGATATCTGGACTTTAGGTTAGTTTCCTATTTTATTGCTTTTTTCTATTTACCTCCAAGTTCTCAATAGTTATTTTTTACTTCTAAGACCCATTGTACTGCTGAAGTGAGACTAACAAGCAAAGATGGAGAAAAACATCATTTTCAATGTACACTTCATTTCCACAACAATATATACCATACTAACTGATCACTGTGCTTAAAATCCTTGCTGCTTGAGGTGAGATTTTGTGGGCCAGTTATGGAATGGAAAAATTAGTGTGGACCAGTTGACCAATCTTCTAGGCTCATGGAAATGCTGTGTCACTGGACGTGGTTTGAAACAAACCCGACAGTCCTGTGAGCTCTGTCCAGAGCAGATTTGCTGATCAGAAGAAGGTTTGAAGACAAGAGAAATGTTACAGTGTTTGCATTTAGCCTCGTTGAGGCCTGTCTGCAGACAAGCAATGCGACTGGCTGACTAGGACTCTTCTATTCCCATGGCTGCAGGCTGCCATGTGGGGCTCCCGCGGCGTGGCACCCCAGGTGGAGGAGAAAGAGCAGGGCATACTCCTTTCTTTTCCATCTTAGTAGGGATCTTTATTTCATGCTCCAGTCATGGTTTTGGGCCGTGCTTCCAGTGTGGAGAGGAAAGTGGGTTTGGAGCTGAAAGGTTTAAAATAAATGAGCAAATGTCATTTCTTGTTGACAAATGGACATTTGCTTTAGAGCAGCTGGTTGTGACTAAACTAGTACTTTGTGTTCTCTCTGTGCAAACCATCAAGCTCACCCTCCTGGGCTTTACAGAGTGACCCATAAAATGGTCTGTGGGGCATCTTCTGTTTCGGTTAGGCTCTGGCATGACTGTAGCTTCATGTGAGGGTGTGTTTTGGAGGGAGACATCCTCTGAGGCCGTCAGAGGCTCACTTGGAGCAAGCCCAGAAAGACAAATTTTATCAGCTAGATTTCTAGGTCACATACATGAACCTCAACCTGAGGCTCAACCCCTCTGTTCCTGATGCACGTCCCCAGATGTACCAGCGGGGAAAAAGTCCTATTTTCCCCGTTCTTTTTCCAGGTCTGTTCCTCACCATGTCCCCAGGGGTGCTTGGAACATGACACTGGGCTGATTCAACACACTCAAACAGCCTGTCACTGCAGGGTTTTGCAAGGCAGGTTTTTCTGATTTCTGTAGTGAGATAAATTAGGTTGTGGATGGCTCCAACATATGCTGGATCTGGTACAAGGTGAGCAGCAGGGAGCTGATGTGGTGACTGCCTGTGCCTCTTGGAGCAGTTCCCTAAGGGAGATTACACCCACGCAGTCCAACCCCATCACTCTGGCAGCAGCACCTTCCTGATTGTTTTTCATATTGGCAAACATCTGGTGAAAGGTTTTTTGTTTGTTTGTTTGTTTGGCTTTTGGGGCTGTTTTTTTTTTTCCTATCTGTGAATAATATGTATGTTTTAATAGCAGTATTTTCCAGCTACCAATAAAAGGTGTAGTCCCAGTTGTGTAAGGAATCAAAGAGGTCAACAAAAAATAAGGTGGAAAGATTAAAATAATACTGTGTTAGTTGAGTCATAGAATCATAGAATGGCCTGGGTTGAAAAGAACCTCAGTGATCACCTAGTTTCAACCCCCTGCTGTATGCAGGATCACCAACCACCAGACCAGGCTCCCTAGAGCCACATCCAGCCTGGCCTTGAATGCCTCCAGGGATGGGGCATCCACAACCTCCTTGGGCAACCTGTTCCAGTGTGTCACCACCCTCTGTGTGAAAAACTTCCTCCTAATATCCAACCTAAACCTCTCCTGTCTCTGTTGAAAACCATTCCCCCTTGTCCTGTCACTGTCAACTCATGTAAACAGCCGTTCCCCCTCCTGTTAATGTGCTCCCTTCAAGTACTGGAAGGCCACAATGGGGTTTCCCTGGAGCCTTCTCTTCTCCAAGCTAAACAATCCCTGTTCCCTCAACCTTTCCTCATAGGAGAGAATCATCTTAGTGGCCCTCCTCTGGACCCGCTACAAGAGCTCCACATCCTTCCTGCACTGGGGGCCCCAGGTCTGGACACAGTACTGCAGATGGGGCCTCACAAGAGCTGAGTAGAGGGGAACAATCACCTCCCTCTCCCTGCTGGCCACCCCTTTTTTAATGCAGCCCAGAACACAGTTGGCCTGGTCCCCATTTGAGTTGCAAATCAGATGAGAATAATGTTTAAAAATGGGGCACGTGCTAGGATTTGGGTTTTGGTGACCTGGAACAGCTGATTGATATGGAGCTCTTTCAGTGACAAATTTTTTTTATATGGTGACCAATGAATTTTCTAAAGTTGTAAGCCTGTTCTGAAATACCTACAACATGGGATCAGCTTTTCCAGGTGACTATAGTCCTTGTTAATTGTCCTAATGTCTGGAAAAGCTACTTTCACTTTTGGAGTTAACTTTAGATGTGAAAAGTTATAAACATTTTGTTTTTTTCATTTCAGAGCCTGGAAGATGAATCAAAGTGGGTTGAAGATCTTCTTAAGATGCACACTGCACGGGTGCGGGACATCGAGCAGCTCACAAGCTTGGACTTCTTCCGAAAGACCAGTCGCAGCTACACAGAAATCCTCTCCCTAAAGACATACCTGCATACATTTGAAAGTGAAATTTAGCTTTCTAACCTTGCTCAGTGCATTCTTTTATCAACTGGTGTATATTTTTATATTGTTTTTATATTTATTAATTTGAAACCAGGACATTAAAAATATTAGTATTTTAATCTTGTATCAAATCTTAAATATTAAACCCTTGTGTCACTTGTTTTGTTTCTCTAATGTTTAATGTAGGTATGCCTCTTGGTTTATTTAGTAGCGCTTGTAATACTGCAGCTTAAGTCCTTACACCAAGCGTTTATCTGGTGCTGCAGAATTTGATACGTGAATCAAGGAAATACTAAATTCCCATGCTCCTTTACCACACTTTTAGTCCTGTACTGTGTATCAAAATACTGAACATGTAAAATTACATTCATTTACTGTTGACTATGTGACAGACATATTTAAACCCTATAGACAAATAGCATCTTAAATATAATAAACCACACATTCAGTTTTTTTAATGTCTTTTGGTTTCCTTTCACAGGGACTTTCAGAGGGACTTGGTAGCAGCTGACTGCTGCTACATCTTTCACATTCAGCCTTCTCAAGGGCTTAGGTTTTCTGGTAAGATGGATGACAGGGGCTCAGATGTCCTGCCCTGGGGCCTAGCAGTGAGACTGCATAATGGCACCTGCAATAGTAACTGCTGGTTAGGTTTTGCTGCAGTGGCAGAGCTGGGAGAGGAGGTAGGCTGGTACCATAACTTCACCAGGAGTTCCCTGCACTTGGCCCAATTGGCCCTGCTCTGGAGCTTGTGGGGAGGACATGAGCTGATAGTATCTGCTGTTACCCATAAGGCTGCATCACATCCCTTCTCCTCCAGTGCTGCTCTGAGCTGGTTCTTGGGCATACCCGCTCCACTGCCTTTTGCTTTGACCTTGAGGGAGCTGCAATAAGGCAAATGTTGAAGGAGATAACCTTGTCGAAAATCCAGCAATGGGTTTTTAACCAGGAGGAGAAGAAAGTCTTATTTCCTGTATCTCACTCTAATGGTCATAATGTGCAGCTTTCTCCTAAGCTGAGACTGATTCCAAGTCCTAATGCCAACCCCCATTCTCAGAGGAACTTCCTTGGCCTGACTGTGCATACGCAACTTCTGTTAATGTGAACACCATACAGCACATGTGATTTACAACCATCAGTTGGTCAAGCAGGCCAAGTCTCCGTTGGCTATTTCTGTGCAGTCAGTCTCATAATCCTGACAAGCCCCTCCACGTGACACTGATGGCACAATCCCAAAGCAGTGGAAGAAACGCTTGCATGCTGATTTCTAGATAATAGCCTGATTTGGCTTGGATTGTTTTTTATGCAAGGCACATAGTATGGAGCATAAATAAAGACTCGCAATAATGTTAGTGTACTAGAATGTGTAAAAGATCAATTACTGTGTAGAATACCTGTTGAGGAATTTGGAAAAACAATGAGGGCTGAAACAAGTGCTAGCTCTGTTAGAAAGCCATCTTTCAGAGTTCCCTCTCTGCTCCAAAGTGATTTGCATCTGTTTTCTCTTTGAGGGCTGCGAATGTAGGTGGGAAGAGGTGGGAAGCATCTTGGCCATGTACAAAGATGAATAGTCAGTTCTCCTAAGTAAAATTAATCTGCCACAATTTTCGCAACTTACATCCCTGTAGCATCCATCTAAGAGACAGTGGTAAACTGGAATTAATCATGTTAACACTGATGATCATTGTAATGATTTGATTCCTCTTACCAGTAGACAGTTTTATTATTCCAGGTGCCAAATTCTGTTTAAATTAGAAGTGCATGAAATATGAGAGCTTTAAAATCCCCCCAAAATGTTAGGATGGAAATTCTGATATGAAGCATTGGGAAACATCCTATCCTTGCAACTTAAAAGTTGTCTCTTGTGGTTGTCTGGTAGCACAGAAATATTTTTCTGTAAGCTTTTGGCAAGGCTTCCTGCCATAATAAACTTTACATTCTTATGTCTGATACAAAGAGTATTTCCTCTGGATTTAAAACAGTCTTCAGCTAAGACTTAATTTCTCCAATTCCGACTTTAGCAATGATGTAAGTACTGGTTCATAAACTAAACCAAAGACCACCACTATTATGTTGCATTGACATTCATCAGTTGCCTTTTTTGTTTGTTTGTTTGTTTATTTATTATTCTTAATGGAAATGATGCCATTCCATTGTTTTCTCCCAGAATAAGATGACATTTATAGCAACGGAATGTTTAAGCTCTGAAAGATGCTTTTTTTTTTCCTATGTCCTTAGAGAAACTTGCTTTTGAAACACGATTACTGTTGATTGTTGAGAGAGAGGCTTTATCTCAGATTCAAGGAAGAATGGTTAGTGTGTAGGGAAATGTTTTGTTGTTTTGAAACTCAGTTTCTTGCCATGAGAATAAATACTGGGGATTTACCTCTGTTCTCCTCACTTCTCTTCAGCCCCACGCTGCTGTATGGAATTGCTGTTTCATTTCACCATGCTGGCAGAAGTCGCTGAGCTGGGGAATGTTTGTGGTGACCTCTGTGAATTGCATGTTCTTTTTTCCTGTTGAAAGATGTCTTATCAACACAAAAGCTCCAGTGCAAAGCTAAAGCCTTGTAAATCCTTTTAAGCAGCACGGGCTCTGAAGGAACAACAGACTTCTGAAAGCAAACTTGTAATTTCCCTTTTGTATTCATTGTGGTAGATGTTAGCTGAGGGCAGCATGTAGGAAGGAACCCCTCTGCTTTGCATTCATGTTAGAGTGTTTTGAAAATATGAAACACTGTTTGCTTCTGTTGCATGTTTCCTTTCTTGATATTACTTTGGCTTCTGGAAGAGGTCCACTGAGGAGAACAAGTACTGAGTTTGTCTGTCAGGCAAACACCAGTTTTGAGGGTTTGGGTAATTACTGTTTGCAATTGGTGATGTAAATATGAGGCATGTTTAAGGAGTTGGAGGCAGTTCAGTTGAGCAATTGTCAGAGCAACAAAAACTGTAAGTGTCCTACATGCCTAACAAAGTTCTTTTGCTTTGAGAAAAATTCTCTAGAGGCAGTTACACAACTGGAATATCCCTGCTAAGAGAAACTTGCTTTTTTTTAACTCCTTTTCCACAATCGCATACCAGAACAAAATCAAAATCAGTAGTAGATAAGCTCTGAAAGCAAGCCAGGTGACCTGACCTATGGCATGGTATGGTTAAGATGGCAAAATCGTAGGAAAAGACGCAATGTGAAGACAGAGCGATCTGTCCTGAAAATCTCACCTGAAAGACACAGACCTATAGCAGCTGGAGCTGATGTTCCACTAGTGTCTCACACCCTCCTCAAGTATCTTTAATTGACTTTAAATTCATGTTACAGAGCCATTCAGTTTTGTCCAGCCGCTCTGTGTGGGAGATGGAGGAGATATTGCTCATCAGAAAAGTCCTTTCTGTGACTCTCCTTTCCATTTCCCTTCTTACCATCCTACGCAATCGTTGCACTTGACCTGAGACACAAGGTGCACTCAAGCTAGTTTGAGTATTCTCCAGTCAGGGTGGGACTTGCCAGCAAATGATTGGTACCACATTAACAACACATCTTCCAGGTGGGGCCAAGCATGTTTGAAATGTTTAAAGTTCAGTCCTTGTTCAAGAAAGGAGAAGAAAAAAACCAACATTTTCAACATTGTGGAAAAATACCTAATCTCGTTTCTTTGCACTTGTTGTGTAAATATGAGATAAGAGCACTATTCCCAAGGTTACTGCAAACAATCCATCACTACAGAGTACAAGCTAACATTTACTAAAATGTACGTTGACATAAAAAGCAGCATTGCTGCAGTCAACTGCGGTAAGTGAAACCACAGCTTTCTTTGCCTTCACAAATCAAAAGTTTGAGTTGTAACCTATTTAGACCTTCCCTCATAAAGAAAAATCTCTTCCCTGCTATTAGCATCCACAGTGTATGCACTGATGTTCTGGAGCCTTACCTTTTCCCACTGTTTTCTAAATACTGTGGGTTTCACCATGGAGAGAGATAAGCAGGCAAAATGAGTAATCGTGGATTAGCACTGCTGTAACTGATTGACCCTAAAACTGGAATTTACTAGAAAAGAAGTGGGATTGTTATCATAAACTCTTAACAGAAAAGGAGGAAATCCTTTGCCAGGGGATGTTTTCCTGAGAAGTTTTCTGTTTCCTGGCCCTGTGCAGAACGAAGGGAGCCATTTCATCTGTTCTATGTAAAGAATGGATCTATAAGAGGATGGATACAGGGGCAACAGAGACTTCATAAACCTGCCAAATAAATCTTCTCCAGCTCCCGTGCCCTTCTGCCAGCATCTCCTGGACCTTCAACACGTTCTGTATCTTCTCTCTCCCAAAGTGGGCAACTTCCTATCTTATCTCTTTATCACTACTATTCTTTTTCTGACCTTCTACTTTTTTTTCCAGTTTTGATCTGTTCACTGTTTCCAAATAGCTTAAGTGTCAGCCTAGCTAGTGCACTTTCTGTGCACATGCATATCTTTGCAGCAAGGACTGTTGCCAGCTCTTCTAGCTCTTAGTACTGTCAGGTCCTACACTCTGCAGAGGAGAGGATGTGGGTATAACTGCAGTTTCTCCTCTAGTACAGTTAAACCCAGAAACCAACTTTTGTAAGTGAAAGCTCTCTTCAGAGAGTTTGAGGTGGTGACTTGTACCTATGAGTGGCATTGCATGGAGGTATCTGACATCACTGAGTGTTGGATGCCCTAAACCAGGAATTCTCCACACAAGCCTCGACCAACTAGCCAGTTAATAGTAATTGAGAAAATTCCCATTTCCTATTATGTCAGTATTTTCTCCTCTGGGACTGTGAAATTTGAGCCCAATCCAGCTACACCAGAGGATGGAAACTGTCTCAGCGTTGTCTTCTGTGGGAATTATGGAGAAACATCTTCTCCACTCATCTGTCCTTTTCATCTAACGAATTCCCAGGAATGGTGTTGATGTTTAGTAGTTTTACCTGCCATTTTCCTGATGCACTTTGTCATTTGTATTCTTAGTCCTTTCTGTATCTCAATCTGGCTCTTGGGAGGTGTTTTGGGATGTGTGGTCATGGTGCTCTGGAAAACTTCAGTCAATAGCAACTTACCTTTCTCTTCCTCCCCTGTCATACAACCACGCGAACACTTGTCCCTACCCCTCTCTCTTAATCACGTATCTCTTAATCAGTATTGACTGCAAGACCTGCCTGCACCTATGTGCCCTCTGGCTGAATTCTGTAATCCATTCCCTGGATGCACATGAAGGAGAAAAAGACAGTAGAAATAAAAGTTATAAGGAACCAGCCTCAAAATCCACCAAGGGAGATGTAAATTATGTGTCAGATAGAATTTCTTCATGCAGTAGATGGTTAGGCATTGTAAGATGCTGACAAGCGAAGTGACAGTGTTGCCATCCATAGAAGTATATAGGAGGTGTAGTTCTTAGGGACATGGTTTAGTGGTGTATGTGGTAGTGATAGGGTTGATGGTTGACCTTTATGATTTTAAAGGACTTTTCCAACTTAAATGGTTCTATGATTCTATGAAGCAGGTCAAGACTGTGTTTTATCTTCTTTTAGGCTGTGTCTAAACCGTGTGGGGTGCAGGCTGGTCAGACATTGATAGTCCTTTACCATGTGAGTAAAAGTTATTCCCAGACACCGGTAAAAAACCATTTGATTTCAAAGAGTCTCCTTATCAGTAACATCAGTAGAAATATTTGCTGCCTTAGAGAACTCGGATCTGGCATCTTTTAGTATTTCTTTCATGGCAATAGAGAAAAAGAAATCTGCAGGAAAATAGTACCTTTTGTTCATCTGAAGAAGCAAATCATTACATTGTGACATGCTCAGCTTGTTTAGCAAGCATCCGGTCTGAACTAAGGATGCAGCTCCAAGACTTCCTTGCTTCTTGATCCATTTCTAACCTTTTTCAAAGGCTTCCATATGCATTCATGAAACCTGGGAGCCCTCCTGTGGTCAAAATCATGAGCTATTCTGGTTGTTACCCCAAATCCGACGCAGTCCTTAATCCAGTTCTAAACCTTACTACTGGAGTGTTTGTTGAGAGGCTCAGATGGTTTGTTGGGTGTCCAGGGATGACTTTGCTGCACCTCACTCCCCTTAGCCTTCATTTGATGCTGTCCGCATTTCTTTCCCAAGATGATGGGATTGACCATTTGCCTGTTCTATCTTTCTTCCCTCCATTCTCCTCATCCCTTTCTGCTGTCCTGAATAAATGATCTAGCCAGTTTCTCATTTCTGCATTACATCATGTAGTTAGTGTATATTCCATGCTTACTGTCTCATTTGCTTCCAACCTGGAAAAGTTCATGATTTTGAATGTAGGAAGTTCCATAAGAACTTTGCACAAAGAGTGACGGACCAGTGGAACAGGTTGCCCAGAGTGGTTGTAGAGTCTCTTTCTGCGGAGATATTCAAGACCCAGCTGGATGCCTACCTGGGCAAATTATTGTAGGGAATGTGCGTTAGCAGGGGGGCTGGACTCAATGATCTCTTGAGGTCCCTTCCAACCCCTGCAATTCCATGATTCTCTTGATCCATTTGAGAGTTTTGGTGTGCTTAATTTTCATGTTGCTCTGAATTTGGAGAAAAGATTCTGTGGGAAGTTCATTCCGTCTATCTCATGGGAAATTACTTGCTTATTAAAAGTGTTTCATTGTGCCAGATAAGCAAAAGTGCCAGCTACCTGGAGCAGGCTTACGAGGGAGTAAGATAAGGTGAAGTAAAGATGGGAAAGGAACAAAGGAGTAGTAGCCCCTTTGGTTTTGCCTTTAACTTAATAGTCTTTGTGTTGTATGTTCTTTCCTGCTGTATGACTAAATAGGGGAACAGCTGCACAGTTGGGCTAACACCCCTGACATCATGGCTGTTTGTGGTCTACATCACATAACTAGAAATGCTGAGCCATCAGAAATGCTGGAGTCACTGCACAGAGTGACTTGCAGAGCAGAACGAAGAACCTCAGCTCTTCCAGTACGCTCCCTGCTATTGAATATTTAAAGGCATATAGCTTTGTAATACAGCATTTGTCACAAAGACATGAAGAAGATTTGAAGCTTCTAGCTTGTACTATGGTTTCAACATTTGAAGATACGGAGGAGCATGGAATATCCCACTCAAAATTTCTGCACAAACTATTAATTGAGAAGGAATTGCAAGGCTGTCACAGCATGGGACAGAGGTTAGAGTTTTCTTATCAATAAGCATTACCTCATAACAAATGAAGTATCAAAAACTCCACCATCTTAGAGTTTGCACTTCTGAATTTCACGCCAAAGGGTGCACAAATACTTTGAGAAGTGAGAATCTTCCAAATTACTTGCATCCCAAATTGAACATTGAAGGAAACTGGTGTAGGAAACTGCTAGCAAGGCCTGCAACAAGTTGGCGCTACGATGGTGTTGTATTCACACTCTAACTGGAAGCTCGATTCAGAACAGTAATGATAAGAAATGACAGGCCTAAATATGTTTGTGGTCAGATTATACCTTCTTATCCCTTTTGTGTCAACATCATTCTTATCTTAACAAGCTCTCCTTCCTTTCTGGTATTTAAGTAATACACCCACTCTCTTCCAAAATGTATTTTTTTTAAGCTGCAAGCACATCTCTTCTGAAAAGACATGAAACTGTTGCAACTGATTCCTGGAAAAGGGGCTTGTTTAATATTTGTACTTATTTTATGGATTTAGATTTATGAGAACACATGCCTACATTTTATGCCCTGGGTACTTTTGCTTAATTCTAGTTTTAGTCATAGAGAGGATTGTATTTCCCTTCCTCATAATTAAATGTACGCCAGTAAATAAAGTTTGCAAAAAGATAATCGTTCTCCAGCAGCCACTTAGTCCGTCCCCACATAATTTAGTGTTGTTTTTTGCCTGAGGACTTATTCCTGTGGGACTTTCTGGAATGGCTTAACAAATCACCACCTCCAGCAGAAGGCTGTATTTTCTGGCATTGCAGAAGCGGGTTGTGTGATGTTCCTGGGCTCTTGATATGGACGCTTTCAACTTCACTGAGCTGGGTGAAGAAATCAGTGCTTCCTCTCCCAGCAAGGGAGCATTGCTTCCTCAGTGCCTGCAGAATTAAATTACTAAGCCACTCCACCTGGAGTTACAGGTGACTTCACTGAGCAACTTAAAAGCTAGAGATACATTTATGTGGCTCATTGTACTTGGAAATGGGTTAAGAATCAACAGAGGATATGCCCAGTTACATAAGCAAAAAGAGTGGTAATTGGTGATGGAGGGATTGAATTGTCCCAGAAGGACTAGACGTACTTTCATCTGGAACAGATGGAATGAGGAGAAATGATCCACCACAGCCTTCGTCTGCGTCCAGCACAGAGCATCCCAATTACTTTAATTCACCTTTACTAGCGTTTCAAATGAATCCAGTTACCCTTGTGGGTGTGGGCTTGTCCTGTAGGTGCTTTGAGACAGCTGAGCCTCAAATGGTCTCACTGCTCCCCAAACTTGTGGCCTTACCAACTTCTATAGCTGCCCTTCCTCATCTCCCAAGTCGCTTTGTTCTGCTTCCAGTTCCTATCTGATTGAGCATTTGTCAATCCAAATCACCGGTATGCCAAAAGTTGGGTTCCTTTTGGACCAAGCCTCCTGCCAGTTCAGAGAGCTAGTGTGGTCTCTTGTCTTCTTTGACCTTGACAAGACTTTGTCTTCTTTGTGCTTCCAGCTTAGCCCAGCTCCTGGCACCTCATCCCAGGGCTGCTTCCCAGGGCACTAACTGGGTGCTCAGCCGGTACTGCCAGCTGCTACCAAGGAAATCTCTGCTGCAGTTCATGACAAGTGAAAATGAATACATCTCTAGAGTGTACCCCTGTCTCCAACTGTCTCCTTAGCTGCACTGGGGCAGAATTAAGCAGTTCCCAATTTTTCTTCCTATCTTGCGTTCTAACTCTCTTGCCTAAGAGAACTTCAGACAAAAGCATGAGGACTTTGCTTGTATGGAAATCATTATTTTACAGAGTTAAAGGAAGTTGCCTGGTTACCTGTTTACTCAAATAGACACTACTTGATTTTCAGCACTGCTGGCAGCTTTCATTGACTCCAATGGGATTCATTCCCAGCTCATAAGCCCTGAAAGCAGGGCTTTGGCTTTGCTGAGTTCTCTGTTCAGTAAAACATTTCAGGAACCGCTTATGTCCAGGTAATGTCAGAGTTTGAGGATACTGCTGAGAACGCTCTGTGAGTGAAAAATTTACTCCTCTTCAAAGTGCCAAGGTAGTCTGCCCAGTAATGAGATCATGCCATTTGTGTGAGCTCCTCCCTTCCACAGCCTTTGTATCTGTGGACCTGCAACAAGGAAGATCTGAAAAATCTAGGTCCAACAGGTGTTTCAAATAGGAGTGACAGGCTGCCCAAGCTCTGCTTGGGAAGAGGACATCTGCAAATGGACATGTATGAACTGATGGATCATAGACTGATTTGTCAGGAGGAGGCAGAAGATGCAAACGTCGCAGGGTGTGTTTTGGCTTCTATATGTCCTATGTGTGCCTCTTTTCTGAAAGGAAACTGCAAGCCGTGAGGAGAGGTGGGGCTGACGAGATGAAGTTTCAGCCAGTTCTGCTGTACCAGACACTATTCATGGAAAGTCCCTGTTAGATCATCTTATTCTTGCCTGTGCAAATGTTCCCTGCTGTGCTTTTAAAGGACACAAAGGTTCAACCAGTTCATAAGCAGCCCTTTTCACATCACTCTTTGTCGGGAATCATTTTCCTACACCCAACACTTTCCTCACTGTTTCACACCTTGTTTCCAGCTGAAAATCCTCTCACTGCACCACCCACTGCTCATTTTAGTCATTGTTCTCTATCAGCTATTGTGCCTTTTCAGTGTCAGCAGGTATTTCTGCAGGGCTGCAGGAACAGGAGGGGCAATATTTGCAGCACTTTGCTGCTTGCATTAGGATATGTGGGAGCAGTTCTTACAGCTATGCTTAACATTTGAATAAAAAAGCTGCTATGTGATTGATTTGTGTTTTCTTTGATACACCCTATTTGCAATATGAAAAGCAGTATTTCCCTCTGAAAGGTGCTTAATCTCTTCCTGCCTTTCATCTTGATCTCATTCTGCATTATCTACAGATTGTGATTCTCCATGATTAATTACTTTTTGTCCACCCTGCCCAAGCAGAGGTTTGCCAAGCCATTTACTAACCACATTTATTGAGGGAAGAAGGAGGTTAGTTTTACATTGTGTCTTACATGTGGTCAAAATGTGGGATTCGCCTGGTTACCTAATCTGTACAAGTTAATAAATTTAAGTGTAAATCACTTCCAAGAAGTTCCTTCCCAACAAAAAGGTATTTCAGAGTGCCAGACCTTTCTAGGAAATATGAGTGTTTCATTCTGCACGACATATTTTACTGCTAGAATAGATGAACACTAACTGTTACAGCAGAATAAATTGAATTATAATAAATAACAGTTACTTCTTTCTAGCCTGGCTAGCTATCCAAAACCCTGGAGACATGAAGGCTGGTTAAGTTAACTGGAAGGTCTGGTGATGTTGCTCCTCTGATACCATTTGTTTCCAGGGAAGTATTCTGCAATTTAGCCAAACATATGGGAGGGTGCAGTGGGCAACAGTGTCTGTGGTGCGCCCAAGGATCACTCCTGCCCCAGGAGTCCTGGCTGCTGTGAGCGTGCAGCACCCTTGGGCATCGCAGGGCCCTAGAGCAGATGCACGAGATGAGCACAGCACATCTGGTGTGTGCTGCTCAGACCACAGCTGGATCCCGAGTATCTCATAGCTGGGCCTGAAAGGCAGCAGGGCCCACGTCTTTGGTTTGGAAGCTGCCTGCACAAAGTTCCCAGCTGGAGAAAGAAGAGGCTCTGTGGGAAGCATGATTAAAAAGTTGCATTTTTCTAGATAAAGCAGGATGCCAGCAAAGGAGAAAACTCTTCTCAGTGTCTGCACTGTTTTCTACTTCTTTTGGGTAGACATCTACCCCTTTGCAGAACAACTCCTGAATGAAATACTGGGCTACTGTACCTGACACAATGGATATGTTGTACCACACAACTGCCCTGGATACAAAAATATATCTGTAACTGGAATGTGGATTCAATTGGCCACGTCAAACCTGTGTTAGTCTGTGAGCAGTGTGTGTGCTTAGATCACCTTTGTAGATGTAAATCTCTTTAATTTCTTAGGGCACTTGAATGTGTGTTTGAAACTCTAAAGTGTTTTTCTACATTGAGCTTTGCTTTGATGGAGAACTGTATTGGGGTTTAAAAAAAAACATTTATAAACTATAAATCCTTCCATGGCTTTTCTGCTTTGTTTGCCTGCTCCCCTGCAAAGCACAGTTATTCTCTTATGTACTTTCTGCAAGAGTGTTGGGAGTGTTGCACAGAGTTACACTGCACTTTCCAAGTGTAAAACGCTGTGTCCTATTGCAGCCCTGGTGTAGGTGCGAGATTTAACTAATGCCCACCTGAGGATAACTCCTGTTGCACTGCAGTAGGAGGCTTTGTGTTAAAACATGCTTGGTCTGTTACACCACGAGTCGCAGGATCGAGCTCCTACATAGTGATACCAGCTGTGACTATGATACATGTTCCCTTTGGAAAGAATTCACAGTTTCCACTTGTCCAAGTCTGTCTGACCATGTCCTTGGCAAATCACTCAATCATTACTCCCAGTTCCTAACCTGTACTAAAAATAATGTAGATTGATTTTCCAGAAATGGTAATGTATGGTTGCAAACAACCTTGATCTTTATAAGTAAGTATTATGTCTGTCATCTGCAAATTACATGTATAAATTTTCCTGCCCATTGCATTTCTGTGTGAGCTCTGCATGCTGGAATAGTAATTGTTTGCTCCATTAGCTTGAATTTATTTCAAAATTCAGGGCTCTGGGGAGCTTATTGTTTGTTTATTTTCTTGTTTTCAAGTATTATGGTAAATTCTTAAATACTTGGATTGTGCAGAAGAGCTTATAAAAGAAAATAATCGCATATCTCTAAGTGCATCTGCAAAATAGCAGTGATTACAGGCCCTGAAGTAAGAGCTTAATATTTTATGTCCTATCAGGTAGTGAACTTTCAGTAAAAACAAACAAAGCAATCTTTTAATGTTGTTGTTTTTATCATAAATTATGAACAATGTCAAAATTGCCTTTTATTTTGGTAAGATAAAGTTCCTTGGCCTGAGGCTGTCCAGGATGTTGTGAAAAGTTTTTCTGGAAGGTTTGGAGGAACAAAAAAAAGAGGAAATAGATTTTGGCATTTTTGACTGCTATCTTGATATGAGCCGTTGACTACTGTAGTGTTTGTTCTGGTGTTGGTTTGGATCACAAGCTCCCAACTTAATAAAGTATCTGTTTGACTATCCTAAAAATAGACACTTAACTTGCCAGTACCTTTCCAAGTCTGTTCTATTCTACGTAGTACATTCATTTCAACAGATTTCTTCTCTGTATTGATGAATTTTAAATGTGGAGCCCTGGAAGATCTGTAAGCACTAAGCATAACGCTCAAAATAGTTCTTAAATGGTCTTTAAATGTTGAATTAAACATGAATTAAATGATGTAATGAAGTAAAGGATAAAATACACGTGTAACATTTAAGCAGGTGGACTGAAAAGAATTAAACTTGCAAAAAGCTATGCAGTGTCAAGGCCAAAGATAAGAATATCAACCTTGCAACCTATTTGTAGACCACTTATCTTTTTTTCACCCATAGAGCTCAGTCCTTTTTTTACCCATTGTGTTGAATCTGTTCAAACACATCAATAAGGCTAATGTATAAAAAGTACAAGATGAAAACAAGGCATGAAAAATCAAGGAGCAACTCATTATTTTGTTCTCGGCAGTGAGGCTCAAATGAAGTCCAAATTTTTCTGAGTTTAAAAGATGAAATCAGAAGACCAAAATCCATAGTTTTCCTAAACTTACAATGAAGCAAGTCTCCCATTTAACTTTTGTTAAGCTAAATGGGACATAATTTAGGATATTAAATGTTTATTGAGCAATGTTCCTTGAAATACCTCCCACAGTGAGGGATGATTGCATGCCTGAATAGGACTTAAGTCTAGGAATATGTCTGAAGAGTTTCTAAAGAGATGCCCAACCTCTTTCCCTTCCCATCTCCTTGCCTTTTACAGGGAAGTGGCCAAATTTCCCAGGTAAAAAGGTGAGAGGAGAGTGCTCAAAGAAGAGATTGTCTGGAAAGGTGGAACCACAGCATCAAGCTAAGAGCCCTGGGATTCATGTCTTGCCTGCAGAAGATGCTGATTGTGAGAAGACTAGGAGATATCCAAAGCTGCAGAACTGTGCCCTTGCCAGCAGGCCCAAATGCAGGAGGAGCTTGTGAACCATGCTGCCAGATGTTGCTGGAAGAGAAAACACCAGAAGAAAGCTTCAGGGAAACTTGGAATTAAATTATGAAGATTTGTAAACAAATCTCACTTCTGCTCATGCTGTCCTTACCATCAGGATCTTTCTATCAGGCTGGAGCTTAAGGCAGCCACCATCAAGTGGTATCCCCAACAGCTGCCAACTTCCTTGTCCCTCTCTGGGCACGCTCTCCATCTTTCTGCTCTTTTCTGGGCAAAGGAAGGATATTTCCTCTGCTCACTGCATCCTTCCTGCCAACCACCTGTGTTCCTTTCCCGGGATTTTTGGGGTGAACACCATCTCAGCCTGACCCAGAGCACGGCAGCCAGGCCGGAGCAAACTGGTGGCATTTCTCTTTGTTGTTCGGCCAAATCTTTTCAAATGAACATAACATATTAACATACGACCAGCTGTGAGCAAAATGCATACCATCTGTCACAGCAGTTTAAAACCACTGTTCTCATGGACTGGCTTCTTGGAAGTTATTGTAAATGCCATGGATCAAGTTAGTACAGGAGTCTGGACTTTGCAGTTACTTTAGGGATGCCTCTTTTCGGGCAAATAAATACATTTCCAGTGAACATAAGCACTGACGTCAATGATCCTTTGACGCTGGGGTGTCAGACTACATTGAAGGCTAAATGAACTGGCAGAAAGCCTACATAGCCCAGGAGGTCATGTGTATGTGCAAGGTCCCAGGCCCTGCCACGTCAGAGACTGTGGGAGTTGGAAATGGAGGGTGATGGACGCTTTCAGCTGACCCAATCTTGCTGCCCAGCTCTGCCCAGCTGCTGTTTCTGGCTCTGGGGACCTGGCACTGGAATGTCTTTCAGAAACCTGGGTTCAATTTAGGCCTTGAATAGGTTACGCAGCTTGCTTTGGGCTCATGAAGTGTTCAGAGGCCAACTTGTAAACAAGTAAATGGCTTTTGCTGCCGTGGGTAGGGTGCATAAAGGGTGGAGAAACCTGTAGCATAACATCCTGATAGGAAAAGAGGAAATTGTTTGAAATAGAATAGGGGAAATTTAGACTGGATATAAGGAAAGAATTTTTTACAAGGAGGGTGGTGAGGGCAATGGAACATGTTGCCGAGAGAGACCCCAGCTCTGCACACATGCAAGATCAGGCAGCACAGGACTCTGAGTCCTTGTTGGCTGCAAGCAGTTGGACTGGATGACCTTTAAGGGTCCCTTCCAACTCAATGGGCTTTATGATTCTATAATTCTATGTTTCTAACTCTGCAGGAAACTGTGAGGTACTCACACCTGGGAGAGTGACCTCTTGCAGACCATCTCTGTCAGCCTGCCCTGCTAAGTTGAGATGGTCTTTTTCCCCTAGCACAATCCTCCAGGCCTCAGGTGCAGAGTATGTGTGATCTGGGATCTGTGGTGGGACAGGCTTGTGTCTGCAGCCAGAGCAAGCACATCTTCACACTTTTCCTTCCACGTGCTGTCCTTTGGATCCTATCGCAGAGGCACTGATCAGTGCTACCTTGACTAGTCATTTTTGAGCATATTCATTGTGCACTAACCTGAATTTCTGCTGTTGCATTACTTTTTCCAACTTCTTCGGTTCCAAACTGAAAGAACGTTATGGAGATCTAAGTACACAGTGACAACATGATGGCCTTTACTAATCTTTGTAACCTCAACAGGAAGAAGACGTTTGTTTGACAGCAGCTATTTCTCATGTATTTGTTGCAAAGAAGTATGTTTCCTGCTACCCCTCACTCCCAGTTCTTTGCTGACTAAGCCCCATTGCAGCTATGCTGTTATTCTACCTGCATTCAGAGTCAGGCAGGTAAGTCTGCAATTCCTTACATTGCCCTAGAATTCTGAAAACTGGCCAAAGTGCAATGTTCTTACAATCTTGTATCCTCGTCAATGATCTGAGTAGCTGGAAATCATAGAATGATAGAATTGCTCAAGTTGGAAAAGACCTTAAAGATCATCAGGTCCAACCGCACCTGTCTTCTGGATGAGACACTTGATGCAAGGTGATGTGGGCCTGTTTATTTAGATCTTATTTTTGTATCCTTTTTGCTACTGCATTTCATCAGCACCAAAGTCAGCCCAGTACAGGACTAAGACTTCTGTTTTCTCCAAACAAAGCACAAAAAATCTGGGGGAGAGGGGGCAACATTTCTAAAATCTTCCATTATGATTCATAGTTCTACATTTAACATCTAAGAGTGAAAAATTACTGTGCTTTGGGGGCCTTTTTCTTCTAATATACTTAGGAAGAAAGCCCCTTCCAACTGTCATTCTCAGGGCCGTGCACTCCCATTTGTATCCTGTTGCTTCCCATTCCAGGCATCTACCTTTGCTGAGGTCTGATACACAGTTGTTTTCAGCAGTTCCTTCCTTATTCATTATGATATATGTGTTTTTGGTTTGTTTAATATTCTGTTGCTGGGAGAGTGGTGGAGGGGGATTGTTTGTGGAAGTTTTTACAAAAGCTGATTTAATTTCCTCTCTAAGCCAGCTTGTGCTTTTGTTTTGTTTTGCTTTTGTTTTTAACTCCACTTGACCTCTTTTGTGCAATGTGAGAATGTGCCTTTTGGGGCATTTAGAAAATTATGTTTAAATAGTTCCCAATTATCACTCACATTTTTCCTGTTTAAATTCTGTCTCAGAAATAATTTCACTCATAATTGTTTTCAGCTTTGCGTAACTGAACGTCTTGAAAGCACAGAGTGTATAGAATTGCTGGTTAGCATTTCATTTGGGCTGCATTCAATTAATGTAAAGCAGCCCTTCTGATTCCTTCCTTTGTAGCTGTCAGGACAAGTCTAAGACTGATGTTTCCTTGAGTTGGCTGCTGCTTTTTTTATGTCTGAGTTTCCATATTTGTCAGTACGTGCCCACTCCTGTAAGAGCTGCGTGCTCTCTTGTCCTTCATGTCATGTTCTCCTGCTTGCACTTGGGAATCTTCAGGCTTCCTTCTCAAGCTGGAGGTGTTTCTTAATTCTCTTTGCCAGGATCGAGTGGGTAAGAAATACCCCTCCACCTGCTTTTTTTCCATTGCTGGTAAGAAGCACTGTGGGAGGAGTGGAATATCTCCAAATTCAAGTTTCCCCTTGCCTTAATGTGGTGAAAGAACTGTGAATTGGTGACTTCCTGCTTTTTGCAGAGCTCCAGTTGTGCAAAGCCTTTTGCTGCAGGACCTGCCATGAGGTCATCTTGTGATTACTATCATTATTTTTAATATTGACTTGGTTAGATACAGGATCTGAACTTTCTCCACACTCCCATTTTGAGTGACTATAACCAAAGGCAGTTGATGGGAAGTGAGATCTGGAATGACACACTCTACCCAAAGCAAGAAGGGACCAGTGTGGGAGCCTGACCCCATGGAGTGGTGGTGGGAACACCTGGGAGGGCTGAGAGGACCCATATTTGGTTTGCTTTTCCATCCAGGGAGGACTGTACATGTGGTAGCCTCTCTTCAGGCACATACCTCAGCATTCATGGCATGGGCAGATGGATTCAGGGCATTCCCTGCACTCTTGCTCCTGGTGGCTCCCACTGCAGGTAATCCTACAGCATCTCTGGTGCCAGAGGAAGCAGCAGTCGCTGCCCAGCTGAGTGCTTGTGCCCACTCCAGTTCCAGCTGCACTAAAAAGCTCAGTAAAGGCAATTTATGCTGGAAAAACAAGACCTCATTCTGGAGCTACACACCGATGCATCTGGGTTAGCAGGGAATTTAAACTGAGTCTTGTAAGCCCACCATAGCCTTATTTCCCTGTATGTTCTGAAGGCTCACACAACGTGACATTTATTCAGCCACAAAATATTTACTTGCTTATTCTTTTTGCCAAGTGATTCAATTGTTTCTCATATGCTTCTAACCTTCTATCCTCATCCACATTTCATTGCCACGCATCCAGGATTTTAGCTTAATGGTCCCGATTTGGCCCATAAAAATCTGTGCATTTCATGGGAGAAAAACTTCATGCCAAAAGGGCCACTAATGAAAGATGATAACAGCCTTGCACAATGAAAGGAGGTATGGTATGGGGCAAACAAAAAGCCCTTTTACAACATTATAAGGTTGTTCCCTTCTGTTTTGCTTAAGGCTCCATTCATTTTAAACTGAATGGTGTTTCTAATTCCACACTCTCTAATTTTTCTGCCTCCAGGAAGGCATTGATCAGTATCATTGCCTGGGTCACCATGTCAGATCTCAAGCACTGCTACTGTTTACTCCTTCCCCAGCATGCTAACTTTGGTTTATTTGCCCATCATTAGTAATCCCTGAGGTTTGGCTATTTTTTCCAAACCATATGATGAAAGTAATTTTCAGTCTACTCAGAGTAAGAAGTTCACAACGTCTTTAAAAGCACAGCTGCTGTAGCAATCTGTCCTACATTTGCAGAGATGGATTTGTATGGTTTAAACATCACTGCACAGCAAGGGCAGTCGTCATAGCAGCAAGCTGATCTGTCTCAGAATCTGTTCTTGGTTCCACTTTCTGAACAGAGCTGCCCATGACAAATAAGGAAATAGAAATAATCATTAAGGCATATACTAAGGAAACAGAGCTTGCTAAACAGAAGCAGCAGCAGTAGCTTCTTAGCTGGCTAAATAAGCCACAGCAAATATGAACCATGAGAAAGAGAAGTATGAAAAAAAATCTATTAAGTTTGAGAAAAGTCTCAGGTACAACCATCTCTGTTTCAGATGAAGCCTTTAATTTCTGCCACTGATGTCCCTTAGTCCAGATAACACTAGTTCAGATAGACAAAATCTGCTATTAGCTGTGATTTCCTCTTGCGCAGTTTACTCTGGTTTCAGGCAGGGGAGAGCTGAACCAATGTAAATTGTGGTTTCTAGGACATTTTCCTGCGTAATTAAGAAGATGGTTTAACCGCAGCAGCTGCAGGGGCTGAATCTTGGCTTTTGAGTCCCTGCCGGCCACCACGCCATCCTGGCTGTAGCAGGACCTGCTGAACTCCTCTGCCCAGCCCTGGAGAGCCAGGCCACCGCTGCTATTCCTGGAGAAGGCACGGAAGGATGGGCAGCTCCTGCTCCCACTGACCCCGAAGTCCTCCCTGCTGCCTGGGATGGCCACAGACCCGCAATGAAACTCAGAGTGAGGAGAAATGCGAGGGACAAGCAGCAGGCTTTCTCCCTGCACCTGCCCTGGGTCTTTGCTTAGTGGGCACAGCCTGGGGGGCCTTGTTCCCCAGGAGCTGCAAAATCTCTCTTGAGCACATGGGCTGAAGACTGTTTGCACTGTTTAATGCAGAGGAGGAGGTTAGTGTAAGCATGACCTTAGCAGCACACGCAACAAGATGCTCTGATCTCAGCAGGTTTGTGTAGCTGTTTGGGATGGTGCTACACCTCAGATTGCCTTACATAAATCAGGAGATAAATTGCCTCGAGTGACAGATATTTGTGTCAGTGAATGTCATCACATTTCTCAGGACTGTAGGTGTGAGATCTTCTGGCATAGCTCAGGAGGATCAGGACAGCTCAGTGATGAATAACTCCATGTTGCACCCCATCATCAGCTTCCTGCTTCTCCACGGATCTCATGTGTGATCCAGTGAGCTTTCAGGGAGCTGTGGGGGTTTGCCCCCGCTTGACAAGGAAAACCCAGATGGAGGCTTGAGATCCTGCCAGTGCAGAGAGAGAACAAACTGCCTCAGGTGCCAGTGCGAACACAATATGGGGTGAGGAGCAGCCTCAAGCCAGACCTTAAGGAGCACAGCACACCACTGGGCCTGATGCTGGGTGGGGTCTGACTCCTGCATGGAGACTTGGTCTTTTTGTACACATAGAGATCACCTCTGGCAGCTGTCAGGGCAGATGCTAAGGTGATGGCAATTTAGTGGATCTGCATTTTCACACTTTCAGGTTGAGGAGAGTCCCCAGCCTCAGCCTCCCTGAACACATACCTTCTCTTCTGGACAAAGAAGAGGAGTTGTGGTTGTTCCCCAGGCTCATGTGGCCTCAACAGAAAAAAGAGCTGCATATTGCAAACAAGGCAGATTCTGCTAGTGTGCATTATAGCCCAGATGTCCTTGCTGAAGGCGTCTTGGAAAGAACTGCCCCATCCAGGTGTCCGATTTTTGGTTCCTAGCAGGTTTTATATAGGATTTTTGTGATTTTGTGTTGAGCAATCATTGCTAAGAGAGGCCATATGGCAGGGCCTGGGCAGCTGCTGACTCGAGTTATTCAAACTGAGAATTGGACTTAGGGCGAGAAGTGACTCTGGTTAGAAGAGAGAACTCTGTGAGGAGCCTCAGAGATGCTTTTTGCTTTCCAGTTGCCTTGTGGAGAGGGGACAGGTCTGTCTCCCAGGCATGCTGTGCCACAGGGAGCAGAGGTGGGGCTAAGGGTGATATGCTGACCCTCATGTAAGCATCTCCTTGGTATTATTCTTGTTTCATGGGAAGAAGGTATGTCTGAAGAATTATGACTACACTGATGGAGACAGATAATCCCACAGAGGAATTTAAAGTGAAGAGTTTTTTTGTTAGCTCTCCAGTGGAGTGAAAAATAACTGCCCCTGGGGAATTCAGCTCCTTTCCTCTTCTAAGATGGAGTTTTTGTTTGTTTGGTTTGGTTCTTTGTTGTATTAATACTAATTCAAGAGAAAGCTGTGGTGAAAAACTGAGGCAGGCTCCAGAGGGGCTCTTTTGTGGAGCAGTGTCATGTCCTTTACAAGCGGGCATGGGGAGGCCCTGCTGTACCCTACATCAGCTCCTGGTGCAAGGAGAGCTGTGTGATAACACTGCTGATGAGTAGGAGGAAAAAATGTGGTTTCCTATGAAAGTATTTTCCTTTGCACAGCGCTTCTTAATCTGGCTCCCCTAAATAGTCAATTTTTCAGCAGCTGAACCTCTAGGTGTGCTGTTACTGAATGATGCCACTGCTATTTTATGGGCATATGACGATCTAATGCACTAATAATACAGCTTCAGATTTGCTCACTGAATGCACTAGAATATGAGAAGTTTGCATGAGAAAGTGAAGAGTGCTAACAGACTTATTGGAAGAATGAAAAAAACAGTGGTATCATTTGCTTTTCATTGTTAAGAACAATATCAGTAACTCTTATTTGACTTTGGTCTTTTCAAACATAGGGAATGGGAAAATAGACTGTTTGCAAAACAGAGCAGACTATGGCATCCAAAAGTTGCTTTGAAACAAAGAGATAAATTCAGAGCAAAGAACTAATTTGTAAGTCTTCTCATCCTGAAAGGTCATGATGGACATAGTCAGAGATGGAAGGAGTTACTGGTAGGCAGCTGGGAAAACTAAATAAGGAGAAGAATGCAAAGGGATAGAGACAAACTAAATATGCACCACTTAGTGCCCCAACCAATGGCAAACATCACTTATGTAGCTCTATGAGTCATGAGACATCTGAGGAAATATCATCTCAGTGAGAAGCACTATGCAGTTGAGAAACATGTGTTTAGGGGAAACCCAAATAAAGATGGATTTCTTTGTCTGTGGGTTCCTTCTCTTTCTCTGCTTATTTTTTCTTTTCTTTTCTTTTTTTCTTTTCTTTTCTCTTTTTTTCTTTCTTATTTCACAGGCTTTTTGAATCCCTCAAGGAGCATCCAGGATGGAATGAGATTAGGTCTGGTCTTACCCTGCTTCTTCCAAGCAGGCTCTGAGGTATCATGAGAAAAACAGACCTGCTATTTCAGACCCATAGCCTCCTAGCAATTCTCAGCACTTCCAAAAGCTCTCTGTGAAAAAAACAAGTGTATAAATGCTAGCTCACATGTATAACCCTTACAGAAGCTAGTTATCTCCTCCTGGAGAGCTGCAAAGCTGCAGAAGAACACCGAAACCATCCACTCCCTAAGGTGGGTACAGGACCACCTGGAGGTGCATTCCCAGAGCAGCCTGCCACGGGCTGGCTCTGTGCACTGGAAGGAGAAGATGACAAAATCTCTCTGTTTATTTCTTCCCCAGAGCATCACAGGATTATTTCATAATATGTTGCATTCGTATCTCAGTTAAGGAGACAAAGCAGTGCATGGTGGTGGGATGCCATTGGCAATGGCAAGCATTAGCTTCAGCCCTGTGGCTGTGTAAACTGAGTTTATCTACATAATCTTTGTATGAATAAACAAATCTCCACAGCTCCTCCATCTCAGGAAGCCATGTGCTTCTAACTTATTATTTTTTTCCCCAGAGTAGAGCTGTGTCCAGTTTTACTTTCTTTTCTTCTTCTTCTTCTTTTCTTTCTTTTTTTTGTTTTTTTTTCAAGAAAAGATCAAGGATTAAGAAGGAAAAGGCGAGTTTCTGCTACAACCAACCAAAGATGAGTTGGCTTACTGGGTCAAGTCCAATCTTTAAGTAACTTTGTCTCTTTCCTTTGCTGAGGTTGCTCAAGAGATAATTTGTCTCCTCAGGCTTGGCCTGGGAGTGCTGTTCCTGTGTGACAGCCTTTCAGGGAAGGTACACAATGTCTTCCTCTCTGCAATCTTTTTTCCAGATTTTTTAATCTTACTCTTCTCTTGCTTCCTCCATCTCCTGTGTTTGGCTAAGTGAAAAATGCCTTTTGCAGCAGTGGGTCAGGAGCATGGAACATGTAATCAGCACTCCCCTCTCGGTTTCTGGCCCTGCTGCTGATTTGCTGTGCGATTTAGAGCAGCTGACCCAACCTTTTTGTATCCAAATGATAGCATGCTGTTTGCTTCCCAAATGGCCAGAAGTACTGTCCAAAGAGGTGTACTGAGTCCAAATCAGAAAGCGCCAAAGATGAGTTTTACATAAAATGTCCTCTCAGCCTTCAAATGCATTTGCAAGAGTTAGTGTTAGCAATGGTGATGGAGATCCAAAGAGGCCCACTTGCCCCTTCTGGCTGCTTGAAATCCTCCTCCCTCTGTGCTTCCTCATACTTCCCATTTTGTAACAATTCTATTGCCAACTGGGGACTTTGCTGCTTCTTAGAGAGAGTCCAGAGGACGGCCACTAAGATGATCAGAGGGCTGGAGCACCTCTCCTATGAGGAAAGGTTGAGGGTACTGGGCTTGTTTAGCTTGGAAAAGAGAAGGCTCTGGGGAGACCTCATTGTGGCCTTCCAGTACTTGAAAGGAGCGTATAAACAGGAGGGGGAACAGCTGTTTATGAGGGTGGATAGTGATAGGGGGAATGGTCTTAAACTGAGACAAGGGAGATTTAGGTTAGATATTAGGAGGAAGTTTTTCACACAGAGGGTGGTGACACACTGGAACAGGTTGCCCAAGGAGGTTGTGGATGCTCCAGGGATGGGGCATTCAAGGCCAGGCTGGATGTGGCTCTGGGCAGCCTGGTCTGGTGGTTGATGATCCTGCATACAGCAGGGGGGTTGAAACTAGGTGATCATTGTGGTCCTTTTCAACCCAGGCCATTCTATGATTCTATGATTCATGGTGTTCACTTACCTCTCTGTGACAGAGTGAGGACTGGATGTGATTTTTTTATTTCCTAAGGCACCAAGGAAACCTGTAAGCTGTAGAGAATATGCCACTTACAATATACCTACACTGCTCTGTGAAGTCTTGGCAACACTATTTTTGGCATTTGAGAAGTTGGGTTAGAGACAGCATGTGCCTCTCTGCCTTGTGGTGTACACACTACACCAGAAGCAAAAAGGCTCTGGCCCTTAAGGTCCTCCGGGTTTCTAAGCAGAGCTCTGTGCAGAGCTGTGCACTCCTCAGCAAGGTCACTGGGAGATAGTTAAGGCAATCCTGCACAGCACCTCACTGTCCTGCAGATAAACCCCCTGTGTGTGTGTGTGTATGTGTGTAAACGTGTATGCTGCAGCAGATTAAACAAGTATCTGCTATTCAAAGATTGATGTGTATTTAGAGTTTGGATGAACCTAAAAACATAAACCAAGAATTCAAGGATGCCCAAAACATATAAGTAAACTGTATTTGGGCAAGACTCGAAGTAGTCATTTGTGGCTAGGGATCTGTGCTTTTCCCTGCTCCACCTCCTCTATGTGAGGAAGAGAACCAGGCCTTAAAATACAGACCCACAAGACTTGGGGACTTTGAAAAAGTAGCTCAGGTCCATAACTAGTTAAAGAATGAGGCAAACAAGAAGCCCAATTAAACTATTTTATTAGATGTAGGAGAACCACCGGTTGTGAAATTTACTGGTAGCCAAGTTTTCCTCCTGGCCCTAGCACATGTAATTATTTCTTAATTGTAGCTACTGGCTGTGGCACAAAGCTCATGCATATAAACAAATCCCAGGATGTGCTGCAAAAAATATGGGAGGCATTAACAAGAAGATAATCAGGAGCTGGAACTGTATTCCCGCATGGAAAGCTGTGGGTGGTTTACAGAACTCTTATCCATATGGGTAGTTATGTGTAATGGCATTGTACACTAGCATTGCTTTTTCTGGCATGTTTCTAGCCTTCAGTCACTTGGCTGATATATACCAAACTGTGGTCTTCAGACCACTGGTGGTCCATGAAGTTACGGTGAGTGGTCCACAGGTGGTCTGCAGAGCTATATCGAAAAGTTTTCATCTGTTTCTTTTTTTCTTTTTTTTTCTTTTTTCCAGTTAAAAGGTTGATAATGTAGAGCTCACAGTGGTCCACAAAAAGATCTTAGCATTAATGGTGGCCCCACTGCCATAAAAGTTTGGGAACCATTGAGTCAGACAATCATGTACATCAGCTGCATTTTTGTGTTCTGTTATACCAAGTAAAAAGTTACAGCATGCCCTCTCCTTTACACTAATAACTTTTAATAATAACGATGACATGAGATAGTGACAAATGAGGGCTGCTCTGAAAGTAATGACTCCTATTTTATTGTTGGCCCATTACATCAACAGTGGGTATTGGTCATATGGCAGTAAAGGATGAACCTTCCTGCCAATATTTTGCTACATGTTGTTGCTATGTTACAGATGACAGCAGAAGAGCAGTCTAACAAAATGGCATCTGAATTGGAAGCGCACATGAAGTAAAGACGTGGAATTTCACTCAGAGTGGTGACACACTGAAACAGATTGCCCAGAGAGGTTGTGGATGCCCCGTACCTGGAGGCATTCAAGGCCAGGCTGAATGTGGCTCTGAACAACCTGGTCTAATGGTTGGCGACTGTCCATGGCAGGGAGGTTGAAACTAGATGATCATTGTGGTCCTTTTCAACCCAGGCCATTCTTTGATTCTATGATTCAATTCATACCTCCATGCAGAAAAAATTGACACCCACTGACATTCATTGATGCTTGCTAAATGTTTATGGAGACCCAACAGTAGATGTGAGGACACTGAGGTGATGGGTGATGTATTTCAGCAGTGGCAACGGTGATGTGAAAGACAAGCCACATTCCAGACAGCCATGCACAGCTGTCACACTATGAAATTAAGCATCTTGATCAACTCATCCACACAAATCAGCAGATTATGACCAGCAAACTGTACACAGAGCTGAATATCAGCTTCAGCACACTGGAAATGGCAATGTTGGAACATCTCAGCTTGCACCAAGTAAGTCCCACAAATGCTCACACAGGAACAGAAAACACCATAGACAAATTTGTCTGGACCTAATGAACATTGACACTGAAGACGACAGTTTCCTGTATCACATCATCACTAGTGACAAGATGTCACTGTCACCACTACGACCCAGAGTCCAAACAGCAGTACATGAAATGGCAACGTGTGAAGTCCCCATCAAAGAAAAAGTTCAAGATGCAGCCCTCAGCAAATAATGTGATGTGCACTGCCTTTTGGGATAAGAAAGGGGTGATCCTTCTGCACTTCTTCAAACCAGGACAAACCATCGATTCTGACCACGGCATTGTGATGCTGACTAAGCTCAGACTTCAGAATCAGACCAGAAAAGAAGACAACCTTTCTCTTGCAACACAATAACACCAGGCCCAATAGCAGTTTGAAGACTGTTGCCAATCTGAGCTGGGCTGTCCTACCGCAACTATCATATAATCTGAATTTGATGCCTTCTCACTTCCATCTGTTTCAGCCAACTGCATGGGCAACATTTTCCTAGTAACAACCCTAGCAGCTGTGGAATAGTGGGTCACCAGTGCAGATTCTACAAGCACAGCATGTGGACTCCTGTTCATTGCTGGCAAAAGAAAAAAAAAAAAAGGCATAGCTAGAGGTGGTGGTTGTAATGAAAAAATGAAATATAGGGTTTTGTAGCTGAGAGTGCTCTATCAAATAGTGTTATTGTGCTCATTGTATCCGTTGTATTTTCTATGGAAATAAATTGAAGACATCACTTTCTGAGTGACCTACATATTTAGTGGTCTACTCTTCCCAGACCTGCAGTATTTTGGGAGGGAAAAGCGAAAAGTTTTCCTCCTGAAATATTTCATTCACTGAAGTGGGAGTTGGGAAGATGTGTGAATAGATATGAGTAGTAGAGAGACTTCTGAGAGATGGTCATTTCAGCTTGTTGGGACAGATGAAGCTGAGATGAATAAATAAGGTGATAAATCCTACTTTCTTTGGGAAATTGTTAAGTTAAAAGCTGAGTAGTTCTCTAAAATGGAAAGTACCTCAGTTTAGGCTGGATGTTTAAGATTAGGCAAAAGTTTGCTAGATCTTTGCAAACTCTGTGTGAAGGCTCATAGCCTTTAAAGCAAGTACTTTCCAAATCTGTCAGCTTACAAGTAGGATTAGCTCAAGGCTATTCCAGTGAACACCAGTTCCACTTTTGTACCTGGAGGTAGGCTCAAGGAAAACCATGGGAGCATTGTGGAAAAGGCACTTGTGGCCATGCTTTGGACTGCAGTGCTGTCAACAGTGAGACATCAAGGCTGCCTTGATGCTGGGTACTACCACATTTACCTTCTGAAGGTCCCTATTAGTCTGAAGGATGGTGACTTTCAGCCTCATGGAGCAGTGTCATTTCAGACGAGTACCCCCATCCACAGCAAGCCAAAGAATGTGCTGAGTACAGGAGAATGCCACTCCTTGCAGGATATCCTGGAAAGGCTTTGTGATCCTCAGCCTAGAAACCCTCCTGAAGACTTTTTTCTCTGAGATATGAGAAGGTGGAGACGTCTATGGTGTATGACTGCAGGCTACTGCAGCTCATGGCCTTTGTACACCACATCCCCAACAACATACATTTACTGATAAAGGGAAGAGTAGGAAAGAAATATGTCCATCCATGCTTGTTTTTGGTGGTTGCAGCAGATGTCCATCACTCAAAGCCATGGCTCCTCTCAAGAAGCAGCCTCTCAGTCACCAGCTCTGGCCTATTGCTGCATTGTTCTTGGGGAAGCTGCAGGGAAGAATTCAGGATGCCTTGGAGGAGAGGGAGAACATAAACATGACCTTTTAGTTTAGGGCATGGGGTGTTTAGCTGGGAAGGAAGTGGCCTGGCTTCTCATGTCTGCTACCAAAGCTATTTTCTTGTCTTTAACCAGTGTTTGGTAAAATTACAGAAAGACTCCTGGGAGGAGGAACAAGGCTTACATTTCCCTTCTGGACTTTTGACCCCCTCTTGCCTTTCCTGACTCACTGAGCTATGTGGTCCATACCCAACACTGAACATGGGTCAGGATGAGTTCCCACAGGTCCTGTATCCCACTTCGTGGGCAAGCATATTTCTGCTAGAATGTAACAAGAGGACAGCAGCATCCTTGTCACTGTCACCTCACTGAAAGCAGAATCACAGTTGTGTGGATACAGGTGTCTGACACTGCCGGCTGGTGGGGTTGCAGCAAAGCGAACACCTCAAGCTGAACTTCTGGGCTGGTTTAGGAGGAGTAAAAGAGTAATTCTCGTGTCTCACTCAAGTTCCAGTGTCAATCAGGTGCTTGACTGCTTGTAAGGCTGTGCATAGCTGGGATTGTCCAATGTCTGTGTAGCAATCCAACATCAAACTCAAGACCTTTGATACTGCTCTAAAACAGATGGTTCAAATGAAATTAACAAGCACTGCACTGGAAATAAGTTAGTTTGATGATTTTCCTCTTTCTACTGGAATATGCTGTTGACCTCATGAGTAAAAAGCCCTTTTAAAATTTCTAGCCTAAACTTCTTCATTGGCAGTCTGCACCCATGTATCCTTGGCCAGGCTTTTCTAGTTTATTGTGTCTTTTACTTCTCCATTGCTGGTCTGTTTTTCTGTAGAGAGTAATCTCAGTTTTTGTCAGTGTTTAAGTTTATTTCAGATTCTTCTAATAGTCTTTTCTAAGGCAGCCCTTCCACTTCTCTGTTCTCTTTACTCTTGCTGAAATTCAATTTTACTAAAGAAAGTATCTAAGAAGAGAAAATGCTTATTAGATACTGCCCCCTAAAAATACTCAAGTAAACAAACAAACAAACAAACAAAAAACTCCTGAATTCCAAGTAAATCCTGGAATATCTGGTATATTCTGTAGTCACAGAAATATTTCTTATTCTGAGTGCCGTAGCGCATCCCTGGCTGCATCTAGGATACACGTAAGTCTTTCTCTGACATTCTCAAATCAGATTACTTTGTCTTCTATCAAATCATGCTGTCCATTTCATGCACAGCTTTGTATTACATACCATAATGTTGCATCTTGTTTCTGTTCTTCTAACCTCCAGATTCATACAAGTCTCCCTCCGTGTTGCATTGCTCTTCCTCCAAGTTTAGTGGGGCAGCTACCACCAAGCTGTCAGCCAGGGCCAGATGCACTGAGCAGTTGGGATGTCAAACTTTACTTTGATAATAAGTAACATGACCTAACAATCCCAATTTTGAAGTAGCAAGGCAGTGTGAAGTCACTCTATGCGGACACCCCATGCAGACCAATATCCTGTTTCAATTTGACCTAAACCAGAACTATCTTTGGTTAGCCAAGAAGATGAAAAGTTGACCAAAACACAGAGGTTTTCCCACTGGATCTAAAAGGCTTTGCAACATTCAGAGACCAAGAGGTCAGATTGTTGGTGGTGGCTTCAGCTGTTGGTGAGACGTAAGCGTTATCCCAGTTAGAGAAGCTCCAAGTATTTGTGTGGAGGCTAATTCTGCAACATTTAATCCATTATTACCCTTGTATAATTTATCATGACGTATACTGCATCACTACAAGCACCATGATGCCAGCTGCAGCTAACTAGGCTTTTTTCCAAGCCTAATTCCAAGCAAATACAGTGACACACATATTTGAGAAAGTAGCTACAGAAAGTTTATGCTGAGATTTTCTCACATCTTCTATTCAGAAAATGCTTTCCATGACTCTTACAACCTTTGTTTCAGGAATGCGCCTGCTTTGTGTGTGCTGTCTCACACTGCTGCTTGACAGAGGGCTAAAACAGTAAAACTCACAACAGAAACAGTAAAACTGAAAACTGAAACAATAAAGCTCAAAGACAAAATGATTCCAAGTTCAAAAGAGTCTACCAAATGGTCATGTTTGATGCAGTATTCTTTTGGTCACCACATCATTGCTGTCTGCACAATGTTGTAGGCATTTCAGCTAAATCTTTAGATCTATTTTAAGGGAATTAAGGATTGTAGTGTTTTTTTGAATTTTTTTTCATTATTATCTCAACTGCAATTAATATACTGTTTTGTTCTATGAAGAAAAAAAAAATTCTGATCAATTGGCTTTTGTTTAGAACTCTTGAATCAAAGGTACAGAAATGAGATCCAAAGACCTCGTGAGAACATGACGCACAGTGACAGCATTGCATGCAGGCTGGCTCACTACCCAGAGTGCTGTGTGAGCATTGGGAACCAGGTTTTGCAGGCTTTTTGATGTGGGTCACACTGAACAGCGCAGTCTTTACAGACTGGGCCTTGGTTACATCACGTTGGAGATGATTTCACAATGCTGTTCTTTATTTATGTATGCAGTACCATTCTGAGGGTTGGGAGGTGGACAGAAGGACTGCCTGGAAAAATAAAGTGTATTAAAACACATCTTGATGCAATTTTTTGTGGTGATTTTCTGGATGCAAATATCAGACAACTTCAAAAGCATGAAATCGCACAGTGGAAAACAGACCTGCAAATGGCACACAACAGAGAGAGCCCTGAAGGCTGGAGCACTGGTCCTCACCACTTGTGGCTCAACTGCCAAAGTCGTTTATGTGAAGTGTCCCCTCTGTGCTTATGGGGCAACTTGTGAAGATTTTTATGTTCCTTGGACTCCTTTCTAAAGGGTCACGATCCAGATATTTTATTAATATATCTCCATTTCTTCTGGCTTTCCAGGCTTCTGTTCTTGTCCTGCGCTGTCTTATTCTATTCCTAGAAGTAAAATATAAATGAGACCATAATTTGAAATGTAGAACCATCTAAAAAATGGCCAGGTGAAGATAGAAGATCCAGGCACAGCCTACAAAGAACTCATGCAAAATAAATAAATAAATAAATAAAAATAATGCAAGAGGGTAAAAAGAGGCCATGAGGGAACATACGAACTAAGATATGACTGAAGTTACTGCTAAAGGACAGCACTCCCCATGACTGTCGTATTATACTCCATACTGCTTATGTCAGTGACTGTCAGTCACTGACAGTAATATCAGCTATTTAAATGCAGTAAAACTGTCTGAAAATGTTCTCTGTGATTCATTCTTTCAGAGAGATAAATTCAAGCCTTAATTTGTAGTTCTGTAAGAGAACACATGTCCCGAAGAGGTAGAATCTTGAGGTGCTTTGAACTGACAGCAGGTAAGATCTGTGCGTGAGTCCTGTGTTGAGAATGACGAGACCCTTGCAAATGAGCTAACTGCTAACTTCCTTTAACATCTCTCTGCTGGGTGTCTGTAGGAAGTGAAGACCTTGGATTTTCAAAACTTGGAGTTGGCAGAGTTCCACCTTTTCCTATGATCATCCAAAGTGGCTGTGGTGTGCTACAACCTCTGCCATCTTTTGTCTGTTGTCACAAATGACATTTCCACTACTTCCATCTTCCACCTGGCTGATCCACTTTATTTCAGAAATAGCATGGATTGCCTCGTACAGTTTGCTTCTTTGTCTGTCTGCCAGGAAAACCAGCTCCGACTGATTTGTCCCCTGTCATCTTGGTTTGGTGTCATGGAGCCTCCTCCAGCTGCTGTTTGCATCTGTTATATCCAGTATACCCAGTACACTCCAAGAGAGTTTCTTGGGGCTTGCAGTAGTTGTTTTGACCACAGATCCCAGGGAAGATGTGAGTTCTTGGTTGTATCCTTGAATCTTCAACTCAAAGCAAATTAGAAGTGGACCACACCTCACACAGGCAATATTACCTGGGGCATTCAAAGATTGAAATGACTTGAGTTTGAAAGGCTACATGTTCTCTTTTAAAATAAATTTCATTTTTTTGCTATAGATACTTCTTTTTGTGCCTATCACTTCTGCAGGCTGATTCCTGGATGTCTTGTGCGTCGGAGGGGCTCTGTTGATTTTCCTTTAATGTGATTTGAAGCAAAGTTCAACCAGGATAAGTCCCTCTGTAGCTCAGTGCTGTCCCTTGTTCCTGCGTGCCATCTGCATGCCCTTTGCCCTTGGCTACAGCTCCCTCTTCACCACAGGCTTCCTGCACATTCCTTTCTGTGTAGTTACATACACCTCCATCAGAAAGCTGGCAGAGTGAGGGGTTTTCATTTCGTGGAAATACAGGAAACTACTGTGCCTAATGGCATGTGACCCTGCCAAGTGACATGAATAGGTTTGCACTAAGGTCTAAGAATTTCTTCCAAGATTTCTTTTCTATGAAGTTGAGTTTACCCCAGGCCATGAGACACGATCTGTAAACTGCGTGGATCACAGGGGGCATAAAATGCTCGTTGTCTGCTGTTGGCTCTGCTGCACATAGTGTCATGTAACCACGGGGGTGAAGATACCTTTCCAGCAGGAACACATTACAAAGGTTGCACTGTTGTATCCCTTCCTATCTGCCATATCATACAGTTCTGGTTCCTTGCAGCTCAGCAGGCTGTTACTACAGCTGTGGTTTGAGCAACTCATGGTCACTGATGGCTGAAAAGCACAGATATGCATCTCAGCAGGGTACTGGACGAGCACAGCCCACCTTGTCCATACTGTTAGCACCACACTGAGCAATGCAGCCTCAGGCTTCATGGACCAAGGTGCTGCAGTCTCCCCTCACCATCCTGCTCAGCATGCAGGCATGCAAACCTCCTGCAATTAAGTGCCACATCTTCCAGCAATCTGCTGTCCATAGAGCAGGGCAGTTCTGAATGCTGTCCTTCCCCTCAGGAATCTGAAGAACTCAATAATATGTGATGGTGAACATCCAGAAGCTGCCACATTGGACAGTGGTTACCTCCCGTGAGCTGGCAGATGTGCAAGTAGCCTTGTTCTGGGCTTTGCAGCATCCTCCTGTATCGCAGCCCTGTTGCAATCCCTCACTTTTTAAGCCATGGAAACTGAGGCAAACAAAGGCTGAGTAAGTCGACCAGTGCTACAGAGCAAGCCTGTGGCAGAACTGGGAACTGAACGCAGACTTTCTGACTCCCGGTCCTGGGCTTGAGCTACCCACTGAGCTCCGGCGTAGGACGAAGTGAATCTCACCAGAGACATCAGATAACCACAGCTTAATTTGGTTTCTCTGTGCTTCATACCCTGGGGAGATAGCAGACCTCTGGCCACGAAAGGCACATTATTGAGAGATTTACTGTTAATTCCTCCTTATGAGGTCCATCTTGTTATGTTTGGAGTTGCCATAGGTTTCTGTTTGTTTTGCCTATTTTTTTTGCGTGTGGGGCTTGTGTATTTTATTAAGCCCTTGGCTAGTGTCTTGCGCATGTTGAAGATTTTATAAGGATTTCTTTCGAGGTTATTCATTATAGTTTTCAAAGGTGACCTATTCTGCAGGCTTGCTACTGAATGACAATCTTTGACAGGCCGATGCCTCATAGAAGGAAGAAGACTATTTCTCATATGCTCCCGAGCGTTCCACAGCTGCTTTTCATAGCACCACATTGACACTGACCTTGGACATTAAGTGCTCCAGGGCTTCTTGAAGCATAGTCACTGGAGAGGCATGCTAAGAGAGCAACCTCCTCTTATTTTCTTCACTTAAAAAACAAATGTCTTCCATGACATACTAGCTAGTACCTAATACTCTTGGCTCTGTCACTGATCTGTTGATGACCATTAGGAAGGCAATTAAATCTTCTGCCAGCTTTTACCTGCCTTGTTGCTGGTGCTGTGGGTTTTGGTAGTTAACTGCTTAAAAAAATCTTTCAGACACACACAAAAATTGGGTTGGAGAAAAGACTTAGAATGTATAGAATATTCTAATAGGAAGAGAATACAACCGTTGTTATTTAGTACAAGTATGTATTTTTAGGTTCACTGTATGCCATAACACATTGAAATTTAGAAGGATTTTTCCTTTGATCTACTTCATATAAATCATGCAGTAAGAGTTTGTTGGTTGGAGGAAATTTTGGAGGAACTGTTTTTGTTATTTCACTCCTTGTACAGAAGCAAGAGCATTGTTTCAATTAGCAGATTTCCTTCCTCTGGAAAATGTTGACTTACATTGTAAATGCAATTATTAAGTTTTTAAAAAATCTTCCTTAAAAGAATATGAGCGGATAACAACCGCAAAAAAGATTAATATTTCCCTCAAAGTTGAAGACAGATTGTTTATGCTCTTTCGGTGGACATTTCCTTTTCTCACTAAGAGCAGAATTCTAAGAGTGGCAGTTTGATAATTTTTCAGCTGCCTCCCTCTCGTGGTCAATCTGAGGCACATAAGGAAATGTTGAAAAACAAGGTAAGCTCAATTTGTGCATTTAAGCTGACTCTTTTTAAGTGGAGCCTTTCAAATGCTGAACAAATTCGAATTAAGGTAAGACCATATCAGTTCTTCCTAGGAACAAAAACCCAAACTAAATTTCAATGAAAGACTGAAAATACCACAAAGAACATGATGTGCAGCTGCAACTGGCGTCAGCAATTTTTGTCTCTCTCCAAACTATGCTCTTGCCCTTTTCTCTCTTCATCCCTTCATATGGGCCTGACTATTACAGCACAAACTTTTCCTCTTGCTACTCTATCTGCATGCCAAATGCCTTGAGAGCAAGCCATTGACTCTTCCTGGCCTCTTGGCTTCTATCTTCATTGCTTTCTCAAGAAATGGTTCTGTTTCCATATATGATCTGCACATATTTGATTGATCCTTAGGTTTTGTGATGGATTTTTATTACGAATTTGGTTCCTGGACTCTCATATGAAAACTAAAATGTTCACTACAGCCTGAAAGAGGAAAGATTCACCAAGAAGTCTGGATAAAAGTCAATGCAAGTGAAAGATGACCATTATCTCCAAAGACATCCTGAGAAAGACAGATGCAAAGCCATATAATAGAATATAATAGAATAGAATCATCAAAGTTGGAAAGACCACTAAGATCATCTAGTCCAACTGTCAACCCATTCCCACTATGCCCTCTAAGCCATGTCTCTCAGTGCCACATCTACACATTTCTTGAACATCTCCAGGGATGGTTACTCCATTACTTCCCTGAGCAGCCTGTTCCAAAGTCCCACTACTCTTTCTGAGAAGAAATTGTTCCTAATATCCAACCTGAACCTCCCCTGGCACAACTTCAGACGTTACCTCTTATCCTATTGCTGTTACGCAGGAGAAGAGACTGACCCCTACCTTGACACAATCTCCCTTCAGGTAGTTATATATATAGTTACTGCCCTTCAGGCAGCAAGGTCTCCCCTGAGCCTCCTCTTCTCCAGACTGAACAATCCCATTTCCCTCAACCACACCTCATAAGACCTGTGCTCCAGACCCTTTGGAGCTTCGATGCCCTTTTCTGGAAAGTCTCCAGGATCTCAGCATCTCTCTAGTATTTAGGGGCCCAAAACCAAACACACTACTCAAGGCCATATTCACCATGTGGTGTGAAACCTGAAATACAATAATAAATAAAATACAATAAAAAATAAAATACAGTAACTTAATAATTTGCCATCAAATGAAGTAGGAATGTCACAAGTAAATGCACATTGTACACAGAAAGCAGTATTTTCACCATGAAGCACATACTCATATTTCCTGAGACCATAAATTTACCTGAGCTTGTTGGCCTTCTAGATTGTAAAGATATTAGGCATTAGGCCTCAGATCTCCACAGTTCTACAAAAAGAAATCATATTACTTCCTTTTCTCTGCAATATGAACCGCTGAAGTTCAGGACTGACTTGAAAGAAAACCTCTAAGAGCAGGAGGACAGCCCGTGCGGTGGAGGCAGAAGTTGTTCGCTTCTTGGTTTCACCACAAATTGTGTGTGGTATGAAGGAAGCTGCTCGTGTATTCGGAGCTTTTAGTGCCTCGTATGCCAGCCAGAGAAAAGGGCCTCTCCTTTCCTTCGTCTTTCATGTCTTTCTCACTTAACTGCATCAGCACTGTGTCAGCATGATCCCAAACCAGGCCTGGATGCGGTGGGGGCATGCAGGACAACTGTGTTGCTGACAATAACTCGAAGGCATTTTAAAAGGAGTCAGCTACCCAACTTCTGCTCTGCTTCACTGTTATTGTCACCATAACCAGTGATGGCTGTCGTATCAGTTATGATTTTCAGGATGAGATCCTAAATAATTCTCTCATTTATAAGGGGAAATGGCCTGCAGCCACCAGGTGTCCTCCTTCTCCATAGTTTGGAGAACCAGGCTGTTGCACTGAAACACACGCTGGATTGCAAATTGGAGACGAAATACTGCTTGTAATTCTGGACCAAAATTAGGGGCTCTGTGCTGTGATGGAGGAGGCAGTGTTTACCACCTCAGTACCCAGGGCTGCAGGTGGGCCAGGGTCCTGGGATGAGAACAACAGCAGTTCAATATTCAGTCACAAGTTGTTATCCCATGGTGTAAGAAAGTCACAAACCATGTAATCTGCAAAATATTAAAGGTGTATGCAGATGTAGCAAGCCCGATTCTTCTTCTACCCAAAGACATGCAGTTCGTTTCTGAATCAAGAAGTCTACTATACAGTCTAAAGGTTTTGCTAATTGGAGAGGGTACAGAACTTTATACATTTCAGCACTTGCAGTCGCTTATGAAGGCAGCTCATGAAGCCTTAATCCATGCAAGGATTTTTCTATTTGTAAACACAAAACAAAATGAAATAAACAAACAAAAAAACAAGCCCACCAGTTTTCTGTGGGTTGTTGAAACATAATTATTTAATTCAAAAGAGAGGGAAAGAAAGAAAACAAAGCAGCAATCTTTCCACAGGGCCTAGCATGCAGATTTTTCCACCCTGATAGAGAACAAACTTGTGTTATATATATAGGTTCAAATTTCTGTCCTGATGTCTTTTTCCTTTCTGGAATACTCCAGCTCAGGTGAGCTGATCTGAACCAGATCCAGCGATATCGCAGAGCAAACCTTCTTCAACACATCTTTCTCTCTTTAGAATAGCCTTGTACATTGTTTACCTTCAGCAAAATTAAAATTGGATTTGCTTGAAAAAACTCAGATTAGTTCCAAGCTCCAAGCATCGTTTCTGTTTCTGCAACAGCAATGGATGTAACACAAACCCTGAGTGCTGCGAGGGTCATGGAGAAATGAAGGAAGGCATGACGTGTAAGGTGCATGGGGTGCATCACAAAGACCTCTGGCCATGGGATATGCATGTGTAATTTGCCACTTGAGGGCACTGTAGAAGTGAATAATAAATATGGACTTTGAGAATTGTGATGAAAACAGCATTTTGTAGGAGGAAATAATGGAAAAGATATGAAGGAGCCTCAACACATACTGAAATAATGGGAGGTTGAAGAGAAGAGGTAGCCTAAGAGACCAGACATTCAGGTCTCCCTCTATAAAATGAAATGCAAAGTATTTTTTTACAATATTTAATTCAACCACTGAATATAACAACTGCTTGAGAACAACAGCTGTGAACAAAGAAACATTAAAATAGTCAGCGTGTTACTTTTTTGTCACTGTTTTAACATCATCACTTTCACATCCAGTACAGATGCCCTGGGACACAAAAAGTACTTTTTCCTGCTAGGTAATCTACAAATCATTAAACCAAACAAATCAATCGATCTGCAATGGCTATTCCTACTGTTTCACTGAGTGAAGAGGCTTATCATGAGATTAATGTTATTTCAACAAGCTCACTGGCAAACAATCAATCATGTGGACTTCCTCTACAGTCCACACAGAGAGAACACTGGATTTTAAAGATGTCCTTAATAATTCAGATACAGGCTGCAAGTTCTAGCTTTGCATATTTATAGGAATAACAGTGTTAAGTGCAGTGATTTAAACCACTATAAAGAGTAATTAGTAGATATTTGCAAGTAAACTGTTCCCCTCACATCTGCTTGGCAGGTCTCTTGACTGGTATCAGCATAATAACTTCTGATCAGAGAATAGTTGTTCATGCTGGCATAATATATAAACTAGGATTAGTAATGGGAAATCCAGTGCAGAATTTCCCCACGGGTCATACAAAATTTTGTGGTTGCACTAGAGAGCTCATATTACAAAATTTAGTGTGGTAAACATAACTAGAATGGCTTTCAAAACAAGAGTTAATACTGTCTTACCAAAGAATTATTTTACAATTGCTTCAGAAATTAAGAAGAAATATAAATTCCAAGGTAGTAAGTTGTCAGAGGGGAGAAATAAAATCCTATTTTATGAAGTTCAGATTTGTCACAAGATAAAAATTAGAGCTAGAAAGAGTAACAGAATTCCCTTCCCCACTATTTCCCCACACACTTACAGATTTAATAAAAATACAGTGAAGACAAATTGTGACTTGGATTAGACAGAAAAATATAGGGCAATTCTATTTTTTACTTTGTTTTAATACTACCTTGGAAATATACTGGAAAACAGAAATGGTGAAGTCATGATATTTCTGAAATTGATCGTAAGATTTAAATTGCTGTGAGATTTCCACTCTGATGTCAAGCAGCTAATAAAGGAAGATGACAACTAGTCTACTTACGTAGTCATTGAAAGGAAAAGAACAAATATATTAGCAATACTTACATTTTATTTTGCGTTATTCTTTGAGGACTGTGCAAGCACAGAAAAGAAATGATGGGACTTGAATTCTGAATGGTAGATTTACAGCAAAATGTATGGCTGTATTTAAGCAGAACAGAAATAAATTCTTAAGAGGAGCGTGGGAAATAAATAGTAATATGTCTCTGTTCCATTGACAAAACTCAAAAAACTTGTTAGTAAACTCTTCTTTAGATTTGCAATTAGTAAAAACTCTTGTCATGAGGCTAAGACAAAGCAATCAATTGCATTTCCAAGATTAATCAAGAAATACGTGCTTTGAAATGTTGTTTGCGTACCAGATACATAGAATGCGTTCTATCTCAGTAGGAGATTCAAAGGGAATCAAACCAAATCGAATTGAAAATTAGTAATTTGATCTCCTTTTACAAAAAGGTCAACAATGTAGTGGATGAATGGATGGTGGTGGATGTAATCTTTCTGGATTTTATTAAGGCCTTTGATGCTGTCCATTACAGAATCCTTCTGGACAAATTTTCTGGCTGTGAGTTTAACAGGTCTATGCTAAACTCTGTATTGAACTGGCTCAACAGTAGACCTCAAAGTGTCATAGTGAATGGGACACCATCTGTCTGGTGGACAGTTACTACTGATATTCCCCAAGGTTCAGTTAAAGGGCCAGTTCTGTTCAGCTTTTTTATTGATGATCTGAATGCAGGAGCTGAATGCATCCTTTACTCAGTGCTCTATTCAGCACTGAGGTGGTGCTGAGGTGGTGTCCAGATACATGGTGTCCAGTTCTGGGCTCCCCAGTTCAAGACAGACATGGACATGCTGGATAGAGTCCAATAAAAGGCCACTGGGGTGATTAACAGATTGGATTACCTCTCCTTTGACAAGAGGTTGAGAGAGCTTGGACTCTTTGGTGAAGAGAAGGCTCAGGAGAGATTTTATCTAAGTAAGTCAGTCCCTGAAGAGAGAGTGCAAAGAAGACAGAGCAAGGTTCTTTTCAGTGGTACCCAATGCCAGGGCAAAAGGCAGTGGGTACAAACTTCCTCAGATGGAAATCTGTGAAGATTTAGGTTAGTTGGATTTCGGTCATCCAGAGTCTTCAAATTTGGCCAAATGTTGCATTGCTTGGTGGCTCATATTTTGCAAATTATGATGCATTTAATTTATAAGATGATCCTGAGAAATACTTGATAGCTTGTTTTATATTAGAAAAGCATTGCACAAACCAGACCAAACCTCAGAGAAGCATATAGAGATGTAGAGTGAAAGTAATATTTATTCCTCTCTCCTAGATTCTAAACTGCTCCTTAGACACCTACAGAGATCTCCAGCACTCAACATATCCTACCACATAAGGTTTCTGGGGTGCAAAACCAGGAAGAACTTCACAAATTCTTCACAACAGGAATCAATCAGTGCAAGAGCAGAGAACATGCAGTGTCATGCTCCAACTGAGGGACAAGACTAGACTTGTTCCAGTTTTTTTCTACAGGAAAAACCAGACAGGGATGATTTGGCAATAGCAGTAGGTGCCGATGCATTCATCATTGGTGCGATCATTGGGGAAACCATGCAAGAGTCCAGGTGAGGATGAAAGACGTAAAAGAGCAACAGAGCTGTTTCCTACCACATACTTTTGTGGTCTAGTTCATGAATGTGGCATAAATACTGCTACCTCTTACACTCATACTAAATTATGTCTAAGCAGCTGTAAATCTGCACAATTGCACTTAGGACTTGTTTGCACACTGCTATTAAAACACGTGATTTAACATATGTGATAACATACGTAACATATATGATCAGAGGGCTGGAGCACCTCTCCTATGAGGAAAGGTTGAGGTAACAGGGATTGCTTAGCTTGAAAAAGAGAAGGCTCTGGGGAGACCTCATTGTGGCCTTCCGGTACTTGAAGGGAGAACGTAAACAGGAGGGGGAACGGCTGTTCACGAGGGCGGGTATTGATAGGACAAGGGGGAATGGTTTTAAACTGAGACAGAGAAGGTTTAGGTTAGATATTAGGAGGAAGTTCTTCACACAGAGGATGGTGACACACTGGAACAGGTTGCCCAAGGAGGTTGTGGATGCCCCATCCCTGGAGGCATTCAAGGCCAGGCTGGAGGTGGCTCTGGGCAGCCTGGTCTGGTGGTTGATGACCCTTCACATAGCAGGGGGGTTGAAACTAGGTGATCATTGCGGCCCTTTTCAACTCAGGCCATTCTGTGATTCTGTATGTGAAACTGCCACCCTCAGGCTCTATATTCTTTAGGTATACTGCTATGAGATACGTATCATAATCAAGGTCATGGGCCAATCTGTGAGGCAGAAATGCTGCAGTATGAAGTTAAATACTTTGTTTAGCACTTTACAACCAAATTCCAGGTCACATAGTTTTTCTTTTCCACCTTTCATGGCGCTGCATCACAATATTTATTTACATCACTATGTCTCCCAGGCTAACATACTCCAATAAAAACCCCACCTCTAATGTGTTCCTCACAAGTTGTTTACCCTTTCTTGAACCAAGATATCACATACCTCTTAGGGCACAGATTAGGAAGAGGTACACTAAGAACATTGTGAGATCGAGTGTTTTGATTTTAGGAACCAGCAGGCTCTTTATCCTCCCATTAGTTTCAGCCATTATAATTTACTGATTTTTAGGGGGAAAAAAAAAATACCCAACAAAAACAAAAAATTAAACTTTAGGAAAAAATACTTTTTGATCACATAAAGTTTATTTCCCTAAAAAGTTATATTACAATATATACAGTTTCTATTTACATAAACTTCTTTCTAGTAAGTGAAGCACCATCTGATACAGTTAGTATTTTAAAGGAATTTACAGAAATTTTATTTTTGCATACAACTACTTGTATCTACAGACAGACATTGGTTAGAACCTAGCTCTCCTAAGACACTTATTTCAGCGGATTTTGGATTAGGCTGCTAATAAAGTTACGAAAGAGAAATTTGTTATCAGCTATCAATCTCCTATGCTTCAAGATACGAGATCTTAGCTATGTCATTTCTGAGGCTATGTGCAAACTAATTTCTCAGAGGAAGTCAAGAGGTACAGACAGAAGATACCTTATTAGCCACAAGAATTCAGCACTCTGATCAGTAACGTTTTCAGTTATCAGAAAGAATTTAATTAGAACAGAAAAAAGAAGGCTGTGTATTTGTACACATTATGCAAAGTGAAGAGCCTGGAAGCTTTTGTGACATATTATCATGCATTCCCCAAAGGATCCATTATTAAAAAGCCTACTTACACCTACTGAAAATCATGGCATGGTCCCCTAACCTCAGAGAGAAAGACTAGCTGCTGACTTTGTAATCGTTATGCCACTGTCAAGAAAAAAAAGAAGGCTCTGTCCAAGGTACAACATTTCCTTCAAGTGAATAAAGGACATTTGGAGGGATGAAACGTCATGAGGTATTTAGAAAACTACAGGAAAAAAAAGGCACTTAGACTGTTTAGAAAAAATCTCAGATATTTTACATATGCAATTATTACATTCACCTGATTGTGGGTCAAGTTTTGTACAAACTACATACCTTTTGGGCCACCTAAACTATACATTTCAAATTTTTGCTTCACTAGACATGGGATCTAGTGGCTGGAAGAAAGCATTGTTATTCTGAGGACAGTTACCATGACAGACACAGGTATTGATCAACATCATTGGCTTTTTTAGGAATTTGCCCTGAGGACAGCGGAACTCAACTTGAATCGTTTTGGTGTTGTGTGGGGTACAGCATCGCCCATCATTGCAGAGGCCACAGTAACGAGGTTTGTAAGTCTGCACACTGGTGCAGTTCTTGTATTCAAAACGAACAGCCTTCATGGACTTCTTTGTTCGGATACATTTTTTCCCTTTCTAAGAGAAAAAGAAAAGATATTAGAGATACCACTGTATAAAAAAGAAAGCAACTAAGAACTGACATGCAAGGATATAGGTCTACTTGGAAAGCTTCCATTTGTTGTCTTTGCTAGCTCTGCCTCAGTAATACTTTGCAGCTATTTCACCAGTTTCTTACCCGTCCTCACTCCTGCAGGAACTCTCCTCGACAGCAGTATGTTATTAGGATGGAAATAAATGACAGTTAAAGCTTTCTTTCTTTGTCTGAGACAAGATAAGCTGACGTTCATTATGAAACTCTAATGGAAAACTTCTCGGGCAACTGTAGCTCCATTAGAGAGAAACAGGAAGACAAACAGCAAGTTACAGAACTAAATTCAGGAAAAGAAGGCTAAAACAAAACCCTGAAGCCTAATCCTTGTGACCCAAGGCAGAACCAGTTTTCTCCATGTTACTCTTAACAGATGCTTGTCTAACCTGTCCTAGGAAGCCTTCACTGGACAATCCTAATGGTTCACTATGCTTACTGCTTGGAAGGTTTTCATACTTTTGATTTTCACATAGTCTAAATTCATATCTCAACATACCTCCCACAGATTCAGGCTGTAATATCTCAGCACAGTTATGAAAACTTGCATAATTTCTCCTGCTTGCAGTTAAAGTGCAGTTTAATCAAATTTTCTTTAGAACAGATTTTCTAGACCTCTGACCATTCCTGTTAGTTTCCCCAATCTTTTCCAAATGTTTCACATCCTTCTCAAAACACGGCACTCAAAACTGCATAGAGAATTCAGCAAAGATCTCAGCAATGCTTTCCAACACAAGAACATTACGAAACAAATGGCTCTCTTCCCTACCTACATTATTCCCACTGGCAGCAAAACTTGTAAAATGTCTAGAAGCAGCTGAAATAGTCAGCTCTCTTCAAAACATATTTATTGCTGTTTCATTGTCAGTGTTGGGTTTGCTTTTGGCAAAACATCAAAAGGATGAAGATTTAGTTTACTCAAGTAGATTCACACATTTCTCTGCACTTCTACAAAGTTCATCAGACTAGAAATATGATGTATCCATTCTGCATATGCAATATGTTCGATCTCTCTGGGATACCTCAAACGATGTGCAGCATAAGCTATTGAGCATACATGACAAATCTAATGCTTTGGAAAAACAAAGGGTTTGCTTCATGTATGATACAATATGTATGTATATACACATCTATCTAGAGCATTCTAGACTGAAATACTGCAGCCTTGGAATTACAGCTGAAGAGATGCTGCTCCTGTCACTGCTCAGAGCATACCTTATCGGATGGCTCTTCATTTTCACAAGGTCTCATCATGCAAAGTCTTGTCTGCTTCACCATCTCACACTGCTGATTTCTGTTGGTAACACGGGTAGAAAAGCCCATTCCACAACTTTTGGAACAAGCACTCCATTCTGTTGTCTGTTCAATACAATTGGCACTTGAATCAGACACGTCTATCCCAAGTGTGGCCTCCTGTCTGTATGCTAGAAACAAAATGCCACAGAACTTGGTTATTAAGAAAAACTCAAGAAAGCAGAGTATCTAATTGATCTGTACCGCATCTGGGATGAAACATGAAACAAATACAGCTAAAAACCCCATAATTCCAGAATTGTAACATCTGCTCGTTCAGCCGTTCTGGATGGCTACTTCCTACATCTAAAGGTCAACGTAAAGGTGCAACAACTATTTAGCCTTCATTCTTTCCAAAGGAATACATCACAAATTCATTCTTAAGTTGTCACAAAAATATTTATATCAGGTATGATTTAAGAGAGGTCATATATTTTATCTAAACTAATAAACAGCGTGGAAGTAAAGTGTTTAACTCCCACAGTCATAAAGTCACCCAACTTCGTCAGTTATTGACAGATTATGGTGGGAAGGAAGCAGGGAGGAGAGGAGAAAGGGAGGGTGGGAGGGAAATTCCTGGGTGCTCAAAGCCACTGCCAACTCTGATCACTGTTCTGCCCTCATGGATGTGTTAAGCTCCATTCTGCAAACATTGCTAACTGTGGTTGGTTCAGTGGTTATCACAGCAGTAAAGAGAATGAGGAAACATGACTAGGCTAGTCACATGAATATTCCTGTGTCATTCCCAAAGCTTCAGCTGTTAAGCTTCTCTAGAAATGTATTTTCACCTTTTGCAAGGTAAAACTCCAGAAAGGTGGCCTTCTACAATGAATGGCCATCGACAGAAAGAATCCACATAATCAATCTCTAGGTATTTTAAGGACCTAGGATCAGACCCAGTGCCTGATGTAGTGGTTGGCAACCCTGCAGCAGAGGGTGTTAGAACTAGGTGATCTCTAGGGTTCCTTCCAATCCAAGCCATTCTATGATTTGCCTGTCACTGTCAAAAAAATAAAAATCGAAGAAAATGAAAGACAGTAGAAAGATGGCAAACTTTTCATTGATATCTGATGTGCCTTACATCTGACTCTTCATAGCACTCTGAAGTTACTACTAGAGCTTTTCTTCCTGAATCATTCCTTAATATTTTTTCAAATGGATTAGCTGAGTTTCAGCATAAGTAACTGCTTAAGAGCACAAAGAGCAGTGACTGGAAGAGAATGCAGTGCCCTCAAATCTCAGTAAAAGTAGCTCATGAAAATTCATGTTGAACTGATAGACTGCTTTTGAAGAGAAGGAGGCGTAATCCAGTAAGAAAATAAGAAAAAATATTATGTAGCTTAATTGATTTAAGTTATAAAAGCATTTGATGAGTTCTCTGTTTTGGAATGGAAATTTTTTCCAGATCCACTCATTATATTTGTAACTACTGCTTCTCTGAGTACTTCAGAAAGCTTTTAATGCCAACAATAATGATGAGAGCTCTAGCACAGACAGACAGGAATTTGCTGGCATTTTTGCTGCCATGCTGACTACTTGTAATAGCCGGGGAATTTGGGGGAGGAAAAAGTGTTTTACAGACTAAGCTGTAAGAATGGTATTATGATGTAAGATATTCATCCAGAGCAAATAGCAAGACTACAGTTTTGATTCTGAGGGGACAATAAAGTTTGGAAAATTATGACCTTGTTCTACTCACAGAACTAACCTGCACCAGATAAACAGCAATTCCAGAACTGGAAAGTAACTCAGGCTAACTACTCTAATAACTAATAACTGTCACTGATGCAAGGTATGGCTGTACCAGGCTCTGAGCAACCTGATCTAGCTGTAGGTGTCCCAGTTCACTGCAGGGGAGTTTAAAGGTCCCATCCAACTTGTTCATCCTCCAAGTATCTTTTCTTTTACCTGTCAACCTCTGCCTTTCTTCACAACCAGTGGTGTACTTACTGGTCACTCTAGATGAGAAATAAGAAAAACAAAACAACGACAACAAAAGAAAACAGCACAAAGCAGTTGCATCTTAGACTTTGCAAGCCCCGGGACATTTCCATCACATCATCCTCTCCTCCTAACAGCTGTGATAGTTTTAGCTCCTCACCAGCCATAGCAAAGCCTCCCAGGAGCACTTCATCCCTGGGGTCGCAGACCCACTTCTCGCAGCACTCTCCGGGGACTTCGATCTTCCGCGGGAAGGGGCAGTCGGGGCCGGGGAGCAGCAGGCCCAGGTTGCAGCGGGGCAGGCATCCGATCTGCCCGTCCCGGCAGGTGCACTGGTACTTGCAGCTGGGCTGGAACGTCTCCCCGTTGCGGTAAATCATCCCATCGAACACGCAGTTGTCTCCTTCCAGCACTGGTGAGGAAAGCGAGTGCGTTTCAGCGGGGGAGGTGAGCCCGCCCCGCCCGTCCCGCCGCACCTACCCATGCAGATGCCGGTGCCGCCGCCGTCCTCGGGGCCGCGGTCGCAGTAGAGGCCGCCGCTCTCGTCGCAAGGCAGCAGAGGGGAGCAGCTCTCGCCGCGCTGCCGGGCGCACACGAGGCAGCAGCCGCAGCCGTCCAGCACGGCGGGCACTCCGGGGGCGCAGCGCGGCGGCTCCGCGGGACAGCGCCCGCCGCAGGGCCGGGGGCACGCCGCCTCCCGTCCGCTCACCTGCGGGGACAGAGCGGCCCCGAGGGGCTCGGGTCACGGCGCCCGCCCGCCCGACGGCGCCCGCCCCCCGCGCCCCCCGCACTTGCCTCGCACGGCCGGAGGAGGAGCAGCAGCAGCAGCAGGACGGGCGGGCCCTGCCCGCCGCCCGTCTCCATGGTCCCAGCCGCCTACCTGCCGCGTCGCTTGGCTCTGCCGGGAAAGCCATTGCGGCCGCTTATATAGAGGCCGGCAGGGACCCCCCCCCCCCCCCCACTCTCCCCCTCTCTTCACACGCCCCGCCGCCGGCAGCGCGTGACGGAGGCGGGGAGCTGGAGCAGGGCAGGGCGCTGCGCTCCGCTCCTCGATCTGCTCCGCCACCTGCCCGGCGGTGCCGAGCCCTGCCCGCGCCCCGGCGCTGCGGCCGGAGCTGAAGCCCTGCCGATCTGCTCCGCAGGGCCGGCGCCGTAGAATCGTAGGATCACAGGATCGTTAAGTTTGGAAAGACCACGAAGATCATCTGGTCACACCGTCAGCCCATCCCTACCATGCCCACTAAACCGTGTCCCTCAGTGCCACATCAGGATGTCTCCTGAACACCTCCGGGGATGATGGTTCCCTCTCCCTGGGCAGACTGTGCCAGTACCTCACCACTTTTTTGGAGAAGAAATTGATCCTGATATCCAAATTGAAACTTAAGGCCATTCCCTCTCATCCTATCACTGATGCTTGGGAGCAGAGGCCGACCCCAACTCACTGCAGCCTCCTTTCAGGGATTTGTAAAGTGCAGTAAGGCTATCCCTGAGCCTCCTCCAGACTGACAATCCCAGCTCCCTCAGCTGCTCCCCATAAAATGTGCTCCAGACCCCTCACCAGTTAGCTGCTCTTCTCTGAACACACTCCAGGGCCTTGATGTCTTCTAGTGAGGGGCCCAATACCAAACACAGCATTCGAGGTGCGGCCTCTCCAGACCTGAGTACAGAGGGATGATCACTTCCCTGCTTCTGCTGGCAATGCTATTTCTGATACAAGCCAGGATGCCATTTGGCCTTCTTGGTCACCTGGGCACACCGCTGGCTCACGCTCAGCTGGCTATCAGCTATCACCCTCAGATCCTTTTCCTTCCTTCCCTCAGGACATAGACCCACAGTCCAGGGCCCACTTGCTTCGCCACATTGAGTGGGGGGACCTGCATGGCTGGACCAAGGCCACCAATGTGCCTTACGAAGGGACAGCATTACAGGGTGACACCTCTCATCAATAAACTTCACTGAGCACAGCCCAGCGAAGAAGGACTTGGAGGTCCTAGAGGATGAAAAACTAGACACAAGCCAGCAGTCTGCACTTACAGCCCAGAAGACCAACAGCATCCTGAGCTGCATCAGAAGAGGAACAGCAGCAGGGAGAAGGAGGTCATAGTCCTCATCTACTCTGCCCTCATGAGGTCCCATCTGGAGTGTTACATTCAGGCCTGGGGCCCCATGCACAGAAACTCTTGCAAAGCTGCTGGAGAGGGTCCAAAGGAGGGCCATTAAGTTGATCGGAGGGCTGGACCACCTCTACTATGAAGAAAGGCTGAAGGAGTGGGGCTTATTTACCTCGGAGAGGGGAAGGCTCTGCAGAGTCCTCACAGTGACTTTCCAGTACTTGAAAGGAGATTATAAACAAGAGAGGGACTTACTTTTACATGGTCTGATAGTGATAGGAGAAGGGAGAATGGCTTTAAACTAAAAGAATGGAAATTTAGGTTTGATTTTAGGAAAAAAATCTTTACTCCAAGAATGGTGAGGCACAAGCTGCCCAGAGAAGCTGTGGATGCCTCATCCCTGGAGGTGTTCAATGCCAGGCTGGATGGGGCCCTGAGCAGCTTGATATGGCGGGTGGCAGCTCTGCCCACTGCAGGGGTGTTGGAAATCAATGTTCTTTAATGTCTCTTCCAACATATGGCATTCTATGATTGTATGGGAAACTGTATCTGTTAATGTGCCTTATCTGTCAGGAATTGTCTTCTGCCCATGGTAGCTCTGGGTCTTTCTAGGATACAGATAATCTCGATCCCCCTGCTTGTCTAAGGCAGATCATAGCAACAGATTCTGTCGCGGCTTGTTAAAGAGAAAATATTTGAAAAACAAACAAGTTGTGGGCAGATCAGTGAAAACAGGATGCCTGTTCAGCTTAAGACATAACACAAGTGGTACACATGAACTTACAAGGCTGATGTAGCTCTAAGCCAAAGCAATACTCAGTGCAAAACCAGCAATCGTCAGACGCAAGTTTTACTTTGGACAAGAATTACCATTCCTTCCCTAATGCTACGTGGCAACAGCTGGGTTTCTGGTGCAGCCTGTTGTCCCCACGAACAGCAAACTTCACCGGCACAGAGACAAGTCACACGTTGACCATTCATGTTCTTATTCCTAAGCAGCAGAGCCAGCCAGGAGGAACAGAGAACTGCTCAGTGCTTATTTACAGCATGGCATTATTTCAGGTATCCAGAGCTGCACAGGTCATTTCAACTTACTTTTCTCTTTTTTTCCCTTGCATTTTGCCTACCACCTCTGATTTAGCCAGTTAGTGTAAAGCCACTTTTTACAGTGCCTTGCTTGTGAGCAGAATCACGGATGCTCTTGGCCAAGTATTAATTTTTGCTAAAAAGAAGCATTGCTACTCCTGTAGCTTTCCCAGAAGCAGGGCTGTAAGCCAGAGGGGCACATACAAGATCTGTTTTTGCCTGTTTGTCTGATGAGGTTTTCAGTGCCAGTAATCATCCACAGCCACTGAAAGTTACCTTCCCTTTAAATGAGATTACTTCACTCCTAAAAGGTTTCACCGTGTAAAACTTTAGAGAGAGTTAAAAAAAAAAACCAGAGAGAGAACATTCACTGGCATACTTAATTCGGAAAAATTAACAGCTTTATGTACATCTAATAAATTTATTAGGGTTCCGTGCTCTTATAAAATACCAGTTATAAAAGTAGGATGATGCTGCAGTTTAGTGCAGTGGGTCCTAAAACTTTTTTTCCAGACGTTTCTACCCCTCCAAAGCATGCTTAATTTGGAGTCTGGTGAAGTTACCTGTTCTAAGATGCTTCTTCATCTTTCTAACGTGATTCCTTTTGTCTGTACTTGCTTTACAACTTTGTTGAGAATGACATAACATGCTTATCATATGAAAGTACTCTTCATTAATGTTCTTCAGAGAGTAAAATAACGTTGAGGTGGATGGGTATGTTGCTGGCTCAGCTGACAATGCATAGCCCTTCCTTGTGCTTTAAAACTGGTAGGTATGAGTGAATGAATGGTCTCGTTTCTTTGGGTTTGCTTTTTTGTATTTAAGTGGGGTAATATTTGGTTTGCTGCCCTGGCTATGGTTATTGCAAAGACTAATTCCTCCTAATATGTAAAGAAATCAACCTCTGCTGCTCACTTTGCAGGAAGATATAGCTGATGAGCAGCATGAGAACTGCAAGTTCAGGAGCAGAGTCCAGCAATAGAGTTCCAACTCTAAGAATAAACTTCATGGCTTTTCCGTGCCAAGGTCACAGGCAAGGAGAATCTTGCATGGTACCTAGTAGGAGGAAAACAGGTTGGTAATCTGCAGTTTCTAACTGTTAGGGATATAGTATGCACTGGTATGTAAATCACCAAGGGGCTGTGCAGAACAAATGCAGAAGTGTTTTCTAATCTTAACTCTAGAATTCATCTTCTATTGCGATAAATGCTTAAGCAAGCAAAATAATGGGTCTTTTGTTGTACTTAAACATTGTCAAGACACAACATGCTTTTCATGTCTTTTTTTTTTGGAAGGAGTACAGCTTTCTGGTTTTGCACAGAGAATGTATGCTCAAATTCAGCCACAGCTATGATCTCCCACACTGGCCAATATCAGCCTTTGCAGGCAAAGATTTCTCACTCTGAATTTCCATGTCTGTCTTGTGCTAAATCTCTGGCATGGTTCTCTGGACATGACATTTCACTTAGATCTTTACCTCCATAGAGCTAGTAATGTTAAATATGTCGCTTTCACCCAAAACTGTTTACTTCTTCAACACCCAATGGTTTGTAGATATTTTACCACCAAAACAACCACAAGACTGGAAGCAGAGGTGACAAATAATACTGGCTTAACTCTTAGAGAATTTCTAATTACTGATCCTATTCCTATCCAGAAGTGTTTAAGCATGTAGCAAGCCTTACAAACATTCAAGAAATCATGGCAACGTCCCTCTTTTCAAAGAAAGCCACCTGTCCAGCTTTCTGGCTTCACAAAAACCAGTTGCACAAAATTTTTACATTTACAATACAATTTTTTACATTTACAAATGCTATATTTTTCTTGAAAATATAATGATTTTGGATTTTAGCAAGTTTTTCTCCATTTAGATGACAGCTTCAAATTCCTAACATGCTTTGGGATATGAATGTTCAGTGACCTAAATATGGAGCAAAATATATGTATATAAACACCACAGTAAATTCATATGTCAGTGTTATTATCAGTTTTCCATTCACAATGCACTTGACACACTAATAGCAAACCAGCAGGTTTGGTTACAAACTTGCTTAGGTATTAATTGTGTTGCTCACGTGGGTGAGTGGGTACCAAAACCCCTTCAAATCAGTTCTCCCTTACTGCTACTACTTTGAGGTGTGTACCACAGTCATTGTGTTTCAGGAAAAATCTGTCCAAGTGGAATCTCCTACATTTGTCTCTGTTTATATGGCTAGTCTACATGGCTAGTGTGGAGTTTGGTAAACTCTGACTTACACACTGCATGAAGAGCTATCCAAACTCAAATATTTAACTGGACTTTTGGGTTTATGTTCAATGTTTGGAGCTTTAATATTGATGGATGCTGTGACTGCGAAGGTGGTACTTGCACTGCAAATACTAGACGCTGGTGCTGGTATTTCTGATGTCAGTCTTAATGACTTATCCTATTTCTTATCAAACTATTGAGAAAACCAAGAAGATTTCTTCCTATGAGGAACAACACAGTTTCCTAAGCAATCCCTTCAACATTTTATGAAGACTCAGTATTTCCTATTCACAGTAGGATTCCTGTTACCTTTAAGCAAAGGAGCTGTGTTCACAAAAGAAATGAACGTATTTATATATTGATACATATATAACCTTTTGAATAGAATCTAATGGGTAACACCAATACCCTGAAGATATGCAGAATGGAAAGATTCTGAGAAGATTCTGTTATTGTACAATAACAAAAAAGCCCTGACAGTCTGGTCAGCATGAAAATTATCAAAGGAGCAATAGTAGTTCACCATGAGTAAGACAATCCATTTCTAAAGACATCTGGTCATGCTGGAACAGATCTGCAAATCCTGTTGCAGGGCTGCTCTGAAAGTAGTATCTCCTATTTGATTATATTGGCCACGATGACAGAGGTGTATGTCGGTGGTGTGCAGTAGAAGTTGTTTCTTTTGCACTTTATTGCTGTGTGACAAATGGCAGCAGAGGGGCAGTCTGACAAAAAGTCATCTGACATGGAAAGGCGTATGAAGCAAACGCGTGTCACTGAATTCCTCCATACAGATAAAATGGCCCCCACTGACATTCATTCACATTTGCTGAATATTTATAGAGACCAAACAGTGGATGTGAGCACGGTGAGGGGTGGGTGGTGCACTTCAGCAGTGGTGACAGTGATGTGAAAGACAATCCACGTTCCAGACAGCCATGCAGATTTTGACGAGCGTAACACGTAGGCTTTTGTTCATTAGTGGCAAAAAAAGAAAAGTGTAGGTAATGGTGATGACTGTGGTGAAATATAGTGATTCTGTAGCCAGAAACTTGCTATATCAAATAGTGTCATTGTGTTCCTTGTATCTATTACAGATTCAATGGAAATAAATAGGATGAATTACTTTCAGAGCAAGCTATGTATCATGAAATGGATGATGAAGATACGGCAGGCCAGTGGAGGTCAATACGATCCTTTATGCTCTTGCTGAGTAAACCAGGCTAGTAAATCTTCCTCACTAGAACACTGAGTGAACTGATGACCTTTCTCTCCAGAAGAGAGAATTTTCAGCTGAACGATGGATACTCCAAAAAAACAACTGGTTTGCTCAATGTTTAATGCTGTTTGCTGTTTCATTCCTTTAAGTAGGGTGTAAGAAGTAATTATTTTTCTAATGACAAAATGTTCAAAATGAATCCCTAAGCATGGTTGTGTTTTGCAGTTGAAATTAAATATGAAAATGAAATTATCCTTCCTACTACAGAAGCGTTTGTCTACTTTTTATTTAGCACAGTGTTTCTTGTGTGGTATTTCACAATTCCATTTAGCCTATGAAACAATATGATCTGTTTTGCAATACCTATGAATTGTGTGACTGTCATTTGGATTCTTTTTTTTTTTTTTTTTTGAGATATGCCTGCTTTATTGAAAAATAACCAACAAACCAACGGTTTTGGCAAATTAGAAATTTGGAAAAAAATATATTGGAATATCTTTATTTTAGAGATTCATCTTTTGGATTTTTATATTTTTAGATACAATTGAATACAACCTTGGAATGAAATAATATTTCATACAAAATTGAAACATAATTTAGAAAACATCAGAATGAATTATGTGGGGATGGGGAGTTGCATCATTGCTTTGGACTCAGACAATTTTACGTACTCAAAAGAAATTCACAGAATGTTCCAGTTTAATCCAGCCTCCAAATTCCACCAAAAAAGATCCGTTGGTTTCTTTCCATCAGACCTATTTTAGCTGTAAGACACTCTGGGAATTCTTACAGCACAAGTCACCAGGTGAAATTGCCACGTGCTGTGGTTATTTTGGAAAACGAGGAACAACAGAATCATAGAATCACCAAGATTGGAAAAGACCTCCAAGATCATCCAGTCCAACTGCCCACCTACCACCAATATCCTACCTACCACAAATATTTCCCCACTAAACCATGTCCCTTAGTACAACAATAGATGCTGGGTGTGCTAGTTCATGGGTGTTGTGCACTGAGCAGGTAAATCACAGAATCATAGAATGCTTGGGGTTGGAAGGGGCACTTAAGATCATCTAGATCCAACCCCCCTGCTATAGGCAGGGACACCTCCCTCTGGGCCAGGTTGCTCACAGCCCCATTCAGCCTGGCCTTGAATGCTTCCAGGGAGGGGGCATCACAGCCTCACTGGGGAACCTGTTCCAGTGTCTCACCACTATCACAGTAAAGAATTGCTTCCTAATATCTAGTCTAAATCTACCATCTTCCAGTTTAAAGCCATTTCTCCCCATCCTGTCACTACATGCCCTTATAAAAAGTCCCTCCCCAGCTTTTCTGCAGGTCCCCTTCAGATACTGAAAGGCTCCTATAAGATTCCCCTGAAGCCTTCACTTCTCCAGGCTGAAGAGTCCTACCCAGCTCTCTCATCTTGTCCCTGTAGAGGAGGTGCTCCAGCCCCCTGATCATCTTCGTGGCCCTCCTCTGGTCCTTATTCAACTCCATGTCCTTCTTGTGTTGGGGCCCCAGAACAGGATGCAGTACTCCAGGTAAGGTCTCACAAGAGCAGAGCAGAGGGGCTGAATCACCTCCCTTGACCTGCTGGTCATACTCCTCTTGATGCAACCCGGGACATGGTTGGCCTTTTCATCTGCAATTGCACATTGCCAGCTCATCTAGGAATCTTAGGTCCTTAAGAAAACTTTTTTTTTTCTCACAGTTTCTAATTTTGACAAAGTTATAATCCTTATATTCAGGAGGCTGCAAGCAACATTCTGTAGTGCTAACTTCTGCTGTGCTTGGAAGAAAGGGAATGAGACTTGTGCAAGAAGTGGGTCATTAATGCTTACTCTCAAAAGAAATGAGATAGTATTTTCTTATTTCATTTGATTTAAAACTTGACTAACCCTATTTATATAATTGTATGTTGTATCTGAAATAACCAGACTGATATTACAAAGTGGCTAAGTTTGGTTCGTTTTACTGCATAAGATGATAATGGATAAAATGGAAGGGGAAATCCTCCTTTAATTATTCACCAAGTGAGATTTGTTTTGGTGCATGTGGCCAATGAAATCTTGAGGAACCTATAACCTAACTGATTTCAAGAGCTACAGAAGGGGCATATGAACAGATCATTTGGAATGTACAGGTTTTTGGCTCTTTCTGGACAAAACAGCTCATAAATGGTTGTCTCTTAGGGTATTTTTCAGAATAAGAATATACACGTGAGCAAGATCTGCAAGAACAGGCTGGCATTTTGAAGAACCTAATGGTGATTAAAGTGATGTTCTGCCATCAGAAAGTTAGATCAGTTGAGTGGGGTTTCCCCATCTTTCTTTCCTCTCCAAAGAACAGCCATTCCTTGAGCATGTCTGACAGAAAGGGGTATGGCTAATTGATTCAGCTAGCTGCCAAGTGAGGTTTGTTGCAGTTTTTGACACTGCCAAGTGAGGTTTGTTGCAAACTGCATGATTTAGGGCTGCCCTTTATGCCTGTTTCCCATATCTGTGTTGGTGTCTGCCAAGAGCTGAATAATCTGGCCATAAGTAACAAAAACATATTTTATAGATCTCATTTCATGTTGCAATATGCTTTTGTCATATTCTTTTGTGACCTTTACTGAAAAATAAAAAACTGGGGAGAAGAAGTGGAACTTACAATGTGCCCTGGGAAGGAGCAGTTCCAGAGTTTTTGAATTGGGTGAGATCTGAATTAAATGCTTCAAAACTACTGAGAGTGCAAGCCAGTGAAAACAGATGAAAGGCAGTTAAATTGGACTCTCCTAGATCAAGCACTCCCTGTGATCTTTGTTGCTTTGTGCCACAGATGTCAAGGCAGTCTCAGAAGTAATTCTTACCATTTAAGGCTTTTAAGGTTAAAACCAGCTTTTGCTCATAGAGCAAGTTATTAACTGGTGAAGACAGAGAAGTATGAAAATATGTTCCCCATAGAGGAGTATCCCATATCAAGCACTGACCCACTGTGCAGCAACTGCACTCTGGTAGGGGTCTGAGGGGTGCATTACAAGAGTGAGAAGGGCAAGGACAGAGAACAGCTACAGGGGGTTGTATCAGGCACACGCGCACAAGGTATTCCCTTCTTCTAACTGGAATGAATTTGAAGACCATACATTTTGAATCAAACATTTGATTTTGAGCACCTTTTGTTTGTCTCAGTCAGTAATGCATCTGCATTTTCTCCATCATCTGTTCTGTGCTGCTGCAGCATCCATGAAGTTCAGGGCTGTGCTGGATGCCTTTCCAAGGAACCGTTCCCAGCCATGGTTCCTGGATCAATTGTCGATTCTTCCCAAAATCTCCTTGTTGTTTCCTTAAGTTAGATCTTAAAAATATTCACAAGGAAATACTGAAATTTTGGTCTCGTGATAGCCAAGACTTTCTATTGGCACTTCAAAGAATTTTTTTTCTCCTTTTACAGCCATACGATATCAGCATCGCATACCTTGTAGCTGCATGTAATGATTTTTGCCAAAGGCAACATACCGAATCGAGGTTCACCCACCCAGAGGAGTCGCTGAGTCCGAGCTCTGCATCAGCCATCCAGCAAAGGAATTGAAGACATGAGAGATGGAAGAAACAATTGGTCATCTAATCTCTTTTTCTATTTTTGCTGGTCTTGTTGCCAGGGAGATGTTGTATTAAAAGGAGTCGCCTACACAGTCACTTCACTTACAAGCTGCCTCACTGTAAAAACATCGTTTAAAAATAAAGTTTAAAAATACTTGTAGACTGAAAATGTTGTTGTGCCATTGTTTAGCCAAGCTCAAATAATTTAATACTTTCAATATTCCTTGTAAATGATCTGCTCAGTTTTTTTTCTTCTTTTTTTTTAATTTTTTTTCTGTGTTTAAGTTTTCTCCAGGTTTTCCTACTGAAGCTCATAGAACAGAACAGAAAAGGTCTGTTCAGAGTAGCATGTCTTTTTTTTTTTTCCTAAATCAAACTTGGGGGCTTGTTTATAGAGACCGCTTCAACTGTCTCTACAACACAGTTGATTCCATTTTACCCATTTTCTTTTCTTTGGTGCTTCTAGAAGCTTCTGAGAAAGTCTACCTCTGTTTTCCCTTTTGTGGAAATGAGATGGATTCAAATCCACATGCTTTTTCTTTGGGACACAAGTGCTTGCTGATACATTTGCTTCTGAATTCAGAATAAACACAGCGCAAATATTCGTCGAGGTTAACATGACATTTACTTATTTAGTAAGCATTTCTAAATTGAAGGAATGGGCAGAAGATCCAGACATCTGCAGTTACAATCTGGATTACTATTTAGTCTTCTCTTCAAAGAAGTGATTTGTGAGGAATGCGGGAGGTCCCGAAACAGAAGCAGAACTGCCCTATGGAAGCAGGAAGCCCTACTCGTGTGTAATGAGGGTTCAGCCTCATGCTCTGTTCCTGTGATCTCATCTCCTTTTTAAAGAGTTCTGAGGGAACTTCCCCATGTAGCTTCTGTTCCATATCTTAAATGTTTGGAGGACACAGCACAGGAGAACAGCAAATATTCAGAGCATCAGTTCTCTTGAGGTTTAAACATCTCTGAGATGCTGCCACCACTCCCATCAAAGTCTGTGGGCCCGCACTGTTTCTTGCTGTACATGTTATGGTTGATTCTTTGTCATCAGTTTCCTACAACAGATGTGTTTTTGTGTGTCTTCCAGGCCACTAAGAGTTTTACTTTTGGTGACAGGTTAGATGTTGTTTCTTTCAGCTGGTGTTCATAATTCCTTGAACAAGTCAGTTGGCCACTAATGCAGGAAAGCCAAAGATGCATATAGTATTAAAAGAAATAAATACAGTCATTTCAGGATGTCTCGTGACTACTTTTCCTGGCAGTTGTTGGTAGCACATGGTGCTGCATATACCATTACCACTTGTGCAGCTGGAGAGCAGTTGTGAAGACGACAGCGTAGTTACCTGGGGGAAATTCCAATCTCGCTACTTAATTTATAAGTTTGGTTCTAGAGGTGGTGTGACAAGAAGCTCCAGGGCACTGTTTCTAACTTCAAATCACTGCTTCTGCCAAAGCTGGAGAGTGCTGGGATGGATTTACCAAGGTGAAAGGGCTATTCAGGTGGTAACCACCTGGTGTGGCTGGATCTTGTGAGAACTGAGCAACTTAGTCTGAAGGAAATTGGTCCCATAACGGCCTAAATGCTCGACACACAAAACCACATGTTTTGGAACACTGCAGCCTTGATGTTTTTGCAGAGGTGGGTGGGATAAAATATAGGACTATCTCATCTTATATGAATTCCTGTAAGTCACTTTGCTCAGTCTGGACCCCAAATCCTGTTGGAAATTGAACAGCATATCATTTGAGTTTGCTTATAGCTAAATAAAAGCAAATATTAAGAAATGATGAATGTGATTTTTTCTAGATTATTACTGTATGTAGAGGAAGGCTGTAATGTCTTGAGAGTGTCACTCCACTGAGAGTCCACACAGCTGAGGAAATAGATTGAAAGGCATTCCTGATGCTGTAGAAAATGAAGGGCATTGGTTTTCATTAGTGACATTCATATTTCCTCCTGGCTCATAACTTTTGAATGTGAAGTATTGACATGAAAATTTGCAAGAAGATGGAGCACCTTGCATTAATATTCGTATGTATTGGTATCTGTAGCATTCGAACTATAGTCATGTATGCTAAACAGGTCTCTTGACTACCTAAGTAATAAACAAAACAGCTAGGACCTTTACAGTGACATGCAAACAACACTTAAATATAAAATTGTATAACAGGAGTCCCACTGTGCATTTCAGTGACTGGCTGCTTAATGCCCGGACTATGAATGAATCTAGATGCTATCATTTGCTCCAGTGGAACAATTAAAGATAAAAATAAAACAAAAAGTAACATTATAAACAGACAAACAAGTAAAAAAATCTTTGAATAAATATTAGCCAGACAGTAATTTGACCACTTCCTTCATCTGCAAGGGATGATGTTGGGTTGGAGATGTTAGACCCATGATTGGTGCACTAAACATGACATCTGCTATGTTGGGCACACTGTGGCAGTTGTGTTGGAAAAAAAATTGGCACTGTGAAGTACAAATGGTGTCACTACAGCCAGGAATGACAATCAGACTCTTTGTATCAAAGCAGATGATTATCTGACTGCTCTTTGTGCCATCCTATGGCCATCGTTATCTCTGTGAAGTGGTAATTCCAAACTCTGTCAGTAGTGATCTGAAGGTAATTTCCTTGTTCTTAGAAAATAATGAAAATTCAGATCTGCCAATGGATTGTACTACTTGTTCTTAATATCTGTTGATGTTGGAGAATGATGGTTCTTCAATAAACATAAGTCTAAATGAAAGGGAAAGTATTAAAAGAGCAACAAGGGTGAAAAGTAAGAAAGAGTTAAGAAACTTCTGCTTAGTGAAAAAGATGGAAACTTTTGATAAATAACCATTCACTTCTTCAGTTAATGGAAGGAAAAGCTACATTCTTTCAGATTGCTTGCCACCTGCACACAACTTGATTTTCCTGTAAGTAAAGGAAGTAAAAGTCAAAAATGGGGGAGAGGAAGGGAGGATAGCAAAGCAAAGCAAAGCAAAGCTGTGCTCTGTTCCATTTCCTTCCGTTTGCTTGCTCTGCTCTTTAATCTCTGCAGCAGCTCATAGGGGTGTTAACAAGGCTGGCAAACACAGCTGGTGTATCCTGCCTACCGGATCCATTTGTCCTTCAGTACCAGTGCCATGCTATTATAAATGGTTGTAAAGTACTTTTAGTTCATAAATTTTTCCAGAAATATTTTCTTCAGTATAACCTTTCAGTTTAAATACAGTGCAGACAGCAGGCTAGGTATGTGAAATCCATGGCTACAGAAGTATGTTTGAAAGTCTCTAGGCCACAAGTCCATTTCTCATGCCAAGAAGAGAGGAAAATTTTAATAAACTGGAAACAGAAATAAAAGAAGGTCAGGGATAAACCAGGAGAAAAGAAAAAAGGAGTTACAGAAAGACAGGCAGAAAAGAAAGACATATATTGATTTTAAATCAGTGCAATCTTTTAATCAGTTGCTATTGCATTGAACCTTATCTTCGAAAACAGACGTGACAAAAGCATAGTTTATATCTTGGAAAGTGCTTTGCAGCAGTAACTTGTTGATATCATAAGTACAATTATTATTAATTATTAGTAACTTATATTAAATATGTAATGAGTATTAAGTAAAGTTTTTTTTATAGATATCACTGCAACTTCCTCTAATACTACATGGTAGGTGTGCTACAGATACAGAAAAAAACATAAGCTCTGATCATGACAGGTTGGAACCTAAATGAAATTAGCAAGTTTATTACATCATGAGGTATGGATTTGCTGAAGCTGAAACCAGAATTTACAGTGTCTGCGCTCATGGTAAATATTTTCTGCATGGCATTGTATTCATCACTCCAGGTTTCATAACATAAGATAAAAGATGTGTATACTGCGCCATGAAAGTACATCCAAATATTGTCTCAGCAGTATCAGCTTGTTTTAAACAAATGTGTGCTCTTTGTTGTGTAAATGATCTATTTTCTTTTCTTTTCTTGAAAATACGAAGCCCTTTTCCCCCTATAACGTCTCCCTGCTTTTCCACTCTGAATCCTTTATGACTTGAAATATTTTCATTTCAGTAATTTGATGATCTATTAATGTAATTCAGGATCTTTAATATCCTGTCAGACCATCAGGCAACCAAAAGTTTTAGAATTACATCAGATGATCATAACTAAAATAGTTAACACCTATATTTTGCATTCAGACTTTAAAAATTGTCAGTTCTTACACGTATATTAAATATGCTGCTGATTATAAAGCTTATGAAGGCTTATAATACTTTGTGATGTAGACAAAGCTCCAGCTCGGCTCTACAGGAAAAATAGACACATCATAGAAACCATTGAAATGAATGACGTTGTGACCAACAGTATCAGAACAGAGACTGGGGATCGAAGGAGGAGGAAGCAACTGGAAGACTTATGGATTTCAGCTGAGTAGCCCCAAAAGTTCTTTGCACCTTCTGATATGGTGCTTGCCCAGGAAAATTCAAATGATGCCTTTTACTTATTGAAAAGTGTACTCTCTCCATACTATTTATCTATTTATTTACCTATCAGTGTCTGGTTTTAGAGCATTTTAGAGCATGCTAAATATGAATAGAGGAACATCTTATCATCAAGCAGTTCAGTTTCTCTTGCAGAAGGAGTGAAAAACAGCTCTCCTGAGATTTCAAAACCAGTGGCTTTCTTAATCTTTTTCACACTTCAGCTCAACTTTCAGCCATGGAGATGAGCAAGAAGGTATGCGTGTATTCCTCTGTGTGTTTTCGTTGTGAGTAAGCTCAGTGCTATTTCACCCAGATGTTTCTGTACTGTGATATGGGTGGAAAGTTCACAACATTCATTTGGCTTCAAAGATCCACAGCTTAATATGAGCTACCCACCAGCTGGAGTGTTAACCTGCTGTAACATCTCCTAATCTCTACGGGGAGAAATGTCTTACTATTACATTTTGCTGAATATAGTCCTTCTTGCTCCTTATTACCTGGAAAGTAAACTTCAATTATGCTAAAGAAAAAAATCAGTGGAGAAAAAACAGACAGGAAAGAAAGCAGTCCAGGCAAAAGCCTGAAAATGCCTGTCTGGAGTTCAGGGGAAAAGAGGTGGAAATGTCCAATATTGCAATACTGGAATACAGTTGTCTGAGTTTTCCATACAAAAGTTATAAAACAAGGATCTGAATATTTTATAAAAATGATACCAATATCAGAAGTATAACAAAATAGAATTGAAGCAAAAATATTCTCAAAGATCTACAAATAATGACTGAATTCGGCCTTGAGGCTCTTTCTTATTTGACAGATGGTAATCCCTGGACACTCATCTGGAGAAAAACAGCCTCCTTTCCCCACTGACATTATAATTCATACTCCAAAAGCATGTTTCCTAACTAATTAACTACTTTAACTTACTTAGGTATATTACTATCTTCATTAGCTTGCTTTTGTTCCCCTTCTCAAGATTCAACCATCTCACATTTCTTTTATTACCTTCATGACTCTCTTCACATTTTCTTTTCTTTCCTAACTAGCATTCAGTCATTTAATGGTATTTCATTCAAAAATACTGCTTCCCCCATTCACCTACCTTCTGCCTTTTCCTCTTCATAGCAGGAATGCACCCTGAAATTTAACACATTCATGTTAATAGAAAAAAAATCCATCAAAACCAGCAGGTTTGGGGCAGGCTTGTTCCTACATCAGGTTGGAAGCACATGTGTAGAGCAGACTTATCATACTAAGGGTAAAATCTTGACTTTTTCTAGCCTTCCTCTGATCCTGAGCAAAGCACTTAAAATCTTGGCACCTTGAGCTCCTGCTGCTCTCATGATACTCATGAGCTAATGATGGTACTCACCAATTTAAAGCAATTAAAGTCTTACAAGGAAAACTGTTACACAACTTCTGGACAGAGTTATTCTGCGCCAAGATGCTCCTATAGCATGGACCTAGGATACTGTAACTCTTAGTGTATACCACAGAAGCCCTTTAAAAATTGCAGCACGATGTTACTCTTCAGATTAATGTTATCTCACAGTACCTAGCTGAGTCTCACTTGGTGGCCTACCAAAACCTCAAAGGCTTCTGAGCAGAGGGAAGACAGTCTGGTGTTACTGATGGGAGAGGAGAGAGTACAGTGTAGGAAGACTACAAAGGCAAATCTGTTGTTAGTACTTCAGAGGCAAGTTATGCAGCAGTGTCCTGTAACAAATCAAGGAGATAACGTTTTCCCTATGAATCATTATGGTATAGAAGTGTACCACACCATGGGTTACAGAGCTATGCAGACAACCCTAGGCTAGCCCTGGAGCTCGTAGGAGCTGACCCATGGATCAATCAATTTCCTTTTCAGTCTGCTGGAGCTTCCATGTTCTCCAAGCACCAACTCCTTGTTTTCTCCAGCACATGAAAGAATTCAACACAAAGAGAAAGCCTCTCGTGGATCTTTCAGCATCCATATGTTCACTACAAGGGAACCTTTGATAATAACATTATCAGAAGGCAGTGAAGGGAAAGCAAGTAGGATTTGACAAGAAAAAGACAGAATCCTGCTCAAAGGATGCCACTGAAGTCCTGGTATCCATTGCAGTGCTTTTCCAGTAGGACGTCTGGTCAGGGGAAAAGTAGGTAAAGTGACTCTCAGCAGGACAGTAAAGTTCTTTTTATATTCTTTCTCTTTTTCCTTCAGAATGGTTTCTTTCTGTAAGAATGCAAAGTAAAGCCAAATGTCTCTAATGTAGCATTTCAACAGACTTCCAATCTGTAATGATGACTCCAATTGCCAAAATATTTAAAAGACCTCTGAAAGAGCAGATTTAAAAGCCTTTCTCAGGCCTGAAGAACTAGATTATACTATTGTTGTGGAAATCTTTAGAATAGGATCATAAAAAAGGCAGGGATGAAATCTTGCCTCTTTTTCTACTAAATAATCCCTTTCAGGAAGCCCATTGCAAGTTGCATTTAAAAATATTTTGGCACCTGCCTGTAGCATTTATCTGATTTTCCTTCAAGTTGTTTCTGTCAGCTGAAATAGTCCTTCCAGTGTCTGAAACTGTGCTAGATTCATTAACCTTTCTGTTAATGCAAAATCAAAGTTTTTGAAGACCTTTCCTCATATCTCAGCTTTTTAATGGATCTAATTGAGGTTTTGTTTTTGTTTTTTAATCTTTCAATCTCAAGCTATATTATGTGGATAATAGCAAATGAAGGTAGTGTTGGGTTGCTGTTTTCCTTTTAGCTGGAAAAAAGAAATATCTTCTATTTGATAAGCCAGTTTTTGAGATCTGTTTGATACACCTCGGAGGAGGAGGGAGAGGGTAATGTCATTCTCTCATTGCCAGACCTAAGCTGTGGGCTCAGGTGGTGCACACCTCAGTCATGCCTTGGCTTATGTGCACATCTCAGGCATATCACAGTTATGTGTCAGAAACACACTTTTCTCCTCTTTTCCATTTCTAGTGGAAGAAAATCCAGGCTTCTGGGCTGGAAGCATACTGTACTCCAAGAATCTCCAATTGGCTCCAGTGGTCCACTGTGGAGCTCCATTGGCTTCAGTGGTCAGGAGACCTGATTTACTCACCTGACCTACACGTTAGACATATGCTACCAGGTTAATGCCAACAGTCAGGGAGATAAAACCAGAAATGTCTCTTCTGCCTCTCTCTGGCGTCTGGATGAGGTGCTACAAGGTATGGTTTAGTAGCTTAGTGGGTAGTAATGGTGATAGGAGGACGTTTGGACTAGATCTTGTAGGTCTTTTCCAACTTGTGATTCTATGGTTCTATGATTCTATAACTCTGTAGACTCTTAGCTGAGCTTTCTATTCACTGTGCTCTTCACCTTCTTCACCAGTATGAATCCAGCATGGAAAACCCATTTTAATGAAGGTGGAGAAGGTGTAGCTTGAATCTAATGGATATGGGTGATTGGAAGCCATTGAAGATGAGAATGATTGCAGTTAGATAAGGCTGAAGAAGTTTTCAATTTTGGGATGTTGCTGTTAAAGTCCAGCATTTTTCATCAATGTATTTATGCCAGCCTATGTAGAGGTTGCTTTTTTCTTATTATCTTTTTTCTTTTTTTTTTCTTTTTCTTTTTTTTAACAGTAATATTCCTTTCATATCTTTAATTTGATTGTCCTAGTACTTTTTCTTTAAAAGTTAATCTGCTACAAAAACAGTAGAAGCATCACTTCTGGCAAAGGATTAAAGAAAATGAAAACAGACTCCACCTTGTTGAAATTGATCCCTTAAAAGAATTTCAAAGGAGTTATCAAAACTTGATAGAAGGCTTTGATTAGGCAGGTCGTGATAGCCAGATAAAACAACCATTATTGTTTCAATGCAGTCATTTAAAAAGTGTAAGAACGGGGAAGCAATTATAAGTTTTACAGTATATATGCAATTCCTATACAATTATAGCTGTATGAGAATGACATCTTTATTATTATATTTGTTACCCGACGTGTTTGTACAAATATGGGGAGTGGACTGTTGACTAGACATTCCCACCAACGCTGCTATAGAAAAGAACAGACAGTTATCATTACAAGAAGTAAAGAGGTAGGTTCCAACCACAATAGGCAATTACAGGATAACAGCATGGTTGAGGTTGTCAGGTACCTCTGGATCCATCTTGTCCAACCCCTGCTCAAGCAGGGACACGCAAGACAGAAGACCCACGGCCATGCCCAAGTGGCTTCTGGAGATCTCCACAGAGGAAAACCCACAGCCTCTGGGCAGCCTGTGCCAGCGCTCTGTCACTCACACAGCACGGAAGTGCTTTGGTATTCAGGGAAACCCCTCGTGTTCCAGTTTGTGCCCACTGCCTCTTTTTCAGGCACTAGGCATCACTGAAAAGAATCTGGCTTCAGATATTAATATACACTGATGAAATCCCCTCTTAGCCTCCTCATATCTAGCCTCCCAGCCTAGTTTCATCTTTCTTGGACTTTCTTCACTGTTCCATTCTGTTCATCACTTTTGTGGTCCTAATTAGATCATCCAGAGATGATCTTCTAGTTTTGGTTGTAATGAAAGTGGGAGGAGCTAGCTACGAAGATATAGCAGAAGGGCAGCAAGTGTGGCAAGAATTGCATTAATTCAGTGTTAGGAAAGGAAGAGGCTTCCTGAGAGCAAGATTCAGCATATTCAGGGTCCATAGATAAGGTCTAATAATGGTAAAGCTCAAGAAAAAAAGAGTTAAAGAGACACAGTGGGTCTTCCAAGAAACTCCTCTAAAGGCACAAGCCAATATGTAGGGCAAGTTTGGAAGCCAAAGAGAAGTTGTCAGCATGTTGAGAGGGATCTGCAATACGGGAATAAATTATTTGAATGATGGAGTAGAGAACTATAGGATTAAGCTTGCCAAAGATGAGCAGCTGAAGGAGACTTCAGGAGTGCTGGAGAACAGAGTTAGGAATCAAAGATACTGTGAAAAATTGGAGAAATCATCAAAATGGTAGTCTAAAATTCAAGGGAAGAGTAGAACTAGTTCCTAGTAGAACTACTAGTTCCTAGTAGAACTGGGGTAGCAGCATCTGGCTACAGAACAGAGCTTTGAAATGAAGATTTCCCCAAAATGTTATGATATTGAAGAAGGTAAATTGTATTCTGAGATGTATAAGCAAAATATAATATCATAATCCTGCTACTCTGTTCACCAAGTGGAATACAGTGTCTAGTGCTGAGTACCAGCTTTGTAGAAATGTATAGATAACTGGAGGAAGTTCAAATCAGCAAGAATTTATCAGAGAGCTAGAAACAAATATACATGATGGTAAGATGACTTATTTGGGATTCTTTAACCAAAGAAAGACAAGGCTGAGCATGGAGGTAAGCTAATGATCTTCCAAGTATGTAAAATTTAGTTCCAAAGACTGAGGTAATATCTCCAGTGAATAGGGCAAGAAATGATCAGCCCAAATCACAGCAAGAAAGATTCTGACTAAACAGTGGTATGAACTGGTAGAATTACAAATCATTGGAAAAGATTGCCTGAGTAAACGATGAAATCATGGTCAGTAGTGGTCTTTAAAAACAACTCATAATAGGTATTGATTTCCTCCCTGTGCTTAGACACTGCTTTTCTTACAACTTGATCACAGTTTCGAAGTTGTAACTAAAGAAAGAATGCTTCATTCCTAGCAATATAGTCTTAAACAACATTGGCAGTTAGGTGCAGAAATAAAATAGAAAGTAATGTAGAGAAATATGTAAAAATCAAATGAGGATGAAACACTGAAGAGAGAGGACATGTAACACCACTGAAGCAGGGGGTCCGGTCTAAGGAAGAGAGAGATGTATTCTTGTGAGGAAAGGTATAATCAACAGATATTTGTTCACAAATGTGCTCTGCTCAGAGGTACTTGGAAACATGAGCTGAAGTTACAACATTATGTACTTGTTGGCATTTTCTCAAGAAGAAAATGCTTATCTCCTCAGTTTTGGCCAAAATGTTGCCTGCTGAATATCTTCATCCTGAATACTGTAAATGCTGTGAATCTAATTCAGTGTTGGATGAAGGAAAGCAAATGTAATCTTTTGAAGAACTTCGTGCTAGGATTGTCTATTCTCCATTGTGCGATAGATGGCAGAGGCAATGCCTGCTGATGGGCTTGTTTATGAGAGTTCTGATCACATCAATATCCTCATCAAATTCAAAGGGTGCTTCTGCTCACTGCTTCTTTTGGTCCATCTGGCAACTGGAAGGAACAAGACAGTGGCAGTTTCTTCTGTATCTGTGTCATATGTTGCATGCCATACATCATGAATATCTTAAAAAGTTTAAAATCTTGAATTTGATTTCTAAGCTGGAATTTTCTAACTTTTTATATTTAATGTATAAAAACCCATCTTCTGATATAACCAAAGAGATACATCCTGTACCTCTTCCTGCCCTGCTTGACATCACTCCAGCAACAGTTGTGCTTATGGGCATACTGCTGAATATACAATTCTAACATTATTGCATGAACACTGTGAGCAGAAGATGTCTTCCTGAGAAACATGTTTCTGCAGGGAATTACCTTCAGTCCACAGTAACTTCAAAACAATGCCATCCCACACTGGTTATAGAATTACAATTACACAGTTCATGACAATGAAATATTAATATTACTGATGAAAATGTTTGCAGTTAAAGATTTTAAGGATACATATTTTATCTGTTTCCATATCACTGCTTATTAATATTTAGACATAATCATGTTCATGTGATTAATTTTTTATTTATTATAGTTTGCCATTAGTAAATTCTAGTGAGAAATCTACTGCTAAAGAGCACTGCATTAAGAATTTCATCCAAATCACTCCTTGCTGCGTGTTTGTGTTTTACTTTTGAGTCCTAGATACACATCGTCCATAAGTAATGGGGGGATACAAAGTACTTGCAGTTTAAGTCCCTGGTGGCTAGCGCACATTAACTGCTTCTGGTTGGCTTAAAAAACACAAGGAGGTAATGTACAAGACTCAAACTCAATTGCAAAATACTGAAAGCAAACTTTCCTTTTGCAGTTTTTCTTGAAGTGCTGTACAAGACGAAGAAATACAATAGCTGAGAACATTTTCTTTTGGTTATATGGCCAATCTTGGTTAGCTTAGGTTTCATTCCCCTGTGCTTTTTTTGTTGTTGGTTTTTTGTTGTTGTTGTTGTTGTTGTTTTTTGTTGTTGTTGTTGGTTTTTTTGGTTGGTTTTCAATTTTGAAGACTGATTAAAAGATTGACAGAAAATGGGAATAAGGGAATACATGTTGAACTAAGATAAAACAAAAGATTTATATCGTCTTGTTGTCTTGCTTTTTTTTTTTTCTGGCTCTGGTTTTTAACATTTTTTCCTAATGTTCTGATAAGCAAAATGCTACCAGTTTGGGGAGAGACAAACCCTTTCCATTATGAGACAGCAGCTATGACAACCGCTTTTATTGTTGCTTAATGGTGTGTTCAAGAATGTCAACACAGCTTGCAAATATTTCTGGTTTTGCTGTTTCAGGGACATGAAAACAGCAGTCTCAATTGTATTGCAGCATTGTTCAGAACAGCTTAATAATTTGGGAGCATTTCCTGTGCCTGGCCATATGCATAGTGATAAACTGACCAGTGGTCTTTGAAAAGAGAGGTTAAAACTTTAGTATAGTCAAATAAGCTACACTCAATAAAGTAAAGATGCCGTCTAATTGGATATGGTGACTAAATAGTCAAAGAGTAGCTGACTTTTCAGTTCTCATTCACAAAAATCACAGAATAGCCCAGCTCACCATGACCTATGGTTTCCATTTGAAATGACTGCGTATGATCGCCCACTTAGATATGAAGCGGCTCCTGAATGGTTTTTGTGAGTGTGGTGCCAAATCATAAAAATTGCCATAATAAATGACATACTTATCAGCAGTTTTCAGCCGTCAGAGGAAGGAATGTGCTGGACATGGTAGGTGAAATTTGTCTCTGGAAATAGAGTTTAAAAAGATTAGGGAAAGTTATTATCTGTTCTCTCAAACATAGTTCGAAAAAAATGTAATAAGTCATAGGACCATAGGAAAATTCACACTGGAAGGGAACTCGGGAGATCTCTAGCCTGACCTCCTGTTCAAAGCAGGGTCAGCCCTGAGGTCAGACCAGATCATTCAAGGCTTTGAGCAAGCCCAGTCAGGGCTGAAGCCCTCTTAGGATGGACACTGAACCATCTCAGGGTAATTTCCTCCACTGCCTGACTGCCCTCGTGGAGAAAAAGTTCCAGCTCAGTCTGAAGTTCTCCTCTTTCAGGGTATGCCCAGAATCTCTCATCTATCCACCAGGCAAAACTGGGGAAAGCCTGGCTCCCCATCTTCTTATGGCCATCTTAGAAGAACTTGGGACTGCTGTCAGGTCCCCTCAATGATGCCCCATCTCCCGCTGGACCAGCCCAACTCTCCCAGCCCCTTCTCAAGGACAAGTGCTCCTGCCCCAGTCATCTCAGTCACCTTCAACTGAACTCCCTCAGTCTGTCAATGTCTTTCCTGTGTTGGGGGCCTCAGAACTAGATCTCAGTAACATATCTCAAAATCAGAAAATGATTTCTACATTCATCTTCTCCACTGTAAAAGAGGAGCACACAAGGTCAACCTCTGAACCCTTCATAATGTAAAACAAGTCGCAGGTTGGATATCATAGGCTTTGTTTCTTGATCTAGGGTAATGGAGTTCAAGTAATTTTCCTCCACATAGATGTTTCTTTTCCAATTCTTATACCACTTCATTCCAGACCTTTGTTATAAAGTCAGTTCAGATTCTGTCTTCCAGTGGTACTGCAAATGTCCACTTTCAATTTTCTTTTCATTAACCCACATCTCTGATCCAAACAGAAGTCTTTATCTGCATCATCTCACCTTGAGAGTGGGAGATGGAGCAGTAGCCAAGTGATATTGTTCCCAAACAATGAAAAGAAAGGACTGTGGAAGAGAAATATCAGCCCTTATTGGGAAATAAATACCTTACTGTATATAACAGGTTACTGTTTTTTTTTAATTGCACAGAACCACAGTATGGCTGAGGTGGGAAGGGACCTCTGGAGGTCATCTGGTCCAACTCCTCTGCTCAAGAGTAGCAGGCTCAGGCCAACATCCAGGTGGCTCTTGAAGGCAGATCTCCAAGGAGACTCTATAGCCTCTGGGCAACCTTGCCAGTGCTCAGCCGCCCACACAGCACAGAAGAGTTTCCTGGTGTTCAGAGGGATCCTCCTGTGTTCCAGCTTGTACCTACTGCTGTTTGTACTGGCATTGGGCACCTCTGAAAAGAGACTGGCTCCATTCTCTTTGCAACCCCCTTCAGGTATTTATAGACATTGGTAAGATCCCTCCCTGAGCCTCCAAGCTAAAATGTTCCATCTCTCTCGTCCTTCCTTCATGGGAGAGATGATCATCTTCAAGGCTCTTTATTGGATTCTCCATTATGATCATGTCTCCCTGAGGGCCTCAGAACTTAATACAGCACTCCAGGTGTGGCCTCATCAGTGCTGAATAGAGTGAAAGGATCACCTGTCTTGGTGATGCTTTGCCTAATGCAGTCAAGAATGCCATTAGCCTTCTTTACAGAAGGGCATGATGCTGGCTTATGCTCAACTTGGTGTCCACCACAATCTCCAGATCCTTTTCTGTCAAGCTGCTTTCCAGCTGGGTGGCCCTCAGCTTATATTCTTGCATGAGATTGCTCCTCCTGAAGGAATTCAGCAATCCTTGATAGATTTTCCTTTGTTATGTTAAGAAATGGATGTAGGTATTTCCCAATTCCCTTACCTGATTAAAGTGTCTATAGGATTACATAAAAACTGTGCAGTACTAGATTCCAGGGTAGTAGTTAAATATCACTTCAGTTACAGTTACATTGTTCCATACTCTTCCAGCAGGACAGTTTTCCCCGCAGAACTGCAACCAACAGAAACACAATAAAAAGAATTTACTGTCCATTATGCACCTTGTCTACCTCTTTTTTTTTTTTTTTTTTTTTAAAGAATAATATAATGCAGAGTGGCACCCATTTTGAACATGTTTTCCCATCACTGTTCTATCAGCTCTGAAAACTGCTTTTGTTTGGATATTGTTATTATCTGCTAGAGACTGATAGGAATGTGGAGTCACTCACTGCAAAAGGGAAACATGGTTCTCATTCAGAAAGAATGCAGTTTCATCCACGCATTCTGCAGCGCAGTTGTATTTGAAGTAGAGCCGCGGGATCTTGTGGCAGTAAAAATCACTGTGATTTATAGGAAAATGTCACTCTGGCTGTCTCCTCTATAAAGGCTTTTTACTACTCTTGTTGAATATAAATCAGAATTATGTGGCCAACAAAATGATGGTTTTGGCAAAACGTTGCGAAGACAAAAAATAAACGAGTTTGAATTGTCTTGGCTTTATTCTACAGAGAGATATTACTGGAATTTATTGCCTTGCCAACATCAATATCCCTGTCCTTAAAAATAGGTGTGTGTAACTGTATGTCTAAATTCATATCCAAGTTAATTTAAAGATGCTCACTGTGAAGCTTACCTTCAAACCACAATTACAGCAGATCTTAACTGCTTGAAATGAAGCTGACACAGTTTCCAAATCTTATTCTGACCACAGCTGTAGCACCACACTTTAAACTCTTTGGTGTTTGGGACTGGTTGTCCCAGTCTCTTAGGGGAATGTGTGCTGGGTCTCAGCATATCTGACTCTTCAGTCACCTAGAAGCTTAAGTAGGAGATGAACCATCCCTCCAATACTATGTATTAGCTTAATTTATAAGGAAAATATGTGAAAATAAATAAACAATCAATTAACTGGTCTAGTATTAGATACGGAGGTTGGCAGCCCTGCCTGTGGCGGGGGGGTTGGAGTTTGATGATCCTTTAAGTCCCTTCTAACCCAGGCCATTCTATGTTTCTACGATTCTATGATTTAGTTCAGTGTTTCTCCCTTTGGACCGAAGCTGCTGGGTGAGGTGGAGGAGAGTAGGGACAGCAAAAAGAAGCCAAGGGAGTTTGGGATTAGTCGCACATTGTTTCTTTCAAGGCTGTGGTGTTAGCAAGGGCTTTGAGCCTGTGACATTTTATCCACACATGGCTCATGGGTGTGTAGTCAGTGTGACTCTGGATCTGGTGCTGGACAGGGGTAGGCTACGGGGACTTTGGGATCCAAATAAACTCTCAGCTTTGGCCTGTTCCTGGCTGGAGCAGAAGGCTTCGTCGAGACCCAGGGACATCTCTCATTGTTCATTTCTCCCTGAGTCCTGTGAGCATGATGGGTCTCTGTCAAATGAAAGTAGAGTATCAAAAAGTTCACCTGCATTTGCTTTACCAGCAGTTATGGCACAGTCTAAGTAACATTTGGAGAAACTGTGCTTGCAGCATGTCTGGGCTAGACAGAGGTTGTAACCCACCCTTCTGGGCTTTATGTATTTGTAAGTTCATAGGTCCTGCCATGTACTTAAAAGACCTTTCCTGCTGGTAGCTGAGCACTCATGCATGTCATCTGTTCACAATTAATTGTACAGCAATTGGAACAGCCAGCACACTCCCGACTGGTGAATTTTTCAGCATATACAGTTCAGAGTGTTGCCCTGATTGGAGGCACCTGCAGAGATTTACAAACCACAGAAGAGCTTAGCGTGCAGAGTGCATACAAAGGAAGCTCCTGTCTCAGGCATCCAAGCCCTTCTTACTTAGAAGTCCACTTCTCAAAGAGGATTTAGCAATATCACAGAGAGGTGCAGAAGGGAAAAATAACCCATCTTTTTCTTTGGTATAAAATAATGATCTAATAAGTGAGATACAAGGAATAGTTCCAGGCTGGACCCAACACTGCTCTAACACTTAGCTTTTGTTTTGCTTTGTTTTGTTTTTTGATAAAATATAATCTAGACCAAATTAGTTGGTGCAAGTGTCAGAAGTATCATATAGCCTATATATAACCTATATAATATTTAGAAGCACGAACATAGGTGGTAATGAGAGCTGATCTTTTTATTTTCCATTCTGTTTGCTATGCATGAAAAATGCTCGTATATCTCTGTAAAGAGTCACTATGGCATTCCCAAAGGATACTGGTCCATTTTGACCATGCTAATGAACATTCAGGGTTAAGTGATACAGATTTCTGACTTCTGAATTGGGAATATATTGTGTGATGTGTGATATTTCTGCTTCAATCTTCCTGTCTGTGCAATGGTGATAACTTTACCTACTTTCTTTCTTCAAGGAAGGGTTGGCAGAATTAAATGATTAATACTTACTGAAGATTTTGATTCTTAAAATGGAAAAATGAGACAAGTACAAGTTGCATTTCTTGTCTCATATATACAGTGATGGGTTTTTTCCTTTGCTTCTATTGTCAGAAGACTCCAACGGTCCAGAACATTTGGCCAAAGCAGTTGCAGTTGTAGACTACACCCACATATATCTGAAGCTTTTGGTAATAAGCATGTAGGCTGCAAACCTACAGGAATAAGCATGTACTGGTTCACACAAAACATGAAGATTCAGCAGTTTAAATCGAGCGCTGATTAACTGTGCCTATCTCCCTCAAGCTATTTACTGCAATTAAAAAAAGAGATTAATTTGAATTAGTAATTTTACTCCTTCCTCCATAAAACAACAGGCTTCCACATCTCCTTCTTCTATCATGCCAACGTGTCAAAAATGTCAGTGTGCTAATTTTCAGTCACTTCAGTGGGATCATACGTTAAAAGACCACAGTGAGAAGGAAATAGGAATGAAAACGACTTTGAAACTTGAATAATACATAGAGGTTAAAATATTAAAACTGTTCAACTCCTGGAAGTTTACAGTCAGGTGGTGTATTTTTCTAAAACTGCTGTATACACAACTTGTTAGCCAAAATCTCTGGCAGGACAGGAAGCAGGAATATGAAAAGCTACTATAAGATGGAGAACTATTGTAAGAACTTATTCAGTCTTCTCAGAGACAGAGTCATACTTAAATTTCCAGTGCCATATACATGACAGTGAAATTAATGTGAGTACACAAATGTTTAAGTTTTGATCTGTAAAGTCAAGCTCTTCAAGTAGAATATTGGATTCGACCAGATTTCATTGGTTTGGAGGACTGTGTGATGTTTACTTTGGGAAACTTAATAAATGGTTATTAATTCCTTGATTTGGGAAGAAAACTTTACTCACAAAGTATAAAAAGCTTGACTATCATGTGAAATTCATCATGTTCTCTGTTGCATAACGGTGTTCGATTTTATGCTTCATTCACGGTAAGAGCCCCAGAAACCCTGTAACTAAAATAATTTTCTAGACTGAGGTTGTTGTTTTTTTGCTTTGTTTTGCTTTTTGGTCAATGAACCCTTATTATATCTATAGTCAGCAAGGCCCCACATTTTTCCAGTCACTGCTCTGGCCCTGCTTCCTTTGCTGCTGTTTCTGACTGGGCAATTGTAAATCTGTTTTGAGCACACAGTTACATCCCATGTGCTCTAAAGCTTCTTCACGCAGCAGAACCACCTCTAGTGTGATGCTGTGGTCAGACTGCAGAACATCTTTATCTTCTTCTGAGGATGAAAAGACCACAATTTAGTCATTTTCAGAATCTGTGAATTGATTGTTATGTAGAAGAAAGTTATATCTGAACCAAATGAATGCCCCAAAATGGTTTTTTTACTTGCAAAAAAACCCCATAACTTACATATGCAGATAAAATAATGCAGGTGCCATCACAAGTCTTGGCTTTTTTTTTTTTTTTTACTACTGGAAAATGTTATGGGATTGTGGATCAAAGCACATAAAAGAGCTTAAATTCCCTCCCCTTCCCAGTATCTATAATAAATTGTTTCACTTCCAAGACCTACATATATAGATTTTGGTCTAGTCTAGATTTATTAAACCTTAATAGAAACCTTAATAGAGGCTTCAACAATCTATACATTTTAGTGTTAAGTGGCAGGGGGATTTCTTAATGAAGACTTCTCCACTTATCCTCTTCAGTGAATGCCTTTTCTCTCTATTATCATTCATGTGGTTTCACCTTATGGGGAAAAGCATAGAGGAAGGTTTTCTTGAATGTATTTGAAAGCAGAACAACCAGGGATCATTCCAATTGAAAGAATCCAATTGAAAGAACCCAATGAATTATCTCAGAAAAGAACTCTGTAATTTGCCTGAGGGCAAATAATGTGTAAGGGTGTTGAGTTTGGCCTATATCCCACACTTATGTCTTCTCTTGCACAACAGAACAGATGTGACCATTAAGATTGGTTAAAGGTCTGTGGCTACTCATATCTTTAAGAGCTTTGTGTTTAGGAAAAGGATAGATGAAATGGTGACAATGTAGGTTGTCAAGATTAACAGCGTTTAATATAGAGATTTCCATTTATTCATGTATTTATTTATACAGGCTTAATAGAATTTGGCTTGCTAGACACCAGAAGACACCAGGAACTTCCAGTTATCACTGAGAAGGATAAGGAGACACAAACGGAGAAGAAACCAAGGATTTCTGGATCCGGTCCTAAGAGAGAAGAAAATAAATAACTGACATACTCTGGTTCTTTCCAGGTTTGAAATGGCTATTAATTAATAAATAAATTAAATTTTTTTGCTTAAACTTTTGGTGGGTCACATAATCACAGTGTTGTGAGCTGTCCTGGCATTCCGTGCAGGACTGGGTAGCGTACACATGCGTTCTGCCATTAAAAATAGCCTTATGAGAAAGAAAATAACCTTTTGGAATCCGAACCAAAAGAAAAATACATGGTTTTTGCCATAAGTTGACATAATTTGGCTGTCTTATTAATCTTCATAAATCAAGTTCTACAAACAGATTAGCAACATGATTCTGCTGGTAAAGGGAGTCTGCAATATACCTGACAAGCATCCGATCTAGACACCTGTGTTTTCAATGCCTTCTTAATTAGAAATTCAGTTTTTCATGCTTTCAAATCCATGAGCTGTAGCTGGGAGGCATTCTGCCAGCGCTGGGGGCAAACTGTCAGAAGTGACAGCATGACTTCAGCTGTACCTGCAGAAATCCACATATGCAACCACACCTACATCTTTCTTTCACAGTGCAGGTGATGAAGTTGAAAAATGCATAACTTGGCTTGTTCTCAGGCTGGACCTGAATGCAGGAGACTGAATTTTAAAAGATGAAGGCAGGAAGCGCTACCAAACCAGACTCAGGCTTTAGGCGTAGGCTATGAGATGGCCCACTCATAACTTTGCTTTCTCCAACGATCCCACAACCATTTCGTAAGGAGCCATTTTCTCAAGGTCTTATGAATATAATTGCCAGAGTTTTGTGCTGTGATGCTGACTCACCCTGGAGGCCAAAACCCCAGAAGCAGGACTGAGGTTGCCCCTAGAATTACAGAATCAAACATCCTGAGTTGGAAGACAGGCACAAATCTCATCCAGTCCGACACCCCTCTCCAAACAGAATCACAGAATCACAGAATTGTAGGGGTTGGAAGGGACCTCCAGAGATCATCGAGTCCAACCCCCCTGCCAAAGCAGGTTCCCTACAGCAGGTCGCACAGGTAGGCATCCGGCAGGTCTTGAACACCTCCAGAGAAGGAGACTCCACCACCTCCCTGGGCAGCCTGTTCCAGTGCTCCGTCACCTCACTGTAAAGAAGTTCTTGTGTACATCTGTGTGGAACTTCCTATGCTGCAGTTTCCGGCCGTTTCCCCTTGTCCTGTCTCCATTCACCACTGAAAAGAGTCCGGCCTTGCCATTCTGCCCCCCACACCGTATATACTTATAGACCTGGATCAGGTCCCCTCTCAGTCTCCTTTCCTCAAGGCTGAACAGACCCAGTTCACTCAGCCTTTCTTCATAGGAGAGATGCTCCAGGCCCCTCACCATCTTCGTGGCCCTCCGCTGGACTCTTCCCAAGAGATCCCTGTCAGGGACACTCAAAGCTCTATTTCTGAGAATGTTGTCAAAATGCTCCATGAGCTCTGGCACCTCGGGATTGTATCACAGCCCCGTGCAGCCCGTTCCATGCCCACCGCCCCCTGCTGCACACCCTGTCCCTGACCCCCACCCCCCCTCCCCTGACAGCTCCATGCCGTTCCCTGGGCCCTGTCGCTGTCACACACACCAGAGCTCAGCGCTGCCCTCCGCTCCCTATGAGGAGCTGCAGCCGCCATCAGGCCTCCCCTCAGCTCCTCTGCTCTGGGCTGCACTAGCCCAGAGACCTCTGCTGCCCCCCACACACCTTGCTCTCCAGTCCCTTCACCATTTCTGTAGCCCTCCTTTGGATGCTCTCTAATAGTTTTATGTCCTTCTTATATGGTGGCACCCAAATCTGCACACAGTTCTGGAGGTGAGGCCACAGCAGTGCAGAGCAGAGTGGGACAATCCCTTTCCTCGACCAGCGAAACACAAAGCAGTTATGTGAACGGAGACAAACATATAACCACTCTTACTGGTCATATCCATTCTGTTATGCAAAAATAGACACAAGGCTGGGATTTAGGCCAAACTCAATCACTTATTACCACAGATGTTTTAATAGCAAACCAGGTGCTGAGAGGTTGGGGAGGACTGCTTATGTTTCCTCTGACCTCATTCACTCTGTACTGCTTAGATTTGGAGACGCAGTACAAGAAATTGTGTGGGGCTTATGCCCTTTTACTCCTCCCCTAAAGGCTCTCAAAAGAAGCAGCCACAACATAAACCAAGGTTAAAATGCCATCCTAGAGATATTTGGCAAAAGTTCTTGGGTTGCTGAGACACTTGTCTTAATTTTACCACCAATTCAAATGGAGCGCTGGGCTGCTTTCTATTTCTATTTAGATTTTAAATCCTCCCTGGATCCTGCTGAAATAATCACTGCCAGAGACAACTTATCGCTAGGTATTACTGAAATACTCCCAAAGAGCACATTTCTTTCTTTCATATTCTTGGCCTAGGCCAGGTCACAAAAATGGAAGGAATTTTGAACAAAAAATTCCCAGAAATTGATACCAAGAATACTCTTCTTTTTGCCCCAAAGTCTCTTCTTCCACAGGTTTAGGGTGAACAAGCCAAGTATGGTTTAGCTTCACCCATATATCTGTTCTGTTATCCAGGAATAGAGCATGAGGCAATGTGTTATGTAGGTTAACTGCTACATAAGGGGAGTGCAGGTAAGGGGACAGAAATGAGAAAGCATTTGGTGATGTGGAAGGCTGAATAGACTCTCCAGTTCCTCAGACACCCAGGGTAAAATCAGGTGGATTGTTACTGGGAATTATCTTGTTTAAAATGTTGGCAGTAGGCTTCTACAATATTTTATTATATCTAATAAATTTTCCACCTGCTACATTTCTAAAGACTTTCCGGTAACTAGTTCCATCCTACTGTCTCCTCCACATCGATTCCAAGGCCAGGGAGCCTCTATGAATTTAAGCTCTTCTCCATAGCTGCCTCTCCCAGAGGCTCCTGCCAGCCCTGACCATCCCTCAGAGCCTTCCTCCAGGGCAGAACCCCAGGGATGGTTGGTAACAGCTCCACCACTCATCCTACTCCAGCTCTAAATCCCTGGACCCATAGGTAGGAGCAATCTGTTTCCTCCCCCAGCCCTGTCAAGCACCTGGCTTGTGGCTTGGAATTTTTGCACTGAGCACTTAACCAGAATCTGGAATCATGTATTAAATATTTGTGATACACAGGGAATGAATAAAGAGTAGGTGAGGAAAGATTGTTAACTAACCTCCCTCTCGACCACTGGAAAGAAAGCGGCAAGAGTGAGCGAATGATTTTCCTAGACCAGTACCAAAAGCCAGAGTGTTTGAAGTGAACTGGTGGTAACGGGCTCGTTATGAATGCGAGATAAACTTTAATAAAAGAAACATGGAAGATTCTAGCTCTTTAATTTTAGAGTTCAGTCCTGCAGGAATGCTTAGGATTTTATCTTCTTCAGTATTTTAGCAGGATAGACTGCATTTGTAATCAATGGTGGTTTGTGTTCCTTGTAAAGTATAAGGTGCTTCATTTGTTGAGAAAATTTGTTCTCAGAAAAATGGCTATGTGGTTTTATTAAAAAAAAAAAAAAAGAATATTTTTCTTTGCTTATAGTAAATCACCCTCAGTAGAGGCAGTTGACATTTCCTCTTTTCCTACCATGTTCTTGAGGTTCCAAGTTTTGACAATATCAGACAGCAGGAAAATGTGCCCAACTTTACTGTTTGAGACACTGGCTGGTAAATTCTCCCTACCTGGAGAAATCAAGGACTCAGTTCCCAGTTCTGGTCTTTGCCACTCTCTTCTAGAGCTCTGTAGAAAGCAGTGAGGCCCTCCACAATTGCAGAGGTTAATCACTTCTGATCTAGATCTCAGGCTTGCATTTCAGACAGTCTGTTTAGAAGGCCAACATAGATGCTCCCAAGAGACTAAAAGTAGCAATGCACTTTTTCTATTCCAAATAGTAGAAAAGGAGCTGCTAGATATTTTTAAGAAATTTAACATTAAAATGACCACTTTTGTGATTATTCTGTGGCATTCTTGCTCTTCCCCAGTAAGTAAACTAAGATTTAATATGGATAAAATAGATTTTACTAGAATGTGAGTATGAATGGGAAAGTTTAAACCATTTACTGAAGGAAACTTGAACTTCCTATGAAATGGAAACAATTTGAAAGCAGAACATTAAGATCATTCATTGATTATATTCATTGGCCTTAAACATTTTTATTTATGGACAGTTAGAAAAGATGGGAGAGGTGCTAGACATAACCCAGCCACAGTATATAAATTTCCATTATTGATGCTTAAATCCAAGTTATTTTAAAGAGGATTGCCGCCTTCAGCCCACCTCCTGCTTTTAATAAAAATAGCATTTTCATAGAAAAAGTAATAATGGCTTCCACTCATTCCTCCAGATTTTGTATTTTGCTATAGACTTCAGTATTGGAGTAGGCACAAGGTACAAGGTGCAACTTCCTAATGATTACTTTCATTCCCAGCCATGGCCGTAAAATCCAACTCTTTTTATATATGTGTATATATATGTGTGTGTGTGTGTGAAGTTTACCATATACCTTTCAACAGTTAGGAGAAAATTCCATGTATTATGGGACAGAGATACACTACATGCACCATGTATGTGATCCAGACATATGAAAGTCAGTGGGAAGACTGATGTTCCTCAGGGGAGAGACCGGGTCAGGCTCCAGAGGACTGAAGAAATAAGTTTAGCGTTTCTTCAGCACTAGGTGTCATAAATAAAGAAAATATGGTCTACTGTTTTTCTTCAGGAAAATTTCACTTCTTTTCTTGACATCCATCACAAAGCCTCTGAGTGCTTTGTAGGTACTGCGAGAGATTAAGTGCTTGCTGGGATGGGTGAAACAAGTCTTACTGACTATGATGGTGTACATATTGTTTGTCTAACGTTGAACTGGCTGCAAATGTACAGAGAAAAACAATCCTTCAGGTGATTTCAAAAGGTCCTTCCAACTTCAACTACTGCACATTTCTGTGTTCTATGGCTTTTTTGACAAAACTGAAAAATTCTGCACTGTACCAATGAGCAGCAGCTCTTATTGCTGTTGGGGCCACCTTGAGACAGCACTGCATAGGGCCTCCAGTTAAGATGATTTGCTATTGAAGAAAATGACTGGAGTTAACCAAGCAACATAATCTGTGACCAGTCTTATATCGTGTTCTTGCTGCTGAGCTGTCTGAATGAAATCTAAGTGTAAGTCAAAACACATTTAGGCCTTTCTGCTTTCGAGGTTTGCTTTGTTTGTGTTGCCTAAGTCATAGCATCATGGAGTAGTTGAGGTCAGAAGAGCATTCTGCATCTCTGGTCCAGTTGTCCTGCTCAGAGAATTAACTAGTTGGGTTTTGGATATAATCCAGGATGGAGACTCCACTGCTTCTCTGAGCAATCTGCTTCACAGTAAATATAAAATAATAATAAAAAAATGTGGTGTATGTTTCTTTGGTTGGTTGTTGCTTTTTTTTTTTTAAATTTCAAACTGTGTCCATTGCCTCTTGTCCTGCTTCTTTGCTCCACTGATTCTGTCTATTTTACTCTCCCCATCAGGTATTTATGCACACTGACTAAACCCTGCTGTGCCTTCTATTCCCCAGGCTGAACAGCACAAGTACTCTCAGATCTTCCCTGTGTGTCAGACGCTCCGAGTTCTTTATCATCGTTATGTCCCATCATTGGATTCCCTCTCCTGTGTCTTCATGTTTCTCTTGTACTGTGGAGCTCACAACTGAATGCCAGCTGAGACCAGATGTGTCTCAGCAGAGCTGAGGTGAGAGGAAGGATCCCCTCCCTTGACCTGCTGGCAGTCTCTGCCTAATGCAGCCCAGGACACTGCTGGACATCTTTGATGCAAAAACACATTGCCAGCTCATGGTTAAAGGACCCCTCAGGTCCTTTTCTGCCAAACTGTTTTCTAGCTGATAGGTGCCTTGGGTTGTTTTTCCTCAGAAGACAGATTTTGCATTTTCTTTGCTGAACACCACGAGGTTCCTGTTTGCTCAGTTCTCCAACCTGTTCAGGTCCCTCTGGATGGTAAGCACAACTCTCTGGTGTATCGACCATTTGTCCCACTTTTGTGTCACCCTCTAGGATGGAGGATGAAGCTTCACTGAAAAATAAAACGTGAACAACAGCTTTTTGCCAGAAGTCTACAAACTACTTCCCCAGATGTTTTCCTTCACTGGACCTTCTAAGAACACTAGCAAATGCCAGGTGCTTTATCTGTAATTACTGAAAACTGTGTCCTGCTGTCACTTGGCTTGGATGTCCTCTGCCACAGCATCCAGCACCTGCCTTACTGAAATGTTGTTCCTGACCAAACAGTAAACCTGGTGTTTTAGCTTATGGCTTCTGTGAATCTTAGGTCTTGTCAGCTCTACCATGCTTAATACCAAGCACCCACAAAATGCAAGATGAATGCAAGTGATAGCCATGTGGGAGCAGAATAATATTGGAGCTGGGATTTGGTTTTGTTCTGACTTGCATGCAGAATTGTTAGTGTGAGCCCTGGCACTTGGCAGGGAAGTTGGACAAAAGCAGCTTGCCAAAGGCTTGCTCTTTATGCCTATGGACATTTCTGTGGTGAAACTGCACGCCTGCCAGCCAAGCCGACATGCCCTCACCACTCCTTGCAGCGGCACGCCTGCAGCCTTCTGAGGTGTCCACATCTCAGACTTTGCCCCCAGCACCTCTGTCCTTGTTTTTGCTCTGGGACACTGAGTGCCTTGGAGCATTATGGAGTCAGTGATCATCCAAAAATGTCTTTTTGGCATTCTGTTGGAGGCATTTTGCATGAGTTTACATTACATAAGGAATTTATAGCAGAAAAATCATGAATAAATTCTTCATGGAAATTCAGTTTTCTAACTCTTGTCTCCTCTCATTACCTCTGATTAACGTAGATTGGGAGATACTTTGGAAAAGTCAGAGCACAGTAATGAATGGATTCATATACCTAGTTTCTGTCTCTAACAATGAAAACCTACACTTAAAATTATCCTTGAAATGTGTAAAAGCCAACTGCACAATGGGAATTTTACTCAAAAGCACAGAAGGATCTCTGCTAGGGGCATCATGGAATACTCTGCAAAAGAGAAATAAAGGACAGAGGCACACTACAGAGTTTCTTATCTCTGTGAGGTACCATGGCTGTTGGAAAGCAAGGAGACATCCTCCTTTGGGATCTGACAGATCCTTTGGGATTTCATGATCTGCTCCCTAGTGAGTCAACAGAGGCTGCAGAGTGACAAGGGAGGAGTGAGCTCAGTGCATAGAACTGTACAACTTCAGTGATGGAAAGTGAGTAAGTAGCTGGTGTCTTGCTTCATAGTGCTGGACTTTTCACAGTACGACTTACAGCTCACTGCAATCAGAGTCTGAGATGGGGACTTTTTTGGAAGGAATTAGATCCCCATAATGACTATCTGAAAACAGATCCATGCACAGTCCCACAGTGTGCCATAATTCTTCACAGGATAGTTCTGCAGTAGTTTGAGAGAACAATACTTCTCATTTAGCACTGGTCTTCAGTCCAGGTCTTCCAGTACCGCTCAAAACCACACAGAATTCAGCAGCTAGGACAGATGCCAACAGGGAGAACAAAACATGGGGTTGCCTTCTGTGCTGCACTTTTATCCCTGCCTGGGCCTGGTGAGGCTGTGGGATCCATTGTCCTGTGTATAATGGCATGTGCTCAAACATGGCATGCAAACAGATGTGTGATGCATGAGGCACATCCCAATGGTGAGCATAGCATCCTGTGCTATATAAACTTCTTGAGATTAAGCCCTCTTAAGGGTTTACCGTGTGGGAACAGACAAATTAAAAACAGAAACAGAAGCAAAAGTAGCAGCAAACTGTTTCCTAAATATTTGATATGTGCTTCTTGGAATCTCTTCCATTATATTGCTACAGGGTACTTGTACCTCTCAGGGTACCTTCTGAGAACGGAACACCTTAGCTTCCCCCTCACTGCATCCAGTCAGAAAACACCAGCCTGAGTGCTGAACCTGAAGATAGGCATGTACACAACAGTCATCATTCAGGCCTGTGAGCAGCTTGCTTTTTAGCACTTAAAGCAATGGGGTTGAGACTTCCACATCACATACATGTTTTTGAAACTACGACCCCAGATTAACTCATGAGGCATGTTGCTCCCACTGAGACACTGCACTTTCTTGGTGAAGTCTTCTGTTCCCATGTGGATAAACCTGTGAATGACTGTTTGGAAAATAAACTAGTGTCATGGAATCATAGAATCATAGAATGGCTTAAGTTGAAAGAGACCTTAAAGATCATCTAGTTCCAACACTCCTGCTGCAGGCAAGACTGCCACCCGCCAGCTCAGGCTGCTCAGGGCCCCATCCAACATGACTTTGAATGCCTCCAGGGACGGGGCACCCACAGCTTCTCTGGGCAGTTGTGGCAGTGCTTCACCACCCTCTGGGTAAATAATTTCTTCCAACATCCAACCTAAAATCCAACCTGAATTTTAGCTCTTTTAGTTTGAAGTCTTTCTCCCTTGTCCTATCACTATCAAACCATGTAAAAATCAGTCTCCCTCCTGCTTACAAGCTCCCTTCAAGTACTTCAGTGAGTTTTCCCCTGAGCCTTTTCCTCTCCAAGCTAAACAAGCCCAACTCCCTCAACCATTCTTAATGGGAGAGATGCTCCAGCCCTCTGATCATCTTCCTGGCCCTCCTCTGGATCTGCTCCAACAGTTCCACGTTGTTCCTGTGTTGGTATCCCCAGACCTGGACACAGTGCTCCATATGGAGCTTAGAAGGGAAAAGTAGATGGGAGACAATCTTGCCCTGCTGGCCACCCCTCTTTTGATGCAGCCCAAGATACTGTTGGCCTTCCGGATGGCAAGAGCACACCGCTGACTTGTGTCCAGCTTTTTGTCCATCAAGACCTCCCAGTCTTTCTGCACAGAGCTGTTGTCAATGAGCTCTTCTCCCAGTCAGTACTAACATCTGGCACTGCCTTGATCCAAGTTGAACATCCTGCACTTAGCCTTGTTGAACCTCAGTAGGTTCTCATGGGCCCACTTTGTGAGCATGACGGGGTCCAGTCTGCTCTATTGAGCTAGTACAGCTTTCTTACAGCATCCTAGAAAAAAAGTAGCAGTAAATCTCAGGCCAAGTGTCATGTGAGGTAAGAAAGTCTATCTGACATAATTTCTTTCTTAGAACTTTCAGTGTTGAAAGTCTTCAAACTTTGGTGCTTTGCCAAAATCCACAATCCCCACCACAAAATTAGACGATATCTAAAAAAGAAGTCCCTTTCCAGGAATGACACAAACAGCAAAGAACACAGCAAGAGGAAAAAATATCTTTCAGAAGTGTTCAAGATAGATTAGACATTTAACTTAAAGGATACTGGGGACTTGGCCATATACTTTGGTGAGTCTCAGAGAAATTGTTTTTGTCTGATTATAACTCTCAGACCCGAGTTCTGCTTTCCCCACAACTAATTGTTTCCCAGAAATTACATTATTCTTATTTCATTTTGGTTTCTTTGATACTGAGCTGCCTGAAACAGGAGTCTGAACAGAAGAAAGAACTAAAAAAAGTTTGAAAAAATGTCTTTTTTCTAGTTACCAAAATTTAGAAATTTACCAAAACTTCTTAAATACAACATTTTCTACTCAGTTGGACCCAGGCAAATTCCAGCCAGCTTGACCAGTCCTCTCCTGGTTGAATTTTACACTGCCCTTTTAGGCCACTTAACCTAAAAGAATCCACTGCTGCAAGAACCACAGTACTGTTTCAGCTCACATTTGCAGTTCATTTGTTCTTTGCTCTGAAGGAGACAAGCTGTTTTTCTTTTCTTTGTTGAAGTTTACTATACTGTGGGCAAAACATCAAAGGGAAAGAGCTGGACGGAGCTGCAGAGCAAGCCCCAAGGAGCACACCGTTACAATGGAACAGTCAATATTTTTCAAATGCTGAAGTTGGGAAATATCTTAAATCTTTTTCTTTCTCCTTTCTACTGGATGTGTAGCTCCACATAGACTGCCTGCATCCTAGAGAAAACTGCAAGTAATGCCCAGTGTAGGACAAGAGGCGGTGGGCACAAGTTGGAGAACAGGAGTTTCCCCTCAAACAGCAGGAAGAACAGTCTGTGCAGGTGACAGAGCACTGGCACAGACGGCCCAGAGGCTGTATCATCTGGACATCTCCAAAAGCTACCTGGACATGGTCCTGGGCCCTCTGCAATGGGTGTGCCTGCCTGAGCAGGAGTTGGGCCTGATGGACCCACAGGTCCCTGCCAATCTCAGCCATTTTGGAATTCTGTGATTTTTTTCAGTGATGTTCTGTAGGTGTGGAAGACAACGGCACAATGGGAAAACAATCATTTCACTGTTTCACTGAATGCCATGGCATCTTGCTACCCTTTAACACATACAAGACAGCCTCTGAAGGACATGTGTTCATGGAATCATAGAATCATTGAATCATCAAGGTTGGAAAAAAACACTATGATCATCTAGTTCAGCCACCGACCCATCACCACTATGCCCACTCACCATGTCCCACAGTGCTACACCTATCCAAACCTCTGCAAACTGTTTGCCACTGCAAACCTCCCTGAAACACTTCTGAAACACTTCTGTGAGAAGTCTGTTCCCTTCTGCCTAGCATTGGTCCAGGCAGAGCCAGGGGCTCTCTCCTGATCACCCAGCCATTGCAGACCATCTTCACCTGCTCCATCTACTTGTGTGTCTGGGAGAACAGTTGTCGGCAGGCAGTGGGCACCATCAAACAGTCCCCCACCTTCGTGGTAGCTGCTGCGTAAGGAAACACAGAGCAGAACACTTCCAAAAGAACTATTTTTGGGTTGGATGCTCAGCTGATATCAGCTGGCACCACTCAAACAAAGCCAGGAAGAGCTGCCCCCCACAGCGTCACACCTTGAGGGAAGAAGTAGGTATAATCTGGGAAGGGAGCAAATACTTCTGTTACTCAGCCAGTCTGAAAAGCAGACTGCACTAGCATTTTTTTGAGGAAAATGCCACTCAGATTGTAATTGAGAATATTTGGTTATAATAATACAAGCATTTTTCTGTGATGACCATACAGCTGATGCTTTGTCCAAAAAAGGCAGCATTCCTTAGGTATCAAGAGGACTTGCTGAGAGTGAAGAGTTAAATGTGCTATGGCTAGAGCATAACTGAGGGAGCATATAATGCCTATAATTAAGGAAATAACACTTTCTTTTACAAGACTTTTTTAGTACTTGCGAGTTGTTAGATTTTAAATAAATTAGGCTGAAGTTCTCTGTGCTGGTTGCTTTATTTCTGCTGAGCTGTCTGGGAAAGATTTAATCAGAAGTTATTAAATCTTTTCCAAAAGATCAATTGGGAAAAGCTGCACTGCTTTGCCTATAACAAAAGAAACAGTCCTGTAATTATATGACTAAGCAGCTGCATGACTTGCTAGGGAAAAGCAGGTACCTAACACAAGAAATGAGTCAGTTAATGTTGACAATAGGGAAGCTTAAAAAAGAGATAAAGAATGGGAGAAGAGGCAAGGACAAACCATCAGCAAGGCTTGTTGGGGCTGAAAACACTGCGAAGACGAAACATGGATTGCATTAAAGAAACCATGGAGCAGAGGAAATGGACGCTCTGAACCAGAATGCTGGGAGGCTGGGAATTAATGGCAAAGACTGTGAGTGGGATGAGGAAGTGCGTCCATGCGTGTGTGCATGTAAATGCATGAGCAAGTGCATACAGGCAGCCCAGTCCTCACAGAGCGGTAGAAGCAAAGTAATGAATTGGGGGAGAAAAAAACAGGACAGAAAGTATCTTGAAGGGAACAAGAAAATTCAGTCAAGCTCCTCTTTCAATAACCTTGTAGACGTACAAGTTAGATGGTTAGTTTTCAGCTTATCGCTGCTGAGAAATTTGGTTAGGGAAAGTCAGCAGAGAAGTAGTTAAAGGATAAGGAAACTTTTCCAGCCAACTTGAGCAGCTTGCATTGTATTCATTCATTGTTCCTAAAACTGCACAAAAGCGTGACCTGATTTTACCTCTTGTTCTTCCATTTCATTCTGAAACACTGGGAGCCAATACTGTTATTCATATGTACCAAATAAAGAAGCTCTGTTTATGCTGGGACATACAAGTTGTACATCTTCCTATAAATCTTAATTTGGCTGACTCTCAATTTTAAACTATCAGTTGGCACTTAGAGTTGAAATGCACTCAGCATTTTGGTGATGAATTAGGGATGGAGTGTGTAGGTAAGGCTGCATCATGCAGGGCAACTTCCTTTTTAAAAGGACATAAACTTCTTTGCTGACCCACAGAATGCAAGAAATTCCCTGTGGGCCACACACACCAAGTGAACCATCTCAGTCACTGCTTCATTTCTGATGGTGGCAAGAGGAGATGCTGTATGGGAGGAAATGTGAGGTGGGTGGTTATCTGCAGCCCTTTCCCTTAGCACTCAGCATTTACAATGGTTGGATAAGGAGTACTAGAGCATTTCCACAAAATCCTGTGACAGCAAGATCCAGAGAGTCACTACTCACTGTATAAGCAATTTATTTTCTGTTTTAACCTCATCTTTTGCTGGTTGCTTCCTAGATCCCATATCACAATCTGGGAAACAAGATGCAAGATTAATTCAATTAGCACACTCATCACTTTGTAAATCACAATTACATCTCTCCATTGCCTGCTTCTCTTCAGATCCAAGGCCCACCGTTTTCAGTCTGTAAGATAAGAGCTTCAACCCCTCAACAAGTTTTGCTTCCCTTTTACTCTACTACACGAACACAGGGTTTTTTGTGTGTGTGTGTTCATTTTTAAAAACAAAACAAAACAAAACATTACACCCTCTGTCCTGTTCCTAATAACTTTCCTAGGAGCTCCAACATTTTATTGACTTCTGCTTGCCATCGCATACTGAGCTGATGATTTCAGACAGCCATCAGCAATGGCTCCAAGATGTCTTTCCTAAGTTGTAACTCTTCATTCCAAATTTGGTATAGATCATTTTTTCCCAGATCCTTTGCCCTGCATTTATCTATGTTCAAGTTCATCTGCCATCTCGGCACAAGTTCAGTTTGGTGAAGTCTAAAGAATTTGAAAGAACTTGCTAACATTTGCAAACTCTGTGACTCCATTTCTTCAGCTGCCATTTCAAAGGGGATGACTTGGTTAACATTCATAACTCCCTAGGAAAAAGAAATATCTCCAAAATCCCCTTGAAGCCTGAAAGCTGGTTTCTACTTGTCTAACCAAGGGGAGCCATCATGTGTGATTTACAGAGTCAGTAAAGACAACGGAGTTCTGTAAGTCCTGTAAGGAGAAGAGGAAAGGATACTATCTCCATCTGCCTCTTAGCTCCACAGCAAGGAGACTTTGCTTTCTATTGGAGTGCTGGGATTATTCCTGAAAAACATCTGATGTGTAAAATGAACATTCAGACAGATGAATTGAGTAGTTTATGGCACTAAGATGTTGCTATGTCTATCGAAAAAGGAGGAAAATGTGAGTTCTATCCATTCAGATGAGTTACTTTAGTTATTAGGAGTATTCCTAACTGCACTCCTGGCAGCTTTGCTTATTTAGAAGTTAAGCCCTGGAGAGTGAGTGGAAAGGTTATCCCTTAGGTCAGCATGAAGGGCATTCTGTGGCTGTAGCTCCATCTACTGGTACTGACTGGTGTGATCATAAAATCATAGAATCACTCAGCTTGGAAAAGACCTTAAAGATCATAGAGTCCAACAGTGACCTAACCATACTACCCTAACTAACAACCCTCCGCTAAATCATGCCCCTGAGCACCACATCCAAATGGTTTTTAAACACATCCAGGGATGGTGACTCAACCACCTCCCTGGGGAGCCTATTCCAGTGCTTAACAACCCTTTCTGTAAAGAAGTTTCCTGATATTCAACCTGATCTCCACACTTGAGTGGGAATCAGCAACATTTCCTTCACAGGTCTTTTTAAAATGAAATTAAATTCACCATTAATTTCTTCTCCTGATATCCTTTCATCCAGCAGAGGCACTTGAGTCTCTGAAACACCCAACGTGGTGGTACCAAGGAAGTGTTGGTTCTATGGTAATCCATCTTGGGAATTTGATGTAACGTTGTACCTCACAGCTCATCCAACCCTAGGCCAATCACAGCCTACCAGTCAGGTCCCCTAAAACAATGGGAGCCTACAGGTGCTGGATTTTAAACTTGGAGACTTCATGCTTTCTACTTTCACCAACAATCACCAGGGTTATTTTTCCTTTAATGGCAGCAGCTATTCCAGCAAGAGCTTATCCCAGCAGCAGGATCCTTAGTAGAAAAGACAAATGACAAAAGGCCAAGGAATTTGTAATGCCGTTTATTTCAAAGGTCAGCTCTCTTCAGTGCCGAAGGAAAATTCTGCTCTTCTTTCCATCACTGAAATTACATGTGACTTGACCCCAAGGGAAGATTCATTTTTATAACTAAAAGCAAAATTTGGCCTCTTGTTTATCATGAGACATCCCTTTTTCTAAGAAAATTTGCTCCAGCTACAACTCGGACTGGTCAACAAAATCATCATTCAGTGTATCTACTTTTACATTTTAGGTCATTGACTGAAGCTTGCTCTTTAGCCCAGGAACAGCTGTCACTGCTATGGGTCAGGTCAGCCATGCCTCAGCACTCAGATGACACCTCTGTCTACCTACTCCTCTTTTCTGATAATCTATGTTAACCAAGTTGGAGTCATGGAACAGAGTAAGAGGAGAACTACTCTGTCCTTTTTCCAATCCTTAGAGCTAGTGCCAATTTGGGAAGTGGGTCTGGGAAGTGGGGAACGCTTCCCTTTCCTCTCTGATCCTGCATTTAGGGTTGGATCATCTGGTGATTATTGACTGTCTTTTATTTAAACAGCCCAAGGCTCTACGCTGGCCCTACAGGTTTCCCACGGCATCACAACCCAGGCCAAGGTATTTACAGTCTGCAAAACAGGGATAGCAAGGAGTCAAGACTCACACAAGATGCTAGATTTAATACATGGGACAAGCGTAGTGAAGTGCTATGGTCTTAGCTCTCATACAGTCAGTGGGCTGTTCACACAGTTCCTCCATTTGCCTTAACTTCGTGCATTATTTTGGTGGAACCATCTTGAGCCCATCTTGTGCCCTTTCACGCATGAGCTGCCTAACAGCAGATTATACCCAAATACACAACACTGGTTTCTGGGTTGTCCAGATCATGCTGTAGATCCCTCCTTGCCTGCATGTCCAACTTCCTTTCCATAAGCAGGCAAGAGGCAGGGAGAGGAGGAGATGCCTCTTTTAGTCTTAGAATCTCAGAGCTGTGACGTTGCTGAAATGTTCAGCTAGGCCCAAGAGGTTGAAAATATCTCTAGGCCCTTCAATTTGGAAGAAATAAGATCTATGGTATCATTAATTACACCAGTAATTTATTCTACAGTATGCTTTCCTATTCAAAAGTATTTGTGAAGAAAAACTGATATAGTACTTGCATGGGCAGAAAAAAGAGGTAGCAAAGTTGCTGGCTTTTTCATTAAAGAAAACAGTTTTTGCCTCTTCAATTTTTTTCAAAAAGCTTACTGAAGCTAAAACAACGCCTGCAACAAAGTAATCATCCCTGGGCACTGTGAGTAGAACTGCCCAAGCATGTAATCAGATCACTAGAAGTCCCAGTGCCATTGTACAGGAAAATAGGGCAGTGTGAGGTCTTGGCTCTGCACTAAGAAGAGTGCAGAAAGATCTTTTTCTTCACAAGGAGCCCTCTGGGCTTGCTCTCATCTGCTGTTTATTTTTCCAGATTGTTGGTCCACTGATACGGGTTACACTTTGCTGAGAAGACCAGAAAATGTGTTTGGATGAGATTAAAAGGTCCAGTAGTTCTTTGAAGAATACAATCACTGCTGCAATAAGGTATGAGTCTGCAGCAGTTCTCAGACAAGAGCCTATTTGCAGCCTTTCACAATCAATCTGATCAGTCTGAATTATTCACAATCTCCAGAATCCATATAGATAATTGCAATAATCCCACAGCAACTAAGGTGTTAAAAACATACCTGTCCACAGCCTGATGACTTGATCATTGTGCTTCCTGAAATGCAGCTTTACAAGTCAGTTACCAAGACTCAGCTCAGGTTTCTGACCTGAAAGGTGCTATGCCCTGACAGGCTGGATGCAGTAGTGTTTTGCTAATGCCAAGGATATAGAGCTCAAACCTTGCATATGAGGAAGCAGCTTAAAACTGCAGATTCTTCAGGACTTGTTTTCTCTTCTAAGAAGGAGATCATTAAAAAAAAAAAAAAAAAGAAGCAAATTATATATTAAAAAAAAAAATACATGCTCTCACTTTCCTGTTTTCCTTTTTGTGAGATCATTAAGTCCAATGTTACACTGGCATCTCATGGTTCACCGTTATCTTCAGGCAAACCACAGAAAGCTCTTCTGTACAACCTGGTGGACTGGCAACTGAGCATGAAATGCATCAGGATCCTGGTGTTCAGAGATCAGTTTCACAGAACGCAAATAAAAGTGGAGCAAACTGGCTCTCAAAGAGTTTTACACTCTTACTTTTTTCCTTCAAATTCAGACAGGAAAATACCAGTACCTAGAGGGAGCCTATAAACAGGAGGGGAGTCAACTCTTTGAAAGGGTAGATAATAGGACAAGGGGAAATGGTTTTAAGTCAAGGAAGATTTAGGTTGGATACCAGGGGGAAGTTCTTCACAGAGAGAGCAGGGAGGTGCTGGAACAGGCTGCCCAGAGAGGCTGTGGATGCCCCGTCCCTGGAGCTGTTCAAGGCCAGGTTGGATGGGCCCTGGGCAGCCTGGTCTAGTATTGAATGTGGAGATTGGTGGCCCTGCCTCAGGCGGGGGGTTGGAGATTCATGATCCTTGAGGTCCCTTCCAACCCTGGCCATTCTGTGATTCTGTGATTATAGGAATGTCAACATTTTTTAAAGTTATAAAGCATTCACTTAGTGATTTGTCAGTGCTTTTTCTTTAACAGTTTACAGAGGACACAGATCTGCACAATCTCTGCCTGGTTCTCACTCATTCTACAGATGTGTTTTTACAGCAGTGTTTTAAAGCAGCTAAACTTCACTCACTTTATAGGTTTTAATCCACACACACAGGTGTGAGAAATCACAACAGACTGATCCTGTACATGTCAGTTGTCACCGCAGGAACTGTGTCACTTTAACTTATTTCCAGATAATTCAGCAAGTCAGTAGAGTTAGGACTTCTGTGAAGTACCCTCTGTGCATCATTTGCTGAACATGTCTGAGCAAAGGTTCAGCTTTGTAAACTGTGTCCTTTCATTTCTCTTCAGCAATAGCCAGTGAACTATTGCTTCTCCTTGCATCCTTTGCAAGCTGTCTCTCCTCAGTGACTACTTATTTACCGGCAGCTACTGAACATTGATATACAAAATAATATGAAATACTATTAAATATTTTCTGATTCTAGAAGATTAGGTACCTGTATGGTATGTTTGATTCTCCTGCACTGTAGCTTCACATTAGATAGAGACATCTGATGAGAACAGCATTTGGTATCTGTAGCCTCATCTCTTTCACCTTGAATTTACTGCAACAGTAAATATCCCTATCTTCTTCCCAGCCCCTTCCATTCTTTGAAGACGTAAGCTTGTGTTCTTCGGTGTCACCAGTCACAGGCTTGGGGGCATTTCTGAACATTTAAGAGAAAAGAATGATATGTGTAAGAATCAGCCCACGCATACTACCTGTAGTAACTATCACAAGGGTTGTGTTACTCTCCTGTAAATATTTGCATAAAGACTTTGCAGCAAGCACACACGTACTATTTGTGAGTCACACCTGCCATGTTCATTATGTATAAGGTAATATCAAATTAATTACTGGTTGTTGGGTCAGGGTTTGTTTTGTTTTTTGTTTAAGAATGCAACTGCTTCCTTGCTCTGATGCATCTTTCCTTTGGTTTTCCTCAAAGACCATTAAGATTCCTTGCATACTAGCAGACCATTTATGCCCTTGTTAGCCATGAAAGCCACCTCTTGATTACCATGGTTCTTACCTTTATTTCTTCTCTGCCCTTTGTTTGTCTTTGATAGTTAAGAGGGAAAGTTCAGCCTTTCCTCACTACGCAAATAGTTCCCAAGCTTTTCTAACTGCACTCTGCTATCTGGGTTTCTGTAAGTAGATAAAGAGATTTAAACCAAACCCACTAGTCATCATCCTTACACCTCAGGTTCAAACTCAGAGGTAGGTACAAAGACCAACTAAATCTGGTCAGCTTTTTAACTGACATCATGTGTCATTCCTTTTCTGTAAGTATGAACAGGCAAAAAAAATTAAGACTTCTCCCTCATCATCCCAGTTGGTTGCAGGGGCCGTGGCATGCATACTCTGTGGTGTGCAGTACACATCTAGGCTGCGGGGTGAGGAAGTAACCATATCAAAGTGCTGTGCCCATTTACAGTGTTGTTGAAGCTGACCTTGCATTTCTCCTCAATAACATTTGTGCAAATCACTAAACAAATCTAACACTAATGAAACTGTGCCTTCTTAAGAAACCTTAGCCTTAATTTTCTATGTGAGGCATCAAGAGCATCTATTTTTAAATGTGCCCTGGAAGTTCATTTTCTGCACAGTTATGAATATGCATTATCTTTGTGCATACATATAAGCACATATATATGAGTTTGCATGGGTGTATGTTTGTACTCACAAGTAGTCTTTCAGAAGAAAGAGCTGGATGTGGCTCTGAGCAGCCTGCTCTAGCTGTAGCTGCCCTTGTTCACTGCAGGGCAGTTGGACTAGATGGCCTTCAGGAGTCTCCCAACTCAAACGATTCTGAGATTCCGTAGAAGGTCAGACTTGCCACGTAGTGTTTTTGCTATCTTCCAAACAGAGGATTAATAACCAGACTGCTGCCATAAACATTTTATGTAACTTTAATGCTGCTTAGATAAGCCTGTTAAACATTTTCATCCATATACTCCAGTGTTACTGTACATATTTTATACAATATGAAATATTTTTTAAAGTATATGGCTCTAGATAAAACATTCACAAAACAAGTTCCAATGCAAGTAAAGGATTAGAAAAGAAAAATCAGGCAGAGTACAAAATCTTTCTAAGACAAAAACTTTAGAAAACAAGATATACAAAAACATCCTTCTGCAGTAATTCAGGACTGAGTGGTTCCAGAAGTTGGAAAGGCTGCCACTCAGTGCTGCGTCATTGATAAAAATCTCTGTGCTGGGTCAGCAGGGACTGAAGGGCTCCATGAGGTTGGCAGCTTTCAGAGATCCTTGTTCCTGACAAATTTGGCAAGTACCTTCCATAACAGGCTCTCACGTTGGTTGGCTCAAGGAGAAAGAGCAGGTCTGGGAATAAGGAACATCCTGTCTTCCCTCACCGAACCACTGCTGTTCTCTGTAGAATTCTAAGGTGCAGTCTCTGCAGAAGTGTAAGGTGCAACAGCAAGCAGCAGAGAGTAAAAAGTTCTGTGAATGACAGGGAACTTTTATGCTCCCAGATTACTAATTTGGCACTAGCGACAAGAGTTGTTAAGGAGCAGGGCACAATGCTATATTCAAGTTAATTTTATATTTATAATTGTGTCATTACACAACTGGAATATTCAATTCAGCTTCCTTTCTGCCAAAAGCCAACTCTGTAATGGGCGGACTGCTTTGCATTTCACTGCTTCCAGAAAGATGTTGTTGTATAGGCATCTGTCCAAATAAAAACACCTTTACACAATACAACATCAGGATGTACCAAATACTGCACTGCAAGAATTGAGGTCAGACAGTAGTCAACATTTGGTAACATTCCATTCAAATGATGTTGACTCACATAATAAGTAACAAAAGCAGCACTTAAGTTACAAAAACAAAGCTGTATTTCCACAAAGTAAAACAGTGCAAATATTCCTGTCAAATTTATGCCACACACACCACACAAATGCACTGTTTGTTTTGCAGTATAAATAGATCTGATTGGGTTGATTTTCTAAAACTAATCAACTACTTACTGTTTAACAATCCCAGACATTTTCCATTTACAAAAGAATACAATAAGCTGGAATGATCAGATCACCATAGCTGAATATGGTTTGTAAAACAACAATGAAAGATTGCACTGGATGGATATTTAAAATATTGTCTCTGTACAAAGTTAATAACACATACTAAGCTGATATCACAGTCAGATTGGACTCTGATCATGCAAAGAGCAGCACACACAAGATCAGTGACACTACAAAAAGCCTCAAGGCCCTACCTGTGTGGAACACACTGTAATGCTGCAGCACACGTAGAGCCCAATCCCAGGCCTTTACAAGGGGGGTAGCTTTTTTAGCTGCCTATGCAGGTAACATGTCTGTTTAGTTTCAGTTTTCTTCCTGTTCTTCTGGTTTAGCACCAGAATTCTGTTATCTACTAGTAACATCTGTTTATCTCTGAACTCTGGATTACAGTTCAACAAATAATGTTTATAAGGAGTTCTCAATGAAAGTAAAAAAAAAAGGAAGAGACAGAAACTTATCTCCTGTTAAATAAATCCTGATTAAGGGTTATTTGCATTTCAGCACTTGGAAACAAATTTTAAGCAAAAAGTCTTTTTAGAATTACATTACAGTAAAACAGACAAGTAGTACTTAATTTGATCTGAAGTAGAACACTCAGGAATCAGAGTCTCTTCAACTGCTATAGTTTCCATCTCCTCAATGCCAGGGCTGTGCTGAAACCGTAACAAACAGCTGTGGCAAAGGCAAAAATCTGAAGGGTGAGCAGGAAGAAAAGAAAAAAGAAAAGAAAAAAAGTGAATCACACATTATATTGCTCTACTTTTTTTTTTTTTTTTTTCTATTTTAAATTAATATAACACAAATGCCACAAAAGGTACCTCCCCGATGGTAAAGATAACTCTGGGATCCTCCAAAGCTCTCTATCATAAACTCTGTTTTAATCCCACATCACTGTTTTTAATTTAGTTGCTAGTTGCTGAAGATATTTTGAAATAGGATATAAACAGAACATGTTTGTGGGTCATTGTAGAAATTAATCGCACGTACTTCCATCTTATATTTCAGTTTTCTCTTATCTAGACTGATAACCTATGATTTGTGTTTGATTAGAAAGTATCCAGATGAATGCCTTCACTGGCAAACAATGAAGCAGACGTCCCTCTAAACAGCAGAGCTCTTTACTTGCAGAAAGAAACAGACTGAAGTTGGGCCTTGTTAGCCAAAAAAAAAAGACATGACAGCAGATTATTGAGAAATGTCAGGAAGCTGCTACACTCAAGAAATTGAACAGATAAGAACTGCAGATCGTGCCATGGCAAAAGTGAATATGTAATATAAACAAGAAGGAGGAAGTTAGAAACTGAGTTGTTGGAAATGATAGTTTCTCATATTGTCCAGTACTGATCATGGACACTTTCCATTAGAACATATAGAAAAAATACGAAGACACTAAAAACTACATCATCTGATCCACCATCTCCCAGCATCTCTTAATTAACAGTGAAGGCGAGTTACAAAATCATGTCCTCTTTCTCCATCTTAGCAGAAATCCGAGGGTTGTGAAGTACTGAATTCTCCTTAGGAAAAAAAAGTATGGAAGGAGTAAAGAGTCCTTGTATTTCTCAGTATTCTGCTGTCAGAGAAGATAAAATATTTTTCCTTCAGTCACACGAGTTACCATATATCAAGTAAGATCTGAACACATTGAAACAGGGACTGAGGAGCTACTCTAAAGCTTGGAATTTCAGATGTATAATTAATTCAAAGCTCTCCCTCAGTTTAGACACAGTTGAGAGACATCACTTGTCTACCAGCCATGGCCATACAGGAATTTGATGTGCTGGACTATGTCACTGGCAAGTGGGTAATGGTGAGGGACTTGAGACTGACATGCTCAACTCGCTCTTTCAGGACTTGACTTGCCAAAATAAAGGGCCTTTCTTTTCCACTCCTGAAGAGAGGATGTAAATCTTACACTTTGGGTTTATCCATTTTGATCCACTCTTATATGAGCTGAAGGTATTTCCTGAGTAAAATTTATGGTTATCTAATTTTGAGGACAAGAGATACCCCCAGAATGATTCAGAAACTTAATAAATGTAAGAAGTTCCTTTAAGTATGTGAAACGCCCTGGAAGATGTAAAAACAAACAAACAAACTCAACAACCCAAGCCCAAAAATACAACAAAAACCAAACCAACCAACCAGCTGACCGACCCAAAACACAAAACAAGCAGTAGTTTCGGTTCTTCAGCTTAATTCTGCTGGCACACCTTTAGTTGCCACTCAGGAGTCCAGCCAGGGAGAAAGCTAAAGCTTTGTGTATTTTCTGGCTCAGCAATGCACACTCACATCACCAGATACAGTGATTCAGTGATGATGCAATTATAGCAATAAAAAGGCGATTGGAGCTTAGATCAATAAAAGCTCTCTAATCCTCACCACTGGAGATAGCATGCCCCTTGCAGCTACTTTTTATTTTTATCAGAAAATACATATCTGGAGCTTCATAAGGAGCTAGTCCAAGATTCTTTCCTACAGCATGCTCAGGACTATCTAAAAGGTATCAAAAAACCCAAGCAATTACAAGTTTGAGAGCAGGCTTGAAAGTCGTACCTGACGCTTTGATGAAGGCTCAGTTTTCATCTTTTTCTTCTATTCCAATACCCAGCATTGCTTTTACAAGATATCTCATCTAAAAACTAGATTTTGTAGCAATCACAGACCTAAAACACCACTGTGAAAAGTATCATCTAAGCATCTCTCTCATGAGGCCCCATTAATAGATAACTGCACTTTTTTTGCACTTTTGCTGCTTTAAGAATGTTTGCTGTTTTCAAAGACATTTTTCTTCCCTACAATCCCTCCTCCTATGCCAGCTCAGTTCCCAAGTTGAAAGGCTGGTTACCAGCAGTTACAACAATTCCACTGCCCGATACAATTTCATGAAATACATACCGATGCTGCTACGCTTATGTTATATTCGTGATCACCTAGAATTTGCACATATGTTGTGGAATTTAATCTGCGAGGGTAGTGATGCAGAGATGTAGTTGCTGCTTGCAGTAGAAAAGCTCCAAAATAAAATACAAAAGTAGCACCATGGAAAAGAAAGTCCTGAAAAGCAAATAACAGGTTCAGTATGGGCTGCTGTACTCAATTCTTCTAGTCTCAGCATAAATAAAATCCAACACAGAAACATGAAATGAATAGTGATAACAATAGTTGTTCATAAGCAATGTTTAAGCACGACATATTTTCATATCTGCCTACAGTTATAAGTAACTCAACATAATTAGAAATAGAGGGCAGCACTCCCTCTCCCAAGTCCTGCATTCTTTCAAATTAAGAGGCAAGCACTCATCTACATGCACATATACTGACCTTTTAAAATCACTTTAAAGCTAAAAGTGGGCACTTACAGAATTCTCCCTTAGTGAGCATTAGGTTAAAAACAGGACACGTATAGGCCAGCTCTGCCACAATACAACCAGTACAAGCTTGCAGTCTCAAAAATCCCTTCTCAGCTAACCTAAACTCCAAAAGCACCCCCTTACTTGCTTCAATTTTGATTCTGGAAATGCCCAGAAACACACCAGCCCTGACACAGCTGCAATGTACTTCTAGGCACACAGTCCAAAAACTGAGGCACTTCTACAATTCTTTCTGACTTCGCCCTATGCAAAATACAGTAGTCTGGAAGTACTTTGTGATACTGCTGAATAAAATGCCTGGGTCTTGAGAGGAGTTAGGCTTTGCTTTATATTCCCATCTCTCCTAGCCTTCTCTAGGCAATTCTCTGCTCTTGGATGTATACCAGTTAAACATAAGGTTTAGACATCTGACTTTTCTGGGTTCTAATGCTGAAGTACATGAAAAACAGCTTTGTTGCCTAAATCATTCTATGGGTTGAGTTTCACAGTGTTCCGTGCAGAAAGATCCGACCCGTTCCAGAACGGTTTCAAAATGTGCAAAATATTCTTCAATAATCTCCCTCTGTTCATTTTACAAAGCAGACATTGGCAAAACACTCAGTTCCTGAGTCCATACAACACATGCTTTGTGCACACACATATGCAGGTGTGCAAAACTACAGACATTTTGAATATTACACACAAGTATAGGTATGCCTGTTGATGACAATCACAATAAATATTCCACATCTCACACACTAATGAATTAATTACACACCCGTAATTCACACATGCAATTGGCTACCAGTATGTCAGGAGTGAGAACTTAGGAAGCATTCCATGTGACTCATCGCAACAGCAGTCAGCACTCAGATGCACTGCAAGTTACTGTGCAATACCCTTATCTACTGACCATCTGATATCAAAGTAGGAATGTGCTGCCTTTCCCTATTCGGAGAACATTTCCCTGTTCAGATAATTGTTTCTTCATCAGCATTAGGTTCTTTTCATTGAAATAATTTCCTTTTCAAATTAATCAGTTGCTCCATATTTGTTAGCAGCTAATGCTGCATGCTGGTCAGTTCTGTAAGTTATGATACGAGGTGCAACTAAAGTTTTCAATTCCATTTAGCCAGGAAATAGTTTTCTCTTAATTAAGAATGGTTTCAGGCTAAGTCTTTGCAGCAATTCCCAACTTATGGTCTAATTCCCAACTTCCATACCAGCTGCCTTTTTTCTTTTTTCCAGTCATATTCCAAAAGGAAGTAATCAATAGGAGATCCACTGACATGCACAGAACTAGGAGAAGAAAAAAGGGCAGCAGGTGGCTGGATGTCCTTCATGCGCCAGGCTTGCCAAATCTCAAGCTTTGACCATGATACATTCCCTCAGTCTCCAGGTCTTCTATAACATCTGCTACCTCATATTAAAACAGTAGGAACCAGCAGCTCTCTGTGCACAGGAGTTCAGGAGCACCAGAGAACTCCTGCAACTAAAGGAAGCACTTCTCACTACCAGCAGCATCTTTCACACTACCACCTGCATGCACCATGTCAGACCACATGCAGATGTCGCTGTGTGACAAATACCAGATCCAACATGGCCTGACACACAAATCTCATAGCACAGGTTTCCAACAACACAGAGCTCTGCACAAACCCACAGATAATCAAGGACATTTCCTATCGGTGGGCTACTGAGTATGCAACTACTTCAGTGTTACTGGCTGCACACATTTGGCACTACAGCTCACCAAGAAGCACAGATAGATCCACGAAGAAGGCAATGCTGACTGTATACAGGAGAGGCATTTTCCAAAGACAAACTCTTTAATTTCCTCCATTTTCCTGCCGAGCTCTATAATTTTCTTCTCCTGGCAGCAATTACAGTGAAGCTATACAGCATCAGTAAGATTTCACATTCATATGGTTATTGTTTCTATAACCAAGAAACCCAAGATGTTATTGCTGAAAGGATATATGTATATATATTTAAAATAATTGTGAACCTGCTAGCTAACTCTCCACTACATGAACACTTGTATCATCACTGCAACCTCAAACAAAATATAATCAGTACCAGATCTGCACGATATGTCAGTTCACAAGTAATTCTGTAAAGGAGTGCTGTGAGTCAGGTCATAAAGAATGCTATTTATGGTATATAAAGCATGCTATATATGGTTTGATACAGAGCGATGTATTAAGGTTCATGTTTTTCACTAACTTTTCACTGTGCAGCATTGTATTCTTTTTAAGTATGAGTTCAGTGGAGCTAATTATGCCATGATGTATTGTCAAATGTACATCTGTAAAAATCCCATGCTGTCCTTCAAATTCACAGTTCAACTTCCAGAATCTGAGCCAATATCACAGAATCACAGAATTGTAGGGGTTGGAATGATCCAGAGATCATTGAGTCCAACCCCCCTGCCAAAGCAGGTTCCCTACACCAGGTAGTATTTCTTCATGAATTTATATATGATAACATTAGAACTCTAACATAACCAAACCATGACTCTACCCATTCTGATGTAATTGAATGACTTGTATCTTCTGAGTCCTATTGCAAATTCAATTTCTGAAGTAGCAAAAATGCATATTTACATAAATACATGTCAACCTAAAATAAACAGGCATACCCTTTTACTGAATAATAATACAAAATAATTAAAGTATTTCTGGTAATCACTTATTTGAAACAAAAGGTAAAATCCTTGTGAAGTGGTACTTCACTTCTGTCAAGTTGCAGAACATTTGTATACCTCAGAACAGTGGTCAAATGATGCACCTAGTGTTATTTTTGTACAAGACTAGAATAGGGTGGATTTCAGCTACCATGCTAGAGCTGAAAGGATTCACACTACATTTACCACAGTAAATGGGAGTTATTAGTTATTAGTTATGACAGTTTTCTGGAGTAAGTTAGAGTCCCACAGATACAGCTTTTACACAAGCCATCCAGCAGTTTCCTGACATTGAAAGTTTCTCACTGATTTATCATGCACAAGGGGAGAAACTGAACAGCACAACCTAGCACTGTCAGCATAAAGCAGCCAATGTAGAAGACACAATGTTGTTTAAAGATGAAGATTTTCAATCTATAAAAGATTATGCCCTCATCCAGCAACCCTTAAGTAGATTCATAATTGTAAATTGGCAAATAGTTTCAATGAAACCCAAGACACTATTAATTTACTTAAGTGATGCACATGCTCAAGGCTTTGTTGCATCATAATTTGTGAGGATGTCAGAGCACAAATCCCTGTAAGGCTCTCTGTAATTGTAACTCATTATTAGCTTAATTACTGCTTGTATTTTGTTGGAAAGCTGAGACTGAATGCACATTTGCTTTAGTAGCATCCTGCTCATTTCAATATAATCCAGTTTGTTACCATCAATGGCGTTTGAAACTGTCAGAGCCTCAAACTTATGAAGCTCTATGACTTTGCTTTTAAGAACATTAGTTCTCAAGGAGATGTCTGTTAACAACTAGAACACATAAACACTTATACTGATGCTGAAGAACACAAATCCAGCTACGATCAAAAAGTGTCAGTAAGAAAACTAAGGGACCTAGGAGCAAAGTGAAGGTGATCAGCAGTTATAAATAAACATGCTTTAATATTTTACAAGTTTTTTCTTTTGAAAGATTTTTTTTATGATTCACACTTTGATGACAGTTTAGCCACCTGTTATTAGTCATTCCCATTATTATTAGAGCCATACCACCATGCATCCAAAACTCCAAAGTAAAAAATTACCTTATGACAACCAAGGAGTAGATAAATTAGCAGCCAATAAGCCAAGATATCTGCATGGCTGATGAAAAACAGAACCACAGCTTCCCTTTTCAATAGGAAGGTACAGATTGTGAGAACTTCTGGCACAAGCCACAGTGCTCCATTAGAGCATGAATTAAGTCTTGTCTTCACACTAGACAGCAACTGAGCAGAGCATAAGTCTGTAGTCTCTCCAAGATTCCTCTAAAGATGACAAACACCTCCTACAAAAACGTTAAGCTACTGCACACTGCAGCCCATGCCTTCTTCGACTATCTAAGCTGTAATAGCCAGCTGTCAGTGCAGCCTTGGCTTTAAGGAACTGACCCACAAGGCAGTTGAAGACATTCTTAGGAAACAAAGGAGACAACCTGGGCACTTTGGTCTGGTGCTATCCAGACAACCACATCAGACAATGTGTGCAAAAATATTTGTAATATTTTCAAGGAAAATATTCACCTCTGTAGTAGTTGGAAAATATTTTTTAAATTCCAGTTCATAATTATTTCTGACCATTTAAATTAACTTATTTTCCTGCTTTACTAAACTAGTTCTCGTCCTGCAGCTTATGCCTTTCATTTGCTTATAGAGGAAGAGCACATTGCTTCCAATCACCTTCGAAAGCTAGGTACTTTCAGCCTCCATTGTAAAAGAGGTCCTTGTCATCCTTGTAGTCCTACTCTGTTCTTTTTCAATTTTGAATTCCTGTTAAACAGAAATCCAGACATTCAGTCTACATATCTCATCAAAACATTTTCAATTTATAAAACAGAATATATATTTTTTACAAATATATATGAATGAACACATATTTATATTTCTATATATTTATATTAAAAATATATTTTTAAAATATCTTACTGTCTGGTTCCAGTTGACTGCAATTCTGTTTGCATAACCGAAGAGAAACACACACAGGAACACAACGGACAGGAACCACGCAGTCACTGCTACAAACATTACCCATCCCTGCAGCAGTGGCAGTGGAACTTGTGTAGAAGCTACCAAAATCCAGACTATTGTTCCAAACAGCTGTAAGGAAAGGAACACAGGTGATGAACTGAGAAAGAACTTTCAATTTTGTCCTCTCCCCCCAATTAGCACTTTATATCACAAATCAAGCCCTGAGATTGCTTTCAGAAACCTAGAGGAGACACTTCAAGAGTACACCTTCCACTACTTGAAGTAGGGAGCTTATGTAAACAGGAGCCCCTTTTAACATGGGCAGGTGGTAATAGGATGTAATGGGGTAGTAATGGGGTAAAGGAGATTTTGATCAGATGTCAGCAGGAAATTCTTTATTCAGAGGATGGTGAGGCACCGGCACAGCTGTCCAGAGAAGCTATGGATGCCCCACCCCTGGATGTGCTCAAGGCCAGGTTGGATGGGGCCCTGGGCAGCCTGATCCAGTCAGTGGCAGCCCTGCCCATAGCACAGGGTTAAAACTAAATGATCTACAAGGTACCTCCCAACCCAAGCCATTCTATGGCTCTGTGATTTCAAAGAGCCCAACTGCTGTTCTCACAAACTATAAACACTAGGCAGTGGCTTGACAAAGCCTCTCTTAAAACAGTCTTGCAAAAGGGACTGATGAACTCAGGTAACTTCTGTGCTGTTGCTGAATATTTTTATATATATATATATATATATATGTATATATATATATATATATACACACACACACTCAAGTTAGAATGATAGGGATACACATCAAATTTGGATTCAATCTCATACTGTTTAGTTTTGTAGTTGTAATCAGATGAGACATATAAAGGAGATGAAACGGCATCGTCTTTTTTAATGTATTTGTAATAAAATACTGAAAGAGAATACATTAAGTAATGAAGTGTAAGAGAAAGCTAGACTAAGAGTAAGATGAGTGTATAATAATGGTGTGTTGACTAGAAAAATACACAGCTTTCCAGAATTATTGTTAGCTAGGGGAAGAATTCAGCAGTGCTAATTTTCTTTTCAGCATACAGATCCAACAGAATGAGTAGCGAGGATACTGTACTATGATGATCTGATGGAGAATTTACACTCTAAGGTTTGCCTGGCTGGCCTAGCAAAAGATATCATCTCTCCTGCAAATCATGCCTCTTTATGATACCTGAAAAAATAAGTAATTAGCATCCTAGGTATATTCATTTATTATGGAAAGGTCATAATCCAACCTGCTGCTGGATATCTACAATTAATTTCAAAGCAAGCTACTACTTTCTTGCTCAAGTCCTACAGATTTAAAACTACAAGCTCAGAGGCTATGCCTTCAAAGCCAGAGAACTTTCCTTGAGTAAAGGTTGGAAAGGAGACATCTTCCAAAAGAAGCCGCTACAAAATTAGTTACAATCAGTGACAAAATGAGTTGGGTCCTCTCTAGCCTTACGTTGCAGCTGCGTGCATGTAAAACGCATGGCTAGCCTCAACTCAGAACTCCCAGCAGTTCGTGGATGGGCCTTCAGGTTGCTCTCGGGGGTTCCGTTTTTAGCTGCTGTGCAGAACCAACCTTTCTCCAGTTTCACCAGACCGCAGGTGCAGCTCTGTTATGTACAGACCAGCCAGCGATGGGCAGCGAGGATGCAGAAAGGGCAGCAGGCAGTGTCTGCTAATCAGAACGCAGACGCGTACGAAACGCTCCCACTACTCAGAAGGTGGAACTTTGTACCTTCATAAAATGAGCTCTGCCAAGATTCTTCCCCTCCACACTACTCGTGCCAGACACTAAACTCAAAGGACATCAGCCCTATCTACTTCAACACATCTTCCACACACGCTAAATGCACTTGAAGGAGTTCGCACAGAACCCGTAACACGACCAGCGCAACTTTTCAGGGTCGGTTCTTGGGTGCGAGGCTCGCACACAGCCGCCCCGGCACGGCTCCACGCACAGCTCCGCCTTTCCCCACACGGCCGCTCACAAAATGGCAGGTGAGGCGCAGCGCGGCGCTACGCACGGCTGCCCACGCGGTGGAGCCGCAGCCAGGAGGGCGCGAGTGCGGCAGGTGGAGGCGGCGGGCAGGGAGGGCAGCGAAACGCCCGACGAGGGGAGCCCGGGGCAGCCGGGCCCGAGCACTCACGATCTCCAGGAAGATGAAGGCTCCCGAGTAGGTGCGCAGGATCTCCAGGCCGGAGGGCAGCGTGACCCGGGGGGGCGGGAAGTAGGCGACGGTGTTGGGAGGCGGCGGCGGCGGCATAGACGAGGATCCTCTAGGCAACATGTTGCTGCTGCTGCCGAGCGCGGCGGGAACGCGGAGCCGCGGGCAGGTGGGCGAGGATGAGGAGGAAGAGGAGGGCGGCGGGAGGAGGGAACAGGTGCGGGCGGGCCTCCGTGCACCGCCCCGGCCGCCTCCCTCTCCTGCCCTCCCTGCGCCGGGCCCGCCCCGCTGCTGGAGGGGCAGCCCCGCTGCGGACTGTGCTGGGGAGCAGCGCCGCTGGGGGTGTTGGGAGGTGCGCAGGGTGTCTGCGGGATGGCTTAGGATAGAATCAGAGCTACCCCGCTTGTCTTCTCCGGAGTGAAAAGACCCGACTCCTCAGTGTCTCCTCACAGAGCAGGTTCTCCAGCCTTTTGGTCATCTTTATCCTTTGGGCCCTCTCCAGACTGTTCAAATGGTATCCTGGGTTCCATCAGAAGAGGGATGGCCAGCAGGGACAGGGAGGTGATTGTCCCCCTCTACTCGGCTCTTGTGAGGCCCCATCTGGAGTACTGTGTCCAGGTCTGGAGCCCCCCGTACAAGAAAGACAGGGAGCTGTTGGAGAGGGTCCAGAGGAGAGCTACAAAGATGATCAGGGGACTGGAGCACCTCCCCTGTGAAGACAGGCTGAGGGAGCTGGGCTTGTTCAGCCTGGAGGAGAGAAGGCTGTGGGGTGACCACATTACAGCCTTTCAGTACCTAAAGGGAGCCTACAAACAGGAGGGGGGTCAACTCTTTGAAAGGGTAGATAACTGCAGGACTAGGGGAAATGGTTTTAAGTTGAAGGAGGGGAGATTTAGGTTGGACGTCAGGGAGAAGTTCTTTACAGAGAAAGTGGTGAGGTGCTGGAACAGGCTGCCCAGAGAGGTTGTGGATGCCCATCCCTGGAGGTGTTCAAGGCCAGGTTGGATGGGGCCCTGGGGAGGTTGGTGGCCCTGCATGTGGCAGGGGGTCAGAGATTCATGATCTTTGAGGTCCCTTCTAGCCTGGGCCATGCTGCGATTCTGTGATTAGTGGAACCAGAACTGGACGCAGTACTCCATACGCCTGCCATCTGACAAGCACTCAGTAAAGTGGGCTGATCACTTCTCTGTCTCTGCTAGTTATTCCCCCACAGACGGAGTTCAGTATCTGATTTGTCTTCATTGCTGCAACAGCAACACTGCTCACTCACGTTCAGCTTGTTGTCCACTAGTGCTCCAAGGTCCCTTAGAGCAAAGCTGCTCTCCAACAAATCTGAGGCGGTACTGAGCTCTGCTTATGTCATCCCAGGTGCAAGAGCTTGTTAAGCATCATACAGTTCTTGCTTCCCGCTCTACCTGCCTGTTGAGGTCTCTGTGTAATAGGGCTCTTATTTCTGATCTCTCCATCTCACCACTCAGCTTAGTGTCATCAGCAGATAAGGTGAGGGTGCTGTCAAGCCCAACATCCAGATAACTTATGAAGATGTTGAACGGTGTGGGGCCCAGATTCCTGGCGGATCCCACTTGTGACAGGCTGCCAGCATAAGTAAAAACACTAATTGCCACCTCTGAGTGCAGCCTGTTAGCCAATTTCACACCCCACCTTGCAGACACCCATCCAATCTGTACCTTGCCAGTTTGTCTAGGAGAGGGCTGTTGATGTTGAGTTCCTTGCTAATGTCCAGGGAAGCAGTGTCCACTGCTCACCCCATCGGATTAGATGTTATTTTGTTCCAGAAGGTGATAAGGTTAGTCAGGTATGATTTGGATTTCCTGGTCACCTGCTTCTTTTATCTTCTAATTTTTCTAGGATGACTTGTTCCATTGCTTTCCCAGAGACTGAAGACTGAAGGTGTCCACTGTGATGACAAAGTACTCCATGTCTTCATCTATGATTTAAAAGACTATGTTTTAAGGTTTCTTGCAAGTGTAGCTGCTCTGGACGTTGAACCAGCAAGGGTGTTAATGTTGCATTCCTCTCTTGTCAGATGCATGATGTTGCATTCCTCTCTTGTCAGATGCATGATGTTTCTCAGAATTCTGCTTTTTCAATAACAAGAAACACCTCAACCTGAAATGCCTGTCCTCCCCACCTCAATCCAAAATGTAGGTAGGGAAGCAGTCAACTCCTATAAACACAACTCGTGTGCTTACAGCACATCTAGTATCTAGGTAGGGCGCTTCTAAGAGGCAGTAATACTAGCTCAGCTTTGAAATCATGTCAGCTAGAGAAGAAAGAAGCATCAATTTGTATTTTATCGTGTGCTCTCTCCTCATTTCTGCATTCCTTGTAGTTGGATGACTCTCTCCTAAAAGGTGCAAGCTGTAGATCCCCATTCAGATCCAGAGAAGCTTGGCCTCTTCTTTTCTGAACAGTTAAATCAGTCAGTTACCAGATGAGAGGAGTGATACCTCTTAAACCTCCTCTAGATGTATTTGAAAAATGAACGTTGTGTTCCATTCATTTATTTTCAAGGAAGGATTCTAGACTCTGGAGGCACATGTCAGTAGGTCCTGTCTTGGTTGTGTTTTGGAAGGCAGCAGGACTTGTGCCTAATTAATGACGTATAGGTGGTTCTTTCTTGGGATTGTGTTCTGGAGACCATATGTCCAATTAACTGCACAGTCTGGCCATAAATCTGTTGAGATTGCCCTGCACAGGTTGAAATCTGAGAGGGTGGAAATCTAGGTTGATGAGTTTATGATTTGGAACAAGAAATGTGATTATGCTTATCTTATACAGAGGAAATACAAGTAACACTCAGTCATAAACGTTTCTATCTTTATTATCCAGCCACACGATCAATCAGTGTGGACTCCAAAAGCAAGGGATTTTTTTGATGATTACATACCATATACAGTTTTTGTTTGTTTGTTTGTTTTTCCCTTTTGAATACCTCTCATTTTAATCTGCACTCTCCTTCTAGCACTTCTTCACTTTTAGTAGGCTGTCACAGTAAAGTCTAAATTTTACTGTTATATCCATGGAGGTGTTCAAGGCCAGGTTGGATGGGGCCCTGGGCAATCTGGTCAAGTGTTAGATATCGAGGTTGGCAGCCCTGCTTACTGCAAAGTGGTTGGAACTTGATGATCCCTGAGGTCCCATTCTGTGATTCTATGATTCTGTGATTCTATGAAAGCAGATCTATAGCAATTCTTTTGCATAAATACAAATCTTTTAAATGAAAGTAGTTTAAATTATTTTGACGTTGTTTGGGCTATACACATTACAGTGCCACCTGTGATTATATTATTATATCGATTATATCGATTATATCGATTCAGATATAGGCTGAATCTTTCAAAAATCTGAGTTCTATAAGACATCAGTATCAGTATTTCATTTTGAAGTTTCCAATGGCAGAAGCATCTGTTTGTGTTGAACAACTGTCTTTGTAGCATTTTTTATTATCTTTATTTTTTATGTTGTAGGGCAAACTACTGCTGCCGTAAGTCCACCAGACTCAACAACCAGATGGAAGTATGTTAATTCATTCTACATAAGAATGTCTGTTTATACCACCAAAGGGGCTAAAAGCCTCTCTTAAAATATTACATGAATATAGGCTGAACTTTCCCTTTAATGTTCTTAACTGCTTACTGCAGTTAAATATAAAGTTGGGATTGTCATAGAACTGCAGATCAGTTTCTGTCATTTTAAGATGAGAGGAGGTACAAGTGAAAAAAATTACAATTCCAGCATTTAAAAAGCCCAAGTGTGTGTAGGTCACTACACATGGCAAGTCAGTAATTACGGCAGTGAAAACACCAAGAATGGCACTTGGCTACAAGTTCATAAATTGTTGATAGTGAGTCGGTTTTCAAAGTGAAGAGAGAGCCTTGGTATTTGTTTAGCTGGACTTCCTGCAAAGTATATGGCTGAGGAAGTTAAATAATCTACAAGATGCAGCAAGTATCAAAGGGTGCAGCTGAGGATCTAAATTCCAAGTATATTGGCATAATATGTGCCTACATTTAATATATATTGAAAAAGAAATATCTGGATATGAATGTCCTAATTATCTTCCTCCCTGAAGTGACCAACCATTAGACATAATGCACAAATACATGAAACTCTGTATTAAGCTACTATCTACCACATTGGTAGGGATTAGAAGAGAGAATTTTTTTTTTTTAAAACATAGACATACATCACAGTGGATATGAAAATTAATTATATTGCAGTTCTGTGTATCAATCTATCTTTTGTGGTACCCAGGGGACTCTATTTACTGATACATAGAGCTGCATGAACAGATCTCCTAAGACAGAGCAGAGCAAGGTTTTGCCAACAGTATCAGGATATGACTCTTTTTTTCCAGTTACTTTATTGATCCAGAGGAATTTGTCTATCAAAGCCTTATGTGTTTCTTTTAGATTCTCAAAGTTGCTATTTCTTAGTCCTGTAGTTAGGTATGTTTCAATGGCAGAAAACCAGAAGCTGATTATATAAAATGCAGATTGTTTTGTATGTGGATTAATTCATTTAATATGCTCCTGGAAACTGCATGCAGGACTCTGATCTCATAGTGATGGAAACTTGGAATTGTTACCCTTTAGCCATTGTAATTAAACTGACATAAAGCTGGTGTGCATAAGATGAATGATAGGGAAACCTTTTAATGTCTTTTGCGTAATGTATTTGCCCAGTGGTAACAGAACTTTAGGGTCATGTTCAGACCAGTGCACATTATGAATTGGTGTACAAATACCACATTGTTGAGGTTTCTTAAAAGGCAGCCTGGAAGTTTTTTTGTTTTTGTTTTTTAATATGCTTGGTCAGGATTTTGATTATGTGCTTGCACCTTTTGCATCATCCAAATAAAGGAAAAGTGACTTATTGAGATAACTTGCCTGATCCAGTGAAACTGTGCTTAGCATGTCTGCTGTAAAGATGAGATCATCAGCGACCTGGATGAAGGGATAGAGTCCACCTTCAGCAGCTTTGCTGATGACACAAAGTTGGAAGGATTGGCTGACACACCTGAAGGTTGTGTTACTGTGCAATGAGACCTGGACAGACTGCAGAGCTGGGTGGGGAAGAACCTGAAGAGATTTAACAAGATCACGCATAGAGTCTTTCACCTGGGGAGGAATAACTGCATGCATATGTACAGGTCAGGGGATGAGGAGAGGAGCTCTGTGGAGAAGAACCTGGAGGTCCTGGTGGACAACAGGTTGGCCATGAGCCAGCAGTGTGCCCTTCTGGCCAAAAAGACCAATGGTATCCCGGGGTGCATTAAAAAGAGCGTGGCCAGCAGGTTGAGGGAGGTGATTCTGCCTCTCTGCTCTGTCCTGGTGAGGCCACATTTAGAATACTGTGTCCAGTTCTGGGCTCCCCTGTTCAAAAAAGACAGGGATCTCCTAGAAGGAGTCCAGTGGAGGGCTACAAAGGTGACAAAGGACCTGGAGCATCTCCTGTATGAGGAAAGGCTGAGCAACCTGGGTCTGTTCAGCCCGTAGAAAAGAAGAATGAGAGGGCATCTAAATTTGATAAATATCTACGGGGAGGTGGTGTAGCGATAGGACAAGGAGCAATGGCCTAAAACAGGAAGGGTGGAGCACTGGAACAGTTCGTCCGTAGAAACTGTGGGAGTCTCCTATGGGGATTTTGAAGACCTGTCTATATGCCTGCTTGTGTGACTTATTGTAAGGAACCTGCTTTAGCAGGGAAATCGGACTTGATGATCTCATGAGGTCCATTCCTACCTGTATTTCTGTGAGATGGAAATGTATATGAAACCTGTTTGGTCCATCAGTTCCTGGGATGACTGGTTACCAGAGCAGATTGAAGTAGTCTCAGGACTACTCTCGGCAATGATTCTGGCTCACTTATAAGCTTGCAGTGGTAATCTGGCTATGACACTTCCCACGGAAGTGTCTTCTGTGCCCATAGCTCAGAGAGGGAAGGTGCTGATCTGCCTGCTTTAGCTGTCCATGATTCCAGGATGTTTTCTAAAGGATGGAATCCTTGGCTGGTAATTAAAACAGTCTAAGGATCCTTTCACACAGCTTAGAGGCTGGTATGGAGAGGGAGACCCTCCCTGGCAGAGTAGCTGGTGTTCCTTGGAAAGGAATTGGGTCTCTTACCTGCTCCTGTAACATCATGTCTATTTCCCTAATGATTCTAGCACTTCATTTCTTTGATTCTATGGCACTGCAGTTCTCTAGTAGCAGATGCAAAGGGCCAATTCTCCTTTCATTTACACTGAGGAATTCCTCTTAGATGTGTGAAGGTGCAGCAGAGATAAAAAGGCAAAGTGCCATCACCAGAACAAGGGAGGATTCTGAACACACATGGTGCAGGAGGTTGGGTGGGTGGAGACTGAAATAGCAGAGTAGAGCAGTTCCCACCAAGTGGCAAAGCACTGTCAGAAATCAGCCTGCTGCTCTTGGCATAGGTTAGCCAGCAGGAAAAATGGATTGCATGGATGTCCCCAGTCAGGACATGAAAGTCTCAGAGGTGTTAATCAACACATGTCATGCTTGTAGATGAGGGATGAGTAAATGGCACTAATTGTTTAAGACAGCATTGTCCAGGAAAACTGGTAGAGGAACTGCATAGCAGCAACACTTCCTATTCTCTTGGTCACCCTTCAGCTCCATGGTAAAGAGAAGGAGTAGTCCATCTGGTTACAAAAGAACCCAGGCCTGGTAGCAATGGTGGAAAGGCATCATCAAAGTGTTGCCAACACAGGATGCAGCACAGCGTTGTGCCAGTAGGGCTGGTGATAGCATGTGGCTGCTCAGTTGTCCTCAGTCAGAGCGTGGCGTAGTGGCCTGTTATCATAATGCCATGGCCTCTGCTCTTATCGTTCTGGTCAGAAGTATGTATCTGGTGTTTTGATGAACTGTCCATGCTGACAGAGTCACTTTTTTTTTTTTTCCTAGTTGCATTTTGTTTGCTTTAAACTGTTTGTTTTATTGAGCGAATTCCTGGCTAAAAATCCAATAGAAGGCAAAGGATAATTAGGAAAAATACAAAGGTGACTTCATTTTGTGATGAATGAGTTCAGAAAAGAGAAACAGGGAGACAAAATATGTTTCTATATAAATGCTCTGTGATGTTTTGAAATAATGTAAAAACACTTGAAAAAAGAGCAAGCCTTCAGATTTTGAAACACCGAGTTTAGTCAATTGTAAGTAAAAAAGGACTAATCTCAGTGTAAGAATTTACATGCATGCATCATTAGGCTTTATCTGATGACTACTAGTAGGATGGTAAACATAACTATTTGAATGTAATTATGGGTATCATTAAGTGAATCATAAGTAATCTGTTTATTTGTAATTTCAGTTTGATTCAAATAGTAGGATTGCACTCTATTGGCACCTGTTGCTACTCAAAGTAACTACAGGAGTTTTAAGGCTGAGAGGGACTTCTTCAAGCACTGAACAATGAGCAGATCCACAATCCTTTTACTGACTGTGCTTCATCTCAAGACTGTTTTTAACCCCAGAATCCAGGAATCTTATGCCACTGATGCTTATGAACTGCCTTGTGATAGTTCATGCTGCATGTAAGCCAGTGTAACTGGGCTACTGCCAAATGAAGTGATCCTGTTCCCCCAGCCACGGTTTCTCTCTGCCTCTGTTGCATCACAGCTGATGTCAATGAAGGTACAGAGTGGGTCAGAATAAGGCAAAGCTGTTCATCAGCTGTGTCACTGCAGTGATCTGTTTATACTGAAATAATAATGATTTCAGGGTGAATAAATTATACACAAACAATTGTACGTTCTTATGTATAGATGATTTTAGTGAAATTAGTGTCAGAAATTTATTTTAATGCACCAAATTTACAGTGTTTTGTCTCCTGGAAAACTCCAAAGGTCTCAGTAGAGATAAATGGAATGTAATGTCAGCATGTGTCTCACTTTTTTGATAATCAGAGTAAGCACAAGATGTTCTGTAACCTTGAATTTTTTTAGCTTGTCAGTCCACTAAAATGATAAACTTTCATAAAGCACTCAGGTGTTTGCAGATTGATGCCTCTTAGAAAACATGAACCCTATTTGTAGGAGTTTATGTCAGTCTGCTCATTAATGTGCTTACGTCTTCTGAAAACAAGCCCCAATATTGATGGCAGGTTCTCAGTAGTTCCTGATGCAACCAAGTTAGTGTAACACATAAGAGCAATATCTTTATTTCTAGTCATACTGTGAGTTTAGGCAAAACTGTGATTAGTCCCATGTGCATAAGGATTCCATTCTGGGGAATATGCTTGAGGAATCTTGGCTGCAAATACAATGAACTGACAAGTACTTATAAACAGGGAATTACTGTGAGTATATATCTTCGGACCTATCTCAACTACTCAGCTCCTATTGAACTCTCTAGTATTATTCCTAGTGAGCTTAGCAGCAGATTCCTACTGAACTCAGCCTCTGGTTCTTACACAGTGTTTTGGTAAGTTGAAGCATTTAATCAAGTAGGTCTTGATTCACAACACAAGTAGGTTTGAGATTTTTTTTCTTTTCTTTCATAAATCCTAAACAAGTTACACTGCATTCCAGTTAGCCTGCCATCCTTCATGAAGAAGTATTACTCACCATATGCATGCAATTTCTAGATAGAAAGCAATCTATCATTCTACTAGCATTCTTTAACTTAGGATTCATAAAGCAAGGTGATGTGGTTTGTGCTGTCCTCAGACTGAGACACACTGCTATGATGTGGTTCAGACTATGAAAAATAAGTTAAAAAACAACTATTTCACTTTATGATTTTAATGGGACAACCGCAGCAGCTACTAACCCAAATAATACCAGTGAATATTCTAGTTCATTCACAGCTGCTAGTCTTGTGTTCATCAGTGCTTTCCTGTGCTGTCTTTTCGCTTCTTGTACGTGCTCCTCCTTTGCTGTGAGTGTTGTCATCCTTTACAGTGAATCATAGAATGGGTTGGGCTGGAAGGAACCTTAAAACCCACCCAGTTTCACCACCCCACCTTGAGCAGGGTTGCCACCCATCAGATCGAGTTGATTGGGGCCCTTGCCAGCCTGGTCTTGATCACCCCCAGGAATAAGATATCCAGAACTTCTCTGGGCATCCTCTTCCACTGCCTTACCGCCCTCTGAGTGAAGAATTTCCTCCTATCATCTAACCTAAATTCTCCCACTTTTAGTTTCTCCCTAGTCCAGTCACTATGTGCCCATGTAGAGAGTCACTCTCCCTCATGTTCATAAGCTTTCTTTAAGTACTGGAAGGCCGCAGTGATGTCTCCCCAGCGTCTCCTGTTTTCCATGCTGAAGAAGTCCAGCTCTATCAGCCTTTCCTTGGAGGAGGAGTGCTCCAGACCTCTGATCATCTTCGTGGCCCTCTGAACCTATTCCAACGGCTTCATGCCTTTTTTGTGTTGGGAGTCCCAGACCAGAATGCCAGTACTCCAGAGGGGACCTCATGAGGGCAGAGTGGACTTGCCGCTCCTTAGGCTGGAGCTGAACATTTGACCTTGTAGATTCGGAATGAGGGGAGGGAAAGACAAGATGAATGAGCTACCAGAAAAACTTTGTAGCTTACTTACAAGACTAACTGAAAACCAAAACCAACTGAACTTACAAGTGCAGTCTCCCTGAACATTTCTTATTCCAAACAGAAATAGTCCTCTACTCTGGAATCAGATTCAGGGTGGGATCTAATGTTTGCATATCCTCGTGAGTGTCTAAAATATAAATATGTAGTGTGTGTTTCAAATACTTGCCTTTCCATTTTCTTCTTAGCACTAGTTTTGTGGAACTGTTTAAATAGCTTACATTTTAATCCACAGGTATTTAAAAGAAGGAGGAATAAGTGGTCCAAAAAAAAACCCAAATCAAACAGCTCATTAGTTTTACATAATAGCAAAATAAGTAGGTCAGTATCCTGTGCATTATTTTACTAATAGAATAGTCTAATTGGTCTGAAGTTAATGTTTATATGGTGCTTTGAAGATGTAATTTGTTGTACTGAGCTAATATAGTGTTCATACACTTCTACGTTTAGCTATACTCCCAAGGAAATTACTAACCTAGAATGAAATCCTTGAGGTTTCTGATGCACAGTGAGAAATAGAAGAGATGGATTTGACTGACCAAGTGTATCTGTACCTCTGAAGTAGAAATTGGCAAAGAAATGGCTACATTTGAAGAATGACTTTCTTCCTGCTGAAGTAGGTAACTGAAAATATCATTTGTGTCTGATTGTCAACTATAATGGTATATATTACAGTGGCTTGGCTTCGTTGGGACATTTACCTTGCAGATAATTAAAATTAGTGTGAAAAAAAACCTAGGCCAAACTGCAGTTTTTCTCCAATGTTGTCTGACTCCGGAATGCGTCAGATAGAATTCCAGAGTGGTTGGCTAACATGATTGATGGAACATAGCTTGAAGAGACTGTGTATGCCATGATTCCAAGTGCGTTTGACAAGATGACTGAAAAATCTTGATGTTTATCTTTGCCCTCAAAGTCTGTGTTTTCCTTTATGTCAACACCTGGCAGTGTAAGTTGCTAGAGCAAGCCCATTCAGGCCTGTTGCTTTATCAGCCTGTCCTGGCTTCCTTCCAGAGTCTTCATAGAGTTCATAGAATCATTAAGGTAGGAAAAGACCCCAAAGATCATGAAGTCCAACCATCAACCCATCTCCAGCGTGCCTACAGCACAAAGCAATGTAGGACAGGTGTTGCTAGCAGTTGGAATCTTTGCCACAGAAGCAGCTTATCTTCCCAGCCTCTTGTGTCTGTAAGCAGTGTGGGTGTTGTCTTGCAAATACTTGCATGTTCTGTGGCAAACATGAAGCAAACAGACATTCTTGGATCTACAGCAGACATAAAACCCTCTCCAGCCTCCCCCACATGCACTCAGTTGAGTGCGTGACTTCTGTCTCAAAGCTTCCCAGCCCTACAGAGGCAGTTGTCATCAGCTGGTGGTCAGTGGAATCTGCAATTATCCATATTTGAAGGACCTTAACCTTTGACATAAACAACCTTTTTCCTCCCAGTACTTCATTACATGTCCCAGTCTGGCTTTTTGGAAAATCTCTTCGTTCAGATTTTTGCTAGTGTAAGATTGTGCTGTGATCCTACAAATCTTTCTTCCTCTCCTGGAAGTGATCTCCTGGAAGTGGACACAAGGCTGGGCTTCATATTTTTCCAGATCTCTCCTGACTAAACTCCGCTTTCTTTTTTTCTCTAGCTCTCGCTTCCAGCTTTTCAAGAAAGCCTCATCTCTATTGGAGTAGGAACTGGCTGATGCTGTTATCCATGCACAGAGAAAATTCCCTGACTGCAATGACCAAAATGGGATGAGTACAGAGACTGCTAACAGAATACGCAATCCAGCGTCTCTGCCATCTTCTCCTGACTGACTGATCATTACTGCTGGTTCCTTCTACCCTCCACTTAGTCTCCACTTAGTACAGTGTCCCATTTTTACAAATAAGATCCCTGTATATTAGGAGGAACCACAGCTTGAATCTTCTGACATAAATGAGTTATATGTAATTGGAACAACTTGGGAAGGATTAGCAAGGATACTTACCTTATTACATAACCTTCCATCTTTCTCGTTCCTCTGCTTCCCAAACACTTGTGGCTACTTGGATAGCTTTGATGTAGAGATGTTCTGCTTCTAGTAATAGTAGTAATTGGTTAGTTATTATACTGTTCTTATTTTCTGTTTGATGAGATCTTCTAGTGTCTTGTCATGGTAGGGCATGTCCACTAGCTATCACCTGTCACACACTGTCCCTATCCAGGGATAAAACCATATGCAAGACAGTCATATGCATTCCTTGCATAAACTTCAATATGCCCAGCGATATATGTCTATGCTCAAAAAAGTTAATATCTGAGAAAATAGGAATGAAAAAGTGCACCTTTCCCAAGGAAACTCTTTTAATTGTCCTTTTTTTTTTTTTTTTTTTTCTGCAGAAAACATAGTTCTACTTCTTCAGGCCCTGAGAAAGCTCTGTCAGTTACGTACACAAACTTACAAGCAGCTCTGGGATTCCTGAGTTACTGAATTTAGATTTCTCCTTGGATTTCCTGACAGCCTTTTAGCTTTTCTCAGATGAGCTTTTAAGCATTTTCAAGACTTAAAGACTGGCTCACAGTGAGAAACAAATTCCACAGTTCACATGCTAAGCATCCGCCAACCCCATATTCACATTTTCTGCAGTGTTTTATGTAATCTCCTGCCTAAGTGTTGATCATTGTTCCTCCTTCCACCCTCTGCATGGTGTAGTGTCCCACGTGCTCCTGGAATGTTGTGTGGCAACAAAGGCTTCTATTGTATGAAGCTGGGGAAACTAGCATCTCTTGCTAGACAATATGCTGCTGAGAGGTTATTAAGATAGCTTGAAACATCTACTAAAGGGAAAAAATGAACAGAGGATTCATGACTGAAATAAATTTCCAAAGAGACTTATATTTATTATACTCTTAAGGATTGAACTATGTCTGAAACATGAAGACCAAAACAATAATTGGCATCTGGCTACTTTTGCAAAATGATGGCTGTTTTCTAAAGGTAATGTAACGTAAGAAAAACTAATACAGCTATTATCTGGGTGTAGAGGGACGATACAGAGTGAAATGAAATTATAATGTATGGGAGGGTCACAGCTCTGCAGATAGGCCCAAACAGATAGTTCTGCTTTGTGCTAATAGGAAGCTGCAGCCCCTATACCGTCCCATCATCAGGAGATCTGCTCTTGTTTAGGCACAAGACCCATGGGATTTAAGTGTAGCTGTGACATGGAGAATGGAACAGGTCTTACAGATCAGAATTCAAAAATGAGCATGATCGCACACACTTCCCAGCCGGGGAAATTTCTGCGAGGTTAGCTCTGTGCTCTGGTAGGCTACTACTGTGTTTTGGTAGGTCACTGCTGCTTTCTGCAAAACAAGGTGATGCAAGTTCCTGGCCGCACCCACGTAATGAAAATGCAGTGAAACTTTTCCTCTGTGTTGAAACATCAACGTGGAGAACCTTTCCTGGCCCAGGAGGGTGGGGTGTGGGGCTGCATTGCGTGCAGCAGGTAGGCCAAGATCACAGAATTCTTTTACGATTTGCTGTTCTCTCCTCCCACAAGTACAAACCAACCCATATTACTGTGCTGCTTTGATCTTCCTCATTCTTATGCATGTTGAATAGATTAAGTGTGGCTTTAACAAAGAAAAAAGGAAATGGCAATCCATGCCTTTTGTATAAATTGCAAATGTATTACACCAAGACAATTCTAGAACAACGCCTTCCAACATAACCAGAAGCTGATCGCTCTCCCTGTGACAGATTTACCATTTTCATGGTCACACAATGTGAAATTACTTCTCTTTACAACTGTTTCATATGGTTGAACTACAACTGAAATGTACCATTGAAGAGTGTATATGAAACTAAGTAAAGATGCCTGTATATTCCTGTGGCTGTGGTCAAGAATGTGGAACCCCATTGCTTTTAGTATTAAGTATTTTTTTTATTTTTAAAGTGCTTGACTACATTAAAGGCAGTGAAAGAAGTGGATCTGCTTTATACCCATGTGAGATTGCTTGAGATGCTTGAAATAAATATATTCCTAATGAGATGAATTTGTTTTGTAATCTTTTTAATTAGAATTATTGTTCAGAATATTATACTTACCATGAGTATCTGCATATTATGTGCATTCTACTCCTGATGCCAGCAGGAGGTTAATGCTTGCATAGAGGTGACAATCTACAGAATGTAGGAGATCATGAAGTCCCAATTCTCTTAGAGCAAGACAGAAACTGAAGTATTCCTGGTATGATATAACAAGATCTTACTCAGCTGATTTGTATACAAACAGATGTATCAGGAGGTTGGTGTGGCTGAAAGGGGGCTGTTCCTGGTGTACCAAAAAGGTAGAAAAGAGGAGGTGGAAGCAGGGATGGGCAGCAGTGGAATAATTTTGAAATGCTACCTTAGTATATAGGGCAGCATTAGGAAATTCAAAGCTTAAATGAAGTTGAGACTTGCATAGGCAAGGGCAACAAGAACAACTTCTACCACTTCCTGTATCAATCAAAAAAGGCTGAGCAAAGAAAATGTAGCTGAACGAAGCAGGTGATGCAGTGACAACAGACACCTGAAAATGAAGCATTCTATGGTCTCTTTGCCTTATCAACATGTTATCCCATTCTTCTGTGCTTAGGGAAAGTGTTCACAGAGTGATTAGCAATAGCTGATGGCTGAGTAAGGGATTTCCTGTGAGAGTTTCATCAGAAAACTCCATGGGACTAGACGGAAGGCACCCAAGGTCCTGAGGAAACTGGTTGCAAGGCCTTTCTAACTTGGAAAGGTTATGGTGAACATAGCAGTTTCCTAATATCTGGAATAGGCAAATGTTCCTTCATCACAAACGCCAAAAGATAACCTGGGTAGCTTTAAAATCATCAGCATCGCATTGGTCCCTAAGGAACTTAGAGTAGTCCTCGTGGAGCATGTAAATGAGAAGCTGACAGAACAACCAGTTTGGATTTTCTAAGAGTAAATCATGCCTGACCAGCCAGGCTGCTTTCTGCAATAAAATGACTGGATCTGTGGATGAGGGGGAGCAGTGGATGTCATTTATCTCAACTTTAGCAAGATTTTGACACTGTCTCCAACAGTATTTTTGTATCCAATTTAGGACATTATGGTCTATACACTGGAACTGTCACATTTAACATCTCTCAATTAGCTGGAGGATGTGACAAAGTCAGGTTTCATTAGGTTTCACATGCCACCAAATTGGAGGGAACAGCCAGTACACTCACAGGAAGGCTGCCATGCAGAGGAAGCCAACTTGGCTGGAGGGTTGGACTGACAGGAACCTTAAGGAGCTCAGCAAGGACAAATGCAAAGTTTCCTGCAGCTAGGAAGGCAGAACTCTAGATGGAGACAGGCTAGTGCTGACTTTACAGAGAAGTCCCCTGGGAAATCTGGCAGACAGCACTGCCTATGACACGGAATGGGGCCCGGCAGCAGAGAAGGCTCACAGCACCCTTGACTGTGTTAGCAGGGCACTGCCAGGAGATTGAAGGGATTTTCCTCCCAGTCATCACTTATTAGACCACATCTAGCCACTGTGTGCTTTTAAGCAACCCCATTCAGAAAAGGCATGAGAAACTGCCATTTTCTGCTGAGGATAGTGAGGAGGAGGTAAGGGAAATGGATTTATTCAGCCTATAGAAGTCACTTTGCATGAACCTGGCAGCTGTCTGCTGGGACCTGTAGGAGAGTCTTTGAGAAAGTGAAGCAAGGCTCTACACAGTGGTGTCTGGTGTAAGTACAAGTAACAGAGGGTATAAATTGAAACAAGAAAGTTTCAGACTGGGTATGAGGAAAAGAAAAACATGGGAAAAGCATAATATTGGGATTAGGTAAAATGGTTTAAGTACCCTACGCCAACAGACCACAAATCCTGAATAGTCAGACACCATTTCCTGTGCTCCTGGATCCAGCCACTTCATGTAGAAACCTAAGAACCTTTACCCACCACAGTGATTTTCCATTGGCTAGCAATGAAACCTGTGATATAACCCAAATTCTTAATTATAACTGGCATAATTTTCCTGCAAAACACAGCTATAATCTTTGAGTTAGTGCAAGCTTAAGCTTGTGTCTGCATGGTACAGTGCTATATGGACTTACCTGCCAGGTTTCCTGTATGGTGTAGTGTCTTATTTGGCTTGGCCTCTTAGCTAGACTTCTTGGCAAAATTAACTGAGACCCAGTGATGCAGGAATGGTTTGCACGAGCACATGATCTTGAGTATGCCTTGCTAGTTTGAAAATCTGTGCTGTTATCCTCTGCTGTCCCTGTTCTGTAGTTAGCAAAGAAACAGCCAGCCAGGGTCTACTTGCCCAATGAATGTACAGTGGCTAGAAGGGTTGTTTTTGTTTATTTTTTCTATTTAAGAAAGAGTGAAACTGGTGTGGTCAGTGAGGTGGAGGCTTGAGGCAGTTGCGGCCTCTCCACTGCAGAAACCCAGCCCAAGTTCCTCACTTATTTCCCTCCACCATGGGAAGTCATTCCTTCCTATGTGTCCGGCATGGTCCTGGGTTATTTGTAACTTGCTGTCTGCTAGAAGGGTCAATGGAATCCAGCTACCTTTTTATTACTTTGACCCTAGCTTCAATCTAGACACTTGTAGACCCCTCCACTCCAAATCTGGCAAGCGTGTTTTGATACATTTTAGGTGAGAGGTAAGGAATAGGGAGGATGGGAAGGTATTAGTGTGATCGTGTCTACCCACTGGAATGTCAGTGTGCCATTTCCTCATGACTAGTAAGAACTGACATACTGTGAGTGTCTGGACCCGACCTTGCAAAAGGCAGTACTTTTCCTCGAGAAACTTTTTCCATTAATTCTTTATCATTAATTATTAATGATTCTAAAACCCAAATAATTTAACAAGTTTATTACAGTAGATCCTAAAAAGTGTAATTCTGCTTGATGTTGGGGAGTATAAATTCTCAGGAAAGGAACAATTCAGGATGAGGTACATTGTGCTAAGCAAACCTGTTTGCTGAAGTACGCTCATAGCATAGTTGGGAAGCAATGAAAATATACGTGGTCACACACCTGCATTCTTGGGACTGAATAGTTCCCTGGAGGGTGTGTAGCAACACAGGTAATTTCCTGCTGGTAACAACAAATGGTTTTCTGGAATAACAAGTAGCCAATAAACTGGCTTACAAAAGTAGCTCTGAGTCACAGTCTCCTGGGATGCTTTGGTGTTGGCCACTGCTCAGAGATGAGCTTGAAGGCAAACTACCAGCTGGAAAATGGTACGGAGGATTTTACTGTCAAAGAGCAGGCTGGCTAAGTATGACAGCTGTCTCGTTGCCTTTGCAATGCTGTATACAGCTGCAAAAGGGAAATTTAGAGCTGACCCTCTGCACTGCTTGCTGATGGGACTGCCTTTGTGTCCAGCTCTTTATATCCAGAGAAACATTTTGCAACTAATGCTGAAAGTGACCTGCAATGTGCATTGGCTGCACTATGACTAGTGCCCAGTGTTCTCAGCTTCCAGATAGCATTTTTTCCTTTTTAGTCCCAAGTGGGGGAGAAAATATACACTTCCTTGTAGAGAACCGGGAGTCTTTACTAGCATGTCCCGCTGTGAGGAAAGGTGAGACTTTTAAGCAACATGTGGAAAGACTAACAATAAACAGGATCACTTCTGAAGGTAAAACGGATGTTGTGTCTCAGAAGCATCCTGGACTTCAGAACAGTCCTGGCAGTGGTGTCGTAGAAGCCATGTGAATGTGAGCTCTTCCACTGTATGCAGGAATGTGTTCCTTTGCTATTATCAACGATATGAAAATCTGATCCATTATGAACATGCTGACATGGATAACTGAGGAGCCAGGCTCTGACAGCAAGTTCTGCACTGTTCCTACAGCAGTGGCTGTGCTTCCTTTGTATTGTTTTCTTTATGTTGGTTTATGTTGGTCTTGTACAGCTTTTTTGAAGGCATCAGAGGCTAGAAGTGTTCTTTCTGTTCTCAGGTTGCAGGCAAACTGTGCAGACCTGCAGAACTGCCATTGCTTTGTTCCTCACACTTCAACCAACCAAGCAGGTGATTGAGTGAGAAGCAGAGATAAGTGAGTCCTCCGCTGCATTAGTGAAATCATGTTTGTCTCCATGTGCTTTAAATTTTCCCAACCACCTTCAATTACACATAAAAATGAAATAAAAATTCACAGTTGGCTGGATGCCCCCTGCAGACCTGGGCTGGCTTTATGGTCACTGCCATATTGCATTAGTTAGTCTTAGTTAACCCAGTCTATGCTAGATTCAGCCCTGTCCTTGTTTATCTGCATTCCCTACAGTGTCTGAATGAGGAGCTGTTATTGTGTGTACAGAAGGTGCCAGACATCTTTTGTTGCATATTTATTTTCTCTTCTTGAGGAACTCACAGATGAAGTAGATGGTGACTTGACACTCAGAGTCATTCCACTCTCCTGTGCTGAGCATTTCCACGCAGTCCTCATGTCCTGTGGAGTCGTGAGGCTCCCCATCCTTCCAATGACTGTAGTTTTGCAGTGGGCTGCTGTCTGCATATACAAACTGCCCTTCTTTTTCTATGTCATTTATTCCGATGAATGCTCGGAAAAGGCCACTTGAGGAGATGTAGTTGGCAAGAAGGGCGTTGGTTGCCTCATCTTTAGGCATGGCCAGTATTCCTCCTCTGTCTCTGCAGTGCATCACGGCTTCTCTGTAATTCTTCTCTTCTTTGACAATATAGTAGAATTTTTCATCCGTCTCCCTGATACCTGCTATAACTTTAAAGGGGAAAAATAAATCTTTAATGGCATTTTAACAGCTATTGAAGGTTCTTCTTTTCCACTATAACTAGAAGATGGTTTTTGCATTAGCATTAATGAAAAGAAGATAGGTAAATTGTTCCCACCACTGAATTTAGGGTGAACAATAAAGACATGATCAGAGACTGATGCTACCAGTAGGAATGACAAGAACCTTACATACATTCAGTCCTGAGTGGCATGTGTCCCCTGTGACTGTTTTGTACTGGACATCCTTGAAGTTACCAAATCAAGGCATACTGAATGGACAAGTAGCAATGAATAACTCTGGATCACCCTGGTTGCTTTGGATACTATTGCTATATTGTGTTCTAGATTGTGGAAGAGTGCTGTGAGATAGCAAAATGGGGGAATTGAATAGCTGGTGCCTTTTCAATGTAGATGAAAGTAAAAGAGACTACTAAAATAAGTCGTTTTAAGTAGCGCCTGGTGTTCACAGCTGATGTAACCACTAAGGGACACTGAATAGGAAGAAAAGTGTAGCTGCTCAGCAACTTTAAAAGGCAGATCTCTCAGGCAGCAGATATCCTAGTGAATTTAGCAGTGCCAAGAAGCATTCCTGGGTAGCTGGTGCTAGTCTGGATTGCTGGAGTAGTCCTAGTCACAGCTTTGGCTGCAGGCAAATAACAATCCCCAAATTGTGGAGCTACTCCAGAAACAGTCAAGGAGTTAGCAGAGGACCACTCAGTTCTGTAGGATTTAGCAATACAGATGAGAGTGTGCCAGTTGCCCATAGAACCAGAGAGTTGCCTCAGACACGTTTAATTTCCAGATTAGATTGAGTCCAATAAGTGGTTGTGGAGCCTTTCCAAAATCTCTGCTACAACAGGAAATGCTCTTCTTTCCTTTCAAAAGGGGCATTTTGCACTGTTCTGCTGTCAGCACTGCCTATAGACGTGACTTATGATAACCCGTGTCTTTGGGGTGTTGGTATCTCCCTTATTACAGAGAAAGATGCTTTCAGTGAAGGGAGGCATGAAAGGAGCACTGTGAAAGAATGCAGCTCTTCTGTGCAGCAGCAGCAAGATGAAAAGGTTCCTAGAGCTTTTTCTGGCTCTATGGATCAGATTGGCACAACTTTTTCCCTTTCGTTGTGTGAATGGCCATTGAGTCTGCGGGTGAGCAGGCTGAAAGTGCAGAGGCAGTTAGCAAGCTGTGTCTTGTTCTGTCATGATTATTTCTGCTGTGCTATTGATCATTGCTGTTCTGTAGTTGCTTTCACCAGCTGCTCATATTCTTACAGGTACCAGACTTTCTTTTCTGTATGCTATTGGAATGCCTCACACAGTGGGACCCTCTGTCTTGGCCTGTATGCTGCTGTAGAACAGCAGTAGTGGGAGAACAGCTGTGGTAAATGTTGTAAGAGCCAAATAAATCACACCAAATACATGATGATCCTTACCATTCTTTACAAACTTGATGGACGTGTTAAGCCGAGCAACATTGATATTCAGTTGTCCAACAACTCTGCGGTACCTTCCACAGTCACAGACCGTGCCTGTTGCAATACAAAGGACAGAGAATTTATCTATTCAGAAATATATATATATATTTTGCAGACGAAAGGGTTTGCCATCTTCCTTCCACCCATATCAGTATAGCATTTGCGCATTCAGTGCCCTTCTTATCATCACATCCATCTGACTGTGGATGTGTGGTTTGCCGTGAAGATCTCACAGTGTTACATCTGAATGATAAGTATATCCTTTTGCATCCTTTGCATCCACTGACAGCAGCGATTCCCTAGACTTCTGATAGAAATAACTTCACCACTGTTTTCTCAGTGAAAGATTATTCAAAATAGGCATTGAGGTGGGACTGGAAAAACCTTGTTGGATGGACCACGTTAGCTGCATGCAGCTGTGGTACAGCAGAAATAGTAGATGCCAACTCAAATAATCAGTAGCTGTCAAGCACTGAAGTCTAGGTTGTATTTTTGGCTGTTAAACTGAAATTTGACTCGATATAGTGTTTGTTTCTTCCTCTCTAATTTTCAGGAAGAAAACAAGTTGGTGATGGTTTCTCACTAAAGCTAATCTGATGAACCATATGGAATGCCTTAAAAATGAACACTGAAGGTGGGAAAACACCCATGGTTATTAGGACTGAGAAGAACCTTCTGGGTGATCAAATCCAAATTCTCCTCCTATAAGCCAATGTGTTGCATTCATTTGACAACAAATTAAGATCTTTCTAAAATTACGTAAGTTTTTGTCTTGGTGCTTTTAAGAGAAGACTGTTAAAGGAGTTCATTCCTTTTGGTATTCAGAAACTTTCCAGTTTTCAGTATTAAACTTCTCCTTACCTGCTGATGCATTCAGTTTTATGTTATCAACCATTGCCCATTCATTTGTATAGTTTCTCCCTATGCTGTGTAGCATCACCATCACTCATGTCACTAGCCTTACTTTGCTAAACAAAAACTTTTCACACTATTCCTGCTTGTTTCACCCATTCTGAAGTTTGTCTATGGGTCTTAACATTTTGTAAAACTCTGGACAAACCAACCCTGAAACTGAAGACCCAGCATAAACAAACTCAAGCACTCTTCAGAGAAAGATGCCCAGCATACCTGCTTTTCCTTTTTTTCCAGACACCCCTGATATGCCTTTGGCTCCTTTGTCACCTGGATAAAGAGGAAAATATATTCTCAGATCTCATATGGTGCATATGTCAGGGGAGCATATCTGAAAAACTTGTTTAATAATATATTAGTGGTGTGCTTCTAATAGGAAGGCCTAATGTACTGTACTGGCCACTGCGCCAAGTCAAACAAGCCATGATTAATGAAAATAAGTGAGAACACTTTAATGACTAACCCGCCGATAACACAGGCATGTTGTGTGCAGCTGGTTCCTGGTACTGCTTTAAATATAAACTGCACCATGATCCCAAGAGGCTGCAAGCACTCAGGAATCTGTGGCAGGTGAAACCTGGCCACTCACTGCCTTGCAGGACCTTCCTAGGTTTGGCAGCTTCACATCAGGACAAGGCAATGGATGAGGCGGGTGGGCAGTGAGGCTCAGAATTCATGTGTACAACTGCTGTTTGTGGGCAGCAGTTAGCACCTGCACAAAATGAGGTCACTAGGGAGCAGTATTTCATTTCAGATATAGTTTATGGAAAGATGATTTATTTTCCTCTTGCTTTTCTCTAGTTCTGTGTATCATAAAAAAAATGGTAGAATTGCTTCTCCAAATGCCATGCTAATATCTAAATACAGGTGACCAGCCTGTTTTTTAATGATCTCAGCTATAATTTGACAGCTGTCAGAAGTCTCAGCTGTGTAGCGCAGGAGCAGATGGACTTTGTCTGAAATTAATGTCAGCTCTTCTTTTATGAATTAAAACCTTCAGAGGCCAATTAGTGTTAATACATGCTCTCCCTTGTTGATAGCTATGTTTTGATGTGATTATTCTTTTATATGGTTGTATTTTTTAAAGACAGAAGTCAGTAACTGACCGGCATTTCAGTTAGCATTGCTTGGCACCCTGCCCACTTATATGCTGAAATTTCAGGGTTGCTTCCTTAAGAACTTGAATGTTTAATGGTAAGTCTAAAGAGTAACTTAGTGGCCTTTGCTTCTGCACATGAAAAAGGAAATGAGAAAAAAAGACCCATGTACAAAGGGCCAATAAATTGTACAGTCGGGTTGACAGACAGCTTGTTTAAAGGCTTAGATCACTGGTTTACTTTCAGATAAACAATTTGTGGGATTCTTATATTCTAGTTTCCTTTGGTGATTGAAAACACCTTAGGAGATACAGCTATCTGTGTCTTCAGTTGTCTAGGTGTTTTGAAAATGCATCCCCTAGGCCAAATTCTTTTGTTCCTCTCTGATAGTGGGGTTGGCTGGAGGCCATCGTGGGTTTATTAAAAGGCACTGGTGTGAGAAGCTCCCATGATAAGTTGTTCTGCCCACTCACCTGCTTGGCTGGATCAATTGCTTGGCTAGAGACCACAGAGTTTCCCTTAGGATAGTGGATCCCTGGTGAGTTGCTAAGGCAGATCTCACTATGGCAGAAGTAATATTTCTTCTTCTTCAGCTCTAAAAGGAATGCCTAATCTCTTCAGGATGCTAGAGCAATAATTTCATGGAATGATTAGAGTTGGAGTCTACCTTCATTTGCGTGGAGTAGTTGTTCTTTGTTATGTAAGTTCTCTCTTAAAACTCTTAAACTCTTCTCCTTACCTTGCTATCCTACACACTTCTTGCACGGTGCAGGTGTGGCATCCTGAGCAGCAGCAAGGTATTGGCTCAGGCCCTTCAGCACTGCATACAGGAGCACAAATCTGGCTTTCTCTTTTTGAGGTAACAGAGGATTTGTGCTATTTATTTCACCAGGCCCAGATTTCCCCCTTCTCTTCTATCATCTCCAAAGACTGATTTCTTAACCTATTGAGCAAACTATATTTAGCCAAGTAAGCGATATATTGCATATGGGAAACATAAATATTTCAGTTAGCTCTAATCACTGATCTTTCTGCATAATTTTCTTTGGAGAGCACCAGCTGCAGCCAATATTTGATGATACTCCATACCTGGAACTCACACAAAACACATATTTACTTTGAAGAAAAAACACAAGAAAATTCCCAAGTCGGGGTTACCTTTTCCACCAATCGGACCGATTTTCCCAAGCATTCCCTGGTCACCGACATCCCCTACAGTTCCTTTGTTTCCTGAGAGAAGAAATTTTATGAAGAGTATGGATTACTTCTGTCGTTTCTTCCCCGAAATGCAACCCCTCTACTGTTGCTGTTTTTCCTGAGCATGGCAAGTCCCAGTGTAAGACAGACACAACAGACATGCTCGTGTGAATATACACATGAACACACTGCAAGCTTCACAGCTTTAGTTTTTATTTAGACTTGCTTGTACCAACCTGGGCTGCTGAGGCTCTTCTGTCAGCCTTAGGGCTGCTGGCAGCCCCACCTTTGGCAGGGAACAGCAAAGTGACTCCAGTGCCAGAAAAGCACTTAAACCGGGTCTGTTGTGGCTGCATGCAGCTCATATCACAGCTGCTGGGGGACCAGTACGACTTTGCAAGGCAGCTTAGTAAAACTGCCTGTTCATCTGCCAGAAACTTCATATTTTCGTATAGAAAATACAAACTAAAACTGTTAGTGAGTATTCAGATATTGATTTTACTTCACAACTAAACTATACCATCAGCAAGTTGCTTGGGAAGTGTGTCTCTTTTCTGTTTTGTTTTTTTTTAATTATTATTAATTTACCTTATTACTATTTCTCTATAGTAGAAAAAAGCCTTTGCTTTGCTCTGGAGGAGGAGTTCTCATGGCTTTGCTGGGAATCCTTCTGGAAGTAGAAATGTACGTAAGAAGCTGCTGCTTGCACTGTGCTTGCTTTCCAGTCCTAGGAGCACCAAAATACTGGTTACCTTTCCGACTGGTTAGCAGTGTAAGTTCTGAAGTAGCTGGTTGATAATGAGAGCACAGCTTAGGAAATCTCACTTTTCACACTGAAGATAACATCACTAAGATGCTTCTTAAGGATTTGGTGTTTTGTTTTTGGTTTTTTTTTTTTTACCTGATCTGCTTGAGTCTTACCTGATCTATTTAAGGTAAGATCCAAAGTCCTCTGAATGCATTTAAAAATGAAAAAGATTTTTATTATAATAGTAATAACAGGGCAATTAAAAAGATTCTGTACAAGTGAAAACCTCACTCTTAAAATATTAGACCGCTGTCAAGGGAGAAAGTATATGGATATGCATTATCCACTTACTGGCACCTTAAGCTTTGGAGTTAATACATGCAAACAAAACTGATGCTGTCTTGTCTGGTGGCGCAAAGTGCTGTGCTCAGGCAACTGAGAAGGTATGAGATTTGTTTAACAGAGCTGAGTCCTGAGACATCTTATGCTCTTTGCTCTCAGCTCTGATGTTCCTGCTTGATCAGAGGAACTGTGTTTCTCAGTGTGTGCCTCTGTTTGCTTTTCTATAAAAGAGGGACACCTGAGACTGAGTTTTGCTGAGCATCATGATTCAAAATTCACTTTCACCTGTGAGATCATTTCACTAACGTAACAGTAATCTTTCCAATTACACATGTGATCTGGGAGGGTGTCAGTCTTCTGGATCTCGCTCATGGTCACAACTTGAGAGAGCAGCAGTCAATGTGCTGGTTTATTATGTGACTATTTACATTTATTGCTCATTATGTATTGGCAGGAATTGCACCAAGCTCTCAGAACATGGTTAGGTTCACTGATTAATGTTTGACAGGCATTGTGAAATCCACTGGAGCAAAAGGAATGATAAGCATTAAACAGCACTAATCTTAAATGCAGTTGTACATATTTCTTTACTGTGAGAGTGGTGAGGTGCTGGAACAGGCTGCCCAGAGAGGTTGTGGATGCTCCATCCCTGGACGTGTTCAAGGCTGGGTTGGATGGGGCCCTGGGCAGCCTGGTCTAGTATTAAATGTGGAGGATTTAAATGTGCCTGTGGCGGGGGTTGGAGCTTCATGATCCTTGAGGTCCCTTCCAACCCTGGCCATTCTGTGATTCTGTATTGAGATTCATATACCAATAATAGCCAACAAACCATCATAAATACCTTTAGGTCCTTTTGGTCCAACTTTTCCTTGTTTGCCCACTTCTCCTCTATCTCCTTTTTCACCATCATCCCCTTTCACAAAAAAAAAACAAAAACCAAACAGAAAGTGAAACATCATGATACATTTCACCCAGTGTAGTAAATGCAGCAATACAACTTCAGAAAGTCAAGTTTACAGTCACCTTTATTCAAAACTGTATTTCACATTGAAGGTGGTGTAGCCATGGGACAAATTTCCAAAGAAGAGCTGACAAATCTGACTATTAGGAAAAGCTAAAAATTTTCCCTTTTGGAGAAATTGTTCTGGTGTAGGAATTCTACAACATCAACTCCAACTCTTATCCTTCAAGGCCTAGTAGCTGTAAAGCAGATAAATAAACAGGCGTTTACCTATTGGGAAATCTGGGAGAAATGCCAACGGAAGCAATTGGAGTTTATTAATTTTCCTCATGACTCTTGAGTTCAAGGTATTTAGATGCTATAGAAACAGAAAGAATGTAAATGTATTGCAATAGTTCTTTACATGGACATAGCATTTAGTACAGCAGAAGTCTTGCCTTCATTTTTTGACAAGTGGCATATGTTAATATAGCAAACATATTTTGCAGTTATTCCAATATTTTATTTTGAATTAGTCACAGAGTATTTATAGGAGGAAAATTCACTGTGTTACAGTAGTGCAGAGATTTCCCCAAATGAGATCAAGGACCTATTACACAGATTACTGTGTATATGTGTAGAAATTATTGAGCAGCTTACAGTCTAAAAAAGCAAGACTGCAATTAGGAATGAGAAAGAAATATCATCTACTTTAACACTGCATATAGATTTTTCTTGGGTTTATGCAGGAAAACAGAAAATCAGAGGTACAAATGGGGATGATTTTTGTATCTTTGTATTCTTAGTTTTGATCCCAAGAACATCTTTCCTCTTTGCTGTATTACATGACAAGACCAATGACCTGTCTCATTGAGGACAGAGTCTCCAGCCCTAGCAGAAGGCTTTCGTGGAACTGAGTTCCAACTGAGTGTTGAGGGTGACTCTTCCCCATGAGCAGTGTCGTTAGGGTTTACCTGGCTGAAGGACTGCATCCAGTAGTCAACATGTGAAGAGCAACTGATTATTCTACCCTGCAAAGGTTAGTTCTGTGCCTTTTAACCCCATTTATATTTCTTGTCTCTGTAGCATCCTGTGACAAAAAGGCCAAAGATTTAGTTACATGCTGGGGGAGAAAGTAGCTTCCCATGTTGCTTTCAGATCGATTGCTTCATTGAGTACCCTCTCTCATTCTTGTTTTATGAAAAACATCACCCACTCATTTTTCATTTACCTTGTGCTACTCTTGTAGCCAACAGGCAGCATGTCATGGGCTGCTCTATGGGGTGATGAGAGATGAGAGGCAGCGGGTGTTAACTACAGCATATAAAACATAGTACTAGGTCCTCTGTGTGTTGGATATGGGGACTGGACTGAGTTTGTCCCGTATGCCACAGAAAGCTTTAGTGTTGGGACCTTTTGGAGGAAATCAGGCTCACCCCATTAGTCACGGTGTCCTAGGGGTGGTGGGCAGTGGTGATGCAAGGCTGAGCTGGGGAGGAAATGCTCCTTAGAGGAAGGGACAAGGAAGACACATGGCATATTGTGTGCTGGTATGCTCAGCTGCTTTGTTTTCAACACCAGCTGCCACAGGACAAAACTGGAAGGGAAAAGGTTATAAACAGCCAACAGGAGAATTTTTAAACGTCTTTTTATTCTTACTGATTCTTCAAAGATACTTGAGAAATCCACATGTATTTCCAAAAACCAAGCTTCTTGAAGCTGTGATGAAGCTGTAAGTCTGAGCCTCGAGCTGATGGAAAGATGCCTGCTTGTACTGAGTTCTTGCCTAGAGGTCATCAAACAGCAGAGCCAGAGAACTTGCAGTTTAATTTTGCTGTTGACCTCAGTGTAAGCATCATTTACGGCTGAGAAACTGAGCAATTGTCCTTTCCAAACCCAGCTATGAAGCCCTTGAGAAAACTGTAAGAGTCACTTCTCAGTAGGAGAGAAATTCAGAAAAGATTCCCAGAGGCTGACAAAAACCTTGTAAAATGTGGTTCCAGGAAAAGGTTAAGAGCTGATGTGATCATAGTGTGCAAACCCATGCAGGGGAGGAAATGTGTGATAATAGAAAGGAATCAGGGTGTGATTCAAAGACTGGAAAAGCTGGATGAGTTCTGACTAGAAAGGTAACATGAGGTTATTTAGAAAGTGGGCCACGTTCTCCAGCAGGGGAGGCAAACCTAAGAGGCTTCACTTCCAGTCCTTACCTATGCAGTGAATTCCCCTATGTACATGCTGCAATTCTGGCTCTGGTGTAAAAACAGCTAAGAGAGTTTCTTTGGCCTGTGTCATGTGGGAGAGCAAACCAGATTCTTGCAAACCTTCCAAATTCCACCTGTCACCCTGGTCCTCACCACCTGTCAGCCCGGTGAATTACCTTCTGTGTGTCTCACAGACTGCTCTGTTGGGTTAAGGACTCTGTTGAGACTTGTTTTCTGCAGAAAGAAGCTTTTATCTATCTTTTATCTATCTATCTATCTATCTATCTATCTGTTTATTTATTAAGAAATATTGCTTAAACAGTTAATCTTAGAGCCCTGGAAAGAAAGTCAATATACCAGCACAGAAGCTGTGATTACTTTCCAAATGTGTTTTCTTTCAATCTCAGCTACCATACAGAGCCAGTAAAAGCTGCAGTGGCTTTTTTTCTGAGGAACTTTGGAGCAAGTTTTGCACACATGAGGCTGCCAGAGATGAAGCTCGGTTCTTGCTTGTCAATCATTAGACTAAGAGCTGGCAGGTTAAAGGGGTAAAAGGTGTGGGAAAGTTTGCTCTGGACATTTGGAGAAATTACGAGGTCCTAGTTTTTGCTCAAGCCATGAGAAAACCTAAAGAACAGGGCAGGAGGATCTATCACCTGTTTCATCTTGGCATACATGCTCTGCCTTAGTTCCCACACTCTGGAAATGGAAATAAGATGAATTTGTCTGTAAGAGAAGGAGAATTCTTTTCCCCCAAAATCACATCTAAGTATGGATAGGCAAGTGTAGAAGCCAACAGTATTAATTAGTGGTACATTTCATTGTTAATTTAATAATGAATTAAGCCAAATGCTTGATTGTATGGTGTTTTAATTATCAATCCATTGTGCCCAGTCGTAGGTATTGTGTGATGTCAAATTTTGGCAAGAAATGTGAATTCTTGGGTTAGGCTCCCCCCTTGTGGTTCTGCTATGATTTGCAAGGAGGGAGGAGGGACTGTGAAAGGTTGGTTGACCGTGTTTCTGAACGGGGTTGAGTTGGCTTTCTCTCCAATTTCTAATAAGCATCTTTCCCTTCCTTCTTGGACTTCATGTGGACAGCATTTCACTGTAGTAGACACTTTTAAGTTTTTTTGTTTGTTTGTTTTTTGTTTTTAATTTGATAGAATTCCGAATCTGACTCCTGGCTGTGCTCTGGACAGTGTTTGAATTGTTGTACTGCTGTGCTTTGTGCTCTGTGACTTGTCTTATAGGGAAAAACAGCCTGGAATTTAAATCCTCCTTTGTGCTGCTGTACATTTGGAGAAGTATCAGGTTATGTTTTAACCCTATTAGCAAATTGTAACCTTAAAACTGTTCCTGCAAGGATTTCAGATAATGCATTACATTAGCATCCGAAGCATGGAGAACTAGTAGCAAATAGGTGAAACAAGTATCACTCTACTTTGTTCATATTCCTGCAAGCTGGTTAACTTCTATGTCACAGATTTTAAATATCATAGAATCATTAAATCATAGAATCATAGACTCCTTACAGTTGGAGGGAACATTTAAAGGTCATTTAGTCCAACTCTCCTGCAGTGAACATGGACATGCACAGCTAGATCAGGTTGCTCAGAGCCCCATCCAGCCTGACCTTGGAAGTCCCAAGGGATGAGGCTTCCACCATCTCTCTGAACAACCTGTTCCAGTGCTTCACCACCCTCACTGTAAAAGACATTTTCCTTATATCTAACCTAAATCTAATCTCTATAAGCTTGAAACCCTTGTTCTATGACTACAGACACTGCTAAAGAGTCTGTCCCCTTCCTTCCTGTAGCTGCCCTTTAGATACTGAAAGGCTGCTCTCAGGTGTCCCTGGAGCCTTCTCCAAGTTGAACATCCCCAGCTCTCTCAGCCTATCCTTATAGGAGAGGTGTTCCATCCCTTGGATCATTTTTGTTGCCCTCTTCTGGATGCGTTCCAACAGGTCTATGTGTTTCCTGTACTGTGGACTTCACATCTCACATGTAGTATTCTGGGTGAGGCATCACCAGCCCAGAGCAGAAGGGCAGGATCACCTCCCTTGCCCTGCTGGCCACGTTTCTTTTGATGCAGCCCTGGATACAGTTGGCTTTCTGGGCTGCAAGAGCACATTACTGGCTCATGTCCAGCTTGCCATGCACCAATACCCCCAGGTACTTTTCCTTTTTGGCATGGCATGCTTTATCCTCAAATAAGTCTTTTGTTGTCTGGTTTGTACTCGCAAATGGAGAAAGTATTCAGGCTAAACAGTTCACTTATGTTTAGTGGCTTCCCAAGTCTTGTGATCAAGGGCTGACCCCACTTCTTAGAGAATCAGGATGGATTATAGTGACTGTACCTATCTGTGGATGCTGCCCCATGACAGCATGGCAGCAATTCTGCAGGCTGTGTGGGGTCTAAAGCTGGAACTCCTGAACTGGATTTAGGCTTGTTGTCTCTGGGAGCACACAAAACCCTCCAGCTGGATTTAACTGAGAGTTTTCCATGTGTGCTGATAAGTCATGGCCTGAGTTAGCTGCAGTTCCTCACTTCTGACCAAAAATACTCCATGGATGCTAGTGTTCTCTAAGCCTCTCTTTTACAGTGAATCAATGAAAATGCATCCTGTGAAGCAGAAAGACCAAGCAGACTGTCTGGGTCTGTATCAGTTTTAGAGCCCTATTCTTTGCCACTATCTGAACTCATTTAGTAGACATCACAGCTCCTGGTACCTACCTCCATGCTCCAGGGCATAACTACCTTGTAAAATGACAGAAAAACCTCTTTTGGTAGGCTAAAGCCCAAATCTGAAAAAAGTAGAGAATTCCTGGGTCATGGCTGATATACTGCAGGGAGAGAGGGTGGTTAACCTTGGTTTTTTTTTGGACATGGGTGCTTTGCACTACTTGCCTTGGATGCATCTAGCATTTCTGTCAGTGAGTCCCATCACAGGGGCTTTATATGCAGTATGACATGTGGCTGTACCCTGTGAGCACGTTACGAGTGCTGCTGTTCTCCAAGGTTCATGCCTGGAGTCCTGCTACAGGCACGGGGACCCTCTCCATTTCTGCAGACACTGTGGGGAGGTGAGGTGATGCCGTTGCCCTGAATGTTAAAATAAAGGAATAATGACCTGTGTAATTCTGAAGCTTTGAAGCTTTTCCAGGAGGAACTGACTGCCTTGGAAAAGCTTTGCGCTCACTAAGCTTCTGCAGCACCTGCATGCATACAATCCATTTGAGAGGTTTGGTCACTAGAGGGAGTCACAGACTCTAAGAAATAAACAAATAAAACCATTTGTCTTTCCATTGCATAAGTGTGTCATAGCTACGTCAATGGAAAGCCTCAAGATTTCCTCTAATTTCACTTTCAGTGTCCTTTAGATCCTTAGCAAATTTCCCGTAGCTGTGGGGATTTCTGTTTCCAAGCTATATATGACAAGTGAGGACAGGATTTCTTGTGCTGTCTTGAAACTAAATGAAGTCATCTGGCTGGAGTTGACTCAACGCAATGTCCCTGCCTCATTCCTCTTCCCACCAGCCCTCAGCACCGACCTGCATACTTCCCTCCTACTCTGTCTGATTTTGAGCACTCATCTCACCCTGCATTTAATGAGTTATGGAAATGAGAAGGGAAACACTAATAATGCATATCATACCCATTTTTAGTGAGCTGAATTAGCTCAGTGAGAAGTCTGATGAATAAACAGTTGAGCCAGTACAAGGGGAAGGTAGAAGCTTATGGTCAGAGTGATGGCTCTCCCTTTTTGGAAAAGAACCCAACTGCCTCATCCAGCTATAATGAGTAACTTCAGTTGCAACCACTCTTCCCCATGCCCTGCAGGAAACATGCAGTGCTTCACTGGTACCACTGGTTTGTACCATGAGAAATATAAGTGTTTTGCTCACAGGTTCTTATCTTTTTTCACTCATCTCCGTTAGAGAATGGAGACTCAGTCACTTTTCCTGGTGAAGTGGAAAGAATCTCAAGAATAAATTGGATTCTCTGCTCACTTTTCTGTTTTCTGCTTCTAAACATCCATTGACTTCACTTGAAATAGCCCCTCATTCTATTCATGAGTCAGAATCAAACTCTTAGTAGGGTCAATGGAGCTCTGCTGACTTGTATTATTTGAAACTGTGGGACTTTGTGCATGAACAGGATATATATTGTGTCCCTAATAGCACAGTAATAATTTGCATTATTTCTGATACTCCTTTCACTTGATTTGTCCCAATTTTAGCTTCCAAGCCAGATCCCCTGCCGTTATGATGTGATCTCAAAGACCCATAGACTACAGTGGTCTGAATGAGGAATCAAACCTACACTGTTAAGAAATACAAACCCAGTATATTTTAAATTTGCATTTAAGTGCCCTCCTGCATGTTTTGTAGCTCAGGCTGAAAAACTTCAAAAGCTTAGCGTATGCTAAAATATATGAAGGTAAAAATGTGTAAAAAACAGAATTATGTGTTGATTGTGAGCTGCTTTTCAGATCGAACATGAGGCGCTAAGAGGGAAGCTTAGTTATAGGTTTGAGCAGCCTATAGGATGTGGTAAGGCGTTTCTTATTTTTGGAAGGAAATGTGGATAGCAGCATATCTGGTTTCTGAGAGAGTTTTAGGTTTTTCAGGAGTGGAATTGCATAAGAACAATTAAAGCTAAGAGATGGACAGCTATACAGGAGACCACAGTAAATGCTATTTTTGAGGTGCTAGCCAATGTCATAGAGTTTATAAGCACCATTTGTCAAAAGTAATAGTAAGGAAACACTTTACATCTGAATTGCTATGGGAAACTCTGTATTCTTCAGTATTCATCTCATTCCAGTTTTTCGACTTGGATCTTACTCAAGGTCTCTGAAGTCCTGTGTCTGGATTTCAAAGGAAATGAGCTGGGAGACCTGGGACAGATAGCAAGATCTAGAGTCAGACTTCAGGAACAATGAGCTCCCACAAGTCCACATGAAATCAACTGCAGTCTTATTCCACACTTCTGTAAAGCCATCCCTGTTCTTCTTCTACCCCCATTCCTACCTTTGATGAGAGTTTAGGAGTTGAAGTTTTGGCCTTAGCATTTTTCTTCACTAATATTGTTGATGACTGATTTACTGTGGCAAAAGCACGGACCAACAACTGATGCTTTTTCTCTCATAGCATTAAAAGCTGCTTCCCCACAGTTCCTCTCAAAGCAGCAGCCACCAGCCTATTTTGAAGCTTGGAAGGCTACAGAGCCATGACTAACCTTGTTAGTCCAAGTAATTGGCTTCCCTGAAAAATTCATTGCTTTGTTTATGCTATATCTGGTTTTGTTTGGATCCAAGAAGTTAATGAGTGCAGAATTTGGTCATTATTATCCTACTTAATCTACTGTGAATAAGCATCACCTACCTTATATTTTCAGAGATCTTACACCAAGCCATTCCAGCTAAATCCAAGTCATTCATAAACACCTCAGGTCAAACACCAAAATCAGTTACAAATACTGAAGATGTATTTCGATCAGAAGAACAAATCTGCTTCTCTTTTTTAATATTTTAATAAGGGTCTAAGAAATTGCTTCTCAGATTTCTTTTTTTAGCTGCCGTATCAGCCAGTTTGTGACATACCTCATCAGCTTTCTTATGAAGGCAGGACAAGACAGCCATTGTGCTAGGGCTATGTTCATTTAAATAACTGCTCTCTTTTTGAGACCTTTGAGCATTACATAGAAAAGGAGACTGGAAGAGAAGTAACAGCTTTTGCTTTTTTTAAAGTTTTTTTTTTCCTCTTTTTTTTTTTCTTTCTGGATTGAAAATATATAAATTTTCTTTCTATAATTCTGTCAAAACGGTTTTCATTTTCCTTTGCTTTCAACAATGATGGCAAAGCAGCAGATGGAGGGGACTGCGAGTGCTGGGTTTGTATCACACTTCACCAGCAGAGGTCAGGCTGAAACTCCTATTTATTTGTGATTCTGACCTGTTTTATTCAGACAGACTTTCATCTTAGTAACTGAAAGTGCAAAAGACTTAAAGAACATCTACTGCCTTCCTTCTGTTCCTGGGAGATTGTATCCTTCCAGAGTATTTTCTTGCTGTCTGTTTTCTGGTTCTGCTGATACTCTTCAGAAGCAGGAGAGTGCAGCACAACAGGTATGAAGACTTTCCTGATAATCAATCTGGAATTACCCTTTCTTTTCATCTCAGCACTCATATCATACTTCCCGTGTGACACCCCAAGTCTAAGCATATAAAAGGGTGTATTTCTGAAGGGGAAGATTTTGTCTTAACAGATTAACCCAGACAAGTTACAAGCAGATTGGACAAGCAGCAGCTGATTTTCAGGACACCAAACAGGTGATCTTTAGGGTGACAATGCAGAAATGTCAAGTGCCTGCTCTTGTAGCAACTGTGAATGCCTAGATGATGAAGTGAGTAATGAAACCTTCAACGGTACAAGAAAGAAAGGGTGATAAGTTCAGAATCTCTACAAATATCCCCACTTTTCCCTCAGCTTCTCACCTCCCTTGCTGTGTGATAGGTAAAGCAGCACTACTGCTGTGTAATACCAAGGCCAATCTCACTCACAGCCTAATCTAGCCTACTGAACAGTTTGTGCCACTGCAGCCTTGCAAAGCTATTCAAAACTCTTTAGTTCTTTACAGTTCTAGGTGCTTAGTTCCATTAGATACTAAAGCCCATGTAGAAGGAAGTTGCCACAACAGCAACCTGGCTTGTGGTAGGAGAAGCTGACCAATGTACTACAGAAGCTCAGCACCTCCATCTTGTGAGAGCACCACTGTGTTCCACCATAGCTGAAGACCCTGAGCAAATTAGAGGCAAATGGTTAACAAAGGATCACAACAAATAGAGCGCAGAAAATAAACCTTACAGCAATGGAAGTCAGAGGTTTGTCCATTACCAGGGTTTAACTATCGTCTGAGCAGCAAAGTGTTGTCTGTGACTGTTGTGTGGTCCTAGGCTTGGATCCTGTGTTCTGAGTCCTTAGGCACAAGACAGTTAGAGGAAAACTGGATCAGATCAGACTTTCTTCTGTCATACTAGGTTAACGTGTTTCATCAACTCCAGGGAGTGCCTGAGGAATAGCAGGATAGTCACACACCTAGCCTGCTCAATCTGTAGTTGCCCAAATGACTGGCAGTCAATCAGTCTGCACTGAGAGATGCTTATAGCTGCCTTGGATGCTTATAGCTTGCCTTGCTCAATCTGGTAGGAACTGAAATGAGGCTGTAGGATCATATCACATTATCTGCAAGATATTCTGATGATCTGCAGTGGATTTGAGCCAGTAATTTAGAGTTGATTTGCTCAACACTTTTAACAGTCATGGATCTTGGCTATGGTAATGTAATTTTACAGTGGTAGTGAGGACCCTGCCAATAGATGTTTGGCTCCTCTTGTATCTTGTTATCAGCCAGGAAGCTGATAATGGCTAAATCCTGATTTTCTCAGTATCACACTTGCAGAGAATCGTATCTAACCTTTAAATGCTCCCTGTCACAACTAGACCAGAGAAACCAACTGGAATCCCACTACTCCCACTTTGTCCAGAGACCAACTCATTAGCCGTGTGACTTGTTAAACACAATTCTGTCAAACTTTGTTCTTCAGCTCACATTACTCATATATTAATTAAAGAAACTTCTACTTGCTCCCTTCAGGATCGTTACATCTCTCTGCATTTATGCTGTGGCAGCAAAAGCTAAAGCTTGGATTGTAATCACAAAGAAATTAACTTGCTGATTAAAAATAGTCCTTTAAGCAACATGCATTTGAATAATCCATCATAAAAACAAATTAGTCTGGAGCAATGCTTTTGACTTGATAATCTTTTTTTCTGCTTAAAATTTAAATCAATTGCATTTTTTTCTCTTATTCTAGAGCCTGTAGAAAAATACAATGAATTGCTAAAAAGAAGGCAATAGTTCAAACTGCAATAGCTGTAGTGTTGAATATAGATTTTAGATCTGTCGCTGCAAGATAGATTTGTATGTCATAGTCCCAATTTTCAGCTGTGGTGCCTTCAGGCAATTGCACTGACATTAGATACATTACACAAAATGCAAGTTAATGCAGAAAATTTGCTTTTATATATTTGCAAAGAATTTTGAAGATAAAAGAGATGCACATGCCAGAGCTGATCGAGTTTTTCTTGAGGTCTGTAGAGAAGGTCCTGGTCCAGGAGCTGCTGGATCAGGTCTGAATGAATGCAGCAGAACTCTGCTTACAGGTAAGCACTTGGAAATAATGTCATTACAGGCATTTTAAGTTTTGCATTTCTCTCTCCAACTCTTTGCAGAGTGAGCTATTAACAGTTCAGAATAGGTGCTTACTTTCAGACAAAGTTCCTCAATTTATGGCTACTAACAGTACTGGCTGTGGGAGGAATACAAGAAATAAGAGAAGATTTATGTGGCTGGAGAAAATTGAAAAAAGATGCATTTAATTTATATGAAAATATGTGAGAATATGTAACTGAACAAATTCAAATCTCCCTGCTCTGCCATTTTCCCCCGTTACAATTTCACTTTTCTAGATGCTTTTACAGACAGCAGTAACTGAGATCTTTCATCCACATCCCATGCTGCAAGCCCTCCACATTTCTCTTTTTAAAAAAACAGCCTCTATCACTATTGGTCTCAGCATTAGTAACCTGATTTTCCTCACCTTTTGGTCCAGGTAAAATAGTGTGTGTCGAGCAGACATCTGTTGTAGGTCGATTGTCAACATCAAAACCAAAAATCTGAACTTGGAAGATGAAAAGCACTACTAGGGTCCCATATTTCCTTAGCTGTTGTTCTTTCTTTCTGCTCATCCTTGCAGCTTCTCAGGAAATGCCTTTCGTTGTTACAGTCTTAACAAATGCAGCTGAATCAAAAATAAATGCTCTGCTAACTAAAGCAGTGCAAAGATTGAGAGCTACATGCAAGAACAGCTAAATAAAGTGAAGAAAGGAGTTTGACGATGCTGTAGTTATTTCTGTCCTGCACATTATCCAGGATATTTATTTTACACTGACAGCTGTTTATTACAATTTATCTCTTATCTGTGAGAAGTTTAGCTGTTTTTGCCTTGGAAAATTTCTTCAATGTATGGGGATAATCTTTTTTATCATTTGTTTTTCTTTTTGGCACTGATTCTTCATGCCCAGCTTTTCACTCAAGAGACAAAAGACTGTGGTATTTTATCCAAGTGGATACTAATTAGTAATAGGACACTTGTAGCTGTTCTTTTGCTGTAAAAATAATTCAGATTCCTTATAATGAGTGAAGAGACTTCCATGAGAGCTTTCTGACAAGGAGATCTTTAGGGATGACGGACTAGCTCCTAGTCCACTGTGGGTGGATGTCTATGGTGCAGTTTGCTTTTGGATGCCATCTACCAGAAGCCACCATATGAGGGATAAAAGTTTGATGTTAACAACAGATTTTTGAGCCAAAAACCCACAAATGATGGTTTTATATTTACCAATTTTTCCACAGTGTTTTTTTCCAAGCCCAAATTCTGTTATTAGACACAGTACTGAAGGACAAACTACAACGTTAAATCCAGAGTAGGGTGAGATTGAATGAGTGCAGAATGTCCTCCCATACCATCTTTCTCCTCTACTCACAAACTAGGACAGACCATATATCAGGATAATGGTATAGCACATGCCTCAAGGCCATACTGTCTTTGCTTTTTTTCCTGGGTTGCCATGGAAGATGTCACTGTTTCAAATCTGCATGAGTTAGCTGTCAATTTTTCAGCAGGATGCTGGGACTTTGAAAGTAGGAGTAGGAGCCCTCAAGCGTAGAGGAATGGGTAGCATGCAACACAAATATGTATCGTTTGGGAAGGAACTGTCACAGCTATCCATCCATGTGAAATCTCCTCCTGGAGCAGCCTCCAGCTTTTCCTTAGTAAGAACACAGTAACAGGGAAGCATAAAAGAGATGACTGTTTATAATCTGTCCAGGAATTTCATTAACTTCTGATTTCTTACAGATTGAAGCAGGGCAACTCTTTAGTACTGCCTGAGTACTTTTAGTGTGTGCGTTTGCTTTCCATCTCAGATAAAAAAATGTATTTCCCATAATAATAGCTTTTGAGATGCCTTTCTCATTATTTTAGACAATATTAGTTCCTTAGTTTCACACATTAGTCTGTCAGTAGACAGAAAAAGTAGCAATACTGGTGTGAAAGTGGCTAACTTTTCTTAAAGGTATTGCAGAAATGCTTTGATTTCAAGCTCTTATGTGGGATGAAATTTGGCCAGAGCCTTCGGAAGGGTCAAGAGGCTCCTCTCTCTCTTTCTTTCCATCCTGGTCACAGTCTGTTTCACTTTTCAAAACTCTTTTGTTGAACTATGTACAGTAGTTTTCATAAATAAATAGTGGTCTCATCCCTAAAAAATGTAATCTAACTAACACCTTCAAACATGGCCTTGATAACAGATACACCACAGCTAGAGAAGTGGATGCTGGGATTAGAGATGGATAGAGCTGTACCAAGAATAAACTTGTTCCTCTGTGATTTGCGCTGGGCACTGTGCCTCTGACTTGTACACTGTAAATCTGCTTTATTTATCTTCTTCTTCTCTTCACTTTCCATTTTGTGACCAGAAGGTCAATGTAAGAGCAAGAATAGAGAGAGTGTAGGAGTGGGAAGCTAGTGTACTTAGCTTTGGAGGAGGCATTTTGGGAAATGTTGCCAAAATGACGTGAATGATGCTATCTGTTCCACAATACTGTGAGACTTCAGAGTTTTTGTTATTTATCAGTGATAAAGGGGGATATGTTTAAATAAGGGAGGAAACCAGTCATTTAACCAGTTAAGTTACTGACTGGGACAAAACAGATAGCCTTTTTTTGATACTACTGTTGTTAACAATCATTTTCAAATGTTCTCATTCCACATTAGAAATGAAATCAAATCCCTACCATTTTTTTCCTCCATGAAAGTCACAAAAACCCTAAATACATAGTGAGTAATAAAGTTTAATACATACAAAAGCTACTTAAAATGTAGGAGATCAATTTTTTTCTCTCCATAATTCAAACTAGTTTTTTACAGCCTTAAGGATATATAGTCTTATTACTGGGCTGTTTGATAATCAGTTATGTCTTCCTGTATGTTGGACCAGAAATCCTATCCCGAGGCTGGGAATCGGCCTTAACAGGAAATCCATCACAACATAATGCTAGCACAAAAGCTTGGATTTTGGCAAATCAATATTTATCAAACCAGTTTCATCGAAAAATCCTCAAGCAGCCTCAGCACTGATGGAGATTTAATGAGGCACACTGCCTATTGTGCATGTTAATTCTTACTGAATCAGGCTTTGGGAAGTGTCTGTAAGCAAGAGAGAAAAACAAACTAGGCAGTGTTGTCCAGACGTAAAAGACATAAAACAAACATTTCCTAAGGCGTAAATGTTTTACAAGAACCTTCAGAAGGCAGAAAGGAAAATCCTGAATGATTCTGTTGCTTTGAGTCATGCAGCAGACAGATAACCTTTATTCCTCCTTGGATCTCAAGTACTTCCATGGTAGGTTGTTTTGCCTCCGCTTGGATATTCAGATGGTAGTTGTTAAATTACAAGGATAGAAGGAGTAGTACAGACAACATCCTGAAATAGTGTTCATCAAAAGGCAAACAGGTCTACAGCAAATTTTAATAATTCATACAGTTCCTGACCCTATGTCACTGAATTCCATGTTAATACATGCTGCCTATTACCATGCGTTGATCCAAACAGAACTGCTGGAAGTCTGCTGGCATACTTTCTACCCCCAATATAGTACTAAGGAGAACTTTTCTGTTCCTCACTATACTGAATAATCCCGGAGGCATCTGAAGTAAAAGAAAAAAAAGGGTAACATTTCTCTGCTTTGGGTTCCTACATGGCTTTTTGTTCTCTTTGTATGGCAAACTGATCACGGTGATTCGGACTGTATCATGAAGTCATAGTAGATGCATCAATCATGATGGCAAAGCTTAGAGAGAATGAAAGAGGAAAAGTGGTACCATGTAGTTTGCCAAATGTAGGGAGAAAAGTAAACCTAAGGCTATTTTATAAAATCAGTTTTAGTTTTGACACCATGCACTGTCTCCTTGATCCCATAAATACAGGCTTCACCACTGTTACTCCTCTGAATAAGGCATAAGCAATGACTGGACCTTAATGTGCTGTCAAATGGCTACAAAAAAGAACTGAACAAAGACAATAATTCTCCAAAATCTCCTTGCTTCTATGTTCAGTAAACAGAGCTGAAAGGACAGTAATGAGTTGGGGCAATTTTTCTTGAATATTTGAGGTGCTTTGTTAGCACCAGCAATGTAGAAATAGATGTGCCACTGGTTTCCTGCAAGTGAGTTTGCTGAGTTTGGTATCTTGAGGGATGGTCTTGAGTGTTCCCAGGTGTGCCTCAGGGATGGCTCTTCTGGAGAAACTTGGGTCTGACAGTGTCTTTTTCGGTGCTCTACCTCTCCTTTACTCCTCTTGTCTATGCTTTCATCTTTTTACCTTTTAAACAGCAAAGCTGACCAGATTCCAGCTGGAAGAGTTTGTCTACTGCAAGCCAGGAGGGATGTGGAGACAGCTGGTGCCCAGGGAGCGAGACGGCTGCTCTGTACCAAAATCTCAGAAGGATCTTGGTCAGGCCATAGATTGAGAGAGCTTCTGGGCTCCTTGTGAGGTGCTAAACAGACACTGTACCTTGTTTTTTAAACATCCCTCAATTGCATGCAACTTCTGCTTACTCAGGTAGTACTGCTTTATATCTTCATGCTTCCAAATTTTTTTTGCTCTTTGCAAAAATTTACTGGCTCATGTGTTTTAAACACACGAGAATACTTCTCTGACAGTTAGTCTGCTGGCTTTAATTTTACTGAAGATGCCTTTGACTTTACTCATAGGGCATCAGACTTCCTGAGAAGCCTGAGACAGATACCTATTGTTATTTTCCATACAATCACTCAGAGAAGCTGTCCAAAAAAAGTAAGGCATTCAGATATGTATTTAGAGATGCGATAGAAAGTGAAATACTCAGTGTGGTTTGTAATTGTGTTTATCTAAGTGCAGCCTTTTCCTGTGTCAGAACAGATTTTTGCAAACAGGAGGGTAATGATTCAGTTCCAGGGGAAGACTGACAAAATAAACCCCGGCTTCTGCTGACCTGATGTAGTGCTGAACAGTGCCCTACCCTGGGAAAATATTTCCTGCTTCTTTTTCATAAATATTTATGTAATTCCTTCTGGGAAACATGTCTTCTTCAGAAAACTGAGCACGCTGCTCCCTGACACAAATTTAACTGTTTGTTTACACATGAGAGATTGTGGTCATTTACCCGGCCTTGGATTTTTACACTCTTATCTCAGGCATTTCTGTCTTTTAAAACTCTCCTACACTCCTTCTAGAGATCACATAATGCCTTGTGTTGTAGTGCTTAGTCTCTGAATTTCAAATATCCTCAGTGCTAACTCTAGGATTGGTATTTTGGGCTGAAGAAAGGAGAGCCAAATGTGATGTTCAGCCTGGAATCACATTTCTGTCCTACCCAGCTGTGGCCTTCCCGTGCTGCTTTGAGGCTGCTCTCTAAAAAAATTAATGCAAGCAATTAAACAGGGAATTGCATGACTAATGGAAGTATTTATATTTAGAAACAGACCTAAACACATTTATATGAACTGAAATAGAACTGGCATGCAGTCTTTTGCATCTGCTTTCTAAGCTTCTAGCTTAGCAGAAAAACTGAGCATGAGTTGCTGCAAGAAAATAGGAATATTCTCCATCATGGCAAAACAAAAAAGGTTGATGTTCTCTTCAACATTTTAAGAAAACAGAAGAGTGACTGATTTTGAAGCACACTGCTGAAGCCTAGTGTGAAGTCTTGTGTTCGTGCAAAACTGAACCTTGCTCATCAGCTCACTATCAACTCTTTCATGAAGTGGTGAGCTCTTTAGGGTGCTGCAGAGAAAGCTGTGTGATGGTAGGAGACATTCAGAGGAGAAGGCAAACATCAAGCTTGTGCCCAGGGTACAATGCATGTGAATAAATGGTACCCAGGTCCTGTGCTGACCTGTGCATTTCGTATGAAACCTGTTTGTCTTGAGCACTGACAAAACTTAAAAGCACAAGCTTATAGTCCTATAGGGGGTCTCAGTTCTTAGTCTTCTGCTCCTGTTATTCAGCTGTGGCGGTTGCATTACTCATTTGACCTTCTAATTGAACACATATTTATAGATCATATAGATTTACAGAGTATTTCTTCCCCCCCCCCTTCACTTCAAACTCTGCCACATACTTTCCAAACACAGCTAGAGCCAAGCAGCTTTTTCCACTTTCTTCAGCACTTTGCAAAAAAAGAGACAAATGAAACCAGGAAACTAGGGAGCAGCTACCTGCCCTGGAGGATTCATGAACTCTCTGGTAAAAGGCAAAGGCAAGGCTACAAGGAAGCTAGCAGGAGGGGGGCATAATAGAAAGGATCCACAGGAGGCCAGAGGAATCTTGAAGACCTCCTTCTTAGCCCATGGGCATGTAATATGTTCACAGTTTGAAACAGGCATTCATGATGTTTTTTCTGCTGTCCTGCTGAACACCTCCAGTGACGACAGAGGCTGCCTATTGCTTCTGAGGGACTGCCTTGCTGCTCTAAGAGCCCCTGCTCTGCTCACTGCCTGAAGCCTGCTACCAAATGTGTGCAGACATCTGCTGTACTGCTCAGTGAACTCTCTCCTACCTTCTGTACTGCTTCCTTGGTGTCTGGGGATGCACAGTATTGTGTAACATGTATCGTAATGTTGGTTTCATGTCTGTGTGGGTGTGTTTCTGGCAAGTAAAAGAAAAATTTGAACCTTATTCTCCCACCTTCCTACTTATTGTATTGGCTGCCAGACTGTTTGGCAGTGAAGGGGAGGAGGGTGATGAAAGTGGCATACTTTCTGCTTGACAAAAAAACCTCCACCTGGTCCATACTCAGAAAGCAGTATTGTTAAACTTGACAAATTAAATTTTAAACTTAAACAAATTAGACATTTTACAACTCCAGGTTTTGTGTAAGGAAGAGAGATTAGAAAAGGAAAATAGCTGGGCTTGTTCAGCCTGGAGCAAAGAAGGAAGAAGGAGCAAAGCGGGATGACCTCATCGTAGCCTTTCAGTACCTAAAGGAAGCCTACAGACAGGAGGGGAATCAACTCTTTGAAAGGGTAGATAACTGCAGGACTAGGGGAAATGGTTTTAAGTTGAGGGAGGGGAGATTTAGGTTGGATGTCAGGGGGAAGTTCTTCACAGAGAGAGTGGTGAGGGGCTGGAACAGGCTGCCCAGAGAGGCTGTGGATGCCCCGTCCCTGGAGGTGTTCAAGGCCAGGTTGGATGGGGCCCTGGGCAGCCTGGTCTAGCATTAAATGGGGAGGTTGGTGGCCCTGACTGTGGCAGGGGGTTGGAGCTTCATGATCCTTGAGGTCCCTTCCAACCCTGGCCATTCTGTGATTCTGTGATTATTGCTCGCACCTCTGTAGTATCTGACTGTTGAGCTTTGAGAAATGGAAGGCTGCATTCCAGTCCCCACTTCATATGCAAGTCTCTGAACTGTAGATACTTGTTTGCCCATGCAGTGTGGAGCCATTAGCACAGGATTTTAGTTTAAAAGTTGGTTAGCATATAAAGTACATCACTACCCTGGACTGGCTAAAAGGGCTGCTGTGACTTCTACCATTTGGAGTAAAACATGTCACTTGGAACTGCTGCTCAGCCATCCCTGGCAAGGATAAATTTGAGCTACAGGGCTTACAGAAAGATTTCTTAGTAGCAATTGTTCTGCCATTGATGGGAACGTGTTGTGAACTACTGAGTTTTCAGCATTTTTCTCCAAGGCATTTTTTCTCCTAACTTCAAGTTTGCATTTATCTCGTCCCCACATAGAAAGTGACATATGCTTGGGTGCTTTGCTTTTTAATCTGTCTTCTCTCTGGCCATAGCAACACAGATACAGAAGAAAGGCTCATAAATCAGCCCACTATTTCTCATCACCAAAATCTGGTGCATGGCTTTGTTTAATATGTGGGCTTTTATGACAGTCTTCAAAGGAATTTATGACTTTAGAAATAACATTAAATCAGTTCCAAGGACAATGTTGGACTTTGTCCAACATTATCAGTAAAGCATTATGTAGCACTGTCATTTCTTCAAGTGTTTTGGAGTTTCCAACTTTGTTATAATGTTCACAGTCACTTTCAGACCAAGGGATAGGAAATTGTCACACCCTGCTAGGTGTTTGCAGTTTGGTCAGGGCAACATGTGGTGGGGTTAAACAGTTGATCCTGGCAGGGTTTTGTCCTATGCTATAGGGAAGAGGTCTTACCCTTAGGCCATCACTAGGCAGAAGGAATTCAGAATAAAGCTGAAGTTGTGAAGAGCTGGGTTAATGGTTAAAAAGCTGCCTTTAATGTCAACTGGTCCCTGTTTTTATAGTGCAGAAGAGATTTGCTATGCAAGTATTCACAGTGCTGCATCATATATCAGATATATTTTCTTCCCAAAGACCAACAGCCTGATCACAAGAACAAGGACCATGCAAAGGGAAAGCAGAACTTGATCGCACGGTCCACCATTGAGAAATCTCCCACCCCTCTTCTTCCTCTCTTCCCTCTTCTTGCGCAATTTATGCCCTCATCTCTTGTTGACAGGAACGACTTCAGGCAATGGAGGAGACTGCTTGGCTGAGCTCAGAGGTACTTTGAGCTTCATGCTGCTGACACGGTCCATTAACTGTTGAATCTGTGCAGAGACTCCAGCCATGCTGCAGCATTCCTGTCGCTGGGCTTGGCCTCCTGCCTTGCTTGCTCGGTGTGTGTGCACGATTGCTCGGCTCCCTGCTCCGATGCCCATGCCATAGGATGGCATGGTGCCTGCTCACAGGAGTGGGAAGCCAACTTAATGAGGGTACAGATGAGCACTGCGAGTGGATTTAGATTGGCATCCTGCTGGTTGCTTCTATGCCAGTTCTCCAGCTGAAACTGGCCTCTTTTCTGCAATAACTTTATTTTTATTTTTATTTTTATTTTTATTTTTATTTTTATTTTTATTTTTATTTTTATTTTTAAATTCTAGACTGAATCTATCTGGAAAGGAATGACTGCCTGTTAGCACTAGGAAGTTATTCACAGACAGCACGTGCTTTCCTCTAAGGAGGATCTGCGGTGAGGAATGAGTCATGCACTGTGAGTCTTCCCTGTGTGTGGATGCCAGGACCTTGGTGCCACTCTCTGCTGACTCCATCAGATGCGATGACCATCCCTGCTGTCATCCCATGCCACGTGTATGCGTTCAGTGAGTGTCTCTTCATGTTGTGGCGGGGAGAGTGATGGAGGCACATCCTAAATTCTGAGCCACTGTTCTCCTAGGAGACAAGAGTTGACATTTATTGACTGGAAGGTCCTAAACATCATGGTAGAAGTATGATGGATTCATATCTCCAAATATTTGTATGAACCAGCAATTCATAAATAACAACATCACACAATAATGGAGCAAGAAAAAAAATAAAATCAAGCAATCTTGAAAGGAAAACAGGGATGGGAAAACGAGAAGTTATTATTTGTCTGTTATTCTAATTGCATGGGGTTAAAACCAGACTAGAAACATCTGCTACTTTGATTTTATTGCTCAGTCTTTCCTCCTAAGTGGAGCACTTCAAGAGAGCAGGATCTGACCTGAAGTAATCCATAAAACTGTATTCATTACTTAGGTTTTCTTTTTGTGCTGATTTAAAGGTTTGGCCATTTTGATTTCCTTTGGATTAGCTGAGCTCAAGGGAACTCTGAAGGAATGTGCCATTGCTTTTTGTCCGTGGTTTTTTATGTGATGCAATGGATTAAAACTTTAATGCAGGCAGTCATTAATTGTCAAAACCAAAGATACCTATAAACTTCTGTCTATGATTAACCCTGTTGTGCTATATTTGGGACATGTTATGGTTTCTATCATTAAGAAGTCCTCCTTTTAATGCCCCATAATGGTTAAAAGATAGCCACAAAAATGATGCATATGGACAAAATATAACGTGAAATTACAGGTTTCCATCCTGAAATGAAACTACTGATGATGCATATGCCAGACAGGAATGACACAGAACTGAACTGTTAGTAAACACAGGGTAAACTATAAATATGCTTAAGACAGACATCACGCATTGTTACAAGTGACAAACGTTGCACTAGAAGAAAGAAAAAAGATCACAAATCTAGACAGACAGCATTACTATAAGTTGTATAGCTGCATGATTCATTCCCCAAAGAAATCAATGTCAGGATGACATTTTTCTTCAGGCAGTACTGGCAACTGCTCGTAATTTGGGTAAACTTTCTCTGCCCTATAAAAACAAACCATCAAACCAAAAGGTAACCACTGAAACAGCTACCACTCAACCAAAAAAAAAAAAAGTAGTATTTTAAACAGAGCACAACATAAAACTGCATGAGTCAATCTACCGTAAACTTTCGGCAAATAGGATGTGTCATAGAGATCAACTCTGGCGTTTCCAGAGAGCAGAGACTTATACAGCAGGCTTTTTAGAAACAGACTTCGCTCCAAATAGTAATTCCCTATTTTCAATAAACTCTGACTGGCTGCAACTAGTTATTTCTCCTGATACAGACAGCCAAAATAACGGACTTGTAAATAGAAGCCTATGGAGTTAGATTAATTACAGGGATTACATATAGCATTCTCAGCTTTTAAAACAAGAAGGGATCATTATGATGATCCCTGCTGACCTCCTACGTAACAGAAGCCTTGCAATGTCACCGAGTGATTCCTGCTCACAGCTGCAGGTGGTGCTGGGAAGTTTCATGTACAAAAATGTATATTTTTTATTTAACTATGTCCAGTGAGTGAAAATGCACCAACTAACTTGTTCTGGGGGCCAGTTACGCTAATTATATAGCCTGCTAGTTCTTCCGTTATGCATTCCGCTGTGTATTTATTTCAGCATACTTAATGCATGAGGCTGTGTTAATAAAACAGCGCGTTAAAGTATCCACAACTTCCTATCAACTGTAGGCACAAATGCCAAACAGTTCTACATCTTGTATCCCAAAAGCTGAGTGATGGCACCGTGCATCACAGAGAGCAACCTTCATCCTGAAACACTGCAGTTCTCACCGGTGAACTCTTTTGGCACATAGCGATGCAGGTTTCTTGGTTTACTCCTTTACACTAGATAACAATCCTGAGGTAAAATGATTTTATCTTGTTGCAGCATGCAGTGTTCTTGACAAACTCCTCAGCTATTTAAGTTGGTGGCTTTAGTATCATCACTGTTTTTCATGGAAGGAGGTGACTGAGATGTTGGTTGGGTGTTTGTTAGTGACTTTGGTTGGTCTGTTTTGATGTTCTGTAAAGTCTTTGTCAAGAAAAAACTGAACTCAATTATTTGGAACAAAACCTCAACATTTTGCCTGAATATCCTTTTTGATGAGACATCCAGTTTGATAAAGGAAAGAGTCATTTCCCCATCATGCATGAGAAGATGATTTGGTTTGCAAAACAGCCAGTGCACTGGTTAAAGAGAGAGCTAAGATAATTCTATGTGAGTCAGTTTGGATCCAGAAAAGCTGAAGAGTTCAAGCTCAGTGCCACAGTATTGCTTATGCAATTACTCCCAAGAAAAGTTCAGGTCCAAAATGAGTTTTATCTGTATTTTTCCTTCCCCTGAGGTATCTCATGTCTTCAAAGGGTGGAGCATTAATTATAATAGATTTCTGTAAAGCATTTGACTCTGTACCTCTATCTGGGGGAAACATAAATTCCATGATGAATGACAATAGTAAAGCCAGATAGCTCTTTTATTCCCACTTTTTACACTGCAGAGGCACGTGACATGAGGTCTGAAAAAGGTGCATGGTGAAATTGGAAAAGAGATGAGAACAACAGAGAGTATCCCAAGCTGCCTTTCTGTGGAGATCAGATAGAGAGAAAAACATGGGGAGTATCTACAGAACTAGAGTAAGCTTCCCCAGTGGGTCTTTGAATGAAAGAGTAAAACTCCAGAGAAGAAGTTTTGAAGGCGCACTTTCAGAAGGACAGTGAAGAGTTAAAGATTTGTGATGGAAAAGCAAAAAAGCACATCGGTGTTTCTCAGCTTTGTACTAAATCCTTGTGAATTATGTAACATGAAAAACAGAATGTGTAAATACAGAGCCCAATCCCCCTCTTCACCTGGTTCACTTCTACACAAAGGCATAAACTCACAGTGTGAAAAGGTATATACAGAAGAACTTAAGTGTGGACTTACCAAAGGTCCTTCCATTCCAAGTGATTGCCTTTCACCTACTTTGGAAAGCAGAAAGAAAAAAAATGCAGGCTGCATTCAAAAAAGAAATTATATGTAAAGATTGCAAGATTTAAGCAGAAGACAACCCAGCAGTTCAATTTTGTGTCCTTTAAATTTTGCAGTTTGTCATGGCTCATAAATCTGTATTATGTTTGGTGCTGAAATTTCTGAAGTTTGCAGAAGGGGAAATCACAAAGAAGGCTTGTTACATTTAATGTTTACAAACAGTTTATCTAATGTCAACATCCCAACAAGGGAGCAATGGAATTTATTCCACCACTTGAAGACTACCTGTTGCATAGTTCAGTTCAGTGAATCATGCTGCAGAGCCATAAAATAGGCCATCGTTCTCAGTCAATTACACAGAATTTTACTAATTTGATTTGATTTTTCTTAAGACAGAAAATCTAATTAAAAAGAAAAACAGTCTAAATGTCAATCCTCAACTACAGAATAATTCTGACAGATCAAAAATTTGGCAGTTTCTTCAGTTTAAAAGCTATAGATGTACTGGCTCACCTAAGGGCTTTTCAGCTCCGTTGACAGTTTCCTACTGCCTCTTAGGGTTGGTGTCTGTGGGAGAACATGGTGAAAGCTACCAGTAATTCTAATAACTCCTTAAAAATCAGTAGCTGATATGGCTTTATAGACCATACAGACCATATCTGGGCAGCCTGGTCTAGTGGCTGACGACCCTGCCCATGGCAGTGGGGTTGAAACTGAATAATCTTTATGGTCCTTTTCAACCCACGCCATTCTATGAGTCTATGATTCAATAATAATTTTGCAGATTGTTGTCTTCTACATCATTCCACAACTCTGTCTAAGAACTGTGTCCTCTTCAGCTCCCTGAGAGAATCTACCACCATCTGCATCAGAGATCAAAACTGCGCAATGCTGTTGATAGTCACTTGGGAGCTATTAGCATAACCTCTGTTTCTCTGCCTTTTATTTTTATAATGCTCACTGACTGGAAAAATGAATAAACATGTGACTGTAAACTGACATTTGGGAAATCCAGAACTTTCACAGAACAGTCACGCGGATGATCACTTGTTCTCCATTTCTAAACTTTGTAGTGGTCTATGAGACAAAAAAGACCTCCTTCTGGCAACCCCCAAAGGTGAACAAGTTAGAAAAATAGCTGTACTTGGATACTTCGTTTCCTGACATCAAAGCTTCTTGGGAGCGAAATGTGCTATTATGATGGCATTATTCTTTTTTCCTTCCTGTAAAAGATGTGGCAGATGTTCAGCACTCATTTGCGCATTTAAAATTCTGATTCATTCAGGAAATCTGGATAACAGAGTTGCCTAGGATTCCTGTCATCCTGTAGTCAGAGGTAGCATTTTTATTCGGATAATCTGGACCAGCAGTGGTCACCCCATATGTGGGTGTACACTGGAGGAAAGGCTAAAACACAGGAGGAAATTTTCATTGAACCCAGTGCACTGAAGTAGGCTATACCTGACACTGCTTTAATCATTGAGGTGGCAGCTGTGCTACCTGCTCATCTGGAAGCCCTGACCCATTTTTGTACAAAAACTTGTTACTCCATCCTGAGAAGTTCTAACATCTCTTTTGCTTCCAACAGGTCTTTGAAATAGCTATGAGAAGGGTGTGCACATACAAATGTGGTAGAAGAAAAAGGAGGGACTGCACAGAACTGCTTTTCCAGAGATCTTAAGCATCCCAGAGATCCAGTGGAGCAGAGGAAAGCTGTGACAGCTTGGCAGCACCACAGCCAGTGTGCCTGTAGCTCCACTGCTGCCAGTGCAGCAGCACAGGGTGAGCCAGTGTCTGATGGGATGCTGGAACAGCCGTGTCCAGCTCCCTCTTATGCCCTTCTCCAAGACCTCTCTTCCACCAGCTCTCTCCACACAGTGTGTGTGGCTAGTAGTGAGGCTTTCTCTGTCAGCTGGCTTCTGTGGAGCAATCACAAGCAGTCAGAACTGAAATCCCATTGATACAGAAGAGGTGGGGGAATTTAGGCTTTCTTTAAAATACAAATTAGCAATACACACTTGAAACTCACACTTCCTTTATTTTTTCTTTCTTTCTATGAGTGGAAAATCAAGTGCTTTGAATTTGGGAAATGCCAGATATTTTTCTGTCTAGCCAGCTTAAATTTAGTGTCGTGTTTGCATGTTCTGGTATGATCTTCAGTTGCCTTCACTGTGGACTCTGTCTTCCCAGGGGCCCAGATTAAGTTCAGTCTGGTTACAAAATCAACACTTTGAAATTAGGAAGTATGAAACTTGGGCTTTCCCAAGTATCCTTCATTCTGCAACTTCTCAATTTTATTCCTAACTTCAATAAACAATGTCAAAATTAAGGCAATTGGGTCAAATGCAAAAATATGATTTCCTTATTTCTGAAAGTTTGATTTTGTAAATGTTGCAGTCCATTAATACTCTTTTTTCTTTTTTGTAAGTAATGAACGATATAGAAAAATTCCCTTGTATCTTAATAATCTTACAGGATCAGCAGTGTGAATGGGTTGTGGGTTACCAATACAACATTACTGCACTATGTATCAGTTCATTCATTCATATGCACTCGTCATCACTTTTCAAGTAACTGAAACCAAGGCTGTTACAAACTTCAAGACATTTGAATGAGAAAAACCAATAATGTTTGGGTTGTCTGTGGAAATTCAGCCTTTGTACTTAATAGAGGAGTAGAATTATAAGAAAACTGGCAGGTATTTTAAAATCAATGGGAAGAGAACCCCTCCAGAACCCAAAACAAATTATTAAGAAGTTTTAGAAAACAACTTCAGACAGAACAAAATCCAAATATTACAGACACTTCTAAATTCTTGTTATTTTGAGTCCTGCAGCAGGCTGCTGAGCTGAGGCTTGGCACCTTGCTTTTGCCCTGGTTAGTGACCAGCTGCAGATCTGGACATTCAGTGTTTTGTTTATTTACCGGGTTAGCCTTTATTGTAACCTCTCCCTTTCCTTCATGTGAATGTCTAAAGTGAATCTAGTAATAACGATATCCTAGAAGTTCTCAGCTCTAATTTATTTTCTTTTTCTGCAAAGAATCCTTTGCTGACTTTTTTGTACTGCAGAGCCAGTGGAGCTGAAGAAATGAAGTTGAATTGTTAAGACACAGGCTTTCCCAAATGGCTTTTCTCTGTTGTAATACATTGACTAAATATGAGAAAGTTTTCTGCATCAACAGTACTTTGCTGCGTCTGTGTGTGTTGACCCCTTACAAGAAGTAAAAGCTGTTTGCTCTAAGTGCCCAAAGGCATGTGAACTCCTGCTGTTTGTATCTATAAACTAAAGTGGTTAAAAGTGACTTGAGTTTTGAGAAGATATTACTGTGAGATATTTGTTTATCTGAAACAGAATGACACTTGGTATCATTTTTGGACTAAATGTGACTAAGCACTGTTTTGAGTATTAAAGAAACAGCCTAGCATCCGCATGGGGAAAATTGTTAGGGGTGGTTTATATCATCAGCTGGTTTGTTTGTTACTTTGGGTTTGTTTCAGCAAAATGAGTGCAGCACTTTGTTATCTTGGGGATACATCCAGTCCTGAGACTGGACACAGAACACACAAAGCGTGCAGGCTATTGTACTTTTGTAGTGTAAAAGGGATGAGGCTTGACCCAAATTCTTGCCTTATGCTTCAAAGCAGCTCTTGTAGGAGAAATAGCACTGCTTCCAGATTCTGTAATAGGTACCACATGCATAAAGCCTCTTTAAGACTTATTACTAAGCCTGCATTTAAAGTGAAGTTTGCTCTGAAGAGAAAGTCCCTTGGGAAGGGCAGGTGGGAAGCCTGCAACATCTCCTTATACGTAATTTGGGGAAATAAAACCTTTTAATAGTCCAGCTTCACAGCTGGCTGATTTCACAGACTGTCAAAGATGGGTTGATGTGCTCAACCTTGAACACACAGCCCTTCCTTGTCAGTTTTATGATGTTTTCCTGTTACTTTCAGGTTTCCCTTGGCTAAAAGGAAATGAGCTGAAAAAACTGATTAGATATTAAGGTGTCTTTTATTATTACGGAGAACTCCTATAAAAATTCCTCGGTGACTCCACTTCCTTGAACACTTGTCAACAGACTGCCCAGTGGAATGAGAGTCCAATAGGAAAAGAGTAGGTTTAGATAAATTCCTTGACAAAAAGGTCTAAGTTAACTAAATTAAAACCATTCCTCATATCTTTTCCCCAGGCACGCATATTCTTCCACTTGCAATCCACAGAGAGAGGTGTGTGATACAGAAAGGGGAATTTGGCTCCAAGGTAAATTTCTCAAGAAATCTTTCTTGAAAATTAAGACCTCTGTGGTATGTTTTAAAATTATTTTCAATAAAGGCTGTAGTTTTTCTTTTCATCTTGATACTCTTCCAGGCTCTCAAGCTTCAATGTTAAACAAAAAAATGAGTCAACTCTGATTCAGTCCCAACACAGCACCTGGCTCTGAGAGCATCCACTGCTTGTCCTGATTCTTCAAACCATGTGTCCAACAGCTTTACCTACACATCTACCTCTTTGATTTGCAGCCTTCTGTATCCTTGTTGATTGGTTGGTTTATGCTTTTATGTTATTGTGTGTTTGTTACTTTTTTTTGTCTCCATGTGTGAAAATATTATAGGTTCTTTTGTAAATGCATTCAAAGTGATTTTCCAGTCACTACAGCTAACTTGTGGTAATTCTGGCCTTGCAGGCCAAACATATGAAAAAGATTGTTCCAGTAAGGTCTCCATAAGTTGATCAAAGCCTGCTGAAATTGAACATGTAGAGCTGTTTGGTTGGTGACTGAGCTGGAGAAAACTCTCAAAGAAGGCTGCCATTCCAATATACGAAGAACTGTAACATCTCTTTTTCAGAAGAAAATGAAGGTAAATTTCAGAATGCCATGTTGTGTAGCAGTTTTTCCATGACATACAGCTATTTTACACTAAAAATGGGCCCCTTAGTAATAATTTATGGAATCAGATTGAAGCACCAGGACTGACAGATGCAACGTGAAGAGGAAGGCTGAGCAGTGCAAGGTTTAATGCAGTCACTTCACTACATTTCACTCAGGGTGTAAATATTAAAACCACCTGAGTAGTTAATAAACTGTGGTGTAGCATTTTCAGTAGCTAGAAGTGTTATTATTCTGCTATTTCTATAGATAAAATGGACCACGCAGGGAAAAAAACCCAAAATTGTTGTCAAGGTGTAGTTTCAATGGATGCTGTTGAAAGTGGGATTTTTATTTTGGATATGACTGCTGTTTATGAATACCCACAGATAATTCAATAGAAGAGGAGAAAAAAGTTGGTAGTCTTGCTTGTCCAAAACCTTCCTCTTTGATTCCCACAGGCATATGCAGTTGGCCTACAGCTAAGTCTGCTGGGCATGGCAGTTTCTTGGAATATTTGATGTGGGTTTGTGGTAACTGCAGTAGAAAATTTAATTAAGAGGCATAAACTCTACAAATGGGTTCAATATGCCTACTGATCTTTCTCTTTTATTCTTTTCACTTTTCTATCAAACTCTATTTTCTCCAAGGATTATTAAAATGTTAAAATATTGGGAATTATTTTGTCACTATCTGTTTTGTACCCCGTATCTTAGTTTCATCTTGAAGCAGTATTGTGCATCTGCTATGCATAAGTATTTATAAAACGTCTCACACAATTTTTGTAACTACTGTAGAAAGAATCCATGTTTTGTTACATTAAATATAGGATTAGTATTGCAACTATTCCCTTAATAATGAAAAGTTGCTGCTCTTCCTTTAAAATACTCTAGCACTCTGGAATATGTTTCAGTAAGTTGCTCTGTGTCTCAGAAATTAATAATTTCAGCCTTTATTTTAAGTCAGCCTCTTCCTGTGTCACTGTATCGTACAGATACAATTCTCTTAGCTTTGTTTAGAGAAATACTTTTGACAAAATAGATCCCATTTTGTGAGCGTGTTAATGAGAGAAGGAGCAATTTCTACTGCTGAAAGGCTGGATTAGAGTTTTAGCCTCAGCAGAAGGCTTGGTTATCTACAGAAAGGTCATTCAGTTTCTGTCACAGATTAGACTGCTTCCAATAGCTGTCATATATATTACTTTTTCCACTTACATCTGTGTAAGCAAGTAGAAGGACGATGCACAAAACTTATGTGTTATCAAACCAGTCTCCATTAGAGAGTAGGAGACCTCCACTAGGGAGAGTCTAGCAATTTTTGACAGTTAAACTCATCTTCCTTCACCAGAGAATTCATGCAGAGTATATTTCTGCTGTTAGAATATGTTCTTATTGCAAATGATAAATCCCTGAGAGAAAAGTTTGTCATGGAAACACTGACTGCTCCTTAAATGACTATGCAACAAGAATGCTAGGCGATGCTTATGAAAAACTAGGGCATATTTCACAATTAGATCTACCAATCCTACCTTTATATGGACAAGAGGAAATTAATGGTTCAGCTTCAACCCAAAAGCAAAGCCAGCCATGCTGGCTGTATTGCACCGATCACAAAGTTGGTCCAAGAGTTTAGTTATATCCAGCTTTCCAAAGATCTTACAATCTAACTAGTATCAGGCAGCCAGGGGAATCATGGAAAGAAAAACAGTACCGTAGGATGTGGCACTTGTGATTCAGCAGATGACATTCTTCACCCTGAGTCAGTCATGCAACAACAGCCAGCTTCCCTGCTGGGCTGCTCTCCTGCAGGTGAGTCCCAGCACTGAGGCTCTGAGAGCTGACTTCTGCATGCCATGAAATGTTGGTTGACATTTGTCACAAGAATAGCAGCGTCTGTCTTGGGTTTTGGTTATATTACAAACTGGGTAATCACCTTAACGTCTTGCCTGCTCTAATTACCCATGGTTGTTTCTTCTGTGCTTCCTTCCTCTTGCTCTGTGTCATGCTGCTGGCACAGTTGCAAAAGCTGCTGCATTTCTAGGGGTGATGAATTCTGCTTGATGCCCAATGGGATCTGGCTAGATTTCAGTGAGTGCTGAGATGTTTCTTCTGTGTTGTTCCCTTTTAGCTTGTAGCTCTACTGAAACAAAACAAATTATTTGCCTTTCATATTTTGAAAGTGGTGGAGTTCTTGTCAAAATAGGGATACCACTTGCCTGAGGTGCACTGGAGACATGTGCTGTACCAGTAAATAATACATAGCACCACAGGCATCCAAGAGCACAAAGTACAATAGGGTTCCACTCCCATGTAGTTGGCTGGAGTCAGTTATTATAGTTTATTTCTAGCATATACTTGAAGCACTACCAGCTAATTGTTAGCTGTGTGTGTCTACCTCAGGAACACTCAGCACATGATCACAAAGAATGAGCACTTCACTCTTTGCAGCTTATTTTTTAAATAAGGCTTTTTGTAAACATGGAAGAATAAGCATTGCAATTAATGCTAAGGACCAAAGTTTGCTAGGTAATAAAAGCCCAAATAAACATAGTTCTGCTGAACGTAAGTTGATTTTTTATCTAGAAGGCTGTAATAATAACTGATTTATTTTCAGTGGAAACTACTTAATCAAGTGTAAATTTTAAAATGACTCTGAGGCTCAGAAAATGTACAACAATATCTGTTTTCAGTTGATTTTTATGGTGACATAGTGGAAAATCTGATAGAACTTCAGCCACTGCCTTGCTATCAAATGCTGCTGTAATTCCAAATGAACACGACTTGTTATCTGCTTGCTCAGCTGCTTGCTTTGCTTTCACTGTGATGTGGAAAAATGTTGGTTCTTTGGTAATTTTATTAATTTTACTGCCTGAGAATGGTTCTTTTGAAATTATTCTTCTAATCAAAACATGTAGCAGAAAACATTCTTTTACTTGTTAGAAACTTGATCTCGGTAAGTATTGAGTGTCTTTTTGCTTGGTTCTGTAGGTCTGAAAGAGCTGAGCACTCAATGACTCACAAGACACGTTGGCACCTGGCAGAGCCGTGCCCTTCATCAATCTATGTGGTGCCTGGTGGTTTCAGTTGGCAAAAATTTATGCAAACTGTTGCCTTTTATTGTATTATACATTCCAGGCTAAATGGCTTTGCAAGCCTGGAAGCTTGCTTTGAGCTTCAAATTCAAGTGTTTCTGAGGCATTAATGTAAAAATTTCTCAAGGTATCACATGTCTTGACTTTCACAATGAAAGCAAACAAACGGTAAATTTCCTAAAATTTTGGTGAAAGAAAACTATGCAGTATCATTATGTTTGCAATTCAGAGCAGATTCAGAGGCTATGTCAATATTAACGGTCCTTTTGATACAAATGCTGTGAGTTAGGAATCGCTTTCTAGATCCCAATCACAGCACACCTCATTGAAACCCTGAAACAAGCAATATCAATATGGTCACAGTCAAAACTGTTTCACTCAGTTCTGTTAGTAAGGGGCCAGCCTGCATCTAGCTTTTGCCAAAACTCCCACTAAAGTCAACAGAACTTTGGAGCACTCAGCAAGCATATCATCTTACTTCAATTCCTCAGTTATTCTTTGATCATTTACAGATTCTCAATGCTGGTACCTGTGCATTTATGCAGGTCCTTTTAACCACTTCATCCAAACTGGCAACTTATCCTTTCACAACTACGAGTGTACTATGAGTACAGGAGTACTGTCTTAAGCACTGCTTTTGTGCAAAGACTGTAAGTGAATGCACATGAAACTATATCTCAAGGCAAGAACTTAAGCCTTAAGAATGTCGTTTTAAAATGGGCCATGAGTTCCATTTCAGGTATGATTTTCTGGAGCTGAGGACTGTCTGCATTGCAGAGCTGATTTCAGTTATCTTTTTATAGTCTACTATAAACCTAAATATACATTATATCCTGACATTATGCATGATGATACTTTTAACTTGAGATATTGATCCATATTGCCAGAGAGGCTAATCCAAGCTTTGGTTAACACAGCTCATTAGTTATTAACAGGACTCAAGCTGCCTCCTTTTCCTTGCTGCTGTTCCTTCGCTGTCTTCCCAAAACTCCTCTCTTGCACAAAAAGGCAGGGAAGTTTTCTCTCAATTTGCACAGAAGCATTTCAGACCTACAAGTTGTATGTCCAAAGACTGAGAGCATGTCCTGTGGCCCCACAGGGCTTCACACCATGCACAGATGGCTTCAATCCAAAGAAAGCAATTCAGGTGGCACTTCAAAGGGTGACCAGTACTGGATCTAAGCACGAGGATAACCTGAGCTTAGATAACGTAATAACAAAGTCAAGTTATTCTCCCATGTTCTTCAAAGTGTTACTGAAATGTCAGTGAGACTTAATCCTTTTGTGCTCTTCAGCACCCGTAAAAATCAGACCACAGCTCTTTCTGTGCTGAAGCAAAAATTCAAATTTTTCAACAGCAACCTCCAAGTGAGGAACAAACACAGGGAATGTTGTATCCCGGGACCTCATCTACAGGTTGCATATTAAACAGTTCCTAAATGAAAAGGTGGCTCACTGTGCTATAAACTAAAGTCATCATTTTGAGACCTACAGCCCACCGGAACGAGGGGACAGGATGGAGTGGCCTTTTCCAGTATTCTCCACCCACTGACCTAGAGTATGAAACCCACAGAGTTCTTGGAACTGCAAACAGTGTTTGAATTCAGACTAAAACTGGAAAACAGAAACAGGCCTTTTTTTTCTTCTTCTTCTTCTTCTTCTTCTTTCTTTTTTTTTCTTTTTTTTTTTTTTAGTCACATCAGTCAATGCTATTTACAAAATTGGTTTATGGAGACCACAGGTGGACACTCTGACTCATTACACATGAATACTAAATATATCCAAGACGATCTTGGAAAATCCCATAAAGAAAGAGGGAATAGCCATCTGATTTTTATATTTATAACCTTGGGTTTTGGATGCCAGTAATGGAAATTACATTGTTTTCACAAAAAGCAGGTGAGGGACAGTAAGGGACTGAATGATTGCCAGGCTGCGTGTGGCTGGAAGGAGAAGGCCCTAAGCGAGGAGCTAAGTCACAGAGGAAGGTTTGTCATGCTGTAGTAGTTTGCCATTCGCACTTGTGGCAGGCTGTGGTGAGGTTAGCAATGCATTCCACAGTTGTTAGGAGTTAAGCAAATGTTGTGTCCTTTAGCCAGAGAGAAAAGCACACCTGCCCATGGAGCTGGCATAAAATTCATTACTGCCCTCGTCCTACATGGAGAATTTGAGTAGTACTTTCAGCCTCATATCCTGCCACACGTTTCAGTCTCTCTGATCTTGAAAACCAGGAAGGTCCAAGGTCTGTAATACATGCAGGGAAGCAGATAAAGGATCCCTTTCTGTTTATCTGTCTTCTGTTTTGATGGATGTTTTAGTGCCAAAGCTTCTCTTATTCTCGCTGCTGGAGGAGAGCTATTGCTAGACTTCCTACCATCCGTAGGCTGGCTTTGTGAAATGCAACAGGATGAAACTGAAACAAGACATAGCATTTCTAGCCTGGAAGCTTAATTCATACGTAAGCTGAGAAACAGTGCATGTAAGGAGGAACTAACTGAGGAATGAGTTCGTTATTCTAATCTAGCCAGTTTCCTGAATGACCACTAAAGTAAATAAACTAGATGCCAAAATGCATTTGTTTTTACTTATAGATCACCCAAAAGTATACTGTGGGTTTTTGATGGTTCTTATTACCAAGATCCTGAGCCAAATCCTTCATAGACAGTGCAGAGCAGCTCCTCACTGCTCCAGTCTTCGAAACAGCCCCAAGAAAGAATTTCTCTGCCGCTACTGCCTTGTTGAGAGCAGCAGTGAGTGGGGGGCCACAAACATGGGCACGATAAGAAAATATCTATGCAGACTCAAATTAGCTAATCATAATTTTTGTATTCAAAGCTGTATAGCAGATAAATATCAATGGTCTTCCTACTGAGATTTGGCTCAGCTAGCTGGTCCTTTATCAAATTGGGCACTGCTTCAGAGAAGTCACTCTTCTGTGTCCTGAATGACTAGAATTTAGGAAATAGAGATGGAAATACCCAGCTAGCATATCTGGCTTGCTGTAGTCAGTTCCTAATGAGCTCTGCATTTATCCTCTGTCTCTGTAATGGTCCTTGCAGCCTGCAACTACAGTACTCGTACTGAAAGTTTCTGCTTCTTGACTTCTTCTCAGAGGAGTTAATTCTTCAGCATTTTATGCTTGTTTTTCATCCATTAGTACTATCTACTTCAATAGGCTTAAAATAAAATATATTTTTTTAAATACTCACGATGTTGTTGTTTTCTGTTGAATTTAATTCATCACCAGACACAAACAGCACAGCACAAATGGAAAAGTTTATTGCAAAACCAGAGGAATGGCAAAGTAGTATCCTTTTTTTTTTTTTTTCTTTTCTTTCTTTTTTTTTTTTTCTTTTTTCCCTAGAAGAATGAGTTTCTTTGTTTCAGCCTTAGGGGCCAGTAATTTCTAGCAGCCCTCTGTCTGCAAATCTTATTTCTGCACTGATCATCATAGTCACATGAAATTATTTAATAAGTATCTTATTGCCAAGGTCACATGAAATTAGTTAACAAAAACTTAGAAGTGAATTTAAGCCAGCTCATCTCTCACTGAAACATTCTTTTGGCTTAAAAGAACCTGCTGAGTTGTAAAAATGAGTAGCATTGGGCATTTTCCCAACAATAAGATAGCAATAACAGGGAAGAATGCTTGGCTATGTTGTAGAGTAAATTAACAATGCATCCATGAATTTTATATGTTTGTATTCTTAGGCAATTAATAATAATTTAGATCTGTGGCTAGTTTTAAGTTACTCTGTGCAGGAAAATCACACAGGTGGTCTGCAGCCTTCTGTTAAGCCTTTCAAAGAGCTCCACGACAAAAGTAAAGGGAAATGTAAATTGTTTTGTGAAGGAAGGTGGAAAGAAAACTTTCAGGGGGTAAGGGATAATTTTGTTAACCTATGTTTCATTTAAAGCTTTGCAATGGGTCTTAATTTCAATCCAGCTCCATTCTGGGCAAGCTTTGGTCCATATCGCACATAGGCAGCACTATCAAAGATTCACTCCCTTTCATGAGGCAAAAAGACCAAAAAAGTTTGAGTGTTTTGATGGTAAACACCTGAAAGCTAAGCTCTTCTTCCCTAACTGCAATATTCCAACTGTAGTTCTCCTCGCAGCTGCCTCTCTGGTCTCATGGATCTCAAATTCAGGTTGCAGAGCGTCCTTGTGTCAACAAGAAGGAAAAAGGTGCTACTTACTCATTGTGTCCCATGACTCCACGGCTATGCTCTCTCCTGAGAAGCAAGAGCCATAGATTCAAGCTCTGTCAGAAGGACTATAAGTCAACTCTCCTACTTGGGCAAGGAAATCTTCGTGTTGTTTCACAACTCACTTCTTCCTGCTGTCTTTAAATGAAGGTAGCTGTGAATGCAGCTCTCGGTGCACTCTACTTGTGTTGTGAGCACGTCTAGCAAATCCATACATTTATGGCTGCAGTTGTCTTTTCTATAGATCCCTAACAGCCTTAGGCAGAAGAAGGGCTTCTGAACGCAGATCTCAGCCTTAGTCGTGGTCTTTGTGAGTAAAAGCAGTAACTGGACTTGCCCAGCCAATTACAAGTGCATGTATGAATTAAATACAGCTTTCCTAAATCACCAGGAGTCAAAATTTTGCATTTTGTTCCTTTTTAGGTACTCGTCTTCTTTACTGCAAAGATTTTTGTTATTGAATTTGTTCTTAGACATTAAAAAAAACAAACAGAACTATTTTGTAAGACTTCTGAGACCCAGAGTTCAACTAAATGAATAAGAAACACTGTATTTCAATAAAACAGAGCTGAGGCTTTTTCAAGAGGTTATTGTGTCTGCTCATGTCTTAGAGGCAGTTGCTCTATCATTGCCCTGACTGCTCTGCATCCTTCAAATGACGCTGTGTGTCAGCTAAATTATTAAACAAAAAAGTAGATTCTTCAGCAGTCGGTGTAAAGTTGGACTCTACAAAGTGTTTTAAACAAAGTTGAGACACCACAGAATTTCAGGTCAGTACGAATTGTTCTCTGTGCTGCTTCCACTAAGGAAAAACACACCAAGTATTTCCTTTGCTGAACACAAACATTCTTCTCACATTTGCTGCAAGAGTTTTGGGTTTTTATCAAAGGCTTTACTTTTTAAACCATGACAATTTCTTGCTAGACACAGTGTATGTGAGCCTATGTATGTGTTTGTGATTTTAAAATAAATATATTACACTTTCAATCCTTTAAAATTTACCATAACTGTGTTCTACTTTCATTTATTTAACTTCATTCTAAAGAAGTTAGCCAGAAGTCTTTCTTGATCACATAAGAACCTGAATAGAGTTCTCCTTTACCTAATTAATCAAATCAGGTAGGGTAACATTTGAATTTGTTTTTTAGGTTGGTTGGGTTTTGCCACTAGCAAGGAAAGAGTCTTTTGATGACTCAACACCTTCTTAACTTGCACAAAGTTATACTGAGATGTTGTTGATCCAAACCTTTGAGTCCTCGTCCTGTAACATAGCCTTTGTATCACTAGAAGGGAAAGGAGAAAATGCTGCTAACAGTTTTTCTGATGAAAGGAGAGCCTGAGAGTGTCTCAGGACCTGTCAGTATCTGTTGTCTCTGTTATGACCAACAACACAGACAAGAGAGGACTTGTAATATACCTCCTGCTTGCCTGCTCCTGTAAGCAACGTTTTAACCACAGAAATGAGAGAGGAAAGGGAAAGGATGTGCTTGGGTACGAGAACCCAATTGTTCACAGCAGAACATTTTAGGTAACTCTATGAGAAAGCTCATGTAAGTTTCTGAATCAAACTACCAGTAACCAGAAACCATTTCCTCTGATTTAAGAGATGCATTTCTCTTGCAGGAGAAAACTCCAGCCACAGGGAAGTCCGTGGCTGCCCTCCTGCAGTGCCTTCATTACAAACAACAAATACATCAAGGAGTTGCTGCTGTGAAAATCCCCATGCAACTACTGTGATGAATAATCTTCCCAAGAAGTGCTTCATGTCCATGGGAGCGTGGCATGGTGCCACTGTCTGAATCGAGGGCATGGCAGTGTAAGGCAGTGGGCAGCCATGCTTCAGACACCAGCATAGGCTAGGCCATACCACGTAGAGGCAGAGTAGGGCTGAGCAAAGCAGTGCCTCTGTGGTCCTGCAGTGAAGATGGCTGCTAGGCTGGGCCTCATCATTGTCCCCAAAAGCAAAATGTGTTCAGCCGCATCAAGAATGTAGAACAAGCTGGGAGCTGCTACCTTGCTGGTTCATGTGAGGCTGTAGCTAAACTGAAGCTGGAATGACACCCTTCTCTCTTTCACTCTCTACAACTGCTCCCAAGCCATCAAGTGGAAAAAAGAGCTGCTACTGAAAAGCAAAGAGATTGTGTATGGAACTCACGAGTGCCGAATTCCAAAGATTCCTTTCTCTCAAATCCAAGCTCCAGAACTAATGATGAAGCTAGCATAGCAGAGAGGCCAAAACCAGAGGTTAAAGACCAAGAAACAAACAAATCAGATCTGCAGTGTATGCTGTATCCTGCTGTCTCCATGAGGTGGCTATTAAATATCACTAGGCTGAAATCCCCAGGGCCTGATTAACCTTTTCCAGAATATACAGGTATCTCATAAGTGAAATATGATAACATAATGCTTTTCATTCTCACAGAATTCAGTACTAGTTTCCTATGTATGTTATACAACACAAGTTATTTACTCAAGATTATTGGTTACATTGGGGAAATGCTACCTTTCTTTTAGTCTATTCCAAAGTGATGTTTTTTTTATATTTTTGCGTGAGCTGCAGTCCACAATGAATAACAGCTTATGCATCCCATCAGTTTCTTTTTACTTCCTTTATTTTAAATAAAATGCAATGGAAATTCAATACAGTGATCTGTATTTTATTCTTGCCTCTACCCACATAACTTTTCAGAACTGTCAGATCTCATTTGCAAGCTTCCCTTCTACCATCATCAGAAAATTATGTCAATATTCCACACCACCTGCTGCCTCCTCTTGCCACTTTACCTAAAAATCAGAGAAAACCCCCATAAAGTACAAACCAAAGCGTGAACCATTATAACAGCTGTTGGTCCTGGAAACAGTGCAATTTGCAAAACATGTTTTCCTTAATATAATTTATGTGAATGGCCTCAAAGTGAAAAGGCGAGGCATGCTCAGTGATCTCACATGCAAGCTACTATCTCTAAAGTATAAATCTTGAAGGAACTTTGGAAATGGGTTGTTTCCCTTGGGTACTGAAAAGAACAGAATCATAAATAAGTCTGAATCCAAGACCACATTTACAATTTTCCCATAAGAAATATATCAGAAAATTGTAAAAGCTGAGAACTTCTATCTGAACTGATACCTGAGCTGATAAAAATATATATATATATATTACAAACAGACTGGAAAAAAAACACCCAAATTCTCACAATGGAATGAAATGCACCATTTTTATTTCATTTTCTCTCTAGTTCCCTGGAATGTAGTTCTCAGATGTTTTACAATTAAGAGTCTTCAACTAAAAGATTAAAGCTCCACTGAGTGTTTTTTTTTTCTGGAAAATCCTGTAATCAGTCAAATCTTTGCTCAGAAAAGGAGAAGGCTGTTGTGATTCCAGTGCAAATTCCACTGTTTAATGAAACTGAATCCTCAGTTACTGACAAGTGTAACCTCGGGGTACCTTAAGCAGTGCTTCTCTTGTAGATCATAGAATCATAGAATGGCCTGGGTTGGAAGGGATCCCAAGGATCATCAAGTTCCAGCCCCCGCCACAGGCAGGGCCACCAACCTCTAGATCTGTACTAGACCAGGCTGCCCAGGGCCCCATCCAACCTGGTCTTGAACACCTTGGGGATGGAGCATTCACAACTGCTCTGGGCAGCCTGTTCCAGCACCTCACCACTCTCATAGTAAAGAACTTCCCCCTGACATCCAATCTGAACTTTCCCTTCTTAAGCTTAAAATCATTCCCCCTTCTATCACTGTCTACCCTTGTAATATGTTGATTCCCCTCCTGTTAATAATCCCCTTTTAAATAATGGAAGGCTGCAATGAGATCTCTTTGGCTAAACAAGCCCAGCTCCCTCAGCCTGTCTTCATAGGGGAGTTGCTCCAGCCCTTTGATCATCTCCGTGGCTCTCATTTGGAGCCTCCCCAACAGATCCACATCTTTCCTATACTGGGTGCCCCAGGCGTGGATTCGGTGCTCCAGATAGGGCCCCATGAGGGCACAGTAGACAGGGACAATCACCTACCTGTCTCTGCTGGCCAACCCTGTTCTGATGGAGCCCAGGATACCATTTGCCTTCCGAGCTGCAAGAACACACGGCTGGTTCATGTTCAGTTTTTTATCCACCAGGACCCCCAGGTCCTTCTCCAGAAGGCTGCTCTCAAGGAGTTCTCCCAGTCTGTGTACATGTCTGGGATTACTCCAAACCAAGATGATGAATGCTCAAAGAGAAATATTTGATATGGTCCACTCTTAGTATCATTAATATCAAACTCACTGTAGTATGATAAATCTCTGGCAAATGTAGGAAACCAGAAAAGGCTTACGTAATCACTCGTCCACTTCTTAATTGTGGCGACAACTTGCAATGACTACTGTGAGACTGCCAGCCATTCTTGTAAAAAAACACCACCAGAGAGGGCAATTAAAACTGCTTGTTTATTTTCTGGCAGCCTGCAATACATACTGGGCCACTGAGGGAGAGCCAAAGACTGCTTTAATCTTCAAGAATTAGTAATAACCTGCTGTGGCAAGATTTTAGAGATCGGACTGAATCCACATTAGTTTTATTACACTCACAAAACACTGAGACCCCATACACACTTAGATTTTCTTGTGCATTTTAAATGCCACATGGATTCTGGCACTAAACATCAGATTTTGTTTATTGTTATTATTTTATTTTCTTTTATAGTTTTCCTTCCCGAGTTACTTCCCCTCTCCCCAGGCCTGTCCTCTAAATTTGCTGCGACTGAAGAATGCATTTCCTTCTATAGCCATCTCCAACTATTTGGCAGAAACAGCTCTGAAATATCACAGAAGAGGCGGATGGACTGTTCTTGGTGTGACTCCCAGGAATGAAGGTTTGCTTGCCAGTGGCTTTAGTTTGATTGGAAGAGACAGCTGCTATCCTACAGCCAAGTGGGAAGATTAAATGATTTGGAGACAGTGAGTTCACTCAGGAGAGAAGGGGTGGAGAAGACCGTGTCTTGGCACAGCGAGCCTCTTTTGTGTTGGGATAGCAAGTGTCTGGACTAGGCTGTGCTGGGAGGTACAGAAATGACTAAAACAAATGGCCCTTTAAACCTAATTTGGAGCACAGCCTACAGCATGGCTGTGGCGCACTTGAGATGAATCCTAGAAATGGTTGGAAAAGACTGCAGCAAAAGGCTGTATCTTACTTTTAAATTGCTTGGCAAAGATGAAAAGGCCCAGTAGAAAAATGGACTGGGTGTTGAGAATGGCAGACTGTATGATATCTGGGAAACATAGTACCTGGTACTGCCTGGGGGACAGGAAGAGGATTTGCCATTCAGAGAGAAAAGCACTGTGGTGTGTTCAAGAGCCCAGCTACCCTTGAACTTGCTTCCTGATTCACCAGCAGAGATTGGTGTGATCAGGAGAAAGATTCACATGCCAGATGTGCATCTGTGTTTCTCTCAGCTCACTTGCATTCTGAACAAAGGGTCCCTTAGAAGATGCTTCCTCGCCTTTTCAAAGCAACTCAGAGGCTTAAAGTCAATGTGAATTGATTTTATAGGGATTACTCTGTGTGTGTATTCCCCGTTTCCTCAGTTGGCATGATCACCTTCCCATTTTTTTGCAGAGAGCAGACTCTGAACTCAGCCCTGCACTTGGAGCTCCTTCAAAATCTGAGTTTTATTACTCTCTCCATATCTAATCAAGCCTTTCAAACCTGTTCTGCACCTCTTTACCTCCTGTCAGATCTGCTAGGCAAGCACTGACTGGGAAACAGGAAAAGAAGCTCTACTGGGAGAGATTTTTGTTTTCTGTTTCCCAAACAAGGCCTCTGGCTAGTATTAGGAAAAAAAGATTTTCTGTGTGTTAAGACTTCTTCCTGGTTTGCTGGCAAAAACAAGGGACAGGTTTAAATAGCTCTTGGGTGGATCTCCTTTTGAAACCAAAATCCCCAGCTGAAGTTCTCCTGCAGATTTTGTGCTCACCTGATGTGCCCCTAAAACAAAACACATCCTTGCCTCCAAGCATTAGAACTTACAGGAGATACGTCAAACTGTGTTCAGAGAAGGAACACAGACTTGCTGGGTGGAAACAGCAATACATCCACATGAGTGATAAATAAAAAGCCCTCTCCTGGTAACTCTGCCAAGAGTTTGTTAATTTGGTTTCCTGTCTGCTGGTGTAAACATCGACTAGCAAATGTCCTTTAACCACATGACTTCATCCTTCCACGTCTGCTAACCCTCTCTCAGGATGGCGACAGTGTATATAATAGGCTCATGGTCTTCAGGTGTGCTTGTGCAGCCTTTCCCTAACCCTTTTGGAAATGTTGCCTGGTTTTCCTGAGACTTTCATACCTACTTCAGCTCTTGAGCTTTCAGCGTCAGTTGATGGGGAGCTGATGTTGCCAGAGTTTGTTCAGACTGTGGCTGTTCCCTAGAAAGGACTCTGAAAAATTAGCGAGTACCTCTTGCTGCCAACAGATAAAATCAGCCTAACCAGATCAAGGTCTAACCTCTCCTTATAAAACCCTAGTGACAGTGAAGCCATAGCTTCACACAGTCTCCTCCAGTATTCAGAATCATAGAATCATAGAATCATAGAATCACCAAGGTTGGAAAAGACCTAAAATATCATCCAGTCCAACCGTTCACCTATTCCCAATAGCTCCCACTAAACCCTCAACACAACATCCAGTCTTTCCTTGAACACCCCCAGGCTCGGTGACTCCACCACCTCCCTGGGCAGTCCATTCCATTTAATTGTCTTTCAAGCATAATGTATTTTCTACAATCCAGTCCATATCTCTCTTGTCATTTAACTTGATTTCTTCTTCTTTTGTGCTCAGTGTGGGTAGAGAACAGCCATTTTTCACTTATTTTTGAAGACTTCTGCCCTTCACATCTTTAGATTAAGTCATCCCATTGCTTTCAGTCCTTTCTTAGCATAAAGCTCTCTTTCATTTGCCCATTTCTGTTTTGAGTAGATACAAATAGCTGTAAAAATGCTCAGAATGTCTGTTGAGGGACTCAATAAAAATGTTGTAATCTCAGTAATCATCATCTCCTTTATCCATACTAATAAGGAAGGATGAGGTATGGATAAAAAAATAAAAGCCCAAGACACAGATAATGCAAAACACGCAAGAAGGAGATGGTAAGTCTGTTTTGTAGCACCTCGCAGCATATGAGGTGTTTTAGCTATTTTCATCTCTGAAAGTCCAGTAAACAGATTTCCACAGAGAAGAGGGCAGCAACGGCAGGGTAAATGAGAACACCTGAGTCTGGTACAGCTGACAGGCATATAGTCTCTACCATGTGCTCTCCAGCACTGCACTGTGGTCAAGGGTCAGGGAAAAGTGGGGCTCAGTGCACCCAAAGATACCTACAAGCAGTTGGCACTTCCTATGATTTGTTCCTTTTATCTCAGAGCCTGCATTCTTGTACAGTGGTGGATAGTTCTATGGCATCCCCCCATCAGCTCCTTCAAGGGGAGTTCTGAGGAGTGGCATTAACCGAGAAGTGTCTTCTAGAATAACTTCATCTATTTTTCCCATCAGCTTGAGTTTTAGTAGCAGTAGTCTTTCTTGGCCACATGCAGAGTGTGAAGCTGGAGAGTCCACAACATTGCCATGAGCCACATCACTAAAGCTATACAGAACTTGTGTTTCATTTGTGAAGATAGCACAGTCTTCTGAAGTTCTTCCCTGTAGCATTAGGTTTTGTCAGTGACATAAATACAGACACTTGGCAAGGAATATTTCTGGTTAAGATGCTGAAAATACATGATATAAACAATTAAATGCATTTCAAGCCAAAATGTATAAAATATGCCATGCTGCACTTACCACATCTGTGGAGAAGAAGAAAGAACACTTACCAGCAGAATGAGTAAATCAAAATACCAGAGTAGTTTTTGGTAAACGTTATTTAACCTGCATCACTGCTTATATGCATTTTCAGTGTAGTATAAGAAATGCAAACTGGTCATATTTCAGTGTAACCCTCTATTAAGGAAATGTTTATAATTTCAACCCAGAGTACATGGTTAACAAGATAGCCTTGCTAGTAAGCTGTGTGTATGAGTAAGTCACAAACCTTATACACCATTATGAAGACAAAAGAAGATACAGATCTGTGAAAATTTCCCTTTAAATCTGTGGATTTTCTATGTGTGTATCTCTTGCTGCTTGCCACCATCAGATATCTTTGTGGAATAGAAATTTGAGGTCTCTGATTTGAGGTCTGTGGTCCTTATCTGATAGCTTTGCCAGACACCTATTCCACTTGAATCTTTTGAGAAGGATTAAAGAATCAGGGAATCATAGAATCACCAAGGGTTGGAAAAGACCTCCAAGATCATCCAGTCCACCTTCTGCCTACCACCAATATTTCCCTACTAAACCATGTCCCTCAGTACAACATCTAGATGTTTCTTGAACACTGCCAGGGATGGTGACTCCACCACCTCCCTAGGCAGCCCATTCCAGCACCTGACCACTCTTTTGGAGAAGAAATTTTTCCCAATATCCAACCTGAACCTCCCCTGATGCAACTTGAGGCCATGGTAAGCCTGCTTAGTCAGCGTGGATTTTTTTCTTGGGTAGACATAAACAGTACAGGAACTTACAGTGCTTTGGTCTGCACAGCAACATTAAAGTTTGCTTTGTGCTGTTCTTTTTGTTGTTGTTGCTTTTTTGTTGCTTTTTTTTCTTTTTTTCTTCCTGATGTCATTATGTTGAGAAAGGGCACAGTGATGTGAATTAAAATGAACTTTTGAGTAAGACTTTGTATAGGTTGACTCTCAAAGCCCACAAAACTTATTTGCAATATATCTTTGTTCTACCTTTATTTTAACATTTCAAAACGTACAATATTGGCACAAGAAAGAGACAGGGGCAAATACCTGGGCAGGTCTGACCTCTGACTTTCTGTAGGACACCAAAGAGCAGCAAAGCCCTGCCTATGCTCAGAGGGAAGTATCTTCTTAAATGAGAAAAGTGACAGAAGATTTTCCATGCTGAGATCAACTAGAAACCAGAATTACTCTGCTGCCATTCAGTCCTTTACAGGGTTATAACCTGTCCCAAAATAAAGTGGACTGAAATGTGTTGAATACTTATATTTGGTATCTAAGACATTTTTCAGCCTTCCTTTCATGTCTGACCAAACTCAAACCTTTCAGTTCTATTTTGAGAAAAGGAATATCATATCATTAAATTGCACTGAGGGTGAAGTTCCTCTTTCAGTGCAGTAACATCATGAGTTTACCACCCCACATCAGAACAGAAGCTTATTTTACAGAATGTTGTCATGACTACAGCCATAACTATTAAGAAACACCATTGTGGAGGTAAAGGCATTATTTTTTTGAAAGCCTGCATTAAAAAAAAAGCAACATATCCTTTGAGTAACACCTCTTTGGGTTATCCATCTGTAAAATTAAGAGATTTCTTTGGTCAGTAAGGTCATGAAACAGTGACAGAGAGGTAGACAGATGTCCTGCAATGGGAAGTGAAGGAGAAACAAACACTTAAGAATGAGAGAGATTCAGCCTTCACAGACTGCCACTGGAAGATCAAAATGATCTTTCTTGAAATTTTCACACCAGTGCTTTGCTGTTACAGTTAAACACAGCTTGTTGGCAGTAACTAGGTGAAATTCAGTGGCTTATGTTATGCAGGAGATGAAGCTACATGACCTAATGGTCTATTCTGGCATATGAATTGTTTAAATAGAACTAGTTATTTTATGCATTTTTCCCATTTCTACGTGTCTAAATAGTTAGTCATGACAGAATTTGGTTATTTCTAGTAAAGAAGTGATAGATAAATCTGAGTGATGTTTTCTTAAAGTTTTCAATGATCTACACATCTTGATGTGGTCTCTTTCATGGTTTTGCACATGAAGGACTTTGCTGTATGTGGGACATGACTGAGCTCATGGTCTGAGGTTATACTGTGTTATACCCAGTTCTTACCAAAAAATAGAAGGCTTCTGTGAATAGGCTGCAGATATCCTTTTCCAGGGAGGTCACTGCACAGGGTCTGCTCTTGTAATGTCACGTGATTCATTGTGAAATTTCAACTGGTCATGGAAGCGATAATGGTCAAATTGTCAGCAAGGCAGTGGGTGCACGTGGAAGGCAGAGGAGGCCAGCTGCCCTGGCCCTGCGTAGGTTATGTGTGCAGAGTATGCTGTGTATGTTTCATACTGCTCAACAGCTACGACGAACATGTTGGATTTGCTTGCAGTCATTTTATACCTATGCCTGTTCCTTTATGCATGTAAAGGAGATCACTTATTTGAAGGGGAAAAAAGGTTCTAGTAATTTGAGTGCACAGTCCTGAACTGACATACTCTTAAACTAGAAGAGGTCCCCCTGTACGTCCTACTCAGTGGTATCCATGGATGCCACATTCCCCAGCAGGGAAGGCATGGGGCATGAATCAGTTCCTCTGGAGAACAAAGGAGTCCTCATCATGGGAACAGGTTTCTTGGTTTCAAGCATGGAAAACAAAACGAGTACCCAGCTGTGTCCCAGCCCACTTCAGCTAACAAAGCTGTCTGGAAAACAGTGGTCCCATACTTGTCTCTTACATCACCCACTGTCTTTGTACATTATCACCTTCAGTACTGCCAGTATGGGCTGCATTTTCAGTGCTTTTAGATTATTTATTGTGAAAGGAGTCCTGCTTGTTGCATACTTGCTGTTCAGTGCCATACATAAAACAGAGCAAAACAGCATGCAGCAACCAAAAAATATTATTTTTGTATTTTTAATATATTATGAGGACAAATTCAACCACAAAACCGTAAGAGGGCAGCATTCTCTCTGTCATTTATATTGTCTCTCTGCTGGAATATGAAGAGAGACTTTCTTTAGCATTCACCTCATAAACCACAGAGATGTGTTACATACAATTCAGAGCCTGGTTCGCTATTCCTTGTAATTAATAGGAATGTTTCCCTTGATTTAAATAGGTGTTGAATGGAGGCTGTAGTTGTTCAAAATGACATCAGGAAGATCTGTCTGCGTGATTTAAATCAGAAGATACTGAAAATAAGCAGTCAGGAAATAATTTTGGTGGTGGTTAACCATTGGAACAAAATACCAAGAATTCTGGTGTATTCTCCATTTCTCGATGTCTTTGAGTACAGACTAGATGTCTCTTTGGAAAAAGTGCACAAAAGCTGCTGAGTTCAATACTGAGGTGGCAGGATGGTATTCTGCAAACTCCTTAAAATGGAAATTGATACTGCATGTATACAAGCAAGATGAATCACACATTTTTTACACTGTTACTAATTAAGCAGTGGAACAACAATAAAATGGGATCTATTTCCCCATGATCTTCTCTATCTACAATTTGCTTTGCACAAGCCATCAGATTTGCTAAGCAAGATGATCCTGCTGGCTCTGGAATCCATTAGCGTGGTAGTTCCTTCTAGCTGTTTGAATCCAGTATGATAGCTTCAGTGCAAAATCGTACAGCTGTCAACTGATGCTTTGAGCAAGATGCAGTAGTTATTATTGAAGTAATAATTGATTGGGTTTTTAAAAAAAGTTTTTTTTGTTTTTTTTTTTTGCGAGACTAGAACAGCTTAAAATGGAAGAAGAGACATTTTGAGGAGAGAAAACAATTGTTTACCTTTAAGTCATTGCTTCAAAAATCACTTAGGTCACAAGAAACTGCAGCTTTTTACACGATGAGCGTTTAGACTTCCCGCAGGTTTCAGTCCAGCGTACAGTGGCAAGTGCTAATTAGCATTCTTGCTTGCAATGTCAGCAGACAGGAGTACTTAATGAGCATGAAAACCAAGCTATTCTTGCTATGCTGCTTGACATGGTGACCCAACTCCAACCTCAGAGGGTTTGTGATGAAATTTTATTTTCTTGCTTGTTTACTTCACTCCTACTGGTGAGGGAAATTCCTCTGCATCTTCCCCAATTCCCCTTACTTCAGTTATTTTAACACCCTAAAATGATGCACAAAGTTTACACTATGAATACCCTTAGGGGAACAAACTGTGGTTCTACAGAAAGGTAATTAGGACAAATGCAGTGGTAGGCAAATGTACAGTGTCTTGTAAGAGTGATATTCCCAATGCAGCCTTCCACTATGTGAGAAAGCAAAGGCTCTCTGGAAAAGATGACTGCAAAAGAAAAAAAGAAGTTACTTAATGAGAAACACATCTACTGTTACATTTAATTTTCATTTCATTTCATGGATATGGAACTACTTAAAATGGCTTCCCATTCTTTCGGGAGAAAGAGTTTGTGTTTATCTGTGATTTTGAGTGAGGACGATCATAAAGAATGTTAATTTTCCAGCTATGTTTTAAAGACTACTAAAGAATGTAAGCATTTTTTAAGCTCAAAATATTTTCGCATTGTTACCATAACAAAGAAAAATGTGAGGTATTATTTAATTTCCCGTAACTTGCAGTATAAAAATAAATTCAATAACAAACAAGCTTTGCCAAGGTGGCTGTATATTTTTTTTGAGAAATAATGCTGCTGATTCAAACTAGCCCACATTTTACATAGGGTTTGAATTAGTGCTTTTTCACTGGATCTTAAGGGCTTTTTCTGTTTTTCAATTTAATGCTGAAGCTTCCGTTCAGAAAGGTGCTTCATACCATGAGTAAGTTTATCCAAGTCAGAGGGCCTGCTCGTACACTTGGAGCTGAGCTGGGAAACAGGGCTTTAGATACAGTGAAACTTATTGGTGTCTGGGGGACACCACCACGTTATTTGAGTTTCAATTAAGTTTTGATGCTGAAGATTTTGCCTGCCACTCTTAACTGACATGTGGGGTGCTGCTGCTGCGTGCTTGACCATGCTATTTATTCGGGTGATATTCAGTGAGCTGCAGCCCTGTTGTGAGTAGTATAAAACAGAAGTATAAAATAGAAATAGTCAAGAGAGGTCCCAAAAGAAGTTATATAACATGCAAGCAAAATGGAGGAGGAAATAGCATTAAGCAACAGCACAGGTTCATGTTTCTTCCTTTTTGGAAGGAAGACGAGGTAAAGTTGGGAGGAGTGAGGGGATACGCTTCAGGGCTGCTTGAAAAATGTGGGGACTGATGGAGAGGACAAAACCACTGCAGGGCAGTGGAAATCCACTGAAGAGCGTGCAGAGGCCCTTGCACTGGGTTCTGCTTCGAACAACCAGATTCCCTCCCCTCTCTGGATGAACTCAGTCCCCACCCAGTGGCAGGGGAGAAGAGATGGGGAGATAACCATCACTGGCTTTGCTGCTGACAGGGTGGCCGATGAATCTTCTTCATCTCTCTGTACAGAATGCTTGGCTTAGATTTGCTTTTCTGCTTTCTGTGCAGTCCATAGATTTTGACTCATTTTACAGTCAGCTGATGTATTCAACAGGGAACTTATTTTGCTAAAGAAGCTACAAAGCAAAACACCAAGGAGCATACTGCAGTGAAACAGAGTACAGTCTTTAATTGACACAGTAGTTTTGAATAAATCTTTCCATTGTCACAGTCAGCGCAGTAAATGCCAAGGCCTGTCAGCACCATTTCTTCGTTACCTCCCCAAGGTAATTATACAACTCTTCTCACTGCATCCAGTTCAAAGTATTAATCTGTTAACAACCCCAGCTTATGGCATTTTACCCAGACTTAATAATAAAAATTAAAAGAATACAAAAAAGAAGTCAAAAATACAAAAATAGACATCAGGCTTGATCTTGCAAGAAGCTCAGATCCCATCTCTGCTCATTGAACCAAAATAACTTGGACATCACTTGAAATGTCTTGCTGGGAGTGTGCAGAGAGGTGGAGCCACAGCAGAGATCTGAAGTCAGCTCTTTCAAGAGCAGTACACGGGGCCACCCATCCTTTTGTGGAGAAGCGGCCTTGGGGAAGTAATGTGCAGTTTCTTCCTTCTCCTTTTACGTCCATGTTTCCAGTCCCCAAACAGCTCCAGGCCCCAGAAGCACGAGGCCGGCCATTCAATGCAGAAAAACATTTGCTTACAGCCCAAGCCACCCACATGCAAGGTTTATAAATTGTAAATATGCAGCATTTAGTTATGGAACTGTGATGCTTTTCATCTCTGTGCAATTTCAAGCTCTGCTTGTGAGCAGGAACAGCGGCCGCTTTGTCCTCAGAGTTGACGAAGTCTATGCAGAAGAGAGGCATCCAACGTGCACTTCTGCTGAAATTTTACATCTTTACTGTTATGTTGCTGCCTAAGTGTATCTTCTCTCTGGCTGAATGTGTAATAGCATTTCAGGGGTGAAACGGGTGGAAAAATGTGTCGATGTTTCATGAGAAATAAGAGGTTGAGGGAGAAGAAAAGGGGATGTCACTGATTGCAGTCTTCTGCTATCACAATCCACAGATCATATGATCCCTTTTTTCACTGAAATGAAGTGTTTTGATACCAGTTCAGCCCCAAACTGTGTTCTGTGTAACCCAGCAGCATCTTTGTGTTACAGGACCACAATTATGTCTCTAAAATTAGAAAAATAAAGAAAGGCCTTTTGTGGCATTTTGTGTAAGATGTGTTTGGGCTTCCAGAACAGTATTATCATTGGGAAAAATAAAAAGTCAGGTTTTTTATTTTCTCAATTTTCTTCTGTTTTTCAGAGAGGGGCCCTTTCTCTTCTGCTGCAAGAAAAAGCCAAAATTTACCACGGTAAACTTACCTACTATAATCCACTTAGCTTTAGATGCTAACAGTGTGAAAAAATAATCCCATTATATTTAACAAGAGGTATTCAGGCATGTCCTATGAGGATGTATTTTCCTTCTGCAAAATCTGCCCTAAACAGCCTTTAGAATTTATTCTTTATAGTTGTCTGTTTTGTTTTGTTTTTCTTTTTCTTAAACTATTGTATGGCAAGGAGAGAATTTTACATTAAATTCTAACAGCTCAAAACATGTACGAAAAAATAATAATTTTCTACTAAATGCTAAAGGACTTTTCTCCATGAGGATATAAGCAACCCCTACAGGAACTGCTAGTTATGCTGCAAAAAGCTTGGAGAGCTTGGGGGTGGGTGCTCAAGCGCATTAGTATTCACTCCACATTCTTGCCTGCTGTTCCACATGCACTGTTTTGTGCCTCCATAAACTGCTCTGGATGCAGATCAAAATTATTTAAAAGAATTCGCAGGAGGGAAAAAAATAGAGCAGCCATTTCTATGTATTTCTACATTGCTTTCATTTTCATCGACAATCAATGTTAGCCTTTTTATAGCAATATGAAAAAAGGAATGCAGAAGCAGAAGGGAAAGGCTTTCTCTGATAAGAAATGCTTTTACATTTTAGGCAGAAGTTCTCACAACAAATCAGAGTACTGTTAGCTTTCCTCGTGCGGCCCACATCAACCATTTAAAGTAGCAGCACTCAATTCTTTAACTGAGAGGGCGCTTTAAAATGATTATTACTCTTTCTTGTTTGCAAAATCTGCTGAAACACAGGAAGAAGTCTGTTTGTCTCTGCTATGTTGATCCTTTTTGATAGGGTGAACAATGACCTCCCTCCCATCTTTTCACTTTTCAGTTCTCAAGACTCTTGACTCAGAGCCAGCCCAAGAGCAGACCCAGCCAACGAGCCATGCTCCTGGCTCCTAGATTTAAAATCACAGCTGCAGAAACATGTACAAAACAATTCCATGAAAGATCAAGTGGATAGGATAGTCTGCAATACATGGCTTTATCAAACAAGTTCTCTCGATTAAGAAAATAAATAAAAGTGCCTCTTACTTGCAGGCATGAGGAAGCAGTCTTTGATCTATCAATCACTGAGACAAGTGTGGCTCACGGCCCACCACCATGAACTACGGACTGCTTCCTTGATATTTGTTTTACTAGTGATATTCTTGAATCCTGATTCAAAAGGAATGTGCTAAGATGCAAAGTTGTTTCACAATACATCGCTGGATTACTCACTCTGATAGCAGACCAGAAGAATGTATGAAGATCCCCATACAAAAAGAAGAGTGGAGGCTAGAAACCTGGGAGGAGAATCAAAGGTGAAAGCCCCCAAGCACTTCGAGCAGATAAGCTTAGAAGAAAGCACTGAGGGAAGATGAGAATTTGTTCGAGGATGAATAAAGGTGAGTTTGAGGAAGAGGTACATCTTACGCAGAGAGATGTCCAATTGAAATTCACATCCCCTGAAATACAGCACACTGGCGGTACTAACTGCGGCACAGTGTGGTAGATACAAAATCTTTAAATCAACAGCATTCCCCTGTGGCCAACAGTCACTTGTCTCTGGACAGCCTCCTTAAAAACTCTTGTCTGAAGCGCTGGTCCATGTTGGCTGATGCACTGGAATGCACTGGTGCTGTTGCTCTCAGGCTATGCCACCCTGCTGTGCACGTGTTGGCAGGGGATTAAATATGCATGAAGTTGACAGTTAGCTTCACTTCCATCAAAGCTTAATTTTGCTCACTTGTCAGTATTGAACAACAGAAATTAATAACAATAATTAATAGTTCTGTTAACACAGTGAGTAAAGAAGCAGCACATGATACAAATATTAAATCCAGGGAAACTTTGGTGCTGGGAGACAAGGACTGTTCAATGCAGTCCACATTGACTTGTAGGTAAAAAATACTTTGCAGGTCACTGATGGTCTAAACAAAAGAAACTCTGTGGTCAGAGGGAACAAAGGAATGTGCTGGAGCATCCAGGGAGGATGTCGCACCGTCTACGCTGGCTGTAAGGAATCTTCTGAGGAGGCTGAAATTCCTTCCATTTTCTCTCCCCTGCATTTTCTGGTTTTGAAGCTTCTCTGCCAAGAAAAGGACAAAAGCTTCATTATGCTTGAAGTCTGGCCACAAGCAAAAGTACCTAAAAGGTGCTTTAGACCATTTACTACATGAACTGTGCTATTTCTGAAGGGAGATGGCAAGCTTTCCGATTGACGTGCCATCTTCCATAAATTGCATATTCCTTTTGTGTTACTTCTCAGAGGTCTCTCCTTTTTACTTGCCTTACACCATGGCAATTCTTATGAAACCAGAAGCTGTAGAGCTTACATCAAAGCAGGAACTACAAATAAATTCTGATAGCTCTTTTGAGGAGCAAACATTGAGTCTTCATTATTGATTTTCTTTCTTTATTGTGATTCTTTCTGTGTGTAGTCATAAGTGGGGCTTTCTGTTGGTAATTCTGCACAAATTCCGTGGAAGGAGGAAAGGAGTATGGTATTGTTAGGGCCTTTCATAATTAAGGGAAAACAGAACAGACTGTGTGTCTGAATTACTGGATTTGTAATGTTGTCTACATACCTCACAAGACTGACACACAGATTTTCTGGTATTTGCAGCTGGAAAATATGACTTTTACACCTAATATTCTTATTCCATTTCATTGAATGGCTGCACTCTCTCATGGTGCTTTTTCTGTCGAACCTCAGTAAAAGTCTTCACCTGATATTCCAGTCTCCTGTCTTGTCTGTACTTCAGATGCCTCAGCACTTGAAGTTCCTGCTACCCTGCTAGGTTTAGTGCCATAATAAGCAACCAAGCTCCTGTGCCAAGGAGCAGCCAATCTCTCATCGATGACAACTGCCTTCATCCACCTTCCTGGTTGGAAGGAAAGAGCACAGCAATCCACAGGTGGTGGAGGTGTTTGGATGTAAATGATGCAAGCCATCCATCAAGCTGTACAATTGGATAGTTGGTTCACAGCTGAGTGAACCCAGCACCTAGGAGACTCAGAGCCTGGAGCAAAAATAATCAAACGTCCACGCAAAATTCACTGACGGCCGAGCGTGGCATCATTGCTGGCCTGACATCCTTGCGTATGTGGAAAACCAGCAGGATGGAAAATTAGTGCACCCAAGTATACACAGTGAAGTCAGACTAAAAGCAATGAAATTACAGTCGCTCCTCATGAGCTAACGGGACCATTTTCCTTAACCAGTGACCTTCAATTACAGAGTAGAAAGCAAATTAGTAGAGACAAAAAAGAAAAACCTGTTAGCCAGAAAATCTTACTGGCTACAGCTTGTCTTGTTTCGGTTCCAATTTCCTTAGCTTTCCGTAAAGTATGTGCTGTCTCCTTTGGAGTACTGGTGTTAACTGGAAATGTTGATTCTGGGAACAATGAATTCCTTCTTATCAAATGGTTGGGTGTTATGACCAAATTTTTCAGAAGGCATTAAATTTTCTTCTGCTTGAAAGGTCTGAATCATTGCATGAAGCTTCCTGGTGCCACAGAGATCGAGTTAGGAAGAAATTAAAGGCCAAAAAAGCCACTGCAGGAATTAATAAATGAAATTGCCATTTCTCAGTTCACAGCTTTCCAGCACCCCGTTTGCTCACCATTGTTTGCCTGTAGGTGGGAGTGACAGTGAAGGATAATGGGATGCATATTTCCAGTGCAGCAGTTTGGTTGTTCCCATTCAGAGTTACAGGGCATACTCTCATCTACAGCCATGTGAAAGTAAGAAGTGTGATCCTACCTGTTTCAGGTTGCTTATGCAACCTGAAAAATTTACAAATCTAGATTGGTGACGTGGTGTGAATCCACTTTGAATGGGAAATTGAGCATGTAATGTTATATGCAAGCTGAGGGTGACCACAGAGGTAACCAGCACTCTTGAGATTCGCAAGCTGGCTTAATTCACTAGATAGGCAAGCCTAGAATGGCAAAAAACAGATATCCTTCTTTAGTATGAATTTGGATGACATTTTTGTACTTAAATCCTTATGCAACTGTATGTACATTCTGTGATTAATTTTTCAGTTCCTCCATTGCAACATTCAAATCCTATAATGCAAATAAAAATGTGTTTTGACAGGATGAGATCTACCTTCCTTCTCTGGATACATATTTGACAAATGAAGTTCTCCTTTGGGCATATTAACACCTCATAACGGGCTCAGATTCATAAAAGGAGCTAAGATCTCAGTGTGAAAAAAAAATTAAAATAAAGGCAGAATCGTTTGCAAAATAAAATAAGCCACAGTTAAAACAAAGATAACCACCTAGGTGTGAGTTTTCTTTTGACAACATTATGAGCTGAATACCTTTTCTCTTCCTTCAGTCTATGTTGGCACAGTCTTTTCTTCGGCTCCTGAGTTATATGAGAGAACACGGATGGGGAAATGTTTGCAGGGGTGCTTCACCTACTGGAGCAAAATCTGAAACGTTTTCCTGTTACCTACCCCACGTTCTTGTTTGCAGATGATCAGGTTTCTCTAAGCCTCCATTTCCCAGGTTTTCCAACGATGCTTCAGATCATCGGTCTTAAATTTAAAGAGGGAGATTAATTTCTAAGGGACTGCTGTAACATGGTAGAATGCCAAATTTTTTCCCTTTGCAGCTACTAATATGTTTGTTTTCAGAGGCAATCGATCTTCTTGAGATCTCTCTTCCCCTTAGTTTGTCAGAAATCTGTTAATGACGAAGCTCTGAGTGTTCTCTAAATGCAATATGTGGTGAACTCTTGAGTCCCAAGCCTGAAGCCACAATCTTCCCACTGTTTGTTGCTTGGGTTCAATAAACATCACACTGATATACGGAGATGACTAAGCTATGCAGCATTCACCTGCCAGCACCAACTCATTGGTTTGGACTTGTGAGTTTTTCCAGATAGCAGACTGGCTTAAAGAGCAAAGCCATTTATAGACCTGGTGATTATAATGATGCATGAGAATAAAAATAGATTTATAACAATCATAACATCCAGGACAGCATTACAAATAGACAGGATAAAAAACAGGGAAAGATAAATACGTGTCTGGAAATATGACTACTACTGAATCAATAAGCTGATGTCTTACCAAAAGCACATCAGTACAGATTGAAGGCAGAGTGGTATCAGCAACTTTCAGTCTGCCCAATAATAGCAGTCATTTTTCTCCATAACTAATTACATTTAAAACAAACTACTCATATTCCTGTAATGTGGCACAGACTACTTAATGCCTATAGTTTCTATATTAGGTATGTCAGTAAAAAGAAAAAATCCTGGTATTTAAGTTCCTTTTCTTATTGCATCTTGTAAATTATCTTATGGATAATGAATAATTAAAGGAAGTTAACTTTTATAAAATAAATCCAGGCTGTGTCTCTTCCCTGCCGTATGGCATATTGTCACAAACGTGGTTCTTTTAAACACTGCCGAGAACAACTCGGTCGTAGCATGGACAAGTGTTTATTACAGGGTTTGCTGCCTCGTCCTATGATTCTGTTCTGTGCAAAACACATCTTAGCTAATTCCCCAAGGCAAAGTGGCAACACTGTAAAGCTCTTGTGAAAACATTCAAACTGCAGTTTAAACCTTGTTAAAGCATAGTTCTTCTCTGGAAAGTGACACTAAAAATGGCATTGTGGGATTCTGTATTTATTGTCTATTTGTGATCTTCAGATCAAACATGCTAAGTACAGCTATATAGTTCCCTTGTACCATTCACAGCCAGCTCCACAGATCCCAGTGGGATTAGAAAGCTGAAACTTTCCTATTCGTGTATTTTAAGATGATGGTCTCCTTAGCATCTGTCCAGAGCTGTTATCCTCACCGAAACAGGTACACTTCACCTCCATTAAGGTGAATGAGCTCAGGGAAGATTTGCCTTATTCTCATACTCTGAATGCAAATATACAAAAGAAAAAAAAAAGCAGACCTATTGAAGATGCCACTTCTTAATGATAGCCACACTTTGAGCTAAGCTACTTGACTGCCTTTTTAATTTTTTCAGTTGTTTCACTGCATAAAAAGAAAAACTGGATCTCTAGAAATGTCTTCTACGAAGAGTATTCCCTATAAACATTAACTGACAGAAGCACAGGCTTATGAGCTGCATTTTTATTTCTCCAGAGATCCAGCTGTTGTATATTTATGGCGGGCACCAGCAATGAGATGACAAGCCTAACTCAAAGCCCACTGAAACTAGCTTACAGTGTTTGATTATCTGTAGGAGCTTGCTATGGATTTGCTGCTTTTCCTTCTCTGGTATCTGAGTGGGGAGCAATTGATATCACCTACCCCCAGGGTCAGAAGTTGACTCTGGTGCTGGGTATTGCCAGTCAGAAGACTGCATTATTGTGTCCCAGATCTTGATGACAACATTAATTTGGCTTAAATAACTTCTGCTGATGGAGCTGTTGTAGCATTCTTTGTAATACTTTAAGTTGGCCCCTGTATGGAAAATAATGCACTCAGTACAGCTACTTGTACGTGGTCAACGATGGACATTTAGAAAATGGTCCTTCTCTTCACACCACGGAGAAAATATCCGGGTAGATCCAGACTATCAGCACTGCTGCGTCTTTATCTAGGCAGCATGTCCACTAACATGCCTAAGAGTAGATACCAAAGTACTAGAAGTCTCTGAAAAGGTTACAGGAACATCTAGAGCATCCATTTAAGTAATGAAGTGATAACAACTACCTGACAGATGTCAGAAATACGCCTCTGGGTAGCTGGATTTCCATGCCAATTTTCACATTGCCTCTTAGAAAGGACTCATCACTAATTCAAGTGTCTTGAATTTTTATCATGTTGACGAGTATAATCAGCATCTGTTTCAGTCTCAGGTTATGCTTGATGGGTGTTCAGACCATTACAGATGTATAAGGAGGAATGTGCTGGGCTGTCCTTGAAGACTATGGCTTCCTGACTTAGCATAGCTGGATTTTGTAAAACAACGTGCAGGCTTTTTCCACCTCCCTGTTGCCAATCCCACACAGCCTCGTGACTCAGAGGGGCAAAACTGCACAATTCAGAGGCAGTGTGGGCCCCAGATTTCAAATGCTTGAGAGCTGGAATATCCAGAGCTGAGGTTTTCGGTCTGGCCTACGAAAAAGGGCAGAAAACCATCTGTGAAAACTGGATGCACGACTAGGTTTGGCTTCTACCCCGGGATCCCACAGAGTCTGAAATACGGACGATAATCACTTTCTGGGTATCTGTAGGTTAGGAAAAGGAATACTTTGTTCAGACCTCTGAGAGGAAAGTCACACCCAGGCTGACTTTCCTGGGGTACCAGCCTAGAGAAGGCCAGCGGGTCAGAGCCCCCACAGAGCTCCAGGCTGGTACCTGAGGGCCTACCAAAGAAAAGGAATGCAAAATCATCAGTGTTTGATCTGCAGGAAAAAAGAAAAGAAAAAAAAAGCTCTTTTCTGATTAAAAACACCGCATGGGGAAGAAGGAAGAAGCACGGGGCCCTTTGCCCAAAGGGTGGCATGGGCACTTGGCCAGGCAGCAGAGCCGCTGCTGGCGTTCCCACGTCGGCAGGGAAGGGAAACCAGCAGGGTTTCTCCTTCCCCTCCACCTCCCCCTTCCCGACCTTTGTTTCCCAGCCAGCCCCGCTCCTGGAAATCCCTGGGCAACCAGGCAGAAAGGAGCCTGCGGGCTCGGTGGGGAATGGCAGCCCTGGGTGAGCTCCAGGCTCCCTGTGGGGGCTGGCTGTAGGGCCGTGGGGTCTGCAGCTCACCCGCTGGCAGTGATTTCTAAACACGTCCCCTATAAGCCTGACTGCTGAGACATGTTGTCCTGGAAGTGTGTCTCCCCACCAAGCCAGCTGCATAGGGGAGAGGGGGGGGGGAAAGACAGACAGACAGACAGAGCCCAATTAAACCCTCCCCTGGCCGGCCCCTGACACTCCCTCCTGCATTTTCCAGTCTGTGGTTACAGCACTCAAAGAGTTCCATTAAATCATCAGATTTTACAGGTTCCTAAAAAAAAAAAAAAAAAAAAACAAAAAAAAGGGAGAGAGAGAAAAGTTTGGTCATAGTAGGGAATGAGTGATCAAAGCTGAGCCAAAGCTTCCTGTTACACCGGGACTATATATATACCGTGTCTTTAATGTTGGGGGATGTCAGCAGGCTGCTAGGAGGCTGGAGCACTGGCTAGCTCTGCCTGATTTCCCAGCGCGCTGAGGTTTCTTCCACCAACCACAATGAACAAGTTCCTGTGCTGCACGCTTGTGGTAAGTCCCTTCAGAGAGGTAGATAGGGCTTGAGATGGATTGCAGCTTCAGAGATGAGGCAGAAAAGACACAGGGCTTTTCTATTGTATTTTTGTTGGTGGTGTTTTCCTTTGTTTTTGTTTTTCTTTTTCTTTTGCCTTTTCTTCATTTTCCTGGTGAACACTTTTTGTTTCATCACACTGGGCTTTCCTGGTGAGGTTTGGACACGTCTCACGTCAGGAAGGAAGCAGAGATTTTGATCCGTTTCTTAAGGTAGTGGCATGATTTACTTTTTTTGCCTTCTTTCTTATCTTCCTCTCACCTTTTGCAAGGCTTCGTTGTGCTGTACTAATATAAAATACTGTACGTCGGAATGAGTTTTAGAAACAGCAGGCTGGGATGTTTGTATTTGATTTACAGAAGCTCCATCCCTGCCTGTCTGTGTAGTCGTTCCTACAGTGGCACAAGGCAATGTCTCACATACTGGGCTGGCTTTCTTTCCCTGAAAAACCACTGTGACTCCAGAAAAAAAGTATGTGTGCTTATTTTGGCTAAGAAAATCCAGCTTCGTGTGTAAGAAAATGATGAATTGGGAGCTGTGTCTGTACTTTTACGGAAAAAAAATTATGTTATTAAATCAGGTAAAGCCCCTTATTAAATAAGTTTTTGTTTACTTGGTGATTTACAAAGATACTTCCAGATGCAAATTTAGAGATGTTAGCAGTGCAATAAATCTTTCAAAAGACCATTTAATCTGTTTAGCTGTGTGGAATTTTATATGACGCCAGTTTAATTAAAACCTGCATGCAGCCGGATACTGTGTAGCATCTGCTTGGAGACTATTCACCTTTTGGATAAGAAAACATTCATATGAAAACATTTAAGAAGTACTGTTCATAGTAGGATGTTATGTGTGTCTGCACAATAACTTGTTTCTCGTTTGTTTTGGTGAGTGCAGGGACATTAATTTTGTGGTGGAACACTAGAACTGAGTTCCAGTTATTCTGAAAGCTCTTTATAAATGCACCAAGATTTCCAGGATCTGATGAGTAATGCATGTTTATTACTTTCAGTAGGACTTTCTGAAAGAGCTGTTTGAGAAACAAACCAAAATAATTAATGGTGCAAGAGAAGCAAAAATTGTCAGGCTCGTGGTTGGCAAGCTAAAATGCAAGACAACTTTTTCATCTAAGGCGTAACATTGCGCCTTCTTTGTCTGTGAGGAAGCACAGAAATCTAATTTGGACATTTCGGCTTCTTATCTGTGGTTGCCATAAAGTGCTCACATTAGCACTGTGCTTCTACTTAAATGTAATGTGCCTATTCATGTTCTTTCTTAAAGTCATAGTTTTGGGTGATGTTCAGCATGATCTTGGGCAGTGGAGTCTCTGTGCTGAAATATATCACAGTGACAGGAGTGCATATCAGAGAGCTTCATCATTCAACTCTTTTTTTCTTTCTATTTAAAGGCAATTTATTTTATGTTATTGTGAAGTTTAAGTGCTGTTGGATGTTCCATAGCTCTGAGGATAGTTTGAGTACTCCTTCTGTAAGAACACTTGTAGGAGGCACAGCAGCAGTTCAAAGTTGTGTGTGTTTGGCTTAAACGCCTTGGTTTTGGAGTTACCATCACTGAAAAGGATGGTTTGGACATGATGTACTTTCAGCCTTGGCCTCTTTGCTGAAAGTTTCAGCAAGGAGACCTGCTGTGGTAATGCACGCATGTATGTGTTGTTTGTTGGAACACTAAAACAGCTTACAAACATACAAGCCTTATGAAATAGGCTGAATTGAAAGAAATTCCCCAGAGCTGGATCTTGTTACTTGTCACGTAACTATTTTGACCCTTAAACTTGACCTTTCTCTATTTTGGATCTCCGGGTGCATGTGACATGCTTTTTCTGGCCTGCCTGTTGGGTTTGCTGTGTGTAGGCAGCAGTGGCTTTGCAGCCTGAGAGGGTAGGAGTTATCTTTCTGTCTGACTTTCCTTCTTTCTGTCTGTCTGTCTGCCTGCACGTGTGTTGGATAAAAATAAAGCACCAAAGTTACCAGAAGAACTTTAAAAGTTGTTGGAATTTAAATTAGACACACTTCTCTAATCTCATAGAAACTTTAATTTTGCTCCTTTGGTAGTTAACTTTCATACTAGTAGATTCACTAACTGATGGTCTTCCGGGGGAAAAACACCTGTTTGCACATAGTATCAGCCACACTGTTTTGCTAGCTGATATTATTAGTTCTGTTCAATGCAACCTGTAGTCATGTTGGTATCATCTCAAGTTTGTGTTAGCTCCAAGTCTTGATGTCACACTGATGAATTACGTTCAAAAATAGGATTTATGGTTAAGATACATCTTTTGGTGAGTAGCTAGTTAGTCTTTCCTACTTTCTCCCAACACAATCGTCAAGTGAAGTGCAACTGTCATAAATGAAGGCACGCAGCTGCTTTTCAGTTGAATGTTATTTTCCTACCACTGGAAATGAAACAATTGTTTAGACCCCAAAATTGCTCTGTGAGTGACAACTGTGTTAGAAAATCTCTACAAGATTTGAATTGCTAACATCATATCCCAGGAGAGAAAGAAATAGTGGTCCATATCCAGTTTTGAATACAGACGGCTCGAAAGTGTCACTAATTACATTTCTTAAATAAGACAGTGGCCACCAGTCTGCAAAGTATCCTATATTCAAAAGTAGGTCCTGTAATATGCAAAGTGAATGGATTGCATTGAAATAGCTGGCAAAATGGTGGAGCAGCTTTATAAGCAGATCTGAAACCAGCCAAAATAACTGTTTTAGCTATTGTTGTGTGCCTGGTGCTAAACTGTGCCCTGCTGAAAAAATATTTCCCCTGGTCTGTGCTAAGAGAGCCTGCTAATTATGAGCTAAACAGTTCTGCGTATCTGTCACCCCAAATAATTTACACTTAGTGATTGCATGGTCTCTCACCTGAAACAGAGGGGGGATGAGGATGAAATATCTCCCAGCTGGCCAGATGGACATGGCTCTTTTTTCCCTAGATGAAAAAAAAATATATTAACATTGGCTATTTGCAGTAGATGGCCATGGATCAGACTCAGCACAAAGTGTCTTGTACGGGGTCTGCAGTGGTTACTTCCAAACTTAATGATCCTATGATTCTATAAGCTATTAGTTAGGTGAACCTCTTTAATGCCATTCAGTTCCATATTTTGTCAGTAGGATTTCCCTGGGTTCTGGGCATGGGGCATTCTGCTCTAAGGACAGAGGGCCTCCTGCCCTAGCTTTGTGCCAATACCTTGTGTAAAGATCAAAGTAGAAGAGCTTTGACTTTCAACCCAACGCAAACACTAGGAGCAATCTGACAAATGCCTTGAACAGTTATTTATCAAGCAGGAAAATATGTTTCAGAATAGTTGCGGAATGCAAAACAGAAACAGATTTATCTTTCTCAGAAAATTAAACATTCTCCTTTGGTCTACAACCCCAAACCACAGCACCAAACTATATAATAATATTTTCATATGTTGAAAAAACACTTTCTTTTCCTTCACAAAGCAGTGATTTAAGGGGATGATGCTTGAAAGATTATTGCTTTATGGGCTTTGTCTTCCAGTTCATTTTAATTCAACAAGAAAAGACAAGCAGCTCTTTGCCTTACATTTAAAGATGAAAGAAAAGGGTGTGTGCTGTTTTCATGCCCTTTTACAATCACATTATTTCTCTTTCAAAAGCATCTTCGAAGGGCGCAAATAAATGGAAAGCACAATCCTTTTATGTGAGGATTGAGTGTTTTGTGTATGCTGACTGAAGATAGTATGGAAAAATATTGCTTTAGGCCTAATGTATGGAGTGACAGAATCAAAGAAATGTTGTTTGGCCTTGAGTAACTCATTTTGGCTAAAGCATTGTAAGTACCAATACATAAACCCAGAGCTATTAGAATATTTTAAAACATGAGTCCAATTTTGATATCATCCTCTAAGCTAAAGACTCCAATATGGTTATCAGCAAGTCCTGCCTTCAGTTGTCTCAGCATATGCTTGCGTGGCACTGATTTACACCAGGACTGTGTTTTGGTATTTACAGTTCGTCCCAACTACTTGCATGGAGATGGCCATCCTAAGAGGTGCTCAGGATTTGCCTTACGGAGATGATGGAGGACTGGGTTTTTCAGGCCTTTCAGAACTGGGCACGAGGTGCCCAGCTGAGATGAACTTCACCCAATAGGCTGATAGCTGTAGTCAATGATGCTAGATTTTTTTTTCTGTTGTTTTAGCAATAATTTTGTTACTGATTGCATTTCGTATTTGCAGAACAAAATAAATGAACGAACTGGGGATTGTTTTCTTAAACTGAACCTTGCGCTTTGCTAGCATGGGAAAATCCTTTGCAATTCAGGACTTTCTGAATCAGTCTAACAGTTAATTTGTTGAGATGAACAAGGCGCTGAGTGTTGGGATAGAAAGGAAATGCTTATGTTTTAAAATTGAAAGAGACTGCCTATGTCTATTGCATCCATCTCTCAGCTCTTCCAGGAAACCGAGCAGCTTTCAGAAATGCATCAAGACCTATACTTAAACTACTTGGGTTTCTTGCACCTGCTTCTCAGTAAAAGGCTGTTCCTGGACTTTCTCTGACAAGAGAATCCCCTTTTTATTTGCTAACATTATTCTTTAACTGAGAAAATCCTTCTCTTGCCCTGTGTTCCCTGTCTGTACTGAATCTATAGGTACTGTTTTAACTTGCCAAGCTATTGAACAGTTAACATCTTAATGGCAATGCTCTCCATTTCCTTCTCATCTCTCCTGACATTTCTTCTTATTTGCATTAACTTCTTCTAAACAAGAATGAACAGAATTTTGTGCAATGTATTGAATGACAAATCCATAATTCTAGCCAAGGGCATTTTTGATAGACTCCAGCTTCAGTTTCTTAAGAGTTTAAAAGGTAAACTGAGGCCAGACTTCCAGTTTCTCACTTCTTTCAAGCTAGAACATGCCTTTTTCTCCTACTAGTGCAAGCAGGTCAGTGACAACATGATTTTAGGAGAAATCTTGCTTTCATTGCAGCTCTCAGGAAGATTGACAGTTCAGGATTAGTAAGTTCTGATCGACACATTTACAAGTACTCCAGCACTGCTGTTTCTTTACAGCAGAGATTCAGGAGTTTAATACTTAGTGTGTCTTTATGTGTGGGCATCTAGTTCAATCAGAGACTTTACATGACAGAGGATTGGCTTTCAACTTGGTCTTAGCGTGGCTTAGGAGGAGAAATGGCAGGAATGACATAAATACATTTCATTAGCATTTTAATTTGGTCCAGGAAGTCTTTGAATGGCCTCTCCTGATCATCCTTATTTGCTGCAGTTTAGTTTGCACAGCAGAGCAGACTTAGAGTGCGCAAGGTGGATTTACAAAAATAACCTGGATTGATGAAAGCAAATCCAGAGAGATGGACTCTGGAGACACACCAGATGCGCTGTAACTGCGTGGTAGCAGCCTAAAGTTAGTCCCAAACAACCCCCACTGAATCATGCTTCATGTGGATGTCAGGTGTTCAGCACCATCTGTTCTGCACCACAGATCTGCTATAACAGGTGACCTAACTTGTTATCCAAGCACAAGTGGGGGGATGTTCTTTAGCATGTCTTACGCTAGGAGACTGGACAACTTAGTGAACTTCCCCTCTGACTTACTCCGTGGGCTGAGGGACAGGAAGCTTTTCATTCTGTTTGTGCCATGTCACTGCAGTAAAACTTTAAAAAATACTTGATTACCTTCCACCACATTCCCTGCCTTTTTTTGCAAAACTTCTGAAAAATAGCTTGCCTTTATTTTGATGCTTGGCTTAGGTTCAAGGATAACTTCTGATTTTCAGGTTATATATTGAAACCCATAATAGTCACTTGTGTTAGCTGCTCTCTGTCTGAATAGAAGACAATCTTCTGTTATCTAAGCATTTTCAAGGGATCTATAGCAGTTCTATGAAGAAGGATGATACTGGAGTCTTGAAATGCACTTAGCAACATACTAATGGCTGTGCTGGGTCTGAGTAAAAAAATGATCCAAGAAAAATCCCTAAAATGCCCCATATGCTGTCTATAGCAAGGGTTGATACACAGAGGAGATGTAAGCGAAAGGTGGAAATACAGTGATATTTTTCCAAAACACTCTTTCAGACTCATGCAATTTGTGGTTTGGGATTTCTTGATTAAGAGCTGATGTTTGTGTTTAATTGCCCCTTATTTGAATGTTCCTCCTTTACTTTGTCCTGCTGAATTTTGCACCCAGCTGCTTACTTGTCTTGTGGCAATGAATTATGGCAGGTCGCTATACTGATAGGATTGCAAATGTCAAACAATAGTAGCAGTGTCTAATACAGCTCTGTGTTGAAAATGATGTATGAGATGTTTTGGTAAAATACTGAGATACTAATTGCATTCATAGCTTTGGTTTGACTGGGAGATCTTTAGCCATAATTATTTATGAAATGAAAGAGTTTCTGCATACATGAGGTTCAGCCTGCGATTGACAGATTATTGCAGCTGTATAATTTGTGTTTCTGGAAAGACAAGTCTGATGTGCTTTTCTATTAAAAATTCAAGGAAAAAAATGAAATGCAAAGACTGATAGTCTTGGTGACACTGATATATTAATCCTATTAACATGTTTATTTGTTACACTCATTTAGATTAATAGTATTTTGCTTGGCAGCTATTTGTTCTTCCAGAGTTAAAGCTTAGCACAGTCTCATACATACTGTTCAGGTATGTTTTTGTTCCTCTCAGTCTGGACCTTTAAAGTGAAATAATTTTTTAATCAAATGATGCTATAATGAAAATTTGAATCAGTTTCTCTCTGCAGCTGTGTTGAATTGACTTGTTTCTCATGGCAGTGGGCTCTTCAGGAAGGGAGTACCTCCATTTTCCCCCACAAAACACCATGCTCTTATGTCTGGATTAATGAAATTGAATTCTTTTAACCCAGGAAACTTGCCTTCACAAGAGGCAAGAGAAAGGCAGCTAATCCTTTCACTTGCCTCTTGTCTGTGATTTCCAATGTAAATTGCCAAGTAAGAAAAACACACGTTGTCGTTCCTACTTCTGCCTGTTACAGAGGCAGTTGATCAGCCTTGAAATGGTTCATCTAACCATTCAGTGCCTGAAAACGTATAAGCAAAAATAGAAAAGGCATGACCAGCTTGTCTGGTTGCTGTCCCTGATCATTTTCACAGTGTCAGATCTTCATCTGAGTTAGATACTGCCTTGGGTTTCCGTGCATATCTGCACAAAACATGGGTTTATTCTTGTCTTTGTAGCCTTTGTGCTTCATATTGCAGACAGTTGTGTTCTGCAAATGGAGTGCCTTGGACTCTGTGGGATGCTGTAGTATCTACTACAGAATAAAAGCCATTGAAGAAAAACTGACTGTTCGCATCAACAGTTGATGTGTTTATCAAGACTTCCTTATTACTAGTGTAATAGATGTAGATTTACCAAGGGTGGGTGCATTTTTCATAGATGGAAAGCCATTCACATTCAAAAAATGTGCTGCACCCTCTTGTTAAACAGACTGCATGGAACAGATCTAGTCATTTAAGAAAAATGAGCTATAGATCATCAGTAAACTTCAGTGAGCAATAAGGAATTTCTTACAATGAAAGAGGCCGTTCATCGAAAGTGCCAAAAGAAAAGTGGATTCTACAAGAGTAAAGAAAAAAAACCCAACAAACAGAAGAGAGAAGTTACTGAGCTTAGTCAAGAGCGGCCAGAAGCGGTGGGGAAAATCCATACTGTGTGCATTTCATTCTTTAGCCCGTCTCAGTACGGCTGTGTAACAATGGATTCAAAGACAGCATGAAAATGCAGTTAAGAATATTTTTAATTCCTAATTTAGGCACCTAATGTTACTTAGTGCAAATTCAATGACTCTTGTTAGTGCAAATCATTGTCCTTTCCAGCCTTAATAAGAATGCTGCAGTTCTGTGGCATAAATCAGGCCCTTAGTTGAAACCCCTTTAGAAAATTTAGAATCTGAATGACTAGGAAGAGTTAATTCCACATACACTTTGAGGATTGTACATTGGAAAAGAGGAAAATACATTCTTGAAATGGAATTTGTGACTCTGTTAACTCACTAGGCCAGAAATAGCAGTAAAGACCATCAGGGCTGGATCTTTGAACAGATACATAGAAAAGTTTCTTCATTCAGAGTCTGCTGCATGATTCTAAAATGTACGAGTTTCGAAGGGAAGCAAGAAGTATGTCAGGGTTCTCAGTGTGAAGGGCAAGCTCCTGGCAAACCCTTTGGGGCTGTGCTGAGGGAAATAAATGAGAGAACTTTAGGCTGGTGGGATCACGTAACCAAAATTTTAGTGACAAGACCAAAATGACGTGATATCAAGGCTGTCTCTACAGAAGGGCAGGGCCACCTCAGACCATGAGGTCCTGAATTGTGCCAGCAAAACAGACTTGGAGGAAGCAGAAGGGCTTTTGGCCAGAGCTGGACTGGGTCCTTGAGTGGTGCTGAGCATTTCCTGCCTGTGCTTTTAGATAGGAAGTGGAAGCATTAGCCAGACCTGTTCCAGTTTGTGAGAATAAATCCTTATCGCACCTTTAATCATAGCATTCTCTGCCTCTGTCTGAAGCTACCTCATACTACTGACAGGAACTGCCCTGTGGTGCCCCCCAGAGCTGCCACATTTCAATTCAAGATTAAATGGAAGGCAATGAAAGTCACTTATGTTGTTCTAGCTGGGTACTGTCTTTTAAAGGTATCTGTGCTACTGGTATGTGTCAGATTTGCTCAGATACTTGCTACTTCTTTTGTGTTTGAAGTGATTGATACTCAAGAACACCAGAGCGCATAATCCCTGACTTGCTATGCATGGAATGTGATGCCAACGGAGCTGACAGGCCAGGTCTGCAGGTGCCAAGAGGCAAAAGGTCATTGCCCAGTGATACTGAAAGGGTGGGAGAAGAACGGCTCAGTAAGATACTAAATTTTTCTCATTCTAAAACAGATGTGGGAGAGACCAGAAGCCGGTCTAACACGAACGTGTTTTTGAAGAGAGTGACATGGTTAGGCTCACCAAAATGTAGGTTTGTATGTGACTGTGGTGCTCACTGAACTGAAGCAAGCAATGTTTTCTTTTCCTGTGGCTAGCTCTTGGACATCTCGGTCAAGTGGAGCATCCAGGACATCTCTCCCCCCAAGTATCTCCATTACGACCCGGGGACATCTCGTCAACTGATGTGCAACCAGTGCCCTCCCGGGAGCTACGTAAAGCAGCACTGTACGGCTGCCAGCCCCACGGTGTGTGCCCCATGCCCAGATCAGTACTACGCCGAAGACTGGAACAGCAACGACGAGTGCCAGTACTGCAGTGCTGTTTGCAAAGAGCTGCAGTACGTCAAGCAGGAGTGCACGAGCACGCAGGACCGCGTCTGCGAGTGCATTGAAGGCCGGTACTTGGAGCTGGAGTTTTGCTTGAAGCACACGGAGTGCCCTCCTGGGTTTGGCGTTGCACAGCCAGGTATGTGCCATTTGTCAGGAAGCACAGAGTTAATCACTGCTCTGCAGTACGTTGGAGCTCATGGTGCTTACTGGATTAGGAAACAGGCTTGACCAGATGAAGTTACAGGACAGTAAATTACAAAGGCAATTGAACCCTCTCCTAGGCTGCCGCATTTGAACTGTAGCCAAAGGAATGTTTCTCAGTAGAATACCCCCTCCTCTGTCCTAATGGCAGTAACTTAATGGCAGCAGCAAATGTAGCAAATTGCACTCTAATGAGAAACATGATGGATTGCCTCTTTTAAAGGAACATTATCTGTAATGTAGTATTTGTGTGTGTGATAAATAATAAGGTTTTTCATTGTGAAATCTGCTGTTTCAAGCAACTGTGTATCTTAACAAACACCGGGACCACTAAGTGTTTGACACCAACTGTATAATTAAAACAATATTAATATAGCTCTAGAAGCACAGCAATATGTGGTAATAATTAATTACCAGCATCCTAAATGGAACTCTTAGGGAAACTGTTACAATTATCATACAAACTACTTTTTTTTTGTCAAGCAGAATGACACTGCATGGTACGTCTGGTGGGGATAGAGGGTGAAGCAATGCGTTCCAGTGGAGTGTATTCTTCATTTGAGACAGCATGAATTGTTAAACCAGTAGTAAGCTCTTCTCTCTAAACAAAATGCATTATTTATCATTTGGCAAGCGTTTAGCTCCAATATTTAATACAGCCTGAAAGAGTTATATACTGTCATTGTATTGGAGACTGGTAACAGCCCAAGGAAGGGAATATGGAAAATCAAAGCACCTCCAATAAAAACCTGTAGGCAGCCAGTCTCCAGAACTACAGAATGACTGCCCTAGGTGATACATATACAAAGTGAGAAACAAAAGGGCTGGCTGTAAATTTAGAGACATGCTGAATAATAGCTCAGGAGTCCTCTCTCTGGTTATGAACATTACGTTGCAGAACTAGTCTGATGTAAGGAGCAGTGTTACTGATCACCATTCCCTGAGTAATTGGCTGAGCTCTCTACCCTCATCCTACATCTGCTCTTGCCACCGTTAGGCATTTCTATGGCAGTGACCATGGTTCCATATTATAAACTGTCATTAACCTAGGTCTTCACATCTTGTGGCTTGGGTTAATGAAGTTGCATCACACCTTGACAGCAAGTCAAAAGGGGACACAAAATTCTCTGAAAGCCCACCCAGGAGACAAAGATATAACCCTACAAACACAGTGAAACCATAGTGGACAGATAAGAATCCCTAAGTTTGTAGCAAGACAAACTTTAGAAGATAAATTGTTGAACCATGTATTTATTGGAATGTCAGTTTCCAGAAGCCCATCAGAATGAACAAGCTAAACCTCAGCAAGACCTCAGATAAGGAATGAAAAGACTATAAGAATTATGTCCTCCTGTGCCAATAGTCAGGTTTTGCAGTGAGGCATTGGCTAGGAATTTAGTAAGCATGGACCACATTTTCTTCCCACTTTCTGCTACATTATACTGTTGAACTTTGTACTGATTTAAATTCAGAGGGAAGAAAACCTGAATATAGAAGAATACACTCCCACTGCCACACAGGGTGATAGTGTGGTTCAGAGCCTAGGTCAAAGCATAAAGAATTAGAAATGAAATCTGACCGTTGCCCTGCTGATGGCAGCTACATTGGGAAGATACTTTACTTCGGTAGTCCCCATTTCTGCATGTGCATTAAGGCTTTGTTCCTTGCTGCTGCAGTCAACCCTGTGTGTGGCAGAGCTTTCCAAAGCAATCCACTGGGAATCAGGACTTCTGCCAGGCTGTTATCTCCCAGCTGTGCTGCTGCTTCCTGCAGGAGAGGGGGATTCCAGTTACCCTGGAGGGAGCGGCAGAAGGGCAGCTGTGATGCGGCCCTGAACAAGAGAAGCCAGATAAGCAGTGAAGAAACTGGAAAGGTGGGGGGACTACTTTGTGCTCAGCAATGGATTGCCTGTTTATTTCCCTCTTGTGCTGCAAAGGTTACAGGGGAACTTCTGAAAGGACCAGCTTACCGTTTGCAGGGACTCTCCTCTCTTCCTCTTCCTTGCTGATGAAACACAGAGTGTCTGTAGAAGGAAAAACTGATATAAGTTCAGACTTCTCAGAAAAAGTAATTGCTGCTTGCTCAGGTGCGGGTGTTGGCTTGAGTTTTGTATCATCTGGAGTCTCCAGCAGTGTGTGTTGGGGAAGTGAGCGCCAGGGCTGCTGTGCATGCAGCCTTACCCAGAGCCTTTGCTGCTGGCTGCACAAATTGCAGGGTTTGGGCTTGACAGTATCTAGGGCCTCTGTTTTCCAGGTGCACAGCAGCTAAACTTTTCCCCTTTGTTTTCACCTCGGGTCTAATGGAAGAAGAGCTAGATCGTAGAATCAGACAATCCTTAGAGTTGGAAGGGACCTTTAAAGGCCATCTAGTCCAGCTCCCTTACAATGAACAGGGATATGCACAGCTAGATCAGATAGCCTGGGGTCTGGTCTGGCCTCACCTTGAAATTCTTCTGGGACAGGGCATGAATCGCATCTCTGGGCAACCTGCTCCTGTGCCTCACCACTCTCACTGCAAAGAACTCTTTCCTTATATCTAATCTAAATGTACCCTCTTTAAGCTTGAAACCATTTCCCTTTGTTCTATCACAGCAGACCCTGCTAAAGAGCCTGTTTCTTTTCTGTAGATCTCCTTTAGATACTGGAAGGCAGCTCTCAGATCACCTCAGAACCTACTCTTCTTCAGGCCGAACAGCCCCAGCTCTCTCAGCTGTCCTTGTAGGAGAGGTGTTCCATCTCTTGGACCATTTTTGTGGCTCTCCTCTAAATGCGTTCCAACAGATCTGTATCAGATCAGATTATGTATTTCATGGCTAGTTGAAAACTCTTGACTCTTTTCTCTGAGGAAATATCGCAAATAAATAAAATTTACTTCAAAACTAGAGCTGTAGTAAGCATCCACATGTAAATACTACCAAGATACACTAGATGGAGGCACTTTCATATTCAAATAAGATTGTTAATTATTATTTGCAAATAATATTAAGCATGTGCTTAAGTCTGTGTTCAGTAATGCAATATTGTATAGTAGAGCTTAGGCACTTGCTTAAGTGATGTCTGCATAACTGTGAATTAAGAGTGAATATAAAGCAATTAAAGATATTTCAAAGCTGACCCAGTTTCAGCCCCCTCCCTTGAGCAGGACTGCCACCCACCAGCTCAGGCTGCCCAGGGCCCCATCTGACCTCACCTTGAACACCTCCAGGTATGGGTCACCCACGGCTTCTCTAAGCAGCCTGTGCCACTGCCTCACTGCACTCTGAATAACGAATTTTTTCCTGTCATCTAATCTGAATTTCCCCTCTTTTACTTTAAAACTCTTCCCTGTTGTGCTATCACTATCAACCCAAATAAAAACTTAATTTACCTCCTGTTTATAAGCTCCTTTAGGTATTGGAAGACCACAATGAGATCTCTCCAAAGCCTTCTCCAAGCTAAACACGCCCAACTCTCTCAGCCTTTCTTTGCAGGAAAGGTGTTCCAGCCAAGTGACCATCTTCTTGGCTCTCCTCCGGACCCACTCCAACAGCTCCACATCCTTCCCATGCTACGGCCCCAGGTCTAGATAAAATACTCCAGATGGGGCGGCATGAGGGCAGAGCAGAAAGAGACAATCACCTCTTTCTCCCTCCTGCCACCACTCTTTGGAGGTAACCCAGGGTACTGTCAGCCTTCCAGGCTACAAGCTCACACTGCTGGCTCATGTCTGTACTCATATCCCTGACTCGAAAGTGCAGCATCTTGCACTTGGCCTTGTTGAACCTCAGCAGCTCTGCTTTTTGAGCTTGTTCAAGCCCCTTTAGACGGCATCTTTTCCTTCAGTCATATCAACTGCACCACTCAGCATGGTGTCATCAGCAAACTTGCTGAGGGCATAACAATGTCTTCTAAAGCACCGTGTAAATATATCTGTATGTGTATTAAATGTTTTTCATATATTCAATGGTACTTGGAGTATTTTACTCAAGCCAGGAAAAAATTCAAAATGTTGGTGGAATTATGATTTCCTGTGTAATTTTATACTTCAGAAGTGGAAATACTTATCAGAGGGTCTTTAGTTGATATGTAGTTGAGTTATTTTTGGCTAGAGCTGCAGTAATCCATTTGCGTAAGGTTCTCTGCAGATATTTCAGAGTACAGTTTAGCAGAGAGTCTTGTGCCATTTAATTATTTTACACAGTGTTAGTGTGGATGAAAGATGAAGGTCAGGCGTCAGATAATATCTGAATAGATTCAAGTAATTAGTTTCTTAAAGATCCTTACAGGAGTTGATAATAAGTGCATCTAAGAGTTCTGTTTATTCCATTAGTCTAGCAGGAGCATCATTCTCTGAAAAAATTATTTGTTTTTAAAACGTGAAGTGTTTTTTTTTCCCCGTAATGAGTCCTTTACAGATTAGAAATAAGAAAACGAAGTGATCACAATTTTATAAAGAATGTATATTTTCATTTTTTTTAACCACTTGAGTTCACATGTAATTGAGTGCATTTTTTTTCTTGTTTCCACAGGTACTCCTGAGAGTGACACTGTTTGTAAAAGATGTCCAGAGGGATTTTTCTCCAATGAAACATCATCCAAAGCAGTCTGTCAAAAGCACACAAACTGTAGTGCTCTGGGTTTCAAAACAACATTAAAAGGAAATGCAGTTCGTGACAACATCTGTCAGGAAAATACAGATACGTCACCTCAGAAATGTGGAATAGGTGTGTATCCTATTAAACAAAGTCTGAAAACATACCTTTGACTGCCACTAACATGAAAATATCAGCATTTATGATGAAAATAGCCATTTGCCTGATATGGCAGTGGCTGGAGTAGAGTCTTGATTCTTTCAGGCCAGACTAAATGGAACTCAAGCACAGAGAGCAACAACACTAAGGATAGCTTCCTAATTTTAGTGATTTTAACTGTTTTTCCTTATTACTCTTGCTGCATGCTGTGTAGTCCAAAGACAAGCAGGGCAACAGAGATGACACTGATGACATATTATTTTGCTATGAGCAGCCTGCTCTAGCTGTAGTTGTCCCTGTTCATTGCAGTAGAATTTGGCTAGATGACCTTCAGGGGTCCCTTCCAACTCAAATGATTCTATTATTCTATTTTTCTCTTTCTTTTTGTTTCAGATGTAACCCTGTGTGAAGAGGCTATGTTTAGGTTTGCTGTTCCTACTCATCTCACACCCAACTGGCTGAACACCCTTGCGGACAATTTGCCTGGGACAAAGATCAGCACAGAAAATATTGAACAGATTAAACAAAGGCACAGTTCACAAGAGCAGACCTTCCAGGTTTTGAAATTATGGAAGCAGCAAAACAAGGAACAGGATACGGTCAAAAAGATTATTCAAGGTACCTGATGTTGTTAGCACTTCCATTGAGAGAAACCTAATTGGCATTTTAAAAATTGCTTGGGATCGAATTCCTTCTGGTGATGTGTTATGCTCTGAGGAGGCCCCTCAGGGCTTGGCAGAAATTTATTGATGCAGTAAGCACTGTGAAGCTGAGGGAAGGAAACTTCACTGATCGGCTCAGAGAACTGACTTCTTCACAGGCACATAGGCCCTTGGGAGTACATGTGGTGTCACAGTCCATATTCCCTTTTGAGGCTGTACAGCATACGAAGAATTCTGATTAGACAGGGGAAAGCATTTCCCACTGTTTGTTAGATCCGAGCAGTGGTTAGAGGGAGCAGGATGTGTGCAGCTGAGAGTGCAGTTTGTTTTTATTATGAAATGGAGATTGACAGCTTGAACCAGGACATCTATACAGAGAGTGGGAGCACATGGGAATACAGAATACACAGACATGCTTTCTCTTCTTTTTCCCTTCCGGGACCTATTTGTCATACCAACTGACTGCTTTGTTTGTGCTGAATCTGCCAAGACAGGTGTCGAAGCTGAAGCAGTGCCGCAATGTTAACATGGGGGCTGTATGAAAGCCAGTCTAACTCTTGTGTAAGCCACCATCAACAACCACCACATTTGAATGACCTTTTGTCTACAGGGAATAGATTTGAAAAATGTTACAGAAATGTTTTGGGTTTTTTTTTTTTGCCTCTCCTTTTAAATATTTATGGCTATGTCAGATTGTGAGGTGTCTAGAACACTTCAGAACTTAAAATGACTACTTTAACAAAGCTTGCCTAAATATTTCTGAGGAAGAATAAATTTTTCATTCACTGGAACCAAATATTAGAAGTCCTATCATGTACACAGAACATTGTGCAAGATAAATGAAACAGGCTTATTGAAATAAATACTTGCTAGTAACCTTGTATGTAATTTGGGGCTGTTTGCATCTGCAAAGTTAATTACATTCTTTAGTTCTTTTCAAAATTGGAGCTTAAAAAAGCCAGTACTGCTGTGAGAACTACTTGAAATAAAAAAAAAAAAAAACAAAAACACAAACTGAGAAGAAATATTTACCTTGATATTTTGGAAGCTTTTTTGCAGGTCATTTTAAAGTTATCATGCACTGTAGAACCATAGAATGTCTTGGGTTGGAAGGGACATCAAGGATCATGAATCTCCAACCCCCCTGCAGTAGGCAGGGCTGCCAACCTCCACACTGAAGACTAGACCAGGCTGCCCAGGGCCCCATCCAAATTGTGCTTATGTCTCTTTTCTTTTTGCTTTCTACAGATATTGATCTTTGTGAAAATAGTGTCTTAAAGCATCTCGGCCAACCAAATCTCACCTTTGAACATCTCAACACACTGATGGCCAGTTTGCCAGGCAAGAAAGTGGGAAAAGAAGATATCGAGCGCACAATGAAACTGTGTCAACACGCAGAGCAAGTTCTGAAACTTCTCAATCTGTGGAGAATAAAGAATGGAGACCAGGACACCATTAAAGGTTTAATGTATGGACTGAAGCACTTGAAAACATACCACTTTCCAAAAAGGATCATCCAAAGTCTGAAGAAAGTCATTAAGTTTCTTCACCGATTTCCAGTGTACAGATTATACCAGAAACTCTTTTTAGAAATGGTAGGAAATCAACTTAAATCAGTGAAAGTAAGATGTGTCTAATTCAAGTTATTTTTTATTCTCCACTGACAATTTTTGCCTAATTACTGGCAGCAGTAATTAAACTGGAACGTTGTTTCCCTACATTATCTCTTTCTATTTATAAAAATGCCAGACTGGAATAGCTCTAAGTCTTTTGCAGTGTTCTTGGAGGTTTTTTATTGTGTTGTTTGTTCGCTCAGTTGGTTTTGTTCTTTTTTGTTTTGTTTTGTTTTTTTTCTTAATCAATTTTTGTAAAAGCTATTAGCCCTGTTGGTAACACTAAGAGCCTGATTCTGCATTTTTGCACATTCAGAGTTGAAAAGCCCCACTGTAGTCCCTAAAGGAGAAAAGAATGCTGGACCAGGCTCTAATGCAGTATTTGCTATTTATATTCTTTGAGATATAAACATTTTTGTTGTACATATTTATTAAGTTAAATGGAAATTGTATGAGACTGAATTTGGGGGAGAGAAATGAAAAGCACACTGTATATTTTCTAGTTAAACAGAAATGATCCCATATATTTTTCTGGCAAAATTTTGTAGCATGCTCTAAAAAAATGTTTATTTCTTTACATTTGGTATTTAAAAAAGTATTATTACTTAGTTTTATTTGTATAACTTGTGTTATCTTTGGGTAGGGATGTTTTAATTTATCCAATGATTTTATCTCAAATGTGGTGAAAATATAAGTGACCTGAATATTTAAATATTCTGTGAGGAAGTGAATGTATCGTATTTAAGAAGCTGGATTTTTACATAGAGTTTCATAATCTTATTTTATAAAACAATTAAATTTTTCAGATTGCTTTTTGACTCGTGTTTTACTCCTGACTGAAGTAGGGACTACTAACAAAGACATTCCCTGCGGATTTCAGTGCTTATCTTGGGCTTGGCTCTCCACTGCTCTCTGCCTGGTCTAGTAGTTCATATGTGAGCCAAGTAAATATTGACCAGCACTGGATTTTCATGGTTACTGTACAAATGTAAAAGAATGTACAACGTATTAGAGTGTCCAAGTTCAGAGAGCCTGGGTGGATGCGATGCAGCTGGTTACGACTCTATAGAGTTGTAGACATACGTGGCCAGCATCACTCTTGGCCTGGTGTCGTTCTTGGAGAGCTCACAACCTTTGCCCTGACCACAGCTTGTAATTTCATGGAGGAAAGATGATGCACTGACCCTGCGGGGCTTGGAAAGCCTCACATATTGCCACTGTGTTTAAAGGAAGGGAGCAAAGAGAGGTCACATATAAAAAAAATTCACTTTTGCCCTCAGCTGCAGAATGAGGCACCTGCAGAGAGATGGGCAACTAAAAATGGGAGCAGAGAGAATATGAATGCTGTTATTAAATCTCAAATAGTTTTAAGGATTTCATTCACAGTGCAAGCCAAAGGCTTTGGTGGTTGCAGGGAGAGACTGCTCTGTTTCTTTCTTCAATCTACACAAACGGAGCTGAGATATTCAACATATTCCTTTCTCTTGTGTAAAGGAAGGAAAAGCCATTAACCTTGCGTGACAAATATTCCAGTACAGCAGATGATAGGATTTTAAGCAAAGAATGAGGAAGAGAATCCTGGTAGCAGTGATAGGTTCTCATCAAAAGGGCTCTCTTACTGAGAGTGCAAATGAGATATATTGCCTTAAAATACTTGGCTTTCATTTTTCTCTGAATTTTCACATCCCTTTTGGGATCCAAGTGCAAGTATTCAGTAATAAACTCCTCTTTATATTTCACATGCTATATATTAGCATCTCATTTACCAGTGTAGCTGAAAAATGATGTTAAACACACAGAAAAAATCCTACATTTGTCTTGGTTCATTCAAAACCAGTTACACGCTTTTACAAGGGGAGCTGTTAGACAATTATGTAAGCATATAACTAAATAGGTTGAAAGATGATAACGATGGAGTCTCAAATTAGAAAACAGAGCTTAGATTTTTCCAGGATTCTGCCAGGTGTAGAAGTTTGGGATGTAGGTATCAAAAATAGAACCCTCGTCCTGCTGCCAGCACCATTAGGGTGCTGCAGCACAATGGAGAGGGATGCTACACACCCCTTACAAACATTTCCATCTTGATCCTTTCTATGTTAGATCTATCTAATACAAGAATTTACCAATTGGTAGTGTGCTTACAGTCTCAAGAGGCAACGTGGTAAAAATATCTTTGGAATTAATTTATCAGACTAAAAGGCCAGTGGACGACACAGTTGCTTCTTGCTCAACACGTGATCTGTTTTTTCTTTTTTAATGAATGCATGTACACTACCATATTGCAACTCATTATGTATAACTCTTTGTAAATAACACAGTGAATGTTTGTGGACCTTTGTGAATAACAGTACTGCAGAAGATGCACGGAGCCACTGAGTATAAGTCATGCTGTGGCTGCCTCGTGCAATACTTCCTCTCTTACTGAGAGTGCAAATGAGATATATTGCCTTAAAATACTTGGCTTTCATTTTTCTCTGAATTTTCACATCCCTTTTGGGATCCAAGTGCAAGTATTCAGTAATAAACTCCTCTTTATATTTCACATGCTATACATTAGCATCAGTACAGCATAGCCTGCATTAGTTTTCCTTTGAAACTTCAGTGTTAAGCTGTTACCTGTGCTTTTTAAAATAAGATTTTTTATTTTTTTTGCCTAGACATAAAGGTACATTCTTGATGAATTATGCTTTTTAAAGCTGATTCAGCTAAGCAGGTGTCCACACCAAGGTAGGCACTTCTTAGCCAGCTATGCCTCATTTATCAATTCAGCTTTGCTCAGCTGGAAGGAATCAAACAGTTCACATGATGAGCAGCCGATGTTTTAACTGTATTCCTTTCCCCAAAGAGCCTCCAGCCCAAAATAGCCAAGACAAACAAAAGCAAGACCCAAGATAATGAGGGAGAGATGAGGCAAACAGAAGTGGGAGGGTTGCTTGGAAAAAAATGTGGGTTTGGGGGGTGGTTTGTTTTCAAGGAAGGTTGCAGGAGGAAAGAGGAGGTGTGAGGTGGGAAAGGAGGGAGACTTGAGGGATGGGGGCATGTGGCAGCAGCCAGAACTCAGACTTGGGGTGTCTGGAGGAGGGATGCTGTGCTCCAGGTGCTCCGACCAGGGTAGCTGTGCCTGTTCCCTTCTCAGCCTTACTTTGGGCCAGGCTCAGGTGAAGGGATATATTTGGTCAGGCTTCAGAAAGTGGGGATGTTAGAAAGCAATACTGCAGGCTTAGAACAGAACCTTGCAATCCCAAAGTCTTCTATAACCCATTTTTTAAAATCTATTTCTTTCTTTTCTTTTCTTTTCTTTTTTTTTTTTTTTTTTTTTTTTTTTTTTTGTGAGACTATCCTCCTGTGAGGCAGATTCCTGTGTCTCAGAAAATACAAGATGTTTTGAGGTAGATGAAAAATTAAAGAAGAAACTAGATATTGAGCTCTTTAATCATCTGATATTTTACGCTGTGCACATCACTGAGCACAATAAATTCCTGGTCCCCAGCTGTGACTTGTGAATGCTCTCATTGAAAAATTGCCAATCAGTAATATTGTCTGCTATAGCCTGAACATTTTAAATAGTGCTTGATATTTAGTAACTCTTAAAAAGTTGAAATGGATAATTAAGGCTCCAAAGATTGGTCAGGAGTGTGCATGCATCTCTAACCAAACTCTGCATACACACACACTCACACACATGCACTTGCACTCACTCACACCATGAATATAACTTGTACCAGGGTTCTAACAGGCTGCAGTGATGAATTCAGCCCGACCAGCACCCTTCATCACTCTCAGACAGCCATCTGCACATCCTGGTACAATTGCAATGTTGCAGTCTCCAAGGCTGAAGCATCTGATTTGCATGTATATCGTCTTCAAAGTCTAAATTTTGAGCCTTGAATTAATTCCAAATGGTGTCTCAGAAGTAAGCAAATTATAGAAAAAAAGAAATTTCTGCAGACTATCAGAAATTATTCAATTTTGGGCATAGGTCAAATATGGGAAATACCCACCCTTCACTCATATAATGTGATGAGAGAAGGGAAGGAAAAAAAGAAAAGGAAAAAAAGGAAAGAAAAAATAAAAAGAGAAAGAGTTTTACATTTTTCTTCCTTCTACCTACGTGGTAGAACCAGTACTGGCTATACTTAGGGATAGAAATGTCTGTAAAGCAAAGGATGTAAGTCCCTGTGGAAGTGACTGTTCCCTGAGCAGTCAAAGGTCTACGCTATCTAGGGGCAAAGGCTACTGGAGTGGGCTCAGAACTGCAGTGAACTGAATAATTCTAGTTTTATATTAGAATTGAGAAAAAGTAAAGCAGGTGAATGCAACTTGAACATATTTTATTCCACCCATCATCATCAAATACAATCCCTTGTATTTATGGCAAGTTTGCGTAGGATTCCTCTGTTTGTCTTTTCACGTTTAAAAAAAGTTCTTTCATACTACCACATTATTTTTTTAAAATCACCATGACCTTTAGTACCTAGGAAGTTGTTTAAAAGGAACCACATGATGAAAGATTGTGGCTTTGGCAATATTTCATATATGAAGAGAGCTGGGTGGGGTTCAATAACCATGAACACAGAAAGTTCTGGAGAATACTTTGCTCTTTTTTCCCCCCTTAATCTAAGAAGGAAAGCCTTCATCCACCTCTAAATAACTACATAAACGTTCTGGCAACTAAGACATACATCATTCTGATAGTGCAGAACTTTCTCAGCACACAAAGCAAGATTTCTTTCTATTGATAGTATTGATGGATTGGTATTTGTATCATGTCTCAGCTTTGTCTATGACACCAAGGATGAGTGAAATGGTGAATCCTAACGGATGAGTAGTCCCACGGCAATGGAAACTCTTTGTCAGTAAGAGATGGATCAGATCCTCGCCTTGAGGAAAGTCAGAGAGATCAAAGATTAAGGTGCCTCAATACCACGGGGCTTGCAGGAGCTTGGCCAGAGCAAGGGAAGACGAACATAGATCCACATTTTCGGGAAGGGCGTCCACACTCAGGAGATGCGTCAATGCTTCAAGAAGGGTGTGTTTTTTGGATGGCAACAAAATAAGCTGAGAGTGGCTGGCAGCAGGTGAAGCCAGCGGGAAACCAGGCTATTCCGGTCTCTGGGAGGTAGAGAAGAGCAGCTTGGTTTTACACCGCGTGGGCTGGGAGACATCATAAGGATTCAAGGAATGGGTAGTTACTGCTGGTCAGAGGTGTTTTGAAAGTCTAACAAGACTGACTTGCTGAAAACTTATGCAAACTGGGGGAACACCTGCTTGAGAGCAGTCCTGCAGAGAAGGACCAGGGGGTCCTGGTGGATGAGAAGCTGGACATGAGCCAGCAGTGTGAGCTTGCAGCCCTGAAGGCCAACTGTGTTCTGGGCTGCATTAAAAAAGGGGTGGCCAGCAGGGAGAGGGAGGTGATCGTCCCCCTCTGCTCAGCTCTTGTGAGGCCCCATCTGCAGTACTGCGACCAGGCCTGGGGCCTCCAATGCAGGAAGGACGTGGAGCTCTTGGAGCAGGTCCAGAGGAGGGCACTGAGATGATCTGAGGACTGGAGCACCTCTACTATGAGGAAAGGTTGAGCAAACTGGGCTTGTTTAGCTTGGATAAGAGAAGGCTCCGGGGAGACCTCTGGCCTTCCAGTACTTGAAGGGAGCATATAAAAAGGAAGGGGAATGGCTCTTCATGAGGGTGGGTAGTGATAGGACAAGGGGGAATGGTTTTAAACAGACAGGGGAGGTTTAGGTTAGATATTAGGAGGAAGTTTTTCACACAGAGGGTGATGAAACACTGGAACAGGTTGCCCAAGGAGGTTGTGGATGCCCCATCCCTGGAGGCATTCAAGGCCAGGCTGGATGTGGCTCTGGGCAGCCTGGTCTGCTGGTTGGCGACCCTGCACACAGCAGGGGAGTTGAAACTAGATGATGATTGTGGTCCTTTTCAACCTAGACCATTCTGTGATTCTATGAAAACACAAGAAGTTAGAGAAATGATGCAGGAAAATTCCTCTGTGCCTCCAAATGAGTGCCTCTGTTGAAATAATCACAAAAAAAAGCATGCTGAAGAAACAGGTATACCTGTTTCTTGAGATTGCTTTGACAACTAAGAACCAAGAGGTTGTAGCAGTATTAGGGTGATTTTCTGCTGACAGAGCCTGCTCACAAGCAAATGGTAGCAATAAGAAGATCAATGGCAAGCTGTAAAAGTGGGGACCTAGTGATGCTCCCAGATTCTCTGTACCTGGCAAGGGCTCTAATAATTTATATTCAACACAAGGATGCCCAACCCCACAGAAAAGGCTTCAGACCAGGATGAAATTGCCTTTGTGAAACATGGACTCATAGCCTAGCTCTACCTCCTGATAAAATGCACACAAAAAAACGAGCCTTTTGGGTGCAGGTGGTTGCTCCACTTCCTTGCCACACCTGGTACTGCTGATTCCCTCCTGCCCATGAGCAGATCCAGACAGGAGGAGGCTGCCAGGCTTAATTCCCTACTTCTCAGTCTTGAGAGGCTGCTGGGAAGAGGCCTGACTCAGCCTGGGGCAGAGGATGCCCCCATATCCTGCCTGCACCTGGGACAGGGTCCAAGCTTTCCCTCCTGACTAAACCCACCATTCTGCCATCAGCCTGGTGGCTCAGCTTCCAAAAAAAGGATGGGAGGGTCATGGTGGATGATTCTGGCAGTGAGGATGTGGCTTTAAGTCTTGAGGACAGAGGAGAGCTGGTGGGTACCATGCAGGGCACAGAATCATTAAGGTTGGAAAAAAACATGAGGATCAATGCCTGTGACCACTCTAGACCATGTAACTGTGTTTAACTCTTACCCTTTTCTTGAAAAGCTCTACGCAGCCTGTTCCAATAGCTGGCTACTCTTTCTGAGAAGTTGTTCCTCATATGCAACCTGAACCTCCCCTGGTGCAACCTGCGGCCATCAGCTCTCACCCTGTGCCTGTTACCTGGAAGAAGAGGTGACCCCCACCTCACCCCAGCCTTCACTCAGGGAGTTGTAGAGAGATTTCCCCTGAGCCTCCTCTTTTCCAGGCTGAATAATCCCAGTTCCCTCAGCTGCTCCCCATAAAATTGTGCTCTTCACAGCTTCGATACCTTTCTTTGGATGCACAAGGACATAAGGTGGAATGTAGTCTCTAAAATGCCATGTGCCTCCAAAGCAACATCACTGGTCCCCCATGTGCTCCCAAAAGTAGTGGGTCTTGTTCCCTCATTCCCAGTTTGAGTCCACATAGATCTGGAGTGACTCCACAGAATTCTATGGGCATGAGGGCAATGAGAAAAGATAAGTATGTAAAGCAGAAAGTGAGCCTGGGCAGCCAGCAGTTGTTTAGGGACTGGAAAGACGTCTGTGACCCAAGGAGCTCTGGATTCATTTATCAGCCAGAAGAAACAGTCACTTCTGTAGCTAATTTTGTAACCCAACTATGACAGTAAGCCTGAAACTAGCTCACATATTCCATTTTTATTAATGATACCCTAACGTGCAGCATATCCTGACCAGGGGAACCTGGGAAGTTTTAATCAACACACAGAGGAGCTCTTATATCGCTAATTTCAGAGCCTGGAGCATGAGACTGAACATTATATTTTACCCAGCTGCAAGAATCCATAAGGATTATAAAACCCACACGTTTGCCCTTTTCTTTCAAAGACAAAAAAAAAAAAAAAAGAATATTTCTTCTTATTTTAACTGTGATAACCTCATATTAATTCCAGAAGTTCCTTCAAAGCAGCAAACCTCTCCCTGTGTGATATTGAATGCTGGCACAATATTCCCGGTGCCTGCAGCACGGTATAGGCCTGCAATGGGGCTGGGCTTCATCTGCAGTTCTGCCTGAGACTCTATCAGCCCCTTGTTCAGCACTGCAAACATGAATTCAAAATCAGCTGCTATTTGTTTGGGGTTCTGTTCTGGTTGAGCAACTGGACCTACTGGACACATTTTACCCATGCAAGGCTGCACAGCGGCTTGTGACAGAGAGCAGTGCCCTGCTATGCTTTGTATTTACAAGGTGCTTTGGAAACTGCACTTCTTTCCACAAACATCTTCCCCCTCCCCCTGATACCACAGTGGGAGGGTGGTTACAATCCTGAAGGGTGTAGGACAAACTCAGACACTCACAGAATGCTGAATAGAAAGAATCTGGCAACAAAGATGCCTGGGTTATATGAAGGGTAATGACTAGGAAAACCCTTCAAGTGGGAAAATACAGTCCTGAGAAGAATCATCATCACTCCCACAGTGCAGGTATTATAAGGTCTATAATATGCTCCAGTGAAATTGGAGCAACAATAAATCCAACACACAAACGAAGCATCCATCCTGTTAGCTGCTCGGCCCTGCTTAAGGTTAAAACGCCTATGAGCAAATACTTAATCAGCAGCTTCCTGAGTTTCCTATCATGCCTCAGGGATTCCATCCCATAGAATGTTTAATGGTAGAAATCAATGTGCGCTTCCAGAGTTGGCTAATTAAGCAGCAAATTAGAAGGATTATAATAAGACAATTCCTACCATTCCTCCGTAGTCAACTGTGTTCCTCTTTTGCAACAGAACGCTAGACTTAAAATCCAGCGCTGGAGATTTTTAACCTCGCTCCAGAGATGTCTCTGTTCAGCAGGTAGTATTCAGAAATGCATGGAGGGAGATGGAGTCATTTCCCCCCATCCTGAGCACTTTAGAACTGTCTTGGTAAGGTGTCCCTTGGGGAGACACTGGGTCCTTGGCTCACCTACAAAGTTCTAGGTGGTGCGTTTTTTTCATCTTCTGAATGTAAGGTGTTTTCCAAAAGAAACCCCAAATCATTGAGACATAACAAGCTGGCATTGTTTTCCTGAAAAATCCCAATTACTGAGCCTTGTGGGAAAGGATGCTGACTCACAGGTCCTGGTGGCTCGGAGCACAGCCCTGCTATCACTGTCGGGAGCTCACCTCAGGAAGGAGGAAGAAAGCTGTAGAAGTAGGAAAGCAAGAGGGAGGAAAGGAGGACTTTGTGTTTTCTTGTGATTAAAGGCTGTAAGGAGGGTGAGTTTAGACTCAGTTTTAGTATAAGTATTTAGCTGATCTGCATATGTTTCATTCAGTTTTCTGTGGTGTGCCTGAGGAATATAATTTAAGTATTAAATTTTAAACGGTGGGTCTAAAGCCTTGAACAGAGTCTTATCATAGAACCACAGAATGGTTTGGGTTGGAAGGGACCTTTAAGATCATTTAGTTCCAACCTCCTGCTATAGACAGGGACACCTACCTCTAAGACCAGGTTGCTCACAGCCCCATCCAGCCTGCCTACTCTGAATGTACCCTCCTCGAGTTTAAAGCCATTTCCCCTCATCCTGTAGCTACATGCCCTTATAAAAAGTCCCTGCCCAGCTTTCCTGTTGGCCCCCTTCAGGTACTGAAAGGCCTCTATAAGATCTTCTCACAG